>NC_133502.1:5161000-6482000 GCF_049354715.1 Callithrix jacchus | reverse complement strand
ATTAATATTGAAATCAGTAGACTTTGAGTCTAAAATGTGGGTAGGCCTCATCCAATCAGTTAATCGCCTTAATGGAAAAAAGATTATACTCCGAGAAAAAGAGAATTCTGTTGGGAGATTACCTTCTTACTTGAACTATAACAAAATCAGCTCTTCCCTGGGTCTCCAGTCTGCCATCAATCCCACAGAATTTGGAATTGCCAGCTTCCATTATAATGTATACTAATTCCTTAAAATTTCTAGATGGATAGATATAGACATGTATCTACATATATGCATTCTATTGGTTCTGTTTCTTAGGCAAACCCTGACTAATACAGTCAGGTAATTTCAGAATCATCCACATATAAGGAAGAATATTTGTAGTTTTAGCGAACTTAGGTTTCTCTTTTCCTGCATAGGAAAAGGGAAACCGGCCCTTCATAAGGAGTGTGTCCTCCCAGAAGCTTCTCCACTCTTGACTTGGCTCCACCACTTGAGTTTGCCTTGTTCACAACATGCAGGACTTCAATTCTTCTTCTTCATCATCATCATTTTGGCTATAAAAGCCAAACCAACTACCTGGTAAAAATGTCATGTCTTCTACAGAAGGGGGTTTTATTTCTTAAGTCCTTCCTATGCTCATGTTTTCAAAGGTCATTTTCTCAACTCTTTTTCCCAAGCCTTCAGAACGATATTGGATTCCAAGCCATGAGATCAAGTTTGAAAGTGGGTCATTGAATTCTAATTGATTCTCCTCAGTGGTAAGAGGTCTGCATATGCCAGTTCTTTTACTAAATGACCTTTTTGGAAATCACATTTATCCAAATGCATTTTTCCTTGGTCCAAAAAATAGCCTAATTCTGTATTAAGAAAATGATATTTATGGAATTAGGCTCTCAACAGTAATAGATACCCACTGCTCAGTTCAGGACACACACACACACACACACACACACACACACACCAAACAGAACTGACACACACATACATTGAATAGTAGTTTTCAGTGACCATCCTTTTGTTGCCATAGAGATGGAGCCGACTTTTTCATTTTATTTTAATTTGATTTCTTTCTGATAAAAAGTGGGGTAATTCTCATTAATTATTTTCCCTATATATCTTTTCCTCTACCTTGGCCTACTCTTACTGTTTTTGTACAAGGGTTCTGCTAATAAGCCTGCCTTGTTAGAGGTGGCCATCTACTGAATCTGGGGAACACATCTGACATTGCAGTAGAGATCGCTGTAAACTGGTGGCAGAAAGAAGCAGAGACTCTATTGTTGCCCTTTTCTGACATTCATATGGCCTAAAGGAGGTATAGCAGGATGAGAGAAATCTCTGTGGAAGCAAGAAATAATACCTACTGCAGATATCACTGTCATAGCATAAAGCTGAATTACCTGACTAGCCTGTGTGATGCTGACTCCAGACATTGTCAAAGTGCCCATTTTTTGGAGCTTGCTTTCCTGGGGCCATGGCCTCAGGTTAGTGGTCTCTGCCTCCATCTGCTGCCACTTTCCAGCCATCTCTACTGCAATGTCAAATGTGTTCCCCAAGGGTCAGAAATGATCATTGCTCATACACACACACCCTGGCTTGATTCTCCTCTCTTCCATTTATTATTAAATGTCACCACCCTTTATTTCATACCCTCAAGTTAGAAACCAGGGTGGTACTTTCACTTCTTCTTCTCCTATGCTCTCCTGTATCTAATCCTTCAGCAATTTCTGTTCATTCCCCATTCTTACTAGCTCTCAAGTATGTCCTCTTTTTATTACATCTCTACTGCATCCGTGTTTGATTTTTTTAATTATTTAACTTTATTTTCAGGGCACATTAAGTTCACAAGAAAAGTTCACAAAGGAAAGTGAAGAGAGTTCCTGTATACTCCCAGTCCTCCTTCTCCATGGCCTTCCCCATTGCCAACATTCCCCACCAGAGCGACACATTCGTTACAACTGATGATCCTGTATTGACGTATCACTATCACCCACATCCATAGTTTACATTAGTGTTCACTCTTGGTGTTGTACATTTGATGGACTTTGTCATAATAATGACAGGTATTCATAACTATAGTATCATACATCATACGAAATAGTTTCAGTGCCCTAAAAATCCTCTGTGCCCCACCTATTCATGCCCCCTTCCCCCTTAACTCTTGGCAAGCCCAATCTTTCTTCTCTCTCCGTAGCTTTTACTTTTCATGTTCATTTGTTTTTGCATAGGATACGTATGCCTGTTACAACAGATTTTCATACCTCTAAACAAATCTCCCTTCCTATTAAGTTGTCATATAGAAAGTTTACCTTTCTGATACACAATTTAATCATGCCACAATCATATTTAAGTGACTTTCATTACCTCTAGCGTAAAGCCTTCATTATTAGTGATTTACAATCCTTTAAAAGGGTTCTGCTTACCTCTTTTTCTTCATTTCATGCAACTTACAATCCTGAATACAGCATTCCTGCCACATAAAGTGTTCATAGTTCACAGAATGAACTGTGCTCTGTCTTGCCTGTGTCTATTTACTGACTATTTTATTTTCCCTTTTTTAGGAATATGTTTGTTCCATCACCTGAGAAAACTACACTGATTCCTCAGGTTTTAGCCTAGTGTCATTTTCTCTGAAAGAAAACCAAGATAATCTGAGACCTTGAGCCTTTTAGAACCCTGCATTTTGCCTCCTGATCATGATATAAGAACACTCTGTTGAAAATGACTGCTCTCTAATTGGTCTTCTCTACTAAGCCATAGATCCTGGTAGGTGGGGTTTCATTTTGCTGTTATTGTTGCTCCAGTACCTACTACAAGACCTGGCTTTCAGAATTCCATACACACCAATTCTTCTTCGCTCTTAGTGAAATTCAAAGCAGCACTAATACAGAAACGGTTTGAGCAATCTGCTAACAGAACTGGTGAAGTCAAATCACCTACATATCTTAACATTGTTAAGTTTGGTGCTGAAATAAAAATATTCCAGACTAGGACATTATTTCCATTCTAGCAAATTACTTGTTTGTTTAGAAAACAAGGGAAAATTTTAGAAAATAGATAGAAATAAAGATTTTAATTGTTTTACAGTGGATCTGATCATATAGGATACTTTTTACATGTTCTCAGTCTGAGAAGATTAAATGTGCTTAAATCCTGGGGTTACTAATCTTTATATTTTACCTTTTGGATTTAAACACAGCAATCATGGATGTACATGATAAAGAAATATAATAAATGCATTAAATGTGTAATAAACTTTGCTAAGAAAATTGCTAAAATCTAACAGCTAGGTTTCTTAGTCAATAAGATTACTTGAACGTTTAATCAATTCTTCTCATTCAGTTACTGAAAACTCCTTGGTGCTAATGGTATGATTCTTTATAATAGCTGAGTTTCAAAAATTGAAGAACACACATGATATATTTAATTATCATTATTACTGGTACTTTTTTTCTTAACTCCAGTGAAGATATCTAGGGAGTTGACTGATTAATCTTCTTTTTCATGGTTTAACATCATTATACATTTTAGGTAACTCTGTTCCCTGTATCTCTGCTTACCTTTTCCTCATCTCCTTTCCCTTTAGAGTCTACCTTTAGAAAAAATGGTGATCACTAAAAAATCTGGAGACAACAGATGCTGGAGAGGATGTGGAGAAATAGGAACACTTTTACACTGCTGGTGGGAGTGTAAATTAGTTCAACCATTGTGGAAGACAGTGTGGCGATTCCTCAAGGACCTAGAAATAGAAATTCCATTTGACCCAGCAATCCCATTACTTGGTATAGATCCAAAGGACTATAAATCATTCTATTATAAGGACACATGCACACGAATGTTCATTGCAGCACTGTTTACAATAGCAAAGACCTGGAACCAACCCAAATGCCCATCGATGGTAGACTGGACTGGGAAAATGTGGCACATATACACCATGGAATATTATGCAGCAATCAAAAACGATGAGTTCGTGTCCTTTGCAAGGACATGGATGAATCTGGAGAACATCATTCTCAGCAAACTGACACAAGAACAGAAAATGAAATACCACATGTTCTCACTCATAGGTGGGTGATTAACAATGAGAACACATGGACTGCACACTGGGGTCTCTGGGGGGAATAGGGGAGGGACAGTTGGGGGGAGTTGGGGACGGATAGCATGGACAGAAATGCCAGATGTGGGTGAAGGGGAGGAAGGCAGCAAATCACACTGCCACCTGTGTACCTATGCAACTATTCTTGCATGTATAAAATGCAATTAAAAAAAAAGTTTTACAAATGTCCATAGATAGGTGTACACGTATATTTATTTTATACAAATTATATCATATCATAGAATTATTCATTTTCTTTTTTTTTTTTTTTTTTTTTTTCTTTTTTTTTTTTTTTTTTTTTTTTAATTTTTTATTGGATTATAGGTTTTGGGTTACATGAGCAGAGCATGCAAGACAGTTGCGTAGGTACACACATGGCAGTGTGCTTTGCTTTTCTTCTCCCCTTCACCCACATTTGGCATTTCTCCCCAGGCTATCCCTCCCCACCTCCCCCTCCCACTGGCCCTCCCCTTTTCCCCCCAATAGACCCCAGTGTTTAGTACTCCCCTTTCTGTGTCCATGTGTTCTCATTTTTCATCACCCACCTATGAGTGAGAATATGCGGTGTTTCATTTTCTGTTCTTGTGTCAGTTTGCTGAGGATGATGTTTTCCAGATTCATCCATGTCCCTACAAACGACACGAACTCATCATTTCTGATTGCTGCATAATATTCCATGGTGTATATGTGCCACATTTTTCCAATCCAGTCTATTATCAATGGGCATTTGGGTTGATTCCAGGTCTTTGCTATTGTAAACAGTGCTGCAATGAACATTCGTGTACATGTGTCCTTATAGTAGAACGATTTATAGTCTTTTGGATATATACCCAGTAATGGGATTGCTGGGTCAAATGGAATTTCTATTTCTAAGGCCTTGAGGAATCGCCACACTGTCTTCCACAATGGTTGAACTAATTTACACTCCCACCAACAGTGTAAAAGTGTTCCTTTTTCTCCACATCCTCTCCAGCATCTGTTGTCTCCAGATTTTTTAATGATCGCCATTCTAACTGGCGTGAGATGGTATCTCAATGTGGTTTTGATTTGCATCTCTCTGATGACCAGTGACGATGAGCATTTTTTCATATGATTGTTGGCCTCATATATGTCTTCTTTCGTAAAGTATCTGTTCATATCCTTTGCCCACTTTTGAATGGGCTTGTTTGTTTTTTTCCTGTAAATCTGCTTGAGTTGTTTGTAAATTCTGGATATCAGCCCTTTGTCAGATGGGTAGACTGCGAAAATTTTTTCCCATTCTGTTGGTTGCCGATCCACTCTAGTGACTGTTTCTTTTGCCGTGCAGAAGCTGTGGAGTTTCATTAGGTCCCACTTGTCTATTTTGGCTTTTGTTGCCAATGCTCTTGGTGTTTTGTTCATGAAGTCCTTGCCTACTCCTATGTCCTGGATAGTTTTGCCTAGATTTCCTTCTAGGGTTTTTATGGTGCCAGGTCTTATGTTTAAGTCTTTAATCCATCTGGAGTTAATTTTAGTGTAAGGTGTCAGGAAGGGGTCCAGTTTCTGCTTTCTGCACATGGCTAGCCAGTTTTCCCAACACCATTTGTTAAACATGGAATCCTTGCACCATTGCTTGTTTTTGTCAGGTTTATCAAAGATTGTATAGTTGTATGTATGTTGTGTTGCCTCCGGTGCCTCTGTTTTGTTCCATTGGTCTATATCTCTGTTTTGGTACCAGTACCATGCTGTTTTGATTACTGTAGCCTTGTAGTATAGTTTGAAATCCGGTAGTGTGATGCCCCCCGCTGTGTTCTTTTTGCTTAGAATTGACTTGGCTATGCGGGCTCTCTTTTGGTTCCATATGAAGTTCATGGTGGTTTTTTCCAGTTCTGTGAAGAAAGTCAATGGTAGCTTGATGGGGATAGCGTTGATTCTGTAAATTACTTTGGGCAGTATAGCCATTTTCACGATATTAATTCTTCCTAACCATGAACATGGAATGTTTCTCCATCTGTTTGTGTCCTCTCTGATTTCGTTGAGCAGTGGTTTGTAGTTCTCCTTGAAGAGGTCCCTTACGTTCCTTGTGAGTTGTATTCCAAGGTATTTTATTCTTTTTGTAGCAATTGCGAATGGCAGTTCGCTCTTGATTTGGCTTTCTTTAAGTCTGTTATTGGTGTAGACGAATGCTTGTGATTTTTGCACATTGATTTTATATCCTGAGACTTTGCTGAAGTTGTTTATCAGTTTCAGGAGTTTTTGGGCTGAGGCGATGGGGTCTTCTAGGTATACTATCATGTCGTCTGCAAATAGAGACAATTTGGCTTCCACCTTTCCTATTTGAATACCCTTTATTTCTTTTTCTTGCCTGATTGCTCTGGCTAGAACTTCCAGTACTATATTGAATAGGAGTGGTGAGAGAGGGCATCCTTGTCTAGTACCAGATTTCAAAGGGAATGCTTCCAGTTTTTGCCCATTCAGTATGATATTGGCTGTTGGTTTGTCATAAATAGCTTTTATTACTTTGAGATACGTTCCATCGATACCGAGTTTATTGAGGGTTTTTAGCATAAAGGGCTGTTGAATTTTGTCAAATGCCTTCTCTGCCTCAATTGAGATAATCATGTGGTTTTTGTTTTTGGTTCTGTTTATGTGGTGAATTATGTTGATAGACTTGCGTATGTTGAACCAGCCTTGCATCCCTGGGATGAATCCTACTTGATCATGATGAATAAGTTTTTTGATTTGCTGTTGCAATCGGCTTGCCAATATTTTATTGAAGATTTTTGCATCTATGTTCATCATGGATATTGGCCTGAAGTTTTCTTTTCTCGTTGGGTCTCTGCCGGGTTTTGGTATCAGGATGATGTTGGTCTCATAAAATGATTTGGGAAGGATTCCCTCTTTTTGGATTGTTTGAAATAGTTTTAGAAGGAATGGTACCAGCTCCTCCTTGTGTGTCTGGTAGAATTCGGCTGTGAACCCATCTGGACCTGGGCTTTTTTTGTGAGGTAGGCTCTTAATTGCTGCCTCAACTTCAGACCTTGTTATTGGTCTATTCATAGTTTCAGCTTCCTCCTGGTTTAGGCTTGGGAGGACACAGGAGTCCAGGAATTTATCCATTTCTTCCAGGTTTACTAGTTTATGTGCATAGAGTTGTTTGTAATATTCTCTGATGATGGTTTGAATTTCTGTGGAATCTGTGGTGATTTCCCCTTTATCATTTTTTATTGCATCTATTTGATTGTTCTCTCTTTTATTTTTAATCAATCTGGCTAGTGGTCTGTCTATTTTGTTGATCTTTTCAAAAAACCAGCTCTTGGATTTATTGATTTTTTGAAGGGTTTTTCGTGTCTCAATCTCCTTCAGCTCAGCTCTGATCTTAGTAATTTCTTGTCTTCTGCTGGGTTTTGAGTTTTTTTGATCTTGCTCCTCTAGCTCTTTCAATTTTGACGATAGGGTGTCAATTTTGGATCTCTCCATTCTCCTCATATGGGCACTTATTGCTATATATTTTCCTCTAGAGACTGCTTTAAATGTGTCCCAGAGGTTCTGGCACGTTGTGTCTTCATTCTCATTGGTTTCGAAGAACTTCTTTATTTCTGCCTTCATTTCGTTGTTTACCCAGTCAACATTCAAGAGCCAGTTGTTCAGTTTCCATGAAGCTGTGCGGTTCTGGGTCGGTTTCTGAATTCTGAGTTCTAACTTGATTGCACTATGGTCTGAGAGGCTGTTTGTTATGATTTCAGTTGTTTTGCATTTGTTGAGCAGTGCTTTACTTCCAATTATGTGGTCAATTTTAGAGTAGGTGTGATGTGGTGCTGAGAAGAATGTGTATTCTGTGGATTTGGGGTGGAGAGTTCTGTAAATGTCCACCAGGTTTGCTTGCTCCAGGTCTGAGTTCAAGCCCTGGGTATCCTTGTTGATTTTCTGTCTGGTTGATCTGTCTAGTATTGACAGTGGAGTGTTAAAGTCTCCCACTATTATTGTGTGGGAGTCTAAGTCCTTTTGTAGGTCATTAAGAACTTGCCTTATGTATCTGGGTGCTCCTGTATTGGGTCCATATATGTTTAGGATCGTTAGCTCTTCTTGTTGTATCGATCCTTTTACCATTATGTAATGGCCTTCTTTGTCTCTTTTGATCTTTGTTGCTTTAAAGTCTATTTTATCAGAGATGAGAATTGCAACTCCTGCTTTTTTTTGCTTTCCATTAGCTTGGTAAATCTTCCTCCATCCCTTTATTTTGAGCCTTTGTGTGTCCTTGCATGTGAGATGGGTTTCCTGGATACAGCACACTGATGGGTTTTGGATTTTTATCCAATTTGCCAGTCTGTGTCTTTTGATTGGTGCATTTAGTCCATTTACATTTAGGGTTAATATTGTTATGTGTGAATTTGATACTGCCATTTTGATTCTAAGTGGCTGTTTTGCCTGTTAGTTGTTGTAGATTCTTCATTATGTTGAAGCTCTTTAGCATTCAGTGTGATTTTGGAATGGCTGGTACTGATTGATCCTTTCTATGTGTAGTGCCTCTTTTAGGAGCTCTTGTAAAGCAGGCCTGGTGGTGACAAAATCTCTGAGTACTTGCTTGTTCGCAAAGGATTTTATTCTTCCTTCACTTCTGAAGCTCAGTTTGGCTGGATATGAAATTCTGGGTTGAAAGTTCTTTTCTTTAAGAATGTTGAATATTGGCCCCCACTCTCTTCTGGCTTGTAGTGTTTCTGCTGAGAGATCTGCTGTGAGTCTGATGGGCTTCCCTTTGTGGGTGACCTGACCTTTCTCTCTGGCTGCCCTTAGTATTCTCTCCTTTATTTCAACCCTGTTGAATCTGACAATTATGTGCCTTGGGGTTGCTCTTCTTGCGGAATATCTTTGTGGTGTTCTCTGTATTTCCTGCAATTGAGTGTTGGCTTGTCTTGCTAGGTGGGGGAAATTTTCCTGGATGATGTCCTGAAGAGTATTTTCCAGCTGGGATTCATTCTCTTCGTCCCCTTCTGGTACACCTATCAAACGTAGGTTAGGTCTTTTCACATAGTCCCACATTTCTTGGAGACTTTGTTCGTTCCTTTTTGCGCTTTTTTCTCTGATCTTGGTTTCTCGTTTTATTTCATTGAGTTGGTCTTCGACTTCAGATATTCTTTCTTCTGCTTGGTCAATTCGGCTATTGAAACTTGCGTTTGCTTCGCGAAGTTCTCGTATTGTGTTTTTCAGCTCCTTTAATTCATTCATATTCCTCTCTAAGGTATCCATTCTTGTTATCATTTCCTCGAATCTTTTTTCAAATCTTTTTTCAAGGTTCTTAGTTTCTTTGCATTGATTTAATACATGATATTTTAGCTCACAAAAGTTTCTCATTATCCATCTTCTGAAGTCTAATTCCGTCATTTCGTCACAGTCATTCTCCGTCCAGCTTTGTTCCCTTGCTGGTGAGGAGTTTTGGTCCTTTCTAGGAGGCGATGTGTTCTGGTTTCGGGTGTTTTCCTCCTTTTTGCGCTGGTTTCTTCCCATCTTTGTGGATTTGTCCGCTGGTCGTCTGCGTAGTTGCTGACTTTTCGTTTGGGTCTCTGAGTGGACACCCAGAATGTTGATGATGAAGTATTTCTGTTGCTTGGTTTTCCTTCTACCAGTCTAGCCCCTTCGCTGTACGACTGTTGAGGTCTGCTCCAGACCCTGCTTGTCTGGGGTGCACCTCTAGTAGCCGTGGCCCAGCGAGGGATGCTACCAGTTTCTTTTTCTGCTCTCTTTGTCCCAGGATGATGCCTGCCTAATGACAGTCTTTTGGATATAGAGGGGTCAGGGAGCTGCTTGAGGAGACAGTTTGTACTTTATAGGGGTTTAATTGCTGAGCTGTGCACTCTGTTGTTCATTCAGGGCTGTTAGGCTGCTATGTTTGATTCTGCTGCAACACAGCTCATTAAACAACCCTTTTTTTTTCCTCAAATGCTCTGTGTTGAGGGGTTTGGGCTTTATTTTTGGATGTCCGATCAGGTGTCCTGCCCAGCTCAAAGGCAGACTAGCCACTTTTTGGCTGCGGAGGCTCCGCCCTGCTGTTGTGTGATTCACGCTGTTCCTGCCGGCTCTGCTGTGGTCTCCGCCACACCCTGCGGCGGAGTCTCTTCGTTGTAGCGTGTTGCCTCAGCAACGGCAGGCTGCGTCAGCAGTGGGCGTGTATCTCAGTAGGGACGGGTTGCCTCGGCAACGGCTGGCTGCGTCAGCAGTGGGCGTGTATCTCAGTTGGGGCGGGTTGCCTCGGCAACGGCTGGCTGCCTGCCTCAGCAGTGGGCGTGTATATCAGTTGCCTCCGTAGTGGAGGACGCCCCTCCCCCACAGAGCGTCTCGGACCGTCTGCCCGGGATAGTTTGAAATCGCGGTTTTGTTCGTCCCACTGGGTATCCCAAGCGATCTGTCCCTGCAATCCCCTGGGCTGGGCTACTGTGCAAGTCTCGTTCAGTCTCAAGTCCAGCCCTCTCAAGTCTCAGGTTGCCGGTTCAACAAGGCACCCGGACAAGCGCGCCCTGTGGGGATTGCTGGGTAGGGCCGGCCGCCGCCGCCCCGGCTGCCGGCTTTGCCAGGCAGACCTACTGCCTGGCGTCCTGTGTCTTTTTATACTTGGGAGTTTCCCCGTTCTGTGGGCAACAAAGATCAGTCTGGAAATGCAGCACTGACTCACCGTTTGCGAATTCAACGCGGGCTCCAATCCTGGGTTGTTCTCACAGCGCCATCTTGAGTCCCCTCCCGAATTATTCATTTTCTTAATTTATACTCAAAATTATTCACAAAACTAAATATGCCTCTTCTTACCTATCAAATTTCTGAGGAATAGCCATAGAATTGTATATCACTTATCTATTTACCTGAAGTAGAAGAAGCTGTTCCAACTTCCCACGACCACAAACAGTGCTACATTCATATACTCTTTCAAAGGTGAATTGCTGGGTCATAGGGAATGTGCATTCTCAATTTCTTTGAGCAATGTCAGACTGTACTCTGGATTGGATACGCTGGTTCATACTCCTGCCAGAAGAGAATCCAGGTTCCTATTGTCCACATATTCTCCAGCAGTTGATACAGACATTGTTTGTAATAACACATTTAAAAATAGTTTTTGGATGCTCTGTGGCACATGACCAAGGTATGTCAACCTAACTTATTAGAGCTCCCTTTCAGCTCTTCTCCTCTATATTTTCTCATCTCCTCATAACTTAATATCTAATATATCATGTAAGTTCATTATAGTTTTCAAATACAAATGCATGACAATCTTCCTTAGGGTAGAAACTACATTCTGCATATATATTTTTGTCAACAGTACTTGAGACATTCATACATTTTTTCTATTTGTTTTATGACTGTTTGCTTTCCCTTTCTACCATTGCTGATCACCTTTGAAATAACAATTAATTGAAATTCATTATTATCCTAATAGTAAAATAAAAAAGCAAATTTTAACCTTTTATTCAGGTTAATGCTATAGAAAGTCACACTTAAAATTAATTACCATTTTATTAAATTATAATTTAAAAATGCACACATACACATACACACAGAACATGTTTTGTCCTTGAAAAGGATAATTATTTACTATTGCACTCAAAAATTTCTGTACACATTTTTTTCTCTTTTATTGTTTCTTTTTATTTTTTCATATTTCACTTCCTACTCTATTTTTTGTTTCTCTAATCTTGTGTTGACTTAGGTTACAAATAATGGAAATGCGTATGTGGTTTTTTCCCCCATTTGGTCATTCTTGAAATAGTGGGTTTGTATATAATAAAATGCATTCTTCTTTTTCAAGGTAACCATAGAAACAAGATCTGTAGCATACAATGAGCTTTAGAATTTAGATGATTTGAAACAAGAACAAATATACCCCTCACACTGAAGGGAACACTCTTGACTTTATCCTTCCCCCAGTGAGTTAGGGAAGTAGGTTTTATGTAAGTGATATGTAAAAAATATATACTTCTCTAAATTATGTGAAAATGTTTAAACCCAGCAAGTATGGAAAACTTGATTGGGTGTTTTGCTGATACAAACTGTTATAAAATTATCAATGACTTCAGGTCAGTGATGATAAAATGTGATGTTTTAGGAAGTAGAATAAATACAAACCTAAACTAAGTAATGGATCATCTTCCTAAAAGCAGTTGCCAGAAATAATTATGATATGAAACAGGTTAATTTTTACCTATGGCTAATTGGTCCAAAAATAATTAGGAATGCTTGCAAAGCTCAGCCCTATGCCTCCAGCCTTCCCTGTTCTTGATGAACCAAACATTTACATTGCTGCAATGAACATATTCAGAACTAACAAAAGGAGGCTCCAATATAACTTTTACTCATCATTAACATAAGTATTATATTTTTTGTTCTTAAAAGACTTAAATTCTGTTCAATTGGAATCCAACCGACACCAGTCTCTCCCTTCCCTGTATTATATTAGCCACACTGATCCTTTTTTCCCCCTAGAATGTATCGTACTCATTTCTGACTCAAAAATCTTCACTCTTCCCTTGGCATAGTCCATCCTCTAATTCTCTGTAAGACTTTTCTCTTCTCAATTTTCGGATGCTGGTTGAAATTAAGCCTAGCTACTAGAAGTTACCCTATCGTCATATCTAAATAACCTCATGACCCTTATCTATCCAATCATTAATTTCTATTACGTCACCTTGCTTTCATTTCATAACATTGATCACTCTCTGATAGAATTACTTTTATGTATGCACTTATTGTCTATGTCCTTCTACTAGAATGTAAGCCCATCAGCACAGGTTTTCTCTCATATTGACTTAAGTGTCCCATCTGCTGCTCCCATTCATAACTGCCAATTTATTCTGCTCATGGGATGGTGCCACCATCTGCAGACAGAAAGATGAAAAATAAGAGGAATTTTCCTTTGAAGAAGCTCACAGACGGAAGACAAAGGAAGTCAAATAAATCAATGACTATGGGATACTATTTATCCTGGGCTTACAATGGTGATGCCAATAAAGAAATGTATCTAAATGGAACTAGCTTGTCAAGGGAGATAGTTTGGAGCCAAAGTTGCATCAGATCATCTTGATAAAAGATATAACTCAAGCTTGAAATCTTACAAGTATGGAAGCCACAGGCAAAAGTAGTATAGGAGGTATGTTATATTAAAATACCTATTTGTTCTTACAGATAGTTACATTGTCAAGGCATTCATTTCTGAAATTGAAAGATATCCTATAGACATGGGTAGATTAAATGCTATACGAAAGAGGAGATTAAATGTATCTAGACATATAACAATAAAACCTTAATCTAATGTATGCATATATAAATACATACATATAATTATTTGGGAAGATATATACAATTATATATATACATAAAAATGTCCAAATAAATCACACTTAAAATTTAGTCTCTTTTGTATATTTGCATACAAGCAATTTTCCTGTCTCTCCCTTCTGAGTAGCAATACTAAAGGTGCACGCCACCATGCCTGGCTAACTTTTGTATTTTTAGTAGGGGGTGAGTTTCATCATATTGGACAGGCTGATCTCAAACTCCTGACCTCAGGTGATCTGCCCACCTTGGCCTCCCAAAGTTCTGGGATTACAGTCACGAGCTACCATGCCAGGCTGTATAAATTCTTAAATATAATACATCAAACTATAAATTCTAGAAGAAAAGAATGAGAAAAGCTTATTGGTCTTGGCAATGATTTCTTAAATATGATCTCAAAAACACAGCAACTACAACAAATATACACGAGTGGAACTATGTCAAACTAAAAAGCTTCTGCACCTCACAGGATACAATCAACAGAGTGAAAAGGCAATCTGAAGAATGGAAGAAAATATTTCTAAAAAATATATATACTTGATAAGTGGTTAATCTCCAAAATATATAAGAAACTCCTCCAACTCAATAGGAAATAAGCACACAAGTAAACAAAACAAAAATCAATGCAATTAAAAATGAACAAGGGACTTCAGTAGATATTTCACCACAGAAGACACAGAAGTGCTCAACAGGTGTGTAAAAAAGCGTACTCAATGTTACAGTTTGGCTGTGTCCCCACCCAAATAATTCCCACATGTCACAAGAAGGACCCAACGGGAGGTAACTGAATGGGGGCAGTTACCCCCATGCTGCTTTTCTCATGATAGTGAGTTCTCATAAAATCTGATGGTTTTATGGGGGTATTTCCCCCTTTTGCTCAGCACTTCTCTGTGCTCCCATCATGTGAAGAAGAATGTATTTGCTTCCCTTTCTACCATGATTGTAAATTTCCTGAGTCCTCCTCCCAGCCCTGTGGAACTGTGAATCAATTAAACCTCTTTTTTTTGTTTTTTTTAAATAAATTACCCAGTCCTGGGAATGTCTTTATTAGCAGTGTGAGAACAGGCTTATACACTCCGCATTGCTAATCATCAGAGAAATTCAGGTTAAAACCACCAGATATCACTGCACCTCTGTTGGAATAGCTATAATAAAAAAAAATAAATAAAAATGTTGGCAAGGATGCTGAGAAATGGGGTCATTTGAACACTGTTGATGGAAATGTAAAGGGATTCAGCCATTATGGATCAGCATAAAGATTTCTAAAAAAAAAATAGAGTTTTCTATGATCTAGCAATCCCGATTCTGGGTATATATTCAAAAGGACTGAAATCAAGATCTCAAAGAGACATCTGCACTCTCATGTTTAGCGCAACATTATTCACAATAGCCAAGGTAGGAAAAAAACCCAGAAGTTCATTGACAGATTAATGGATAAAGGAAATGTGTATCTACATACAATGCAATATTGTTCAGCCTTAAAAAACAAGAAATCCTACTATTTGTGACAACATAGATTAACTTAGAGGACAGTATGCTAAATGAGAGAAGCCATTCACAAAAGGAGAAATACTGCATAAATCCGCTTATATGAGGTATCTAAAATACTCAGACTCATAGAAGCAGAGAATAGAATGGTGGTTGCCAGCAGTCGGAGAGGGAATGGGGAATTGTTTCTCAATAGTATAAAGTCTCAGTTATGCAAGATGAATAAATTCGTGTACCAAGTAGTACCTATAGTTAACAACATAGCATCATGCACTTAAGGAATAGGGTAGATTGCGTGTTAAATGTTCTTGTAAATAAAACAACAAAAACACACACAAAGAGGCACAAGGACCCCTTTGGAGGTAGAGGATATGTTTATTACCTCTATTATGGTGATGGTATCATGGGTGTATGCAGATGTCCAAACTTATCACATTTTCTATTCACCTGCTGATGTTTTCATCTATCAATTGTATTTCAATAAACTTTATTTTTTTAAAAAAATAGGTCTCTGCAGCCACCATGGCATGTGCATACCTACGTAACAAACCTGCATATGCATCTCAGAACTGAAAGTAAAATAATAATAAAAAGATTAATCTGAAACAGTAGTTCTCTGAAGGTTTTCTCATTTTAAGTATTGAAATGATGTTTCTTTGGAGCTTTGATACAGAAGTCAACAGTCGAGAGGTACATTCTATTTTCTCTCACCTTGTGAATTCTCTGCGAAAACACCATGAGATTGTTTACAGCTTTTATTGATCTTTCCCTGGTCTTTGACCTCGAGAGACCGCCAATCGCTAAGTTGTTTGGTGTCAATAGAGAACAGGCAGAAAACGATGCCTGTAAAGGCCCTAATGCCCCCTGAGGTTTCACAGTCAATAGCAACAATTTCCTGACAGACTACATAACAAATTTGAGAGACAAAAAGAAAATTAAAAAAAAAAACTTGGATTTTATGACTTGATAATTTTAGACAATCTTGACGTAAAAAAATACATCTATATCTCCTTCAAATCTGTCAAAAATAGAAAGCGTTATGTATTTTTATGATTTTGTAACTTTTAAACCATCCTTTAATATTTATATGAATAGTAGTTCATGATCAAATAGTTTAAATTAAAGGTTTTGAATATAGTCCTATCAAAGTTAATTGGCATTAAATAAAAATTATATCGGGTCAATCTGATTTACTTCAAAACGGTTATGCGTACACATACACACATATTATAATTGCTCTTCTTTTGTGGAATCTATTGAATATTTCTCTGTCATTCTCTTTTTCTGTTGTTTACTTAATGGTTATATTAAACAATATCACAAGTTTTTTGAAATTACTGTGTCCAGATTTTATGGTGCAGAATCATGATATTTATGACCCATGCTTTTATAAATTGATGAACATCAAATATGTTTTCTAAGGAAAGTCTTAACTTGAATGTGTTTAGTTATTCAGGCCAATATCCTTGTTACCTCCATATTTCTAAAACTTGTCAATTCCAACCTCAGCTTTAATTTCAAAACATACACATTTACTCTTAATCAGCAAAATGAGATATCTGCACCCCTGTTTATTGCCATTGAATATGATTTCAAGATGCCTTATGGGCATTTATTCTCAAAAGCTGACGTGAGAAATAAGGACACACAGTCATTTTATTCCTACATGTCAGTGTTTATCAAGTTTTAACAGAACAATTTGCATCAGTCTTTAAGGAAAAGGTGATTAGATATAGGGGCCCAACTCAAACTCACTAAATCAGAATCTCTGGAATCAAAGCCTTAGAAATATCATTTTTGTAATCACTTCATGTAATCCTTATGCATACTACATTTTGGATATTCTTGCTCTTGATAATTCCTGTTCTGTCTTTAGATCAAAATTAAATGATGAGAAAGCTGTGGCTAGGATTGCACTCCTTAGTGTCCATGTACTTATGCTGGTGCTGAATACAGAAAATTGACAAGACATCATCTGTTTCCAATAAGAGGTGATAGAAAAAGTCAATCATGAAACTCATTACATTTAATCTATTACCGTATATATGAAAGGTATTATAATCATGCCTGTTATATCCCAAACATAATCTTGGATATTGTCTTAGTGTGCTCAGGCTGCTATAATACAACATCATACACTGGGTAATTTATAAACAGTAGAAATGCATTGCTCACAGTTCTGGACTGAGAAGTCAAAATTAGGGCATCAGCAGAGTCAGGGTCTGATGAGGGCTTCATAGATGGCACCTTATCCTTGCATCTTCATATGTCAGAAAGAGTCTCAGGGTCAGTGCCATGCTCATAGCTTCAACTGGCATTGCCCATGTGGGGTTTCTTTTCAGTAACCCTACTAATGGCTCCACTTAGCATTGCCCTGGTACAGACTTTCTTTGGTTGCCCTGTGACCGTACTCTGCCTGGGCCCTGATAGTCTCAAGGGCATCTTTTGAAATCTAGGTGGAGGCAGCCATTCCCTTACAGTTTGTGTACTCAGTGCTGTAGTAGAGATGGTAGTGTGTGAATTCCACCATGGTTTACCATCTGGTCCCTCTGGAGGGGTGGCCACTGCAGCCTTCCCTGCATCTGGGCCTGCTTGGGACAACTGAGGAACACTGTGCCAGAATGCAGAGAGAAGAGGCTTGAATGAGGTTCTGAGGGTGCCTGAGGGCCCTCGTCAACATCAGTCCATCCTCTGGAAGTTGGCCTGTAACTATGGGCCTGTGATGGGAGGGCCAGGCCAGTACCTAAAATATCTAAAATGCCTTCATGATCATTCTTTCACTGTTTTAATGAATAGCATTTGGTTTCCTTGTGTCCAAGCTAATCTGCTTATCAAATATTTGCTTCACCATACCCTTGGTATTTTCTCCTGAATATGCTTTTTCTTTCTTTACAAGATGATCAGCCTAAGAATTTTTCAAGTCATTACATTAGGCTCCCATTCTGTGTATAGATTTCATCTTTAATTTGTTTCTCCTTGCATTTTACTATAAGCAATCAAGAGAAGCCATGTGGCGCTCTCAACACTTTGCTTATTGATTTCATCCACCACATATCCTACTTTCACCTACAAGTTCCACCTTCCACAAAGCAGTAGGACAGGAACACAATATTTGTAAGAAAATTAAAGCCTTCTCTACAGATCTTCTCTCCTTCTGGGTCCTCACCAGAATCAGTCTTCATAGCAAATACTCCCCAAACTCTTCCAGCCTCTACCTGGTACCCACTTCCAAAGCTGCTTTCACATATTTAAAAATTTGTTATAGCAGCACCTCATTCTTGGTGCTAATTTCTTTCTCGGTCCTTACAGGTTGGCATAACAAAATACTGTAGACGAGGTAATTTATAAACAACTGAAATTTACTGCTCACAGTTCTGGAGGCAGATAATTCCAAGATCAAGGAAGTAGCAGACTCAGTATCGGGCAAGGGCTTCATAGACGGCACTGTGTTGTTGAATCATCACGTGGTGGAAGGGGTGAACAGCTCCCACATACCTCTTTTATAAGGTCAATAACCCTGTTTGTGAAAGCGCTACTCTCATGATTTAAACACCTCCTAAAGCCCTCCCTTCTTAATACTATCCATTGACAAGTAAGCTTTAACCTATAAATTTTGGAGGCCACATTCAGAGCATAGCAAACAATGTGGGTGGCTTTGATTCTTTGTGAGGTTAGTGAGAAAATATTTATCTTAAGTATCATATATTTAAAGAGGACTTATATACATTTTCTATATAATTTTCTATACATCCTCTATACATTTCTACACATTTAGATTTAGCACATAATAGTAATCATTCATTCCATGAAGACTTTTAGAGTGTATATTGGGACCTAGTGTTATGGTGAGTAAATTTAAAATACTTACCATTTTTATAAAGTATTTTTCAAATGAACAATAACGGATGCCATCAGTTGGGGAACAAAGAAGGGTCCTGACACACCATCACAGATGCTGGAATAACTTATTAATTTTTTTCAATAGAGCAGTGAAGCAAACTTTTAGAAGGCCATGTCTTATTTCACCCTACATGGAAACAATGTGAAGTTGAAAACAGGAACAGGACGTTTTCTTAAAAAATTTCCACAGCACTGTATGGTTCTCTGCATCTTCAAACAGATAAGCAGGTGAATGTCGACTATATAACAATGCCTCCTTTCACTTTGACCACTGCTGGTGTGGTTACCTAAGAGGTTTGGTTTTGCAGTCCTCATTGATGAGCTGTAACACAGCTGCATGTGCACCGCTGAACTTAAGTTAAAAAGAAAGAAGTTTGTTTTTCGAGGAAATACAACTTGTGTCTGGTGGACATTGTTTATGTCTATCTATAAATATATGTACATCAGGGCATATGCATACTCATGCATACATACGTAATTATACATACATGCTTTATATGTTCATTTTGCAGACCCTCAATGCATGTTTTTAATTTAAAAGAAAAACAGGATCTCATTCTATATGAGAAGACAAATACTAATCATGGACAATGACTCCAGGATTAAATTTAAGACTTGCCAAACATAAAAAGCCCATATACCTAAAATTTTATCAACTGAAACCTAGAAAATCTCCCTGCAGAGAAGGCTGGGTCATCCACATTTTATCAAAATATATATTGTGGCTAAGAACTAATATATATTATTTACAGAATTCTTTTCTGGTACTTAGAATTAAATTTTTCTCAGCATACTTCTGGATCATCCATATAGGCTAACCCCTTTTTACTTTCTGGAATCTATTATTTTCTTATTTATCATTATTATATTTTGAGACAGGGTCTCACTCTGTCACCCAGGCTGGAGTACAGTACCATCATGTCTTACTGCAGCCTCCACCAACCTGGGCTCAGGTGATCTTCCCATCTCAGCCTCCCGAGTAGCTGGGACTACAGGCATGCACCACCATGCCTGGCCAGGTTTTACTTATTAATTAATTAATTAATTTATTTATGTAGGGTGTCACCATGTTGGCCAGGCTGGTCCCAGACTCCTGGGCACAAGTGATACCCCGCCCCTTGGCCTCCCACAGTGTCTGGATGGCAGGCATGAGCCACTGCACCTGAACTATTATTTCCCACTTGATAAGAATTTTTAATGTTTTTTGTTAGAATTTTAAAAAATGTGTGAAACAAATCCAGAATGTGATCACTCCATTAGTACATGGAAACTGAGTGTCAGGAAAGAAAATTATTCAGCTTATCTATTCTTCTGTATATCTTTGTTATTTTTCATATGTACGCATTTTTGTGAGTGTGTGTATAAAATTTATTTTAATCATTTAGGAGGGTTATCACATTATGGTGATCAACACGATCCCATGGGATCACCAAGAAGAATATTCTCAGATGACTTAATTTACCCTTTTTTGGGAAAGTTAGTCAAAAGATTAAACCCCAAGACTTACTCAGAGCTTAGATATGGAACATAAATCCTGCTTTTCTGTAGACATTTTAGACACTGACACCCAGGGAAAGTAGAATGCATTTGAAATGTTTGCTTCACATTCGAAAATACTATTGATCTTATGAACTTTGATTCTCTAAAGACAACATTGGCATTTCTCTTAAATGATGTACAACTCACACAGGTGGTAGTATTTTATGCTCTAAAATGGAAATAATTTATGATACAAACTTACACTTAAGTGTCCGATATCTAAAATAATGTCATTTTCACTTCAGCATGTCACCGTGACCCATCCTTTCTTTCTGTTAAATGCCCCCAGAGCAATTCATTTATAACTGTCTTATGACACAATATTCTAGGCTGGATTGAATACATATTAGTCCAGAGATCATAATATATTTTAAAGTCCTTGTAAAAGGCTTTGCTTTATCTACCTTTGAGGAATCCATACTGGCTACAGGCTCTAGCATTATTTAACATAGACTGTTTAATGGGCTATTTACCTTAGGATCATTTCCTGTTTCAGACAGCAGGGAAGTAACTACTGCCTCAATCAAGGACTCCATTCATTCATTTACTCAGGGCTTCCTCTACCAGTTACCAAGCGTCTTTAACATGCCATTCCATACACTGGGTACAGAGATGAGAGAGAAGGAATCCCTGCTGTGTTAAAGAAGTCCGAAGTTTACGAGGCTGTGCCTTGGACTGCTGGGAACTTACTTCCCAAATATTCATTATCTCTGCTTCTTTAGCAACAGAACCCTGATTTTCTTCAAGACAATGACGTTCTCAGGTAAAATACTGTTTCCCACCTTTGTAGCTAGGAAAGGCCATTTGATGTAAGCAGAAGGCGCAGGATCAGAATTCCAGGAAATGTTTTTAAGAGGTCTGTCTTGCACAGCATTCAGCAACTTTCAGGATGGAAACTATGGCTTTGAAAACAACTGAGTCGGTGGAAAGGAAACAGCCTAATGACTGATGGATGTATTGTATCAGCACTGGGCAGGCTACCTTTGAACTACTATTGTGTGAGAAAATAAACCTTTAATTTGTTTAGACACTATACCAAGTCTTTGCTAATCACACCCAAATGCAATTCCTAAGAAATACAGTGGTCAAGACCATAATGGAGTACATTAAAATGGAGCATATATATTCCTACTTTAGAAGTACTTACAAAGTGTATTTGTTGCAGTTATCATCTCCACTATAATATATATATATTATAATCAATTGCTTTCGATTATTTGCTTAAATTATATTGTATCTTACTCTGTGTTTGCCCCTTCCTATTAGAAAATAAACTTCATCATGGAGAGAACATTTGGCTTTTTTTTTTTTCACTAACACACCTCCAATGCTTAAAACAATGACTGGTACAAAGCCAACATTCAGTAAATAATTCTTGAATGGATGACTTAATGGATGGTGAGGAAATGGATGGATAAATACAAGGTGCTTTTTCTGAAGATGTAGTAGTTCATTTTATCTGTCAGGACAGTGAATGATAGCAGAACAGGATCTGTCTCTTCTTAGGGAGATAAATTTTGATAAGATAAGCCTTCTGTGTTCTGAATAAATGTTTCTCTGGTTTACAGACTGAGAGTAATATTTTGCTGCATTATTTTATAAATCATATGCAGAATTAATTGAAAATAACCATCACCCTGACATTGTTGCATTCTGTGGGAGTCATTTAGCAGTTAGGATTGGCAATATAACAAACTGGTATGACGGAAAAAGCATGTTTATATATGTGCCTCATAACTTTCCTATAACTGTAGGTAAGTATATACACCTGCGTAAGCATACTTGCAACCCTATAAAGCATTTGTAAATTCTTCTTTCATATGTATCTGGGCATGATTTGCAGTTGTCATTCATTTTTCTTTATTCAACAACAGATGTCTTCTAGCCCTGAGCACTTAAAGTAGTGTCACTCATGGTCTGCAACTTCTTTTATCTGGTGTTGGATTCGATGTAATGCTACTGGTCAGATATTTCTGGCAAGTTTATGTCTCAAACAATGTTATTTGTAGAGATTCATCAAAAGCTCCACACATTTACTGGGGCCTAATATCTGAAGAACTATAATTTTAACTGCTGCCTTTCCTGTGATTCCCACTGTAGCTGATGGAATACTTCCATGGCAGGTGCGTGCAGCCCTGTCTCTTCATGTCTTTTGTTGATCCTGCTCTTCTAATTAGGGGAAATCGGTCTCATTCTTATTAAAACAGAATTATTCCTTTTAAAAATCGGTTACACTTTAAACATAGTATGACATCTTCTTGAGAGTCTGTGAAACAAGACAGCCTCAAGGAAGAAGTTATTTTGACAAAAGCATAACCTCACTCTGGTCTTCATTCTAGGAGCTACTACTGATGTTGACCAACAGCCTTAAGCAGAAAGAAATAACTTCTAGAAAAATAACTGAAAGGGTGACTAAATTCTCTGGAGAATCCTATTTCTTTCTTTGTGGTCGACTGTGTCTTCTTAATTTTTGCTTACATGTGTACATTTTTGATATGGTTTGGACACTTGCTCCTCCAAATCTCATGCTGAAAAGTGATCTCCAATGTTGAAGGTGAGCCTAGTGGGAAGTATTTGTGCCGTGGGAGTGGATCCCTCATGAATGGCTTGATGTCCTCCCCTGGGTAATGAGTTATCCAAGATCTGAATGTTAATAACCACTGCAACCTCTCTCATCACGTGACACACCTGCTCCCCCTACTTCTGCCATGATTGGGAGCTTCTTGAGGTCTCACCAGAAGCAGTTACCGGCACCATGATTCTTGTAGAGTCTGCAGAATCCTGAGCTAAGTAAACCTCATTTCTTTATAAACAACATCCAGTATTCCTTGATATCACTGCAAAATAGACTGACACAATTTTGATTTACACCTACTTTCTTTCTTTTCCAATAATAATGTAACAGAGGGCAAGTTAGCTAGTAAGAAGGCATGGCTCGCATTTTAAAACTTTGTTTTCTTGGAAGGTATGTATGGATAGTTCTTCTGGTATGTACATGAGAGGAAATTTTATATTAATTTGCTTTACTGCAATTAAACCTAAATTCACAGTGTGGACTCATGAGGACCTACTACTATTCCAAGATATTTTGAAATCTCATTTCTTTATAGGAAATTTAACTAATGATTTTCAATTTGTAAAGCAATTACCCTATCTTGTAATCAACTTTAATACTATATTTGCAAGTTATTTTCTATTTTCAAAGAATACAGATTTATTTGTTGAAATATGGAATCTTGAACATTCAAAATAGTTCAAAGAAATGAAACTTACTACTTGTAGGTTAATGTGTAATCTTTTATAAAATATGCCTTAGGGTACTGGTTTTCAGCCAGGGGTACTTCTGCTCACTAGGATACATTTAGCAAGGTCTGGACACATTTTTGATTGCATTACTGTGGTGGTATGTCTGTGTTACCAACATCTAATGTGTAGAGGCCAGTGATGCTGCCAATCTTCCTAATATTTAACTATAACTCATAATCAAATTATAACTAGGAGACTTGTGCCCCAAATATCAATAGTGCCTGTCTTGGGAAAGCTTATATTTGTCTAATTAGATGATAGATAAAACTTGATTTTGAGTTATAATTAAATATTTTTATCAACTTTTACATAAGATAAAATATTTTAAAAATGATTTTTTCTGTGTATCATCAAAATATTTTCGTCAGTCAAGATGATGTGAGGATTCAAATTTTTTACTAATAAAATATCATAGAATTTATACCCCAAAATGCAACATAAGAAGAGATCACTTCAATAAAATACTCCATAATAATCATACAACTGACTTGGGAACTTGGTTGGTTTAAATAAAACAGCAGATCTTTTCTCTAGGTAATGCATGGAGAAGACCATTATTTCTCCCAAGTTTTCAAAATAAAAGGACACTGCATATTTCTCTTTGTGGCTTGGTGAATATTTCCATAGCTATTATTTGTCAAAATCTGTCATTAAAATTAAACATAACTTGATATAATATCATGAAGTAGTTTAAAAAACAGATGCTCTAAAATAATAATTTTCAGAAAAAGATGTTTAAATCATCTAATTTGCCAATAACCCTGACAATGAGACTAAGAAAAAGGGCACTGGTTAACGTAATTTAACCAGACAAGGAATTTGTGAATTAATTGATCATTGCTTAATAGAAAATCTTAAAACTGGGGAGAAGGAGAGGAAGATAGAATTGATGCCTAGTTTTCTGTTAGTGATTTTGAATACTTTTTATAAGTTTAGATACTATGAATTTCAAGATGCTGTGTTTTGAATCACTAATATCAAATAAACAACTATAGTCTGTATATTCTTTTAAAACTAATAACTCAAAAATAATTACTATGAGAGCAATGCATTGCAACCAGGTCATATGTAACATAGCAAATAAATAGACTAATCTCCAAGAATTTCTAAGGTTCATTTGATCTTTATTATCCACATTTTCCCAAAATTTAATTAAGTACTATTATGGCAATCACATTATATTAATTGTCACTGTATGAACTATAACATTTATATCTTTATCATATTTATAAAGCTAGCTTCACAGTATTATAAACTTTAGTTATTTCTGAAAGAGGAATGCATCTTATCAGCTAATATTCATGAGACACTTAAAAAGAACATTCATGGTGGTTTAGTTGTATCTTTTTTCTAAGAGGATTCAAAATTCAAATGTACCATTTTTTCTAAAGAATATAAGTAGAATTTTCTAGTGCTGGTATGAAACTTCATTAAATAATCATTTATTTTAATTAATTGGACTAATATGCTTCCTTCAAAGGAAGAAATGCAGTTATATCTACACCATAATAGGATAATTTATTCTCTTTCTTGTTCTATTTTGTTTAGTTTAACATCAGACAAAAATGTAAGAGCATTGCATTGCAATGTAACGGTCAGTGTATCTCCAGTGCTGTATCATATTAATGGAGCAAGCTATGCTATGATATTTGTCTAAGCATCATAATTGAAAAATGCAAATTCCTACTGAAAACCAACATTGTAACCATATGTAGTTGACAGAAAGTGATCTGAATGTGCAGCAAAGCTAAGTTTGAAATTGTAACTAATTGAAAAGAAATGCCGCTTCCTCTTGGCTTTTTAATCCACTTGCCCAGTGGTTTTCATGTTTCTGTTTTTTTTTGTTGTTGTTGTTGGAAAGCAGAGGAACACTTTAATCAAATGCAATCTTCTTGAAGTTTTGAAGTATAAATTCAATGATCAAAGATGCTATGCTTAAAACAGTGTTCTAAAGACCCAGCAGATCAATCTTCCCCAGTGCTTCCTTCCACCAATCAGAGCCTGTGGGGCTCCTGCACAAGTGTACAAAGGATGATTTGAAAGTCACTGCTCTAACCATTTTCAGAGAGCTGATGCAAAGGGAATTGTTCTCGTAAAAATTTTTAAGACATTCAGAGAGACATATAGTACATCCAGAGAGCAGTAGTTTCTGGTCTATTTCTCACATTTTCCTTTATCTCCTTGTCTAATTTTCAGAGCTGATGTAATTATGTTACATCAAATTGTTTCTAAAAGGTTTCTAGTAGAAATAAAGCAATTTAATTTTCAGGCAAGATTGCCAATACATAATATTTGGTATCCCTTTATTACTTACATCTTAACTTCTCTCTATTTCCATTTTTTTTCTGCCAATTTTTCCTATTTGTTTTAGGAAGCTCACCTCAAACTATGTAATTCCCTTGAGGAAGCTGAAATAATCTCAGAGAGCCTTGGTAAAAATACACAGTTTAACACACAAATCTTGTTTGACTTATATTTCACTGTAACTCAATAAGTGGAAGGAACTAACTTTCAGCCATGGGTGCTCAAGAATATCAGGCAAGGAAATGAATTTCCCTCATTCCTCACTAAACACTTGCTTAGAATTCTGTCTTCCACAGATAAGACCCTGACGACTAAAAAAATATCTCTGAGTGGGCACATACCAGACTTGTAATGTATTTCTGAAATATGTACTTTATTTTATCAAAAACAAAAACGACTTACCAAGGCACATTACCTAGACCTAACATAGAATTCTGGGTTTCGGTTCCTACCCCATCACCAGTGGCTGATCTTCCAATGATTCTATAATAATATGATAGAGCACCCCAAGTGGGCTATTCATCTGCAAAAGTGAGGGAGTGAGAATGACAGGTCTCATATCATACACATATTGCCAGCTATAGTATGAAACAGCTTAGAGAAAGCCCTGCTTTTCACAAATGTATTAGAAAATATATTTCTAAAGAAATATTCATGTTTCTGAATTCTATACTAACAAGTAAATAACAAATTACTGTCAATAATTAAACATCTATTTCACAAATTTGACAGTTTTTAGATGGCAGCTCCTTGATCTGATCCAGGTATTGAAACCATGGGAACCATGTCCAATGGCGAATTAGGAGATCTCCCTCCTTCAGTAAGTTGATATCAAGTCAGGAAGCTTGCAAAGTCTGAGACATTGTTCTACTTGAACAGTTAGAGGGATAAGTCAATAGATAGATCCTAGCAGAAACACCATGCCTCTGAATCAAATATCACACAATTATTTGCCTACAGCAAAAACAGTGGCCAGTGTAGCCATGTAGCATTGTTTCCCAATACCAAGCAGCCCCAGCCAATGCTGTGAGAGCCAGATGGATTCTGCACATGCAGCGGGTTTGTACTACAGGAGAGGCATCATTTTATGGGTTGAATTGTGTCTCCCATAAAGATGTATTAAAATGCATCCCGCAGTACTTCCAAGTATGACCTTAGTTGAAATGGGATCACTGCAGATGTAATTAAATTAGATGGGGTCATACTGGAGGAAGGTAGGCTCTTAAACCAATATGACTTGTGTCCTTACAAGAGGGAGTAAAAAGAAAAAGAGAATGTCATGCACAGGCATAGACACGAAGGGAAGACAAGTGTTTAACCACTGAGACAGAAATTGGAGTTATGCTGCCACAAGCCAAGGACTATCCAGGGCTACCAGAAGCTGGAAGAGGCAAGAAAGAGTCATTCCATAAAGGCTCCAGAGTGAGCATGGCCCTGACAACACCTTTATCTAAGACTTTTAGCCGAGAGAATTATAGCACAATAAATTCATGTTTTTCTAAGCTACCCAGTTTGCGGTATTTTGATACAGCAGCCCGAGGAAATTAATAGAGGCCCCAAAATTACAAATGCGAGTACCTACATAGAGACAGGATATCCGCCTTTGTCATCTTCTTCAGAAGTTGACACTTTATTTTTTCCTATTTTGAGAAAGGGAGATCTCTAGGTCAAAATGTAAGTTTCATGGGAGGCAAGAGACATTTCACTACCCTTTGAAAGCGACCAAAGGAATTCTAGCTATAGGCTCTAGAGCTAGGCTGTATCTCCCAGTTCCCAATTGTCTTATTTTTCTTATCTTATTAGGCTACTCAATTGCAGCATCTTGTTACCTAAGAATCTTGGTGTTTGTTTCAGTGCACATAACAGTGGATAGATGGACTAGTTCTACGGAGGCTTCAAGGGGATTGCTAGTACCTTAATTTCATAAGAACTTGGTAAACATTCGTTGGTTGTATGAATACTATTGGTTATGTTTGCACAATGGTGGATCAGAAGAGGTAATATAGTACCTATTATACTTTCATTTTCTCGCAAACCACACAATCTATACAGTTGTTTATTCAGTATGTCTTCAGCCAGAATGTCCTCATAGTCAGAGAAAATCTGATAATTATGTTGTTGATGTCACAGTAAAACGAAGGGTACGTGACGGGTTGATGGACACACAATTCTTTCTTGTGTTCGAGTCTTAAATTAGAATTAGGGTAGCTCTCTATGCTTAAAAAGAAAAGTATAATTCAATATCATAATACTGTTTCTACTTTTCTTACCGACTCTATGTCTAAGATTATCATTAACATTTAATAATAAGTAGTATTAACAGTATATTATATGAAAACAGAATTGGACATCAATTTTAAAATCTGAAAAATAATGCGCAGATGTGGATTATTTGGTATTTCAAGATATTTCCTTTAGACTACTCTGTCCTGGGAAATTAGTAAATCAGATATGGTACAGCAGCTGATACCAAAGAGACTATTTTCAAATAAGAGGGAAAGTTATTCAATTATTCTTACTAAACCAAGACTTTTTTATGCTTATAAGTTTGAATGCTATGAAATTGGTAATATTTTAATATTCACCAGAATATTATCTCTACATAATCACAGGCATTTTATTTTTTGTATAAATCATTTTCTAGTCATTTGTATCTCTAATGCATTACTGCTATTTATTTTCCTGAATAGATATAGCTCGGAGTTTCTAGAAACAATCAAACAAACAAACAAAAAACCCTAAATAATTTTATATTCTCCAAGAGCAAACTAAAGGCCAACTTTGAAAACAACATTCTAACTTGGAAAAGGTCATATTTAATTAGTGAAAAGATTGAATTATGGAGTAAATGTGAATGCTGCAGTTTCCCTACAGTAAATCAAACTCGACTAACAAAAAGATTGATAAGTAAAGCTGAGGGGAAACCATCTTAATGAGAAAATAAGAAAGATTTATAATGAGCATATTATTGTTTATATGTAAATGGAATCATAAAGTGCTTAAATCCATTTATTCTCTTGAGTAGGTATAAGTGTATTCAGTAGTATTATTTGCACTCAATATATTCAGCAGATTTTCTTTTGAACCTCAGGTGCAGAGAATTGAGTTAATAATAACCTTCAGTTCATGTCAATTATTATTCATTATAACATCAATCCATGAAAGTCTGCTCTTGTATTCAAACTCTACTCTCCTTCCACCTCATAGGCATCATAAAATTCACATGGATATAGTTTGCCTTACGTATAATTTGTATAAATTGATTTAGGCTATAAATCATATAGTTTGCTTTTTAAAAATTTTTACTTAATAATATGTTTTTAAGATGTGATCACATTTCTTTATGCATGTATGGGGTATTCATTATAATCACTCCATAATATTTTGCTATTTACCCATATCCTATCCAATCTCTGGTGAGACAAACTTAAATTACCCCAGGACCCTTCTACCAAGGTGCTACTGCAATGAAGATGCTTATATGTGATCTTTACACTCCTTATTAGAGATCATCTCTGTTGTTACAATAAGGAGAGGGATGCCATGTGTCACATGGTGTGTACATTTCTTATTTCACTAAATACTGTCAGATTGCTCTGCAGAAAGGGTGCTGCTGTGGAAACCCCTGCCATCAGTCACATGTCGTATTTCTTCACATTTTTTTCTATCACTTGGTATTATTTGATTTATTTTATGTCAGTTTGACCAGTGCAACATGGTGAATGACGATGTTGACTGACTGCACTTTCCTGAATTTTAGTTGGTTTGAGATTCTTTTCATATAATTTAACTTTTTGGATTTCCTTATGTGCATATTGTCTATTAATGATTTGGCCTCATTTGTCTTTTGGACTTCCTTTTTTTCTCACATAAATACAATTATTCTTCATGTATTTCCCAGTATTAAATAACCATTACTTTGGAATATCATAAACATTATACATATTTCTCAGACATATGTATATAAAAATGTCACATGTACAAGTCAGCTGTGATCAATCTTTTCTTCCTCATGTCACTCAGCCAAGGGAAATGGTTAGATATTATTACATAAAACTAAGAACCACTGATGTAACAATAACACTTTGACATGTATTTTGGATAAATGCAAATATGTAAAATATGTTTTCCACATATATGGAAATATGGAAAATGTGTTTTTCAGGTATATGGAAAACACATCTGAAAAATATGCCATAGCGTTATTTCTAAATCATTGGTTCCTGGTTTTTATGTAATGATATTGAACCATTTCCCTGGGCTGGGTGACATGTGCAAGGAAAGTGATCCTAGCTGCCTTGTGTATGTGGCACTCTTTTCATCTGCTTTCCACTTGGGACATGTTTAAGCATTGCTTGACATTATTTCCTAGACTCCACCCAGGACCACATTAATGCTATCTTCTTCTTTAATTTCACAAAAGTGACACATTGGCCCATGATCTATCAGGGAAATGTGTGTGTGGGAAGGTGGGTGGAGGTAAAGCAAAAGCATCTGTGCGTTCCCCAGGTGTTTCTCACTTCTGGTTTTATCTGGAATCTGCAAACACCTAGCCTTGCCTGCTGTGCTGTCCCCAGGGTTGGCTTCTAGGGATGGAGCCAGCAGTAGGTGAGCATCTTACTATGAACCACTACAGATGGGCTTAGTTTTTAAACCTATCACTATCAAAGAAATAAAATTTTCAAGGAATAAATCCAAAAATGTAATTTTACTACAAAACTCTAGTAATAAAAGCATTTTGAGTCTTTTATATTATCTCAGTAGAGTGTGGTAAAATGGAACACTTTGAGATCTAACTTACCAATCAGTTGTCCTTAGTTATATGTTCAACTTCGTTCATCTCATAATTTGTCAAAAGCACTTACAATATGAAATCATCTTTTCCCAAAGATATTTTCCATAATGTGATCATTTTAGCACACTAAGAAGTTCTGAGTAAAAAATAGGCACATATATATGACTTACAAGCATGGCACAGAGAAGCATTATTTGAAATCATAAAAAAGGCAAAGCTTCATTTTTATTAGATAATATATAATTGATATAAAGTGAGTTGGAAAATTTATTTGGCCATTATAGTTTTCCATTGGTACCTAAATTTAAAAAATACAAAATATGTATGGTTATTTAAATCATACCTAACTTTTCTGCAGAAGAAGTGGGCACTGATCTCTTTTCACAGAATATTTTTTCTGTCTTTTTACTTATACCAGTTACTTAGAGATGTTCAATTTACACTTCTTACATGTTTAAGAAATTGTTCATATTTTCAAAGGGATGCATTTTAATGAAAAATGCATTTGGTAGAGAAATCACACAATCTGAAGGATTTAAAAAAATACTTAAAAAGTTAGAACTTGCTTTTTAAAGTAGGGCAAAAAGCTATTTAAACAGGATGGGAGGCCTTAGGTGCAATGAACATTTTTAATTGCATATTTAATTAGAAATATACTGAAGAGTTAGTGTTTGGTTTAGCTAAACTCATGGGCTTTGAAAAAAATTTTTTTTCTAATATTTTTGTCTTTTCAAAAATTAGATTGAGCTGAATAGAATTTAATTTTGTTGCTATTCATTAGGAAAGAATTGGAACCTTTCATTTTCCTATGGAAAAATAAGTTGACAGTTTATTTTAAAGCATTTATTTTCTTTTAAAATTATCTTTGAAACTTATTAGTACCTGAGCATTTGCTTGCTTGACAGTTCAGAAAAAATTAACATAGGATCTAAATTGTGTAAAATCTAAATCTTTTCCATGTTTTACCATTTAACCCAGAGCTTCAATGCCTGGGTGGCTATTGCCATTAAGAGTTTAGGAACAAAGGTAATATTATTCTTGTTCCATATTAATTTTAATATGGCCACAGGGCAATATTAAATATGCATGACATGAGTTTCAAGAATCTTTTCTTCATTTTCAAGAAATGATTAAACTTATTTTAGTATATTTAGTTTAAAACTTGAGATTCCCCTGTGTGTTTTAGAAGGATTTCCATTTAGAAGAGTTATTTTCGTTGTTGTTGATCTAACTCCAACCATTAGTAAAACTTAACTTCAGTCATTTCACATTTCTTAAGAAGACTTGATTTGAGTTTGCACTGTATTCGAGTTTAGGATAGCAGATACGTGCAAATGAGCTACAATATTTACTATCTAAAAAGATAAGCTTACCAATGGAAAAAGTAGCTATAATTTAATCTATAGAAAGTATATAAATATAATTTACTTCTAGAGTACGAAATAACTCATGTCTGTAATTCCCTCCATCCTCTAGTAAATAAACAAACTATTCAGTAGAAAAAAAAGAGAATTTAGAAATAAGAGGAAAGGCACGAAGCCTATAAGAAATAAAATGAGCTGAATTATAGTTTTTCAAGAGAGCTGTACTTGGTTTATTAGCAAGAACTTAGAAAAAAAGGATTCACACACACACACACACTCACATGTGTATATATACATATATCTACTATATATATGTGTATATATATGTATATGTATATATATGAAGATAAAAACAAATATATATTCATATATAACATACTGTACTTAGAGAAAGTTGTGTCCTATGATATTATATGTTAAGAGATGGGTTGTATAAGCAGTGTAGAAAAGGGGAGTTTGTTTTGCTGGTTTGATGATACATGTGTCACACACAAATAAACTCTTTGAATGGGCAACAGCAAAAGCTGAATGCAACGGTAGAGAAACCAGAAGGTAATTTCCACGAAGCAAGTTGGAAGTTTGCTATGCAGGTGGTACCTCTGGAATCAGAGGAGAAAGAGCAAGTTTTGGTGAGGCTTCAAAGAAACAATTAGCACTGGTGACAGCTTGTTTTTAAGCGACTAAGGTTGGTACATGTTGTCAATGTCTCTGTCTCCCTGATTTTCAACCTTGTTGGTCAGAAGATGGTAAGCATTGTAACAGAACTGAGGAATATCCACTGAGACTCAGTTTTAAAAATAAAGAGGCCAGCCATAAGCAGGCACTTTGAATTTGAAAGGATAGCTCTACATCCAAATATCCATGCTCTTTGAAGGTTGAAGCTGGCCTGGAAACAGTTCAGTTCATAATTAGATACAGACTAAAATAATGAGTTTAGGAGCATTAGTGGAAGCCACAGGAGTGACAGATTTCACAGTGAACATAAATGAGAGGAGAGATCATCAAAGGCTTATAAAAAGTGTTTTGGGGGCCGGGCGAGGTGGCTCACGCCTGTAATCCCAGCACTTTGGGAGGCTGAGGCGGGTGGATCACGAGGTCAAGAGATCGAGACCATCCTGGTCAACATGGTGAAACCCGTCTCTACTAAAAATACAAAAAATTAGCTGGGCATGGTGGCACGTGCCTGTAATCCCAGCTACTCAGGAGGCTGAGGCAGGAGAATTGTCTGAACCCAGGAGGTGGAGGTTGTGGTGAGCCGAGATCGCGCCATTGCACTCCAGCCTGGGTAACAAGAGCGAAACTCCGTCTCAAAAAAAAAAAATGCTTTGGGGAGCCATATCTATTGAGAAAGTAAAGAAGAGCCTATCCAAGAACCAGAAAGAAAAGAGCCACAATTGAAATGAAGGCAACAGCCTAATAGAAGTGAAGCGGTAAGACCCATAGGACAAGAAGTACTCACCAATATCAAGTGTGAGAAAAAAGAGAAACTGAGCACAGCAGGGTGATGACAGTTAATAATAATTTATTGTATATTTCAAAATAGCTAGCAGAAGAGATTTGCAATGTTCCTATCAGGAGGAAATGCTATGATAAATATATAATGCTAATTATCCTGATTGGATTGTTACATATTTTAGGCATGTATCAAAATATCACATATACCTCATAAATACGTACAAAGAAAAAAAATCACGTGTACAACCAAGAAAAACCATTTGTTTTAATTAGAAAAAAAATCAAAACCTTCAGCAATTCATTCTATAAACGTTGATTAGCTCTTTGCTATCTACTGCGTATGTTTCTTCCTCATTGGCCCTACAGATTGTCAAGAAACACACAAAATTTAACAATGGTTTTTTAGGGTTCTCTGGTGTGGTGGGTATTTGAAGTAGAAGCAAAGATATATGCCTGACGTGTGGTTTCTTTTTGATTTACTTTAACCTAATTTTCCAAAGTAAGGAGCATATTGCTAGATCAATGTGTTTATGAAGTTATTATCCTTCTGAGATTTTCAGTCCATTTTTCATCATGAAATGATACCACCCTAAACTTGGAAACCAATGTTAGGCTTTTAGTGACTATGAGTAACTTTGAACAAACAGAAATGTTTATGAATCCTCTATATATTGCCTTTTACTTTTTTGATGCTGGAAATTTTATTTATGTGCAATAGGCTACATATTTCATTAGAAAATGTTAAGGATGATTTTATGGGAACTAAACTATAGATCATTTAATGCCATATCAAGAATCCAAATCTTAAGGCTCTTCGCTCATACACATACACACACATACAGACATACAAGCAAAGTCAATGTTAAATTTTGGTTATAATTATGGGTGAAAATACATAGGTGGTATAATAATTATAGTAATTAAAATTATATAGTGATATTTAGAGAGTAATTATGAGCAATTCACTACTGAAATTTTTTTATGTGGGTCATTTTATTGAATCCTTAGTTGCATTTGTAACAAGTAATTATTATTATTATTTTTATTATATAGATAAAGACATTGAGGCTCAGAGAGCCTAATTGTTCAAGTTTACACAGCAATTAATCAGAAAATCCAAGGTTTAAACCATATTTTATTAAGTGTTTTTTTTTTTAAGTAATTTATGAACATTAGTTGAAAGAAATTGGGTATATTTGTTTTCAAATACCTCTTTTGATATTTACAAAGTCATCTTTGTAGGCTAAACTCAAAGCTATCCCTTGTGAATTACAGTAGTTCAGTCTTTCCTTTTACCTAGACCCAGGGAGAATTTGTATAGTCAAAGACAGACAAGAGTTAGACAGATCTGACATCATTTACCCACAGTCACTGCCATACTCTTTATTTTTTACTTTTTTGCTAAAGGACTGGCATAAGAATTATCAAGGCATGATTGAGGAAGACCTAACCACCAGCATCAGAATACCCTACTTATGGAAGTCTGTGAGAGAATAGCTTGCCTTCTGGTCTGTATTAAAAACACATACACAGGTAGTAATGTACTTGCTACCATTTTCCATCTCTCAAAATAGCTTTTCAGCCCATGGGAAACTTTATTTTACTAAAAGCACAACTTCTGCACACAAAGCCTATCTATATCTGCAAAGCAAAGAAAGCTCCCATTTTTAAGTTTTCACTTTGAAGCGAGAGAAATAAAGCGTGCAAATCTGTGTGTGTTCACTTCCACAGTTTATTTTGGAGTTGTTGTAGTCACACATAATATGAAAGATTGACTGCACCATCTTTTAAAAAAGTAGGATCTACCCCTGTCTACCTATTAGGATTAGGTAGAATTTTCCCTAAAAATTTTAAAAGCCTTATTGTTACCACTTTCCTTGAGGGTATCAGATCAGATAAAGAACTAAAAGCCAAAAACAAACCTTTCTGTATTCCTACTATCACCTAGAGTTGTAAAGAGAGTGTATATTCAATATTTTAAAATTTGGGTAAAAAATGCTTATAAAATTCTGAAAATAGAAAGAATTCAACTGCCAAATGATGACTATAACAAGAAATTTCATAAAAGATTAACACCGTTCTTATTTTTAAACAGTATTATCATTGCTAAGTTTTTTCATTGTCTTCAAATTTTTTTCTAGGGTAAGCTGTGTAGCTTTCCATTTTCATTTAAAAGTTTAAAGCCTCAAAACTGTCCAATTTCTTGTTTAAAGGCAAAACAGTTTTATACTCAAAATCTATAATTTAAGCTTCCAACAGACTGCAGGCAATAAACATACTATATTCTCTTCCCTGAACTTTCTGCCCTGAATTTGGCTTTAGAAAATTGAGTTTGTCAGGGATGGAGACTGCCCAATGAACTTTAAAGTAGTACTTCTTTCAGGCAACGCCGAGTGCCTAAGAGAAAATCAGACCCCTACTTCTTCCCCTACTCACTTGCTGGGTTTCCAAAAAAGTCCCACTGTGTCATTTTGAATCGAATCCATTGCTATCCTTCTAATAGACTCTTGCCCTTTGACCCATTCTAGTCAGTTACGCCGTGAGAAGCATTATGAGGTACTACCTTAGAATTTAAAATATAAGCATGCACTTGATAAACGCCTACGTGCCTTTAAGTACACATGAAAACCCTTGGGCTATGCTAATTTCCAAAACTACACATCGAGTTTGCTGGCTCAAATTAAGCCTAAAATGGTGATTTCCTTCTGGCAATTATAGGAGTATTCTGTATCCTGTATAAATAATGACAAATTGTAGCACGATAACAATTGCGATTGAGTTGATTTTACAGAGACGTGGTTAAAGTCAATCATAGGAAGGCATTAAATGATACTTTATGAAAGACACCAAGTGTGTCTGTTGGAAGGATTGTGACTGTTGTATTATTTGCCTTTGTTCATTGTGTTCTTTCGGCATCTACTGTGATAATAAATTTCTAAAACTAAAATGTTATTGCTTCATTATAGAAACTCAAAATATATGCTATTATTTAACTCAGTAGTATTCACATAATAGGTAAGTATTATTGAAAAACTCTTACATCAAGCAGCCTGCAAATGCAAGCAAAGTGCATTTTTTCTCAGGGCCTTTACCTTGGCATTCCAGTTGCCATGCGACTGTCGTAATGTTTACACAGTTATCAGACAATGGTTGTGCTGGTATATCCTCCATATCCAGAGAGCTAGGAGAAATTTCTTGCTACTAAACCAGCAGAAACTACAGCCACTGTAATCTGAGATTCAATGACTCTGCTGCCACATTTTTCTATAGCAAGACAAGCACGCAGACCTCTAAACAGCATACGCTGCTGCACTGAAGGCAGTGTGTAGCATTTAAATGCTCTCTGACTGTATGGACCGAAGAATTGTGGCCAAGAGGGTTTCAAATGAAGCCATTTCTGAGGTTTAGAATGGTCAGAGAGTAAGCATGTTTTCTATTCAGAATTTGAAGATAGGATGTTAAATAAATATTCAGCAATCCTCTCAACAGACTTTTCTTTAGAGACAACAACCAAAAAAACCTGTCTCTAAAATAAGAGGCACTGGGGCCAGGAGTGGTGGCTCACGCCTATAATCTCAGCACTTTGGGAGGCCGAGGCGGGTGGATCACTTGAGGTCAGAAGTTCCAGACCACTCTGGCCAACATGGTAAAACCTTGTCTCTACTAAAAATAAAAAAATTAACTCTGGTGTGGTGGCAGCTGCCTGTAATCCCAGCTACTTGGGAGGCTGGGGCAGGAGAATCGCTTGAACCCAAGGGGTGGAGATTGCAGTGAGCCAAGACTGCACCACTGCACTCCAGCCTGGGCAACAAGAGCAAAACTCTGTCTCAAAAAATAAAATTGGTATTGACTATATTACGTTTAAGATGTATTTTTGAAGAGGATTGCAGTAGTTGAAGAAAGGGAGAGAAACAAAAGTAGTTTTCATACTTAAATTTCTGTTTCTGTTACCTGCCCATTAAAACCTGTTCTGAAAGAACACCGTCCTATAAACTCCAGTTCCAGAGTTTATGAGGCACTTTTTATAACAACACTTTATAACAACACTTTATAACAACAATATGAGGCACTTTATAACAACAATATAAGGCACTTTATAACAACAGCAACTAGACTTCTGACATCAAGGCTTTTATCCTGCCCTTTTAGTTTTCTTACAATGCTAAAAATTAAAAAAACTGACATTTATCACCTTTATGTTTTAAAGAGAAAGGAAATACTTGAAATTCTGGATGCTAATTCTTTTGAAACTTTTTATGCTTTCTCCTGGCAATGTTCATGTATTCATAATGATGGTAAAGAATTGCTGGTCAGTTACATATGGAGGAAGAAAGTCTTTGTCTGGAAGACTTTTCCAGCAGATGAGATTTAGCATCGTTATTTCTGAAATATGACCTTCCCCAGGAGCATCTCTAATTATACTCCCAAATTAGAATGAATACAGTCTGAAGACTAGACTCATTAATATGACTTACAGTGTTCCATTTTATAGAACAAGTGAGCATTCATTGCAGCAAAAAAAAAAAGACATTAAAAATTGTGGTACTAGAAAAGGAAGTCTTTCGAATGCAGCCATTCTCCTTGTTAGTAAATAACAGCGGTAGTAATTATGGGCCATATGTGGACCACATTCTCAAACAGACTTGGAAAAAAATCTGTCACTGTAACACTCTTGGCCTTGGTTACTTGGATGTGTCCTTCCTAGTATCAAGAGAGTGACTGTAAACGAAAGTCATCTGTAGAACCATAACATGTGCTTAATAAATTTCAAGCTGCTGAATAGCTTTTCCAAGTAGCTCTTTCTGAAAAGGAAATGAAGGACACTGTCACTGAATTAATTATTTACATGTATCTATCTTATTTTATAAATTGACAGTCCTTGGCAGCATATATTTGAAAGGAAATGAATATTAACACCAGATGACATCATGCAAACTGGCTCTTTACAAACTCTTTCAATATTAGCCCATAGAATCTTGTTGTCTTTTTTATTCTGGATGCTTTTATAACTTTTTCTTTTCTTTTAAAACCTTGCCTACTTTTTAAACCTCCATAATTCCAAACCTCCTTTTTAAATACATCAATTTATGATTACTTTCTATTATTTAAATAATTTGTATATTATAAATAGGAATTTATCTTTATATATACATTTATGTGAATTTATCCAGATTATTTACATTTCAGGGAAAAATCTGTATCATAAAAACACAGAAAGTAAAGGGAAACAACAAAACAGGTGTCTTCTTTGGAGGAGACTGGCCCTGTGATTGCTTCTGGTGCAAAGCCATGAGCTTCCTTGTCTGGGGCAGTGTTCAGAGCATTGCATTCATCATTTTGATACATATCACTCATTTCTCAGAGGCAGATGGGTGATTTCCCTTATGGCACTCCCTTTGGGTTTATATGTAGTTGTTTTCAAAATAAAATAAATGTGTTCAGCTACTGATAATGACACCTGATAACGATTACTTACAACTTACTGTATACTAGCATATTTATTCATCAAATCTTCACAACAGCCCTATGAGGTGAGTTTACAGCTATCATCATTTTTTCATATGATGGAACTGAGACATAAGAAAGGTAAAAATTTGTCAAAGGTCACATAGCCTGTAAGAGATCGGCTTCTAAACCACGTGCGCTGACACCTCAGCCTCCCTCGTACCATCCAAGTCACATCTTGCTCGTCCCTCGTACTCCCTCCTTATTTTAGCCTGAACTGTCTTCCTGCCCTCACTTTAAGACAATTTCCCATGAATCTTTTACTCATAGTTGGCAAACAAGCTCATTCTGGCTGGTGTTCCTGAGCCACTCAATGTTAGAGCTCTTGTTAAAGGCTCTGCTGTGTGGCAGAGACTGCTGGACACAGGGCTTATGGGAGTAAGTTAAAGAGACATGGTCTTGCACTCCCAGGACCCCTAAAAACTGTGCGTTGCAGATTGTCAGCTTTAGCTACCACATAGGAAAATCACTTGGGAAGCTTTTAGGTATTTCTAGGCCCCAGACTACAACTGAGAATAATGAAATCTGAGTCTCTAGAGGTGGGGTCTTGACAGTAGAACTTTTGTAAAGCTCTCTGACGATTTCATGTGCAACCAAGGGTGAGAACCACTAGCTTCCAGCCTATCAGTAAGGCAGATAATAAAATATAAGCACAGGAAAACCATGTAAGTACAAAATGTGATATGAGCTACGAAGGGTAGGAATGAGTGTGAGGAGAGAGTCTCTAATAGTTTTGAGAAGGATGTCAAAGGAAGATTTCTCCGGAGAAGCATCAATTAAGCTAATGCCAAAATAATGAACAGAACTGAGTAAGATGAAGTCACTCTCATGAGCATTCTTGGAATTAGGAAATATGTGGAGGCTCTGCTGTGTTCCAAAAACAGACAAGGGCATTGTTGCTGGAGTACAATGCGCAAAGTGTCAAGTCATGGGAAACACATCTGGATGAGTATTGATGGTACTTGTTATAGTCTCTGGCATACAGTGGGGGAACAATGCATTTTTTTTTTTTTTTTGTAAAACAGAGTGAACAATGTCCTGTAGTGTCTCTCTTCTGACACTTATAAATAATTATTTGCTTTCCTATAAACTCTGTGAATAAGTTTTTCCCTCTGAACACTAAAGGAAGACATAAGCTCAGCTGAGTTTACTCCGTTTTCCCAGTGAAATAGTCCCTTTGTGGCATTTCACTGTTCTGCTTTCGAGTGAGCACAGAAGAGGCATCACAGTGGGTCCAGGAAGTAGAGATGTTTACAGCAGCTTGGGGCAGCCTGAGAGGCCATATGGGAAATGGTAGAGGGCTGGTAACAGAACCTCCTGTAGACTCCTGATTCTGCTCTATGTTGAGCCTTCTTAAGTGCCACTTCTATTTACAATTCCCCTCTTCTCGGCAATAGCCATTAGACTTACAGTTTGGTTCTGATATTGCAGTCACTGCCCTCTATCTATCTTTACAAAAATGTCATTTTCCACGAAAATCTTAAATTCTCACTCCAGAGTTTACCCCAACTAGCTGACTTGGGCAGCCTAGAGTTACTAGTCATGTACTTAAATTCTCAGCCTCCACCTCACCTTGTTACTTTGCAACAGCAGATACAGTTACTTAAGAACAGCAGGGTCATATTGCAGAAAATCTGGCATCTTAAAATGGTCTACATCTCAGACTCCAAGGTATGACAGTCAATCTCAAGTCTCCTTAATGTAGTATTTCCTTTAATTCATTGGTATACATAATGTGAAAGAATCATTTGAAAATTAAATACTATAATTTTTATTTTAAAGTATAAATTTATCAATTTCTTGCTATCTCATAATATATATGTATAAATATACATAACACATGTAACTATGTGTGTATATGATATATAATATATAAATATGCATATCTACACAGTAGAGAGAATTTAGCATTTATGAATAAATATGTTTTTGAAGTATTTACTTAGGCACAATTGCACATATTTATGGGGTACAGTGTGAGGTCTAAGTTTGTTTGTGCTGCTTTCCTTGTTTATACCATTTGTAACCTCTAGAGCTGGCAATCTGGAACAGCTGAGTCTACCGAACTGCAGAGATGTTGGCTGCACCCTCCCTCCAGGAACCGACCCATCACAGACAGATTCCAGCCTGTTGCTGTTGGCTGACTGAAATTCCAAGCCAGAGGCTCTTGGGAGTTTAAACAAACTTTAACTTGTGAGGTGCAGTGGAAGGGGGGCCACAGCACCAAGGCTGATTGGCTCCCCAGATTGAGCTCCCTTCCTAGGGATATGTAGAGACAGGTGTCCCACATCACCAGGGATCCCAGGGCTAGAGTAGGTAAAACTCTTGGGTCCCTGTGTGTGCCTGAGTGGCTGTTCTGCTGAGATTCCACATAGCTCTGTGTAACAAACCCAAGGACCTGGTGGCATGTGATCACGAGGGAATCTCCTGATCCATGGGTTGCAAAGATGTGTGGGAGAAGCGTGGCTTCCTGGGCATATCTGCACACTCACTCACTGCTTCCCTTGGCTGAGGATGGGGGTCCCTTTGGCTCTATGCCCCTCCCCGCTGCTTTTCTTCATTCTCCATCAGTCAAGTTGTTTTCCTAGTCAGTCCCAATGTGAGAACTTGGATGTTTCAGTTAAATGTGCTGAATTCACTTGTTCCTTTGCATTCCTCTCCGTGAGTGCTACAGATGCAGCTGCTTCTAATCAGCCATCTTGGATTGTCATTTGATATGTGATACTTCAAAAGAGTAAAAGTAAGTATTCTGAGGATGTAGAGCAAAATGTCTTTTATAAAATCAGAAATGAGACGCACTATTTTGATTGTGGGTTCATGTGATGTTTTATTATTTCTTCACTGTTATGATACTATTGCATTTCCTAATCAACTGTTTTTGAGTTAATATAGATGAAATACAGCACCAGAGGAGATTAGATTACTATTTATTTTCAGTCTTAAAGACAGAGATAATCAACGCTTTATTTAGCCTATTTGTGTTGTCATAATTTGTAAAAGGGTGCTTCTCCAATTATGCAAATTATTGCCAGGGGTTTGTGTTTCCTTAGCTCTGAAACAGTTTTCTTTTACAAATCAATGAAATTTATAACTTTCATGGAGGTACACATCAAAATACGTCAGGAAAATGTTGGATGGCAGCAAGAAACTTCATAGTGCAAACACTGGAAACAATGATTATTTGCCAGGTGGATTGCTTGAGCCCAGGAATTAGAGACCAGGCTGGGCAACATGGTAAACTTCATCTCTACCAAAAAAAATATAAAATATTAGCTGGGCTTGGTGGTGTGTGCCTATAGTCCCAGCTACTCAGGAGACTGAAGCAGGAAGATTGCCTGGGAAGTCAAGGCTGCAGTGAGTCACAATCATGCCATTGCACTCCAGCTTGGGTGAGAGAGCAAGACCTTCTCTCAACAATAATAACTATTACTATTATTTTCTGTTATGTTAACAACATAAATTCTCTTAATAACTCTTTGTCAGTTATACACACAGATAAACAAAAATGTAATTAACTTGACCAGGGAATAAAGCACATGGGAACAAATGCAAACATATAATTTTATGTTTTTGCTACAAAATTGCTTGTATTTCAATTCTGATAGTAAATGAGCATGTAATGTTTCAGAAAATCTTCAATAAATAAAAAGCTTCTATGCAGAGATCTCCAAGCTTTTATAGGCTATTTATGACACCAATAGGAGAGTGTTTACCTACATAATGTCTGACGTTGAAATCAATGTTAATGATATGGGCTGGGGATATTGCACAAACCTAAATTACATTATTGAATAGTCTGGTTATTGATGATTTTTGATTCTACTTAAATTTGACTTTTTCTTGAAATACTTGTGTTTTTAATCACATCTCTTACAAATAAGTTTTACAGAATAGAAGCACACCACACATGCATACCTGTCATAAAACCCTTGGATGCAGTCTAGTTTGGTGATTTAGAGCCTTCCTTCTTGAATTATGGTCAACAACCAGCAGTAGCAGCATCAGCTCTGAGACTGATGAAATACAAAGTATCAGGCTGAATCCCAGATGTGGATCTTTCAAAACCTTTAGGTGATTTCTACACAAAAGGTTACAGAGCAATGCAATAGAACCTTGGTTTGGGAGGAAGAAAAACCTGAATTTCTCAACCCTGGTTTCCTATGTATAAAATGAGATCAATAATACTTTCCGTATTCTATTTTGAAGCATAAATAAAATTATACATGCAAATTAACTAGCATGATGCCCAGCTTAAATATTACATTTACTAAAAAGCAGTATTTGTAGGCCACATAGCATGACACAATCACAAGCCTGGCATGTAAGTACACGTTAATTTGTGAGTAGTCCATATGTAGTTGAGAAAAACTCAGTAAATAGAATATATCTTCTATTCGTTAGTTAAATAATGACCAGTTACATCTGAAATAAATTTTCTTCTGTACATCTTGAACATGAAAAAAATGCTTGAATATATTCCTCTTTCTTTTCATAAATTTAGGATGGCCTTATACAATAAACTCTCAGCCTTTGATTTCTTTACGTTAATGGTCTATAGTCTAATGTTAGTTTGTCTCATATTTCCTGGATTCAGTAAATCAATGCAGTGCTGTATAAAATGCTCTGTTTTAGCCACACCATGATAGCACCATGCATAATCATATTCTGTGGGACTATGCAGAAGATGCTAGAGAAAAAAATAATAGTTACCTTACTTACAGACAAAGTCCTTTATTTCAGCACTATTTGAATACTTACTAAGTTCTAAGCACCTGTCTAGGCAATGAAGCTACAGCAGTGAACAGATGAAAATGCCTTTCCTCATGAGCTCTACATTCTAGTAAGTCTGCTAATATGCTATGCTATGACTATGACAAATACACTATACAGTGACGCTTAGAGCCTCATACATGTTCTTGGATGTGTGATTGTACGTACATACCCACACATCCCAAACCCATTCCTTCTCAGATATTTTGTTTTCCTTTGTTAAATTTCATAGTCATTTTTTGGTGGTGAGAGTAGAGGTGAACCATGCCTCTTGGCTAAACTGATAGTATAAAATACAGCACACAGGTAAGACAGGCCGTATTTTTTTGCCATTTTCTTTTCTTATGCCATCCTTTATGAATCATAACCTAATATGAGGAAGTATGGGCTGAGATTTCACAGTTTTGGATACCTATTAATTGAGTCAAATCAATTTTTAATATTGTAATTCTTGACTCTAATATTGTGTTGGTTTTTAACCTCAAGCAGTTTAGTTAATATTTGTCTTAGTTTTCATGCCTGATAAATTACGATACTATTAATATTTATCATCAGTGACTTTTGAGTTCTAATTGATATAACAGAGATATAGTACTTAGCAGAGTCCCTGTACTATTTAGACACAAGGATAAGTAATTCTACTTATAATTATTAATTTGAATACAGACTAATAATAATGATAAATCTATTCACCTTCATTCTTATATTTTCACCATAATTTAACCATACATTGACCTAAACTTTATTATTAATCCTACCAAATGATCATGATTAGCTATGACCTCAATCTGATAAATGATGCTGCTTTACATGCAGTTTCTTTATCTTTCCCACATGGGCGTATCCAATCAACTTCCCATTTTTTCACAACCCTTGTTTCAGAGCACGTGTTTTCAGCTATATGAATACAAGAGATGACTTAATCTCTCTGAGTCTCAGTTACCTCATATTTAAACATGGACTCTGATAATGCAAAACTCATGGGATGGTTGTTTGGATTAAATAACAAGGTAATTAAGATAGACTCTGGAAAATGATGAGTGATCAATAATTTCTTCCTTCACAAACACCTTTAAAATTTCCATTTATATAAAGGCAAGATTTATAATACAGCAAAATAATAGGCAAAATAAACCATCTCCTCTCTATATTTTCTTTTTTTTTTTGAGACGGAGTTTCGCTCTTGTTACCCAGGCTGGAGTGCAATGGCGCGATCTCGGCTCACCGCACCTCCGCCTCCTGGGATCAGGCAATTCTCCTGCCTCAGCCTCCTGAGTAGCTGGGATTACAGGCACGCGCCACCATGCCCAGCTAAGTTTTTGTATTTTTAGTAGAGACGGGCTTTCACCATGTTGACCAGGATGGTCTCGATATCTTCACCTCATGATCCACCCACCTCAGCCTCCCAAAGTGCTGGGATTACAGGTGTGAGCCACCGCACCCGGCCTATGTTTTCAATAAGTTATCTTATTGTTAGTATTCTTAAAAGATGTCCACACTCCATATCTCCTGCCCTCATTTTAAAAATTATATTATGAATAAAAAATTGAAAATTTAGACAGAATAGAAATGAAAATGTAAACTAAAAACTGAAATACGGAAAACAATTACATAACTACCATGTAAGTGCTTTAGGTAGAAACACTGCAATGGTTCACCAGTAGGACAGACACACTACGGGATGAGGCAGTTTCCAGAGTTCTTTGGGGAATGGATTAATTCTCTTTGAAATAGGTACCCCAGCCACAGAAGTATACTTGCATTCAGGAATGCTGCTTGGACACAATTGCCAGGAAGGGACCAGAAAATGACTTGATGCTCCTATACACAATAGTATTAGGACATTTTCACACTGCTGATAAAGACATACCCAAGATTGGGCAATTTATTAAAGGAAGAGGTTTAATGGACTTATAGCTCCATGTGTCTGATAATTATGGCAAATGGTGAAAGTTATGTCTGACATGGCAGCAGACAAGAGAAGAGACTTTTGCGGGGAAACTCTCGTTTTTAAAACCATCGGATCTCCTGAGACTTCGTCACTATCATAGGAACAGCAAGGGAAAAATCTACTCCCATGATTCAATTACTTCCCACCAGGTCCCTAACATATTATTCCACTCCTAGCCCCTCCCAAATCTCATGTCCTCACATTTCAAAACGAATAATGCCTTCCCAACAGTCCCTCAAAATCTTAACTCATTTTAGCATTACTTCAAAAGCCCATGGCCTAAAGTCTCATCTGAGACAAGGCAAGTCCCTTCCACCTATAAGCCTGTAAGATCAAAAGCAAGTTAGTTACTCCCTAGATACAATGGGGTACAAACATTAGGTAAATATAGCCATTCAAAATGTGGGATATTGGCCAAAAAAAGAGACTACCGGCCCCATGCAAGTCTGAAATTTAGCAGGGAAGTAAAATTTTAAAGCCCCCAAATTATCTCCTTAGACTCCATGTCTCACATCCAGGTCACACTGATGCAAAAGGTGGGCTCCCACAGCCTTGGGCAACTCTGTCTCTATGGCTTTGCAGGTATATACCCCCTCCTGGTTGCTTTCACAGGCCAGTGTTGAGTGTCTGTGGCTCTTGCAGGCAGAAGGTATAAGCTGTCTGTGGGTCTATCATTCTGTGTTCTGGAGGATGGTGGCCCTCTTCTCACAGTTCTACTGGGTAGTACCCCAGTAGAAACTCTGTCTGGGGGCTCTGACTCCTCATTTCCCTTCCATACTGTTCTAGCAGAAGTTCTTCATGATAGCCCTGCTCCTGCAGCAAATTTCTTCCTGTATACCCAGGCATTTCCTTACATCCTCTGTAATCTTGGTGGAGGTTCCCAAATCTCTATTACTGCCTTCTCTGCACCTGCAGGTTCAACACCACATGGAAGCTGCCAAGGCTTAGTGCTTTTACCCTCTGAAGCAACAACCTGAGCAGTACCTTGGCCCCTTTAAGTAATGGTTGGAGTGGCTGGGATGTAGGGTACCAAGTCCCTAGACTGCACACAGCAGAGGGACCTGGGGCCTGGCCCACAAAACCATTTTTTCCTCCTAAACCAGGCCTGTGATGGGAGGAGCTGTTGCAAATGTCTCTGACATGCCCTGGAGACGTTTCCCCCATTATCTTGGTGATTACCATTCAGCTCCTCATTACTTATGCAAAATTCTGCAGCCAGCTTGAATTTCTCCCCAGAAAACTTTCTTTTCTATTACATTGTCAGGCTGCAAATTTTTAAAACTTTTACGCTCTGTTTCCCTTTTGAAACTGAATGTCATTAACAGCACCCATGTCACCTCTTGAATGCTTTGCTGCAGCACTTTGGGAGGCCGAGGCGGGTGGATCACAAGGTTAAGAGATCGAGACCATCCTGGTCAACATGGTGAAACCTCGTCTCTACTAAAAATACAAAAATTAGCTGGGCATGGTGGTGTGTGCCTGTAATCCCAGCTACTCAGGAGGCCGAGGCAGGAGAATTGCCTGAACCCAGGAGGCGGAGGTTGTGGTGAGCCGAGATCGCACCATTGCACTCCAGCCTGGGTAACAAGAGTGAAACTCCGTCTCAAAAAAAAAAAAAAAAAAGAAATTTCTTCCACCAGATACCCTAAATTATCTCTTTCATGTTCAAAGTTCCACTGATCTCTAAAACGGGCAACATGCTGTCAGTCTCTTTCCTAAAACATAATGAGGGTCACCTTTGCTACAGTTCCCAACAAGTTCCTCCTCTCTATCTGAGACTACCTCAGCTTGAATATCACTGTCCATATCATTATCAGTATTTTGGTTAAAACCATTCAACAAGTCTGTAGGGAGTTCCAAATTTTCCACATTTTACTGTCTTGTTCTGAGCCCTCCAAACTATTTCAACCTCTGCCTTTACCCAGTTCCAAAGTCGCTCCACATTTTCAGGTATCTTTTCAGCAGCACCCCACTCTACTGGCACTAATTTACTATATTAGTCCCTTTTCACACTGCTGATAAAGACGTACCTGAGACTGGGCAATTCCCAAAAGAAAGAGTTTAATGGACTTATGCCACATGGCTGGAGAGGCCTCACAATCATGGTGGAAGGAAAAAGGCATCTCACATGGCAGCAGACAAGAGAAGAGAGCTTGTGTATGGAAACTCCTATTTTTAAAACCACCAGATCACCTGAGACTTATTCACTATCATGAGAACAGCATGGGAAAGATTCAATTACCTCCCCCCAGGGTTTTCCCACAACACATGGGTATTAAAGATTACATTTGGGTGGAAACACAGGAAAACCATATTAACAATCTTCCCAGTATCCCAAGACACAGTAACCTTTCCTTTTAGAGATGAGAACATCCTGATAAGAAACCTTTAAGCAGGATGATCAGTGTAACAGTTTAGCCACGATTTATCTTAGATCAGTCTGAAGCCAGAGTCTGTGCCTCTTCATTTTACTTTACATTCCTCTAACAACAAAGACAGCTTGGGCATATTACCTAGAGATAATTCTGAGAAAGTTGAATGGGGTTCTATTACAGGTTATTTTGAATGTTCTCTTATGAATTTAAATTTTAACCTCAAGCTAATGTGAAGTCACCGAAGGTGTATGAATTTGGAAGTGACATTATTAAATAAATTGCTTTTAGTAAGCACCATCAAAGGTCAAGAGAGAAATGTCTCTTAATTATTTTCTAAGCTTTCTATTCTTGCTTCATTCTGGGGTGAAATAATGACTTTATTTCTTACTCTCTCTTTAACTAAATATACAACTTAATTATTAGAGGCACTTACTATCCACTAGAGGCAAAATGCCTTTTTTTGAATCCTGATGAGGCCACTAAATAGTTGTATAACTTTGGGTAAGGTGCCCCAGTCCTCACCTTAAAGTGTGGATTATATCTATGTTAGAGTGTTGTGTGAAGTTAAATAAGTTGGTGCATATAAAGTACTAACAATATGCCTTGGACTATATTGTATTATTTTTAATGTATAACATAATATTTTGCTGTGTCTGTTTTGTTATTTTTGTTGTAATTATCCCATTACATTCTAAAAGAGGATAAAAGACACCTAAAAATAGAATAGTGGAAACTGGAATTCTGGTATATAGGGTAAGAAATTCTAGTAATAGCCAGTAACTAACATATACTTAAGAAAACCTGCCTGCAGTGTTAAGATTGCAATAACCTTAAAACTACAGTATGGTATAACTACTACAGAAATAACAAATTTACTTAATATTTTTAATGGGTGGGAAATATGAATACTTAAACAGTTATTTTCAAATCACTATTTTTAGCATTGGCAAATACTGGTACTATAATGTTTGTACGTTAGAAATTACATATCACCTTTTAAAAGTTACAAAAAAAGTGACATATTTTCTGTTACATTATATAGCCTAGAGAGTTTGGGGGTTAATACGCATTTTACATAAGTGTCTTAAAATCTATACATTATTTGCATTTCAAAATGAATAATAACGGTACATCTTAAACTCTTGAAATTTGGGTTTTTTTTCTGTGAATAAGATTACTGAAGTGGATCCATATATCCATTCATCCATTCATTCAATCCACAAATGCTTATTGTTATAAAGTAAGAAAGACATAATCAATATCCTTAAGTATCATATAGCCTACTAGATAAGATCCATAAGAATATAGTTTTAAGGCCAGGCATGGTGGCTCACTCCTGTAATCACAGCAGTTTGGGAGGCTGAGGCAGGTGGGTTTCGAAGTCAGAATAACCTTGTAGTCTGGCCAACATAGTGAAACCTCACCTGTACTAAAAATACAGAAAATTAGCCAGGTCTGGTGCTGTGTGCTGGTAATCCCAGCTACTCGGGAGGCTGTGGCAGTAGAATTGTGTGAGCCTGGGAGGCAGAGGTTGCAGTGAGCCGAGATCGCGCCTTGTACTCCAGTCCCGGCGACAGAGTGAGACTCTGTCTCAAAAAAAAAAGAAGGAAAGAAGAAAGAATATAATTTCAAAAGCACATGATAACAATGACAAAAATATGTGTACTGTATCTGGAAAGCACTGAATAGGGAGACCAAGTGCAAGAAAAATCAAAGAAGCCTTGTTAGAAGAGGTGATCTGGAAGCTGGCAATGCAGAGGCAGAAGTGGGATAGAGAAAAGATACATAGGCATAGCAGAATAAGGAACTGAAGCCTGACATAAAAAGGTATGGTTCTAGGAGTAACCTGAAAGAAGTCTAAGGATCTTAGACAATTAATATGATCAGATAAAACATTAATTCATAATTACCTGTCAGTTCACCATAATGAACCTGTCAGTTCACCAGAAAGATTTGGTACCTTAAATATGCTTGTTCCAAATTGTGTAGACCCACGTAATTGATTCTCTCTATATTTGATTTGCATATGAAAATTAATAAAATAATAGAAATATTAACATAAGCACCAGATATTTGAGGTGAAGAAGTGGTAGATAGAAATAAACCCAGCAAAGAGAGGAGTTTTGAAGGTGGATAAACCAGTTGCCAAGCTTTTAGGAATTTGAGAAACATGATTATTTCTGTACTCAACAGCCATCCCTTCATCATTATATCCAAATGAATCTGACCCTAATTTTGTTCAGGTGGTGATATATTTCAGACAGCTAGGTTTCTCCACTGCATCAGGTAATGAATCACAATTAATTAAAACTGATTGAAGTACTAGCATTTTCTTCAACTAAGTAACTAGATTAGGAAAGGGGATGTAACCCAGGCTGACCAACGAAACTTAAGGACAATTCTGAAAGCATAAAGGGTATGATTTCTATGAAAAGGCTTCTTCTATTAAGAAGAGAAATGCAAAGAAAAACTATATCTTCTTTCTTTGGATGATGTTATGAAAGGACACAATGCATAGAAACTCTGCTGCCCTAGAGTGACCAAAAGCTAAAAACACACAGAAATATATCCATGTGTCTGGTTAAAATGGAGCTTCAGAATTCACCAATGCTGGGCTATTCCACTTTCAAAGTTGCGTAAAGTTCCCAGAAATCTTCATGAAAATTTAGTGAGAAACAATTGATGAAGGACTTTTTATGCCATATTAAAAAGTCTGAACTTCCTATTGTAGCCAAATAGAAACCCCACGAATTGAAATATACAAAGTGATATGATCGGGAGACAAGACAAATAGAGTCTAGAGGGATCTGGAAGAAATAAGATGCCATAGATGGATATCTGACTCTCTGAACTTCATGTTGAAATTTAATCCTCAATGTTGGAGGTGGAGCCGAATGGGAGATGTTTGAGTCATGGGGGTAGATCTCTCATGAATGGCTTGGTTCTGTCCTCCTGGTAATGAGTAAGTTCTCTCTTAGTTCCTGTGATTGGTCCCCCAGGAGCTGGTTATTAAAAAGACCTAGTATCTTTTCCCACTCTCTTGCTTTCTCTCACCATGTGATCTCGGTGCCCCTTCTCCTCCTGCCATGAGGTCTCACCAGAAGCAGATGCTGGCACCATTCTTCTCATACAGCCTGCAGAACAGTGAGCCAGAAAAACCCTTTTTTCTTTATACATATACCAGCCTCAAGTATTACTTTACACCAACACAAATCAATGAAGACACAAGATTAGTGGCAGGGACAACAAAGAAGTAATTGTCAGGTCATCAAGACATGATGAGAGATGGAATAGAAAAGGGAAAAGAAATTTCCCTGAATTGTTTAATCTTTGCATTCAAAAACTGTATTTCTCCATTACAAATGGAGACTTTTTCAGAGTTAAGAATAACACTTTTCCATGAATATTTCAATACTTGGATTTATTTTTCAAGAAGTTCTGAGAAAGATTATTTACTAACAACCAAATTGTGACTAATTTTAACCTTTGATATATATAAAACACACTATAAATTTTGCCAAAATATAAAAATCACTGTTTAGAAATGTATTGCTATTCAGAAATCACAGCATGCTATATTGAATGCACAGAGAGATAGATAAAATCAAAATCTGGTAGGGTGAATTTGTCATTTTGTTATTTTTTGTAGAATGAAGGGAAAGTTACACTCTTGATATCATCTGCATTGGAATAGGATTTTGAAATATTGACTTTCAATCAGATAAAGTATCTGGGTTATTACTCTGATTGTAATATTTAGAATATGCCAATGGAATCCCCTTAAAATATGTAGCAACAAAACTGAGATAATTATGTCTATGTCAAAATGTTCTAATTTTGATGTGAACATTAAACTTTTTAATACTTTTTTATATTTTAGCATGCAATAAACAGTTCCACTTAGATGCTATGAGAGTAAAATAATACTTTTAATGTTAAATGAAAAGATAAGAACTATCTTACATGCCTGCCTAATCCAGCAGAAATTTTCTTTGTTATTAATGTTTAAAATTAATGAAAGGCAGCTAATTTAAGAGAAGCTGCTTTATATTATCTAAAATACAGCACCAGAAATTTAGTATAACATATTTATTTTAGGAAATTAGAAGGATCCTGAATAAAGATAGAGAAACAACCTTCAGGCAACAAGATGTTGAACAGCTTTTGACAAATTAGAAGCAATCTTAATTAAGCTGACTTTCTCATGTCAGTGTAAGAAAATGTTTCATTTATTGGTGATAGCCAAATAGGATTTGTACCCATTTGTCTACTAGTTGAATATTTGATCTAAGTAATAACCATACTCTGGAAGAACTGCATAAATTTATTGATGGTGCCAGCACCCCTGTGTCAATACTTATGCATACTTGTGCATGTATTTGTGTAGATGCACATGTATTCGTGCATCTGTGTGTGTGAGAGAAAGAGTGAGAGAGAGACTTTTCTGTGTCCTGTTCAGTGCTAGCACTGTAAAAAAGTAATGAGCAAGGTATTACATGGTTGCTGTCCTCAGGGTGCTTGGCATCTAACAAAGAATGTAAAGTCTCTAATGATGTAATGGGAATTTGTGGAGTTTCTGCATCTTATAAAGCAGGAGAATACATATTTTGGGATCTGGAAAGTGTTTCCTGATAAAGATTAAGCCAGAAAATTAAGTATCATTGGAAAAACCTGAAAAACAAAATGTGCACGAAAGTGTTGAGGTTAGGATTGGGGATGTGATGATTAATACTGAATGTCAACTTAATTGGATTGAAAGATACAAAGTATTGATCATGGGTGTGTCCGTGAGGTTGATGCCAAAAGAGATTAACATTTGAGTCAGTGGGCTGGAGAGAGCAGATCCACCATTAATCTGGTGGGCACAATCTAATCAGCTTCCAGTGGTTATAAAGCAGGCAAAAAAAAAACATGAAAAAGAGAGACTGGCCTAGCCATCTATCCCACATTTTCCTCCTCTGCTGGATGCTTCCTGCCCTTGAACATCAGCCTTCAAGTTCTTTAGTTTTGGGACTTGGACTGGCTCTCCTTGCTCCTCAGCTTACAGACAGCCTATTGTGGGACCTTGTGATCATGTAAGTTAATACTTAATAAACTTACCATATATATAAATGGGGTATTAGTTAGGAGTTGCTGAGAAAGTTCAGATAGATAGTGACTTGGACTAACTTGTTAACGGTGGTCATGGATTAAAGAAGATGGAGTCAGGATGTATTTAAGAGTCAAAGGATTTTTTCAGTAACAGTGACTAGCCTCTAAGAAGTAGAATCCTAGTGCCCTTGGTGTTAGAATCTGGGTCTTACCTATTCGTTCATAGCTAGAAAATGATAAGTTGCTGTTACAGTTTGACTGTGTCCCCACCCAAATCTCATCTTGAAGTCCAGGCTGAGGTTGTCTCAGATGGATATGAGGAACTAGTTAGGAACTGGAGTAAAGGTCATTCTTGTTATGCAGATAAACTGGTGGCATTTTGCTCCTGCTCCAGAGATCTGTGGAACTTTGAACCTGAGAGAGATTATTTACAGTATCTGGAGGAAGAAATTTCTAAATGGTAAAGTGTTCCAGAGGAAGCAGAGCATAGAAGTTTGAACAGTTTGCAGCCTGATGAAAAGAAAAACCCGTTTTCTGGGGATAAATTCAAGCTGGCTGCACTGATTTGCATAAATGATGAAGAGCCAAATGCTGATCACCAAGACAATGGGGAATATGTCTCCAGGGCATGTCAAAGACTTTCAAGGCAACCCCTCTGCTCACAGGCCCAGAAGTCTAGAAGGATAAAAGGGTTTCCTGGGCTTTGTTCAGGGCCCACTGCTGTGCACAGCCTCAGGATTTGGTGCCCTGCATTCCAGCTGTTCCAGTCATGGCTAAAAGGGGCAAATATACAGCTTGGGCAGTGGCTTTAGAGTACAAGGCCCAAGCCTTGGCAGCTTCCACCTGGTGTTGAATCTGCAAGTGCACAGAAGACAAGAATTGAGGTTTGGAAACCTCCACCTTGATTTCAAATGATGTATGGATATGCCTGGATGTCCAGGTAGAAGTTTGCTGCAAGAGCAGGCCCCCGGTGGATAACCTCTGCTAGGGTAGTGCAGAAGGGATATATGAGGTTGGAGCCCCCACACAGAGTCCCCACTGGGGCACTGCCTAGGGGAACTATGAGCAGAAAACCACCCTCCTCCAGACCCCAGAATGGTGGATCCATGACAGCTTACCCTGTGCATCTGGAAAAGCCATAGACACTTCATGCCAGCCCATGAAAGCAACTGAGAAGGGGTTGTACCTTGCAAAGTCACAGGGGCAGAGTTGCGTAAAGCTGTAGGAGCCCACCTCTTTCATCAATGTGATCTGGATGTGAGACATGGAATCAAAAGAGATAAGTTTGAAACTTTAAGTTTTAATGACTGCCCCACGGAATTCGGACTTGCATGGGGCCTGTATTCCCTTTGTTCTGTCCAATTGCTCCCATTTGACATGGGTATATTTACCCAATGCTTGTACCCCCTTGCATCTAGCAAGTAACTAACTTGTTTTGGCTTTACAGACTCATAGGTGGAAGGGATTTGCCTTGTCTAAGATGAGACTTTGGACTAGGACTTTTGTGTTAAAGCTGAAAGGAAGTAAGACTTTGGGGGACTACTTGGAAACCATTTTTGGTTTTGAAATATGAGCATGTAAGACTTGGGAGGGGCCAGGGTTGGAATGATATTATTTGGCTGTGTCCCTACCCAAATCTCAACTTGAACTGTAATAATCCTCACATGCAAAGGGCAGGGCCAGGTGGAGAAAATTGAACCATAGATGGTTTTGCCCATACTGTACTTGTGGTAGTGAATAAGTCTCACAAGGACTAATGAGTTTATAAGTGAGAGTTCCCCTACACAAGCTCCCTTGCCTGCTGCCATGTAACATATGACTTTACTTCTCATTCACCTTTCACCATGATTGTGAAGCCTCCCCAGCCACGTGGAACTGTGGGTCAATTAAATATTTTTCCTTTATGAATTACCCAGTCCTGGGTATGTCTTTATTTGCAACATGAAAACAGACAAATAAAGTTGTGTTGTTTCCTTATCAGAATAATGGGAATATCAATAGTGCCTATTTTATTGCTATAAACATTAAAGTTGACAGATATGAAGAATTTACAGCAGTCCCAGACAAGAAGTATGCACATTTAAATATTAGATTTATCTATTCATCATAGATAGAATTTGGGAGGTGTGAGGAGTTATATATCGGGCTTAGGTTTCCTAAACGGGTACTGGGTGGAAGGTACTAGTGAAGAGAAACTTTTGTAGAAATGCTAACCATGGCAGTCTGAACATGTGAACTTTGAGATATCAGACACATTCAGTAGAAATGTCAACCAGTCTGATGGATATATGAGTTTATAACTTAGGAGAAATCAGCAATAGATAACACATATTAGGCTTTCATCAGAATATATTTTCTATAAAGGGTGAAGGGCTAGCACACACAGTAGAACCAGACAGACCTGGATATAAAGTACAGCTGTATTACTTCCTAGCTGTACTTGGGAAACTCTTTTAACCTGTCTTTTTTTTTTTTTTTTTTTTTACAAAGTGTGGTTAGGATAGTTTCAAATGAGATAAAGTATTTGATTTAGTATGCAGCAATTAACATCATCAGAGTAGTCTGTTTCTAGGGATATTGACTGTTTGTCCTTGACACAGAAGCTTCTGTCATTACTAACACTGCATAGACACCAGCTAATTACTTGCACTCAGAGCCTAACAATGCTTGCTTTTTAGCCCTGTCGCTGAGTTTTTAAGGCATAGCAAGATTTGTCTGCGTACACAACTAGGAAACACAGGGAAATTCCATTTGTATTCCATCCTTTTCTAGAAAAACTATCCTTAGAAGTAATTGATGGTCTGGTAATATTAAGCAATCCATCTTTCTTGATACCAAACAGAGACTTGTTAAGTAGCACACCATTAACTTGGCATCCTTTCCTGTCCAGACTTACTTTTTCTCAGCCTTCTGAAAAATTTAGACATAGCATGTGTTCCCTAAATGTCCTCAATACAGGATATTGTCACAAGACAATACACTTATACAATGGCAATAGGGATATTGTTGCCTGTGTTAAGTAGGGTGGTCATAACTGTAATCATGTTGTAATCACTAAGACTTATACCAATGGCTAACTGGTGCATCTATGATCATGGGTGGTAACAAAGATCAAAATGGTATGGGTCAATAATAACAATGGTTTTTTGGGAGGTCAAGGTTGGTGGATCACTGGAGGCCAGGAGTTCTAGACCAACCTGGGCAACATTGTTAGACCCCATCTTTGCTAAAAAATAACCAGGCCCAGGAGGCTGAGGCAAGAGCATCTCTTGAAACTGGGAGGTGGAGGCTGCAGTAAGCCACAGTTGTGCCACTGCACTCTAACTGGGCAACAGAGCAAGACTTTGTCTCAATAATACTAATACTGATAATAAATAATGATAGTGATTTTGAAATGCACTGATCTCCATTAATGCCATGCTAAAATGAAAATGGGAGCCAAGTGCCAACTCACATCACAGCACACCGTGCATGCCAGAAGGCAGCTGTGGCAATGCTAAAAGAGACTCTAAAGGCCTACAGTTGCATTTGAGCTGTGCTCAAAGTAAGGCCCATCTAATTATAACAGAGACAGAGCTGCAAAGATGTTTGCAAGAACAGTCTCAAAACATTTCCTACACCAAGATTAGAGCCTTTAAAGGAAGTGAGTCAGACCCAGGGACTTGGACTGCCTGATGTTATTGTTTTAAAAAATGCTTTGGGACATAAGTTGCTACACAGACTCCAACGAAATTTAGGCTTCTTTATACAGATAGAATTTGGGGTCAGTTTTTGAGAATTTTCCAATTCCAGGAGGAAGGATCCTAGCTCTTTCCCTGTTTCTCCATTTTTTTTTGTTGTTGTGAGGTGTGTGTGTGTTGGGGGGAGTTTTGCTCTTGTCCAGGCTGGAGTGCAATGGCATGATCTTGGCTCACTGCAACCTCTGCCTCCTGGGTTCAAGTGATTCTCCTGCCTCAGCCTTCCAAGTAGCCAGAGTTAGAGGCATGCACCATCACGCCCAGCTAATTTTGTATTTTTAGTAGAAATGGGGTTTCTTCATGTTGTTCAGGCTGGTCTTGAACTCCGGGCCTCAGGTGATCCTCCTGCCTCAGCTTCCCAAAGTGCTGGGATTATAGGTGTGAGCCATCAAGCCCAGCCCTCTGTTTCTCCATCTTAAACTAAGCTGTCTAAAGCTTATAGGCTGGGCGCAGTGGCTCGCTCCTGTAACTCCAGCACTTTGGGATGCCAAGGTGGGAGGATCATTTGAGTTCGGGAAATTGAGACCAGACTGGCCAAACTAAAAAAAACCCATCCCTACTAAATACAAAAAATAGCCTTGAATGGTGGCACAAACCTGTAGTCCCAGCTATGTGCGTGGCTGATGCAGGACAATTGCTTGAACTGAAGGATGGAGGTTGAAGCCAGCCGAGAATGTGACACTGCGCTCCAGTCTGGGTTACAGAGGGAGACTTCATGAAAAAAAGAAAGAATATGAAAGAAAGTAAAAGAAAGCAAAAAGGAAAGAGATAGAATGAACAAGTAAGAGACAGAAAGAGAAAGAAAGAGACTGACAGAAAGAGAGAGGGAAGGAAGGAAAAGAGAGAGAGGAAGTAATGAAGGGAGGGAGGGAGAGGAGGGAGGGAAAGAGGAAGGGAAAAAAGGAAGGGAAAAAGGGAGGAAGGGAGGGAAGGAGGGAGAGAAGGAAGGAAGGAAGGAAGGAAGGAAGGAAGGAAGGAAGGAAGGAAGGAAGGAAGGAAGGAAGATTAGTTCTTTCTTCCTTTCTTTCTCTAAGGAAAGGAGTTCTTCCTTAGAGAAAGAAAGAAGGAAAGAAAGAAAGAAGGAAGGAAAGAAGGAAAGAAAGGAAAAGAAAGAAAAATTAGTTTATTGCCCTCAGGAAGCTACCAGACCCTTAATTGCTTGCCACCAATGTTTTCGTATTTTCAACAGCAGTCTTGGGTTTACACTTCCTCACACTCTGTATAGAGTAATGTCAGTCCCTTTGGGGCGAGGTTTGGCGTTCTTTTACAGCCTGCCCCTTTCCCTGGGAAGAACATTGAGCCACTTTTGTGGAGTAGGGGTAGGAAACAGTGGCCTACTTCCCTCAGAATCAGATCTTTACAAGCACAGGCCTGGGTGGGGTTCGTAGACTCTGGTCTTGGCTTGCCCTTGCCATTGTGAACCTCCACCTTACAAATGAGCAGGACGCGGCTAACTGGGGATAGCATCTTGATGAGAGCCCCAGACTCAAGACTCTTCAGCTTTGGCCTGGGAAAGAACTTCTACAGCACAATTTTGACTTTCCCAGGAACATAGCCTTAGACTGGGAGCTGGGGAAAGAGAGAGCCTTGTGTCCATGTTAGTTCTTGCCTGGAAGGGAGTTTCCATTTTTCTGAGATGAAAGGCGAGAGGGAGGAGCAGAGTGTGATTAAACTCTGTTCTTATGAACATTTAGATCTTCGTGAATAACATTTTCTTCTTCTTTGGCTGTATGCCTTTAGGACAATTTCCAGAAACTTTATTTACTTGTTATTTTATTCTTTAAAAAATCAATAATTGTGGTGGTTGTTTCACTGGGGAGTGTGCCCCTGGAGCGCTTCCTGTGGCATTAGGAAAGCCATCTTGCACCCTGCATTTTTTTGGATGTCTGATGGTGGCATCGAAATTAATTTTAACCAAAACTCCTGTATCACTCTGTCTTTTTTTTTTCTTCATTTGAGACAGTCACACTCTGTCCCCCAGGCTGGAGTGCAGTGGTGCAACTTCAGCCTCTTGGGTACAAGTGATTCTCCTGCTTCAGCCTCCTGAGTAGCAGGGATTACAGGTGTGCACCACCACACCTGGCTCATTTGTGTATTTTTAGTAGAGATGGGGTTTCGATATGTTGACCAGGCTAGTCTTGAACTCCTGACCTCAGGTGATTTGCCCTTGTCGGTCTCCTAAAGTGCTGGGATTACAGGCATGAGCCACCACTCCCAGCCTACTTTGTTTTATTAGTGCTCCTGTTGCTGCTTTTGATGCTTCAATAATTTTCGTAAATAGTTACAATTCTTACTTTGCCTCTTTTTCTCTGTTACTTCTACATTTACTTGGAATGCTCTAATTGTGCCATGTGTACCTCCCAGGGGCCGGAATAGGTCCGGTTGACTGCTGACCCAATAACAGCTTCATTCTGACCATGATGAGTTTTCAACGGGGTTAACTCCTCAGAGTGTGTTCTGCCTCCATCCTATTCAGTCTATTTTAATGTTGGCTTGCTCTCTTAGAGGTCCTATTATCCTTGGCCATTACTCAGGGAAATAGTAAACAGTTTCAGGCAGAGGGCCATTCCAAAGTTTATCCCTTTAGAGAGCATGTTCTTCATTTGTCTAAGGTCTCTTCTTGACTACTTCTTTTAAATTTTCCTCTTTAAGTTTTGTCTGATGGAGTTCAGATACAAATTTGTATTCATCAAAGGCTGAGTATATCCGAATATACCACACTTTCAATTATGAACCCCATTCTCTTGCTATTGAGTTATATATTATACTTTTTATGTAAAGTTAATGCATCATTAGTCATAGCAATTAATGCTACATTAATTAGTTGATAACTTAATGGTTTAGAATCGTCACCAACTGGATAAACCTACCATTTTGACAAATTTTGCCATGCTGCCATTGTGCCATTTTGTGGTGCCACATGGGGTTCCTGGAGGTTCAATAGCTCTAGAGATTGCATAGCTTACAGTGCAAAGGTAATGCCTGCCAAATTTGAATGTGCTCAACATTGAGACTAGTCAATATTTGGAATGACTGCATCTTTTCTCAGACTCTCTTTTATTATTTTTGTATTTTTTAGTTAAAATATCTCATACATTTACATTATCTTCAATGTAGTGTTTCTTTCTCCTAACAAAGAGCCACCCACAATATCTTCCTTTCCACATGCTTTTATGACCATCAACTGGAAAGACTTAACTTACACGTTTTGTCAGCATATCCAAAAAAGTTCTTTAATGAAAGTTTATGAATTTAAATAAGTTAGTAGGAAATTTAAAAAATGAGTTTAGACTTGAACAAGGACTTTCTCTAAAATGTCTTGGACTAGTGGCTAGTACTATTATATTATTTATTTTAATCACTCATATTTGCTAAAATCTATAGGCTAGTCCTTTTAAAGCATAGGCATACACGTTTAAAAAGATGGCTGAATGGCATTCTCTGATTCTGCCTACTGGAGGGCATTGTCTAGGAGTTGAACACTGGGACAAAGCATGGCCAAAACGGGGCCTCAGTCATCTCTCACTGACATGTGGTTTTCATCTAGTGACACTCCACTTTCTTTTTTGACTAGTTTTACTCCTAGTATATTTCTCACTCTTTTGGCTCTCTGAAGAACTCTACCATTGCATACACAGTCTCAGGTTCAGAGGCACTGCTGATTATGCTCCTCATGTTCTGATGACAAGTTTTCTGAACTTTTCCAGATTGACATGTTAATCCAACTGGCCTCATCATCTGTACTGGCCCATTCCAGACCCCTACTTATTATTTATTTATTTAGGGACAAAGTTTCACTCTGGTCTCCCAGGCTTCGGTGCAATGGCACCTTCTCAGCTCACTGCAACCTCCGCCTCCCGAGTTCAAAATGCCTCCTGAGTAGTTGGGATTACAGGTGCCCGGCTAATTTTTGTAGTTTTAGTAGAGACGGCATTTTACCATGTTGGCCAGGCTGGTCTTGAACTCCTGACTTCAGATGATCTGCCTGCCTTGGCCTCCCAAAATGCTGGGATTACATGTGTGAGCCACTGCACCTGACCACCCCTACTTATTATAAATAAAATGTATTCATGGTTTAAATAGATTTTCAGCAATTTCCTATGATTCTGTAGGCTGTTATAAATTTTCATTTCTAGCTTAAGTGTCCTTTGTGTCATATTCGGAAATATCCTGCATCAATGACTGTAGAGAGAAAAGAGACAAAGTAGAATGACTTAAAAAAATGATAGTTATGACTTCGGAATTCTAATACTAGCTTGGCCACTTACTTTCATGTCAATGTGGGAGAATTATTTCTATCTCATATAATCCTTTTAACATCTTTGAGGATCTCAGAGTGGAACTGGAAATATTAAATCTGAAAGTGCATGTGGAACTATGACACTGATATAAGGCCATTTTTATTACAGTTTGTTTTCTGGTAAATTTTTATTTTATGGAGATAGGGTCTTACTGTGTTGGCCATGCTGGTCTCAAATGCCTGGCCTCAAGCCATTCTCTTGCCTCCACCTCCCAGAATGCTAGGATTACGGGCACGAGCCAGTAAAATTTTTTGATGGAATGAAGCTTAATCAATCTGCATAATGAAATGTATAGTGTTCATAGAGCCAAACTAAATTATTAGTAAGACAACAGGTCTTTTTAGTTATATAAATAAGTAGATAAAATACAGAATTAACATCAGTAACCTAAGACAAGTTATAGAAAAATCGTATTTAGAAACTAGAACTAGAATTATAATGATTGAAAAAAAAAATTCTAGAATGCAAGCGTAAGTACCACAAAATTGGAGAAAATTTAAAAGCATAATTAAGCATTGAATGGAGGCAAGTGACAGATGAACTTAACTCTTCCTTCCATCATTAGCAATGATTTACTAAAAATTCCATGGTCAAAAGAAAAAATATTAAGAATTAACTGCAGTGCCTGAATGCTAAATCATTCACAAAAACAAATACAACTAGAGCAGACAGCTATGCTTAGGTGCTGGCATGCTGATTGTATCCAAAGGACAAGGTAAGGCATATATTCTTTGGGTTATATTTTGACCTAGACTCCTTTAGCATACTGTAGACATGCAAATATAAAGGGTATTCCAAACTCAGCACAGTAGAAAGCCTTTTATCAAGAGCAGGGTCTTTTTGTGCTGTTGCTATTGCTAAGATGGCTTTTAAAACTTACTTTCCCTTCTTAAAATATTTTAAATTCGGAGCATAATTTTCAGTCAAAGTTAATATAACAGACAAAACTCCAAACAAATTAATAACCCTTAATTTTGGTAATTCAATGTTCTTATTGATAACACGCTGTATGTTTTCTTCTCAGAAAGAGGCTAAATATTTCTTTGTGGATGTTACTCTAGTGTACCATTATGTTGGGCTTCCAGAAAGCTTTCTGACATGTCTTTAATCTTCTTATATATATGTAATAAGCTTATTTTTTGAGAAAGAAAACTAAATATAGCAAAAGCCTTTTATTTCACATTTATGTCCCATCAACCAAAAGAGAAAAATAGTTCAGTGTTTCCAATTAGTTTTGCAGTAAAAACATTGGCAGAAAAATATATTAATTTAATTTTAACATAAAATTATATAAAAATTTCCAAATAATTTGCTATTCCTCAAAAGCTTTTAACATTGCTACTTTATGTAATCATTTTGCATTTACTTTGCTATTTCCTTCTAAATATATTTTTACCCTTCATTCTTTACTTTTTATTTATTCATAAGTTCAATACTTCCTTTGTCTAGTATCTTGACTCTGAAATATTCAAAATATATTTAAAGACACACTGTAATTATAGATATTCATAGACAAATATCAAAATATCAAATCACACACAACTGTCACAAGTGCATAGTCTACATTATTACTAAGCTGTGTTAGTTTTTGCATTTATAGAGATTAAATAGTATTATTTCACAGGCAGATAAAAGGTAAAATATAATAATTGATGTTTTAAAATACTAAAGCAAAAAAGTAAGATAGAAAAGGTATTCTAACTTATATATTATACTGTTACACACACAAGTTGTTACCAGTTAATAGTGAAGGCACTGTTATAGTAACTGTGCTAAGTTTATGTGAGTTTCTACTTGAGTATGTTTATGATATTTACATTGCAGAATAGTATGGCATATTTTTGGCCATCCAAAAAGCTGATTTTTCCATGTGGTCTGGTAGCATTATGGAAAGCAGCACAATAGAATATTCTTCTTTGATCAAAACAACTTTATTTGGGCAGAAGTCCAGTCACAAAAACTCAAAAGGGTCTCCTTCAAGTCTAAGAGTATACATTTGATAACAATTTTAGCAGCATTTCTGCTATTCGATGCTATGAGTGTATACACACAAGGCTATTAGTGTGTACTCCCCCAGAATATTCCTTATAATGAATGACTTAGTAGCTTTACAAAATTTTCTTTTATTTGGCAAACACATAATTAGAGTGACTTGATTTTCATGTGGAAATAAGATTATTAACTCCTTACAAAATATCTGGGGAAATTAGTCACTCAAGGGTCATTCTTTCTGATGGTCATAGCTAGAATTCATACTATCTAAATATTTTTGAACCCCTTACATGTTATTCTGACTTATAGTATTGGTGCTACACTGAGAAAAAGTTCCATCTCACTCCTTGGATGTTGGGCTTGGCATAAGAATTACTAAAAGACACCAGTGTCAATTAATTATAGCTGTGAAACAAACAACCTGACAGTTTAGTGATTAAAAATACACCCAATATCCTGTGATTCTGTGGATTGGCTGAGAAATTCCTCAGCCAATTTACTTGGCTTTCCTCCTAAGAAGGGATTAAACTGGCCTTCAACTGGGCTGAAGTTCAAGCTGGAACTTGAAAGTTCCAGATGGAACTTCTGGAAAGTTCAAGGTGGTCTTTTTCACCTCTCATAGTTGGTGCTGGCTGTTGCCCAGGGCAGCTGGCTTCACCTTCCTGTAGCCTGTCTTCTCCAACAGCCTAAACTGGCTTCCATGTATGGTGATTTTCCGTATATGGTAATTCAGGAGGGCAAAGTGAAAAGCTGCAAAATCTCTTGCAGCCTAGGTCCTTGAACTCACAAAATGCCACTTTTGCTGCATTCTAAATTGGTCAAAGCAATGTATAAGGCCAGCCAAGATTCAAGTTCAGGGAAATGGACTTTACCTTATAATTTAAAGAATAGTAAAATTGTGTTGCCACATTTTAAAATGTTTAACAAACCCTTCTGGGATGAGACAGTATCATAGGCTACAGTTCATTTCCAAAAAGATTTTCCTTCCTACAATGCACCCGTCTGTACAGCAGGATATAAAAATAAAGAGTAGAGTGGGGATGAACTTTGATCCTGACTTCGCTCTGGGTTAGACATCTTTCTCCAAATGTACAACCTGCATAGTTGCATGTAATGGCTCTGCTTGCCTTTTAAATGAATTCCTGAGAGTCTTGATGGATAGTGTTGAGGGAAGACATTTTCATCTGGGGAACACCTAGAGTACAAGATAAAACAAAAAAAATTAGCCTTATTTTGTGCTAATTGAAAAATTTTGAAATAATATTGCGTATATTTATATGTCAATTTTTTTTACATGTTCAAAGTAGAGAATAAAAGGACAGTCAAACTGTAATATGTATTAAACAATGGAAAGAACTGAGGCTGTTAAATCTCATAAAAAGAAGCTGAAGTGCTATGTAATATATGGCTTCACTGACATGAAATATTGTTCTTAGAAAAAGTGATTTGATGAATCTGTGCAGGACAACAGATTACTAGAAATTGCAAAGTGACTATATGTACAGTATTCCTTTAGAACTCTGATTTTAAAAATTTATTTTAATCTTAAAATTTTTATTATATACTGACAAATTATAGTTGGATATATTTTGGGGGTATGAAATTATATAATTTTTGAATACAATGTGGAAAGATTGTCACATGGCATAAGATTCATAAAATTATTTGACAATTATGTGGGGAAGGTGAAAGTTTCTCAACATGGTCACATTAATGATTCAAATAATAAAATCATTTGCTATGAAAACGTGAGGAAAAATAAATTTATAATACTGTATATTTGTACATGCAACAAATTTCTCTAGAAAAGCTAGTAACTATCTGTTATTGTTGAATTTTGGAGAAAAAGGTTTGTCTTGGAGACACAGAAGAGATGAAAAAGTAGTTTTTATGTATACTCTTTAGAAACTTGAGTTTTTGTATTTTGTTTAATGTGTAAATGTATTATTTAAGCCCACATATATATTAACATGGTGCTGAGATTCTATGGTAGGGAGCAAAGAACATTTGCAATGCATTTTGCAAATTATTTTATCTCTTGCTTTTCCCAATTTATACCTATCCAACTTGTAAGGCCTATAGCCTCGCTGGGAGCTGGATGGACAACACCCACCCCTCTCCATGTCTGATAACAGCGTTATCAGTCCAGACACATTACATTACTCAGCGTCTGGCTTCTCCATGTGGGCTCCCCTCACCCACTTCTGCATTCTACTTCCAGATCTATATTCAGCACTAGACTATGCACTCTCAGCACTAAACTATGCATTTGAACCCGCCAAAATTTAAAAAAATCCCACCAAGCCTTACCCAATGGCAGCTTGCCCCATATGTCCTTGGCCAGCCCACCCCAATAACTCTCACCTCCCTACCTATAGTGGCTCACCCCGTCCAGGCCCTGTCTCCCTACAACTAATGAAATTGCCTATGCTTTGTCTTTGCAATATCCAATCATTCGCCTCTGACCCCTATAAAACCCCCTGCCCTGAGAAGTTAAGTGCGACTTCTCTGGCCCCATCCTGGACCATAGAACCTCACCCAGGAGCTGAATAAATTGGATTTTCATTTTCGTATACTGGCCTCAGTTTCCTCATTTTGACTAGGCTATATATATCTTACACAACTCACAAGTAAAACAACTTCTTCAAGTATCTTTTACTTAAGAAGAAAAGAGATATTTGCCAGCACACAAAAGAACGTAAACAGAAATCCCCCCTGCATCAGTGAATGGTGGAGGTTTCTGCTGAGTCATGGCATCCTCTAAGAATTTTGACCCAGGTAGAAACCCAGCGGGCATTCATGGGATAATATTTTTCTGCACATAAAGCTAATTGGAACGTATGCAGCTTTACTCTGACCCTAGCCTCATTAGAACCAATCTCTACCCAGTTTCGTAGGTTGGGTAGTGCTTAGTAAGTAGAGCTCTGACTTTTAATGCAGAGTTAAGGTAAAGCAATAACAAATTCTTGACTTTAATATGGACAAAAATGGTAAAACCTCAGGATGAGATAGAGTTCCCAATTTAAAATCATTTCCATAGTTAGCTCAATTAGACACTGAAAGAAGAAAAAAGTCAAATCTCAAAGGCTGCACTGAAGATAGGAGAAAAATCCAAATTCTCTACTTAGCACCCACTCCAAGGATATATTAGAATTCAGCTTGAAAAGTTTGAATTTCAACACTCTTTTCTAGATTACTTAATAACCTAGATTTACTCTTTGTTTTTAATCAATTAACTCAATATCTGCTTACTGAGCAAATGGATGTTATAAATAAACTGACAACAACAGAGAAAATATGCCATTCCAGCTAACAAATTACATGCTCTACTATGAATGTTGATGACCACATATTATCACACTTTCTAAATATACAAATTATTTCTGCTAAGGATGAAGCTGCTCACACCTGCATGCCACAGATTCAACAAAATATCTCAGTAGCCATGATAACCAGAGTCAATACATACAGCTTTGTGAACATCAGAGGATCGAGAAACACCATTTTTATAGTGTTCACCCATTAGAGTTCAGCATCTGTGGTGAATCAAACCCAATGGCTCTTCAGGAAAGGCTGAGAGCCATAAAGTAGGATGTTAAAACAATAATCACAGAGACAGAATTCCGGCATATTTTATCTAGTCCTTTTCCTGTGTGTACATGTGTATGTATATGTAAGCTGGTAATAGTGGATAGTGGCAGTAGTGGGTGTGGTTGTGTTTCCGGGTTTTGGGGTGCAGGGGAGTGCTCAGCTTGCTCCCTGGTGGGCTATCTTTCCAGGCTCTTGGTCTCTCACTCACCCAAGAGTGGGAGAGGGGACCACACTGGGCACGGTGCCCTAGCAAGTAAAATCGGACCCCAAAGAGTTTTTGCAGAAAGTGATGTATTTAGGTAGAGAAAGAGAAAAAGGAGAGAGAGAGAAAGCTTCCATGAAGATTGTGGAAGGGGACCCGAATATGGAATCCCAGAGAGGGAAAGCAGCTTCCACATTGAGTGGCAGGGGACCCCAGAGGAGGAAATCCACCCGGATGTGGGGGGCAGGAACATTAAACCTGGGAGGAATTCCCTCCTTCTCCAAGCCCCCTGGCCAATGAAAAGAGTTTCTTTAAACTTCCGCTGCTGGAGTGATTTATCTTTGATCCCTCCCCACCCCCCCCACCCTCCCCTCCCCACCCTCACCCCACCCCCCTCCCCGCACTGGCAGTAAATTAAACAGAGACAGTTAGGTCTCCCAGATGGAGGGTGGGGGGAAGAATGCATGGCAGTGGGAAGTTCTTGCCCTAGAAACTACATCCACTTGTAGACCTGGGAAGAGAACACATTCCCTCAGTTGTAGCAATTGAGGTAGTGGATATGGATATAATTTTGCAAAGCCTCAGACTCTCATTTGTAATGTGTATCTTATACTTGCCACTCACCGAACTAAGCAGGTGGGGAAATAGCAGCAGACACTTTAGCCATGTCATTTGCCCTTGCGGAGCTTACAATGTAAACATTTATTATGATAGGAGACCTTAAAAGGGTTATATATCTCTAGATTCAAACATTAAAACTATGCTAATGGCAATGAATAAAGACCTCAGGACAGACGTCAGCCTGGAGCTTTACATTATACAGTGCACAGTGCCAATTCCGTGACAGTCCTCGTTTTGATTCCTAGTAGTGCTATTTACCACCTGCGTAAAATTGAAGCCCTTTTCTCTCTAAATAGTAGTAGTATTGACTTGAAAGGAATGTTGTGATTAAACGAAAGAAAATGTGTCAAATACTTAGTATATGGTTGAATAAATGTTAGTATTTTCTATCATATTGCACAATAATCACAAACATTATTTTAAAGGGTTTATATCATTACTTTATGTGAACACACCATAAATTGTTCAACTCTCCCTTTATTATTAGTTTCCCACATGCTTGCAATTCCGTGTAACTGTTTGATGAAAATTTGTCTACCATTTGATGGTTTCTATGAGTATACAGAATCTCTTAAGATTGCACATTGCCCTGTAGGAAGTGTAGGCGAGATTACATGCCTTATTTTCACTAGTTTTGATGATTCCTATTGTTAACCTCTTCTTTCCCTCATCTTATCCTTGAGTTGGCAAAATTATGGTTCCCCAAAATCAAACAATGGCACGCCATTCAACATCATTAATGCATCGCTCTGCTCATTTTATTTAATTGCTTTATTTATTTACTCTTATCTGCTTCTCCGCCCTAGGAACCAGTCATTTAAATGTGTACTAGATGAATACACCCCCTTAAAAAATTCCCTGAAAACACATAGTATGTACTGTTTTGTGCTTTGTGATTTGTGTCATCTAACATCTTTAAGAGTTAGGTATAGGCCGAGCGCGGTGGCTTGCGCCTGTAATCCAAGCACTTTGGAGGCCAAGGTGGGCGGATCACCTGAGGTCAGGAGTTCAAGACCAGCCTGACCAACAAGGTGAAACCCTGTCTTTAAAAAAAAAAAAAAAAAAAAAAAACAGAGTTAGGTATATAGCAGTATTTTCAACTAGTTCATAGCTTCTGACTGCTTCATATTCAATTATGAGATCTACCATGTTGGACCTGGCTATTCCTCTGACTAAAGACAATTAGGTTGCCCCAACTCTCTCTTTCCACCATGCTTTGACAAAAGACTCATCGAAGATATTTTTCTGCTGTAAATACTTAGGATTAGGATTGGTACATTCTAGGGTTTTATACTTAATTTTATTAAGTTCTCAAGAGTGGATACAGTATTTTGAATTGTGATCAACAGGATTCTTGTTTGTCCATATTCTTAGCAACACTGTTTCTAAATATTGAAAAACAGAAAAATGTGAAGTAGGTGGACATAATTTTTATTTCTTCATTACTTGTGAAGTTAGGCATCATTTCTTTCTTTTTTTCCCTTTTCATTAGGTTTCTGTTACTGTAATCAACATTGCACCCATTATCTGTTTTGCTACTTGGTTTCATAACTTCTTACTGTTAATTACAGGATTTCTTGATATATTTTAAGTATAACATCCTTACTACCTTCAGATATCACAATCATTTTCTCTTATTTTCATTCTTTTAAAACTTTAGGGCATACTGGGTTGAAAATAAAGCCCTAATCAAAACATTTTCTGTCTCTCCAGTGGGGTATATATCCCTGATTTTTTTGTTTGCTTTATAGTTTCAACTTTTCATTTCAGGTAATAAATTTTTGAACTTTTTCTTATGTCTGTGTTAGACGTCAGACATTTTTTCCCCTTAGATGAAGCCACTTTTCTCATAATTACCATTAATTTGTCCTTGCTCCACACTGACGTATGATCTTACACAAATCCCCATGCATACCACTCTGTTCTAGGCTTTCTCTTCAGCTCCATGATCTGTACGTTTCTCCCTGTGTTTATCTAACGCGGTTTTTATTCCACAGCTATGCATCTTGTTTTCTATCTGGAAGAACAAATTCTTCCTATTTCTCCTTTCCTTGTTATCTGTCTTTTATTCTTTTATAAAGCTTTAGATTCAGTTTGCCAAGATCTCTAAAATACCTTGCTAGATTTGGAATATATATATAAATATATTTGGAATTTATATAAATCAAATAGACAAAATTAACAGTTTAAAATTAATACCATCTATTAACATTTGTCTTTTACAAGAGTTTTAAATGTTTCTCAATAAAGGTCTTGTGTCTTCCTTCTTTGTTTAATTCATAAATAAAACCTCCAGTAGGACTCCAAACTCTTAAATGATATTTTCTAATATTCATGGTATACAAAAACTGTGCTGATATAATTTAATCAGTCTAGCAAGTTTCCTGTACTGGCTCATTTGAAACATTTTTTTTTTGTGTGTGTGTAAAGTCTCTTAGATTTGTATAGAGGGGTGAGTGATTATGTCACTTAAAAGAATGACACTTTGGTCTTTGTCTTTATATTTTGGCATCTCTTTATTCCTGGAATAACTCCAAGATAGTGATCATCAGATCATTTTAAATCTAATTTGATAGTACTTTATTTAGAATTTTCACATCTATTATAGTAAATGGGTCTATAACCTTATACTATCCTTATCCAATATTCAAATTAATGTAATCAGAACCAAATATAATGTATATGACATGAACTTAGTTTGGGTTCCCCCAGAAGCAGAGTTTGAGACAAGGAGGGGATGTAGGTGGTGTACTAAAATGACTTCAGGGTAGGGAGAGTCAGATAAGAGAAAGAAAAGCCAAATAAAAAGGGTTTGTTTCAAAGATGCTGCTCTGGGGAATGTGAACCAATTCTGTTCTCAGCCCCCTGAGAGTTATACAGAACGCCTTCTAGAAATATCTGCCTGTAGGATTGTCAGGTGAGGTTCCTCTCTGCCAGAGCCATTCTTTCATGGATTTAGGTTTGGTTCTGGGAGCTGCAACTTTCCTACAATTCAGGGCTGCGTTTGTGTATAGATCCCCACAACAGAAAGCAAAAATATGGGGTGAATACCTGAGTTGGGAGGTAGCAATTGAGTCTGAGCTTGAATAAAACTATCCAGCATCTGCCACTGGTATCAGAGATCAGATAAAGGACTGTGATAGAAGAGTCCAGAGGTGTTTGCTTGAGTCTACTCCTTGTACCAAGACTTGTGTCCACTGTCATTCCCTATGTTACTGAGTCTTCAAACTTGAAATCAGTCTTAACACCTATTAAGAACAAAACGAAGGCCAGTAATTTGGCCAGTTACTTTGTAACAAGCTGAAATCCACACTTCTCCAATGGAGTTTCAGCCCTAATTTACACAGATCATCTTTCTCTTCTGTTACTCATTCTAGACTTCCCTTACCTTTCACTAGCATTTCTGCTGACCTAGGTGGCTTTCCAGGATAGGACCGTCATGACCTTCCACCCTGAGAAGTCTGAATCCTTGCTCTCATTAGAGGGTGTTGCTGCAGTTGCTGACTCATCATTATAAAAGACGTCTGTATCTCCAACAGATAATCAGTGTTACCACTACCTATACTTCGTCTGCTATTTTCCAACATGATTTCCACTTATGAGAATTTTCTTATCAAATTTATTTAGAAAACGGTATACTTAATACCAGCTTTAACATTTACATGAACCATAATTTAATGAATGTCTTTGATATTTCAAATTTAAAATTGTATTAATATAGCAAATATTTTGATAAATAAGCATTTGTATATATTTTCTTAGGACAAAAATAAATATTTTATTGTGGAAGTACTGGGTCAAAGAAAATGGACATTTTTATAGCTTTTAATAAATATTGCATATATATATATATCTTTCCAGATTATAAGGAAGATCACTTGAAATGTGAGTCTTAAAAAAATTTTTTTTGACAAGCCAAAACAAAGGAAAGTGGTATACATTGTAAAAATAATTTTAATAAGCTAATTTATTCCTAGAAGTTTATAGAGAAAGCCATAAATTTATTTATTTATTTTTGTCAACAGGAGATGTGCACAGAACTTACTAGTTCTGATAGCCAGCACCATCTGAAGTTCAATGAAGACTTCACCTGAAACAAACGTGAATCTGTATTTATGACTGTCACTGCATTGACATGGCCTTAAAGGTTAAACTTACTCCTCTACCTCTCCTCATGAATTTTCATAAAAAAGAATATGGATTACAAGGACCAGAAGAGGAATTCCACAGTTTGTCTTATTAAATTTCCAAGTCAAAACTTATTTCCTACTCTCTTAATTTCATATCAATTCTATAGGTGAAACAAAACGTTATTTTTAACAGAACAATAAAGCAGAAATCTTGCACTAAATAGTGAAAGCTGAGGTTGCATCCTCCTCAATTCCATCTCCAAAGTCATGCCTCTTATATATTCACATACAATATGAAAAAAAATATCCATGGCAAGTGCTTCCAAGTATTTCTTTTCACTTACTGATTTCTTCCCCATTTTCATTGAAACACTTTGGAAATTTAGAGGCACAGAGACCCAGAATTAATTAGACTGCTCTAACTTCAGTCTAAATTTTAATGCTAATTTGAAAAATGCTCCCTTTACCTATGTTTTTAACCAATAGTAATTTAAGATCAGTCTTTTTTGGTCTTTTCAAAAGACATCTAAGTGTTCCTCTCTCTGTCACTTGGTCAATGAATACATATTGTCATAGGTAAAATACAAAGCTTTTTAAAATGTACATTCCCATATTTCCTGATAATTGTTATAGACAAGAAAAACAAGCATTAAGTGACACGGTTATTTTTGTAAAGCTGGGTAGATATAGAAATAAGACTGAAGTACGATCTTCTGGTATCATTCTGTATTTCCCAGGCTACTGTTAAGTTTCAATTGGAACAGTACTACTACAATACATTTGACTACTACAAAACAATTGATGCTCCAGACATTCTAAAGAGGCATAAAAAATTACCTTCACTGAATTTTCTAAATATCATAGTTCATTATCATCAGAAAAGATATTTTCTATCTCACTCTAAAATCAGTGGCAATGAACCTCTGTTGAATGGTTTATGTTGTAAGTTTGATTTTATTAAGTCTATAAAAGAAAGAACTGTCAATAATGTGTAACATTCTCAAATCTACTTTTAACAATAGTATATTCAACATCTACATATTAAGGATCAAAATGACAAATTCCGTAATTAATTTAATGAATGAAGAAGGATTATTCTTCAATATACTTTTAGTCTTCTAATTAACAATTTTCTAAATGACCATCATATTCTCCCATTTTCTTGATGTCTGGGAAGAAACAATATTTTTCTAAGTGTCCAAGTAGAATTTTTTTCCATAGCCACAAGTTAAGTCAACTATGACTGCCAGCAAAATCCACCTTTCTGTTTTTATAAATAAAGTTTTATAAACACAGCCATATCCTTTTGTTTATACATGACCTGTGGCTGCTTTAGTGCTGCTACTGCTGAGTAGTGAAGACAGAGAACATACTGCTAGAGAAGTAGGACTTATTTACTATCTTTTTACAAAGCTTGTCAAGCACAGTTCTATTTTTTCCCCTTAAATTTACCTCATACTTGATTTCATTTTATATTGACATGTGCTTATGAAGGTAGTTTTAAATTGAGGTCAGCCTAAAACTTTTTTTTTTTTTTTTTTTTTGAGATGAAATTTTACTCTGTCGCCAGACTGGAGTGCAGTGGCAGCAATCTCGGCTCACTGCAACCTCTGCCACCCAGGTTCAAGTGATTGTCCTGCCTCAGTCACCTGAGTAGCTGGGACTACAGGTGTACGCTATCATGCCCAACTAATTTTTCTATTTTTACTAGAGATGGAGTTTCACCACGTTGGCCAGGATGGTCTCGATCTCTTGACTTGAGATCTGCCTACCTTGGCCTCCCAAAGTATGGAGATTATAGGCATGAGCCACTGCACCCAGCCAAACGTTTTTATATGATAGATGGAGACAAATTTTAAGTAAACAAAAATACTAAATTTGATTTCTTGTTTAAAATCTGGTCAGATACTGTCTAATTATGTTCCCCGTAATAATGAGGGAATATACTCTTCAAACAATCTCTTCAAAATGAGAGAAGATTTTTAAAAGAGGTTAAGTAACAACTCAAGATATTGCAATCATGAAGATATTGGAGGATACATTAGTAATGGGAGCATCAGCATACTTGGAAGACTCAAGAGTGGGTAGCTTCCCCTGGCGAAAGATGACTGCTGGAGATGTTGGCTTTTAAAAAGCCTTCCTGAGTTTCAAACTGGTGATGGGTTCCTAGAGCTGGAAGGTAAGCAGTGAGTAGCATTTAACTGCCAGAAGCAAGATAGTCAAGGTTACTGAAATGGACCACAGGACTGCAGCAGTAATCACAAAAATTTGGCCACAGAGCTCATTGGAAACTAAAATTCATCACGATATCCCTGAGCCAAAATTCATGAGCAATGTATAAAAATTTCTAATTGATCAGTCTAAGTTTAAAAAAAAAAAGACACTGTCTTAAATTGCAAAATCTAATTTTCCTAATATGTTAAGAGATCCTGAATAAGGAAAATTAATCATTAAAAGTGGCAAAATATACTTTCAAAGATTTCACAGCAAAGGAAATGCAAATAGCCGGTCATTTATAAAGTTTCTTGTCAATTATTACATGTTGTTCTCAGAGCTGTAAGAGCTTCACAGTGTTTTATTAATATTTCAATTTTAATTAAGATTATATTCTGTTGTGTTTGTGCTATTTACTTATTGATCAACACGTTGAGAAAGTTTGATGGGAGGATAAAGTCACTTAAAAATCAGAGTATAGTGGACTATGTATTCACAAAGCAAATAATTATGCTTACACTCCTTTATCTGCATGAAAACATTTATTCTGACAATGAGCTCTACCTAAAAGCTGAAATCAGGCTTCTGTTATTAGGGACAATGGAAAAATCTCAGAAAAAAATCAGCACGTACAAAGAAGCTTGTGGTGATTGCATATCATTGCTTCCTAATAAGTAATCGTTGGTTATGTTGAAATTTTACAATAAACATCAATAACCATACATTCTCCCAGGTTTTGAAGTAAAAATGTAAAAAGAGTGATATAGAGAGACCCTAAAATACCGTCAATACTCTTAAGACTCGAATAGAGAATGTAGTCATATCTGTGTACAAGAGTAATCAAACTTTGGCATTAGAGAAACTTCACTACCCAGTCCTAAGGTAGTTGTAGAACAAGACACCTCACTACCCTGAGGAAGAACCTTATTCTAGACCTACAGAAAGGGAGATACTTGGAGGGAAGAGAATTCAAGAAGAGCTAAAAATGCCCAGTGAATTCTGCCTTCCAAAGCTGTGAGTCAGACAAATCATTCTTCTTCCCCTTCAAGGCCACTCCTGAAATACCAAACATGACTCCTCCAAGAATGGTGAGCAGCTTAGAACTCTCTGATATGGGTCAATAAAGTGAAGTAATTAAATAAAAGGCATTATATAACCAAATTGCTCTTTTTACTTTCTATCCCAAATAATATCGGCACATTTCAGCATCCCAAAGATTTGTTAAGTGACAAGATATTCCAATAAAATGCCTACACATTTAAAGAACCTCCAACAGAAAATATTCCAATAACAGAGCTACCTGAAATATAATCTTTTTTCATTGACATACTCCCTGGAAGAAAGTAAGGTCCAAATTTCATGTTTCTTGAAATTAGACCTAAGCATTAGATCACAATACTTTTTCACCTTTAGAATTAGAAGTCCAAAGAAAAGTCCTCCCTCCCACCTTGTTCTCTGTCAATCTCAGCTGCAGGTATTCTTGGGGTTTGGACAGTTTCAAGAAACAAGATTATTACCACACTGGTCTCATATTCATCCAACTTAGAAAAGTCACCAGCTGCCTGAAGCTGACATTTGAGACTAAAGTGTGTTTCCATAATACCCAGTACACCATCCCATCCAAACTCATAATAAACCTTCAATAGAGACAGAGAAAGCCAATTTTTGGACCTTATAGGTTGCTAGTATTTCTGTTCCTATACCCGGAATCAACCCCAATAGGAGAATCCTTCACAAGGAGGTTCTTCAACATCACTTTGGCATCACTCATGTATCATATATCGGGGTAGGGATGTTGGAGGTGTAGTACGCAGTACACCCCACATACAATCTCCTCTTTCAGAAAGTGGCTTTACAAATATTGTTTTCTTCTTGCCATGATTATAAATTGGCAAAGGGCAGCTCCAGTCTCCAGAAGTTATTTGAAATAATTTCTGGCCCTTAAAATAGTGATCTGTCTAGTAACACACCCTCCACAATATCTTGGGACCAAACATTACTAATTCTTTGCCATAAATGCTACTGCCACCCCCTCTTCCTATGACAGTTTAGGCCTGTGGATCTTGACCTGAACTAGCATTAAGACCATCTTAAAGTCTTTAAGAGTCAGTCTTTAAGAGACAATCACATTTTAAGCAACACCAAGCTTATAGTTCTCCAGATGATTCTATATTCAGACCAGTTTTAAAACTACCTGCTTAGTCTTATGACTCTTGCCTCTTAGCTGTTTATTTCCAATACACATTTGTGTTAAACAGAAAAATCATTCTGAACAGATTCCTGAGAAAGTTGCTGTTGATACTTTTGAAGTCTGTAGTTCTCAGAGCAGGGATGATCAATATTCCTGCTCCCCAAGGCCCCCTATCTTTCCTTTTTGAATTCCATGTAGTTTCAGGCATATTTACTCAAGAGAAAGGAAATGCTTATACATTCACTTATAAAACCTGCATCACATGGACATCCACAAAATTAGTCACTGTTTTTCATTCTTAGATGTAACCCCTGGCCGTGTAAATTCAAGGTTTATTACTGACCAGTTTCTTCTTCAGCTCTAAATCTGAAGTTGAGGGGCAGCTGATCTAGTGTTTCTCTTTCAGTCTTAAACTAATAATTTTAAACTACAACTCCCTAGTATTGTGTGCGAGAGACATCATTTTGTGGGTGTTTGACAACAAGTAGTAAATATTTTTTCTATTTATCTTTCCTGAAAGGACTCCCGACTACCACCTTTCTCCTCTGACTTAGCGGTTGTTGATTTAGTTTGCACATTAGTATCATCTGGAGTGCTTTAAAAATCTTCACACCCAGGTCACACCTAACACATTTAAATCAGAATCTCAGGATGTTCACATGTGGGGGGAAGCAGTATGTTTAATGATCCCCCCAAAAAGTACAGTCCTAAAGTTATTTATCAGAATGTATTCATATATGAGTACGTGGTATGTTTTTTAAAGCAAAGTACTACCTGTATGATGTTGCTGATCTCATCTGTGCGGGCTTAATAAAGCCTCCAGATGCTCTCTTGGTCTTAAGCTGAAACCCTCCTGCAGCCTGCATAAGCTTACTAGACCATATGCAACTAGTTTAGCCATTACAAAAGCAATGCTATGGCAAAAGCCCAAACCCAACAACCTTCAGTCATCTACAAAGTTAGGCTATCTCACATGGCAGGCTTAAAGCCTGAACATATTGGTTTTCTATTGCTGCTATCACAAGTTACTTTTAAAAAGTCAATAGCTTTTAGCAAGACAAACTTATTTTTTTACAGTTCTGCAGGTCTAGAGTCAAAGTGTGACTCCATATGCTAAAATTAAGGTATTAGCAGGTGTGCATTCATTCTAGAGGTTCTAGAGGAGAGTCCCCTTTCCTACCTTTTCCACGCTCCAGAGGCCACTGGCATTCTTTGGCTTATGCCCATCTTTAAAACCAGCCATCACAGCACCCCAATTCCAACTCCATTCAGTCATTACATTTCCTTCTCTGACTCCTCAGCCTCCCTCTTTAATTTATAAGGACCTCTCGTTACTGATATTAAACCCACCTGAGTAACACGGGATAGTCTATCATCCCCATATAAAGGGGGTTAGATTATCAGCTTCAATTCCTCCTTGCATGAAACAAAATATTTCGCTAAGCTAAACATGCTCTTTAGCCTGTTGGAAAGTTTTAGTATTTTAAACCCCCATTTCAGAGTTTTTGTTTATTACCTTATAGGAATATTTGATTACTCCCAAATAGTGTAACCTCTCGCTTCAAATCAATACGACACTCATTGTATTTTTCAGGATAATCAATGCTAACTGTTTCAATACACAAGTGCCACAGTCTCCATGGGACAGTACTACAAAGGTATGTTTTTTTATTTATGTTACAGGTGCAAGCTTTGTCATAGTGGGCTCTGCTTGTTATGATAACTTTTCTCCAATTTATGCATTGCAGCAACACTGAAAGTTCAACTGTGTGGATGCCTTTAAAGCACTAGTGGACCAAAGGCTGTTGCTCAGGTGGTGTTGGCCTCTTCAGCCGTCATGTTGGTTCTCCCATTTGTTTTTATCAGGTCAAGGAGAGAAATGCTTACTTGTTTTCGTGTCTGCATGTAGAGCACAGGCTGCCTAACTCAAATATTTGTTTAAATATGATAAATTATTTGAAGAAACTTGTTTGGTTCATTTTCAGCTACGCATTTTTATGTTTATTTATACTCATTAGTTGGCAACACTTAGGTTTCAATTACTCTTTACGATGACACTAAATATGATTGCCATTTTATGCATGTTTTCCTTCTATTTGAATTTTTTCTTAGAAAATTTCCTTAGGAAAGAAATAGAATTGAGTCAAATTGTGTGAGTATTTTTAATATCCATGGTACATGGTGCCAAATTGCTTTCCAAAAAAGCTGTGCTAATTTCCATTCCCAGTACAGAGGTAATTACGCCTCTTTCTCCGTCCTCTTGTCTCAGTAAGAAGTGCTTTTCATGGCCAAATAACCTTTTCCAAGCTCTGAGATTCAGAGCAGAGTGTCAGAAAGCTTTTACGTAAAGCAAATAGTTTTTATACTAGTTTACAGATATCTTGAACTATAGACAAATATAACAGCATCATCAAGAGGAATTATGAATAAAATTAGATAGAAAAACTTTCCTTGTAGTTTGAACAATATAGCAGGATAAGAAAATAAGAACTACCTCTCCTATTCCAAACAGCTAGGACTGCTGATTAAAATGTAACAACAACCAAAACATTTACATTTATACTTGTGCTTGAAATAAAAAGAAATTCCATTTTGCAGAAGCTCCTGAGCTGTTACCATGGCAGCTTTGGATGGGGAAGGGAGTCAGGATTTTCTCTGGAAATAAGCCTGTGTTTGGTTCTGGAGGAATAAGAGCTGAACACAGGACTCAGGTGCAGATGATTTATTCAAGGCTTTTCTTTAGGAAAAGCCTGCAAAGATGCATATAAAGCAGGACACACAATGAAGACTTAGGCATATAAAGTTTAGGGCAGAATAATCCACACATTGTGGTTAGGACCTTTCAGACTCTGATGTGGGTGGGGTATTGGCTGTGGCCTGAGGGTGCAGGTAGATAATGTCTCAGGTCACATGACTTTCCTCAAACAAAAGGCGACTTGTTGGATGGAGAAAAGGGTAGCTGCAAGTCATCAGCAGCCTGCAATCACAGCATCTCCAAGATTTATACCCTGGTGAGGCAAAGGGAATCTTTGTAGGGTACCTGGACTCTCCACTATGAGAACCTAAAGTTGGTGCTGTCAGTTTGGAAAGCATAGTGTCTTAGAAAAGAAAACTAAAATGCTCTACTTATTAATGCAAACCCAACCGTGAAGCTTGTCTCTCCTTATCTGATTGCAAAGTAGAGAAAAATCTTCCAGGAGAAAGACACACCTCAGGCTGCCTTTCTTCCACGGATGTAGATGGCAAATTTAAGTTACCCACATGTTAAGTAAATGCTAGAGCCAGAAATTCATATAAAAACTGATCCTGCTTTAGTTATACCATTGGAAAACTTAGTAGAAAAGAATGCAAAATACAAATGCAAAATGGAAAATAACTTTTCCAGGACCAAAAATATTTGAATGTCCTTTGGTTGCCTGATGATTTGTAGGTAGAACGCTGCAAATGAGCTTACCCTAAAAGATAAAATCCGTATCAGGGAACATCTACCGTGAGATTAGTCAGTAGAAACCACACTCAGTAAGAACAGTATCCTCAGGATGAAAAAAGAATTGAACAATTTGAAGAATAATGCAAAAATAGTGACATTTTGACTAAAGCAATGAAAATTATAGCCGTTAAGCATGAAGCCTTCTTCCTATGCCAAAAGTGAGAGAATTATGGGTAAAATATTAGCTAAAATAGTGAATTAAATGTCCCTGTCATAAGAAATTTAGGAAATATCTGATTTTACATGCCTCTCTACCATTATTCTTTAAAAAGAAATAACTGAGTTATGTGATTATTGGAATAGAAAGTGGTATATATGTCTATTTGTATATATATTTATATAGATGTGTATATATATTTATATATGTATTCATATTGGTATCTATAGATACATTTTGTTTTTTATACCTGAGCTTCATTGAATACAACTGCTTTCAAACTTTTAGAAATAAATGCACAGTTATGATTTTAAGTATATTTATTTTCATTTTATACTTTTGTTTATGCACCTTAGCCCTTTCATTCCACATTACTTTCCATTTTCATCACCCCAAAAAATCCAACAGGTAAAGAGGCTTAGTTATCCGGTGTTTTTTTTCTATTCATTGATCTCATGCTGAATTGGGTAATGCTTATTTTATAAAAAGTGTTTGAGGATAACACCAAATTATAGAATATGTATCTTTAATATCATGAGTAATGTCATATATATTTATATATATACATACATATATACATACACATATGTATATAAAAATATATATACATACACATATGTGTATATATAAATATATATATAAATATATATATTTATATATACACATATACGTATGTATGTATATATAAATATAGGACATTACTCAAGATATTATGTACATATATATACATATATATGCTTTTATATATATGTATATATATAAACTCCAAAAGAATTCTTGGAAAGCCAATAAAAAGCACACTCCTGAAGACAAAAAAAGAAGGACTTATTTTGTAAGTAGGAAAGGAGTAACTACCAAGGACATGCATGAGCTAACAAGGGAATTTAAAGGTTGTCATTGTCTAGCATTGTTCAGTATGCATATACAATGCACGCATTAATAATTAATTTTTGCTTAGTGCCTTTTAAATATTAAGAATACCTCTGTGAACATGCAGTTGAATTTCCAGCCATTATAAAGTTAAATTCTATGGGAAAATAAAGACAAATAAATTAACAAAAATTTAATATTTCAGGTGGTGACCACTGCTACTGTGAGACTCAACGCAAGGTAAATGTTGGCAGAGGGTGCGTGGGGCAATAGTGATTCATGGAGGGTGGTCAGAGAAGACATTCATTTAAAAAATGGTATTTAAGAAGAATAAAGGAAATGAGGGAAAGAATTATTCAGGAGAAGAAAGTTTTAGGCAGAAAAACACTTGGTATTTCCAGTGTTACAAATGTCAGAGGCAGAGAGTTTTTGCTATTTCTGGAAACATCAAGTAGAACAATGTATAAACTAAAGCAAGAAGAGGAGCAGGTGATCCTACTCAGAATGGGCAGGATGCTGAACAGTAGAAACCTTGCAGTTGTCACTTTCTGTGGTCTGTACCTGCTTTCCCAGAATCCAGAGCTCCCTTGCAACCTTTTCAGAGTCTAGGCTTGTCTGAGTGGGGACAAGTATGCCTGACTCTAAGGGAGGAGGAGTAGTGTCTTTTCAGCCTCATCCTGCAACAAAGAATCTGAAGCCTCCAATTCTAGAGCCTTCCCGGGGTTCTGGAGTGTAAATTAGCCAATTCATATTGGTTTCATCCTTTTCTCTTCGGTTTCAATTACTTTTTGTTAATCTCTTCAGTGTGTTTAAAATTTGTATCACCATCTCTTGTCTACTGTCTTTTTGCTTGTTCATTCTTTGTGTGCGAGAGGGCATATGTGTTTATTCTTTTATTGCAATTTTAGTAGAGTTTCAAGAAAAATTAGAGATTGAAACTTGTTTTGTGCATCGAAGTTAAATAGAGTTCATTCTTTTGACTTTTCTTGACCAATATTACCAGAGGCTTGTTATTTTATTAATCTTAAATAACTAGGTTTTGTTTGTGTGGGCCCTCCCGCTGTGGGCAGGTGTTTCCTAATTCATCAATTCATTTTATCTTTATTTCCATCCTTCCACTTTCATTGTCTTTATGCTATTTTAGTTCCCCTAACTTCTTATATTGAAATATTAGATTATTAGATTTTAGACTTTCTTCTATTTATAAAAGTAATTATTTAAGATGAAAATATTCTAAGCTCTGCTGATGTATCCCATAGTTTTCTCTATGAATATTTCCACTAGTATTCAGTTCTAAAATGTTCTTATTTTCATATGTATTCTTCTATAGTTTAATAAAATATGTTTTGATTCATTCGTGTAGTTATATATGAATATATGCTATTTAAAACATTAATCTCTAATTGGTTTTCATCATTGTTAAAGGTTTATGGATTGTATGAAACTAATGTTCACATTTGTTAAATTTTATTTTGTGCTTTGGCATATGGTCAAATTTGAATATTTTTCAGTTGTATTTAAATAAATGCATACTTTTTCATTGGTAACTGCTACATTTTGTGTTTTTCCACTAAGATGGTGCTTTAATTGTATTTTTCAAAATTTCTAAATCATTATTCCCTTTAAGCTGTTTGATCTATCAACTATCAGTAGATGCATGTAAATATCTACCTCTCTGAATAAAGATTTGTAAGATTGTTTTTGGTAATTCTGAAAATTGCTTATAATTATTTTAAAGGTATTTTAATAAAATATATATAATCATACTTTTCCATCTTTTTTCAGAATTACTGTTGTTTTTAACAGTGCTTTTTGCATTATTTCATCCTTTTGTAAACTATGCCAACATTTAAAATGAAAAATCTATGCTTTTTGAAAACTACTATGTGGAAATATATATGTATATTTAATTATTCTATGCTCTTCTTTCAGGTGTGTCTTTGTAGAAACCAGGTACTTGGATTTTTGCTTGATTCTCTTGGACTTACAAATTGGTCAGGTTAGTCTACTGACACAACTGATTGCTGTGCTGTTTGAATATTTTCTACTAAATTATTCTGCTTTCTGTTTATTATGACTTTTCTCTGTTTACTTTCTTCTCTGTCTTATATTGTAATTCTATATTTAATTTAATATTCATTATATCCTTTTATTCTACTTCTATGTGATTACCTTATTTCCTTTCTTCCTTCATTCCTTCCCTCCTTCTTTCTAAACTATTTCTTTCTTTCCTTTTCTTTTAGTGATTACCCACTACATTTTTTTTTTAAACACATCTACTTGGCATTGACTTCTAAACTTACCAGCATTTCTTTCCACCTCCTAAGAAGTCTTTCCACCGCTGCCATTCTTGTTTCATTTTATATGTAACTTCTATCCAGTATATTCATTTTTTTCTTATTTTTTGACTTTGGCATTCAGATTTGAACATTTTTTGTTAAATTTAAATTTCAGCATTTTATTTTTTGTGCTATTGCAAATTGTACAGTGTAATTTAAATTCTAATTGATCAATTATATTTTTTTATATTAAGCTTATATTTTATAAACTTATGAAACTCATTTATTAGATCTAATGGTTCATTTTTTAGATAATTTGGGATTCTCCACATAAACAGTCATACCATTTGAAAACTGAGGTTTTTTTTTTTAAATGTCTATCTTTTTACCTGTTAAAACTTTTTTTCTTTTTCTTCCATCATTGCAGTGACTAGGTCTTCCAGCTAGATATTTTCTTTCTTTTTTTTTCTTTTGAGACAGAGTCTCAGTCTGTTATGCCCAGGCTGGAGTGCACTAGTGCAATCTCGGCTCACTGCAACCTCTGTCTCCCACATTCAAGCAATACTCTTGCCTCAGTCTCCCAAGTAGCTAGGATTACAGGTGCCTGCCACCATGACCTGCTACTTTTTCGTATTTTTAGTAGAGACAGGGTTTCACTATGTTGGACAGGCTGCTATCAAACTTTCGACTTCAGGAGGCCTGTCTTGGCCTCCCAAAATGCTGGCATTACATGTGTGAGCCATCATGTCCGGCCCCAGTTAGATGCTTCATATGAGTGGTGACAGTGGATATCTTTGCTTTGTTTATAATGTTTTGAGGAAAGCATTCATTCTATTGCCATTAAGTGGAATATTAGTTGTAGTTTTTCTGTACATCCTTCTAACTACTTTGAGGAAGTACCCATCCATTCCTATCTGCCAAGCAGTTTTAGCATGAATAGATGTTAAATTTTATAAACTATGTTCTCCTCATATGATCACACTGCTAATTGCCTTTTTTAAAATTACATTTATAGATTTTTAAACATTGACCCAGACTTACCTTTTTTGGATAAAACTCACTTGGTACTGATGCATTATCACTTTCATATATTGTTGGATCAAATGTGTTAATATGTTGAAGAGTTTTGCATCTTTATTCATAAAAGATAGTATAGTTTTCCTTTTAATAATATTTTACCTACTTTTGGTAACAGAATAATGCTAGCCTCATAAGTGGATGGGGAAAGAAGTACCCACTATTTTTTCATATTATTGAACAGTTCAAAAATTTATTGCTTTTTATGTCTGGTTGAACTCGCCAGTAGAGTTCTCTGAATCTGGAGTTTTCTTTAATGGCAGGTTTTCAACGATGAACTGAATTTTTAAAATAGCTACAGTATTACTCAGGTTGTGGTTTCTTGAGTAGGATTTAATTTGATTTTTTTATTTGTATCTTCTCATTTTATCTTTTAAAATATTTGTCCTTTTTACCTAAGTTGTCATATTTGTGGGCATAAAATAATAGTTCATTCTTTGTAATATTCTCCTATCATTCTTTTTAAAATGTCCAAACATCTGTAGTGATAACATTACTTTCATTTCCTATACCTATTATCAATGTCGTCTTACTTTTTTCTTAAATCAAATCAATTATATTGAGCTGCATTGTCACCAAATTTCAAATGAAATAAAGTCTTTAGTCATGTTTTTTAAATAATAAGGTCAGATTGGCAGGTGGTTTTGGAAGTCTTAGGTTGTTTTCTTGGTTTTTAATTATGAATCAGACACTTGAAAGTGTTAATATGCCACAGTGGATAATTACATCTTAAAAGAGCACTGTTTTTCCATTTTAATGCCCAATGATTCTAGCTTCTAAAAGTGTGGAGAAATACTTGAAAATACTAATGGCAGTAGAGAACCTGAATTAATTCCAATGAGATCATTTACATCCTCTAATCATTTCTGATGAGCCAAGAGGAAATGTAAAATATCTAAATTTATTACAAACAATTTAGCTTACTGATTATTGTGATTTACATATTTGCTTTTCAGAGCTAAATTGATGCCAACAAAAACTGTACAAGAATTCCTAGTAATTAAGTTAGAAATAATTAGTCCATCTTCTATTATCCGGTGCATTAGTATGGATTCTCCCCTGCAGGCTGTGTGGGGAGATGGTATTTTACAGCTTAAACAGTACATCCTCATCAGGATCCAATGCAGCTGAGGATATGGTGGAAGAAATAAAAAGAAAAACACACCATGTTCTTGCTCCTCAGCAGAGTTCAAATGGATCTGTTCAGAAACTGGCCTCACACACTACGATAGTTCCTCTCTAGTGTACTATGTATTTTATAATCAAACTAATTCTGTATTTAAGTTAAAAAGCCAGCCCTATGTTAAACCTGTCTTTGAAGGTTTGGGAGCAAATTAAAGCCATATTTCTAGATGGAAGAGCACTCTACAGGGGACCATGTTCGGCTCAGTCCAGCCACTTATCCAGTGAAAACTCACATCCTCAGGCTAGTGTTGGTCACAACCCCAGACTTGGTCACATAGCCTTTGTTTATTAAATATGTTTGAACCTAATGGAAGAAATTAACTGTCTCTCAAAATTTCTAAAATAAAGATTACTGTCACACATATTTAATTTTGAGCCTGGATATCATAAAATGCATCATTTCTTTACACTAAACTTAAATTTGCCTTCTCATACCTTTGACATCTCTGTGCTATTCATATTCTATCTCGTAAAGATGAGCAAAGTCCCTCTAATCTCTTTCCAAATCACACAAAAAAATTCTGTTGAAGAGTTTTGCATCTGTATTCATAAAAGATAGTATTCAAAGATAGTTATCAAATAATATTTTTCTTGTCTCTGATTGCTTAGATTTTTCTTGATATACAGTCCTTTCAAGAGTCCTCATTTTCTTGACTTATTTTAAAGTTATAACAGGATTTGTCATTTTCCTTCTTAAATTGTGGTATATATATATATATATATATATATATATATATATATATATATATATATATAATACAGTAGCCTCTCTCAAGCATAGGAGTTGAGAAATTCCTGAAAACTGTGAAAGCACAGATTAAACATATATGACTATGCTATAAAATGAAAAGTTTATATAGGACTTAAATGACCCAAAATGACTTTTTATTCAACTCAAGTTTTTTTCCTGATGGTTATGTTGTATAATGCAGCATCGAGAATCATTTATCTGTAAAGATTATGAAGGATGTTTCCTGTTAGCTGCTTTTCCAAAAATGGAGTCTGTTATGGGTTAAATTGTGTTCCCCCAAAATAGATATATTGAATCTGATCCCTGGTACCTGTGCATTTGGCTTTATTTGGAAATGGAGCTCTTAGAAATGCAATCAAGTTATTAATAATAGGAGATCATTGGAAGTAGGGAGAGCTAACCTAATATGACTTCTTATCCTCTAATAAGAAGAACAAAACTCAGACACAGGTGTACAGGAGAATAGCATGTGAAGACAGAGGCAGAGACTGGAGTGATCCATTTTAAGGAAGGAAACTCTGAGGCTACCAGAAGATGAAAGAAACAAGGAAGGATACACCCTTGAAGGCCTCACGGTCCTGCTGACTCCTTGGTTTCAGGCATCTGGTCTCCATAAGTGTGAGAGTATACATTTCTATAGCTGTAATCCTCCTAGTTTGTGGGAGTTTGTGATGGCAACCTTAGCAAAATAATACAGGGTCAAAGGACTTATGAGCAAGCAACTCAATTGCTACAGTAACTTAGTTAAGAAACTAAAAAGAAGTCTTCCAAAATTAAGTTTAGGATGTCGTATTCTATTTTCTGATATCATTAGCTAGGGACATATTCCAACTAGGGACTTTCATTTTTCCTGAAGTTGGCAAGCAATCGTGTTAAATAACAGGGGCAAGAGAAGGCTTCACAAAAGAAAACTGGATGGTAGAATAGAGAGCTGAGATAGAAGAGGCATTGTCTTTTTAGGTCTTGACCTCTTGGATCTAATGTACCAGAAATATAACTGATAATGGCAGGAAGCAGGAAAATACTTGGTAAAAGAGGGTGGTTCCCAGCAAAGGCCCCATTCTCAAGCCTAGAAACTTGTGGCCCTAAATGGGAACAGGCATTTCTGTTTTCATGCCTTTTGGTCCAGCATGCCCCTCATCCTGTACCCATGTAAACCCCAATCCCCAGGCTCCACAGCAGAAGGACAGAGGAACAGAAGAGCAGTGTGGCAGAGAAGGAAAGAAGAGAAAGGGTGTTAGAAAATTGAGAGGTGTTCATCTGGGTATGGTCAGAGAGGAGATTGTCATGGGACGGCCAAACTCCAGGTGAAGATCATCTTCACACTCCATCCCCTTTCCAGCTCCCCATTCATCCCACTGAGAGACACCTCCGTCTGGCAATAAAATGCCCTGCATTTACCATGCGTCAATTTGTTGTGTGACCTGATTCCTTTTGGATGCCGAACAAGAACCCAGGTACCAAGAGGCCACTGAGCTGATTAACACTTAGCCGTCTGCAAATGGCAGAGCTAAAAGAGTACTATAACATGCCCAAGGGGCTTCAGAATTCACAGGCAACCACCCTAGATGCTACTGTGGGCCAGAGCCCAAAGCATTCACCCTAGCTCCTGCACCTGTCATCTGCATGCTCCCTCTCCCATAAGGGATTTGATCACCAGGCAGCCAAACAGACTAGCCATACCCTTGTTGCATGTCCTGCAGCAGGGTTCAGGGAACTCTCCTGTTTCATACCCATAGTTGAAGGTAACTTTTCATTATTTGTGGTTAACAATATCCTTGCAGTTTTCTAGGTTTTATTTATTTACTCAACTCAAGCTTTTTTCCTGATGATTATGTTGTATAACTCACCACCCAGAATCATTTATCTGTAAAGACTACAAAGGATGTTTCCCGTTAGCTGCTTTTCTAACAATGGGGTCTGTTATGGGTTAAATTGTGATATTTTGTTTATTGGTAATACTGAATAGTTAGAAAAAATAGGGGGACATGACATTATGTAATTTTTTAATGCAAAAATAGTGTTACTTGTTTTTACAACAAAAATGATAGCTGTATCAGGTAATTGCTTAGACTTAACTTACACTCCATAATGTATATATACTTCAAACCATCATGTTGTACATAATACATGCATATAATCATATCTGTTAATTAAAAATATTAATAAAATACATAAATAGTTAAGAAATGCCGCTCTGGTAGTAGACTATGGGATAAATGAGAACAAAGAGACACAGATCTGGGAAAGAAACTGTGTGGTTGTTGTTGCAAACCTCTAACTGAATGAAGGGAGAATTATAATCTATAGAAATAAGCAACAGTCTTGATTTGTAGAGAAAACAATCAGTACTGAAGGATGTATGAAGTATTTTTAATGTTTTAAGAAAATAAAAGAGAAAGACAGAGAGAAGCTTAACATTTACTCATAGGACTGTTAGCACCGTTTTCAAACTTTCAGGTTTATTTGGTTTTGTCTTAAGTGAAATGAACTTTGTTTTTAAATCTTGAATAACTAATGGGAAATATAAAATGCTTTACCGCCCATTCATTTTTAATGAGTAAAATAGTGTGTTAGGGGAAAATAACAGAAGGGCTTTTGATGGTAGCAGCTCAGCGTCATTGGCTTAGGTCTGGTTCATTCTCCCCGTGCTTACTCAGAGGTGGTCTGATCCCCACAGCCTGCTCAATCAGCAATCTCAATTATAGGGAGAAAGAGAACCAAGGTTATTTCTTTTTGCTTTACAACTGAGAACAATTTTCATTTCAGAGAAATATGTAACTGCTATTCTGATTTCTATAAGGATATGTGCATATAAGAGTTAAAAGAATTACAAGAGTGATGTACTTTATTTATTGCCAAAATATGAAGCTAATTTATATTCATTTATACTGAAAGTAGGACACACTTGACAGCTATTAATCCATACAGTAATTAACATTAGCTTTGCAAGCTGAAGATAATATAAAAAGCTTATGCTGCGATATAAAAGGTTTCAATGGATCATAATTAACACACAACTTTAGTTTCTGATTAATCATTTTTTTCTTAGATTGTTTTATAGATTATGCCTAAATAATGAAAAGGAATATAAAATTTTGGAACTAAATGCTGGAAGTTCAAAAATAAATTATAATTTTACTTTGCTATTATTTTTCATATATTTATTAGAGTTTGGATGGCTTCATATGAGATTATTATTACCAAAAGGTCTTATCCAACAACAAAAAAGTAAAAATTAATTTGGTGCTTTTCCTTTCTTTCTAGAACTCTAAACAACTTATTATGAGTGGTATAGGAAAATTTAATTCTTAAATTATATTTAATACTGACTAATTATGTACAGGCTTCTCAAACTCTGATTACTGTTTTTCTAAAACATATTGGTATTTTTTAAATTTTCTTTCAAAACCTATGTCAATATTTTAAGAAAATTTAAATGTGGTGACAATGAAAATCATGTAATGTGTAAACTGAAATAATTAAATCAGTAATATTTTTCTAAATAAGATGTATTTTCTAATTATTACTAAAATTGTTAAAATACTGTTATATTCAGAATTCACCTTTATAATACTAAATATCACCTAATTATTTTTATTTGAAATATTAGAAATACCAACCAAACTTCTTTTGAATGTTAACATTATTTGTAATATGGCTGAAATAAAGAGTCTATTGTCTATGAAAAGATGACGTTGATTTCTTTACCTGTGGCTCCAGAGATACTAAGCCAAGTTCTAACTTCCTTTCTTATCTACGACAGAAGATACTGTCCTATTTCATGTGGACAGATTATATTCCTTAGTCACATTAAATTAATACCACTCTTTCAAAAAAGAATTTACATGTCATAAATTATTACTACAAAACAACTCAAAACCCTACAAAACCCTACCGAATTGGCAATGAATTTGAGGTATTATATATTTTCTTATTTTTATCTTTTCAATGCAATTCATTTTCAAAGTTCTAATTATTGATTCATAGCTCTCTGACTGCTATTCAGCCTAAATACTGATTTATGTTCCTGAATAAACCTCTTAGCAACTCACTTGAAAATATTTAATTCCGAAGTTCCCTTAAGGCCTTTTAGCTTAAAGTCAAGGACCACTGCTAAAAGAGCATGATGCCTATTTAACTTGAGTTTATATCTGGATTTAAAACAACAAACCATAAAACCCAATTATTTAAAACACAACATTGCTTGAGCAAAAAAATCATATATATCAATTTATTGGTGATATTTTTGTCATGGCATGACAAAATTAAAATTATTTCAGTAAGTACTAAGATTTATTGACTATTTCAGTGGAAACCACACAGGTTAAAAGGACTACAGCATTGCTTTGCTATTAACAAGTGTTCTGCTTCTAGAAAGTCTGAGAGAATCCATAGTTGGAACATGAAAATGAGCTACCTCATTCCAATGGACTGTGTATGAATATGGACCTTACTGTCTAGAATTTGGGGATATCAAAACAGGTCATGACACCCACCAGCAATATGTCCCCTCAAGAATGCTGTCTTCCTTTCTCACATCACAGCCTTGGGTCCCCTTTATTTGGTTCTCTAATATTTTTAACTTTCTTATTCTACCTGAAATTAATGTCTCTTCTCATTCTCACCACCCCTTGCATTTTAACAATCCTTGCAGTTGCAATTTGGAAGATAAAGCTAAATTGTTCTTTTTCCCATTGAACTTGACCTTGGCATAGACCTACACCTGGGAGGTCAAGATTTTCTTAGATGCATGGATGTTTAGATTCTCAACTTCCACACAAACTCTTTCCCATCTGTTCCTTCTTCCATCTTATTCTTCCCAGTTCCCCACCTCTAGCACAAAACAAGTATATGCTTCTTGGCCATCCTGAGTCTTCTTTCCTTGCATTGTCATGAATATTAAAAACCCTGAGTCACCTTAAAAGAAACAATTCCAAATATTTTTAATTTTAGGAAGACTCACTTTTCATTTTAGAGAGAGGGAGAGAGTTCTAGTCTGAATGAGAATGAGAACTAGAAGAGAGATTGTGGTCATAGGAATCTATGTTAATACAAATATTTAGATTAAAAAATAAATTTGGCCTTTTTATAATAAAAAGAAAGTCTCATTTGGCTTATTGCTTAAACAATGAAGACTGGGTTTGCTAATTAGTTTATATTTAAGATATTTTTGATATTCATTGAATTAAACCTATAGCTCTAAATTTTTTCAGAAAATATATTTAAGCATGTGATAAAACACATTTTAATTAAAAATATATAATTGAAAAGTGTGTATTGAGATTTAAAATAATTTAATTTTTCCAAATTATCTAAGTATTTAGATTTACAGAGAAGTTTCTCGAAATGGGAAATTAACAGGTACAGTATACTTCCAAGGAACTAAAAATGTGACTGACTCTAATTACATTTAAAAGAATATTTTTGCATTTTTCTTCAACAAAATTGAAAATATCAGTTAAATAAATTATCAAGTAATAAATCTATAAATAATAACTATAATATCCAGTGTATGCTTCCTAGCCTGTAACTCCAACGAAATTCAAAGCATTGAGTGAAATGTTGTAACAAAACACCTTCCACTCTCATTTACATAAACAAATTTTTCCCAATGCTAGCACCTGTAAAATATATAACTATAAAATTTATCTTGTCCTTGGTTGTCATTCTAGCAATAAGTGTTATGATTCCCCCCTCATTAAGAAAAGCATTTTAAATAATTAACTAGCAACATTTATAGCATTCTGTATTGGTTTTATTAATACTATTTTATTAGTAATTGAAGTAAAAAGTCAATCTGGATAGTTTATTTTAAAATTTGGCAACTTCTAATCATAGGATAGGAAGTGAATTTCAAGTGCATGTGGAGTATGAATGGAGAATTGTTCATTTCAGGGACATATGGTACAGAGATTAATACAAGATGATGGGATTACTTTCTTCTGGGGAACTGGAGTGGTAGTACAGTTTTAAAACAAAAGGAGATGTCATAAAATTGACACCTATTAAAAAAGTGCTTGTTTATATATTTCTAAGTGAACGATTATCATTATCAAAGATCATTATGGCATTAGATTACATTTATACATGTAAATATTAAATGTAATTTTAAATGTAAATACACATAACATGTTGGGAATTACATCCTTTGCAAGTATTTAAACTCATGGTTAAAATTCTGAAATGTCAGCTTAGATTGTACACCAGTGTTCCTAAGTTTTCTAAATTATTTAATCACTACCAAACCAAATTGTTTGGAAACCAATGTGGCATACTTCTTATATTTCCTGTTTCTGATTACAATTCAAGGCAAGTTGATTAGTCATTTAGTCTGAATTTTTTTAATTACACCATCAAAATTTAAATATACAGTAGATAATTATTTCTTGGGGCTCTACTTTAAGATGGAAATGTGGGCTTTGTGTACCGTTTGTTGGATAAAATTTAATTATGATGCTGGATTCTGTCCCATGGCATTCTCTACATTCTTCAGAAGAAAAGTTTAATGTTAAAATAAAGACAAAAAAGCAGTAATTATTTGTTCTAAATGCAGGGCTGTTTCTGTACCTTTGTACTTTATTAGAGGAGATTAGCTTGCCAAAGAGACAATTTGTGTGATTATTATATTTTAAATAGGCCTTCCTAACCTCAGTTACTAAATGCAAAGGAGAAGCTGTTAATAAAACAGTAGATATCACCCTTAATAGTCACAATTATTGCTTTTTATGTAAATTTTGAGCTAATTCAAGAGCAATATTAGGATAACTCATCTTAATGGAACTACTTAATATGTACATCCTAATTGCCCATTGGTCACCTTTGTAATTAACATTTATCCTTTAAATTCCTTGTGATAATTTCGACTTTGATTTTATTCCATGTCATGACTAATATAAATGAAATAATGTTTTAATTTATATTGCTTTTTTAAAATTATATTTAATTTTTAAAAATTAAAAGTAAGAATAGGTCAAGTTTTTGCAAATAATTATTCTCAACTTACTAAATGGAACATTTATTTTTTGGAGGCTATTTTATTTTGTGATTATAGTATCAGTTAATGTTATTCAATTAAAAACAAACAAAATGTCAGAGGTAGCATAGCATAGGCTACTTTAGATCTCTTCTGCTTCAAAGGAAAAGAAATATGAGTTCAGTCTTTTCAGTTAAACTACACAATGGTTTCATCTTATTCTCAGAGCTTCCTGTAAATATATCTCTTTATAATTATGAATAATAACAACTTCCAGATGTATACCTGAGGGCATTTTGCCATTCAATGCAAACAACATTCTAATAGTTATATTCTCTCAGCTCAAATTTAAGTACATCGTGCAATGTTACACCACAAGCACGGGGCAGATCCAAAATGTAAACAAATGCTTATATGCTCCAAAGAATAGCTACACTACTCAGTTTCCAGTACAATCAACAGACTGAATTTCAAAAGTCAGATCTTAAGGTCATTTAATTATAAATTCAACATTTTAAAGATGGACAAAGTTTCTAGTCTCCTGATACATTTCAACAATATGTAACAGGATTTAGATACTCAGTTTTGTAAAGCAGACATATTTCTCTTGCATGATATTCTAAAGGGCATTTAAAAATATTATGATGACTGTCATATATAGATAAATGTTTAATAAAGGTGGGAATAGTTGCCTCAACACTCAACTTTTTTGCCTGGCAAATACAAATAGCTTTGAAGAATTTTTTTTCTTCAGATCAGAGAACAAAAGCAAAAGGGACACTTTAATATTGCCCCATCCAATAACACCTAATAATAACAGGTGTTGCAGTTTATGTACAGGAGCGGACTCAACTAAAGTCAAAATAGTTTATTTCATGAATAGACTGTAAATGACTAGAAATGGTTTGAAATGCATAGTGTTTCTCTCTAGGCCAAACAATGTCTTTTTAATATAATCACAATGTGATAAAAATTTTAATCACCAGGAGAAAAAGCCAGCAAAGAGTTTCACTTTCTCTTTATTTTCCTTCAGAGCACTGATAAGCAGAACTCAACTACACCTGTACTATAACGTTCAGACTGGTGTCTACTAGTAATGCCTTTTTCAAAGAGTTAGGGTTGCCACTTAATGACGAAGGGTAGATGCCAAACTGTACCCTATTGAGGTTAATAAGTCAGAAAGTGTGAGAGTTTTCTAACTCTATTTAATTATGTTGTCCATGGCAGAATTAGGACCTGAGTTGAAATCCAATTACAAGTTTCTTTGTGTTTTTGGGTAAAAACAAACAAACAAACCTTCTTTCTTTTTTAAATAGAATGCCAGGGAATAAGATTCTTTTACAAAAGAATATCTGGAGATAATAGATGTTACTAATTTTTCTCTAATGTAAGCTAAAAGGAAATAAACTTAAGGTCTTGACTAAACCCACTTAATAAAAATGGTAGTAGATAATCTTTTCAAAAGAACAATATCACAGTGAATTTCGTGAATGATTTTTTTTTTTCCCATCTCACAAATCTACCAAACCATCTCTTGAAGGGTTGGGGAAGTATTTATTTATTTTTAATTCATTGCTTAGCTGTTTGTTTATTATGAAGCAGAGATTATAAAGAATCTCAAGTACTATTTTGGAATTAGCTAGTGAAAGTGGAGGGGAAAAAGAAGCTGCTGATGACACAGAGATGAGACAGATAAATAAAAGAAAATAATTTCAGACATAAAATCCTTGAGGAAGTAAGAGTATGTAGAATCCAGTAGCACAGAAAAAGGGTTGATTGGCTCATAGGTAAGGCTAGGAGATAGAGGATTTAAGGTCCAGGGTAATATTTGAACATGGCCTCATAAATTTGTCTCATTCATCAGATTATATTGTAAATCAATAAAATATTATAAATATATGATTGATTTTCCAATAAAGACACATATGTTTTAATATATTAGCCTGAAAGATTTTCTGATGAGTACTCTTCGCTATATTGAAAAGTAAAATCAGAGACAAAAATATATCTTCATTGCTGTTAACAGAAAACTTCCCACTAAGTGAATATTCACATTGAAAGTTAAATTACTTAATTTTAAAGTCTATATTGCAAAATTTATATATATTATTTTTAAATTATTGAGTTATTGGTTTTCATTAAAACACATATTATTTTACATATTTGAAAGTTATTAAGTATATTCAGAGACCACAAATATAAAGCCCTTTACATATTCCTCAACTGTGTCACTCTGACAATCACCCTTTCTTTTTGTGCCTTTGTTGTACATATGTAAATTTATTTCTTCTACTTCAGCTTTAATGTCTTTTAACAGTGCTGCTGTGCAGTTTTTTCTTTTGTGAACTTTCTTGGCAATTGATTAACCTAATAGTAACATTCTTGCTTTTTCTAAAAATTACCATCAAGACACCCTGCCGTTCTACATGGGTTGGCAAAGCTGTTATGACTCTGAGCTTTCAGGTATTCAGTCATTCTGATCAGTTCTGTTCATGTTGATTCAGTGTATCATTGCATCATTGCAGAGGCAAATCACACTTGACTGCTGAATTCTAGACCTAAACAATGCTGGTGCAATGGGTCATGCCTATAATCCCAGCACTTTGGGAAGTCAACGCAGGATGATCACTTGAGGACAAGAGTTTGACACTGGTTGAGGCTTTGGATTCATATTGTGAAACTCATCTCCACAAATTTTTTTAAGAGAAATTATTAATAGCTGGACATTGTGGCTCCTACCTGTTAGCCCTAACTACTCAGGATATTGAGATGGGAGGATACCTTGAGCCCAGGAGTTCAAGGCTGCAGTGAGCTGTGATCACACCACTGCATTCTAGCCTAGGCAACAGAGCAAGACTGCCTCTAAAAATAATATTTAAAAAATGAACAAACAAAAAGAAAGCTCATTGTGATACAAAACTTTCCATCAGAATGATTTTGCAACATTTCTTAGGGAAGAATAAACAGATACTTGACTTCATTCATAAAATCTGAAATGTCTAAGAACTTTTACCATCGTAATTTTTTGTACAAGTTAATATTAGAACGTGTAGCTCAACCCATCTTCCTCAGCATAGACACCCGGAATGTTTCCCTGTGAGAGAGATTTGCTAAGTGTCTAGTAGTACTCAAGTAGCTATAAAGCACAGCTACAACATTGCTATAAAAATATCTATAAACAGCTATATATAAAATAATTTAAATGCAGAACTGCCTGCTTGATTATGCTTGCAACTGAGGAGTTTCAGTAATAAATTGGACAGTCCTGAGCAGACTGCGATTGGTGGTCAGTGGATGAGATAATTGGTGGTTAGTGTTTTAAAGGCTAGAGGTAATGATTGTAATAATTAAACATTTGAATTTTGTTGATGTAATAAATAACTTTAAAATGTAAGTAACTGCTTTCCTTCATACTATTGGAGGCAATATATGATATGGTTTTAGAATTTTGGTTAATAAACCAAAATCTCCATCTAGTTGAAGAGAGTTGGTTCTTGCCCACTGGGACAGTCTCTCCCAACTGAACTTAAGTAAAATTCCCTATTAAGCTCTGAAGCTGAAGCCAATTCCCCAGAGTATAGTGAATAGAGATCATGTGCATTCTAATGCCTTACAGGGAATACCAGAAAGAAATGGTCATAGAATATTGCCATGCCCTTTCTTTCATTCCTGAGTGTCAATTTTTGTCACTAAGTACTAAAATAAAAAAGTCAAGTTGGGTTTATCATGATAACACATTTGAATTTTTGCAATAAATAATTATATATGTACTGAAATAAACTGAATTTGCAAATCTTCTATTGTATTTGATTCCAGTTATTTCTGTTTTGTTTACATGCTTAAACAAAACTGAGAAATAACTGGAACACACGAGTATTTTAAAATCTTTGTAGAGCATGAACATAAAACAGAAATTAAAATTTATATTATTTTTGATGTCTATGATACTCCATGATGTTTCAACTTTAAAATATTTTTCTATTTCTCGTGCATTGAAAAATTTTTACAGTTACCTCAAAAAATTATTGGATAAATGATGCTTTGGACTGGATATACCCAGTGTAGTCTGATTTTTTGATTAACTGGTTATTGATAAACTGTTAAATTTTAACAGTCATATCTAAAATTTTTTAAATCTTTGTTGTAAGGTCTCTTAGGCTGACTGATGGTGCCATGGATGCCGTAGCAACCCCTGTGACCCACAGAAAATGATTATATATTCCATATTTATTTTATCAAAACATTTAAGGTGAAATTTTTTTATTTATATATATTTATGGTTATCTAGGTGTTTTTAAAACAATACTCAAAACAGTTTTAACAATGCTAGCATATTCAGTTCAATGTAATGTTTTGAAATCCAATGATATACAGTGCATTCATATTAAACTATAGTTATTTAGCTTTGACAGAGAATTTCAGTGTCTTGCGTGAACTTAAATATACCATTTATTAAACTCCTTACATCACTCGGCTCCACCTAAAACCTCAATATCATTAGACACTTTAAAATTAAAACATTAAATTTCTCATTTTTATGCTGCATTATTTTTATCAAACTTTGAAAATGTAAAAGTTACTTGATAAGAAATTCCTCACTTTACAATAAATGTTTCAGGAAAAAACAGCAAAACTACCATATGAATCTTTTCTCTTCTTTTTATTCTTGAAATAAAGTTTATTCTAAGAATAAAAAGTAGGTTTTAGATTGTAGAAACAATTAATGTAATTTCTGTAGAAATCAGTAAGTGGAGTAAACCACATGACCATTTTGCTAGATGTAAAACCTGTTTGACAGAACTAATATTCACTCATGATGGAATCCTTAGCAAACTAGAAATAGAAGGAAATTCATTAATATGATGAAGAGAATCTCAAAAAAAAATTCATTATGTTAATGTAAAACATTGAAAGCTTTCCCTCTGAAATCAGGACAAGACAAGGAAGTCTGCTCCCTCTTCTTCCACTTCTATTCAATCTCATTTGAGCAATCTTGGCTATAAATTAAGATTTTTAAAAAAGAAAAAAAGTATATGAATTAGAAAGGTACAAGCCTATCATTAATTCCAAAAAACACGATTTTGTACATAAAACAAAATACAAACTATTCAACATGATTTTGTACCTAAAACGAAATAAAAAAGAATGTGAAAATAGAATATTGGATTCAGTAAGACATTTTTACAAAGAAATTGGATATAATATCCAATTATAAAAATTTGTTGCACATGATATATTTTTATGTACCAGCACAGAGCATTAAAAAGCACATTTTTAAAAAAGATAACCTTTAAAATGGTATCTTTGATACCACATATTTCAAAATTGCTGAAAGAACAGACGAGATATTCTCACTACAAAAAAGTGGCAAGTATAAGAGGGAATGAATATGTTAATTCCTTGATATAATTTTTCTGTGTTGTATACAAATATCAAAAAATGATAAAGGGGAAAGCACCCCTGATTCAACAGAAATACAAACTACCAACAGAGATTACTACAAACAACTCTATGCACCTAAACCAGTAGAACTGGAAGAAATGGATAAATTTCTGGACACTTGCACCCTCCCAAGCCTAAACTAGGAAGAAGTCAAAACCCTTAATAAACCAATAACAAGGGCTGAAGTTGAGGTAGCAATTAATAGCCTACCAACCAAAAAAAAGCCCAGGTCCAGATGGCTTCACAGCCAAATTCTACCAGACATACAAAGAGGAGCTGGTACCACTCCTTCTGAAACTATTCCAAACAATACAAAAAGAGGGAATTCTTCCCAAATCATTTTATGAGACCAACATCATTCTGATACCAAACCCAGCAGAGACTCAACAAGAAAAGAAAACTTCAGGCCAATATCCATGATGAACATAGATGCAAAAATCTTTAATAAAATATGGGCAAAACAATTGCAACAGCACATCAAAAAGCTTATCCATCAAAAAGCTTTGTTCCAAGAACTGGAACAAACCACCTTAAAATTGATATGGAACCAAAAGAAAGCCCGCATAGCCAAGTCAATTCTAAGCAAAAACAACAAAGCATGCTTGTGATTTCTGCACAATGATTTTGTATCCTGAGATTTTGTTGACGTGGTTGCTTATCAGTTTCAGGAGATTTTGGGCTGAGACGATGGGGTCTTCCAAATATACAATCATGTTGTCTGCAAATAGAGACAATTTGACTTCCTCCTTTCCTAATTTAATACCCTTTATTTCTTTTTCTTGCCTGATTGCTCTGGCTAGAACTTCCAATACTATATTAAATACGAGTGGTGAGAGAGGGCATCCTTGTCTAGTGCCAGATTTCAGAGGGAATGCTTCTGGTTTTTGCCCATTCAATATGATATTGGCAGTGGGTTTGTCATAAATAGCTTTTATTATTTTGAAATAAGTTCCATCGATACCTAGTTTATTGAGAGTTTTTAGTATAAAGACCTGTTGAATTTTGTTGAAGGCTTTTTCTGCATCTATTGAGATAATCATGTGGTTTTTGTCTTTGGTTCTTTTTATGCGGTGGATGACGTTTATAGATTTGCGTATGTTGAACCAGTCTTGTATCCCCAGGATGAAGCCTACTTGATCATGATGGATAAGCTTTTTGATGTGCTGTTGCAATTGTTTTGCCCATATTTTATTAAAGATTTTTGCATCTATGTTCATCATGGATATTGGCCTGAAGTTTTCTTTTCTTGTTGAGTCTCTGCTGGGTTTGGTATCAGGATGATGTTGGTCTCATAAAATGATTTGGGAAGAATTCCCTCTTTTTGTATTGTTTGGAATAGTTTCAGAAGGATTGGTACCAGCTCCTCTTTGTATGTCTGGTAGAATTTGACTGTGAAGCCATCTGGACCTGGGCTTTTTTTGGTTGGTAGGCTATTAATTGCTATCTCAACTTCAGCCCTTGTTATTGGTTTATTAAGGGTTTTGACTTCTTCCTAGTTTAGGCTTGGGAGGGTGCAAGTGTCCAGGAATTTATCCATTTCTTCCAGTTTTACTGGTTTATGTTTATTGTGTTGTTTGTAGTAATCTTTGATGTAGTTTGTATTTCTGTGGAATTGGTGGTAATATCCCCTTTATTATTTTTTATTGCATCTATTTGATTCTTTTCTCTGTTCCTTTTTATTAATCTGGCTAGTGGTCTGTATAATTTGCTGAACTTTTCAAAAACCAGCTCCTGGATTTATTGATTTTTTGAAGGGTTTTGTCTCTATCTCCTTCAGTTCTGCTCTGATCTTAGTTATTTCTTGTCTTCTGCTAGCTTTTGAGTTTTTTTTTAATCTTCCTTCTCTAGCTCTTTCAATTTTGATGATAGGGTATTGATTTTAGATCTTTCCTTGCTTCTCATGTGGGCATTTAGTGCTATAAACTTTCCTCTAGACACTGCTTTAATTGTGTCCCAGAGATTCTGGCAAGTTGTGTCTTCATTCTGATTGGTTTCAAAGAACATCTTTATTTCTGCCTTCATTTTATTATTTATCCAGTAGTCATTCAGGAGCAGGATGTTCAGTTTCCATATAGTTGTGTGGGTTTGAGTGAGTTTCTTAATCCTGAATTGTAATTTGATTACACTGTGGTCTGATAGACAGGTTGTTATGGTTCCTGCTCTTTGGCATATGTTGAGGAGTGATTTACCTCCAAAGATACTGTCAATTTTAAAGTAATGTGATGTGGTACTGAGAAGAATGTATATTCTGTGGATTTGGGGTGGAGAGTTCTGTATATGTTTATTAGGTCTGCTTGCTCTAGAGCTGCATTCAAGTTTGTATATACTTGTTAATTTTCTGTTTCATTGATCTGTCTAATATTGACAGTGGAGTATTAAAGTCTCCTTCTATTATTGTGTGTAAGTCTAAGTCACTTTGTAGTTTGTTAAGAATTTCTTTATGTATCTGAGTGCTCCTGTATTGGGTGCATAGATATTTAGGATAGTTAGCTCTTCTTATTACATTGATCCTTTTACCATTATGTAATGCTCTTCATTGTCTCTTGATCTTTGTCGGTTTAAAGTCTGTTTTGTCAGAGACTAGAATTGCAACCCTTGCTTTTTTTTGCTCTCCATTTGCTTGGCAAATCTTCTTCCATACCTTTATTTTGAGTCTGTGTGTGTCTTTGCACATGAGATGAATCTCCTGAATACAGCACACTGATGGATCTTGACTTTTATCCAATTAGCCAGTCTCTGTCTTTTCATTGGGGCATTTTCCTGTTTACATTTAAGGTTAATATTGTTATGTGTGAATTTGATCCTGCCGTTTTGATGCTAGCTGGTTGTTTTGTCCATCAGTTGTTGCAGTTTCTTTATTGTGTTGATGGTCTTTACCATTTGATATGTTTTTGCAGTGGCTGGTACTAGTAGTTCCTTTCCATGTTTAGTGCTTTCCTTCAGGAGCTCTTGTAATGCGGGCCTGGTGGTGACTAAATCAGCAATTGCTTTTCCATAAATGATTTTATTTCTCCTTCACTTATGAAGCTTAGTTTCACTGGATATGAAATTCTGGGTTGAAAGTTCTTTTCTTTATGGATGTTGAGTATTGGCCCGCATTCTCTTCTGGCTTGCAGGGTTTCTGCCGAGTTTGTGAGTCTGATGTGCTTTCCTTTGTGGGTAACCTGACCTTTCTCTTTTAGTTTTTTTCCCTTCATTTCAACCCTAATGAATCTGATGATTATGTGCCTTGGGGTTGCTCTTCTTGAGAAATATCTTTGAGGTGTTGTCTCTATTTCCTAGATTTGAGTGTTGACCTGCCTTGCTAGGCTGGGGAAGTTCTCCTGGGTAATATCCTGAAGAGTGTTGTCCAGCTTGAATTCATTCTCTCTGTCATATTCAGGTACACCTATCAAACATAGATTAGGTCTTCTCACATAATCCCATATTCCTTGGAGGCTTTTTGTTCATTTCTTTTTACTCTTTTTTCTCTAATCTTGCCTTCTCATTTTATTTCACTGAGTTGACACTGATATCCTTTCTTCTCCTGGATTGATTTGGCTATTAAAACTTGTGTATGCTTCACAAAGTTCTTGTGCTGTGTTTTTCAGCTCCATCAGGTCATTTATGTTCCTCTCTAAGCTGATTATCCTAGCTTGCATTTTGTCTATCCTTTTTCCAAGGTTCTTAGTTTCTTTGCCTTAGTATATGGGTTAGTACATATTCCCTTAGCTCAGAGAAGTTTGTTACCAACCACCTTCTGAAGCCTGCTTCTGTCAATTCATCAAATTCATTCTTCATCCAGTTTTGTTCCCTTGCTGGAGAGGAGTTGTGATCCCTTGGAGGAGGAGAGGAGTTCTGGTTTTTGGTGATTTCATCCCTTTTGTGCTGGTTTCTTCCCATCTTCATAAATGTGTCTACCTTTGCTCTTTGAATTTGGTGACTTTCAGATGGAGTCTCTGAGTGGATGTCCTTTCTGTTGATGTTGAAGTTATTTCTTTCTGTTTTTAAATTTTCCTTCTAACAGGCCTCTCTGCTGCAGGACTGCTGGAGGTCTGCTCCAGACTCTGCTTGCCTGGGAATCACCCGTGGGGGCTGCAGAACAGCAAGGATTGCTGACTGTTCTTTCCTCTGGTAGCTTTGTCCCAGAAGGGTACCTGTCAGATGTCAGCCAGAGCTCTCCTGTATGAGGTGTCTTTTTAAATATGCAGGGATCAGGGAGCCGCTTGAGGAGGCAGTCTTTCCCTTATCAGAGCTGAAGTGCTATGCTGGCATCTCCTTTGCTCCCTTTAGCGCTTCTGGGCAGCGATGTTTAAGACTGCTGCCATGGAACTCACAACTGCCCCTTTTACCAGGTACTCTGTCCAGGGAAGGTGGGGTTTTATTTATAAGTCCCTGATGTGCTGCTGCCTTTTTTCAGAAATGTCCTGCCCAGGAAGTAGGGAGTCTAGTCAGTCTGCCTGCAGAGGCACTGCTGAGCTGCCGTGGGCTCTGTCCAGCTGCTGTGTAAACTCCCTTGCACTTTTGTTTACACCAGTAAGGTTAGAACTGTCTTGGCAATGGTGAATGCCCTTCCCCCGACTGAGCTCAACCATCCTGGGTTGAGCTCAAATTTCTGTGCTGGCTGCAAAACTCTCAAGCCAGAGGGTTTCAGTTTGCTGGTCTTTGTGGGGATGGGACCCACCGAGCCAGATCACTTGGCTCCCTATCTTCAGCTCCCTTTATTTCAGGGAAGTAGGAGGCTCTGTCTCACAGGCGTTCCAGGTGCCAGCCAAAATGGCTACCCAGATTTGTGCCAAAGACTTGAGTTGCTGGCTGAAATGGCCACTCAGATCTGTCCTGGAAATACGCGACACTTGTCAGCCTGGTGGAAATCTCCTAGTCTGTGGGATGTAGCTCCTGACCATGGGAGAAGCACAGGATCCAAACTGGAGTGACTGGAAAATCCCTGATGTCCTCCGTTGGTTAGGAGGGCATCCTCCAGCCAGTTCCCTTAAGCCGATTTTTCTTCCCAGTCTCAAGTATGTCTCTGTCAACAGTGTGAAAATGTACTAGTACAGTAGTGAACCCAAAATTAACAACACCAAATATTACCCAGCAATGGTAAAATCTGAGAGGTTATTGCAAAATTAATTAAATTTACTATCTACATGCTTTATGCAATCTCTCAGGAAATTTGATTTGAATATAATTTTAATAAGGCTTCTGGCTATAGTTAGAGGCAAATCTGTCATCCTTATGCATGTCTCATTTTATTTACTGTGTTGCATCTATTATGGTGAAGCTCTCTTCCTTCCTCCCTTCCTTTCTCTCTCTGTCTCTTTCTTTTTCTTTCTCTTTTTTGCTGAACATTCCTTTTCTCCCCCTTCTAATATGTTATAATTATCTCTCATGAGAAGTGGTCACAAACATGTTCCTTAAAGAGTCTGTCTTAATCTCCTTAGGCTGCCATAACAAAATACCATAGGCTGGCTGGGTTAAACAGTGGAAACTTATTTTGTTAAAATTTTGAAGGCCAGAAGTCCAAGGTCAAAGTGCTAGCCTGTACTGATTTCTGGTGAGGGCTCTCTTTCTTGCTTGTAGATAGCCATCTTCTTGCTATGTTCTAACACGGCAGGGAAAGAAAAAAGAACAAGTTCTTCTGGTGTCTCTTTGAATACGAGCATGCATCTCCTCATGAGGGTCATACGCTCACAACTTTATCCAACCTTAATTAGCTCCCAAGGCCCCATCTCCAAATAACATTGGTAGTTAGGGCTTTAAAATATAAATTGTCAATGGACACAATGTCATCTATAGCATGGCCAGAAAAAATATTTCAGGTTTTGTAGCCCACATACATCTTTGATAGACAGTTTTTTGGTTTTTGTTTGTTTTACCAATCCTTTAACCTTTCTTAGCTCCCAAATGTTACAAAAACAAGCTAGAGGTTGAATTTGAACCATGGACTGATGGTTTGCCAATCTCTGCCCTATAGAGTTCTACTAAGAAGATAACTATGTCCCCATAGTTAGCATTTAGTAAGTGCATTAACCGTTCCAGAAACTCTTTTACATGCTGGAAATTAATTATAGTTAATTATTCACACCTCATTAAATATGTACTATTATTTTTTTTCCCATCTGTAGATAAAGATGGCCCTGAAATTTTCCAAGATTTGCTCAAGCTTATAATGGACTCATAGCCGAGATCGCACCATTGCACTCCAGCCTGGGTAACAAGAGCAAAACTCCGTCTCAAATATATATTATATAAAATGGACTCATATATGGAAAAGGCAAAACTTACAAAAAAAAGGACTTGAGCTCACATCTCACACTTGAAACTATTATGCTAAGTGGCCTCATATTTTATGTAAATTTGATTTTAAATTACCATGATGAATTCTGTGGGAACATTGTCACTGTAATTAGTATAGGAGATGGATAGCCATTGATTTAGACTTTGAATGGAAGCAAATAATAAGGGGAGTCTTTCACTCATGACCTTATTCTTCTTAGTGAACTTCCTGGTATTGCTTTGTTATTACGGTTACACAGGCCAGATTCCCAAAGTAGGATTATTCACAGCATTTTCTAAACACTAACTTGCTTTTCTTACTTCTCATCCCCTCTCTTCTTGGAGCTGCCAAAGTATCAGATAAAATGTAAAATAGAAAGCGCCTTAGAGAGAACTAAATTGGATCGCAAAATAAAGGGAAATAGAAAGATAGCAGGTACTATAGCATTGGGGTTGGAAAAAACTTTAGAGAAATTTTAGAAAGAATAAAGCTTTGGGGGCAGCTGTCAGGTGAGAAAACATGTATGAAAACGTTCATTGAATGAACTGTGCCCCTCTCCTCAGTGTTCTCAAGGTATATTTTTAATGAAATATGTACATATTTTTAAAAATTGGGGGAACTAGATTTTTGGGAATGTTACAATGCATGAGGTAGGACCTGAAGTCAAGTTGAAAAATAGGTCAGTTTTCTCTGGATTACTCATACTAGTGGCATATATTCCATGCTCTCTGTGATGTTTTAACTTCCTTGGATCATTAAACATGGAAAGCATATTCAACAGTAGTAGCCTTTCTGACAGACAACGAAAGACTAGATTTTATTCCTTTATTTTACCATACTACAATTTCTCACACTGAATTCCTTTGCGCTTTTGTAAAAACTTTTTTTTTCCCAAGAACTTTTATGCTTTTTAAGAAACCATCTTTATGGACAAGCTCCACATCCTGTTATCACCTACATAATAAGGGGTCCATTTTTGGTGACCATTTTGCAGGTTGGTTGACAGCCTTCATTATTTTATCTATTTACAAAGATGATACACAAATTTAGAACTGTTCATTAGTAGCCAATCCTCACATTTTCTCCAAGATAGAGTTATCTTATAAGATGAATAAGTTATAAGTTTGTGGAGGAAAAAAACTTTCCATTTTTCTATTTTTAAATAATCACATTTGGAATTTATTTTCTGTACTTTTGTCCATTCAGATTATAACAGCACTGTACAGCAATGACTTTTACATTTAATAGTCATAAAATCCCCTTGTGATTCTTAATGGCACCCCACTATATAATAGTACTTTGGAAATCTGGTCTGTGTAACCGTAATAGCAAAGCAATTCCAGGAAGTGCACTAAGAAGAGTAAGGTCACAAGTGAAAGACTCACTTCATTGGTGAATGAGATTCTTTTTCTGTAGATCTGGAGTGCAGCCCTATATTGGACATATTCTACATTAAATTTCTATCAACCTCCAAAGTACTATCTATGGGGCTGACTTGTAGACCATACTTTGAGTAGCAAAGAGCTAGAGGGCAGTAAAAAAAAGTGATGGCAGGAATTTTGGTCTCCATACACCCACATAGAGCAAAACTGTTTCGCTCCCCTTGACTACTCATCTGAGGATTTTTAAGTGAAAGGGAAATAAATTGAGTGTCTTTAAGCTACTGCATTTTAAGATTCTTTTTGTTCTAGATGCTAGAGTTCACCTTACCTAAAACACAAGGTTTTACCATGTTTTATCATCTTCAGTTTTCCTCAAGATCCAAAATGGCAGCTGAAGCTCTCTTCATATCTACATTCTACATTGACAGCAGGAGACACAAAATGCAAAGTGGGCATCCTGACGTTTCTAAAGAAATTTCCTGGAAAACACCTCTGCTTGCATTTCATTGACTAGAACTTGTGATATGTGCATAATTATCTGAAAGAGAGGCTGAGAAATTTAGTTTTGATTCCATTCTATTATGGTTCTGTTATAAATAGAATGATCACAGAATTTATTGTACAAACACTATTATTTCTGACAGTGAAATGTGGTGCTATTAAGAATTATCCTGGATCAAGGTAATTCAACCTAGCTCTCCTTAGGCAAACTGAAATATTCTTGTTTTAAAGTACAAGGGAAAGAATGAATGTTAGAATGAAAACCTGTAGTTGCTGTCATATAATGCTCCCCAAGAATCATTTGGAGAGAGAGTATGAAATGAGATATGGATGACAAATCACACACTTTGACACAGCTTTCTTTAAAATGTTGGCTTAATTCCTAAAGGATTTGAATATAAATTTTATTTATAAAGTCGCTCTCTGAGTGGAAAACCTCTTTTGAATGATCAAAGATTAAACACATAGTAAGGCAGACCCTTAGAGAAATTATGCTTTTTATACCTAAGAAATGATATTATGAAAAGCTGGGGCTATTTCCAAGAAGTGCTACTTATTCGTAGTTACAGAACTTTACTGAGATGCTGCCAGAATGGCAAGCATCAGAGTCTGATATATGATAGAAGCTGATGATATGCTAAAAGCCCAGACCGTAAGATCATCTGAGTCCTTGAGGGAAACAGCCCTATGATTACTGAGTTGAAATGCCCAAATATTCATGAGCAGGGAGGATCCAGGGAGCTACCAAGCAGTAAAACATGAATACCTATCAGAAAGCTTAGCTATTAATGTCTCTCTCTCTATGTATAATGTGGCTAGAAATTTTGGTTCAGGGAATTCTGACTAAGGATTCACAAGTAGGTCAGCTTGCAATAGTTTCAGGCTGATGTTATGTTATGTAAAACCTCAATTTTTAACTAAATATGACACATTGTGACCATTATTCAATTATTATTATTATTATTATTATTTTGAGATAGAGTTTTGCTCTGTCACCCAGGTTGGAGTGCAATGGTGCAATCTTGGCTCACCGCTACCTCTGTCTCCTGGGTTCAAGTGATTCTCCTGCCTCAGCCTCCTGAGTAGCTGAGATTACAGGCATTCACCACCACACCCATCTAATTTTGTATTTTTATTAGAAATGGGGTTTCTCCAAGTTGGTCAGACTGGTTTTGAACTCCTAACCTCTGGTGATCCACCAACCTCAGCCTCCCAAAGTGCTGGAATTATAGGCACAAGCCACCACACCCAACCCAATTATTTTTTAATTATCAAAACTGGCCAGGCACATGGAGAATGACCAGCCTTACTTTTGAGAGGAGATAACACGTAACTTTAAAGAAAGCTTGCAAGTAGTTTCAGGATAGCCCCTGGCCGGCAATTAAAGAGTAGAGCAAAAACAATAGCTATACGCTTTAAAGGCATTTTGTAGCTGGGTTTTGAGAACTTGGGTATGGATCCTCTTACTGAGGCCCCATAATGTTGCCTGAAAAAGTAAGGAAAATTGACTAAACCAAAAAGCAAGAGCCAACTGGTCTCTTAGAAGACTGAAGACACTAATATAATGCTACAAATAGTAAATGTTTTGAAGACGGGAGCCTTTCCTCTTTCTTTATAGAAGAGATAGTTTCAGTTCACATCACAGTTTCCAATCCCTTCAAGATGGGCAGGGTTCTGAGTGGAGTTGAAGACAGAGGCAGAGACAGAGGACATTTGAAGAACAGATATCCCAGAGAGTGCATTATATATGAGTACCATGTTTGAACAATTCTAGGCAAACAGGAAAGTTAGACACACTGTAAATGCTTGTGTCCTGTGGCTCATTCACCTAACCTGATTCATAAATGGTTTATGTAATCAGGGGATGAAAATTTCTTGAAAGGGAAAGTTGGGAGAGTTGGGTTTAGCAAAAGTACCACTTCTGTATTTTGATAGATCCAGGAGACATAGAACAGAACAGATTCTAACTTCTTCAGATAACATGCCCACGCCAGATACTCATGTGCCCTTTTCATTCCTGTGTTATGTGTCCAGTTAGCTTTGTTTGTTTGTCCGTTGGTTTGTTTGTTGTTGAGATGGAGTCTTGCTCTGTCCCCTAGGCTGGAGTGCAGTGGTGTAATCTCAATTCGCTGCAACCTCTGCATCCCAGGTTCAAGTGACTTTTTCCTGCCGCAGCCTCTCAAGTAACTAGAATTACAGATGCCCACCACTGCACCTAGCTAATTTTTGTATTTTTCGTAGACACAGGATTTCACCATGCTGGCCAGCGTGGTCTCCAACTCCTGGCCTCAAATAATACTCCCACCTTGGCCTTCCAAAGTGCTGGGATTACAGACGTGAGCCACGGAGCCTGGCCTATATATGAAATTCTAAGAGATAAAGGCCAAGCAGAAGCAGAAGCAGAAGCAGAAGCTATTTATCTCTGTTTCTACCCTAGGGTTGTGTATAGACCTTGGCTCCTGCCTCCAACTATTCCCAGATAAAAATGTGAAACTTTATTTTTCCTAACATAAAGATAAATTAAGAGGCAAGCCCAAGCCAGAAATTCAATTTATCTTTTCTATGAAAGGGGCATAGCCTGATTTTAGAGTATGTGCAAGATAAAATTCAAATGATGCATAATGTTTTTACAGAGGTCAAATATGATCACAATTGAAAGTCATAAACTTATATGAATATAGGAAATATTTGATAATTAATGGTGTAATGCCTCTATTCAATAGATCTGTGTCTGTTACCCATCTTATCTCCATGGTGGTTTTTAATAAATAAGACAAAATGAAAGTAGATATTTGACAGGGCACATAAAAATAAATGTGGATAGTTATACCTGATTTTGGATTGCCATGCCTAATTTACGAGGGAACTAGTCATGTTTAGTACTGTTGCAGTATGAAGGGTGTGTCTTTCCAAAATTCATCTATTAAAATCCTAAACCCCAAGATGAAAGTATTAAGAGGTGGAGCATTTGGGAGGTGCTTAAGCCATTGGTGTGGAGCCTTCAGGATTAAGATTAATGGACTTATAAAAGAGATCCCAGGGAGCTTAGCTAGCACCCTCCACCATGTAAGGTCACAGCAAGAAATCATTGCCTATGAGAAAGTAGGCTCTCATCAGGCACTGAATCTGCTAGCAGGTTGATCTTGGACTCACTAGCTTCCAGAATTGTGAGAAATAAATTTCTTCTGTTTATAAACAACCTAGTTTACGGCATTTTGTTACAGCTGCCTGAACAAACTAAGACAGAAAGTTGCTATCTTGAGGGAGTAAAGGTGTGACTAACACCTAAAAACGTGCAAGAAGCTTTGGAATGTAATAATGGGTAGAAGCTAGAAAGGTTTTGAGATGCATATTAGAAAAAGTCTACATTGCCTTTAATAGACTCTTAAAGGTGATTCTGGTGAGAGCCACCCCTCCTCGCCACTGAAAAAAGGAGTGCTATACAGGAAGCCTCAGCTTAGATATTTCTTAGAAAATACTTAACTGATTCCGAACAGAATGTTACTAAAAATATGGATGGACACTTTCTTCTTTCTTTTTGCTCCTCTGACTGAATGATTTCCAATGATTCGTCTTTGAGTTCATCGATCTTTTCTTTGGCTTCCTCTAGTCTGTTATTGAACCTCTCTAGTGAATTTTGTGTTTGTCAGCTCCATGATTTCTGTTTTGTACATTTAAATATTTTCTGCTGAAATCCTCACTTTGTTCATTCATTACTCTTTTGACCTTAGTGAGCATTTTTCATGTTTATTTTGAATTCCCTGTCAAATTAATTAGCTACCTTCCTTTCATAAGGGTTAGTTTCTGTAGATTATTGTATTCTAAGGTTTAGAACATTGTTGCCTGATATTTATTTTCCTTAACTCTTTGTGTTGATATCTGTGCTTTGGACAAAGCAGGCACATTTCTCAGTCTTCACAGACCGGTCTTGTATAGAAGATACCCACCAATCAGCCTGACGCAAGATTCTGGAGGCCTTACCAACTCTGCTTTTATGCAGAGAAGCGGGCAGCTGTGTTTTTGTCCTCTGCTCCATGCTGAGCTGAACACAGGATCTACAGCATCTAAGAGTCCAAAGTGCTATCTCAGTTCTCTGCAGGTGGCTAGACTATGCCAGACTCATTAGAGTCCCAATACTAGCAAGTCAGATGCCCGTCCCTTGACACAAGTATTGACTCCTCCCTTCCCCTGGAGAAATCTGACATCTAGGGCTGTGTCTAGTCTACATTTTATGGCACTATGTCAGACAGAAGTAAAGTTTCTGGGAAGTTGGTATCCTAAATCTCCCTACCAGCTTCTGTAAGTGTGGTTTTGCTTGCCTGGGGTGCACGAGTCTTTCAAGTAGTTTTTAGATTTATCACAAAAGAAATTTGTCAGTGAATTTCTGCAGAATCAGAGTGTTTCTGGGAGTAAGGAGAGTTTAGGACTTTCAGGTCTGTCCTCTTGCTTTTATTAGTTTTTTTTTTTTTTTTTTTTTTTTTAGCTCTTCCCTCTGGAAAGTATACCCCATGTTATTTGGGGGCATTTGTTACATTTACCATTTATTACACAAAACTATTTATAGATATAAATAATCAAGCTGTGTTTCTTTATTTAAAACACATAAATGTCCTAATAAGGACTCAGGAAGAACATATGCAACGAACATGGTGAAATAGGCTTGGATCACATAGGCCTGACATTATTGTTTGATTTCAGAGCTACACAAAATACTCTGGGCATGTAATGTCTTCATGTAGGTAAACCCTAGAACTGAAAATTTTTAGCTATAATTAATTAATTTTACCATAGCAATTAGAGAGAATTTTAAACTTTTTTGGTGTTAGTGGTATCCAAAAGATTTTTGCAAAGGATTATTTCCTAATGGAAAACCACTAAAATATTTCTCTCAAAGACACAAACTTTTTAAGTGAGTAACCCTTAGAAAAATGTAAAAATAACACAGAGTTACAAAAACTCATGAATGCCCTGATGCAACAAACTTATGGGAAATACTAGAGAAGACCTGGGAAATCTAACGGAATGAGTAGTACCCCTGATGAGCCTTCTTTGTCCCTATTAAACTTTTTTATCCATATGGTTTTTGTTTGTTTGTTTTTGAGATGGATCTCGCTCTGTCACCCAGGCTGGAGTACAGTGGCATGATCTCAACTCACTGCAACCTCCACCTCCCAGGTTCAAGCAATTTTCCTGCTTCAGCCTCCCAAGTAGCTGGGATTACAGGTGTTTGTCACGATGACTGGCTAATTTTTTTGTATTTTTAGTAGAGATGGGGTTTTACTGTGTTGGCCAACCTGGTCTTGCACTCCTGACCTCAAGCAATTCACCCACCTTGGTCTCCCAAAATGCTGGGATTATAGGTGTTAGCCATCGTGCCTGGCCTTTTTTATCCATATAGTTTTTTGACCTACGTGTTGCACTAAATGTATTTGGACAAAGAGGCTGTAACAGAGGCTGCTAGATACTACTGGTTAGTATGTATCCAATAGTGAGTTCTGATCAATACTCTCAAATTAGAATTCACAAATACTATTGACATGATATTGATGCAGGGCATATTGGTTTCTTTGCTGGACTTGCATCAGGGCACCCTGTTTACTTTGTCTGCCATGGTCAATGTCTTGGAGGGAGCATGTGAGCAGGCAAATGATCTGGCCAGCTGCTCTGTGCAATGGCAGGATCAGGCCCCAAGTGGACCCGCCGTGGTGGCCAGGTGGGTGTGCCCATAATGCTGAAGCCCCAGAGAGGGTGTTACAATGCTCTCTCAGTTCTGCTGTCTGCGAGTGGCAGTGTGTTAGCAGTTCAGTTGGCCCTTGCCTCATCATATGGGGCAGCTGCCCTTCGCTGGTGAGGGCAAAGGACTGGTGGAACAGTCTTTCTGGGTACCTGCACTTGATGAGTCTTGAGCTCTTCTCAGGTGTTCAAGAAGAAGAGGTTGCACAGACAACTGAAGGATGGTGAAGGCAGAGAATTTTATTAAGTGATGAAAGCAGCTCTTAGCAGAGACGGGAGCTGGAGAGGAAATGGGAAGGGCAGCAATCTTCCCCAGAGTCGGGTCGTCTCTTCCCCAAATTCTGGCCATCTCTTCCCCAAGTCCAGCTCAGCTGTCTCCACCTCTACTGACTGAGTCTGGAGTCTTTATAGGCACAGGATGGAAAGTGTGTGCTGATGAGTTTGTGAGTAGGAAAAGTAGGTTAAGTGAAGACACCACTCAAAGGTGGGCACGACAGTGTAGCAGGTCAATTAGGAAAGAGTAGGTGTATGTAGAATAGGTAAAGTGTGGGGATCAATCAGAGGAAGGAGTGCCAAATGGGAAGACAAGTTCTCAATGCTTTCTGAGGATTTAACTTATAGCTTGGCCTTCAGGTATTAAACTTTAGGCTTGAAGGTAGGTTTTCACCAGGGACCAGCCCCTTTCTACCTAGGCATTTGGCTGTCTCCTGTCACTATCGATATGAGCAAACATGTTCCGAAGCTGTTTAGAGTAGAGTCTAAAAGTAATTCAATAATAAAAGTGCTGTAGGCCAATTTAGTACTACTCCATTATTGGGCAAGTGTTTCAGATTTATTAAAGAACAGGTCTCAGCAATAAGAATGCAGATTCCCTTTTCATAAATTAACCAATTTCCATGCTATGGAAATGAATTATAATAAAAGGATCAGAATAATTTGGCACCACAAAGAAGAGGAGCAGGATATGATAGATATTAAGTGGGTCGGGTAATAGCTAAAAGGTTGACTTCCTCAACTCAGGCTAGAGTAAGTTATCTCAGTTAAGATGTATGAAAGTAGATATAAGCATCGTGGAGTGATCTTGAGTTGGGGTAAAGATTAAAGGAAAAAGAAAACAACGGAATACTCTGGGCCGAAGGTTTAAGACAGTCTCTTGACAATTAAAATTTGCCAAATTACAACGTAAATAAAACTCACTAATGGGGTGCTATACCAATTAGTAACCTGCAGTTCATCTCACTAATGGAGTGCTGTACTAATTTGCAACTTCAAAAACAGAGCAAATAATTGATGTTTTCCACTGAATAGCAAGGCCTGGTTTTGAGAACATTACATAATCAATTTAATTTTATTGGAACAAAAACGGTAATAAAACTGACCTGGATCCGGTTTGTCTGTTATCAGATGGCATAAGAACTCTAAATTGAAGACTTATCTCAAGTGTTGGCTTACCTAGCTGAGTTTAGAAGTTCTTTGAATTAGAATATATAGACAACTTGTCCTTGGAATGCTGTAGTCAGAATACAGGAAGTAGTGTAATATTATTTAATCATTTTTCCTTATATTTAGGCTTAAGTAATCTGGAACAAAATGCAGTTGCTAATTCTTAGGGAAAATAGAGAATGTATATCCCATTTTTGTATACCTCTAATGTCACTACGAATACTGCCACTCACATTTCAACTTGTTCTTTGAAATTTGAAAAGGAAAGCAAAGAGGAAATAAAATAACCTTAATTGCCCACTGATCACTTGAGGATATGTACAGGGCATTTCTGAGGCTTTGAGGAAATTGTAGGGGAAAATTCTAGGAATTCAACCAGTAAAGGATGTTGAATCAAACAACCTCTGGAGCTCTTAACCAGGAAAATGCTTAATACACCTCATCGCTTAGAAGTTAGATATTTTTCTAAATATTTTCAAGTAACTCTAGGGAACAAATTGTACAATAAGTAGCACTAGCCATATATGTACTGGTTTTTGATTACTGAACATTTTAATCACATATTAAAAGGTTTATCAGGAATTCATCTCATGTAGATACTGATGAACTACTTTTTGTTCAATATTTAATAAGTTATTTTATTTAAAAGAAATTGCAAAGAAAAAAATATGTAAATGAGCATGGTGTGTGTGTTTGTTTACATATATATGTGTACATATATACCAAATTTTATCTTGCTAGCTCTAAAAATCACAATTCTCTAACTTTTAAAAAAGTATGTATTTCTGAGTTTTCTAAAATTTAAACTTTTTTTCTGCAGGACATAGTTATTGTAAACATGCTTTGTTATTTCTGGTTGTAATTGAAAAATATACAACAGAGACTTGCACTTTATTTACGACAAAACAGAACAATGTTTCAAATTCATAGGGAAATGGTAAATGGTATACAAAATAAAGTAAAGTTCAAAGTATCTATGTTTAATACCTGTGTGACTGTGGCAGAATTTTTGTGTTCAAATTGCTTTTCACAGAATAATCTTATTTGCAATTTAATAATTCATATTAATTCTTTGGATAACTGGCACAGCAAGATACATAAAATCTAACAAGTCCAAGACTTTTGAACTAGATTACTAGTAGTTAGAATCTAAAGAAAGAAAGTGGAACACAAAATAATGAATTAGTAATCCAAATAGATGCTTCATCTTTAAAAATAGTGTGAACCCTGCTTTTATTCAATATAGTAATGGCATCACTAGCCAGAACAATTTGACAAGATCAAGAAATAAAGGGCATCCAAATTGGAAAGCAAGATATCTAATTGTGCTTGTTTGCAAATGACATCATATATTTAGAAAAAAGCTAAATATTCCACCAAATAACAGTTCGAATCAATAAACAAATTCAGTAAACTTTCATGATAGAAAGTCAACATACAAAAATTAATTTGAAGAGAAAATGCCTGTTTGCCAATAGCAAACAGTTTGAAAAAGAATTCAAGAAAGCAATTCTACTTAACAATTAAAAAAATACTTAGGAGTTACATAACTAAACAAGTAAAAAAATCTTTAAAATGAAAATAATAAAACACTGATCGAACTTATTGAAAAGGGCTTGGAGAAATGGAAAGATATTTCGTGTTTATGGATTGGATGAATTGATATTATTAAAATGTTAATACTACCTAAAGCAATCTACAGATTCAATGCAATCCCTATTAAAATGTCAATGGCATTCTCCATGGAAATAGAAACTTCCACAGGTTATTCCATGATCATTTTATGATTCACGTGGAATCACAAAGCCATCACATAACTGAAGCCATCTTGAACAAAAGGAACAAAGCCGTGGCCAGCTTCATTTTCATTTTCATCTAAAGAATGTTAGCTGGATGCAGTGGCTCACACCTGTAATCCCAGCATGTTGGGAAGCTGAGGCTGGCAGATCACTTGAGGTCAGGAGTTTGAGACCAGGCTGGCCAACATGGCAAAACCCCATCTCTTATGAAAAATACAAAAATTAGCTGAGCATGGTGGTGGGCATCTGTAGTCCCAGCTACTCAGGAGGCTGAGGCAAGAGAAACATTTGAGCCTGGGAGGCGGAGGTTGCAGTGAGCTGAGATTGCACCACAGTGCTCCAGACTGGGCGACAGAGAGAGACCTGTCTCAAAAGAAAAAAAAAAAGTTGAATCACAGTATAAAGTTAAGATGCTTTACTAGAGGTAATTATAGGATATTTTATGAATAAGGTGGAAAAAAATCACTAACTTTGATAATTGTAGAAGCCTTTGTAGAAGTGACACAGATTGTTGTAACATAATTTACATTCAATTTGAAAGATTTCATGCATTTAAATAGCAGTTTTAGAAAAATGTTGTGTCAATGGGAAGTTGATACAACAACAAAAGATGGTTATTAGATGAGTATATATTTAATGTTTTGTCATATCTGTCAACAGCGAGTGGAATGAAAACAACATAGATCTTGAGAGAAGTTATCTCTTATGCTAAAATAGGTGCAATTGACTATAGTCAATTAATTTAGAAGCTTAAATATATATGCATTATATATATATAGCTGTATACCTATGTTAGAAATTAGGTATATACCTATATACCTAATTAAGTATATTTATATACCTAATATAAATATTTTAGGTATAATATAATACCTAAATATACTTAAATATAAATTATATTTATACTTAATATAAATATATTAAGTATATTTATATACCTAATATATATATATATATATACTAATTGTTTATTTTATATATATATGTATGGTGGCATATATATATGAAATACATATATCCATATGTCTTGGCTAAGATGTTTAATTTTGTTTGTAATATTTGCATGAGTTTATAGGATATTTTTACTTAGTATTGAAAGGTCTGTTAAATGTGTCATTCATTTTAGTCACAAAGATCAGCACCAGTTGCAAAGCACATGTCAGATGATCATGAAATTATAAAGATGCCAATTTAGTGTATCTTCTAATAAACCATCTAATTTTATCCAACTTTCACTTGTGTAAAGAATCGATGATAGAGTGGACAGGAAAAATGTGGCACATATACACCATGGAATACTATGCAGCCATAAAAAACGATGAGTTTGTGTCCTTTGTAGGGACATGGATGAACCTGGAAACCATCATTCTCAGCAAACTGACACAAGAACAGAAAATCAAATACTGCATATTCTCACTCATAGGCGGGTGTTGAACAATGAGAACACATGGACACAGGGAGGGGAGCACTACACACTGGGGTCTATCAGCGGTAAATAGGGGAGGGACAGTGGGGGGTGAGGAGTTGGGGAGAGATGGCATGGGGAGAAATGCCAGATATAAGTGATGGGGAGGAAGGCAGCAAATCACACTGCCATGTGTGTACCTATGCAACGATCTTGCATGTTCTTCATATGTACCCCAAAACCTAAAATGCAATTAAAAAAAAGAATTTTAGGTCCAGAATGATGAGAAATACAAAGCCCTATTTCTTATGAATAATGAAGTGCTATGACTTTCTCATGTAATTTTGAAATTAGCTTATGGGAAAAAACTAACAATCTTGATTTTTCTGGGTCCAGGAATACATGTTAAAGAAAACTGGTTTTTCTCAGATAACACCTATGTAAGCATAGCCAGGGAATTTCGCTCTTTTTTCCTGTAAGTTGAGGTAATTTTAAATAATTTTTGGTTACCAATTCATAGTGGGTATCTTTTTGTAGAAAACAAGATTATGCTTTAGGATAGTTTTCAGTATTTAAATATATGCTACAAAGCAGTGACAATGTAATACTGGAAGAGCCACAGATGCTATCTTTTCTATAACTAAGATGCACAGCTTTTTATGAAAATAAGGAGTAAAGATAAGTAAAATTTTAAAAAAAGACAAAAAAGAAAAAGAAAAGAAGGGGCAAAAAGCATTTTAACTTCTTAAATCATTCTGAGCAGACAAAAATAGATTTTAAAGAGACCATGATTATTTATATGCTGCTTTCCCTAAACTACTAAAAAATGTTGGGAACACTGACATATTATGAGCCTGAACACTGACATATTGGGAGTTGTAATAAGTAATATTTAAGGAAAAAGACATACTATGCTAGATTTGTTCTTAGACTACATACTATTAAGCAGTCTCTGTTATATTTGGTTTCTTTAGTATTTTTTAGCTATAAAAATAACTTCCCTGATTAAATTCATTCACCTCTTTTGTTTTATAAGGTTTGGTGTGTTAAAAATACTATTTCGAAATAGTTATTTTAATATTTACATACTATTGGCACCGTGTAGAAATGGAATTGAGTTGTATATGTCATTTTAAAAATCAAACGATCTTGCTCTATTTATTAATTAGATTCTTTGGTGTTTTCCATGTAGTCAGGCATATCAGCTGCATAATATTTTTGTGTCTTTCTTTCTAACTAATGTCTTGGATTTCCTTATTCAGCTGCCAAGGCTGGAAGGAGTATAAAAGGCGTTGTCTTATACCTTTCTTTAAAGGAGAATACTTTCAAATTTTAACCATGAATTGTAATTGCTGAATGTTTTTTCACAGATGCAACTTAGGAAGTTAAAGAACTAACCTTCTATTCCGATTGGGCTACCAGATATTTTAAAAATAGAAATCAATATTTAATTTTATGAATTTTCTATATAATGTTAAATGATTAAATGTCATTTTCTAATTAATCTTTGAATATGGTGTATTGGTCAATTTTCACAGTGCCATAAAGAAATACCAGAGACTTTTTTTTTTTTAATTTTTTATTGGATTATAGGTTTTGGGGTACATGAGCAGAGCATGCAAGACAGTTGCATAGGTACACACATGGCAGTGTGCTTTCCTTTTCTTCTCCCCTTCACCCACATTTGGCATTTCTCCCCAGGCTATCCCTCCCCACCTCCCCCTCCCACTGGCCCTCCCCTTTTCCCCCCAATAGACCCCAGTGTTTAGTACTCCCCTTTCTGTGTCCATGTGTTCTCATTTTTCATCACCCACCTATGAGTGAGAATATGCGGTGTTTCATTTTCTGTTCTTGTGTCAGTTTGCTGAGGATGATGTTCTCCAGATTCCTCCATGACCAGAGACTTTTAAAAGAGATTTAATGGGCTGGCAGTTCTGTGTGGTTGGAGAGGCCTCAGGGAGCTCACAATCGTGGTGGAAGGGGAAGCAGGTATGTCTTACATGGTGGCAGATAATATGAACATTAAAAGACAGAGTATGTAACAGAGGAACTGTCAAACACTTATAAAATCATCAGCTCTCATGAGAGCTCACTCACTGTCATAAAAACAGCATGGGGGAAACCACCATCATGATCCAATCACCTTTCACCAGGTCCCTCTCTCAACACATGGGGATTATGGGGATTAAAATTTGGGATGAAATTTGGGTGGTGACACAGAGCCAAACCATATCACATGATGAGCTACATTTATGAACTTTTTCATAGAAAATCAAAATTTTATTTCTGGAATAAATGTAATTGGTAAACAAAAAATGGTACAATTTACAATCGCTCCAAAACATAAAATACTTAGGGATAAATCTAACGTGCAGGATCTAAAGGCTGAAAACACTGTTGGAAGAAATCAAAAGGTTCATAAACTGAGAGACTCAGTACAGTTCATATGCTAATTCCCCCCAAATAGATCTACAGATTTAGCAAAAACTAATTAAAATACGAGCAGTAGTTTTTGTGGATATAGATAAGCTGACTTTAAGGTTTACATGAAAAGGTAAAAGCATTAGAATAATCAGGAGTTTTGAAAAAGAAAAATGAAGCTGAAAAAATTACACTTACCAATTTTGAGATTTGCTATGAAGATACATTAATCAAAACAATATGGTGTTAGTGAAAGGATAGACCCATAAATCAATGGAACATAATAGAGGGCCCAGAAATAAATCTCACACAAATGTGGTTGATTGATTTTTAAAAGTTGCAAGTATTCTGAAAGGAGAAAGACTGCCATTTCTACGAATAGTGCCAGAAGGAACAAAAAAGCCATTTTTGGCTTATACAATAATCTGTGATTTTATTCAAAGGGTTGGGGATCTAATGTACAGAATAGAGACCATAGTTAATAATACTGTATTGTTTACATGAAATTGATAGAAGAGCAGATTTTAAGTGTTCTCACTACACACACACACACACACACACACACAAATGGTAACTGGGTGGTGATCAATGAATTAATCAATTTCATTGTGGTAATCATTACATGACATATACATTTATTGAAATCATCACATTGAACACCTTGTACATGAACCATGGTACTTTGCCAATTAAATATTTTTAATAAAAGAAGAAAATTAATTCTGGTAATACTTATTAATTGATCCATCTGAATTTTTTTCTTTTATTAGAATTATTTAATTCCTTCTATAAAGACACATGCACATGTATGTTTATTTTGCCACTGTTCACAATAGCAAAGACTTGGAACCAACCCAAATGCCCATCAGTGATAGACTGGATAAAAAATGTGGCACATATACACTGTGGAATACTACGTAGCCATAAAAAAGGATGAGTTCATGTCCTTTGCAGAGACATGGATGAAGCTGGAAACCATCGTTCTCAGCAAACTAACACAAGAATGGAAAACCAAACACTGCATGCTCTCACTCATAATTGGGAGTTGAACAATGAGAACACATGGACACAGGAAGGGGAACATCACACACTGAGGCCTATCAGGAGATGGTGGACAGGAGAGGGATAGCACTAGGAATAATGTAGATGATGGGTTGATGGGTGCAGCAAACCACCATGGCATGTATATATCTATGAAACAAACCTGCACATTCTGCACATGTACCTTGAACTTAAAGTATTAAAAAATTTTAAAAAAGTAAATAAGTAGGCCAGGAGTTGTGGCCCACACCTGTAATCACAACACTTTGGGAGACCGAGGCGGGCAGATCTCTTAAGGCCAGGAGTTTGAGACCCAGCCTAATCAATATGATGAAACCCCATCGCTACCAAAAAAAAAAAAAAAAAAAATACAAAAGTTAGCCAAGCATGGTGGTGTGCACATGTACATATTTGTAATACCAGCTACTCAGGAGCCTGAAGCAGGCAAATTGCTTGAACCCAGGAGGTGGAGACTGCAAGATTGCACCACTGCACTCTAGCCTGGGTGACAAAGCAAGACTGTCTCAAGTAAATAAATACATAAAATAAAAAAAAAGAAAGATGCTATTTATTTAGGAAAATACAAATATAATCCACAAACTGGAAGAAGGCATTTTCCATTTAAGCATCTAAAAATTGTCTTGTGTTTTAGACATATAAAGAACTATCTAAACGTAACAATAAGAAAATTATATTGGTGATATGCCCTTATGTAATTGCATATATTAGCATTATTCATCAGGAACAACATAACTGTTCCTCAAAATATGAATTTATAGAGTGTGGTACTTTCATACAATGGAACAAAACACCATTCACCAATAAAAAAGGAACAATTAATACATGTAAAAGCATAGAGAAATCCTAAATGGGTAAAACTAAGTGAAAGAAGCCAGTTTCAAAATGGTATACATGATATGATTCTGTTTATATGACATTTTGGAAAAGGCACAATTACAAAGACTGGAAACAGATTAAGAATTTTCAGGAATGAAGGTTAATGAAAGGGACTGAATACAAAATGCATTATAAGGGAGTTCTTTGTGGGTGGAATTATTCTATTGGTGGTGGTGGTTATAAGAATCTCTGCATGTTCTAAAGTTTGTGAATGTATACACCAAGAAAAGATGCATTTTACTATATGAGCATTAAAAGAAAAATGTAAAGAATATATTGGTATAATTAAATGATCAAATTAGTTACATTATTCATTCGTTATATTCCCCCAGTTGCATTATTTTTCATAGCTTTTAAGTTTTTAATTTTTATTATTGTTTTGTATATTACAGGAGCATAAAATATAAGTGGAATCACATCCTTTAACTTGTGACCTGTTCAATTTGCTTTTATGAAGAGAGGATTCTTATGCCACACATAAACTTAAAATTTATTTGTACTCCTCCCCCAGTGTGTTTATTTGCTTTGGTTTGTTAGCTTAACATTTTACTCTCAATGCTTTTGTATTCATTTTTGTGTAAAATAAGTGAAGTATACAATAACTAAATTTTGTTAACGCCTACTTTTTCTTATAGAATATTTCAAAAATTCCATTCCCCCAATTGTTTCTCATGTAATGCTTTTATTATCAGATGGTAAGTTTTGTATGAACTGCTATGTTTCTAGATTCTCCCTTAACTGTAATTGACCTACATGTGCCATGCTTACTCTAGCCTAATGATTTTGTTAAGTTTCAGAAAATGATAACCCAAAACATGACATTTAGTAAATGCTGAACTGAAAAGGAGCCTCAAGATCTCTCTGACCTCCTGTAACTGAAACATCAGTGGTTTGGTCTCGGTTCTGTTGTTTGCCACACAGAACCCCAATCATTGAGACAAAAAGTTGGGCCAAGAAAGAATGCTTTAATTGGGTGTTGCAGCTGAAGATATGAGAATCAGTCTCAATCTCACTTCTTGAACAGCTAAAATAAGGGGTTTATAGCAGGGAAGAAATATAGCTACATGCAGGAAAACCTGAATTAGGAAAAGGCAAGGAAAAGGATTCGGTTAACAGGAAGCAGGTGGTTGGTTAGGCAATCATGATGGGTGAGGAATCTAAAGTCTCATTGTACAGATGTGATGATATGCTAAGTTTCAGTTCCTTGATACTCTCTGGGAAACTTCATGGTGGTTTCCTGGGAAAGCAACTCTGATAAGACAAATGTAACTTTCTCAAGTTTTAAAACTGTGAGAATCAATTTGTATGTTTGCTTAAAAGAAACCATAGCATCATCAATTCCATGGAACAATTGGGCCAGTTTCACTTTCCTGTTCCCTTTACTGTTTCTCCCAAAGCATAAAATTCTCTGAAAATCCCTTATCTACCTAAACACTGGACCTACCAAAGAAAAAAATTGCCTCTTCTCTCTTCTCTGCATTTTTATTAACTGAACCCATATTACGAAAAGGAAGACTAAAGTCTGTCAATATACCTGGACAGACATTTGTCACTAACCATTGTCCATTCCGTGGGGCCAATATACTTTGTCCCAGATCATTCTGTTCTTCAAGCCCATTTAATTCTCTCCAGTAATCATTTATTGCCTTCAACAGAAGTCTTCTCCCCTCTATAATAACCTGATTTTCCAGGACCCAAGAAGTCATTCTTTCTGTCACTTCAAGATGGTATCTATGCTTCTATAGCTCATTGAATAATTGGGTCTTTATTCTGAAGGCTCCCATGTATGCATGTTAAATAAATTTGTATCCTTTTCTCCAAGTAATCTGCCTTTTGTGAGTTGATTTTTTCTGTGAACCTTCAGAGGGCCAAGGGAAACGTTTCCCTTGGCCTCTATAAGATATTTTTGTGTTTTCTTATTTAAATACATATTCATCCTTGTCTTTATGAGTAGGATGCTAACAATTTTTATTATCATGTTCTATCTCATACTTTTAGTTTGAGCAGGCTATTATTGTGAAGTATAGTCAAATATACACACAGAGTACTCAATGAAAGTATTATGCATGTGTGTTTATGTGTGTGTGCATGTGAGAGACATATATGTGTACACACAGACATTTATTTTTATACATGTGATGGATATACAGTATATACTTCGAAGTCACAAAAATGCTGAAGTGTATAGAATTATAAATTATTTATAATCTGCTAAATGTAGAGCACAAAAGAACCTGTTACATAGAAGTTAATTAAGTGAAATGAGCTAGTGATTTTGAAGCTTTTGGAAGAATACCTGAACTATTATAGGTTCTCAAAAATATTGTTGAAGATTCTTAATATTTTTGGTCTAAACTATTTTCTTTTTGAAATAAAACTATATTATTACTATCTATCTCATTCAATCTATTTCTGATTAGTAATTAAAATTGCTAAATCACATAAGTATAATTACAAAAATAAATGTTGAGCTTCTTGATGCTACCAAGAAACTAATACTGCCACCATTTACTTTACTTTTGCCATTATGATGTCAAAAATATGAAGCTAGTTTGAGATAAGTAAATCAGTAAAAATTTTTATACCAACTCTGATGTGACAGAATAACTAGACTCTATTTTATTCAATTATTTAAGAGTCTGTAATCTTCCATCATTACTTTAATCTTTATAACACTTACTGCTAAACATATTTACTGAACTTACAATTATGTTGTTCTTAAAGTAGCACTCACATAGATTCCATACTACTCAATTACAAAATTCATTTGAAAATGTGCTTGGGTAGATTTTTTTCTGCAATCATTCAGCTTAAGGAAATCTACCAGATACAATCATGTAACTTTAGCAGAAAGTTTAGCAGCTTAAATAGATACAATCTATATAATCTCTATATATAATCTATATAAAGTTTAGCAGCTTAAATAGATACAATCTATATAATCTATATAATCTATAACTTTAGCCGCTTAAATAGATACAATCATGTAACTTTAGCAGAAAAGAGTGAGAAGCAAGTCTACCACTAACTAAACACAGCAGAAGTGTTGCTTTATTTTGTAAGGGACCAAGATGGCATTAACATTCCTCTTACATTGACCAAATTTTAGACAGGTTTCTTCCTGACCAGAAGTTCTTGATCTCCCTTTTCTTAAAGCATTTACTTATAATCACATATTCTTTACTCCTTTAAAATGTGTATTTATCTTCTTAAAAACCTCTTGCCAGTTTTCTAGTCCAGTGATGCAGGAGTTTTTCTTGACCGTTTCATCAGACATGCAATGGAGGGTACCCTGTTTACTTGGCCCACTGTGCTCAACCTCTTGCAGGAGGGAGTTTGTGAGTGAGTCAGTGCAAGATCCAGCTGGCCACTTTGGGCACCAGCAGGGGCAAGCTCCATGCAGACCTCATGGCCAGACAAGGTGTGGGCAAACAAGTGCAGGATCTGGCTGACCACTTCAGGTACTGTCAAGAGCAGGCTCTGGTGGGCCCCACAGCAGCACAGAGGTTGGGGTGCCTGCAACCCCCAAAGCCCCAGATGGCATGTCCAATGCTCCCGTGGCATTGCTGTTTATAAACAGATGTTTGTTCCCAGCTCAGTAGTCCCCTTACCTCATCACATGGAGTGGGTGCTCTCCACCTGCGAGGACAAAGGGCAATTGTGACAGCCTTTTTAAGGTTCCTGCATTCGGTGGGTCCCAAGCTCTTGTCTCCTGTCCAAGAAGAATTAGGTTGCATAGACCACTTCCACTACTAAATAAAATTCTCTGCCTCCACCAGGTGGAGCAGAGAATTTTATTTAGTAGTGGAAGGGGTTCTCAGCAGAGAGGAAAGCTGAAGAAGGACTGAGAAAGGCAGATAATATTCCCTGAAGTCTGGCTGTTTACAGACAGTTCTCTGAAGTTAAGCCATCTCTCCTCTAAAGTCCAGTTGTCCCTCTGAAGTCAAGTTGCCTCTCTCCAGTCAAGCCACTTCTCCCTCTCTACAGACAGAGTCTGGGGACTTACAGGTACAGGATGGGGATAGTGTGGGCCATAGGTAATTTTGTAAAAGGCAACATTTGATCAGTAAAAAGACATTATTCAGAAATAACCAATAGGGAAAGAGCAGGCAAACAGGGATAGAAGTTCATACTTTGGGCCATAGGTTTCAGGCTTTCGAGGTTTTGCCAGCAACTCACCCCTGTCTGCCTAGAATTTTTCTGCCTCCTGCCTCTATCATCAGGAAATATCTTTCTCAATGAACTACAAAACCATCTCTTTGAAATGTAAACACGGAAGGAAAATAAGGCCCCTATATCCAGGTTTCCATGGAAATGGTAGGAGTCTAACATCCTTGGGTGCTTCAAGTTGCAAAACTACTTTGTGTCCTGAAGATAAGAGAAACTTCTCTTTTCCTTTAGGTAAGTCATTTAGCAAACACAGATTGCCTATGAGCCAGTTCCCCCACACCGGCTCTTAAAATCTCTTCCACCCTTATGAGGCCAACAATCATATGAAAAAATGCTCATCGTCACTGGTCATCAGAGAGATGCAAATCAAAACCACATTGAGATACCATCTCACGGCAGTTAGAATGGCGATCATTAAAAAATCTGGAGACAACAGATGCTAGAGAGGATGTGGAGAAAAAGGAACACTTTTACACTGTTGGTGGGAGTGTAAATTAGTTCAACCATTGTGGAAGACAGTGTGGCAATTCCTCAAGGCCTTAGAAATAGAAATTCCATTTGACCCAGCAATCCCATTACTATAAGGGATTACTATACAAAAGACTATAAATCATTCTACTATAAGGACACATGTACACGAATGTTCATTGCAGCACTGTTTACAATAGCAAAGACCTGGAATCAACCCAAATGCCCATTGATAATAGACTGGATTGGAAAAATGTGGCACATATACACCATGGAATATTATGCAGCAATCAGAAATGATGAGTTTGTGTCGTTTGTAGGGACATGGATGAATCTGGAGAACGTCATCCTCAGCAAACTGACACAAGAACAGAAAATGAAACACCGCATATTCTCACTCATAGGCGGGTGATGAAAAATGAGAACACATGGACACAGAAAGGGGAGTACTAAACACTGGGGTCTATTGGGGGGAAAAGGGGAGGGCCAGTGGGAGGGGGAGGTGGAGAGGGATAGCCTGGGGAGAAATGCCAAATGTGGGTGAAGGGGAGAAGGAAAGAAAAGCACACTGTCATGTGTGTTCCTACGCAACTGTCTTGCATGCTCTGCTCATGTACCCCAAAACCTAAAATCCAATAAAAAATAAAAAAAAAAATCTCTTCCACCCTTCCTTGAGCAGAATTGAGTATCCTGCCTTGGTCGGTACTCCCTTCCCTACTAATGGCAACAGAACTGGAATAAAATTAACCTCTTCATGTTCATCTTATCTGGTGAGATTTTTTTCTTTAATAAACACTCAAAGTTACAACACATTAGACAAATGCTGAATAAATTGAAGTCATTTACATGAAATGAAAAACAAAGAGAATTGTGTTTAATGTGATAGGTCATATTAATACTATGTAAGTATTTCCATGAAAGTGAATTTCAATATTAGAAAATCTCATTTTGGATTTAGGTTACATTAAATGCAAAAATGTGAACAATGTAAAATATTATAGGTACTACCCAAAATGGGAAACTAATCTTCCCAAAATATCTTTTGAACAAAATTGTAAACAACCATGGACATAATAAGAGTAACAGTGGTAAGAAATAGCTACAGTAGGACCAAAAATCTAATAAAACAACCTACAGGGAAGTACTTAACCTCCTGAAGAGGTCTTTGACAACAGAGTAAAAATGATAAGTAGGATGTGGGTAGTTGATTTTTGAGCAGCCGTCCTTTAGTTTGGATGGGTGTAAACCAAAAAGTATCTGAGACAGGTCTCCATCCATTTGTCAAGGTTAAGCACAATGCCTGGAACCAAAGAACACAGAATCACAGAAGCAGTCTCTGGGGATAAGTGGGCTGGGGGAGAAAGAGGAAGGGTGTGGTTAAAGCAAAGTAGCAGGTACAGGAAAAGTCCGCTAGCTATTTGTCTTGTACTTAGCAAATGGGCACGTTACATAGGATGAGGCAAACACAGAGTAGCTACCTGTGGAGATATTTAACGTTACATCTGTAGCTCTCTGCTTAGGGACAAAAGGAAAGGCATTTTCTTCCACGAATTGGCTTCCAGCTTAAATTTTTCCTTTTGGCATAGTAAACTAGGGTCGTGAGTTTGTATTTTCTTCTCACGTGCAGATAGTATAATTATTTTCTTTCTTTATACTAGAGTATCCCATGTAGGATCTTCTTAATTATTTACTCAGAAGCGTGAAATCACACCCAAGGCAGAAAGTATAAGATAAAATCAAATAAAAAAGGGATTATGTGTCATCAAACATGTTACAGAGGAACAGCTAAATAACAGATTGATTTTATCCAGAGATAAATCTACTGCAGATATTGTCAAACATGTATACTTTTTTTCTAAATAAATATAACTACATACCTGAGGGTACAGTTTTGACACTACTTAGCTTGTTGAAGACATTAACATTATACTATTTATTCACTGTTATGTGGGGCAGAAAAACATCAAGATCCTTAGGTAACAAGATGATAAGTGAGTGGCCTAATAAGAAAAATATGAAAAGAAGGAGCTGGGAGGCACATGCTCCAGAGCCTATACTTAGATTTCTTTATAATGGAGACATTTGTTATCACTCAAAGAGTAATGAAATGTCTTCTGCCCCCATGAAACTTGAGTTTGGCTGTGGAGATCTTCCCCTTCTTCCCAAGAGAGGAAAAAATAAGCTCTCTACTTGTGAATAGGTAGAAAAGTGAATATTGCTGCTTATAAGCTGCTGAAATTCATAACTTGAAGTTCTGTAATAGTTTCCAAAGCCTGATAACACAGCATCAGAACCTGGATGGCTTAAAACAACTGAAATTTGTTCTTTTACAGTTTTGGAGACTACAGATCTGAAAATCAAGGTGTCTGAGGGTCTGCTCTCTTGAAAGCCTTTAGAGAGAATCCTTCCTTTCCTCTCTAACACTCTTTGGTATTCCTTGGCTTGTTGTAGCTGAACTCCAGTCTCTGCCTCTGACTTCAGCAGGCCATCATCTCATTGGGTGTCTCTGAATCACCTCCCTTTTCTGAATGTCTGTCTCTGACTTTGTAACCATCCAAAAGGTTCACCTTGCCACCTGGTTAGACAGAGCCAATTTATCAAGACAGGGGAATTGCAATAGAGAAAGAGTCATTCAGGCAGAGCTGGTGTGCAGGACACTGGAGTTTTATTATTACTCAAATCAGTCTCCCTGAGAACTTGAAGATCAGAGTTTTAAGGATAACTTGGTGGGTAGGAGGTTGACTTGGGAGTGCTGATTGGTTAGTTTGGGGATGAAATCACAGGGAGTCGAAGCTTTTCTCTTAGGCTAAGTTAGTTCCTGGGTGGGGGCCACAAAATTGGTTGCTAGGTCCAGGTGGGGCCTCTGGTTGTTAGAAATGCAAAAAGCTGAAAAGACATCTCAAAAGGCCAATCTTAGATTCACAATAGTGACGTTGCCTTTAATTGGGGAAGTTGGGAATCTTAGGACCTCCAGAATAATGGCTAATAATATTTCGGATTCCAGTTCCTCTCATTCTAACTTGGTGGCTGGTGGCCTTTCATTTGTTTTACAAGAACAATTTAGCTTTTAGGAAGGGTTATTTTTTTTTTTTCTTTTTTAAGACAAAGTCTCTCTCTGTCTCCAGGCTGGAGTACAATGGGGCTTTAGGCTTACTGCAACCTCCACCTCCCCAGCTCAGGCAATCCTTTTGCCTCAGCCTTCAGAGTAGCTGGGATTACAGGCACGTACCACAACGCCCAGCTAATTTTTGTATTTTTAGTGGAGACGGGGTTTCACCATGTTGGCCAGGTTGGTCTCGATCTCTTGACCTCATTATCTGCCCACCTTAGACTCCCAAAGTGCTGGGATTTTTAGCCTCCGAAAGTGAGGCACTGTACCCAGCTGGGAAGTACTATTCTTTAAACTATAAACTAAATTCCTTTCCAAAGCTAGTTAAGCCCAAGCCCAGGAATGTATAAGGACAATTTAGAGGTTAGAAGCAAGATGGAGTTGTCATAAGTTTCTTAGTTATAATTTTGCAAAGGCGCTTTTATCTTGTGTCCAAATTTCCCCTTTTTATGAGGATATCCATCAGAATGAATTAGGCCCACTGTAATGGCCTTATCTTGATTACATCTGCAAGACTATTTCCAAGTAAGGTAACATTCAAAGACAGAAGAGAATAGGACTTCAACTTCTTTTTTTGCAGGACAGGATTTGATTCAACAAATAATATTCCCCTTCTGTCTCCCTTCCTTCCTTCCTCTCTCTTTCCTTTGCTCCCTCTCTCATTTCCTTTCTCTCTTTCCTTCTTTTATTCTCAGTATACCATTTTCATCATTTCCCTATTTTTTCCTGACAGAAAAGGATTTAGCAAATTTTGAATTAATTAAAATTCCTTCAGTAGGAATATCTGTGTAAGTAATGAATTTATAATAATGATATGTAAATGAAAGAACTACACCCCTTTCAAACTTGAGTGCATGAGATATCTAAAAACTGATAAAAAAGGAATGAATGTCACTGGTATTTTCTTCTCCTTTTACACTTTGCTCTGAATATTCCTTGTCTCTCCCTTCATCTCATGTTTAAAAAGTCATACTGTCTCATTTATAGTGGCTTATCTTCAAACTCTTCTTAATAAGCTTTTTTTAAAAGTTGCCCATTCTTAATGCAAAAATTATAAAATACAAAACAAACCAAATTTTATTCTGATTGTTCATAAGCTACAGCATTATCTCTTTCCTTTTTTGCAAATGTTTTCAAAGAAATTTAAATTGTTTTTATCACTCTTTTAATCCTCAATTCTCTGGCATTCAACCTCCATTAACTGACTAGGCAGTGGTGACTCACACCTGTGATCCCCGAGGTCGGTGGATTGCTTGAGCTCAGGAGTTCCAGACCAGCCTGGGAAACATGGTGAAACTCTGTCTCAAAAAAAAAAATACAAAATCATCTGCATGGTGGCAAATGCCTATATTCCCAGCTACTCAGGAGGCTGCGGTAGGAGGATTGTTTGCTTCCGGGAGGTTGCACTGATCCAAGGTTGTAGTGAGCTGAGATTGCAGCACTGCACTCCAGCCTGGGTGACAGTGAGACTGTCTCAAAAAAAAATAAATAAATAAAAAAAAAATAAAAACACCTTGGTTCTCCCCAACTTTATCCCTACTCCAGAGGCAGTTTTCAAATAGCATAGAGCTGGTTTTTATCCAAGTACATAATCTTTCCAGCTGTGTAGTCTTCAATAAGTTACTTAAATGCTAACTCTTGATGTCTTCATCTATAAATGGTCATAATACTTTCTTAAAATGAAGTTTATTGAGCTAAGGCATATGCATATTTGGTAACACACTACAAGTTTGACAATGGTTAATCTTGCAATCCAAGTTACTGTTTCTATAATAGTAAATATTAATGTTATGTGTACTTTTAAGTAATATTTAGTTAAATAATATTAAAAGTGAATTTGAACACACAGCTTTTTGCACCATCTCTTTTAACTGTTTAGGATGGCCACTAGATTCTACCATCAGGCAAAATTATCATCTTCTTTGAAATTCATGTCATTTGAGTATATCCCCTGAATTTGTTTGTGTTTACTACTAATGTTTAGATCACTCCTCTACATTAATCCAGGACATTCTATATGATAGGCCCGCTCTTCTTCAAATCTTACCAGAATTACTGACATCTACAAAACGCACCAGGCTAACAGCCTCTCCCCTAGATTTTTCTTTTGAGTAGTGTGGCAAATTATCATCTTCAGCAAACCTCACAACCCATCGGCATGCTCTTACAGTGTACCTTGGCTTCAAATTAGAGAGTCCCACACTGTAATTGGATTCCCCATTAGCCAGTTTTCTCCTTTATATTTTAATAATTCTCAAATGTTTCTCAAAGTTGGTTGAGAAAATTCTCAAAAAAGAAGAAAGGCAAGAGCAAAAATCCACTGGAAATTTTTCAACCAATTATCTTCCAGTGGATTTTTGGTTTTGCTTTTCTCGTTTGTTTGCTTTAAAACAATACTCTTAATATTTTGAGTTTGAGTTTTCAGTGCAGTTTGAGAACCACTCACAGCCAGCTTTCATTTTTTATTCATTACAGGTGTCAATTCTTTACTATATTCCCATTTTAAACATTCATTGAGGAGATGACCTTGCCTCCTGCTATGGAGACGTAATTCAGGCGATCAATTATGAATTCCCATAACTTCTTCTCCACCGATAAATTTATTGATATTCACTCCAGTCCTTCCTCTTTCTCTTTGGGACAAATAGGATGGATATATGTCTTCTACCCCACACAATTATTTTACCTGTGCTCATGGCTCCATACTGACTTGTGATTTTTCAGGGGTCTTGCTTCATCAGCTCTCTTTAGCAGCTGTCTTAGTTAATTAACTAGGGCTGCTAAAATAAAATGCTGGCCAGGCGAAGTGGTTCATGCTTGTAATTTCACCATTTTGGGATGCAGAGGTGGGTGGATCACCTGAGATCAGGAGTTTAAGACCAGTCTGCCCAACATGGCAAAACCCTGTCTCTCCTAAAAATGCAAAAAATTAACCAGGCATGGTGGCAGGCACCTGTGATCTCAGCTACACAGGAGGCTGAGGCAGGAGAATCACTTGAACCTGAAAAATGGAGGTTGCAGTGACCCAAGGTCATGCCACTGCACTCCAGCATGGGTGACAAGAGCAAAACTCCGTCTTAAAAAACTAAAAACAAAACCAAAATGCCAGAGATTGGTTGAGTTAAGCAACAGACATCATTTATTTCTCACCATTTTGGAGGGTGGAGAAGTCCAAGATCAAAGTTCTGAGAGACTCAGTTTCTGGTGAGGATTCCTTCTTGGTTTGCATACCTCCAAATACATTGGGAGGTACGGTGTCCAAATACAAATTTTGAAGGGATATAAACAATACATAGCAGTGACAAGAACTGTTTCTCTCCTGAAACTTTATGATAAATACATAATAATACTTAAGACTCTTCCATCTAAAAACTACACAAATTAACAATACTACCACTTTATCTTTGAAAGCTAAACTCTAGAAAACAATGTATCCCTCTTTTAACTTTATAAGTAAAATTTCTAGAAATAATGCTTTACGCTCACTGACTTTACTTTCTCTCTCTCTGTATATTCATCCATCTGGCTTCAACATTTATTTCCCTCTGAAACTGCTCTTATGTAGTCCAACAAGCCAGATGGTTCTGAGAACATATACTATGAGCTGATGATGCTGAGAAAAATCTAACCAAGATTTTTTACATTTTTAAGAGAGGTGTGAAGATTATCAGAATCAGAAACATTATATAAGATCACTTTCTATGTTACAGACAAGACTCTGGCAACATTCAGACTCTCCAAAGTGTGTCAATCTCATGTGTTTGTACATCTGGCTCTATAAGTGAAAGCTTGCTTACCTTAATTCATATCAGTGAAAGATAGGTGCAGACAGAACAATGCTATAGAATCAGTTAACATAACTAGCAGATATATAGAATGGTCATAATTCCTGATCTAAAGCTTTAAGAGGTTTTTGATAAACAATCTCATAAGACAAGGAGATATGGCAATTCTAGGAAAACCATGTTGGTATCATGCCAAGATCACTTAGGTGCAGGTCCAGTTTTAATGATGTGATATAAATATATGTTTACATGTAACTCTTTTTACGGGTATGTTTGAAAAATAGTTCTTAAGTTAATTATAAGAGTATGTAGAAACAGGCCAATCATAAATTTCTAGGCATAGAATATTTTGCTACTTCATTTCTTGAAGAAAATTTGTCAGCAAGTATCAAATATCTTACTGTTTAGCTTTGCTTATAATAGAACAATACTAATTTTGAGATGTATGTGGTTATAGCAGTGAAAATGGAAAACAATATAAAATCCATCAATAGGTGGTATGTTAAGTAAATACATATACATACAGAAGCATACTTGGAAGCCATTAAAGAATCTATAGCACTAAAATATATAGTACTTGGAAAATATCTCACCTTATAAAAAGGTTTAAATGGCGTGTAGGTTACCAAACAGTATGTATCATAGAATATCAATTTTGTAATTCATATGTAATATGTCAATCTATGTATACAGAAAGGAGTCTGGAAGAATTTGCAATTCTTGATCTGGCTTAATTTTTAGGGATCAGATTGTGAATAAGTTTTACTTTTTTTGTAGCTATCCTAATTTTAAAATAAAATAAAATGTATTAATATAAGGCAATTATGTGAGAAAATAGAATTGTAACTTCTGCTCAATCTCCTGCACTTACCAAGGTGATAGGAGTTGGCTCCGTGTCTCCACTCAAATCTCATCTCTAATTGTAATCCCCATGTTTCAGAGGAGGAGCCTTGCAGGAGGTGATTAAATCATGGACGTGGATTTCCCCTGGCTGCTCTTGTGAGACTTAGTGAGTTCTTGTGAGATCTTACAGTCAAAGAGTGTGGCACTTCCCCTTTCAGTCTCTCTCTCCTGCTCTGCCGTGGTAAGACATGCTTGCTTCCCCTTCCTCTTCCACCATGATTGTAAGTTTCCTGAGGCCTCCTACTCATGCTTCCTGTATGTCTGCAGATCTGAGTTAATTAAACCTCTTTTCTTCATAAATTACCCAGTCTTAGGTAGTTCTTTATAGCAGTGTGAAAATGGACCAACACTCTAAGTGAATGACTGAAGAGGATTTTTATTTATTTGTTTGTGACAGTCTTACTCTGTCATCCAGACTGAAGTGCAGTGGCTGGATCATAGCTCATTGCAGCCTCGAACTCCTGGGCTCAAGCAATCCTCTTGCCTCAGCTTCCTGAGTAGCTGAGACAGAGTCTTGCTAAGTTGCCCAGGCTGGTCTCAAACTTCTGGCCTCAAGAAAGTGCTGAGATTACAGGTGTGGGTTACTGAATCTGGCATGAGTAAAGAATTTAATTAAGGGGTGGCGTCTGTATATGACCATTAGTCAGTAGAAAGTATGTCAAATACCCTATTCAATTTTATAAGAAATGATGTATAAATTATGCTAGATACTATAACAAATTTTTAGTCCAGATATAGTTAAGCACTGTGATTGGCTATATGGCTTTAAAGTTACTGTGTCATGAATTCCAGGCATTAGGTTGATATCTGTGTCTGTTACTCCCAGAGTTACTCAGGGAATAAAGATAAATGGTAGCACCCAAATAGGGCCTCTCTAACATCCTAAAACTACTCTGAATAGTCATTCATTTTATGTATTTATATAGAGAGTCTCAGTACACTCAATCTTTACCTTTTGTTCAAACAAAAAAATGGAGTAGTTTCCAATGTCCTGAACTCTTAACTTGACCCACATACTTTTCTGAAGTTCACAATGAATTGCTGGCTATTGTATAACTTCATCTCTAGTCATGAAGTTTATCACTACAGTGTGTGCCTGGATCGCATTTACATAGTTAAAAAAGTCTTACTGTATTTGGAATATGACAAAGGCCAGTGTTTTAGTTTTTGACATGAATAATTAATATGGAAAAAAAGCATTATTAGAGAAATATTTACTAAACTTGTATTTATACAAGTTTCTTGGTTTTGAACCTTAATTCAAAATAAAATACATTTCAGCACATATACCTATCTACAGCAATTCAGACATCTGAACTATTTAGTCCGATACTGGGCATATTTTCTATTCCATATGTAGGAATTTGGTCTATTTGTTACTGTTCAAGCATACACATTTTAATAATTTTTTTCATCTAGATATAATTTAAGCAAGTATAAAAATTATCATATTAACATACTATTTCTATTTCCAAAGTTCACATAAGATCTTTGAATTCCATTTATACCAGTATTAAATGAAACTCCTTGGAGTTTAAGAAAAATGAAAGGATATTATCAGTACAGACTTCATTACTCAAATGGCATTATATACTCTTCAAAACATGCATGATTTGTTTAAGAAAAAAACTATTGCCTGGAATGCATTGTATTTTGTTTACCTGAGCCAGTCTTCATGCTTTCCTATACATGTCCCCCATGACATGATAGAGCCACAAAGTCCCCTTTTATATAGGATAAATGCAAAAATATACTTCTTTTCTTCAACTGCAGATTATATTTAGCTTCAGAGACATACAGCAATTTTTTTCTTCATATTATGCCTACAGAAGTTGCTTGTTGTTACATAGCATATGTAATATTTATTGCTTTAACTTCATCATGATAAAGATAAAGGAAAGAAAACCTACATTTAAGTTTTGTTATTTGCTTAAATAACCAGATTCATAATTTGTAATTTGTTTGCTTAAATAACCAAAGTCCTTTTAAGCTTCACTGATACATGGCCATGTATAAGAACACTGTGCTGTGTATTTATTTCCAACTTAGTGAAGCTACTTCTGGTATCTAGCACAGTACCCATCTCTCTTACACAGAATTGGGAAGATGTCCTTCAGATAATTCAGAGTAAGGAAAATTCAAGCAAGATCATATCTTTCTCTATATAAATGTATATGATAAGTAAGCAAATTTAGTCAGTTTTGCAAAAATAGATTAATTTTTATATTTTGAAAATGACACTGTATCACATTGCTTTTTACTCATACTTTTTAACTCATTAAAACTGCTGATGTATGACTTAATATAGCAATGGTAACTGCAAATGTTGGGAATAGCATTTATAATTGTCCTCACATTTCAACTAATACTTTGATGCTGATATTTATAAACTCAATAGAATAATGAAATGTCTGTAATGTGTGATGTATGTAATTTTAATGTTTCTAAAGTTTTATTGTAGCTGTAGTTCAGATGGATACATTGCTTCTATTGTGTTTACCCTTCATTGTGAGGTTCTTTAAAAGAGCATTTCCTAAAAATACATGTCATTATAAACTTTGACAAATCTCATTTAGTTCTAGGATGTCGGGCTTGTAGATATATAACTAAAAAAACAAAAACAGAAAAACCCTCAAAAACTGGGGAAATTTAATTAATGTAAGTGAAGGTTGAATAACATATTTTATCTTATGACACATCTTTCTTAGCATATATGTTATAAAAAGGGAAATTCAGTTCCGTAGAATTAAACATTTTTAAATAATACAGAGACATTAAACTATTCAATTTAAATAGATTTTTCCCTTAATGTAAATGATATAAAACTACATTGTACAATTAATATTATCAGGTTTTTTTGTCCTCTTAATGAACAATTTGCTATAATATTAACAGTATGTTTGTATTATTGGCAGAGATCTGAATTCTAGATATTCAAAGAAATCACCCATCTTTAAGTAGGAAACTAAATCTAAGAGTTTAAAAAACTGATTTTTAAAAAATTCAAACACTTAGCTTACTCAGGATCCCAATTGCCAAGCATTAAAAGAAAGTGAGCTATAGAATGCCATCAAGGCTGCCAAACTTAAGATACTTGGTACTTCTCTACATTTGACCTCTCCTGTTTAAACTCCAGGATGACACCAAATTTGGAAAGATAAGAGTACAGAACAGAACAAGTACACATTTAAATACTCTGCTAATTTAGAACCGAAAGAAAATTAATTGAAATGATCCAACACTTTACAATGAAGTACAGTGTCTTCAGTGTATCGTATTGTGTTACAGGAAGGCTTGCAAACTGCTCTGTGTTAACAGCTTGTCTTGTTTCTAAAATTAATTGCCTTCAGCTGTATGAACAACAGAGCATGATCAAGTAACATGAAAGCTTTGGACAGATCAATAATAAAGGCATCCTTATTTATCCTTTGTTCACCACCAACACCACAAGATTAATACATTTCAAAAGGGCCACTTGAATGAAATCTGTAGCTTAAATTGCTACAAAAACATCATCCAAATAGAAAGCACAATACACTCCTCAGAGTTGCTAAACCAGCCAGGCAAAAGTAACACAGAAATCAACAGTAGCGGTAAGAGGTATTTGAAAATGCTGAAATATTTCTTCTGCATCTGTTAAAAAATGTTATGTTACATAGGAGGCTGAACTATCTTTTGCATGTGCAAGATTAAAGGGAGAAAAAAAGTAGAGGAATGCTGGTCAAAAGAAGATTTTTGTTTCATAACGAGCCAAACTTGTCTAACTTCATTTTTTTGTCTCTTTCCTATGTAGTCCCTGTTGCCTATGCTAACTAGAGTTAAAGGACTAGAGTTATTTTTTTAAATGATGCAAATACTACATTAGGAAAACTATTCAATTAAATGTGTGGTGAGTCTGCTATACAAAGTATGTGATATACAAGGGCAGATAAATATGCTTAGGGATATGAAAAACTGTCAATAAAATACTTTTGGTAAGTTGTGTACAGTGACTCTTTATTAAACTTCATATTCAGAAGTTGGGTTTAGAATGCAAAGATTCTAAAAGTAATATATGCTCAAAAAGTAGTTAGCTAACAGGAGATAGAATTTGAAATCCAATGTTTCGAAAAACAAAAATGGAGATTATAATTTTGTCTAATAATACTTAGCTTCCTTGCATTTAATATAATTATTATATATGTTACAGATTAAATCCTAAATTTATATAATTTAACAAACTGTCTGTAAATAGAATCTCCTTAAATAATTATTCACAAATTATTATACAACTGAACATGAATGAAATAATAGAGAAAAACTGAACTTAGATTTTAGAGTGAAATTATTTACTAGAGATATTGATAAGCAGAGATATTGATAAGCAAAGATATTGATGCATTTAATGCAAGTTAAGATCACCTAATTGACAAATAAAATTTCAGAGAAGTCTGGAAAAACCTAATATAGTATTAAGGTGTGCTAAAATGTTACTATAACTATAATTTTAAGGGTATTACTAGAGACGAATTAATATTAAAATACATAAAAGTTCTTTGGGGCCGGGCGCGGTGGCTCAAGCCTGTAATCCCAGCACTTTGGGAGGCCGAGACGGGTGGATCACGAGGTCGAGAGATCGAGACCATCCTGGTCAACATGGTGAAACCCCGTCTCTACTAAAAATACAAAAAATTAGCTGGGCATGGTGGCGCGTGCCTGTAATCCCAGCTACTCAGAAGGCTGAGGCAGGAGAATTGCCTGAACCCAGGAGGCGGAGGTTGCGGTGAGCCGAGATCGCGCCATTGCACTCCAGCCTGGGTAACAAGAGCGAAACTCCGTCTCAAAAACAACAACAACAACAACAACAACAACAACAAAAGTTCTTTGATACTTTCCATTTGCTCACATAGTACACAAAAGCCCTAACTGTGAATACTTTGAAACTGCCACCACTGTGTTTCAAATGACCTTTAAAAATGTCAGTGCTAGACAAAATGGTCAAATAAGGAAAGCTTTGCTTTGACACTTGTGCATTTCTCCTCATAGCATCACATAATGCAGGATGATGGGAACAGAAATACAGGTGAGATTGCTGATAAGAAATACATTGCCTTTCTTCATGCCTGAAATGACAACACAACTCTTTCAACCAAAAATTCACTGGATCCACCTCGGGGCAATGCCCTTCCTTCCCTTTCTTATGGTTTGTACTTTGTGATCATGCCTATCAAACATTGTCCAATCAGATGATATTTCTCCCTATCTGTGTATTGCTCTTTGCCACTGATTACCATTCCTTCTGTCCACTGAAACAATGACTAGGGATCTCATTCCCGGATAGGCAGTGCTAATGTGGAGGTTTTTAGTATTTACTCTGAAACCAATAACACACATACCACTTCCTCAAATCAGATTGTGAAAAGCTTTCTATTTTTTGTCTCTATGTGTCATTATTTCATAATGCAAAATGAAGAACATAATTAAACAACCATTTGATTTAGTCTCATAATAGAAAATCTAAGATAAAACCTACAAACCATACTAATTATTCAATCAGTTGAATTTATAACAATGAAATCAATTTCCTACTGATAGAAACAATACTTCTTCTGATCTTTTAAATCTAAATGAGGTGAACAGGGTAACGTTGCTACAAAAACACTTTGATATTCAATGAAGGTAAGTATTATGAAATAAAATTATTATGAAATGAACATCATTATGTAAATCGTACAGAAACCTAGTTGATCTTAATTAGCTGTACTGTAAGGTAATTATAAATAGACTGTAACACAAGAAATAAATTCAGTCAGTTCATCATGTCTTTCAAAGTGTGCAATAAAATTATTTTACCAGAAAAGTTACTGCACAGCATACTGTACTAAATATTGTAGGCAATTATAATACAATGGTATTTTTATATGTAAACACATCTAAACATAGAAACGACACAATGAAATCAGTATTGTAGTCTTATGAAACCACCGTCTCACATGTGATTCATTCTTTTTTTTGTTCGTTCGTTTTTGTTTGTTTGATTTTTTTTTTGAAATGGAGTCTCCCTCTGTCACCCAGGCTACAGTGCAGTGGGTCTCTCTGCTTACTGCAACCTCCAACTCCCAGGTTCAAGTGATTCTCCTGCCTCAGCTTCCTAAGTAGCTAGAACTACAGGCATGAACTGCTATGCCCAGATAATTTTTGTATTTTTAGTAAAAACAGGGTTTCACCATGTGGGCTTGTGGATGATGAGATCAGGAGATTGAGACCATCAAACTCTTGACCGTGTGTCCACCCACCACAGCCTCCAAAGTTCTGGGATTACAGACATGAACCACCGCACTCGGCCTGTGGTTCATTGTTAATGGTAATGCAATTACATGGCTCAGTGTAATAGCATTTATATTTATATTTCTCAATGTATGGCTACCCCCAAATAAACAACAGAAATGTCCCAATCTATATTGTTACTTATGTAAATGATACCTAAGCTATCTCTTGATGCTAAAGCAAGGTGCCACTCCAGCTTATAGAAAATCTAATTTAATTAATTCAGGATGGATTTGGAAATTGGATTATCAAGAAGACAATAAACTGTGTTACTGCGTAGAGTGTAGAGGCATTTTTAAGAAACACCTCTTTTTGAAAAGAAAACAGCAGCTTTTTGACATGAAACACTTTTGCTGAAAAGGTAATTTTAACTTTATGGATACATACAGGGGATTATGATGGAAATGAGAAAATATTTGGGAGGACAAAAATGGAACAAATAGAAGTTGCCCATTCTTCATTAGGCCACTAAGTGATTTGATGAGTTGATTAGCCCCTATATCTGTATACTATTGGTCCTTGCCTTAATTGGGGCGAGGGGACTATGACTATTTCAGTTTCTCCTGCTGGTGGTCAAGCTACTGTTACTTAGTCTATTTCACCCTTTGCAGTTATTCTTAGAGCCAAAGTATCTTTTCACTTCAAATCATATTTCTAGATAAGCACAGATTTTATGTCTGTGACTGTCAACTCTATTGCCTCAATAGTCCCCTTTCCTTCTTTATTTCTTTTATGTTTTAAATGTGGGTAATCGTATGTTTCACTCTCTTCCCCCTTCCCCATCCCATCCTACATACAAAAGATTTATGACTGTCAAGTTTGTCTGCCAAACCTTTTTAAAAGAAATTTTGAATTTGAAAACAAATTTTAACACCAGAAATTCTCTCTTAAAAGTGTACACAATCAACATCTCTTTAAATATTTGTGTTACTATTCAATGAATAATTACTCTCTGTGGGTGATTATGGCACAAACCTAATTGTTACCAAAAACTGTGAGTTATCTGCTTTGACAATGATACCATTTGGCTATGTCCCCATCCTAATCTCAACTTGAATTGTAATAATCCCCATGTGTCAAGGGTGGGGTCAAATGGAGATAATTGAATCAAGGCAGTGGTTCCCCCATACTGTTTTCGTGGTACTGAATAAGTCTCATGAGATCTGATGGTTACATAGTTAAGCTTGTTCCCTTGCACAAGCTCTCTCTCTTGCCTGCTGCTATGTAAGACATGACTTTGCTCCTCATTCACCTTCTGCCATGATTGTGATGCTTCCACAGCCATGTGGAGAACTTTGAATCAATAAAATATCTTTCCTTTATAAACTACCCGGTCTTGGGTATGTCTTTATCAAACGCATGAGAACAGACAGTCAATTGTTACCAGTAGAGTGAGGTGCTACCATAAAAATTCCCCAAAATATGGAAGTGACTTTGGAACTGGGTACCAGGCAGAGATTGGAGGAGTTTGGAGGGGTCAGAAGAAAATAGGAAAATATGGGAAAGTGTGGAAGTTCCTAGAGACTTGAAGGGCTGAGAGGACAAGAAGATGTGGGAAGGTTTGGAACTTTCTAGACACTTGTTGAGTGGCGAAAATGCTGATAGAGATACCAACAGTAGAGTCCAGGCTAAAGTAGTCTCAGATGGAGATGAGAAACTGATTGGGAACTGAAGTAAATTTCACTCTGGCTATAGAGAGACTGGTGGCATTTTGCCCCTGACCTAGAGATCTGTGCAACTTTGAACTTGAGAGAAATAATTAAGTGTGTCTGGTGGAAGAAATTTCTAAGTGACAGAGTTCAAGAGGAGGCAGAGCATAAAACTTTGAAAAATTTGCAGCCTGATGATGCAGTAGAAAAGAAAAATTCATTTTCTGGGAGAAATTAAGCCAACTGCAGAAAATTCTTTAACTAATGAGGAGCCAAATGTTAATCACTGAGACAATGGGGAAAATGTCTCCAGATTTTGACAGAGACCTTCATGGCAGCCCTTTTCAGCACAAGCCCAAAGGCCTAGGAAGAAAAAATGGTATCCTGGGCTGGATCCAAGGCCCTCCTGCTGTGTGCAGCCTCAGGACTTGGTGCCCTGTGTCCCAACTTATCCAGCTGTGGCTAAATGAAGCCAATGTACAGATTGGGCTATTGCTTCAGAGGCTGCAGGCCCCAAGCTTTGGCAGACCCCATGTGGTGTTGAGCCTACAGGTGCACAGAAGTCAAGAGTTTAAGTTTGGGAACCTCTGCCTAGATTTCAGAAGAGCATAAAGATGCCTGAATGTCCAGGCAGAGGTCTGCTGCAGGGGCAGAACCCTCTTGGAGAACTTCTGCTAGGGCAGTGCAGAAGGAAAATGTGAGGTTGAAGCCCCCATGTGAGTTCCCACTAGGGCACTGCCTAGTGGAGCTGTGAAAAGAGGGCTACCATCCTCCAGACCCCAGAATGGTTGATCCAATCCACCAATAGCTTGTACCATGCACCTGGAAGAGCTACAGATACTCAATGCCAGCCATGGAAGCAGCTGGGGCAGAGGGCTGTACCCTGCAAAGCCATAGGGGCAGAGAGCTTCCCAAGACTATGAAAACCCACCTCTTGCATCAGCATAACCTGGATGTGAGACATGGAGTCAAAGGAGATCATTTTGGAGCTTTAAGATTTGACTGCCCCACTGGATTTCAGACTTACATGTGGCCTGTAGCCCCTTTGTTTTGTCCAATTTCTCCCATTTGAAATGGGTATATTTACCCAATGCCTGTAACCCCATTGTATCTAGGAAGTAACTAACTTGCTTTTGATTTTACAGGCTCATAGGTGGAAGGGACTTGCCTTGTCTCACATGAGACTTTGAACTGTGAACTTTTCATTTAATGGTGAAATGAGTTAAGATTTTGGGGGACTGTTGGAAAGGCATTATTGTTTTTTGAAATGAACATGAGATTTGGGAGGGGTCAGGGGTGAAATGATATAGTTTGGCTGTGTCCCCACCCAAATCTCAACTTGAGTTGAATAATACTCATGTGTCATGTGTAAAGGGTGGGGCCAGGTATAGATAAACCACCCCATGGGGGTGGTTTCTCCCATACTATTCTCATGGTAGTGAATAAATCTCACAAGATCTGATGGTTTTATAAATGGGAGTTCTCCTTCACAAGCTCTCTCTCTTGCCTGTCACCATGTAAGATGTGACTTTCCTCCTCATTCACCTTCTACCATGACTGTGAGGCCTCCCCAGCCATGTTGAGCTTTGAGTCAATTAAACCTCTTTCCTTTATAAACTACCCAGTCTCAGGTATGTGTTTGTTAGCAGCATGAGAACAGACTATACAGACAGCTTCTAGTCTACATTTCCAAGTCCCTTTGCAGTTAGGTGGTGCCATGACTTCAGTTCTGGTCAGTATTTAAAAGGAAATGATGGAGTTTTTCCTGACATGACCCCTATAAAGTCTTCCCAAGTTTCTTCAAGCTCTTTTTCTTATCTAAATGTCTACAATTAAGTGGAAGATTTTGAGACCCTAAACATGGCAGATGTAGAAGATAGATTTGGCTTGTCTCCCTGACAGAATGAAACACAAGCTTACCTGCATTGTAATATGCCACAAGAGAGGCACAAACTTTATTGTGTTAAACCATGAATATTTGTCTAATATTTGTAAGCGAAGTTAGAATTTCCTGATTATTATGACAGAAGCAGAGACATTCTAGGCAGAAAAAGGCAGGTCCCTGGTAAAGCCCCAGCCTCAAGCTGAAAAGCCTTAGATTGTGGCCCAAAGTGATAACTTATATCTCTGCTTTTCACTCAAATGTTGCATTCTCCTAAACCATCCATGGCCTGACCCCATCCCATCCTGTGCCTATAAAGACCCAAGACTCAGCTGGATGTTGGGGACTATGGCTGGATATCAGAGAGAAGCAGCATGACTTCAAAGGGACAACTTGACTGCTTAACTTCAGAGATGTATCTCGTCAGACATAGCTGGACCTCAGGGAAAGATTACCTTCCTACCCAGTTTCCTTTTCAGCTCCCCTTCCTGCCGAGACCAGTTTTCATTGCTCCTCCATTTACTCCATTAATAAAATCCTCTATTTACAATCCTTCAACTTTCTGTGTGACCTCATTTTTCCTGGATGCTGGACAAGAATTCAGGAGCTAAGAGTGCAGATGCAAAAGGTTGCCACACTGGCTCTTTGTCCTTATTGGTGGAAGGCAGGTACCTCATGCAAAAAGGCAGAGGGCCCACTTAACTGTTAACACTTCAGCCATCTGCAGGTGGCAGAGCTAAAAGAGCACTGTAACACGCCCCTCTGGGGCTTCAGGGATTGCAGGAACCCCCAAAACACCACAACAGGCCCCACACAGAGTTTGCTGCTGCTGCTACTCAAAAGTGATTGCCCCAGCTCCTGCACCCACTCATCTGTGTGCTGGTCTGAGTGAGTGGAGTTTGCTCCTGCTGACGCTGAAATAGCCAGTTGGTTGCAGTGCCTCATGTACTCTAGTTTCCCCCTTGTTCATTCATGTACTCCTTCCCCCCAGGATTTGAACGCCACAGGCTGGGTAAACAAGATACCCCTGTCACAAGTTCTGCAAAGGGGTCAGGGGAATATTCTGCTTCACAATCCCACTATCTGCAAATTTTTACTTGTAACAATTGGCATAGTGTTAAATAAATAATACTTTCTTATAATTAGTTTTATCAAAAATTAATGGCATGTGTATCTTTAAGAAGATTCTTTGAGGCCTTTTGGAAACCACATTCTCTCTGATTTTTCTTGTTTCTAAATCTCTTCATATTAAAAAATGAGATTTTTGTTGTTATTGCATTTGCAAAATTCAAATGAAATAGATTTTTATGTGTTAGTAATAAGTTGATTATATAATTTATTGTCTAGACCAGAGTACTTTTGAAAGTAAAATAATTTTCTAAAAATAATTGAAATTATGTGATTTTTGAAATGCTTTATTAACTAACAAATTGGTTTAACAAGTTGAGACATAAAAACTTTTCAAAACAAATTTTTTTTTTAAAATAAAAATTTTCTTTGGTATTAGGATGATGCTGGTCTCATGGAATGAGTTAAAAAGAGTCCATCCTACTCAATTTTTGGGAATAGTTTAAATAGGAATGCATCTAGTAGAATTTGTGATGATGTCTGGTCCTGGGATATTTCAGGTTTGTAGCCTTTTTATTAGTGATTAAACTTTAGAACTAATTATGGATTTGTTCAGGTATTTAATTTCTTCCTGATTCAATATTGGGAGGTTGTGTATGTTTCTGGGAATTTACCCATTTCTGCTATGTTTTCTACAGCTTGTGTACAAAGAAGTTTTCCTAGTAATCTCTGAAGGTTTTTTGTATTTCTGCAGGGTCAGTGGTAACATCCACTTTCCCATTTCTGATTGTGTTTATTTGGATATTCTCTATATTTTTCTTTATTAGTCTAGCAAGTGTTAGACTAGTTAATAAATCTATCTTATTCATTCTTTCAAATAACCAGCTCCTGGATTAATTGATCTTTTGTATGTTTCCTTTATGTCTCAGTTTTCTTCAGTTCATCTCTGACTTTGGTTATTTCTTAACTTCTGCTACCCTTGGGCTCTTGTTTCTTGTTTTGCTCTTGTTTCCCTAGTTCCTAGAATTGTGATGTCAGGTTGTTAATTGGAGAGCTTTTTAACTTTTTGATGTGGGTGTTTAGTGCTATAAACTTCCCTCTTTATACTGTTTTAAATGTGTCCTAGAGTTTCTGTTATGTCGTATCTTTGATCTCATGAAATTCAAAGAATTGTTTTGATCTCTGCATTAGTTTCATTAGCACCCAGAACTCATTCAGGAAGAGATTAATTTCCATGTAGTTGCATGGTTTTGAGTAATTTTCTTAGTGCTGATTTTTTTATTGTGCTGTGTTCTGAGCAAGGTTGGTCTGATTTCAGTTTTTTTTTCTTTTTTTGTAATTTGCTGAGGATTGTTTTACACCTGATTGTGTGGTTGATTTATAGTATGTGCTATATGCAGATAAGAGGACTGTATATTCTGTTGTTTTGGGTAGAGAGTTCTATAGATGTTTATTAGGTCCATTTGTTCAAATACTCAGTTCAGTTCCTGAAAATCTTTGTTTAGTTTTCTACCTCAATAATCAGTCTAATTCTGTCACTGTCATGTTGAAGTCTCCCACTATTATTGAGTGGTTATCTAAGTCTTCTTGTTGGTCTCTAAGAACTCGCTTTATAAATCTGAGTGCTCCTCAGATTGGGTGCATATGTATTTAGGACAATAGGTCTTCTTGTTTAAAATAACTCTTTGCTATTATGTGACATTATGCCATGCTCCACTATGTCTCTTTTGATATTTTGGTTTTGTTTTATTTCAAATCTGTTTGGCCTGAAATTACAATAGCCACCATACCTTTTTATGCTTTCCATTTACTTGGTAAATTTTCCCCCATCTCTTCACTTTGAGCCTAAGGGTGTCATTACTCATAAGATCGATCTCTTGAATACAGCATACGATTGGGTTTTGCTTCTTTGTTCAACCTACCACTCTGTGACATTTATTTGAGGAGTTTAGCCCATTTATATTCAAAGTTAGTATTGATATGTCTGGATTTGATCCTGTCATCACTTTGTTAGCTGACTATTATGCAGACTTCTTTGTGTGGCTGCTTTATACTTTCACTGTTCTGTGTTACTGTGTTTTTGTAGCAACCAGTAACGGTCTTTCCTTTCCATATTTAGCACTCCTTTTAGGACTGCTCGTAAGGCAGGTCTGGTGTTAACAATCCCCCTTAGCAATTGCTTGTCTGAAAAGAATCTGATTTCTCCTTAGTTTATGAAGCTTAGTTTGGCTGGATATGAAATTCTTGGTTGAAAATTCTTTTTCTTAGGAATTCTGAATATAGGCCCCCGATCTCTTCTGGATTGCAGAGTTTCTGCCATTGGTCTGCTGTTAGCTTGATGGGGTTTCATTTGTAAGTTACCTGCCCCTTCTCTCTAGCTGCCTTTAACATTTTTATTCTCATTTCAGTGTTGAGAATTTGATGATTATGTGTCTGAGGGATAGTCTTCTTGTGTGGTATCTGACAGGGGTTCCCTGTACTTTCTGAATTTGAATGTTGTCCTCTCTACCCAAGTTGGGGAAATTTTCATGGATGATATCTTGAAATATATTTTCCAAGGTGCTTGGTTTTTCTCCCTCTCTTCCAGGGACACCAATGAGTCATAGATTTACATGAGTCCATATTCTCCGGGGTTTTGTTCATTCTTCTTTATTGACTTTTTAAAATTATGTTCTGACACAGTTATTTCATACAGCTAGACTTCAAGTTCTGAGATTCTTTCTTCAGCTTGGTCAATTCCACTGTTAGTACTTACGACTGAATTATAACATTCTTCTAGTTTGTTTTTCAGCTCTATCTGGTCATTTTGGTTCTTAAAATGGCCATTTTGTCTATCAGCTTCTATATTTTTAAATATTAATCTTTTGTAACATGGAGAGGTTCTATCTCCTGAATCTCAATGATCTTTATTCCTATCTATATTCTGAATTCTATTTCTGTCATTTCACTCATTTCAGCCTGAATAGAAACATTGCTGGTGAACTCATGCAATTATTTGGCGGTAAGGAGATACTCTGGCTTTTTGAGTGTCAGAGTTCTTGCCCTGGTTCTTTCCCATTTGTGTGGGCTCATGTTACTTCAATCTTTGAAGTTGCTGTCCTTTGGATATATTTTGATTATTTTCTTCCTTCATGCCCTTGGGAATTTATTAGGGTATAATATATGTGTGTTTCACTAACTTCTATTCCAGTCTACTCCTGGGTCTTGGAAAAGCCCACTCTGATTACAGTCTCCATGCTTATGTTTCTATTGTTTGGTGTTCTGGTCAATGGGGCTCCTTCAGATAGGGGTTGCAGTTGACATAAAAATGGCATCCTTGCCAGGTCAGCCCCAATCTGCTGTCTGTGTGTTTCATAGGGAAACCAGGTCTGTGCCTGCTTGAAGAGTTCAGCATGAAGCAGGAATACTCAGGTAGAAGACTTGGCAGCTGTGGCTCCTCTGGGTATGAAAAGTGGGATGGGTGGAGTTGATCCCCCTTGCCATCTGGGTGTTTTTTAGGGCAATAGGAGATTGCACCTTTTGACAAATGTAGGCAGAAGTAGTACCAACGAGCTAGAAACTCTAGTAGGTGTGGCTTGCCTGGCTACCAGTGGTGGGGATGGGGGTGGGGAGACACATGCTGCCATCTGGGTGCTTCCTGGAAAAACAGGAAGCTCTAAGTCTTGTTTTAAATAACTACACATACTAAAAGCTACAAAGGATTATAATTTAGCTCCCTATTCAGTGAATGTTTTGAATAAAAATTTCAACTTTGAATAAATTTCAACTGAAATATAGGTATTGCCTTACATAATGTTAAATACCACACATGGTTCTTTAGGTTGATTTATAAAACAGTTTTCCAAAGACAGACATTTCTAAAATATAACTGATAATGGACATCATAGTGCAAAATAACATAATATGCAGAATTTTGCTTTGTTTTGTACAAGAGCTATATAAGTAAAATTTTGTATTTTAATTACATTCTGTCTACATGTATGTGTATGTGTATGTATAAGTAAAGTTGGATAACTACAGGTTCTCTTTCAACTGGTAAAATATGATAGCTAATAATAACTTCACAGTAACACTCAGAGTAAGGTCTGATGTTTAACCTTTGACAGAATGAATTTTTAATGACTTCACTTTGATTTTACAAATAGGATTTAAAAAATTAACCTATAACAGGAATCAACTGATTTTTTTATTTGAAGTATCTAATGGCATTGAAAATGCTGGGATCATCTCATTATCTATGGAGTTCAGTTAGCATAGCCACACATTGATGGCTATTTAATTTTTCATGGTGCATAAGAAAACTTGAAGGTGAAAATAGTGCAAGCATTTTTGGAAAGAAATCTTTGAATGCAAATTGAGTTTTCATAGGGAGGTATGTTAACACACTTTCAGCAGTTACTCTTGCTAAATTCTTATATTTGGGTACATACTTTTTTCACATGTTAATTAGATTTATGCTGTTTGTTCAATAGATTCAAGTTCTAGAGTTCTCTTGTGCTTCATTGTGTCACCAATGTGGGTGGTAAATGTGCATGAACATTTTGCATGATTACGTTTTCAATATCAGTTATCCTAAACAATAGAGACTCAGAACTTATTTTTCCATTGCTCATGTACTTGTTTGGACTTACTGCTGCTGAATTTTTTTTAAATAATAGAGAACAACAAAGACAAAATCATGAACATATAACAAATATAGAATTGCAGTTTTTAACCACAATGACAAAAATAATCATTATAACAAAGCATCCAGACTACTATGTATTCTACTGCAGGATTACTCTGTCTTTGTATAATATATACATTTAAAATACAGTCAACAAAAAATTGCCAGAATTTCTTGTTAACCTTCGTGGGTTTTGGTATCTTCTAAGCTTCAGCAAGAGCCATGGCACACTAGCTATTTTAAAGTGGTCAGCAAAGAGAGCCACGCAGAAGAGTGAACCTCATTTTGTTAGTTAAAATAATATCCTTAAAGACTTTGGGTCTTTTGCTTCTGGAAAAGGTCCAGAAATTAAAACTGCGTTTTGGTTGTCTTTCAGACTGAAAAGTGTTAGAACTCAACTCTCTACCCATGAGTGCCTCACACAATACTCTAGGGACAATGCCAGAAGATGAAAGTTAAGTTAAAGATATGCCAAAATCATCCTAAATTAATGCAACTGTTGATAATAATTTTAAGCAACAACAAATCAGAATAACTGCTAAATATACCATAAGGGTCGCAGGGACAATAAGTATAACCTGGATATCTTCCAGTGAAACCAACATTTAGTCACACGCAATATTGGGGAGTTCTTTATCATAGAACCACAACTAAAATTGTCACCTATTTAGAGTTCTGTTGATTATTCCCATTAGTTTGGGCAAGTTCCTTTATTTCTATAAACTCATAAAGTTGATATGAAGATTGAGTTCTAGGAAAGAGAAAAGCTCAAAGTCTGGTAGCTAGAAATATTAAGAGTATGTATCTGAATGAATTTTCAGTGACAATAAAATTTAAATAGTCTCATTTTTAGTCCAGTTACATTTAGGTACTTTGAGTCTGTTTAATAAATTTAATCTGAAATTACAATCAAGTATAATTCTTATATCACAATGAATAGGCTTAAATATGGTAAATCTATTTAAAAATAGAAAACACATTGGATTGAAGATTTCTTGGATATTCAGTTGCTTGCTTAGTGATGGAGGTGTGAAAATGAAAAACGATAAACAGTAACAGAGAGTTTCCTTTGCCATTAACATCTGTTAAAGTCACAATTATTAATATTGCAACCATTTTACACAGCAGGAATGGTTTCCATCTCCATTTATATTACAACAAATAATTTGAGAAGTGATTAATGAGACTTTTAATTATAGATTGAGTTTATCTTGAAACAATCTGTGCCACTACAGCTGGAAAGGATCAGGCTTTAATTACAACCAGGAAAAACTCCACAGTGAAGCAAAACATGTCCATTTTAGGGTGCACAGACCTTCTCCATGCCTGCCTCACCTTCACACTTGACTGCTTAGCTCCATTTTTTAACACATGGTGCTAATGAGGCCATGGTCATGTTTTCATTGTCCATATGTGCCAGTTAGCTTTACTGTTCCAGTGCTACAGATTGTTTTCCTAAACTTGGGCTGCCAATTCAACAATTTCTCTGCTCATTCACCAGGGAGATCTGGCAAAAAAGGAAAAAAAAGCATAGACTATCTGTTATGAAGTTTAAACAACTGCTGATTGCTTGGGGATAAGGGTAAGAAGGCTTATCTTAAAACATCATAGTCTTCAAAATGGCATGTTAATTCAGAGCCTTCCTCTGACTTGATTACTTTTAGTTTAAGAAATAACTATTTAAGGGAGGCAGTATAAAAAGAACACTAGAGCAGGAATTTGAAATCTGAATTTTATTCTGATCTCTTTTCCAAATGGATGCATGACCTTGGACTGCCATCAGATTAGCCTACGCTTATTATCCTCTGGAAAGTTTGAGGGTTGCCTCACATAAAATTGCCCACGAGGCAAGCTGTATAATTCTATAATTCAAGATGCCAAGCATTGGAAGCATTGTTTGATGATGAGGCTTCAGGCTGGAAAGGGGAACTGATGCATCTTACAAACACGAACTGTATCTCAAGCAGATGGTTGTTAGTTGCTAGTTGTCAGGATCTCTTGTTGAGCAAAGATGTGTTCCCATGGACTTACAGGTGCTTCTGTTTGGTAGCACTGGTTTTGCAGTTCTGTTGCCTACAGGAGAAGTGCAAATCAGCCATCAGGCCAGGGGGAGAAATACATGATATTGGTCTTGATGAATTTACTCACTATCTTTCTTCTGGTTTTCTCAGAAGACTTCTGCCCTAGGCATGGAATGGGTACATTCTTCCCTGTCAAGTCCTGGGAATTATTTTTCACTGTGAGCACAGTGCCCCTTTAAGCTTTGCATCACAGAATAACTGTCAGGAGACAAGTGCCATGACAAGAAATATCCATCCTTAAAACCAACTATTTATTTGCACCCAAAGACATGTTGAGGGTAGAGGTTGGTGTGAAAACTTTTGATATATACGTGCATGCATACACACACACACACACAAGCTAGAAAAGTTCTTGTTTACTAATGTAGAGAGGACTCTATATTTACATTAGGGTCTAACATGGGTACTTATTTCTTTTAACAACTATAGGCTGGATAAGAATTATAACTAAGTTGGTAAAGCAACTCTTCTTGAGGGAATTAAATTATTTTACCTAATAAAAAGCACAGTGCCCATTTTTACTTTATCCATAGTAACTACAGTGGGAGGGAGAGAGTGGAAATGTTTTTATTTATGAATGAATGTATTTGCATGGATTGCTTTCTGTGGGATATAACTCTGACTAATGTTCCATAGACTGCTAACAGTGGAAGTACCTAACATAAACACTTCATTGGCTTGAATTCACACCTTCACTTGTGCATGCACACACACATACACGGGATGTTAGTGGCCATTTGTTCCATTCTTTTGTTACGTTCCACTTATTTTTCTTCCTGATTATACAGGCGAGTAAACAAGAAGTGGCTTCCTACCCTTGTCCTTCTGATTCTAAAACTTCTGTTTTTCTCTAGATTACAACCTAGGTCTCTGTGTGTGAAGGGAAATAGGTGGTATTATAGTTGTTTTTAGAATTTGTATAAGAATCCAACATATCCATTTTGTGTAAGTTTGTGGAAAATATAGTAAACATAATTGAATATGAAAAAAATAACTCTTCCTCCAACTTTCCCTGGAGAGGAACAGTTCTTTTCCAGTTGGAGAAACACATGAAACAAACCACTCCAGTATCTGTCCTGCCAATAAAATTAGAAATGTATGATGTCACTCTAGGAAAGTAACATCATGTGTATAGGAAACAGACAAGTGCATTGACTAATTTTAGTGGGGGCATTCATTTTGTACATTTTTTATGTTGCTATAAGGAATAAAGGTCATGTAGTATCTCTTTTCATATTTTGTACAGACCCTGAGTGAGAGAAGGGGCATTAATAATTTTGTAGTAGTGTACGCTGATGGTTAAAAAATTATGACATCTATATTTTGGAAGAAAATAAGATTTGGAGAAAGGCAATTCCAAGTTGCTAGGACAGTCATTTTAAAAAAACAGCAAGAGTTTCTGGCCCATCACCACTTCTCCCCACCAGTTCTCTCTTCATGGTGTTACACACTAAACAAGGAGGTATTTATAAGAAAAATCTCAAACCAGAATCAAATTTAAATACTAACACACCTGAAGCATTCTGATTAAGAATTAAGGGACAGACAAGAATAATTAAAATTACCTTGTTATTGTGACTGTTCTGGAAACAAGGGATGTATTAGAAGCAGAGAAGATGCAAGAGATGTGAATGTGAAAAAAAGGCAGGGGGCGCTGGTCATCCCCCACCAACGTGATCATGAACATCAAACACCTGAAGTAATCAATTCCATATTTTGACTTAGTAATAAAATTAAGTCAGGTGGCAGGTTATCAATAACAAAATGTTTTAAAATATAGAGACTATAATAAGATAAATTTTTAGAATAAAACATCCTATTTCAAAGCAAATAAAAATAATAAGATAATAGTGGTTCTTCTCTAATCTGTTAAAAATAATCACAAATAAATAATGAGGAAGATATATTTTCCAGAAACTAGTAAAATAATGTTAATATTCCTGGTGAGAATGTGTCATGAAAATTTGAAAAACAAATGATAAAATAACTAAATTCTTAAGTTAAAAAACAAATTTTGAATAATATATAGAATATATTTTAAATAACTTGGAGTATAAAATATAACCACCTGGTTGAAATAAAATGTAGTTGATTTTAAGTTTTCTTATGCTTTAGGCATTAAATTCCTGAATATTAAAAAAACTATTTTTAGATTTAAAATCTTTCTGTGACCGGTGTCTAAAAATCGTAGCATGAAGCGCATAAAGTTGTTTGAGTTCTTGTTCAGAGACTGGCCTTGTATCGCATGAAATTTAAAACCAGGTTCAAACAACTACAAAAGACACTTATAAAATTATAGCATTAAAGCTGTATTTTGGAGATTGAACACACATGTCATTACAGAATTAGTAGAGGCTTAATTTGCTTGACATACTTCTTAAGCAGATTTTTAAAACGTTTTTATATTACACTTTATTCTTTTGTGAAATAGAAATAACATGGAACAATTAATGTGTGTGTGAGGTCCTCTGTTCCAAGTTACCCTTTTATTCCACCCATTCTTTCTTATTCATAGTGAGGTAGGTGGCACTAATAGCATAAGATAAATAGATATCAAAGACTAATCATCCTTACGAATCACTCTGACGGTTCACCTTGTCTTTGCTATCTGGAGAAATAACTCCAACTCGATGTTAGACATCAATGCAAACAACCATCCATGTTTCAAAAAACTGTGCTAGAAGTAATGAACTTGAAAAATAATTCAGTTAATCGGCAGCTTGACGGGTTCAGAACAAAAATTAGAGAAATGGAAGAAAGGGTAAAACTACTGGAAAAACACAGTAGGGAATGTAAGTAGAGTGTGAAAACTGCTGCGGAACAGATTGCTGTTATAATTAGAGACAACATTTCACTCTCCTTTAAATACAAGTCCCTGGAAATTGCTCTGAGTGAAAGAGGGGGAGGCACAGCTGTTTCAGTGTGCAGCTGGTGAGAATGACAAAGAGTACAGTCAGTTAGACGTAAACCAGTTAAAAAAATAAATAGCTGAGTAACAGTTACACCTGGCTTGAGCATAACCACAAATATGCATTATTCTTTCTTTCTTTTTTTTTTTTTGAGACGGAGTTTCGCTCTTGTTACCCAGGCTGGAGTGCAATGGCGCCATCTCGGCTCCCCGCAACCACCGCCTCCTGGGTTCAAGCAATTCTCCTGCCTCAACCTCCTGAGTAGTTGGGATTACAGGCACGTGCCACCATGCCCAGCTAATTTTTTGTATTTTTGGTAGAGACGGGGTTTCACCAAGTTGACCAGGATGGTCTCAATCTCTTGACCTCGTGATCCACCCGCCTCGGCCTCCCAAAGTGCTGGGATTGCAGGCGTGAGCCACCGCGCCCGGCCTAAATATGCATTATTCTTAAGGAAATAAAACATAGAGGAATTTTATGGAGAAGAAGAAAATGTCTGCCTGGTAATAAATATGTTGCATGCATGTAAGAATCTCTCCGACTAGTGCCTCACGCCTGTAATCCCAGCACTTTGGGAAGCTGAGGCTGGTGGATTACCTGAGGTCAGGAGTTTGAGACCAGCCTGGCCAACATGGTGAAACCCTGTCTCTATTAAGAATACAGAAAATTAGCCTGATGTGGTGGTGGGCACCTGTAATTCCAGCTACTTGGAAGGCTGAGGCAGGAGAATTGCTCGAACTTGGGAGGTGGAGATTGGAGTGAGCAGAGATGGCGCCATTGCACTCCAGCCTGGGAAACAGAGTGAGACACCATCTCAAACAAACAAACAAACAAAAAAAATCTCTCCAACTACTAATGGTATAAAGAGGTAAAAAACCTAAATCAAAAATAACAATATTATGAGACTGATAGCATTAATTACAGTCCTCACATTCAATTTTGTCCTTTGTTTTACATAAATCTTGAGAAGTCATCAAATACTTGGTGATTAATAAAAAAAATCTCCTCCCTGTAATAGTCAAAAGAATATTGAATGGGTGTCCTGCAAGGATACTCCACACACCCAATTACTGGTCTCACCCTTCCTCTGTGAATACTTTGGAAACATGAACAGACTCAACCTGCTCACTTATTTTGTCTTGCCATAAAAGTGCTAGACAAATATGAAATTATGAATACATACACTTTTGGCTTACAGCTGACCGAAATCTCAGAAATACCAGGATTATACAGCTTGTTCTCTCACTTTTTAATGTTATCAAATATTAACATCTATATCAGATTTTTTTCCCATAGCACAGAGCAAACAATTCCTACCAGTGCATTAGCTGCACAATTATACAAGCAGATCCATCCTGTAGATATTCTTAAAGAGCCTGTTATGATATTTGCCAAAACCAAGTTATTCTGTGAGTGAGGGTGTTGTCTGAGATGAGATAGTCGCTTCGTGAACTGACCCATAAGAATTCACAGACTATCTCTGTTTCACCTTCTGATCATATGCACATGCAACCCAGGAAGTTTGATGGTTCTTACCACTTCAACACAGATGCTTTTCACTTTTCTAGTCTTCACCTCATTCTGCCAGGGAAAAAGGGATGCACAGAGGGGCAAGCTGTCATTTGTAAGGTGTCTTGACTGCCTATGCCAATCAGTAAACTGATTCTACTTTTATTTTGGAGAATATGGGTGACATGAGAGAGAATGAGGAGAAATTTCTGATGACACAGATTGAGTAGAGTCTGAAAACTGTAGTCAGTCCACAAACAAGGTGACTCAAACAATGTTTCAAACAAAAAGCTTTTTGCTCATACTTCTTAGAAACTTTTTTACTCATTCATCAGAAGAGAATTTTAGCTCAATTACTTAGTGAAACTTCTCTGAAGCCTTGGATATGATATCATTATCTTCCATAATTTCCCATATTTCATATGTGTTAATCACATTTTAAGCATTTATTTAATAGCTATATTTCACATCAGAAGATTTCTACATAAACACAGAGAAAATATCTGTAGTGCTCTGAAAGGACATGGCACCTATTGAAACCAAATAAATATGTATAGATTATTAATTAGTTCTTTATCCATCCATCACTTCCACAGTTATTTCCTGAGCAGCTGCCTTTGCACAACTTTCATTCTACAAGAAGGGGTCAGACAATAAAAAAAATTAAATAAAATGTCCAGTTTGTAAGAAGAAGGCAAATACTGCAGAAAAAAGAAAAAAATAGAACAGGTTGAGAAAGATTAGGAGTGCTGGCATGGAGGGTGGGTGGCCTAAGATAGGCTTATTGAGAGAATGTCCGACAGAGGTAAAGAAAATTTCCCTTGAATTCCTAACTGAAAACTGTGCCATGCAGAGTAAGAGACAGGAAATGCCTAGTATGTTCAAGAGACAGAAATTACTTTTGTTGAAATAGTACCAAGAATCCAGGTGCATTCTTATTTTGCTTCCCCCTCCTAAAGAGTCTTTGTATTTTTCAGAATGGCTTTACTGATTACCCATCAACTATTTTCACTGTTCTGAAGATGAGAATCCAAATACTGTCTTTTGACACCACAGATCTGTTTTCCAACAGAGACATCCCTTCCTTCTATCGCTTCCCTCCATCGGAAATAACCGTGGAAAAAACAGAGTTGAGGTGTAATAGAGCTGAAAATCAACTTTTTAAAATTGAATTTCTCCAGAATTGAGAAGACACCTCACTTTTCCTGTAGCCTTCAGGTAAACACTTACAAAGAGGTATTTTAATAACCACTTAGACACTCAAAGACAGCTCTTCAGGTGGTCTCAGAGAGGGTGAAAAATTGCACATGTCATCTGCCAGAACAGATATTAAATTACCTTGGCCTACAGAAACTTTCTATTTGTCTAGAAGGTATTTATTTTACCACTTTAGGTGTTTGGAAAACAATAGGCTAAACTTCCTATGACAGAATATACATCAATGAAAACTCAGTATCTCTTCAATCTTTTATTATATACTCTGTTGCTTGTGGCCTAAACTTCCTGCGACAGAACATGTATCAAAGAAAACTCAGCATCACTTTAATCTTTTACTGTGTCCTCTGCTGTTATATATCTGTGATTACCTTTAGCATATAATACTTCATTCATTTTTCTTAGTATGCATGTTTTTTACATTTCACACAGTATATTAAATCAGAATATGTAGACACATAGGTTTAAATTGAATACTTTTGGAAGTTTGTTTAATCTGTACATTGAATGCTATCTTTATAAGTGCTTTATTTTGGGAAACATTTCAACATAATCAGTCCATCAATATTTTTAATATACTAGACACTATTTGATTAGCTATAAGTATTATTTCGCTACTATATCTCCCTTTGAATATCTGTTATCCCAGGAAATCTGTGGTAATTAATTCTAAAATAGGAATAAATGAGCACAGCAGTATAAGGATTATAAAAGTCCTTTGGAATTTAATTCATACGTATAATTCTGTGTAAATTTTTATTTTACATAAACATGTTATCTCCTGTAGTGACTTCCTGAACTAAGAGTGAGTACAAAAGATTTAATATACTCCTAAGATTTATATAAATTTTTACTGAATTGTAAATGCATTGAGCAATATTTATCATGTCAATGTTGGAAACTGACAAGAACAGGATGTCATCTTAACCCTTAAAGGTCTTAACGTTATGCTGAGGAATTGATATGCATACATAAAAGGAAAAATGGTGTGTGTATGTGTCTAAATTTGACCAAATATATTGTAAAATTCAAAATTATGAATACATTTGAGAAACAAACTGATAAAGAAAAAATATATAGTCATAATCCCCTGAACAATTTCAAATATTATGTTGAAATTTTCCTTTTCTGTTGTTATAAAAGAAGAATGAAACAAAATGTCTACTCCTAAATGATGTTAAATGAACCAAAGCTCTCTTTGAGAGGAAAAGGCAAGTGTGGTCAACATCTTATTTAGGATTTACACACTGCATACTCAGGTTATAAACTTTTTTCATATGATGACTTTTTTGTTTTTGAGATGGAGTTTCACTCTGTCTCCCAAGCTGGAGTGCAGTGGCACAACCTTGGCTCACTGCAACCTCTGCTTCTCGGGTTCAAGCAATTCTCCTACCTTAGTCTCCCAAGTAGCTGGCACTACAGCGCCCACCACCATGCCTGGCTAATTTTTGTATATTAAGTCTAGATGGGATTTCACCATGTGTGTCAGGGTAGTCTCAAACTCTTCACCTTAAATGATCCATCCACCTCAGCCTCCCAGAGTATTGGGATTAAAGGCATGAGCCATCATGTCCAGACTCATATGATGACTTCTAATTAATGAGAATGGACAAAATCTGTCTACAATTTTTACATAAATATGCAATTTCTAAATTGAAAACCTATAAGGGCATAGCTATTTAAACGGTTTTTAAATAGGTTATTTTGTTTTTCTATTTATGTTATAAAATCTAGAAATTGGCAAATTGTATAATTTAGCCCTACAAATCCTGTTTCACTTCTGTCTTTAGCATAAGTATGTGACTGCTTTTTTGTTTCTGTTTTCCTACAGGGTCCATGTTATAATAATTAGGAGTGTTTTGTGCAGATTTTATGTGAGCACCATGTATAGGTCCATTTCTTCTATAAAACTTGAATTTAAATTTGAAAATCTTCAGAATTAATCAGGTAGTAGGTACAGAAATAGCACTATAAAACCTCATGCAAACACTTATTATATAAAATATATTTTTTCTATACAGAATGAATAAACAAACTGAATCATGACCAATAATCTAGGTGAGTTGCTTTAAGTTGAATATGTACTAAAAAAACACATAAAAGTAATTTCTCATATTTTAACTTCATAGAATGAATGATATTTCTTATTTGTTCTCAGAAAAATATGTTTGTGTAATTTATACATTAAAAAAATCCATCAATATTTGTGATTGTTTTCACCGAAAACATACAAAGATATTTCATTAAATGAAAATATTATTTCACAAATACATTTACTATTGAATATCTGTGTGTTTTTAATTTGGGACATTTATAGTAATGTGTGGCAACACGGGAAAAAGTAGAATATGTATAAACTTCTACCTCCTTTCACCTATATGTTTCATCATCTCAATTTCTAACTTCCAAATAAATCACTAAATATCTGCAGATGTCACATCAATTAGAATTACTTTCAGTTGAAGGAACCAGTAATTTGGCTACATCAGACAGGAATTTTTCTTCTGTTCCATACGTAGTAATTAAGACTATTCAGACGAAGTATGGCAGTTCCATTATGTCCTCAGTGACCTTGACACTTTTTAACCTTTCATTCCACCTTCCTTAGCATGTAGCACTGATTTTCATTCTTGCAAAATGCTTTTGACATCTCTAGGCATCATGCTTGCGTTCCAATGCGGAAGATAAAGAAAAGAAAGGCAATAGTCAAAAGATACAAATGTGTGTAATAGCTCTGCCAACTCTAACAAGCTAGAAGTAAGAGACAAAGCAGATTTTATTGTATGAAAAGCATATACAAAAACGTATTTTAAAGTTTTCTCTCTATATATAGGAAGATATTCTCTATACTATATATATCTTCTAGTTTCCTTTTGTGGTTAGAAACTGGAGATTAAATGTGGGTGATTAACAGCTGTTTAAAAGGAAGTGATAATTTTTGCCAATAAGAGGATTACTGTAAAAATTTATCTTCCTCTTGGCTGAGGCATTTTAGATTTAAAATATTTGCAGATACTATGTGGCATTCACGTACATTTGAGAGCACTTTTTAATTTTAGTACTTGCTTTTTTTTAGAGCAGTTTTAGATTCACAGTAAAATCAGGAAGGAGGTACAGAGATTTTTTATATCTTCTCCGTTGTTACACGTGTATACTCTCCCCCATTATCAACATTCTGCACAAGAGTGGTACATATTTTACAATTGATAAAGCTACATGGACATCTGATAATCACCCAAGTTCATCGTTCACATTAGAGTTCACCTTAGGTATTGTACAGCCTATGCAAGTGCACATTTGAAGAAAGCATGGGCTTGCTGACAGGGTTCTGCTAATGTAATGAAGAGATACCATGTGTGTAAATACAGTAGAGGGATATTACATTAGTCTCATTAACCCATTGAACCTCCCGGTGTTTCAACACAACTGTAACAGGGCTTATATGGAGTAGTGTAAACCAGAATGTTTGACTTAGTGAAGATTAATTGGCAACACCAAAACATGTCAAGAGATTCTAAGTACATAAAACTAAATGTGTTTTGAAATGACTGTACATATTTCTAACTTTTTCTAATCCTGTGAAGATATTTAACTTTTCATTTTATTAATTTTTAGAAACATGTACGATTTCTATATTTATAAGCTACATATGATATTTTGATACAAACCTATAAACTGTAATAATCAAAGCTGGGTATTTGGGAGATTCATTATCTCAAACATTGATTATTTCTTCATGATGGGGACATCTGAAATCTTTTCTAGCTATTTTGAAATATAAAAATAAATTATTACTAGCTATATTTGCCCAGTTGTGCTACCAAACACCAGATCCTGATCCTTCTATAAAACTTACTCAAATTCAATAGCTTTCTGAAAATTCTAGAAAAGTATCTGCTTTGTAGTAAACACTTGATAAAGCATAGTTCACTTGTGAAATAAATGAATCGTTTTCTTTAAACAACAAAACACATTTACATACAGAATTGTTCCTTTACAGCGTGGGTAGATGCCACCATTTTATAACTCACTGGTTTTCAATTTTTTGGGGAGCTCAAAACTCTTTCAAAATAATAATTTTACACAGACCTCCATGTAGCAAATGTTTTAAAAACTGCTATAATTAAAGCAAAATTCTCCAGAACTCTGCTCCCTCTGCCTCCCGAGCCATCCCTTGAGGCTTCTGAGGCAACTCCGAGTTGCCCTAGGATTCTTAAAAACATATTGAATCTAGTAAAACAAGCCATGCAGATAATTATACTTCTAGCTTAATATAATCTTTTTAATTTGGAATAAACTCATTTCTCCATATTGTTGATCGTCAAATGATAATGAATTATGAACAATAGTATGTATTGTTCTTTTTAAAAAGTAGTTTTATTAAAGTCGTTCGTTGTAATATGTTAAAACTTGAAGCGGGTGAGAAATAAGCTATTGAATGAGGCTGATGGTTTACATCCCTCTATCTTCTAATTTGTTACAATGTGCCCCTCCCTACATTCTTTGTTTTGCAGAGTTACCTCTGTTTTTCTCATACACTGATCTGGGAATCGAAATGTCTTTATCTAATTATTTTAATTTGGATTTTTGTCCAGCATTTTAAATCTAGATTAAATGATAGAAACACATACAATTATATAATTTGAAATTCAAGTCTGTGACAATTTCAGCTACCAGAGTGCCAACATAGCAGTAGCGATCTCTTTAGATCATAGTTCATCTGGTATGATATTAGTTTTTATATACTGCCAAGCTTGGCTCAATATTCCTCCCATTGATGTTTTTGAACAACTCCCAATAAATTTTATTGTGTAAACAACAGACTTAGTTTCTAAGAACCTTATTTGTTCATTAACTTTTATGTGCATATATATATATGCATAAGCACACATGTACACACTTATACAAATGTAATTGCAAAACGACATAGGTATTCAATTATTACAAAGAGTACCTAGTATAATACTATTTCCTTCCTCCATTTTGGTCCCCTGAAATTGCCAGTTGCTCAATGCCTAGTTCTGGTTAATAATATTAATTTTGTAGTAGAGTGCATATGTTTCTAATATTGTTGAATTACATAAAGTTCTAATTTAATAAATGAATAATTATGTTAAATATTGATGACTCTGATACATACATTTAGTTTTCACCTCAAATTACTAAATGCACAAGTGCTCCAAATTCTTAGCCTAAGCCAGTATATATTTTTAAATATTCTGTAATATTTTTCAAGAGTAATTTGAAGTTGTCTCATAAAATTCACATTTGAAAACTGTTCTCAATTTTTTAAAATACAGTCTTTATTATTAAAAGAGTTTTAGGGTTAAAGAAAATTAAATGGTTCTGTGTACCTCCTGCCCCCATATACACCCTAGAATGATACCCTCTTTTTTTTAAACTTTAATTTGAGGTTCAGCAATGGATGTACAAGTTTGTTATATAGGCAAATTGTGTCTCATGGGGATTTGGTGTACAGATTATTTCACCACCCAGGTAATAAGCATAATACTCAAGCGGTACTTTTTTTTCTTTACCCTCCTCTCTTCCTTCACCCTCAAGTAGGTCTGGTGTATGTTTTTCCCTTCTTTGTGTTCATATGTACCCAATGTTTAGCTCCTACTTATAAATGAAGACATGTGCACTTGGTTTTCTGCTTCTGTGTTAGTTCACTTAGGATAATGGCCTCTAGCTCCATCTGTATTGCTACAAAAGAAATTATCTCATTTATTTTTATGACTGCATATTATTCTATGTTGTATTTGTACCATACTAATCCACTCTACTATTGATGGGTATTTAGGTTGATTTCAAGATTTTGCTATTGTGAATAGTGTTGCCATGAACATATGTATGCATGTCTATTTATGGTAGAATAATTTATATTCCTTTGATTATATATCCAATAATAGGATTTCTGGGTAAAACGGTAATTCTGCTTTGAGTCATTTGAGAAAGCTGGTTTCCACGATGGCTGAACTAATTTACATTCCCAACAGTAGTGTATAAGCATTTCCTTTTCTCTATAAGTTCACCAACATCTTTTGCTTTTTGACTTTTTAATAACAGCCATTCTGACTGGTGTGAGACAGTATCTCATTCTCATTGCTTTCAAAGAACATCTTTATTTCTGCCTTCATTTTGCTATTTGTCCAGTAGTCATTCAGGAGCGGGTTGTTCAGTTTCCAAGTAACTGTGTGGTTTTGAGTGAGTTGCTTAATCTTGAGTTCTAATATGATTGTACTGTGGTCTAAGAGACTGGTTGTTATGATTTCCATTCTTTTGCATTTGCTGAGGAGTGTTTTACTTCCAACTATGTGATCAATTTCAGAATGAGTACAATGTGATGCTAAGAAGAATGTATATTCTGTTGATTTGGGGTGAAGAGTTCTGTAGATGTCTATTAGTTTCACTTGGTCCTGAGCTGAGTTCAAGTCCTGGATATCCTTGTTAATTTTCTATCTCATTGATCTGTCTGATATTGACAGTAGGGTGTTAAAATCTCCCACTACTATTATTGGGTAGTCTAAGTCTCTTCATAAGTATCTAAGAACTTGGTATGTGAATCTAGGTGCCTATACCTTTAGGATATTGGGTGCCTATATATTTAGGATCGTTAGCTCTTCTTGTTGAATTGATCCCTTTACCATTATGTAATGCCCTTCTTTGTCTCTTTTGATCTTTGTTAGTTTATAGTCTGTTTTATCAGACTACATTGCAACCCCTGCTTTTTTTCTTTTTTTTTTTTTTTGCTTCCATTTGCTTGGTAAGTCTTCCTCCATCCCTTTATTTGAGCCTATGTGTGTCTTTGTACATGAGATGGGTCTCTTGAACACAGCACACTGATGGTTCTTGACTCTTTATCCAATTTGCCAGTCTTTGTCTTTTCATTGGGGCATTTGGCCGATTTACATTTAAGGTTAATGTTGTTATGTGTGAATTTGATCCTGTGAGATTATGATGTTAGCTGGTTATTTTGCACATTAGTTGATGCAGTGTCTTCATAGTATTGATGGTCTTTACAATTTGGTATGTTTCTGCAGTGGTTGGTACTGGTTATTCTTTTCCATGTTTAGTGCTGCCTTCAGGAGCTCTCATAAGGCAGGTCTGGTGGTGCCAAAATCTTTTGGCATTTGCTTGTCCATAAAGGATTTTATTTCTCCTTCACTTATGAAGCTTAGTTTGGCTGGATATGAAATTCTGGGCTGAAAATTCTTTTCCTTAAGAATGTTAAGTATTGGCCCCACTCTCTTTTGGCTTCGAAGGTTTCTGCCAAGAGATCTGAGCCAGACCACTTGGATCCCTGGCTTCAGCCACCTTTCCATGGGAGTAGACATTTCTGTCTCACTGGCATTCCAGATACCTCTGTGTCATGAAGAAAAAACTGTTGTGGCTTGTTGCTGTCTGCCCAAATGGCCCCCTAGTTTTGTGCCAGAAATCCAGGGCCCTCATGGTGCTATAGGTGCCAGAGGGAATCTCCTGGTCTGCGGGCTGTGAAGACAGTGGGAAAAGCACAGTATCCAGGTTGCAATACAAGATACAGACCCTAAAAGCTTCCCTTGGCTGGGAGAGGGAGTTCCCCGACACCTTGCACTTCCCAGGTGAGGCGATGCCCTACTCTGCTTTGGCTCGCCCTTCTTGGGCTGCACCCACTGCTCAACCAGTCTGAATGAGATGAACCAGGTATTTCAGTTAGAAATGCAGAAATTACCCACCTTCTGTGTCAATCTCCCTGGGAGTTGCGCACTGAAGTTGTTCCTATTTGGCCATCTTGCTGAGGAATAGTCTGTTTAGTTTTCTGCCTCAGTAGTCTGTCTAGTACTCTCAGTGTGATGTTGAAGTTTCCTGCTATTATTGTGTGGAAATCTAAGTCTCTGTTTGGGTCTCTAAGAGCTTGCTTTGTGAATTGAATGCTCTTGTGTTGTGTGTATATATATTTTGCTTTGTTATATCTTCTTGTTGAATTCAACTCTACCATTATGTAATGCCCAACTTTAAAAAAAAAATCTTTGTTCATTTAAAGTCTGTTTTGTCTGAAATTAGAATAGTAACCACTGCTTTTTTTATATTTTCCATTTTCTTGGTAGATTTTTCTCACTTTCTTTACTTTGAGTCTACAGTTACCATTGAATGTGAGATGGGTCTCCTGAAGACAGCATACCATCAGATCTTGTTTATCCAGCCTGCCACCACTTGCCTTTTAATTGGGGTATTAGTTTTGTTTACAGTCGAGGCTAGTATTGATAATGAGCAGATTTGATTCTGTCATTTGCTATCAGCTGGTTTTACGCAGACGTGTTTGTGTGGTTGTTTTATAGTATCAATGATCTATGTACTCAGGTTCATTTTGTAGTGGTTGCTGATGGTTTTTCCATGATTAGCACTCCTTTCAGGACCTCTCACATAACAGACTTGGTGGTAATAAATTTCTTTAGCATTTGCTTGTCTCAAATAATCTTATTTCTCCTTTGTTTATGAAGCTTAGTTTAGCTGAATATGAAATTCTTGCTTGGAGGTTATTTTCTTTAAGAATGCCGAATCTAGGCCCCCAGTCTCTTCTGGGTTGTAGGGTTTCTGTCAGAACATTTCTTACATGCCCTTTTTCTCGAGCTGTCTTTAACATTTTTCTTTCACTTCAACCTTGGAGAATCTGATGAGTATGTATCTCGGGGATGATCTTCTTGTGTAGTATCTTAGAGGGGTTATCTGCTTTTCCTGAATTTAAATATTGGCCCCTCTAGTCAGGTTAGGGAAATTTTCATGGACCATATGCTAAAATGAGTTTTACAAGTTGCTTTTTTTCTCCCCCTCTTTTTTAAGGTTGCCAATGAGTTGTAGGCATGGTCTCCATACATAAATCCATGTTTCTTGGAGGTTTTGTTCACTTTTTTTAATTCTTAATTTTTTTTTTTTTTTTTTTACCTGACCAAGTTAGTTCAGATAGCCAGTCTTCAAATTCTGAGATTTTTTTTTCCCCAGCTTGGTCGATCCTGCTGTTAATATTTACGAATGTATTATGAAACTTTTGTAGTGTGCTTTTCAGCTCTATCAGATCATTTTGATTCTTTTTTTTTTTTGTGATGGCCATCTTGTTTATCAGCTCCCATATTGTTCCCTTGTAAACCTTAATTTCTTTGAATTGGGTTTCAATTTACTCCAGAATCTAGATAGTCTTCATTTCTATCCATATTCTAAATTCGATTTCTGTCATTTTAACTACTTCATTCTGGTGAAGAACTATTGCTGGTGAAGTAGTGTGGTCATCTGGAGGTAAGAAGAAACTCTTTGGTTTCTTGAGATACCAAAGTTTTTGTGCTGGCTCTTTCTCATCTGTACGGGTTGGTGTTCCTTTAACTGTGGTGTAATTTGAGTACAGACAGTTGACTACTTTTCTGTGTGTTTCCAGAGTGCTAAGGCTTTGTGCAAATTTTTATCTGTAGTTGAATTCTTGTTCACGGGTTCACGGGAGAGTATGTTAGTATTTTTGGTGTTGAAGTTTGTGCTGTGATCCAGCAGATGGCACTTAAGTGAAAGACATGTAGATAGGCTTTTGCTCAGCCACGTGACTCCTCTGCATTTCCTCAGGATTGTAGCCATGCTACCTCTCAATGCTCTGAAAGCGTGTGCTCCTCTCCTACATGAGTGTTCACTGCAGTTCTCAGCTTGGCATTCCTGGGCTGCACACTGCAGCACTGGGGCAAGCTCAGGCTTTATGTTCCCTTCCCCGCTAGGAGGCAGCAGGAGGAGAGGTCATGGCAGTGGCTGAGGCAGAGGATCTTTCACTTGTCTCTTGTGTCTCCACCCCAGAAAGACATGCAAAGTGGCTTTCCATCAGTGTACGTGGCTTGTGGTGGGGCAGCTGTGTTCTGGACCAAAATCAGGGCACCTTACCTGGTGATGAGCAGAGCCAGTAGCCGACAGACTTTCAGTTGCCTCTGGGATCTCCACCTCAGAAAAATGCAGAGCCACTGCTACTTGAAATGGTCAGCAAGGGTCTGGTGCTGCTGCACTGCTGGGGGCCACACTTGATGAAAAGCTGGTGGTTGAGGGCTCACAGGGAGGATAGCACGGACAACTTTCCATACAGTGACTGTGTTGTATTGGAAACAAGTAAATCCCTCAGGCTCTTTGTTTCTTTTCCAGGTGAGGGCAGCAGGGACAGAACTGCTGCAGAAATGGAGGGCCTTTTGTTGCCTCTGGGAGCTACTTTCCAGGGAAACACAGAGCCACTGGGAGTGGAAAGGCTTGGCTGTGGGTAGGAGGTGACTGCTCTGTGTTCTCAAGCTGGGGGCACTGACTGGTGGAGAGTGAGAAGTGGGGGCTCACAGGGAAGAGAGACCAGGCTCCTTTCTGTATAGTGGCTGTGGTGTGCTGGTGTCCAGTGTAGTGATCAGGCCCTTTGTTCCTTTCCCAGTCTGAGGGCAGTAAGGGCGTTACAACTGTGTTTTTGATGGAAGAGGGGCTGTGGGTTGTTTCTAGGATTCCCTGCTCAGAAAAATACAGAGTTGCTACCAACTGAAGTGCCCAGATGGGGGAAGTGTGGTTGTACTGGGGGCCAAGATGGAGAAACTGCCCAGTGAAGAGTCGTGGAGGTGGGGAGCTGTGTGGAAAACAGTCTGGCCACTTTTCTGTAAGGCTACTGCACTGTGCTCAGGATCTGCCTCAGTCTCCAACTGCTGTGCTCCCTTTCATACCTGAGGGCAACAGGAGCAAGGGCTGCAAAGCAACAAAGATGGTGGCCTGCCTGCTTCCTTTGGGAGCTTCATCCTAGGGAAATGCAGAGCTGCTGCTGGCCCGAGAGCCAAGGTAGAGGGTGGCTGGAGTCCTGGGTCAGGAGGCCATGCCTAGAGTGGAGCACCCAGTGTGTGGACCCACATGGAAAACAGATGAACTGTGCTGGGGGTCTGTGTTAGTCCCCGATCACTGCATACCCTCTCGATCCTGAGGGCGACAGTAGTGATGGCTGTGGGGCAGCAAAAATGGCGACCTGCCTCTCCTGGGAGCCTCATTCCAGGGAAGTACAGAGTTACTACTGGCCTGAGAACTCAGGCAAGTGATAGTGGTTCACTTTTCACAAATAATGAGCTAGCACTGAGACATCATTATCACTCAAAGCCCATCATTTACATTAGAAACACTCCTGGTGTTGCATGTTTTATAGCTTTTAGCAAATGTATAATGATATGTATCTACCATTGTAATATCATGCACAGTATCTTCACTGCCCTAAAAATGATCTTTTTGCCACCTTTTATTTTTCCCTCCTCCTTTCCCTCTGATCAACCACTGATCTTTTTACAGTTTCCACAGTTGAGCCTTTTCCAGAATGCCATAAAAGTGGAATCACATAGTCTGTACTCTTTTCAGATTTGCTTTGTTCATTTAGTAACATGCTTTTAAGGTTTTCCCATATCTTTTCTTGGCATGAGAGCTCATTTTTTTTTGTAGTAAATAATTAATTCACTGTATAGGTGCGCCATTGTTTATGTATCCATTAATCTGTTGAAAGACATCTTGTTTCCTTCCATGTTTTGGAAATTTTCAATAAAACTAAACATCAATGTGCAGGTCTTTGTGTGGACGTACATTTTTAGCAGATTTGAGTAGATACCAATCAGATCAAGATACGATTGCTGAGTCATATGGTAAAAGTAGGTTCGGTTTAGTAAGAAACCGAAAATATCTTCCAAACTAGCTTTCCTGTTTTGCATTCTCAGCAGTAATGAATGAGAGATGCTGATGCAGCATTTGATATTATTAGTGCTTTGGATTTTAGCCATTCTACTCTTGCCATCTATATTTAATTATGTTGTTCTTCAGATGTCTTGCTGTAATATCTAATCATAAAATATGTGACATTTTATGGACATATCAAATATAACAGTGACTTGCCCAAAGAATTTCACAGTGATTTATTTTCTTTGGATGTTCTTAATCTCCTTGTTGCGTCTTCCCCTGAACAGAGCAATAAGTGTGCTTTTCCTCTTTCATATTGTGTTAAATTATCCTCATTATTCCATTCCTTCTTTGGGTAATTAGCTTTTATCTTTTTCTAAACACTTTAACAATTTCCTTCTTAGTAGATATATATTCCTTACTGTGACAGACACTGTCACTCTCATTTCTTTACCAACGGATTCCTGATTTTGCTTAGATGGTAAAGTGGTCCCAGAGTAAGAACTTATGTAATTGCAACAATCTGTTTCCATTTTTCCCTTTGATTGGGGTAGTAGAACTTGTGCTACTCCGTTCTACTCAACTAGAGAGAAAAGATGTCATCTGTGAGGTCATGGAACAATATTTTGTTTCTTGACAAAAGCAGAGAGAAGTGGAAGGAAATCCCCTTGGCTTTCTTCTTCTCTTCTTAATAAATGTGCGAAGATAAAATCACTGCAGTTACAGCAGCCATCTTACCATCATGAAAAGAGAAGTACCATGATAAGAATGCAGGTGGAAAAATGAAGAGCCAAGGATTGGGTCTGTGTGATAATTCTGGCTCATCAAACCACCTACAGTTTCACCTGCCTCAATAAGACACTCAGCTGGTATTTCCTTATTTGAACCGATTGTATCCTGATACCCTTGTAAAAACAGAAGATTCAGTGTCAATGGCCATGTCCACATATTTGAAACATTATTGATAGTGTTTACATCAGATAAAGGTGTCAGCTATTTGTATTTCAGTCCAATTTAGGCCTAAAGATCTCAGCTACAGGGTATTTGTTAATTAGATATTTTGTCTCTTCTTAAAAGTCATATTTGAAATATAAGAAATTTAAGGCAATGTTTTCATTGCTTATGCATGTCTTCTCCATCTTTCATGACACTTTGGAAGGAAAATTAATATATACATTGTATTACACATGCCGTCTGTCAAGATGTAGAAAATATGACCACAAACCATCACAACAGTTATGGGTAAAATTCTTAGTATCTATTTCTTTTCTTTTTTCTTTTTTGAGTCTTCTGATCTTACTTGTTACTCAGAAAATCTTATTTCTAACTGGATTCAGATTTAGAAGTAGAAGCTCTCAGAGAGGAAAAAGTCTGCTTCTCTGTGCAATTTGTTCCTGGCGCTTCTCTTTAGCCTCCTTCATTCTCTTGGCCAAAAATTTAGCATATTCTGCAGCCTCTTCCTTATTGTTCTTAGTATGCTGCTTCTTCAGAGCAATATGCCACCATTTGTGCTGCAGGACGTGTGGAGTAACAAGACATTGAGTCTTGGGTGCTTTGGTCCTAGGTTTCTTACCTTCTTTGTTTAAGGGCTTTCTTACAACATGCTGGGGGACGTCATCTTCTTTAGAGAGATTGAAAAGTTTGCAGATTCTGCTAGCTCTTATGGGCCCCAGGCAATGAGGCACTGTGGCATCAGTCAGTTCAGGAATATCCTTCTCTCCTTTTTTTTTTTTTTTTTTACAATAACCAAGTTGAGAAAACTCAGATTGGCATCCACAATGCAACCACAAACTGATTTTCTCTTTCTTTCTCCAGTTCTCCTTGATCTGTAGCAGGAATGCCCCTTCCTCAGTAGCAGGCAGACACGTCCATGGGTCAAGACACCCTGTTTCATGGGGAAACCTTGTTTGTTGTTCCCACCACTGATTCAGACCACATAACCCTTCCATTCTTCACCCAGAGCATCAGCAGCAACTTCTGTGGCCATGCGCTTCTCATAAAAAGTATGAAGTTTGCGTTCCTCGTCCACTTCAATGAGTTTCCGACAGCCAGTGACTGGGAAGGAGATGTTCAGCCTCACCTCGAAGCACCTGAACGCCTCTGAGGCACCACAGAAAATACTTCTTTTTTTTTTCATCTTACATTGTTTTTTACTTTTGAGATTGGAGTGAGTTAAATGGGCTGCACAACCCCTTCTTGATGGCAATTTTCTTCCCACTCTACCGAATAAGACTCACACTAAACATGTATTTTACATATTAAAGTCTTTCTGTATTATGTGTTTCTTTTTTTAATTTGTTTTTTGGAGATTGGGAGCAGTAACTAATAGTTAACTCTTTTGATTAAAATTCTCATTTTCTTCCTTTAGTACTTATCACTGGAAATGCTAACTCTCTGTCTCTAGCTTTATCTTTATAAATCTCCCCACAGTCAGTGACACAGTTGCTAAAGTCTGCCAAAATTTTTCCACACACAGACCCTTGACCTTTCCAAACAAGGGCCTGGGGTCCTCTTCTCCTAAAGAGCTTTACTTTCAATCATTTAGCCTTCACTGCAAATATTGCCAACTCAGACAGGCTAGCTGTGTTCTCCCCTCTGAAGGTTCTGCATTCCAGCTACTCAACTCATGCTTACCCTTACTGATTATTTCATATTCCCTGTCTCATCCTGAGTATATATTTTGATCTATTTTTGTTCTTCTTAATTTCTGTCAACCCTTCTCCCCCACCACCATTACAAGTTACGACCGTGACAGTGTGGATCTTTAAAATTTCACCTTATGCATCATCATCTTTGGCAAACAATTACTTTAAAACATAAGTTGAAATAAATAGTTAGATAAACAAATAAAGATCTGTAATTATGATAAATAAAAAAATATCTTTAAGATTCATTTTCCTTCCTTCATTCCCTTCCAGTAACTTGAGCTTTGGCCCACTCAACAAGTGGGTTCACCTTTTCCCTTCTCTATTACCCCTTCTCTAACTTCCATGACATTTCTGATTATTCTGCTAAGAAAGTTACTTAGGACATGAGTATCTTCTTCCATCCATGGTCTTAACATTAAAACTTCTGTCCTCTAAAAAGCCTATTTGGTTATTTTCCTAAACAAATACAATCTTATGGAAAGCCTATTGGTTAAAACAATATTTTTATGCCACATCAGATCAGGTAACCCGTGTCCTTCCTTCATTTAAACAGAGACCAAAGCAATTTTTGCCATTCATCCCACTGAATTATTATTGAATTGTTTTGTGACATTTTAAAAATTAAAAGTCTGAACATTTTATTCTCTTGTATCAATTAATATATTTCTCATATGCTTAATAAATTACCTATAACACTGCTTGTACTTTTTCAGTAAAAAAATCTATTCATTCCTTTCATGACGGTTAAATTAACAAAATTTGGTTACTAGATTCCATTTTTCAGAAAGTTTGTAAATATCATTGAGCATAATTGATTTTAAGAAATATGACAAATACAGAAGCAATATTGTAATAACATAGTCATTCTTTAGTTTTAGAAAAAAGTATAGTGTATATAAAAATATGAATATTTTCTTGCTCATATAAATTTGTTCTAGAAATGGACACAAAGACAATCTCATTATATGTGCATTTAAGATAATTCTACATACTTTTTAATATAATGTTCAAAAGATTTAAACTATCTTGGATACTTAACTAAAATAACTAATTTGATTGATTAAACTGATCTACATGGCTAATTAAAATAGTTGATTTCCCAGTATTGGAATTAGACCAATATATGTACAAATATTATTTCTGCAGAATACTAATATGATTTTGGAAAAGCTATTTATTTCTTAGAGCTACAAATTTCCCATTTGTAAAACAGAGAAAATGTCTAAATTTGGGGAAGTCACAGAGATGAAATTAGATAAACCATATACTATATATACCATTATATCTTATATATGTAAATATTTGTGATATTATATATATTTGTACAATGCAGTTGTCATTTTCAGCAGTTCTTCACATTGCCTATTACAAAGTAACTATCCAATTTATATTCCTGACTGATTTTTATTTAATCATTTAAATGTATTTTATTAAACTATTTTCATATTTTAGGCCATTTACCCTTTTCTGATTACAAATGATAAGTGCTTTAAACCTACTTCTATTAATACATAGTTGTAATATTAAAATGGATTTATAAATGAATGCAGATTAGGACAGAGACCTTCTTCTTAGTTCTCTAACATTGGTCCTGTTTATATTGAGGCACTTTTACATAATGGCTCCGCTTTCAAAGGTAGGAAAATAGCTTTAGAATGCATGTACTTTAGAAAGCATTTATTGGAGCCACTTAAAACTTTTTGTGGATACAAGATGCATATTTACAAAAACAAGATTTGTATCACTAAGACATATGTTTATCAACAGAGCATGCTAGATCTCTTTTCCTGCCCTCCCCTTCTCCATTCCATTCTGCACAGAAGGTTTGGAAATTGGCAGCAGCTTTTGTGAAAGTCCTAGTGATTGAGGTTGGCATATGCACTTAATTTTGAGCACAGCAGAGCTGGTAAACATCCTGCAGTGTTCAGGATGTTCTATACAAAAGGAGCTATCCTTTCAAAATATCAGAAAAAAAAAAAAAAGAAAAAACCTTGTTTGAAATACCGGAAGGCAGATTCATGCTATCTACATGGCGTTAAGATTTATGCATTTGGAGTGAGAAACGCTACCAGAGGCCTTAAAAACAATAGTGTCAGAATCCACTACTTTTAATTAAGAGAAAATTTATTTAACAGATATATTTAATTTGTTTTCTTAGATTTTCTTGCTATGTCATATTGTCTTATATAACCATATATGTCACAAGACATGATAAATTTATCTAACCCTTTCCAGTAATTCTTTTTGCCCGTTTCTATGTTTTACATGATTTTGCTTTAGCCAGAAATTTCAAATAAAAATGACAAACTCAAGTTTATAGTGATCATTCTCATTTGTTACTTCTGGTAATACTTGTAAAAATTAGAAGTTCTTTATAATAATTTCTGACATATTCATAAGATTTTAAATTTGTCACGATTTTGTTATTTAAGACTTTATCTTAAGGTCTTTTAAAATTATAAGCTATAATCTGATTTTTTTCATAGTTTTAACTAATTTTTATAGTGATTAATGTAGTATAACTCCAGTGTTATATTCCTCAGTTTTATAAAATTCAGATGATACAAATGACTACAGAGATATTCTTTTCCAGATCTTTTTGCCTTTTTTTTTTCTTGAGCCAGAGTCTTGCTCTGTCGCTAGGCTTGAGGGCAGTGGTGCCATCTCGGCTTACTGCATCCTCCGCCTCCTGGTTCAAGTGATTCGCCCGCCTCAGCCTCCAGAGTAGATGAGATTGCAGGTGCGCACCACCATCCCCAGCTAATTGTTGTATTTTTAGTAGAGAGGAGGTTTCACCATGTTGGCCAGGATGGTCTTGATCCCTTGACCTTGTGATCTGCCCGCCTTGGCCTCCCAAAATGCTAGAATTACAGGCGTGAGTTTTCCAGGTTTTTTTAAGGGAATTATACTTCTCTTAAAAATTTAGCAGGGAATGTGAACTCATTTCTTTAAATTATGGCATACTATCATGATATATTCAAATATGTATATTTATGTTTTATCATTTTATCCATCTTTATTTCAATTAAATTGTAGCTGACAGATTTTTTAATTATCTAATCCTCCATTAAGAGAAATCACTGCTGTTTCTTACAGATCTTTTCCCTCTTTTGTGTAGTTGCAGCTGCCTTGGTGAGCTCTGGTAACTCGTTGGTCCGTGTCCTCAAATCTGTATAACCTCCTTTCTCAAATTATTTTGAGTTTGTTACCCAATTCCATCTGGTCAATTTAATCAAGTTGAACATTTACCATCTACTTTATCTGCTTATCCTCTGTTTAATCCAAATGAAGAAGACAAGGACCCTCATTAGACATACCCAACCTCTGACTTCAACCAACCTTATACTAGACAAGTCGAACACCATATGCTGGAAACACTCACTGACCTCAAGTTTGCTTTCATTTTCAAGGTAGTAATCTTTCTCCGTAAACATCAGTTATTTATCTTTGTATTTCTTCTTTTTGTTATTTAAAGTTGGATGACTCCATTTCTAGCTCTTGTACATATTTCCTAATTCTCTCAATCTCTGGTCAAATGAGGGAAAATACTTACTGTTATAATTTAGGAGGATATTAAATTAAGTAATTTAAATAAAACCCGTAGCAGTGTGCCTACTAAACAAAGCATGACCAGTAAATGTTAGCAATTCTTGTTGTTTAATTATTATAATTACCAAACTTTCTCTAAATGATTTTTCTATTGTATAAATGACCACTAGTGGAAAATCATTTTTATCAAGATATTGAAACATGAATATTAGAAATTACAAAGACTTTTTTGGGAAGTATATTCTAACCCCTTTAAAACTAAGCTTGTAAATAAAATATTCATTACATGTCAAAATCAGAATCATAGAAGTCAAGATTGGAAAAGATTTAAGATTTTCTTCATTTTAAGGTCATCATTTAATAGTGAAGCCAGAAAATATATGACTAGCCCAAGAGAATCTTACCAACAGCTTCTCTGAAATAATTAATCTCAGGGGAAAGCAGAGTTTGATACTTACTAAAAATCTGTCTTCGTAGTTTTCAGATTGTAATGATTAATCATGTGCCTATCAGAAACAAGACGATCAAACAGTCTGACTACTCAGTTATTTTTAATATTGTCTTAGTATATATTTCACTATCATTGGTTTTAATTTTTCTTATATATAAAAGAGTAATGTACACTATCACTATGCTACATATTTTACAAATAATATGTAAAGTAATTGAAAAAAGTGCTTCTATTATTCTCATTATACAGAGAGAGATTTGACAGAGTAAATTGGTTCTTTTGGACAAACGTTGGTCCAACATCTTGTATGCTGAGTTTGCTCCTATCTTACGGTTTCTCAGAGTGTGTTTATCAGGCTGATCAGACCTTCTTCTTCTAAGAGTAATCTGGTGCAATGTGATCAAATCATGTACATGAGTTGAAAACTAGTTTCCTATCATTTATCTTTAGGTCTTCCAAAATGATTATATAAATGTATATATACAAGGTATTTGTGAAGTGATTCTTTTCAAAGTTCCACATTTGTTTTATTTCTGGGAGACATCTTTGAAGGAAACCTCATATACTTCTAATAATTGTAAAAAGACATTCAATAATTGATTAGTCATGGTATATTAAAGAGTGATTTATTGATTAATCTGATTTCTTAACATAACGCATGTATTATAATCCTTTCTGCAAACATATTATAATCCTTTCAGCTTCCTGCTAAACTTTTAAGTATTTAAAACTGCCTAATAGTAGGGTAGAGGTATTAATCACATATGTTTCTAATTCAGACTTTGGTTCTCTTTCCTAAGTTTTTTGTCACCCTTTCTATTGATTTCCTTTACTAGAAAGTATGTGCTCAGCTTTTAAAATATGTAAGAGATTAAGGTGGCTCATTCACTGATTCCTGATTTATTGCAGCATGTATACAAATCATACATCCCATATTGCAGCTCTGTAAAATACCTAAGTTTTAGATTTGCATTTCAAAAAGAGAATTGCAAGCTTTCTTTCTTTAATTTTACTTTAGGTTCTGGGGTACATGTGCAGGCCATGCAGGGTTGTTTCATAGGTGCATACATAACCAGGTGGTTTGCTGTCTCTATTCCCCCTTCATCTATATCCAGCATTTCTACCCATGTTAATCCTCCTCTCCTCCCCGACCCCACTGTCCCTCCCTTAGCCACCCCCCTCCACTGCTTCTCACCCTGGGTCCAAGTGTTCCCATTGTTCAACACCCACCTATGAGTGAGAATATGTGGTGCTTGGTTTTCTGTTCTTGTGTCAGTTTGCTGAGAATGATGGTTTCCAGGCTACAGTGAACATACGTATGCATGAGTCTTTATAATAGAATTATTTATAGTCCTTTGGGTCTATAGAGAATTGCAAGCTTTCTTAAGAGTAATGTTACCTATTTGATGCTTTCATTGAAAACAAAGTTTAAATTCCATCTAATTGGCAAGGTCAATTCTAGATCTAGCAATTTTACTACACAAATTTAGAATTTAGAGTGGTTGTATTTGGAGGCTTTTATTTTGCAATTGACTTTATGCTTATCTCTTTTTATATTACTGATAATAGAGAAGTGACAGGAGCAGTTAAAACAGGTGTATACAGCAAAGGTTTGAAAATAGATGTCATGGAAAGGACTGTTTCTACCTGGGTACACAAATCACATTAGAATTAGTGCAGAACCAAGATATTTAGACAAAGTTGTAACAAGTCACAGATTTCCTAGGAATCCTTGTCAGTTTCTTTATAGAATTTAGATCATTTAAATCTCTTTTTGTATCCTAACATCTATGATAAGTTTTAAAAATCTGATTTCCAGTTTATTCAGCTTTTTCTCATTTTAGGATGGATCTGTAAGAATATAATGACCAACTTGACCATAGTAATATATTTGTTTCCAAATAATTCTTTATAATATAAATACTTCCAAACTTTGAAACACAAACATAAACAATGTTTTCTGTTCCTGTTTAGAGAGAAAGCTATATGCTTATTTGTAATTTAATGTAAGAATCGGAGTGGATATTCCTCACACAGTAGGAATATAGTTGGTAAGAGGGAATCTATCCTAGTTAGAAGAAAAAAATAGCTTTCAGAGGAAGTGATGGCAAGCTGGGAGATAATTAAGAAATTGAGAGTTCCTCACTAGGGCTGAGGCTGGGGCTGGCTAAGAGTGCCTTCCACTGTATGGACATACCACAGTGTGCTCATCTAATTACTCATTAATGAACATTTGAGTTATTTTTAGTTTGGTGTAATAACAAAGCTATTATGAACATTCATGTACAATTCATTGTATGGACATAAATTTCATTTATCTTAGATAAATAAATAGTAATGTATCCACTCAATGTAATCCACACGTTTAGATTTCTGAGAAACTGCCAAACTGCTATCCAAAATGGTTATATCATTTTACATTCCCACCATTAATGTATGAGAATTCCTGTTGTTCCACATGCATGCCAAAATATGTATGCAGTAGCACTGAACTGTGTTTTTTGTTTTTTTTTTTTTGAGATGGAGTTTGGCTCTTGTTACCCAGGCTGGAGTACAGTGGTGCAATCTCAGCTCACAGCAATCTCCACCTCCTGGGTTCAAGCAATTCTCCTGCCTCAGTTTCCTGAGTAGTTGGGGATTACAGGCATGCACTACCACTCCCAGCTAATTTTTGTAGTTTCTTAGTAGAGACAGGATTTCACCATGTTGGCCAGGCTAGTTTCAATCTCCTGAACTTGGGATCTGCCTGCCTCGGCCTCCCAATGTCCTTTTAATTTTCATTTTTTAAATGACTAATCACACTGAGCATCTTTTCATGTGCCTATTTCACATGCTTATTGGCTATGTCATTCCTAATTAATTATCTGTTCTAATCACCTGCTTGTTTTGTAAATTGGATTTCTGGTTTTTAAATTATGGGTCTTGAAAGTTACTTTATATTTTGGATTCAAATATTTTATCATGTATATGATTTGTAAGTGCTTATTTCATGCAGTACATATTTTGCATTTTGTCTTAGCAATGTACATCAAAGACTAGAAGCTTTCATTTTGATAAAGTTTATCATTTTTCTTTGATAGATTTTGGCTTTGGTATAGTACCTAAGAAATTGTTTATTTGAAGTGATGAAGGTTTTCTCTTATGTTTTCTTCTAGGAGTTTTATAGTTGCAGGTTTTACATTTGTAGCTATGATCAATGTTGGGTTAACATTCTAATATGGTATGAAGTATAAAAAATGTTCTTGACAAAAATGGTGAACAACATATGGATATATAACGATTCCAATGCAATTTATGAGAAGACTATAGTTTCTTCCCTGACATGCTTTTTCCCCTTTGTCAAAAATCTATTGTTTATATAGGTCAACTCTAGTTCTAGTCTGAAGTCAATTTTGTTCCATCGACCTGTTTATCTGTTTTTAAGCCAAAACATGAAATCAAGTATTGTTAGTTCTTCGAGTTGTTTCCAAAATTGGTTTAGATATCCTAGGTTCTTTGTATTTCCATATGAATCATGATGATTTTATTAGTTTCTGCAAACATGCTAAGTAGGATTTTGATAGGAATGGTATCAGTCCGTAGATAAATTTGAGGAGTATTGCCATTTTAACAGTAATAATTCTCTGATTAATGCTCATTTGATGCTTTTCATTTATATGAGCTCCTTTAATTTCTCTCATCAAAGTGCAAGTTTTTCACGTTTGTCAGATTATCCTTAAGTATTTCATATTTTGATGTCATGGTAAACATTTTCATCTCAAATTTAATTGCTCATTGTTAGTGTTCAAAATGCAATTGATTTTGTCTATTGCTTTTATTCTACAACATTGTTGATCTCACTTATTAGTCCTAATAGCTCTTTTAATGGATTTCATTAGAATTTCTTTATAAATGATCATGCCATCTGCACATGACAGTTTAACTTCTTGCTTCCTCTTCTAGATGTCTTTTATTTCTCATGTTTTAGTTTGTTGATATGGTGAATTACACTGACTGCATTTCAAATGTTTAACCAAACTTGTATGTGTAAGATAAGCTGCATTTAGTACATGAATTATTAATATAGATAGATAGATAGAGATAGATTGGATACAGTCAATTTCTATTTAAAACAAATTTCATCTAGATTTATGAGGAATATTTGTCTGTATTTTTTTTGCAGTATCTTTGTCTTGCATTGATAGTGGAGTAATGCTAACTTAACAGGATAGGTTACAAACTATAATACTAAACATTAAATACTGAAATTGAACATATCTGGATACAAAGACCAAATCTTAGCCATTGGCATATCATATCTGTTTTAAAAAATAATAAATATATCAGCCAGGAAAAAATGTTTACAGCAACATTATTTGTAATAATCTAAACTGCTAAACAATCAAAATGTCAATAACAGAATGGAAGATTTTTCTCATGAATTTAAATACAATGATAATATTTTAAAGACCCAAAATGAGTTTTGGAGTAATAGTTAATCATCATATTGTCAGGCTTTATAACTTCAAGAGTCTTGAAACCTTTTAAAATTAAAGAAAAGGTCCACAAAGAGCCAAATTAACTTTGAAAACATAAGAGTTACAATGAAGTCCTCTCCCTATTAGATTTTAACATTTCTGTTATAAAGTTATTATAATAAGGGCAGTATGATAATGGATTAGGAACAGACAACTAGAACAATACATAGACAAGTTGGAGACATTTATGAGCATTTTATATAGGAAATATATGATCTCACAAGTCAAAGGGTGAAGATTTTAGCTATTTAATATGTAGTGTTAGAAAAATGGGTTTGTTACATCTAAGAGCGTAAAACTAAAACTATGCTGTTTAAAATGTCTGACCAAGGATTAATGTAAAACTTGTATAAATGCAAATTTAAAATTGTGATAGATGAAAATATGAAAAATATTTTTATATCTTAGTAATGGGTAAGCACTACACTAAACATGCCAAAATAAATCACAAATCATACAGGAATAAATAATAAATTTGAGTTTATCATATGAGGTTTCACTAAGTCTAGAGTTTCTGTTCAATAAAAACCAACTTGTGTAAATTTAACAGAGATCTAACATATTATATATGTTTGCAAAACATAAAACCAATAGTGAAAGAATATCTATGATACAAAAGAAGTCCCGACAAAAACTGACAAAAAAATAAAAAAAAAAATAGAAAAATGGGCAAAAACAATTTGTAGAAAAGCAAAAATAAATCATTAATAATTAAAGAGATGGTCAACTTCTTTAGTGTGAGAATAAGTAAAACATTAGTAAGGTATTACTCTACATATATCAGTGTGGCAAAAAATTCGTAAGGTTAAAACTGACAAATTTTCTGAAAACAGAAAACCATCTTGTCCTTCCTGCAGGAATTTATACAGGTGCAACTGTACTGGACGTATTAGATAGCTTAAGTATTATAATTCATGGCTCAAGAATCCTGGAAAGAGTCTTGTGAATTTCCCAAACAAGCTAAGAGTGAGATTTTTAATTGCAATGGCACCTGATGGTAAAGGTGTAGAAGACAGTGTAGGAGCACATTACTGAGAGAGGGATGAAATACAAACAGTGAAATACTCTCAGGTGTCAAAAGCCAAAAAAGCTACTTGTATGGTAAGCAGTGTGGATAGGCTATTGAACAATGCAGAGTAAAAAATTGTGACAGGAACTATCTATAGCAAAATGCCATTTATGTTAGTTAAACCCACAATCTACATATTTTTAAAGAATAAATAAAACTTAAAGACACATTCTATTGGGTACAAAGCTTAATACCTGGTGACAAAATAATCTGTAAACAAGCCCCCATGACACCTATACAACAAATCTGCACATATAACCCTGAACTTAAAATGAAAGTTAAATTTAAAACATTTATATTCTAATTGCTCAGGATGGGGGGAATATAACTAGGGAATAGGCATAAGAGAAACAATAGAAGGCATACATATTTTAATCTTAAAAGTGAAAATAAATCATCATTTACTCCTATAATGCAAAAATTTAAATACAAACGTTGAAATTAAAATTTATAATAAAACCTAAAATTGCACAAAACCAAGCATACACAATATTTTAAGAAAATTCACTGCATTCCATCCAGGAAACAAACCTTTCTTGAACCAGATATTTGTATGACAAGAAGTGTACCTGTGAGGTTATTGTTTATTGCCCTCTAGAGTACACTCATATTAATTAGCACAAAAATCAGCTCAGGAAAAATTAATAGAGAAATATGTTTATGTGCCGTATGTTTCTGTTAATTCATGCATGCCATTGCAATTATCAGTAATTGCTGAGCAGAGATCAGACAATTACTGACCCTAATCAATACCACAAAGTTAGACTTTACAATTAGCTGAAGTTTATGAGGATTATGAGCTTGGATTCCAGTCATGTCCAGATAGTTTGTAAAATCACCTAGGCTAATCATTCACACCCAATACCTCTGAGAAGAAATTAAACTGTGGTGGTAAACCAAGACTCAAATGCAATGTTTCCTGAACTTGAATTGAACTCTGATAACCATTTGTTGGATGGATCTGGACATTAAACAATCAACCAAAGCTTTGTTTGAGGAGCCAAGCAGCCAGAGCCACTGTCTGCACCTTGGGGATGCTATTCCTATCACAGTCTCATAGACTTGAGTATTTATTATGACAGTTTTTGGCTAATGATAGTAAATTATTTCTAGAATTGAGTGACATTCTAATTCTCTTGGAAGTGACATTCAGGTCAGCTGAAGTTTTAAGAACAGCACCACTAGTTTCAATGAGGTGTGAAGGTGATTTCCTCTTTCCCTACTATCTTCCTCTATTATTTTATTCATTAAAGAGAGACCTTTTGCCTTGTCTCCTGCTATTCCAATACTTACATAACACAGGTGTCTCTGTTACTACACATTAAAAGATAGGCTCTATCTCCTCATGTAGCCTTTTCTTCATATAGCGAAATATTTCATGTGGACATCACGTATAACCAAACAAAAAAACAAACCCATAAATTACAAATACCAAAAAATATAGAAACTATTATGTAAATAAATAATTTGTATGCAGTTTACATTGAATTTTATAAAGTTCATCTCTTGTTGACCCAAACCCTCCAGCACAGAGTCCTCGTTTTCTGTGTGTGTACGTGTGTGCACGTGTATGTAGTATATTGTCATATTCTGAATACACTGAGTTATCTCACTGGTTTTGCCAAAAACACTCATGATCCATCTTTCTGTCACTATGGAGGAACAGTTAGCTTTTGCTTATGAGCAATTGTATCAGGGATGCCCCGCATCATTGTCGGGTTCAAAGATTCACCAGAATGACTCACTGAAATCAGAAAAGCTGTTATGCTCATGGTAATAGTTTATTACTGTTAAAGGATACACCTTAAAATTAGCAAGAGAAAAGACACTTATGGCAGAGTCCAAGAAAGACCAGGCACAAGCTTCTAGTTGTCCTCTATCACTGGAGTCACTGAAATAGTGCTTAATTCTCCAAGAGACAATATGTGACAGTACGTGTAAAATGGTGCCAATCAGAGAAGTTCACCTGAACCACGGTTCCCAGGGTTTTTATTGAAGTTAAGTCATATAGGTATGTGGCTCTCATTTGATTCTGAGCTACTCAGGCCCAGAACCCCCAGAATTCAAGCTGGTGCAGTGTAACCCAAGGCTCCAGGAATAGAAGAAAAGCAACCACCATTAATCACATTGTTAGCATAAACTAAATCTCTGGCATGCCCAAGGTCTCAAATCTATAAAGGCACTGTTTGTATTCCAAACAATTCCAAGAGTTCAGAGGTTATCTCCTAGGAGCTGATCAAGGGATGGTCCTGGAGACATTTGGAATCTGCAGTTTGGGCAAGTTAGACCTGCTGGGTTAACTGTTTGCTGCACATAAACATTGAAGAGTACAGGCATATGGAATAGGTACTTTTTCACCATTTTTCTCAGTGGCACCTGCATGAAAGGGTAAGGCAGTGGCAATTGGTAAAAATGGTCCTTAAGGACACCTTCCTTAAAACTACTGTTTTCCTTAAGTTGCACATATACTTAGGAGGATGACAACTGCCATCAATCACAATCTATCCAGTTGCCTCTTAGCTACCTCTCTTGCCTTAACAGCTTCTGAAGGAAAACTCAGTGGAAACTTTCAGAACAGACACTCTGGAGAATGCATCTTGCTTTCTAAATGACCCACTTAGTCTTGAATCTCATGTTACCCAGTGGTCTACATGGCATCATTTTCTCACTGAGTGCCTACTCTTGGCACCGTAACTGTGTTTGCTGAATCTGCTTTCACTCCCTGGCACCCCTCCACTAACAATTTGGATGTAATGGTGTAGTGTGCTTTGCTCAATTTGATGGCAAGCTTACAAGTGAGTCTGCTGATTATTTCATGACAGTTCAACAACTCTGGGTGACAGTGCACAAAAGCATAACCTTTCCATCATGTCCATGGCATCTGGCAGGGTACACAGGCACAGACAAGTCACTGGCAGGAAGACATTATTATTCATGGCTGATCCTGATGATCGAGAGCCCAGAGTGTAGGCAAAGCATTTCTTTCCTTTACCCTCCTGACACCTTTCAGTTTACTTGCAGCCTTCCTTTCAGTGGATTCCTTAATTCCCCTTACTCTTGGACTTCCCCTCCATTCTTTTACCTTTCTGGGTTCTGCAGAGGACCCAGGCTTTACCCTTATAACTATTTTAGTTGAGATTTAGTTGAGGTTATGCTAGTTGAGATTATTGAGCTAGGTTTGCTCCTTATAACTGAGACCAGAAATATCAAGTGATTTTTCATTGGCTAGATTAGAGACCTATTTTTCTGTGTCTATTATTATTTTTTAACCTAAGAGCACTATAAAAGATCTTTACCTTCAAGAAATTACAAGAAAACAAAATCTTCAGCTAATGTTGAAGATCTCTTAATGAAGGAGAAAGATAATAGTGCCCTGTTTTATGTTTTTACTGTTACGTTTCTACTCTTTTATTTGTAAGCAGATATCATTCCTGTGTGTATATATGCACACACATGTAAGACTGTATATTGTACACATAAATTAGAAACTCTGGCGGTGGTTCCCAATAATTTTGTTTTGAGATGTCATTCAGGTACTTCTGAAGCACATTCAAATTTGAGACCACTACCTTAAACAATGGGACAATGGAAAACACATATGAGTATGGAAATTAGGGATTGTAGATTAATACAACTGTGATGTTTTACGCTTGAGAAATAGATACACAAGTAAGAGAGATAACTGGTGATTCTGACAGTGAATATCTGCAAATCAATGAATGATAAGTACAGATAATATTGTCCCAGTCTTTTAGTTTAAGCAGAGGAATGTTTTCTGCTCTCACCAAAATTTCTTCCTTGTGGCAAATAAAGCAGTTGATCTGTAAATAGTTGGTTTTGATTTGGGAGGGTAATATTTTCCTTCAGCAGATCTTATGACAGAGCAGCTCTTTCCTCACACTTTTTCTAGATGCAAATTATGTGTAAGAATGTCCATGAAAATATGTTTCTGTTTCAGATATAATAGATTCTACTGTCTAAATAGATAGAAACTGTAAGATTTTTTGCCGAGGTAAAATGAGGAAACTGAGGCAGGTATGAAAAAAGATGAGAAGCCAATTTATTCAGCTCCCAGGCAACCCCAGTGGTCCAAGAGGGAACAGAGAAGTTGCACCCAGCTGTTCAGGGCATGGGGTTTTATGGGGTGTGCAGGCAATTGATTGGTTACTGGGAAACAAAGAGAAGGCATTTCTATTGGCTGTTGAGGAGCAGGAAGTACATGGAGTTAAAGTAGGAAGTACAAGAAACTAGCTGCCACTGGTAGGTGGGCAGGACCTTGGGTATGCGGGCCTGCTGGGGACATACGGGGCAGGCTGTTGCTGGGCAGGGAACGGTGGGGCTTCTTTTTAAAAAAATTTCTCTGCAGGGTTTTTAACAGCGGGCTGGAGGTTGGAGGGACAATTTAGTGCTGAGTGTGGGCTTGGGCATGGTATGAAGAGGCTGGTGCGGGGAAGCTTTGTGGGGAAGCCAGAGAGCTCAGGTGATGATGCAGTTATCAGGCACAGAGAGTGATGAATGTGTCCGTTTGACTCCCGGCAAGGCAACCGGCCTTACAGAAACTAGTCAAGGTTAATGTATATACTGTTTTATCCCTCCACCAAGTACTAAAAATAACTGGACTCAATATTAAGAGAACATGTATGAACACAACAGAATATTTTTCAATAAATATCTTTCTAGTCTTAAAAGTCTCAGGCAATAGGCTAAAATTGTTCTTATAAGTATTATATCTAATCTATACATGTCCAGTCTGTCAACTTCCTATTTCATCATCAATTTATGGAATTGAATGAAAAATATGTCCCACCAGGATATCCAGGTCTTAATCCTTGAAACCTGTGAATACATTATCTTATGTGGAAAAGGGGAGAGAAGACTTGGCAATGATATCAAGCTTATGAACCTTGAGAATGGGAGATTATTTCAGAATATCTGGGTGACCCCAGTCTAACCACATGAGTCATTTAAAGTGGAATAATTTTCCTGACTGTGGTCAGAGAGATATGTGACTGTGGAAGCAGCTCTAAGAGATGTAATATGAGAACCACATGACTGCCAGTTTCTGGTTCTGAGATGTGAGGGCTATGTCCAAGAGCTAGATAATAAGAGTGTCTAGAAGCTAAGAGTGCCTCTGAACTGATAGCTAGAGCCAACAAGAAAATAGAGACCGCAGTATCTGCATTTGTGTTATTGGACAATTTTCACCAGTGCTACAATACATAATTTTATAGTAAGCCACGCTATTTACTATGTGGAATTTTCATTTCTTTCTTCTTCAAAATTGACAGTTTTGTTCTTGGCTTTTCATTTTAATATACATTCTAATAGTAATTGTTAACTCACACCAAATGGGTTAAAAATAAAACAGGGGCATTTTGATTGAAAATGCATTACCTTTATAGGCTGATGTAGGTATAATTGGCACCTTTTCACAGTGTATTGCCCTAAAGAGAAACATAGTGAACCAATTTATTTACTTAGGTCTTTCAAAGATATTTCAATAAATTTTATACTTTTCTTCATGAATTTTTACACATTATTTTTGTTGGATCACACATTACTTTGAATTACTTGAACATTGTTTTTTGTGAAATATGAAATTATTATTCATTTTATTTTATAAAAGCAAATAAAGCATAAATCTTTGAAATACCATTAAGCTTCCAACTGAATTCAGTATCTACACTCATTAATTACCCATGCTTCCATCTATAGTTGAAAATTATCAAAATGTTTTATAAAAATATAAACAAAATTTGTATTGTAGAGAATTCTTGACTTGTGATGGTTTTGCTTGCAGGGTTTTGACTTTATCATGGTTTTACCAAGGTGTTAAACACATTTTCAGCTTATGTTTTTTACTTAAAATGGGTTTATCAGGACATAATCCCATCATAAGTTGAGGAGCATCATTATTTTATTATTTTAACCTAACTTCCTTTTTAAATGCATATTTGTGAATTTTTTTTTTTTTTGAGACAGAGTCTGGTTCTGTCGCCAGGCAGCAGGCTGGAATGCAGTGGTGCAATCTCGGCTCACTGCAATCTCTGCCTCCTGGGTTCAAGCAATTCTCCGGCCTCAGGCTCCCAAGTAGCTGTGACTACAGGTGCACGCCACCATGCCCAGCTAATTTTTGTATTTTTTGGTAGAGATGGGGTTTCACCATGTTGGCCAGGATGGTCTCGATCTCTTGGCCTCCTGATTCACCCGCCTTGGCCTCCCAAAGTTCTGGGATTACAGGCATGAGGTATTTGTGAATTTTAAATGTATTGAATGTTTTGACTTTAAAGCAATGAAATGTACTTAAATGTTAAATTAAAAACTGTAAATAGCATAAATGGGAATATATTCCAACACAACTTATTATTGACATGTAAGAAACATAAGATATCTAAATTTAATAAAAGGTGACAAAGATGTATATAATTACCCATCATAAAGGCAATTAGTGCTCCATATTATTCAACTGGTAATATCAATGCCAAATGAATATGTATTATTTTGGTTCATTAGGAAGTTACAGGGAGATACTGGGCAAACAACTTGAAAATCTAATGTTAAATTTTCATTTCAAGTACAAGGAAAACTCCTAAAATGCTCCATAGAAATATTCTACTATAGTAAAGCAGATGAAGTGAATTGATGGAAATGGAAAGTTATTGAGTTAAATCTGTTTCAGGAAAAAACATCTGTTGAAGTCAGCTGTTCTGGTATAAATAAAACAAGTTAAACCATCAGGGCAGAATCTTAGAAATTTGGAAACATAATCATGCCATCTGGAAATAAATAGACTAATCAGAGAATAGAGATTTGGAGAAAATAAAATTATAAATAACTTGAAAAACAATGACAAATATGTGTTATCTATACTTTGCTTACCACCTATAAGATTACTATGTTTCTTTAAGTGAATTGTACTGTATCCCCTGTTATCTATATTAGTCAATTTATTTTAGAATACAGATGGTGATTTTCTATGCTGTATTTTTCATGCATAAACTAAGTTACATTTTATTACAAGACCTAGGTTTATTGTCTATAAATCAAGTCATAGAAATGAAAGGTCTCAGAAATTTTTTATGTGGAGATCAGAATGTTGATTGTGTGTGTGTGTGTGTGTGTGTGTGTGTAGAGAGATTGAGAGTGTGTGTGACCATGTGTGTGTATGAGAGAGAGACAGAGAGAAAAAGAGAGGAAGAAAGAGAACAATCTACATTGTTCCCTTATTTTATGCCAAAGTGTTTCTGAAAATATACTTGATCTTTAGGATCAACATTACTAAACAGGAAAATGACCAAGAAATGATTAAGACAATTATTACTACAGCGACAAACAAGCAAGTCATACACAAATGAGACTGTGCCTTTAAATTATTTATATATTTCTGTGTGTGTATATTATGTAATCTTCTCAGAACGGACTGCCCAGATTATCTTACATAGAGCAGCTGCTGCTGTACCACCCAAACTCCCCAACACCGAATACTTTCTATACCTAGGGTACAATTGTGTGTTGTAAGATAATCATAGAATCATAATAGAAGTGGTATAATTGCCTATTTCATAAAATTAACTAACACCATTTATATTTTAGCAATCTATTATTTTTAATTACAAGGTCAAAAAACATTTCACTTGTAAAAACATAAGAGATATGAGTTTAAATCTAAAATTTCTCCATGTTATCCATTTCTTTTTATGAATAATCCATATTTCTGTTATATTAATAAGGACAAAATTAAATATAACAAACTACGAAATGTGTGTCAATAGTAAACATGACTAGTCAATCTAAGAGAATTGAAAATGCATAAATTGACATTATTATTAATATTGATTTACACACATATATGACAAGAAATGGGCATGATTTTCTGATCACATCATAACTTTGAAGTTTCAAATTACATTCTGTGTGTACATAATTATGTTTTCCATTTGCAAGACTGGGAGAGCCAGACAAAGAGAAAAGAAGAAAGAGAAACAGAAGAGAGACAGTCTGATTCAAGTCTTTAACTCATTGATCAACTGTAGGACTGCCATAAACATTCAGGGAGAATTTCCACTCAGAAGTGAACCAGTAATGACAGTTCTCTCTAGTCATTTCAGTTCCTAATAAATCCCTCCTCCATGAATTCTCATAATTTAAGTCTGGTGGTATTAAAATGTAGAGCTAAATTTTTTCAAAGAATATTGCCATTCTCTTCTTACAGTGTTTTAATACATTAGAAAAAATGCTTTTCCAATTGAAGAATGTAGAAAATAAAGCTTTTAAATGTCTTTTAGATATGCATCAGATCTTACACACAGTGCGGAATTACCAATATTGCTTCACAACTAACTATATTTTAATAATTTCTAAAAGCAATAATTATATTCTCCCCCCAGAAATAATCTATGTCTGAACACTTCACGCATCTTATAACATTGAAATACTTTGCTAAATCTAGTTCAAGTAAATATTGCTTTAGTAGGCACCAAATTGATATATTTCCTCCTTCCAGCATAAGTAGATCATACATATTTAAACAACAGCATCCAAAATAGGTTGAGAGGAAAAATCTTTGATCAAGATTATGAAAGTACTGTTTGTTGTTTAGTGATATTGTGGAGATTAGCCCATAATTTTCCTTTCTATTCTTTAACCATTTTTTACCCTTATTGTTCTAGGTTAATTTATGTTCAGCTGTTGGGTTAAATTATATAAATTTTTTTTCTTTAAAATTTATGGTCTGAGATACTTTGTGCTATGTTGCCTAGTTTTTTATTGTGATTATCAATATACAGTTCAGAAAGGTGATTCCAAAAATAGCAAAATGATGGTCTAATAATGTAAGTACTTAAGATAGTACATGCCATGAGATTAAAAGCTGAGAAATTAACAAAGGCGTGTTATTTGAAGTAGTTTGCTTAATTACTAGAAGAAAATGTTAGGATTTTGTTTATAAAAGTGAGCTGCACAAAATTTTAAATTGTAATTAATTACTGAATATTTACTAAGTATCATGTGTTGTGTAAAACGCTTTTGTTGCTTACTTTAATTTCATTCTCATGATGACCAGCAAAATATAGTGGAATGACATAGAAGTGAAAACTGTAGTTTTACAGAATAACTAGCTCAACAAAGATGGCTGGACTTGGACCCAAGTATTCCAGGCAAGATATTAACTATAGCCCTAAAATTTATGCTAAGAAAATAACTTTGCATCAGTCCGAATAGTTGACATTCTTTCTTTTCAAGAAAATAGACCTTAGTCTTCAGAGACTTAGTTTGTATTTATATCAACAATGAACACTAGTGAAATAATCATCAATTTCCTCCCAAAAAGTATATGTAGAACATACCTTTAGTGATATGATCAGAGAAGTGCCTCATGCCATAACAACATTTTCTTCTAGGAAGTCACAGCAAGTGCCTCTTGCCTGTAGGAGGGCTTTAAGGCAAAATGATCCTTATAAAGTACTTTTGGTGGAGGGACTACTTGAGATTTTTCTTCTGATTCCACAGAGCTTCCTATGAAATACATAAACAAAGATAGATATTTCAGGATAAATAAAACCTTCATCTCTTCTATATAACTGATATTCTATTAAAAAATCCTTTATCACTTCAATGATTAAAAAGGCTAAGTCATTGTTATATTTTCAAGAGTGGCATTGCTTTATAATTCAGTATTGATTCTTAGTTTAACATCAATAAAATACTTTAGTTTAAAATGATTTAGAAGATGAATACAGTTCATCAGTCTAAACTATTTCACCATCAAAAGGTAGAACTTAGTAGTGATGTCAGCAAGACAGCAGAACAGGAAATCTCAGGCTCCTCTTGGCCCACAGAAAGTTTAATTGGCAACTATCCATAAACTAAAACATTCTTTGAAAAACCCTACACCTGGTAACCAGCCTGAGATACCAGCATGGGATGTAGAATAGAATGAAATCAGAATCTGAAGGGAAAGAAGAATGGTCTCACTCCACCTGGGCTTCCCGCTTCCCTTTTCCCAAGTTGGCACAGCAGATGGAGATGGCTTCTCTACACTCGCAGTTTCTACCAGGAAAAAAGAGAATCAGAGGCAGTCATTCAGTTTCCCTAATATTCTAGGATGATACTCAGGAAGTCCACTCCTGTTTCACCTCATGGAGAATACTAGGGGAAATGGTATGGTTTGACTGCCCTAGGGTCAGGTAGAAACAAAGAAAGTGACTGGTGCACAGATCTTGTTGGCAGCTGTGTTTTCCTGACAGATGTGCTGCTTGATCAGGGATATTAGCAGCCTCATGGCACACCCACAGAGTTAAGGTGGTTCCCTTCAGAAGCACAGTGGGAAGTACAATTTAACTTGAAGTCCTAGACTGCTAGTCTCCAGGCTCAGCCTCAGAACCCACATGAACAACCCTGCCCAGTCAGGGAAACACACAGCTTCACATATTTCTGATAAGTGAAGAGGTCAACTGGGCCTGACCAGGGAAAACAAGTAGCAGCTCCACACAGCCAAAAAGCCCACCCAATGATTCCAATCAGGAAGGAATATTTCCACCTTTCTGTATTTTGGAGAAACACAGGAGCTAGTCTTACATGATCTGGGAAGTCAATGAGACACTAAACTCAGTTGGAAGTCCACTTCATGGCTCCACCCAGATAGGGAAAAAACCTTCAGTTTTATATCCCCATACTAAGTAGTGTCGCTTCAGGTCTTTTTACCTGTCCAGGGTTCTGACTCTGCCTAACTTCTGAGTTCAACTTGCAGTCCTGTCTCACTGCAGATTTCAAATAGCAGAATTTTCCAGCCAGGAATACATCTTGGGACTGAACTGACCAGAAGCCATTGTATTATGCAGCCAGTAGCTTCATCTGACAGAAAATGGTCTCATTTGTCGGTAAAGTCAGTCAGTAGCTTTCTCTGACATCAGAACAATGGCAGTAGATCAGTCAACTAGAGAACTCACAGGAAGCTCTGCCTACCTAGGGTTTTCAGTATCTAGCCCTTCCAGAATCACAAGCTAGGCTAAATATGTGATGCTCTGGGCTGGGCATGGTGGATCATGCCTATAATCTTTTGAAGGCAGAGGTGGGAGAATTGCTTGCTTAAGGCAAGCCTGGGCAATATGATAAGACTCTGTCTCTCTTAAATAAATAAAAAAAAAAAGCCAGACATGATGGTGTGCACTTGTAGTCCCAGCTATTCAGGAGGCTTAATAGAGTAGATTGCTTGGGCCCCAGGAGTTTGAGGCTGCAGTGAGCGGTGATTGCCACTGTACTCCAGCCTGGATGGCATAGCAAGAGCCTGTCTCAAAAATGAAAATAACAAAATAGTAAGGCTCTGTTCCTGTGAAAGAACTTTTGTAAAGGCCAGAAAAGAAAGCCATCTCTTAAAATATACAGACAACAACATAAAAAAACAAAGATTACAAAGAATCGGGGAATCATGATGCTTCCACAAAAGAAAAAAATAGGCTCAAATGATGAATACCAAAGAAATGAAGATTTGTGAAATAACTGAAGAGAATCAGAATAATACTTATAAAGTAGTTCAGTGAGTGACAGGAATATGTAGATATACAAATTAATGAAATTTGGAAAACAACACAAGAAAAGAGGATAGAAGATCAATTAAAAAATAGAAACAATTAAAAGAGCCAGCAACTAATTCTAGAGATGAAAATCACAATGTCTGAACTAAAATTTTTAACAGAAAGTTTCAAGAGAAGACTGGATTGATGAGTCAGAACCAGTGAATTGGACAGACCGTCCAGTCACAGGAGAAAAAAGACAAAATAGAGAAAAAGAATGAAGAAAGCCTATGGGAATTAGAGAACACCATTAGGAGACTAAGCTTTTGCATAATAGAATTTGCAGAATGAGAAGAAAGGGAAGAAGGGCCAGATAGTGCATGTGAGGAAATAATGATCAAAAACTTCTTTAAGAGTAAATGCCAACAATAAGGTACAGGAAAAGCAATGATCTTTGATAAAATCCATTAGAAAGAGAAGTACACCAAGACATAATAATCAAACTATCAAAAACCCAACACAAATAAAACGTTCTGGATGCAGTAAAGGATAAGAAACATATCAGATACAAGAAAGTCCCAACACGACTATCGGCAGATTTCTCAGCAGAAATTCTACAGGCCAGGGAGAGATTGAAATGTTTTATTTAACGTGCTGAAGGAAAAACAAACCTCTGAACTAAGAATAATTTATCTAACAAATTGATTTTTTAGAAATAAAGGTAAAGATCTTTATAGAAAATCAAAAGCTAAAGGAGTTTAGTTTATCATCATTAGACTGCATTACAAGAAATGATAAAACTAGTTCTTCAAGCTGAAATAAAAGAATGTTCTTGAGTAAAAATAAATAAGTATAAAACTTACTGGTAACAGATTCAGAATAATACTGTAACAATTGTGTGTTAATTATGTACATCTTTAGCCATTTTGAAAAACAGTAGAAAGGTGCCTCAAAAAGCTAAAAATAGAATTACCATTTGTTCCAGCAATGTCACTACTGGGTATAAATTCAAAGAAGTTAAAATCAATATGGCCGAGAGATGTTTATGCTTTCATCTTCCTTACAGCATTATTAACTGCTGTTATATGGAAATAATCTAAGTGTCTATCCATGGATGAATGTATTTTTAAAATGTGTATATACACAATAAAATCTTATATAGTCTTGCAAAAACAGGAAATTATGTCATTTGTGACAACAACAATGAAAGGACATTGTGTTAAATGAAATAAGATAGGCACAGAAAGACGAATACTGCATGATCTCACTCATATTGAAATCTAAACAAAACTGAACTCATAGAAGTAAAGAGTACAATGTTGGTTACCAGAAGCTGGGAAGCTGGGTGGGAGGGCAAAGGGGAGATGATAGCCAATGAGTACAGTTACCATTAAATAGGAGGAATAAGATGTGACGTTCCATGGCAAAGTAGAGTGACAGTTAATAATAATGGATTGTATATTTCCGAATAGCTATAGGAGAGAATTTTGTCTTCTCACCACAAAGAAATGATAATTGTTTGAAGTGACAAATATGCTAACTGCCATGATTTGATCATTACAAAATATATACATATATGAAAACATCATATTGTATCCCAATATGTACAATTACTACTTTTTCATTAAAAATAAAATAAAACTAAAAAGTTTGAAGTAAACATTTGGGTTTGATTTATTATTTTTTTAAATTTTATTTTTCATGATTGAATATTAATTGCATATATTATACTATACATCTAAGGACATGCAGTGGGCAGAAAAGCTAAGCCAGAGAGCAATTTTCTATAAATTAGAAAACAGCAATGACTTGCATATTTGTATATATTTTGTTACACACACTCTCCACATAGCTGAAGCGACAGGTTAAAATGGACAGTTTTTGAATAATATATGCTCTTTAAAGAACTTCCAAACATGCAGGCATGAAATTAAAGTTGTTTACCAAATGTGAGCATACAGTTTGCATCTGTTTTATATTCTTTGAGCATTTTAATTTTGAAGCTATACATATACAATAGTTAATTACAGATGGTAAAACCTAATCAATCAGCCAGCTGTTTTGATTGTGCTGTGCCAGGTAGCTGCTTTCACTGATTTGTGTTTCACTTAATTTAAAAGGCTTACGTAAACAGATATAAATGTACGTTTGTGAATGCATGTGTGTGTATATGTGCTTTAATTTGACAAGTGACTAAAGGTGTTATCACAGCCTTAAACTAAACAATGTATTTCAAAAATGAAAGTTAGAAACGTTTCTTAACTTGTATACTTAAAGAGAACCACTCTGATTGAATTATTATGATTCTCATAGTATTACTGATTAATAGAGCTATTGTCAGGTAATATTGCTAAATATAGTTCAGATGACTGAGTCTGAGGTTTTGTTGATAAGTTAAAACGTGGGAAGAAATAACTTATTTGTTTTAATCTGCATTTTACAAAGGATTTTGGGGGTATTATGCATTAAACATATTAGCTGAAGCACTAAATTATTATAAAGATGTATGTGATTGCATATTTTTATATAAACTATGTAAAACATTATTTTGTTTAACACATTTTATTTTTATAGATACATTTTATAAATACATTATAAATACATTTATTTTTATAAAATGTATTAAACAAAATAATGTTTTATATAGTTTATATATTTTATTTTTATAAAATGTATTAAACAAAATAATGAATCAAGACAGAAAAATCTAATGGGATACAGAGTTGTAAGAGGGGTGAATATGTGATTAAATCACATGGTCTTCTAAATAGTGCGTTCAAATCTTCTCACTGTTTTATGGTTTTATTTTAAAAACTGTAGCCATGTTTTCTTGCATACCTTACAAGACACATATTGTTTGGAGGGCTCTATAATTCTGAAAGAAAATTTTCACATTGCACTTTATACAAAGGCATGAGAAATTTATTTCATGGAGCTCTTTCTAGATACATTACATGAAAAAAATCTGATTTGAAAATATTGGAGTTGATTATTTTAGTGACCAGTCCTTCTTAAAAATTAAAACAAATATACAAGCACTTCAAGGAACTAGCAGAGTCCTACACCTGTTCAGTGGTTTACTTGAAACATCAAGGTACCTAGTGGATCAACAATAAATAGAAGCCAGCTTTGTTAATCCACATTCTGTACTTTCCCTTGATTCAGTGTGTGAGTGCTTATAACAAACATAGACTCTGGATGCAAAGACAAGAAATAAAACCCTTTACTTGTGTACGATCTTGCCCAATTTTTTTTTTTGTTTTTTTTTTGAGACAGCGTTTCACTCTTGTTGCCCAGGCTGCAGTGCAATGGCACTATCTCGGCTCACTGAAACCTCTGCCTCCTGGGTTCAAGCGATTCTCCTGCCTCAGCCTCCTGAGTAGCTGAGATTACAGGCATTCACCATCATGCCCAGCTAATTGTTTTATTTTTAGTACAGACTGGGTTTCTCCATGTTGGTCAATCTGGTCCCGAACTCCCAACCTCAGGTGTTCTGCCTGCATCGACCCTCTAAAGTGCTGGGATTACAGGTGTAAGCCACCATGTCTGGCTCCATCTTGCCCTATTTTTTAAGTTTTAGATTTTCCTTAAAACGTTTTTATAATTTCTATTTCTGTATTATTCTATTTTCACACCACTACAAATACACCACCTGAGACTGGGTAAGTTATAGACAAACGAGATTTAATTGACTCACAGTTCCATGTAGTGAGGGAGGCCTCAGGAAACTTTTAATTATGGTGGAGGGGAAGCAGACACCTCCTTCACAAGGCAGCAGGAGAGAGAGCAAGTGAAGGAGGAACTGTCAAGCACTTATAGAACCATCAGATCTTGTGAGAACTCACTCACTATCACAAGAACAGCATGGGAAACCACCCCCATGCTGTTAAGTCATCTCCTTCCCTTAACACGTGGAGATCACAGGTCTCCACAAGCAGGTATTACCATTCGAGATGAGATTTGGGTGGGGACAGAGCCAAATCATATCAATCTCATAAGAGATTTTGTAATGAGTAAATAAGACAGTTTGCACTAAAGAGCTAGAATGTGCCTGACAAGAGTTGCTGCTATTATTTTTTAAAAGAATTAGAATACTTAATAGATTAAGAGAGATGGTAGGTTATAAAATAATTTTCTAAAACTTAATATTATGTTTTGAAACTCAATATTATAGATGGTGGTGGTAGGTGGTGTTCATCCTAGCAAGGTGCCTTTATTACTAGAAATGATTCCTTCAATCACATGCTTGTCTTTTGTTTCTATTCAATCAAAAGTTTCCTGTTTATGTCACAGAGATAAATGGAGGTCTGCTCTCCAAGATGTGATTGTGGCCACTTACTTTATGTGACAGGCTTCTGGAAGGAAATAAAGGAAAGAAATGGCAGAAGGAAGGAGAAAAGTTTCTTCAGTCTCTGCTTTCCATCTTCTTCTTTCTCTCCAGATTGCTCAACAGGTTGGTGCCTAGATTCCCGATGATATATTCTTGCAACTAAGGTTGTTCACCTTGGTATGGGTCATTAATAATCTCGTATAGCTCTGCAAAATATTGGTGAAATGACAGTAAAAAATTTTGTAATGAAGTATATGCATCAATAGCAGTCATGTAAAACCATGTTTTAAAATATATTTAGATGGACTTTTTCCCATTGTTTTGCTCTTGTTATTGAAACATTTTCTTTTAACCCTGATGGCCTAGTTAAATATATACAAAGAAAAAGAGACTAAAGTAACCTGTTCACTTTACAGATTACCACTCTTATATCATTCTCCTACTTAAAATTTGGTCGGCCTTCAGGTCTTTTAAATCCAAAAGCCTGTTTAATTTTCTTAAATGAAAATCAGGTAAATCCTTCCTTTGCTTAATGTGAAGATTAAGAATATTTTATCACTGTCTTTTGTTTTTGTTTTTGTTTTTGGGATGGAGCTCATTCTGTCGCTAGGCTGGAGTGCAGTGGTGGGATCTCAGTTTACTGCAACCTCTGCCTCCAGGTTCAAGCAGTTCTCCTGCTTCAACCTCCCTAGTTGCTAGAACTACAGGCACGCAACACCATGCCCAGCTAATTTTTATATTTTTAGCAGAGATGGGGTTTCACTGTGTTGGCCAGGATGGTCTCCATCTCTTGACCTCGTGATCCGCCCACTTTGGCCTCCCAAAATGCTGGGATTACAGGCGTGGGCTATTGCGCCCAGCCTTATCACTGTCTTTGAACATTTTTCCTCTTTATTACATAGATACAGTCTTTGGAAATTATATAAATATGCATATATATGCAGTATTAGTTTTAACCTAATTGCATTTTGTATACAGATAAATTATCTATTCCTGCATAGCAAGTTACTTGAAATCAGTGGCTTACAATAGCAAATGTTTATTATCTCATAGTTTCTGGGGATCAGGAATTCAAGAGCAGTTCAACTGGGAAGTTCTTGCTCATGGGCTCTCATGAACTTCAAATCAAGCTGTTGGTTGGAGCTACAATCTGTTCACGGCTTGATGGGGGCAATACTTATTTGCAAGGTCACACAAATCCTGACAAGCCCCAGTTCCTTGCCGTTCCTCTGTAAGCTGCCAGAGCATCCTCACATAGTGGCAGCTGGCTTCCCCCAGAGCTAGACATTGAGACAGAAAGAGAGAGAGAGAGAAGTTAACATGAGAAGCTATAGTATTTTTATAATCCCATCATTGGAGTATGATGACATTCTCTTCTCTAGAGGTAAGTCACTGAAACCAGCTTACCCTCAAGTGGAAGGGAGTTAAGTTGCAGGTCTTGTGGAAAGAAGTATCAGAGAGTCTGTGGACATATCTTTAAAACCACCATGATGTATTGATCGGAAGAATTTATTCACCTGTATATTCTATGTATTTGTAAAAACATAATAAAATTATGTAAGCACCGTTACTAAAACCTACAAAATGAGAGACTTGTTATAGAATGCAAAGTTAAAGCTAGACCAAAGGAATAATTTTCAGTGTTCTATACCACCATAAGATGACATAGTTAATAGGAATATATAGTTTCCAATCACTATAGGATGACAATGAATATTCCCAACACAAACAAATAAGTTTGAGACGATGGATATGCTAATTACTGTGATCTGATCACTATAAATTGTATGTTTGGAAATATGGCTATGTACCCCATGAATATGTACAGTTGTAATTTGTGTCAATTAAAATATATAATTTAAATAGGTCAAAAGAAAATGAAACCAAAACCAGTACGTTGCTTTTACATATAGCACTGCAAGAAATTAAAACAGCCTGATTTCAGCAATGTCCTGATTATCTAATAATCTTTGTGCTAGCTCATTTATTAGCACTATCTGTCCAATGACCCACAGATATGAAGAACTCAGATGTCATGCTAACTATACTCATATATGCAGTGAATCAATAACTATCTAAGCCAAGACTTTTCCCTTCCCATGTCAATTTTTGAGAACATTTTTCTCTAAAACAATAAACCATTTTCCCTAGTTTTCTGGTACCAATGTTTTCATTAATTATCTGTATAATTGGATGACTCATTTACTATCCATTTTGCCTCAAGCATCTGTGAAAAAGTCATTTTAGAAATACAAATAGTGGAGGTGTGAGAGGTCACTTCTTGCCTTGCACATTGGAGAAAATATTCAAGACTAACAGGAATACAGACATAGTAGCCAAATGCACCAACACCCTTCTGCCTTTCGCTCTCAACTGTTTTTCATTCTGTTGTTTGCATTTTTGTGTTACATTCAGGCGTTTATGGAAAAAACAACTTTCATATTCTTGGATCTGTCCTATTTGCAACTTCTTAGACTTTCTCTCTTTGAGTAGCTATATTGTGGTTGACACAAAAGCCTGGCTAATGCTATTTTTTATGGTTAAGACTAAATTTCCTATTGCCACAGAGTGATCTAGGTCATGATAAACCACGAGCCAAGTTACTAGACCATTACTAAACTACCCTCACGTAAGGATAAATTAGCCAGTTTGACCTTTTAAACCAAACTGCAAAATGTTCTTTTGATTAAAGTCTGTAACAGTCCCCTGAGATCTCCAGTGCTGAATGTTAGGGATTTAACACAACACTGAGATTTTGGCAGATAAATGTACCTTTACTCATAAGCTTTCCAACTCATACACAGTTTGAAATTCCCTTGTTCTATAGAATTACCATTCTATGCTTAGTTAGTTTTATTTTGAAGGCAGTTGCATTTCTTTCCAGCGTGGGACTCATGACCAGGAAGCCAATTTAACAGGAGAAAGTAAAAGTTTTATTCTTTCTGAGAAAATTAGCTATTTAAGGATAAATACTCTAATTTGTCCTTTCAACCTAGGCTTATGGATAATTCTCAGCTTCTTTTGAATACCTTCCTGATTTCTCCCTTGAATATTCCACTTTTATTTCACTTGCTTTTCCTATTCAGTAGTTCAGTAAACCTCTCATCATTCTAATTTTTGGGTACACTGCTGTACTCAATATTTACATCTAATTTGGTCTGCATATTTTTGCCCACTTTTTCTACAATGCTGGCTTTAACAGAAATCTAAATCACACATTGTGAATTATAAGCTTGTGATTCATACATATGAATATTTTTGTTCACATTTTTATTTCCAGCCTGAAATACATATTATAGCACTAGAAAAGACACATATGAAGCCATTTTTATTAGTTTATATTCTATGAAAACAGTGCAACAGTGCAAATAAATTCATTAACTCTTCCTAACTTGGAAGATTCAGTCTTCTCAGTTTCTTTTCAGAATTTAATAGCAGGAGTTTTTCAGAATTAATGAAAAACTTCAAGGAACCTTGGTTAATAGGTAGGCAAAATGGCATTATGGATGTTGTCCCTGGTATCTATCTATTTATTTATTTATTTACTTTTGCCCCATGTGACATTTGCTTTAATGCATTTATATCAGAGAACATTAGACTGGTGAGTCACACCTATAATCCCAGCACTTTGGGAGGCCAAGGCAGGTGGATCGCGAGGTCAGGAGTTCAATACTAGCCTGACCAACATGGTGAATCCCAGTCCCTACTAAAAATACATAAAAATTAGGCGGTATGGTGGCATATGCTTGTACTTCCAGCTACTCAGGAGGCTGAGGCAGGAGAATCCTTTGAACCCATGAGGCAGAGGTTGCAGTGAGCCGAGATTGTGCCACTGCACTCCAGCCTGGGCAACAGAGCAAGACTTTGTCTCAAAAAAAAAATGTTTAAATACAAATACAAGACATACAATTTTATTGATATATGAAATGCAAATTAGGATATCTTTATTGAATTTTCATTTACCTTTTACTGGTAATATTTTAGTTTTCTTTCAAATTCTAGTATTCTCTTGTGATTTATGTTTCTGCCAAAATTACCCATATTATCTTTTATAACTGAGTTCATTTTATCTCAGGAGTCTTCCTGCTTCACTGAAATTTACACACTTTGCAAACTGAACTATTCCATGTGTCGGAGATCCTCAGTTCTTAGGATGTACTTTAATGAATGGAAGAAGAAAGTAGGATAATAGCCTAGCATTAAGCATAATGTTTCTTCTTTTATCAGCTTTGTGTATGTGTGATCTGTATAGCTTTCATTTGAAGGAGTTATATTCAAACATATTATATAACCATTACCCTAATGCATCAGGAAATATTTCTCTTGGACATTAAATATATAATGTGTAAATATTTGGTTCTTCTTTTTCCTGCTGCTCACTTCAGATCTTCTCTAAAAGTAACCATGTTCATCTTGGTCCTCCATCTTCCCACGGTTCTCAAAATTTTCTCATGTTGGGAGGCTGAGGTGGATGGATCACTTGAGGTCAGGAGTTCTAGATCAACCTGGCCAGCATGGTGAGACACCATCTCTACTCAAAAAGCAATAAGTAGCTGGGCATGGTGGTGAGTGCCTGTAATCAAAGCTGCTTGGGAGGTTAAGTCAGGAGAATTGCTTGAACCCAGGAGGAGTGAGCCGAAATCACATCAAAGATTTGTATTTTGATTTAGTTGGCTAATTTATTCTGGTTACTTTGGCAGGTATATTCACTAGAGAAAAATGAGTAAGTTTTGCCAGATCTGAAATTATTTTGAAAAGTTAAAAATACATGTATTTTTGCAAGGTCAGCCTTTAGGAGATCACCTAAAGGGATTATTACAAGCTGAGGTAGTTCTAATGCTTTGGTTGCTCTCCTGAAAACATCACAGAAAAAATAATCACTGTTAATTGTGCTTTAAAATTTATTGAGAAGGTTGTTTCTATAATTATTAAATAATATGATTTGACAAATCTTGCAGCAACTAGTTGTGCTAATTTGTAACATATTGCAGAGCTATCTCTTATATGAATAAATGTTTCCTGTTGTACATTTCTTTGATATTCCCTTATTTAAATTTTCTCAGTAAACTTTTAAAATTTTTCTCTAGAGTATGTATGACTTTTAGATAGCTTTTTCTAAGGTGTCCACTTGTCCTCTTTCAATTCAGTTTACTTTTATTCATGCTAAAAGCTTAAGTTCCTGAAATGTCAGTGAAATATGGAAAAGTAATTTTAAGACGCAAAATAAATTTAAATAAAACATGTCTTAAATTCAGTCAATTAATTAGTGTATTTATTTTTTCATTTTCCTGTATGAAATATTATTTTAGGTTGAAAGAGAATTCGAAAAAACAGACATTCTTGCCTTCAGAGAACTCATATCTATTTTAAGAGACAATATGTGCATATGAAATTATAACTAAAAATACATTGCATTATATATTAACTTTCATATAAGTAGTATAGATTATTACTTTTCAGAGTTTTCAGGTACAGCTATTTTCATGCATCAATGTGTATTTGTTTGAAATAAAATTTTGATTAATGGAAAGGAGAGTGAGGCATTGTTGTTGGCTGGATCAACATCCATCCTCCCCAACCTTTTCTCCAAAAAAAGAAAAATCATAATGCTGTCCAGTGTCCCCTCTCATCCAAAGAAACCCATTCCAAACCATGAGATATGAGTCTTGGTTATTCTAAGCCAATCAGAGAATTCCATTTCTTTTGCTATAACTTGATTTAATGATGGCCATGTGATTTAAAACTGACCAGTAAAATGCTAGAAGAATTTATATCATCTTTCTCATGCTTAATTAAGAAAAAGGAGTAACATGGTTTGGATGTGCCCCCACCAAAATCTCATCTTGAGCTGCAGTTTCCATCATCCCCAAATACTGTGAGAGGGACCCAGTGGGAGGTAAATGAATTGTGCAAGTGGTTACGTCCATGCTGTTCTCATCATAGTGTGTGAGTTCGCATGAGATCTGATCTGATGGTTTTATAAGGGGATTTCCCTGCCACCACTTTTCTCTGCATTTCTCTATCTTGCCACCATGTGAAGAAGGACATGTTTACTTCCCATGCGACCATAATTGTAAGTTTCTCTAGACCTCTCCAGCCCTGTGGAAACTGAGTTAATTAAACCTGTTTTTTAAATAAATTACCCAGTCTCAAGTATGTCTTTATTAGCAGTGTGAGAATGGACTAATACAGCTTATTGCTCCTGGGAGTGTGGCATTGCTGTAAAGACACATGAAAATGTGGAAACGAGTTTGGAACTGTGTAACAGGCAGTGGTTGGAGGACTCAGAAGAAGACAAAAAATGTTGGAAAGCTTGGAACTTCCTAGAGACTTGGAGGGCTCAGAAGACAGAAAGATATGGAAAAGTTTTGAACTTCTTAGAGACTTATTGAATGGCTTTGACCAAAATGCTAATAGTGATATGTATGATAAAATCTGAGTTGGTCTCAGACGGAGATGAGAAATTTGTGGGAACTGGAACAAAGGTAACTCTTGTTATGCTTTAGCAAAGAGACTGAAAACATTTTGTGCCTGCCTTAGAGATCTGTGGACCTTTGAACTTGAGAGAGATGATTTAGGGTATCAGTTGGAAGAAATCTCTAAGCAGCAAACTGTTCAAGAGGAAGCAGAGCATAAAAGTTTAGAAAATGTGCAGCCTGACTATGCGATAGAAAATAAAACCTCATATTCTGGAGGGAAATTCAAACCTGCTACAGAAATTTGCTTAAGTTACAAGGCAGCTAATGTTAATCACAAAGTCAATGGGGGGAAAATATCTCCAGGCTTGTCAGATCCCTTCACAGCAGCCCCTCCTATCACAGACTTGGAGGCCTGGGAGGACAAAATGTTTTCCTGGTTTGGGTCCAGCGTTGGGACTTGGTACCCTGTGTCTCAACTGCTTCAGCCATAGCAAACAGGGTCTAAGGTACAGCTCAGGCAGTTGCTTCAGAGATTGCAAGCCCCAAGCCTTGGCAGCTTCCATTTGGTGTTGATCCTGCAGGTGCACAGAAGACAAGAATTTAGGTTTGAGAACCTCCACCTGGATTTCAGAGGATGTATGGAAATGCATGGATGTCCAGGCAGAAGTGTGCTGCAGGGGTGGATCCCTCATGGAAAACCTCTGCTATGGCAGTGAGGAAGGAAAATGTGGAGTTGGAGCCCACACACAGAAAGTTTCCACTGGGGCACTGTCTAGTGGAGCTTTGAGAAAGAGGGCCACCATCCTGCAGATCCCAGAGTGTTAGATACACCTACTGCTTGCACTGTGCACCTGGAAAAGCTGCAGACACTCAATGCCAGCCATGAAAGCAGTGAGGAGGGGGGTTATTCCCTGAAAAGCCACAAGGGTGGAACTGCCCAAGGCCATGGGAGCCCACCTCTTGCAACAGGAAGGCCTGAGTGTGAGACATGGAGTTGACTGAGACCTGGAGCTTTGAGATTTGACTGCCCTGCTAGATTTTGGACTTGGATGGAACCTGTAGCCCCTTTGTTGTGGCCAATTTCTCCCATTTGAAATGGATATATAGACTTTGGATTTGTACTTGGACCTTAAAGTTAATGCCAAAATGAGTTAAAACTTTTCAGGACACTTGGGAAGGCATGATTGTGCTTTAAGATGTGAGGACATGAGATTTCAGAGGGACAGCAATGAAATGATATGGTTTGCCTGTGTTTCTACCCAAATCTTAGTTTGAATAGTAGTTCCCATAATTCCCATTTGTCATGGGAGGGACCCAGTAGGGGGTAATTGAGCCATGAGGGCAGTTACCTCCATACTGTTCTCTTGAAAGTGAGTTGGTGAGTTAGGTCTCATGAGATATGATAGTTTTATAAGGGGTTCCCCCACCTACACTCTGCATTTCTCTCTCCTGCCACCATCTGAATAAGGATGTGTTTGCTTCCTTTCCTGAGGCCTCCCAAGCCTTGTGGAACTGTGAATCAATTAAATGTCTTTCCATTATAAATTACTCAGTCTTGGGTATGTCTTTATTAGTAGCATGAGAATGGACTAATATAAGGAGATATAAGGAATAGGTGAAACCATTTATTGTGTGTATCTCCTGGAACTGTTGTAGGCATGTTGCAAACATGTCACTGGAGGAAAAAGCTCTTATACCAAGTATAGTATGATTTAAAAAAATGGCAAGAAGAAAAACCTTGAGATTGTAAATATTTTGAGCAACTGAATGTCCCTGCTAAAGATCTCCTATATTTGTACCAGTGATTAAGAAAACCAACAGTGGCCAGGAACAGTGGCACACACCTGTAATCCCAGCACTTGGGGAGGCCAAGGCAGGTGAATCACCTGAGGTCAGCAGTTTGAGACCAGGCTGACTAACATGGTGAAACCCCACCTCAACTAAATACAAAAAATTAACTGAGCATAATGGCACATGCCTGTAATCTCAACTACTTGGAAGGCTGAGGCAGGAGAATTGCTTGAACTTGAGAGGTAGAGGTTGGAGTGAGCCAAGATCAAGCCACTGTGCTCCAGCCTAGGCAAAAAGAGCAAAATTTTGTCTCAAAAAAAAAAAAAAAAAGGAAAAAGAAAGCCAACATATACCCTTGTTGTCATAATTATTAAACCAGACTTTTCCACTTTCTATTTACTAATAGAAAGTGTATTTTACAGTAAGAAGAATGTGAAGCATGAATCATGCTACAGAGACAGAGAAAGTATTTGGCTTATTTACAAGTAACAGATTTTAACTTAGCTTAGGCAAAATACATTCAAGAGGTGTAAGTTAGTATAGTTTTTAAAATTTATGCAAGAAGTAAACACTTTAAAATCAGCAAGAACCAGTAGAAATGGATGGCATTTACATAATTTTAATGACTACTATTTTCAAAGTATTGTTTTATAGATGGTTGACATATTGCTAGCTTGACATGTTTTCAGAGGTAAAATAGAAGACAACACAGGTGATTGGATAAGGAAGGCTCTAAGATTTAGCAAGTAACACAACCAAGGGCCTACAGGCAGGTCTAAAAGAGATCCACAGCAAAAGCACACTAAATATTACATTCAAAAAACTGACAGGCAAAGGTACAATAAATGTGATATGTTGGGGATTTAATTCTTGCTTGTGCTTTGTTATTGGCCCTGTTTGATATGTACTTTGATTTTGGTAGGAAATAAGATATTCAAATTTCAGGAAGTTTTATAACCTAATTTCATCTTCCAGCAGGCAACCACTATAGCTAGGTCTAGATGTTTTCTTGCAGAGTTAATGCTCATTTTTTGTAATTCTGACCGAATGTCTGGAAAACACAAACACACACTCACACACACTGACAGGTTAAAATACCCACTCTGTGCATTGCTTCAGGTTTCCTTTCATTTCTAGTCAATATCCTCTGCACCTCTCAAATAGAGGCAGGAATCGAAGGGTCATGTATTATCTCTCCATCTTTTGCAAATTAGCAGAATTTTTCTGATTCAGAAGTTGAAACATACACTAGCCATCAAAACTGAGGCTTGATTGAGCTTCATTTATCACATTTCAGTGGAAATATTTCCATATTTCAGAAATGGCTTGACTATCAGACTTAGTTTCCAAAGGTATTGCAGTTTTCTATTTTTGTTTGCTGTAAAAAAAGGATAGTTCTAAAACTTACTCAGATGATGTTTTAAATTAGAAGCTCTAGTGCCTTTTTCCTTAAGCTGAGATGATGCAAATCTGACTTTATATAAGAGTAAAACATATGAGGGAGAAAGAGCTCTGGAGGATATTGGAAAAAATGAGGTCAAAAAAGGGAAAAATTAGATTTGAATAGTCTTTACTCTGAAAAGTAAAAATTAAGGTATTCTATCTTCATCAAAAGAAGAATAGAATGTTGAGCTTGGGAAAAATGTAAACAATTGTTATATGTGAAGTTATTTATGAAATCAGCAGGAAGAAAACACAAAGTTTACAAAAGATGAATGAAGAGATAGATAAAGTTCGTCAGGAAAAGCCTGTTTTGGGTCAGGTGAAAAATGCTCACTAATCGTTTTCAGTAAATTAAAATATAGAGTGGGGGTGTGAGAGCATTTGATGCTGTGTATTGTGAAGACAAGGGACAGGAAGGTAATTTTTGTTTGAAAAAAATATGTTGGTTATTGTCTGGTGTATTGTTGATTCTAATTTAATTAATAATAGGTGGATAGTGACTTTTCTATTTAGCTTTTTGAGAGTGTATTGTGGACACAATAGCAAACTAGCAGTAGATCTCATAGGGAATAATGAGAAAAGCAAGAAAGGCTTTTAGTTGTGACATTTTATCACTTGCTATTGCTAGTTCTCTTTTACCATATTATGATGATGCCCATTTTTAGGTCATTACGTGTTTCATCTATTTAGTCCTTCAGGAATCATAACCTTTAACAGGATTGGTCACTCTTTTATACTTTCAGAACATAACATTTTCAGTACATTAGTTTTCTATGATTTCAAAGTGGAAATAATAACTACATATATTTAATTACCATACAGGTAACTATATGTTACAGAGTAAATGATACTCCTATGCATTTTCAGATTTTAGTGTCACTGGAGTTTTGAGAGAGGGTTTTAGCCATAATATGCCTTGGAGAGATACCAAAAGCAAAAAAAATATGGATACAATTCCAATTAATGGAAATCAGTGATTTATATAATTCTGAATCTCTTTGGAGGGAAGAAAACAGCAGTATGCTGAAGGTTTAATTTAATAACAATAATTTATTGCACTGACATAGTATTTTATATTGGTTAAAATGTTTTAATATACACAACCTTATTTCAACATCACTAAATTAATAGAGAGTAGTAGAAGTAGCTCATATAAATACAACCTGGTCACTATTTTACCCTGCACCTTTTGACTAACAAAAACCAAGATCAAATCTATATATTCATTGCCTCGAATCCATTGAGTTAAAATGCTTCTACCTCCATTCAGTTTCTTTTCTTCTGTGATGATTTCTACAGGATGAATCACAATGTGCTCAGGGTATAGTACTCTGTCACAACACACATGATATTCCTGTTTTAGTTTTTAAGAGTTATGCGGCTTGAATAGTGATTTGCAAACACTAAAAAGTAATGAAAAATAAACTGTTTTCTATTTTTTACCTTATAAAGTTCTAACTTACCTTTCATCTCTTTAAGGAGAGAGCTATGCTAGAATAAAGCAAGAATCATTAATCACAGTAGCACAGTTAAGGCATAGACCTATTCTCAGATAACTTATTTGGGTCATCCTAACTGATTTTTTCTTATCATTAGAAATAGTGATTTTGCTTGTGATAACTAATGGAATATTTCTTCTGCAATGTATTCTAAGCAGTGTCCCAGTTTTGCACTATTTTTAGCAAATCAGACTTTCTGAAAGGCATACTGCCAGCTCAAATGCAAACATTCTTGCCTAATAAACTGGACCTCCAACAATATCAGTCTTATTCTGTCCCAAAAATGTTTACATAAGTAACATTTTGTCATTATGAGTTTATTTTCTTCCATTCTAAAGAAACCTAGAATTTTCCTTTCAAAATGCACAATGTTATTAAAATGCAAAAGTCAGAAGACAAAGCAAAATAAATACTTTTACTGTATTTTCCATAACTGTGTAATTAATTTTCTCTGCAGATGCACTGGCATTGTGTTTCCTATCACAGTCATTGAATGAACATCAGTGGTGTTCAATGTGCAAGAAACAGGCTTAAATATAAGACAGAGCTGGGCCCAAATTCTAGATCAGCCACTACCTCTGAAGCTATGTGTTTAAACTCAGTAAATGTCAGTTACCGCAAATAAAGGAGCAAAGAGCAAAATGTAGTAATCTGTATACTTACAGAATTGTTGTAAGAATTAAACATTTCAAATATACACAAAATGCTTTTATAATATTTATGGAATAAAAATATTAGTGTAGTTTTCAAAACATCATTAGTTTTGTACATAATTAATTTTTAGTATAGAATTTAATATATAATTAAAATTTAATAGAATCTATAGCTAATTCATCCATGCATTAGTTTTTTGTGCTGTGTAACAAATCATCAAACTTAGTGATTTGAAACAAACTCATTTATTATCACTTACTTTCTATAGGCTAAGAATCTGGCCATGGCTAAACTAAATTCTTGGCTTAAGTCTCACAGATTGAAATCAAGTTTTGGCTGAGCTGTGTTCTCATCTGGAGGTTTGAATAGGGAAGGATTTTCTTCTGAATTCTTCAGGTTTCTGACAGATGTCATAACCCTATGGCTATAGAATTCATGGCAGCTGGCTTCTTAAAATATAATAATAGAGATAGCTTCTGATACTTCCATTATCTAACTGCAAGAAAGGACTGTACTCTCTTCTAAAGGGATAACCTAATTAGTTCAGGCTTACTCAAGGAATCTTCCTTTTGATAAGCTCAAAGTCAACTGATTAGAGACTTAATTACAACCACAAATCTTTTTATTGTGTCATATTCTATTAATTAGAAGCAATCTTTAGGTTCTACATTTAAAAAAGTATATTTTGTATATTTTATACTTTATGTCTTTAGATTGTATTCAAAGACAGAGAATTATACAAGGATGTGGTTTATTCGAGATCACCTTAGAGTATGTCTACTACAATCCCTTTCAGTAAAAAAAAAATTGTGTATAAAATAAGTAGAAGCATATATGAGAATAGAAGTAAGAATGGAAGGAAATAAATGAATAAATGGAAGTGTTGGAATTCTTTACCTTTGTTAAGAATTAATACTTCTGTTTACCTTCTTGCATGTCACTAAAGAATACTACTGAAGCTTGTACTATGAATTGCAGAGGGAGCATGCAGTAAAAGCTTAAAATATTATATCTAAGCCTTTTCAAAATTTTTATTTGCTGAGACAGAGTCACTCACATCACTCTGTCAACTAGGCTGCAGTGCAGTGGCATGATCTTGTCTCAGTGAAACCTCTGCTTCCTGGGCTCAAGAAATTCACCCACCTTACCCTCCCAAGTATCTGGGAATACAGATCTGTGCTGCTTCACCAGGCTAATATTTGTATTTTTTTGTTAGAGGTGGTTTTCCCCATGTTGCCCAGGCTGATCTCAAACTCCTAAGCTTAAGCAATCCACCCTCCTTGGCCTCCTAAAGTGCTGGAATTACAGATGTGAACCATCATTTCCAGCCCTCCAAACATTTTTTGACAAGGGCTTCCCTCAGCCACATTGGTAGAAAAAAATTTAGGGTGTCACACATAAAATACACTAACACTAACCCTAGTTGATGAGCTAAAAAAAAATCTCATAATGTTTTAAGTACGTTTGCAAATTTCATTCTATGTAGCCTGGGGGTTGCAAGTTAGACAAGTTTGACTAGACTTTAAGTGTTTCATGGACTCTATTGTGCTACTTTTGACATGTGATTTTAAGACTTTTTGGGAGTCATATACCATAGCCTGAGTAAAGCTGTAAGAAATAACATTTCTTGGAAGAAAATACAAATTTTCTCAAAAAAAAAAAAATTACCTTTGAACTCAAAGTTTGAGGTTATCTAAAATAATTTGTCTTTTCCTTCTTTGTACTTGATGAAAATTAATCTTTTACAAATTCTGAAGATTGTAGGCAAAATTGTGGTATTGGTTAGTTTTCTCTTATTAGGTAGTAAAAGCTTGACTGTACTTTATATTTTCATAGCAAAATAATTTCTGTTCATTATAATATATTTGGAAAACAGTTATAAAAATAATAAACTTTCAACACATTCTAGTCATTCATTGGCAAAATCCTTGTGCGTCTATAGGCATTTCAAGTTATTTTCATGGATATTGTTGTGGTAAGATTTTTTGTTTTATATATATGGTCATATTATATATATATTTAAATTTTGTGAAGATGTTTATGTTGCCTTGCAATGTAAACATTTTCATGACATCAAAAAACATTTATTAAATCTTTATTAGACATAAGTATGCTGCTAGGAGCTAGACAGAAAAATTAGTCTGCAGAGATGAGTTTTCTAGAAAGAGTAACATGTCTGAAAACATATAGGACATTTATCATAGATTAATTAGTTAATAGTCTCTTATGTTAGATATTATAATTATTTTTGTATAGTGAATTGCTGAGTGATAAATGCTTTTTGTCTATGTAAACTATTTTTTTCAGAATTAGTATTATTACACAAAACATATAATTGCTTGGCCAATGTTATGTTGGAATTTCTTTATCTCTGTTTTGTTTCAGAAATATTTCTGAAGACATGCCCAAGATGCTCAACTGACCAAATTCTAGCTCTCAAGAGCCACCCAAGAATATACACACCTTTTATATTAATAATAGTTCTTTTTTTTTTTTTGAGAAGGAGTTTCACTCTGTTGCCAGGCTGGAGTGCAGGGGCATGATATTGGCTCACAGCAACTTCTGCCTCCCAGGTTCAAGCTATTCTCCTGCCTCAGATTCCTGAGTAGTTGGGACTACAGGCACGAACCAGTATGCCCAGTTAATTACTTTGTATTTTTAGTAGAGATTGGGTTTCACCATGTTGGCCAGGATAGTCTTAATCTCCTGATCCACCCACTTTGGCCTCCCAAACTTGCTGGGATTACAGGCATGAGCCTCCGCATCCAACCTAATAATAGTTTTTTACATTTCTCTTTTCTATCTTATTCTTTTCCCACAGTCAAACTCTTCTCCGTTTCCTGAACCTCCAGGTGGTTCAGAGCTTCCACTGAGAATTTATTTCTTACAGTGCTACTTGACACTGTCACAGGTGATACGATTAAGTTGCAGAATTCATCTCTTACCTTCCTGCAATCTTCACAGTGCCCTCCTAAGTATAGTGACCTAAGTCTGAGGATGGTAAAAAGAAATAAACATAATATCCAAACAGTTTTTATTATATGTCTAAAAATAGATTTAGGACTTAAATAATTATACTTTGATTACTCAATATACAAAACTAAACAATATACTTCATACACTTCGGCATATATTTTTTACTTGAACAGGAATACTTTTATTTTTCTTCTAGAACTTCATAATCTTGGCTTATCTTCCTAGATTGTTAAAATTATATTGTGTATGTATATGTAACACATATCCCTAAAAGTTTTCTTTATTGCTTGGCATTTTCCTGCTGTGATATATTTCCTTGAGCTGTTGATAATTTAGTCTTCTTAAAATGGTGATGTAAGTATTCCATTAGTAATTGAAAGCCTTCTATATAATTAACACCATTCTGATACATAATTTCCCTATAATTCTGTCCTCAAGGAGGTTATCGTATAGTGTAAAATAATCTATAATAATCTATCCACTCTAGTAGATACCTGGAAAAAGTATGGTGGGAACACAGAGAAAGAAAAACCCAGCTGTGAAAGCTCTTCAAAAAAACATGAACTTTTGCTGAATCTTCATCTAGGCATTTTAAGTTCCCACCAAAAGAATTAAGACATTAAACAATGGCGAAGGTTGCAGTGAGCCAAGATCACGCCATCATTGCAGTCCAGCCTGGGCAACAAGAGTGAAACTCTGTCTCAAAAAAACTAAATAAGAAGAAAGAAAAGAAAGAAAGAGAGAGAGAAAGAAAGAAAGAAAGAAAGAAAGAGAAAGAAAGAAGGAAAGAAAGAAAGAAAGAAAAAGAATGGAAGGAAGGAAGGAAGGAAAAACGGAGGAGGAAGGAATGGAGGAGGAAAGAAGGAAGTAAACTAAACAATGAGAAGGCATTTCTGTTATTCCAACAAAGAGCTTAGAAGAGCCTACATTAAAGAGGTGGCAATCAGGGGAAGGGAACAAACAGTTAAGAGCTATTTAATATATAGAATCAAAATAAAATAATAAACAAATAGATCATGTCTATACCAAAATAGGAAATGCAGAATAAAATATTGAGAATAACATAATCATTTATTATTTGTGGCATTTTAAACTGGAACTGTTATGAGCAAGCTGGAGAAGATTTCACAAAGGGCAGCTGGTAAGTATCAGTGACTGTTTAAAACCCTGATTGTAGATAAGACCCTTCTAAGTGAGAGAATAGTCTAGAGTGCTGTCTCCTACAATACCCACTGACCATCTGTTTATGCAGTAGGATTTAAAATAAAGATCCTCAATTGTATCAGTTGCAATTTAAGTGCTTACTAGAAGCATGTGGCCAGTAGCTATATACTGGAGGGCACAGAAGAATATTTTTATTATTACAGAACGTTCTATTGAACAGCACTGGTCTAGAAACTATAGATTATCAATGTTAAAGAACGACCTAGAATGGTTAGAGAGATAACAGGATATAATTATTAAAGTCTGGCTTTATAAAATCAAAGAGAAGAAATGTCATCTTTTAAATGGTACTCATCCACATACCTCAATGATGTAAAACAATAATTTATCAGGATATTCGTGGGGCCCCAGGTACCTTTTGAGCATAGGTTAGAGAGATTTGAAGATTACAAACTGTTTGCATTTGCCAGTATATTTTGGAAATACAATTTCATCAAGGAATACTTCGAAGAAACACCTTCTTGAGATGACAGAAATAATAAAGAAGGAATGAAATTGTAATTTGACAAAGTTTAATTGTACCTCATATTTTCAATTCCAAGGACAGATAAAGTATTACTTCCTTTCAGTAGCGTTGGAAGCTGTAGTCCCTCCACTTCTTTTCCACTCCCCTTGAGGGCTTTTCTGATGCAACGATCATATCTGTAATTCTCCTTCCACCCCATTAGCTTCTCTGTGGTTTTTTTTTTTTTTTTTTGGCATCCTTTGATAAATTCTCTTTTTATAACTGAACTCTAAAGGTTGCAATATTTTAGTCCTGAGTCTTCTCTTTTGTCTCCATTTACTTTCCATTCATTAAATCATCAGAGGTCTATCAAACTTACTTCTATCTTCAAATCATCAGGGGTCTTTCAAATGTCTTATAAATCATCAATGGTCTTATAAATCATCAAGGGTCTTTCAAACTTACTTATATCTTCCGTTCATATCTCTTTCTTTAACTCAAGGGGTTTATATCCAGCTTTATTCTTTCTATATCCCCTTGAAAAATCTCATGAATTTCAAGATTACACCTAAAATGATAATCTTGATCATAGACACTTATCTAACACCACACCTGTAATGCTACAAGCATTAAACAACATTTCACATGTTAAAATCTTCCAGGCACTACTTCCTCCGGTTTACTGAAGTTATAAATCTATCAAGAGTCTTTCATTTTTTTTTTATCCTCAAGCCTCACAACCAATCCACCAACAACTTTTTATTCTCATTTATCCATGAGACTAACATGTCTATGCAGTCATCATCTCTTCACAATAGGATTGCTACAGCTATTTCTGCAATAGTCCTTACTCAAATATTCCTATTTTTTCCCCTTTGCTCAATCCAATCCACTCTCCAAAGAGCTACAAAAGTGTAGTGGGTAATATTAGTCTTCTGCATGTTTTAATGGTATGTCATTACACTTGTAACATACACTCATTATGATAGAATGAATATTATTTTGGCTGTTTAGAATCTAGATCAATGTACCTGTAGTTTGTGCTAGTATCGACCATTCAGTATTTTTGGGTGTCCATTTGTCTACTCTATGCTTCATGAGAAAGATTTCTGACCAATTGCTGGCAGACCAGGATTCTTCAAATCCTCACAAATCACATTTTGTGAAGGGCAATGATACAAGTTTGTTTAATCAGAATGAATCCTAGGAATTCTGCAGGAAATACAAAGAAATGTTCTTTACTGTACTTGAACTTGGACCGAGTGTAGATCCAAATCTGCTGAAACTCCAGGTATAATTAATTTAAGATGAAGCAAACATCAACATTTACAGATCTCAAGTTTAGGAAAAATACCTGTGTTTCTCAGTAAAGCTAGGCTTTAATCAAGCTCTATATATGGACTTTTGAGTTAAGTGAGTTAATATACTCTTTTCATCTTAAACCAATATTTATTGAATTTTTTTTTCACTAATAATCTAAGCCTCTAGCCAATACACAAGGTCTTTAAACTCCTTAACACTATTCTAGAGTCATTGCTGATTTTTTTGCTTTTCATTTGTTTTGCTCTTTTCAAGGTACACTGATCTTTAAAGATGTCCAATCTGGAAGGAGGTGACTGTGTTCGGTGATCCTGAGCTTCTAAAACAAAGGCTTTGAGGCCTGGTGCAGTGGCTCAAGTCTGTAATCCCAGCACTTGGGGAGGCTGAGGTGGGCAGATCACTGGCCAGCAGGAGTTTGCGACCAGTCCAGCCAACATGGCACAATTCCGTCTCTACTAAAAATACAAAAATTAGCTGGGCATGGTGGTGCGCGTCTATAATCCCAGCTACTCGGGAGGCAGGGGCAGGATAATCTCTTGAACCCAGGAGGCAGAAGTTGCAGTGAGTTGAGATCGCTCCACTGCACTCCAGCCTGGGAGAAAGAGTGAGACTCCATCTCAAAACAAACATCAAAGATTTGAGATTCTTCTAGAAAAGGAATACGAATCTTCACCATATGTGGATGAAATAATAGAATAGGCTTTTGAATATGAATGGAGTCTGTATGAGATAGAGTGGCTGGCTAGACTTAAGTTTAAAACCCAGGCTGTTCAAGTAACTTAATTTAAGAGTCTCAGAGGGCCAGTGATGTATAATTCTCCAAGCTTCCAACTCTGCTTCTTACTAGGTATTGGAGTAAGTATCACAATTACTGCACATTCCCAGTCAGATATGAAGAAGTGGTAGCACATTGAAAACCCGCCGTGTGAATTCAGTAATTCAGTAATAACAAGGGATGGAGATACAAAAAATGAAATAAAACATATAGCCCAGAAGTTGCAAAGCTTATACGGTGCTTTGGGCAAGGGGAAAACTATATACTTCTTTAAAGTAGAAGCCTCAAATCACCATTTATAGCAAGAAGCAGAAGCAGAAAAATATTTCTTTATTCCTGCTGAATCCTATAATATAATTGCTGTCCCATACCACAGAAAGTGAACTCAGGGCTCTTGATATAATTTGTCTTCTATCTTAATAACTAAGAGAAAGATATACAGAGAAACCTTGAGAAGAGGGACGGGCAACTTCAGGCTGACAATGGATCTGAATACATGGGAGCAGGGAACAGTCAAGATAATTAAAGAAGGAAAATAAAGTGGAACGATGGTGGATTTTGCAATGAGATTGCTATCAAACAATTTGCTATTGAGAGGACATCACTGCATTGGAAGGATAAACCTAGGAACTTATTTTAAGTCATCTGCTTTTTGTTCTCAAGAAAAAATTAATAAAACATGAAACAAGAAATAAATATATTATGAAAAGTCTACAGATGGAGATGGAACTGAATAAGACAAAGTAAGATGACAAAAAAACTCAAAATCTGATGCAGAATTTAAAAGTGTGTTTTATATAAAGAAGAACAGAAATGACAATGAATAACGCACAATGAATAATGAGCAGAATAATCTTAAAATGCTCTTTCAGATTGCAGAAGACTTTAAAAATATTAGATTTAACATTACAGAGAACATAGAACTATAAACTGTCTTCTAACAACAGAAAATCTTTAAAGAAGTTATAAGCAAAAGAGGTAATAAAGAAGCACCTGAAACATAAGTGCAAAGCACTTTAGGAAAATATACTAGAAAACACTAACAAGAGGAGAAGGATGAAAACATAAAGGTACTGTTTATTTTCTATTTGAGATTAAGGAAAAATTTTAAAAAAACTCTATAGGCCCAGACTTCACAATAATAAGGTGAAGAAAATAATGTCATATCATTTACCAAATTTTGGGGAAACTGTTTGCGATTTAATCATTGTATTAAATGATTCATTTCCAAAGACAACTGGAGAAAGAATCAGATATAAAGTTCCTGAAATTATCACCAGATTCTTGTGTTTTCTAAAAAAATATTCAAATGTATTGGCAAATTATCTGATATAAACATAAAAAGTCAGCAATTCACAGTAGTGCCTTTATAGGCTTTTAATTCTACATAGAAAATAGGCATAAAGTGTATTGTTTTAAATTAAACATGATTTCATGACTCAATGCAACCTTAGAATATTATTCCAATGAAATACATATATAACACGTATTTTAACATTTAGAAACACAAACTTAATTCATATTTTAATTTTAATACTTTCTTCACATTGATGTGCTTTCACCTCCCATTTGCTATCCCACATGCTGTCTTTTTTATTATTAATTTCTCTAAGAAATTAAAAGTAAATGTTCTAAATTTGTGGCTATGTAAACTGTGATAACAATATTGGTATCACATAAGGCAATTACCTTTTATTGAAAGGCAAACCAATTGTTAATTTGACATGGAATTGCTTAATGAAAATGAAATTTAACAAAGAAGTCATTAATAAATGGACAGGTATTTGCAAAATTATAGTGTTAAACTTTGTCAAAGATTTAATGAAAATAAGTGGCTGGTTTAAGAGCTTTGTTCTCATTTGTAGAGTTGAGGTCAGTACTTTTAGATTGTTTAATTAATCAATTAATGTACTTTATCCTCTATAGCACATGTTATGTAGATAACTCTTTGTTCATTTTACTAGGTTGTCTACCAGGTGACCTGATTGTTGTGATTTATTCATTAATTCCAGCAAAACACTGGTAATTATATTCATTATCTTTTGACTTTCGGTATTATATGCATAACTAACTTATGATTACTTTTCTTGCATAATTAAGTGAACTAAGATTTCAATTTAATTTCAGTAGGCATCATGAAGTCAAGTAAAGAGAGTATCTGTGTGGCAGGAAGAGAGCTACTAATTACAAGACTTACAACCCTGGGCCAATTATTTAACCTCTTTGAAAGAGACTAATTTTCTTTCCACCTATAAAATTAGTTTATAGAGATAGCTCTGTTTAACTCATGTTTTTTCTTTCAGTAATGACATTAGAATATGTATGAAATTGCTTTATTAACTTAATAAGCTGTTATTGTTATTACACTGATATAAAATTTCTTGCTATGCTATAGCAAATTTCAAAGTGATATGAAAGGCTAGTTCTGTGATTATTAAAAAATTAGGTGGTGAAATTTTCCTATTATTTTTTGAAAATGAAGAAATTATGATTAGATATGTTGATATCCTTCATAACTAGGTCAATTACATATACTACATGCATAGAACAAATGTTGACATAATTTATCTAGAAAGAGCAAGATAGTAATCTTAGAGAATTTACAGGCCCAGATAACAAATTTTAGATTTTTATGTACGTACTTAACCATTTTTTAAATGTAGCCATTTAAGTTGTTTTAAAAAAACTACATTTTTAGCTCAGAAACCATTCAAAACCAAGCAGAAGTGAGAAAAGGATGGTGCAGATTTAGTCCACAGACAACAGTTTGCCAACCTTTGGAACACAGCAATATGGTCTATATTTTTTAAAGTTACCTCCATAAGACTTTTGAAATATCATGGTATCGAATCATATTTCATTACAAATGATACTCCCAGTTTACTTGACTAAAATGTGGGGGAAAAATCAATAGTTTAACATAATTAATAAGTATGGAGATAAGGGAGATTGGAATTTTGCTCACTTTACAAACCTAAATTTTAATAAAAAAAAGTTGTAGTACAGAATCTGAGTTTCCCTTTGTGAAGAAATTCCAATCAAGGAGATTCTAGTGGATAAGAGGCTCTCACGTATAATCCCAGCCCCTTAGAAAGCCAAGGCAGGAGGATGGCTAGAAGAGAGGAGTTCGAGACCAGCCTATGCAGCAAAGCAAGACTCTGTCTCTACAAAAAATAAAAACTGTGGGCATGGTGGTGCATGCTTGCAGTCCTACCTGTAGAGGCTGAATGAGGATTTCTTGAGCTTCCTCACTCAGAACACCAGATTTTTGTCTGGGGCTCAAGAGATTTCTATGTCTTAAGCAGATATATGTTGAGACTGCTGTGAGCTATGCTTGGGCCACCACACCTCAGCCTGGGTGACAGAGCAAGACCCTTTCTCTAAAAAGAAATAAATTGAAAACAACAAGATGCTTTATACACACACACACACACACACACACATATATACACACACACATATACACACACACATATATATCTTTTACCTCTAGAACTCCTTTAAAAAGTTATGAAGTAAAAAAGGTAATGAACATTTTATTCAACTGGAAAATAGATATGAAACTAAGAAGAAGATATTTACTTATCAACAGTAATATTTTAACCTTTTCCAATGTGAAAAACAATTTTATCACTGTATCTTCAATAACCAAACATTTCCATCACGCTAAATTCAGTTATGACTCATGACGCTATTGTAATTAAATCCATTAGATGCAATAACTGCTATGATAGTCTCAAGAAGAATCTTACGAAGCAGTTCTCTGATGAACCAATATGTTGAGCAGAGGATTATTTAAAGAGATTTTGATCTCATTGACTTAAGATCTGAGTTTCTGTTTTTACAGGTACTTTTAAGATTGACAAAACAATCTTGTTTGGTATAAAAAATACCTTCCACGCATCTGGATTTAGATATTTTGTGTATTGGCAGGAACCAATACAATATTGCCCACATAATGGTGGCGATAATACAGCTTGTCTCTTAGCATAAAACACATCACTCAGAGCACCAGGCATAAGAAAAAACGAAGGCATTGTTCCTCTTTACAGGGATGATAGCTACAGAGGATGAGACTCTGACCCAAGGAATTACTTCTATTGATTGGACAATGATGTGGCGTAAGTTGAAAACTTTGAAACATTAGGGCAATGGTAGTTATCTAAACTGACATAACCTGATTCTAAGTCCTTTAGACTATGAAATATGACAGCAATTGATCTTCTGTGAGGTACCATGTGAGACACGATAGATGGCAAAGACTGGGTATAACCCCTAATTAATTAATTAAAAAATAATTATCAAGTGCCTATACTTTTCAGATACTGTACTGAATGTATGAGTATTTCCGTGCAAGCCGACATACAGAAGCTGACATTCTAAAAGTTGCTGGAGCTTTCAGTCTCTTAGCATGCACAGCCCAGTTGTTTCCTAAATAGATAATGCAAAATAAAAGAAATTGCCATACTTTGCTTTGTCTTTTGATTATTCCAATCTCTGTTTTCCAATCAATTTCTGGCTATGAAAACTTTTCCTACTTTTAGTTTGTTCTTATGTTTTTTTCTTAATGGCTAATATTCCCTACACTAGAAAAACCATAAAGCATAATTTGTTCCCTCCATTCTAATTACACGAGTCATCATTGCTTACTATTAGTGTAAAAGGTATATTCATTCCACAGTATAAAAATACTTTTCTAAACACTTTTACTGACATATTTCTTTTACAACTGAGCTAAAGAGAACAAGTGAACAATTTGTCTTTGAATGGCATGTATTACGAAACACAAATGTAACCATCAGGATGGCTGGTAAGTGATACATGAACATACAGGAAGTGTATACTTTTATTATGAAAAGTATAATCTGAAGAAAGGAGAAACAGTTCAGAAAAAATAGCTTCCTCATTACTCAAAGAATGTGGAAGCAGATAAGTCAAAGAGACAACAATCTCTCCTTGATCTTGATAAATCAATAGGAGGAGATTCTTCCAGTGAAAGAAGGCAGCCTGGAGGACGAGTTCCTATTTCTGTGTTGAGACTATATTGGTACACACCTTGTTTATTTAGATAAAATGTGAGGTACAACTTTTCTTTGGGAACTATTAACCAGGTGGATTTGGATTCATTCATATTGTGATTCAAAATGCTTTATTCTTTCATATTTTTGTCAGTAATAAATACACCAATGGAGAAAATCAAGATTGTGACTATTTTCTCATATATGACCAGGAATGAAAAAAGGTAATAAGCAAAAAATGTAAATTCAAATTAAAAATCACACTTAAGGGTATGGTGAGAATGGAATATAGGGTTACAGATGGCTTCAGGAAAAGATGCGCTGCTTGGAAACATGGGGGCACTGATCCTACCATTTCACCCTTGATGAAAATAGCAAAACTGAATTTGGTTACAAAACCAGGACAGGCAATAATGGTAAAAGTGGCCTTATAGAACAACTTCAGACTTTATTAATGTAAATTAAACCTGAATTAAGATGAAATTTGTAAGTATAATAGTTTGTAGCACAAGAGCCCATAAAGGTTTTTTTTGTTTGTTTGTTTTTTAGGTCTAGGAGGTTCCCAAGTTTGCAGACAGACTATTCTGTGGTGAATTAAAATTGGCGAAACTCCTTTGCCACTCTTCCTATTGAAAGGTGATGTCTATTTTCTCTTCCCTCAAATTTGGTATTGCCCTTAGATTTGTCGAATAAGTAAAACAGCATAATTTACACTCTCTAATTTCAGACAGTGTGTCCAGAAAGATCTACAGGTTAAGTCTTCACTTCATGGCAATAATTCTTCAAAAAGGCCACCATGGTGTGAAGAAGCTCAAGCAGCCACATGGGGAGACCCACATTAAAGACAGCTGAGAGTTCCTCCTGCAGATGAATTTGCGCTCCAAACTCCAGCCCTCTTTGGGACCTTCAGGCCATTTGGGACCTTCTGGGCATCTATGCATCCCAGCCAACACCAAACAAAGGAAGAAAGCCACCTGAGCTTCCCATAGAATCATGAAATTCCATAGATTATTCTTGCTTTAAGTAGACAAGCTGGCAGGGGGCACTGTTATATAATTGATAATTGAAGCAGAAATTAGCACTTGGGCATAGGATGCTGCTGTAACAAACGTTTAAACAAACAGACAACAGAAAAAGGCATTGACTTTGGATCTCAGTTACAGCTGGGCAGGGAGAAGGCTAGAAAGAGAATGGAGGAGTGGATATTGGGGGCTTGATAGAATAGAAATTATGTGATATACTAGCATGAAGAAATAAAGATTGAAAAAGTTCCAAATGGAGTTTTGAATCTGAATGTGTTTCCAGGCCAGGAGCAGGGACGCACGACTGTAATCCCAGCACTTTGGGAAGCCAAGGAAGGCAGATCACGAGGTCAGGAGATGGAGATCATCGTGGCTAACATGGTGAAATCCCGTCTCTACTAAAAATACCAAAATTAGCCAGGCATGGTGGCAGGTTCCTATAATCCCAGCTACTTGGGAGGCTGTGGCAGGAGAATCACTTGAACCCGGGAGGAGGCTGCAGTGAGCTGATATTGCACAGTTGCACTCCAGCTTGGGTGACAAAGTGAGATGCTGTCACCAAAAAAAAAAGAAAGTTGCCATTTGACTTACGTTTGCTGTCTGTTAGAAAACATATATAAAGAATGACCTCAAAAGGGAATGGTTCAGTTTTCAGGCGAATCTTCTGGAAATTTCTCCAACATGACTTGTGTGGTTGGAAAATAAAACTGTCGTCGTTACCAGGCTTTTCACCTGGTAAAATAAATACATATATACTCAAAGTAATAAACAGTCTTGAGGCAGAAATGAAATCTAGGGTGCTGCCAGTTAAAAAAAATGCTTAGGATCAAGATGAAGTCAAGTGTGTGGCTATTTGGCTCTATATAATGAAAGCTGAAATACTAATGGTGGTTACATCCTGGAATGTGTGCACTAAAGTTCCTAAGGATATGCTTCATAGAGTCTTTCGGAGAGACAAAAATCTATGAATTGTAACAGCTTTATTCCGCAGCTACTAACTGTCAGGCAAATGTAGAGAAACACCTGCCTCACAGAATAATATTGAGATTCTAGGATGCAGCAGTATAGACATTTCTGATGGGATAACAGTATGGCTATTAAAAGATTCAAAAATCCATATTTAGAACTCAGGTCTTTAAAATCAGCCAGTGAGGAAGTACATGCAGCCACATGAGGGACTCCCATAAACCCAAGGAAACTGTCCCTCAGTTAGAACTGAGTTCCCGATTGGCAGCCTGTGCCATACTGCCAGGCATGACCATAATGCCAGCCTGACCAACAGCAAGCAAAACAGAAGAATCATCAGATCAAACCAAAGAGTTATCAAAAATAGTTAGCAATCAGAATGTCCTTAGTAGAAGAATGGATAAATAAACTGTGGTATATCCAGATAACGGAATATTATTTGGTGCTAAAAAGAAATGTGTTAAAAAGTCTGAGAAGACATAGAGATAGCTCAGATGCGTATTACTAAGTGAAAGAAACCAATCTGAAAAGGCTGTATGATTCCAACTACTGAATATGATGTTTTGAAAAAGGTAAAATTATGGAGAGAGTAAAAAGGTCTGTGGTTGCTAGAGGCTAAGAGGTAGGGAGGGCAGGACAGGCAGAGCACAGAGGATTTTTAGGGCAGTGCAATTACTCTGTCTGATACTACAATGGTGGATACATGCTATTGTACAATTGTCCAAACTCATAGCTCATGCAACACTGAGAATGAACATTAAGGTGAACTATTGACGTTGGGTAATAATGATGTGTTCATCAGTGTATTACCTGTACCACTGTGCTGGGGGATGCTGATGATGGGGGAGGCTGTACATGGATGGTCACAGAAGGTACATGGGAGCTCTGTACTTTCTGCTCAGTTTTGCTATAAACATAAATTGCTCCAAAAATAAAGTATTTCAATACATTATTATTTTGAACAAAGTTTTGAGTGTTTTTTCCCCAAGTAAAAGGTAATTGAAATAAGGACCAAAATAATTTGCATAAAAATACAATACAATTTTAGGTATTTAATTTATATGTAAATTATTACCCACCAAATATGCTGCATCTCCTTTTGTTTATAGGAATCATCATTCTCTTTAATAATGTTGACTAAAAAAAACTCACTAAATTAATGTGGGTGTGTTTGTGTGTGTGCACATGTGAGCTCACTCCTTGCTGATTTATAGTCCCCATGAAAAGATGTAACATGTGCTCCTATCAACCCTTCCATATATGAGTCTGGCAAATTATTAGAATAAATGATATGTCACTATCTAGGGATAATTTTCCTCTCCTAATCTCTTTTATGCTTTTCCTAACTACAATATCTCTTCTAGGAAAAAAAAAATAACATTTTTGATCACTTCTTCCCAATCACAGCTCTCTTAAACTACTTTAGATGATGTCTTCTCTTTTATACTTGTTTGCTATGAAACTGACACATAATAGCGCTTTGATGTATTTAAACTTTACAAAGCATATTGTATTAAATTCTGTACAATTGCATTTTGTTCAAAACTCTATGTGTGAGATTCATACACAATTATAGATAGCTCTATCTCATTCATTTTCACTGCTTTGAAAATGAATGAGATAGAGCTATCTGCATTTGTATATGAATTATTATTTATCCATTATTATTTATCCATTATTATTTATCCATTCTTCACCTGAGAGAATGAAGACTGTTTCCAAATTGTTCTATGATAAGCAATACTGTGAGGATTAGTACTGTTTTTCCTCCGGTTGCTCGTATGGGAAATGTTTCTAGTGCCTATTGCAGAACTGGAATTGCAGGATTCAATTTATGTACATCTTCAATTAATAGATAGTGTCAAATTTTCTCCAAAATGAGTTTATCACTTCTACTCCCAATGGAGGCATGTGTTTTTTTGTTTCTGCGTAGATTAATTAACCACTGGTATTATCAGATTCTATCGCATTTGCCCAACTGCTATCTAAGAAATTTATAGTACTGTTATTTTTTCTTGATATATAGATACACATGTTTGAATTTTAACATACACAGTATACATATACACATTGTATGTGTTTGTATGTGTAGTGTATTCAATACAAATAAAAACAAGTGAATTGAAATAACAAACACCCAATTCAACTGAGTGTTTACCTGTACTGGGGATGAAAGGGAGTGAATCTAGAGAGATGGTGCTTGGAACACACAGGTATATAGGTAATGTTCAGTTTATTATTGAAGTTTATTACCTAAGGGTGCATTAATGCAATGCATTAGATTCATTTCATATGTTTTAATAGTCTTAAGTATTTCTAATTTTGTTTTCATAAGCATACTAGAGGATCTTTATGGCAGACACTCTCATGTAACTACGCTTGCCTATTCTCATCATGAAAATTGTCAAAGCCAGATGATTCCTTTCCTAGCCTCCCTTTCTGTTATTGATGGTCTCATAGTCAATGTTGTAACAGTAGTGATATGAGAAGTTTTGTGGGTATTCACACCACATTTTCTTTATCTATTCATTTGTCAATAAACACTTAGTTTGCTTCCATATCTTGGTCCTTATGAATAATGCTGGAATAAACATGGGAGTGTAGCTATATCTTTGACATACAGATTTTAACTTTTGGGATATATATCCAGGAGTGGGAATGCTGAATCATAGAGCTATTTTGTTTTTAGTTTTTTGAGTAACTTCATATTATTTGCCAAAATGGCTATACTAATTTACATCCCTACCCACAGTGTAGTGTACAGCCTCGAAAAAGAAGGAAATTCTGTCATTCTTGACAACATGGATGAAACTGCAGGGCATAATACTAATTGAAATAACTGAAAGACAAATACTGTACAATTTCACTTATATGTGGAATCAAAAATAAATTGATTTCATAGAAACAGAAAGTAGAAAGGTGGGTACCAGAGGCTGAGAGAAAGGGAAAGGGAAAAGAACAGGAAAACTGTTAACTAAATAGGACAAAATCTCAGAATGGAGAAATGTTGCTTCACTGATACATTGCACTGCATCATGACTGCAGTTAAAAATAATGTGTTATATATTATAAAAATGCTAAAATAACAGACTTTAACATTCTCATAGCACTAAATAATAATGTGTGTGAGGCAATGAATATATTAATTAGCTTGAATGAATCTTTCTACAATGTATACATAGATCAAAACATCACATGTACCCCATAAATCTATACAATTATTTGTCAATTAAAAATAAATAAATACATTTCAAAAATTAAAGAACTTGTTATAACTAAGGTTATATTTTAAAAAGTAAGGAAAAAGAAATCTGCTTGGAGATTTTGGGAAGTAGTTTCTTTGCTAATAAAGAAGACAGTCATGGAGCCAGAGTTTATGCCATCCAGGTTGGCAGGATATGGGTGCAACACTTAGATTTTTAGCAGTCATACTGCTGTCCTATCAAAGGACAAAAAGTCAATGTTGTTAGAAGGCCGAGATAAAGAAGCATTTGAGGTAATGTTTTTAAACTACTGAATCACCCCTGGATCACCAATCACTGACGTCTTGTTGCATATATCATACATTTTTTTATTGAGTAAAGTCACAAATGGCTTGGGTTTCTGTTCTTAGGGTTGAATAATTTTTGGTTTATAATTATTTTATATTTATTTATTTATCTGAGACAGAGTCTTACTCTGTGGCCAAACTGGAGTGCAGTGGCGTGATCTTGGCTCACTGCAACCTCTGCTTCCTGGGTTCAAGCGATTCTCCTACCTCAGCCTCCAGAGTAGCTGGGACTACAGGTGCATGCCACCATGCCCAGCTAATGTTTGTATTTTTATTAGAAACAAGATTTCACCATGTTAGCCAGGATGGTCTCAATCTCTTGATCTTGTGATCAGCTTGTGTCAGCCTCCCAAAGTGCTGGGATTATAGGCATGAACCACCATGTCCAGTCTATTTTTAAAGTTTTCAAACAGAATATTATAAAGAAAATAAATGTTAAATATGATCTTACACCTACATATATTTATATACAGCTTTTGCATTTAGGTAATTTCTCTATATTTACCTTAGCTGTTCTTGTCTCTCTCCATCTTTTTTCTCCAAAACTTTCATTTGGTGGATTCTTCCCATCTACCGGAATTTGAACTCATATACGGAAGAAGCTGCATCACGCGTTATGATGCTTATATGAAAGCTAGTTCAGATTTCCCCCAAAAGTCTAAATGATTTATTGACCACTTTTCTACAGATGAGCACACATAGTTACACATAAATATTACAGCCCATCAACTAACACTGAGCATTCCTCAAATAGTTAACTTAGGATGGATTTAATCTGTGATGAGCTTCTCTCCATATCTATGTGATACCGTTCTGGAGTCAGTAGATCCCCACACTAGTTGGCATGCTTCCTATTTTCCTATAGCAACCCCCTTTACTCTTCTAGGTAAATACACCTGCACCCATCTATATTCCAACATTTCTTATCTAAGGTCTACCAAGTGGCCAGATTTCTGGGATCAACCCCATTTGTAATTTAATTTGAAGATACTCTTAAGTTTTTCTTTAGTTCAACCATTGTGGAAGACAGTGTGGTGACTCCTCAAGGATCTAGAACTAGAAATACCATTTGACCCATTACTAGGTATATACCCAAAGTTCTACTATAAAGATATATGCACACATATGTTTACTGTGGCACTGTTCACAATAGCAAAGACTTGGAACCAACCCAAATGCCCATCAATGATAGACTGGATAAACAAAATGTGGCACATATACATCATGGAATACTATGCAGCCATAAAAAGGATGAGTTCATGTCTTTGCAGGGACATGGATAAAACTGGAAACCATCATTCTCAGCAAACTAATACAAGAACAGAAAACCAAACACTGCATGTTCTCACTCATAATTGGGAATTGAACAATGAGAATGTATGGACACAGGGAGGGGAACAATACACACTGAGGCCTGTTGTGGGGTGGAGGGCTAAGGGAGAAATACCTAATGTAGATGATGAGTTGATGGGTGCAGCGTATCACCATGGCACATGTATACCTATGCAACAAACCTGCATGTTCTGCACATGTACCCCCAAATTTAAAGTATACTTAAAAAAGGTTTTTCTTTTACATGTTCTTTTGGTCAAAAACCATAATAGATAATCTAACAGCTAAATGGGAGAAACACATGCTACTATTACAATCATACTGCAATCTGGTCATTGTATATTGTTTCTCAGTCTTACTGACATCCTGGTGATCAGTCCTGATCTGAACAAATAATCACATATATGGCAGAACTTCAACATCATCCAGCACACCAAGAGTCTGTACAGCAATTAGCAGTTTGGCAGTGCCCTGACGGAAGATACCATGTAGCTCTCTCCATAACACAGTTAGAGGCTTGACTAGTTGGAAAAAAACTATGTTCTTTCAAAGAAGTGGCAATTAATTCCAGTGGATTTCTATTACTGTTGATCTCTCCTGCATTTAAACTCTTTGTTCTACTTGAGATCGTTGATAATTTTCTTAAAGTACCACCGCCATCTCTAGGTGATGTGCTACAGGATCACTTGTCAACGGACTTTCCACTTTGCAATGGCTCTGAACATGTACATTTTTTTTCTAACTGGTGAGCTCAGGGAAACATTGAGCTCCTCCTCCATCAGGGAACGTTTTGAAGATGGGTTGGTTTCTGGCCTGAGAGATGACTTGCAGGCACGGCTGTGTGTTTACCATAAAACACACCTTTTCTTTGTTTACTGTTATTTTCAGAGACTTTATATTTGCCTTCCTAAATCTAATTATTTTATGGCCCCTTGTTTACTATATAAACAGTATTTCATACTACAAGCATTATCATTATTATTTTGGTAATGTTTGCAACATTTCTCTGCAGTAACTTAGACCATGTTTCTGTAGGTGTCATATCTTTTCTATTTTCAGGAAGGCCTTTCTAATTTTGGACTGGAATTCTTTTTTATGTCAGAGAGTCATGATTTAGCTCTGATATTTTCCGATGCTTGTTCCAACTGGATTGAATAGACTACTCTGATCACCTAGTCAGATGTAATACAATATTTTTAGACATTCCTAGTTTGCTCATTTTCACATTTAAATGATTTAACTAAAAATTATTTGATTACAGTTGTTTTATTCAATATAAAAATCCTGCAACTATTGCAGCTGCTTTTTGATACAAAAAAAAAAACAGAAGAATGGACATTACTCAAGAATGCTGCCACAGGAAACCTTCATCTCTTCAAGAACGAATAGCGGCCACAGAGGAAGGCAGCTTCAACCAGCTTTCACCTTTCAAATATCTCGAGACTGCTTCTAACTGGCCGGACTTAACTTACTTCTGGAACTGTGGTTGTAGAGGGCAATATAGTGACCACATTATTACAGTCAGTAATGACTCAAAGGGGCAGAATGAGAGAATATCATCTGATGCACCCAATCAAAAGTATCTACTGCAGATATTTATGCTCATAATGGTCTTTTTTACTATTATAAGTTATAAACAGCAACTCTAAAGGAGTCATTCTTCATGAGGTCATTCCCAGCCACTTTCAATGGTCATTTACACCACATATGCTTTTGGTTTCAGAAAAGAGTTTACTGGCTGCTGGGATCGCCAATGAGTTCAAATTGTGATCGAATATATATAATTAATGACCCAATGTATAGGGTGTTGAATAAACGTACTGGATAAAATAAAATTAAAATGGATGGCAAGAGTTTGTAGATAGGCAATATTTTTTATATGAACCTCATTCTCTTTTCTCAAATTGTCAGTGGAATTCAGCATATCAAGAGACACTTATTTACTCAGTGGTTGGTGATGTAAAAAAATTGTGTAAATGGTAATGGACACACTTGAGTTTCTAAATGGATTCTGTATCCCACAGCAGAGACAAGTTAAAATTCAAGGTGTTATTGATTTGCAAAATAGTGCTCATTTTGTTGCATCTGTTTTATGCCTTAATTCTAGAAATATTTAAATAGTTCTTTGAAAAAGTGGTCAAATAACATACATTATGGCCTTAGATTATTTCAAATTTAACTTATCAACAGTGAGTTTTTAAGTCATTCAGCAAAATGGTTGTCTTTTTAGTCATTGAAAAGCTGTAGCTAAAGGCAAGTGATCAAGATGATAAAAGTATTTCCAAGCATGTTTTATTCATTTTAATCAACATGTTTTATTGCTTAAAATACTAGGTCTGTCTGTTATTTGTAAAATAAACAAATGATCTAATTGGGAGTTAATTACATATTGCTTTCACACATACTACCTCGTTTCTTGTTTGCTATGAATAGTATATTTATATACGCATCCTTAAAATTACAACCAAGACAAAAATTAGACAATAAAAATAAAAAGATGGTAATAGCAACAGATTTGCACAAGTGATTGAGGGTTTAATGATTCATAATGACTTGGCAAATTCACGAGCAGTAATTTAATCAAAAAGTTATTGCTGACATAACTGTCTGCTCAATTAACTTTCATAATATGAATAAAATCTGTTTGCTTTGTACATTTCTGATTTGTTAACCTTTTTATTTATTTATTTTATTTTTATTTTTTTTTGAAAGAAAGAAAGAAAAAGAGAAAGCGGGAGAGAGAACAGGAGTCTTGCTATATTGCCCAGGCTGGAAAGCAATCTAAAAATAGGTTTTAAAAACCTCTTTTATGCTGATAATTGTGCTTAACAGTGGAGGCAGGAAGGAATAAAGGAAGAAAATAACAAACAAACAGCCAAGCAATATTTCATTTAAGTCTGTGAAATGCTATGCAAATGCTGAAGGGTGATTTACTTCCAATTTGATTTGTTATCTTAACTGACACATGATTCTGACTGAACTTTTCTGTAATAAGAAAAAAAAAATTGTCCCTCCAGTTGTCAATTAAAAATAAGTTAAATGTGACATAATGTTTAACAATGGTTATGTCATTTCTAAAACCTAATTTTAATTACTTTTGTCTGTGAGGTTTAGTCATTTTAGATATTGCTCATAGTTTCAAAAAATTAGAGACTTTAAATATTAATTTAACAAACTTAGTGTGGTGATTCCTCAAAGATGTAAAGACAGAAATACCACTTGTTTGCAATTCCATTACTGTATATATACCAAAAAAATATAAATAATTCTATTTTAAAGACACATGCATGGATATGTTCACTGCAGCACTGTTCGCAATAGCAAAGACATGGCTCTAACAAATAGCAAAGACCTGAATACCCATCAATAATAGACTGGATAAAGAAAATGTGGTACATAAACTTTGTTAACTATGAAGCAGATGTAAAGAAACTGCCCAGAATTTAGCAGAAAATGGTAAAGAGATAGAAAACCTAAAATATATTCAGTGGTAAAGAATATTAAAAATTCTGTTTCTGTCCAGAATTTTTGTGGATCAAGGCAGCCCAATAGCATCCATGTAACATCTAGAGAAAGACATTACTCTGTGTGTTACATTATTATGTATATAAACATAAAATTATATGCATGAGTGTATATGTGTGTATATGTATATGTGTAGATAAACATGGTATGTGTATATAAACATAATTTTATGTTAACATACATATATACATACACACATATACAGATGTATGCACACATATGTACATACTCACACACGTATATATTGACACCTTGCACAGTTAAAAAATCTGCATATACCTTTTGACTCCCAAAAGCTTAATCACTCATTGTTGCCTGGAAGCCTAATGACAAATAGTCAATTAACATATCTTGAAATGTTACATACATTATGTACTCTATTCTCACAATAATGTAAGGTAGAGACAAGAAAATGTTATTAAGAAAATCACAAGAAAGAATATATATATAATTCCTTATCTGGAAGTGAATCATTATTGAAGATCTTCATCCCTGTCATCTTTGTGTTGAGTAGGCTTAGGAGGAAGAGGAAGAAGAAGGGTTGCTGTTGCTATCTCAGGAGAGGCAGAGAAGAAAAGAAAATCTGCATCCAAAATCTGCATCCAAGTGGAGTCTTGCAGTTCAAACCTGTGTAGTTTAAGGATAAACTGTATACATTTGAAGATAGCACCGAGCTGTGGAAACCAAGAGGAAAAATGGCACAGGTCCTGATTTAGACCAAGCCCATATTTAGAGTTCAGATACAGAGAAGGATCTAGAAAAGAAGACTGGAAATGCATAACCAGAAATAAAGAAGTTGAATTCCAAGGAGGTAATAACCCTTCTGAAGATAATGGACTCTTGCTAGCCATTTTCATCAGTGAGGACATTGACCTAACAATAACACTTGTCTCAAGCAGAGGGTCTGCTGCAGGATGGAAACTACAGATGGTCTGAGGGTCTATTACATATGGCTATTTGCCCACTTAGGAGATAAAGGATATACAACTGTACAAATGGTTGTTGCGAGCAGGTATGAGTTGAGGCATGAAACTACGCATGAGCCAGCTGACATCTACAGTTACATCTGTAACAATCTGCAGTTATTCATTATTAAACATTAAGCTGTTCATGCCCTTCAAATGTTGGTCAATTTGGATTCTGTCTGAGGAGGAAGGCTGAATCAAAGAGCTTAAACGCTTCAGAAGTCTTATATGAATGACTTTCAGTATCTCAGAGTTCAAAAGACACAGTCCTATGAGGTTTGAAAAAGAAATCCAAGTCCAAGAAATAGAGGAGAGGCAGAGATAGATATTTTTAAGGTGTAAACAAACACCAGTCAAGCTTGTATACAAATTAGATTGAAGTGAACAGTCTATTACCTGCCTAACAGAAGAAAACCCTCTTGCAAAAGGATCATTTGGCGACTCTATGTTACCCAATATGCTGAGATACAGTTGTACAACATGCACCCACATTCAAAACATTACCATATATAAATATACAACTATACATATAGTATATATAGTTGTATGATGTGACCCACATTCAGAAAAATGCTGTATTTATGTGAGGTATTGCTACTGATAAGCAACAACAACAACAAAAAAAAAAAAACAAGAAAAATATAGAGCTAGCAACTAAGGACTTGGAAATAGCCATATTTTATATATTAAAGAAAATAGAAAAATGTGGACAAAAGAGATGAATAATTAGAACATTTCAAAGTGAATTCAAATCCGTAAATTATAACAACCTTTAGTAAAGGCTTCACTAAAACCTAATAGAATAATATCACATAAACTTCAAATATAATAATCTTCTCCATATCAAAAGAAGAAAGCAAATTCAAACTGAGAAACCTGGAAAAAAAGTTAACTGTCATTCTCTAAATGAACTTTCTGCTAGTATCTTATCCAAAAAGTCCAATTCACACATGAATAAAATTAACTACAAAACCAATAATGTAAAATCTTCAATAAGTTACTACAAAGAAAAAAGTTTAAGAAATAGGAATCAAACAATCTTGGCAGGGAAAAGAAAGAATAAAAACACTTGCAGATGTAAAAGAACATCACAACCGCACATGAGCAGTGAGAAAAGAGAAGACCAAGCAACATGACTGAAAAGATTTAAATGAGAAATGAAAGAAAAAGGTAAAAGTGTCACCAAAGTCGAAGTTATATTACAGGGAGAATAGATTTGAGCATAGGTTTTTAAATAATATAGAGGATGAACATTACAGAAGTTATGAAAGTAAAAGAGAAATAAAGAAATTAAAATACATCAGAATGAGTTTCAAAGCTATACATAGCCAAAGACAAGTTACCCTGTATATAAATGAGTTTTTAAGGATAAAATATAGTATGGAGTTAATAATTTAAACAATAATTTAAAAAGATAAGAATAAAATAGGACCTACATCTACATACTGGCAGTACACAGCATGTACAAGAGAAAATAAACTTATAACAGTCAACCTGAGAAATATTCTAATAGGATTATCATAGAACATATGAAACAAAAAAGTCTTAGTAAATGCTAGGTATAAGGGTACACCATTAATTTTAGGATAGAATAACAGACAAGTTTCAGATAACCCCTAAAATGGGTACTAATCTTGGTGAAAATATATTCAGAATTTTTCAAGTGATCAATTAACAAATTGGTTTGTTAAATTTTATTTATATTGATATATTTTCATTATTTTAACCTTAAATACTACATTATACACAGTGCTTTGCAATAGCTTTTCTCTTTCCTTCTGTTTTACTATTTTACCACGAAAAAATCCACTTACCCAGAAATGATGCTTTAAAAAAAATAGTTGAGTATATTTTGCTATCATGTAGATCTAACACTGACTAGCCATTTTAACTCTTTTTTGATCATGAATGTATTTAACACTATTGAGAAACATATACTGAGTACTTATGTTGGAGGCACCTTGTTGCAGTTCTTGGTGATACAGAAACAGATAAGAAAACAACGTGTCCTTTTGTTGTTAATTCTTCCAGCTGGGAAGACAGAAAATAAGTTATCGTTGTTGTTTTCTTTGAGATAGGGTTTCTCTCTGTCACCCAGGCTGGAGTGCAGTAGCGCAATCTCTGCTCACTGCAACTTCCGCCTTCCAGGTTCAAATTATTCTCCTGCCCCAGCCTCCGAGTAGCTGCAACTAGAGGCATGTACCACCACATCTGGCTAATTTTTTTTTCTTTTGTATTTTTGGTAGAGATGGGTTTTGCCGTGTCAGCCAGGTTGGTCTGGAACTCTTGGCTCAAGGATCTGCCCATGTTGGGCTCCCAAAGTGCTGGGAATACAGTCATGAACTACCACACCCAGCCAATTAAAAACTTCATGAGTGCTATAAGGAAATAAAACCACATTAAAAACACATTATGAGATAGCAAATAACTGAGGGTCAGGTTGAAATAGGTCCCTGAGGACAGGCTTGCGTTTTTGAAGAGATGGTATTAACATTGCAACCTGAATGATAAAAAGCAGCCAGGCAATCTGGAGAAAGAGAATTCCAGGTAGAGAGAAACAATGACAATTATCCTCAGATAGAAAGATGTTTGACGTGTTTGAGAATAACAGGAAATGCTGGTATTTTCAGCAAATGCTGAACAAAGGAACTGTAGTCCAGCAAGAGAAGCAAGGGTAGATTATAGGGCTACAGAGAACCATTAGTCCACAGTAAGGAATTTGGATTTTATTCAAATTTTCTGTGGAAGTTATTTCAAGATTTTTTTAAAATTGACATTTACATATTTAACTGATAACCATGGGGAAATTATATTTAGAAGAGGTTCCCCTGGAAACCAGGAAACCAGGTAGGATTAAATTGTCCAGTTGATTGTTGACTAGGATGGCAGTAACAGAAAAGAGGAAAAGTGATCACATTTTCTATAAGTCGTATGGAGAGTTAATAGAACTTGCTGATAAATCAGATATAGGTTAAGAAGGAAAGAGAGGGATTAAGAAAGATTGACACATTTTGGTTTTGTGCAAATATATAAATAATATTAAATAAAAAGAGGAAGGTCTGAGAATGGGAATGGGGATGAGTTTGGGAAGTAAGAAGTTTGAGATACCAATTAGACATTCATGTAGAAAGGTCAAGTCAATGGCTTGATGAAAGCTTGGTGGAATTTGAATATAAATTGGAGAATCAGTCCACATGCAGATGGTATTTGATAGTATGAGACTTGGTGAGATGAACCTGGAAAATTGGTGTCAAGAGGCAAAAATAATAATAATAATAAAGAAGGCTTAAATCTTAAGCTTAGGTCAAAACAGCATTAAGCAGTTCATGCAGAAGAGGAAACACGAGAGGAGACCACAACCAGGAGGAAATCTACAAAAGGAAATAACTCAAAAATGTGGGAGTGCTCAACTATGACAAATCCCGCTGTGAGGCTGAGTTAGAAGAGGGAAGACAATTTACCGTTGGGCATGACAAAGTGTGAAACATGGTGATTTTTAAAGGGTCCTGTTCATTAAGGGCCAGGTAAATGATTTAGAGGGCCCAGTGAAAAATAAAAATGTAGTACACTTATTCAAACAGCAGGAATACTTTTTTCTGAAGGGCACCAACATATAAGACACTTTTTCTTTCTGCCACAGTTTCCCTCTTAGCCTGTTGTGCTGTTTTTTGCTACAAAATGTTGCATTATCTCAGCATGGAGATGGTTGCCAGGAGAGCGCAAACACTCACAGACGGCCAGGGTCCCATCCTGTGGCCAGGCACATGTACCCCTGAGGGCATAGCCACCAAACCAGACCAACATGCTTACATAGAGGGAAGTGGAAGTCAAGCCAGGCAACTATCTTCCCCCAACAAGCTTTCTGTCCCAGCTTTTGGTGAATGAGTGACTCCAAAACATTGCAACTTCTGCAATAGGGCATACTTGGTATCTGGATTAGAAATGTGTGAGAGGCTTGATCACACCAAGCCACCCACTGAATATGCCATCGCACTGAATGCCCTGTTCTGTCCTCAAACAATGTGGTGTATGCTTGACTGACCTCCACTCTTTCTGCACCCAGGTCTCTGCTGAGGATGGCCACAGAGCAGTAGTAATTGGCTGGAGTGGAGAAAGAGGATGGATGGAAACCAGGGTACCAGGGACAGGGGCAGGAGATGGTGGAGAACACATTCCAGGGAGGCAGGAGGGTAATGGAGGAATACTGTGAGTTAGTATGCTCGAAGATAAGCTGATAAAAAATTTGGTATCTCTAAGCATAGAGTCTTACATGTCTACACTGGTTCCTCATCCATGAAGCTGGCTCTGTGTTCAGTGAGTTAGAAACTAACTTCTTAATTGAGTAGACTGGGCATGTTTGTCATTCTTGTGATGTGACCATTTTGTGTTTCCAATTTTACTTTGTTCATGTTTTGAGACAGTGTCTTTCTCTGTCACCCAGGCTGGAGTTGCAGTGGTGCAACCTCTGCCTCCAAGGCTCAAGCAATTCTCCTGCCTCAGCCTCCCAAGTAGCTGGGATTACAGGCACCCACCACCATGCCTGGCCAATTTCTGTATTTTTAGTAGAGAATAGGTTTTGCCCTATTGTCTAGGATGGGCTCGAACTCCTGACCTCAGGTGATCTGCTCACCTCACACTTCCAAAGTGCTGGGATTACAGGTATGAGCCACTGCACCTGGCCTTCAGTAGGTTTTTAATTTACTTTCTTTAATTTGAAAATGAAACTCCACGTTCCATCTTTCCTTTTATCTGCAGCAGCTGAGATACATGCTGAGCTTCTTGAATTTTTCAGATATTGTTTACTACTGAGCTTCTTGAAATCTCACCTGCATTTGTATAATTTAGAGGCCATAAAAAATTGGAAGGATATTTATTAGAAGAATTTGGAATATTTCTCCACTGTAAGAATTTGGCTCTCAACTCACAGGGGCATTGATGAGCTTGGATTTCATATCTATTTTTTTTTTAGGCCATGTGTTTCCACCTTTCTGTTTACCTCTAGCTATCCCATAATGCCAGCACCAGAATTCTGTCTAAGACTAAATCATCTGCAGGAAGAAACTACCTTTGGTAAAAATCTAGTGCCTTCAAATTTTTGGACTTTATCGGTTTGGTATATAATATTTTGCATCTGTAGGAAGGTTAGTCCTATATAAATTATTCTGCCCTTAATAGAGCTAAGACTCCATTGGAGTCTTTGTTCAAAGAAATTCAAGAAGAAATCTGGGGGCCAGGTGCAGTGACTCTTGCCTGTAATCCCAGCACTTTGGGAGGCCCAGGCAGGTGGATCACGAGGTTAGGAGATCGAGACAATCCTGGCCAACATGGTGAAACCCTGTCTCTACTAAAATATAACAAGCTAGTCAGGTGTGGTGGCACATGCCTGTAGTCCCAACTATGCAGGAGGCTGAGGCATAGGAGAATCACTTGATCCCAGGAGGCAGAGGTTGCAGTGAGCCGAGATTGAACCACTGCACTCCAGCCTGGTGACAGAGCAAGACTCTGTCTCAAAAAAAAAGACATCTGGGAGGCTTTATGCAAACGTACACACATACATACATGACATTTTCTTCTGTGTGCGTATAAATATATATACACACACAGGGACAAATAAGGTTGTCATTGACCTTTTTATCTTTTTGCCTACATTTTAGACAATGTTTCTGGAGGTAGGGTGATCATTTCGTGACCCTAGAGTTTCAAGCATGAGTTCAAAAAAGCCAGTATGCTAAGGACGGCAGGGAAGAATGTCAAAAATAACTTGGGATTTTGAGAGCTTTCTTGACACTATAGCCCTAAATACTCAACTGCAGACTTCTTGTTAGATGTTAAAACTGTGCTAACATGTTTTGAGCCACCATTTTTTACTTTTGTGTCACTTGTAGCCTGACAATTCTTAATGGATTCAACGATTCTCTGACAAAATGTCACAGGATGACAATAGAATAATATGCTGATAATTATACTTTAAATGGTAATTGTCTCATATTTCTTGATAATGTTTCTCTTTTACTCTGCCTCCATTTCATTATCCTTGTAAACACATGTTCTGGGTGCTTATGATATATCTAAAGAGAGGGAGAGAAAGAGAGAGATTTAAAGAAGTTGGCTCAAATGTTTGTGGGGCAGCCAAGTATGAAATCTGCAGGGCAGGACCCCAGGCTGGAAATTCCAAGAATAAATGTTGCATTCCTGAGTCAGAAGTCAGCTTGCAGGCAGAATTCTTTCCTTTTCAGGGAGCCTCTGTCTTTTCTCTTAAGGCCTTCGACTGCGTGCGACTTGCCACATTATGGAGAATAATCTACTTTACTCAAAGTTACTCATTTAAATATTAATATTTAAATAATAAAATATTAATTATTTTAAAGAGACGTAAACAGCAACATCTAAACTATTATTTGACTAGACAATAAGGTCCCATATATATATCTATATATATCTATATATATATATACTTATATTTATATATATGTGTGTGCGTGTGACAGTGTGTGTGTGTGTGTATGTGTGTGTATTTTGTTGAATCTATAGTACTTATTGATTTCACAAATCTAATGCAATTTCATAAATTAATATAAGGCAGGCTAATTTTGGTCTTCACTTAACATCTAGTTACTTTCATACACAAACAGTAATCAAATAACATATGAATATGAAATGCAATGCACTTGTGATGGTTGATTTTATGTGTTGACTTGGCTTGGTCACAGTGTCGTGATATGTGACTGAAACAGTAGTCTGTATATTCCTGTGAGGGTAGTTTTGATGCAACTAATGTTTAAATAGGTGGACTTTGAATAAAGCAGATTGCCTTCCACAACGTGGCTAGACCTCATTCATTCAGCTGAAGACCTGAGGAGAGCAGAAGGCTGGCTTCCTAGTGCAAGAGGCAATGGTGCCAGCAGACATCCTCCGCATCCTAGCTACAGGTTCTTCCCTGACTCTTACTTGGTCTCCTGGCTGCTGGTCCACCCTGTGCATTTTGGACTTGCCAGCCTTTAAAAGCATGTGAGTTAATTTCTTAAAATAAACATCTTTCTGTAAATAAAAACATCCGTTTTTTTCCTTTTAACTGAAGAGTCCTAGTACTATAACATTTACTTGAGCTTTGAAGTTATTGATTCATTAATAGCTGCTATTTGATGTAGAAAAGTTAGAAAACAAAAAACGTATTATTCCTGTAGATTCCACTGCGCCGTTTTTGTTATTATGGTTATTAGTTTATATAATGATGTATCATTATCACTGAAATTCAGAAGTTCTGATTATCCTTTATTGTTGAAAACCTGTTTGTCTTTTTAAAATGTGTCACTTCAATTTTCATACCTTTGAAGATTTAATTAGTTTACTCATTTAAGTTCTCTTTTTTCATTTTATGTTGGTTTACTTCCTAAATTTGAGTTATTCTCATTCTAACATTGGAAGTATTACTCTGCCTTTTCTAAACAAACTTTTTTTTTTTCAAATTCATGTCTTTAAACACAAAGAAGGAGGTCCTTTTCTGGATTCTAACATATAAATTGTGACACATGACAGAAATCACATGTTCAGGCCCCAGGGGATGGCTTCTCCAATATCCCTCACAGCAGCCAATTGGATAGTGGTATCTTGAAGGCTTCTATAATGTGCTACTCTCAGTGTAAGAATAGACACTTCGGGTTGGGTGCAGTGGCTTATGCCTGTAATCCCAACACTTTGGGAGGCCGAGGCAGGCGGAACATGAGGTCAGGAGTTCAAGGCCATCTTGACTAAGATGGCGATGCCCCATCTCTCCTAAAAATACAAAAAAATTAGCTAAGCGTGGTGGCACTCACCTGTGGTCCCAGCTCCTTGGGAGGCTGAGGCAGAAGCATCACTTGAACCTGGGAGGCAGAGGTTTCAGTAACCCGAGATTGTGTCACTGCACTCCAGCCTGGTGACAGAGTCAGAAAGTAAAAAAAAAAATCTTTACTTTCAGATAACAGGAATGCAAAAGATTCTTGCATAACTTGGAATTGTTTCCTAGTTTTGCTAGTCATTCATTTGATTGATCCTCTTTGTGCTTCAACAGATGGTTCTGGATTGGTTTTTAATGAAAACACTAGAACTTTTTCAAATCTTACATGAAATAATCGAGACATCTAATCAAAGGGTATGAGGTTGATTATTGTACTGTTTCACATTTCTGTAGTTTGGTAATTTTTCAAAAGAAAGAAGGTGCTGAACAATATATATAATATACTGCCTTTTTTGTAAGAAATATAAAATAAAATATTTTTCTATTATCTTGCATTTGCCTATAAAATTAGAAGGGAACACAAAAATAAAATTCCAAATAATATTGAAAGGAATGTGAGAAACAAGTTAGAGGGAATAAAAAAAGAAGGAAACTGTTTTCTAAAGGTCTTTTAATATGTATTTACTTTGAAAGTATATGAATACAGGCCATGTGCAGTGGCTCACACCTGTAATCCCAGTGCTTTGGGAGGCCGAGGCGGGTGAATCATGAGGGCAAGAGATTGAGACCATCCTGGTCAACATGGTGAAACCCTGTTTCTACTAATAATACAAAAAATTAGCTGGGCACAGTGGCACGTGCCTGTAATCCCAGCTACTCAGGAGGCTGAGGCAGGAGAACTGACTGAACCCAGGAGGTGGAGGTTGTGGTGAGCCGAGATCGGGCCATTGCACTCCAGCCTGGGTAACAAAAGGGAAACTCCATGTCAAAAAAAAAAAAAAAAGAAAATATAGGAATACATTTCTTATTAAGTGAAAAATAATAACTTTATCAATGCTAAAAAGTAGGCTGGAAAGTCTGTATGGTTATAGGGGAGTGAGAAAAAAGAAAATTTGCATTATTTAGGGGATGATCCATCACTGGTGTTTCCATAAGACTGTCCGTTAAATGGAATTGGTCTAGGTTCACGTATTCTTAATTTCAGACTATTGATGTATAGCTATTTAGCTGGATCACTTTTGGTTAATTATTTCAGTTCTGAAATTCAATGTCTTCATTATGCAATGGAGAAATAGCCCACAGAATAACTGAGAGCAAAAATTCAATGACAGAAGTAAAATATTTAGAATGATGCCTATTATTTATTCAGTGAAACATCCAATAAACAATAACTGTTACCATAATTTTATTAGATGTTACAGGAAGTATATTAAGATTCATCAAAGATTTATGAGAAGACCTATTTTAATATCACATCTTTATTTGAAAAGCATACAGCTCTGTTAGATATATGCAGCACTTTTATTTCAAAAAGAAAACAGGGAGATTTTTCAGGGCACCATTGCATTAATCTAGGTGAATGAAGAGGAGAATCTGACTGTCTAAAATGTACGTGGGAATAAAAAGAAAACACACTGGGCCAGGCGCAGTGGCTCAAGCCTGTAATCCCGGCACTTTGGGAGCCCGAGGCGGGTGGATCATAAGGTCAAGAGATCGAGACCATCCTGGTCATCATGGTGAAACCCCGTCTCTACTAAAAATACAAAAAATTAGCTGGGCATGGTGGCGCGTGCCTGTAATCCCAGCTACTCAGGAGGCTGAGGCAGGAGAATTGCCTGAACCCAGGAGGCGGAGGTTGCGGTGAGCTGAGATCGCGCCATTGCACTCCAGCCTGGGCAACAAGAGCAAAACTCCGTCTCAAAACAAAAAAAGAGAAAAAAAAAAAAAAAGAAAGAAAACAGACTGAATGAATTTATAGCATTTGTATGACTAAATATAAGTGTGTAAAGGATGGAGAAAGAGAAACTAAAAACTTGAAATCAGGTGTAGGAAGATGCAACCAGAATAGTGAGAATTGTGAAAGGAGAAGGAGGAGGGCTTTGGTATTTATGTTCTGTCACTGTGTTTGGGTGAATTATTAATTATATTTTGGATATTGTATTAGTTACCTGTTGCTGCTGTAACAAATTGTCGGGCTTGATGGCTTAAAATGGCACAAGCCTGTAATTACAGTTCTGGATGTCAGAGTCTTAATTAGAGCTCATCATGCTAAAATCAAAGTGTTGTCAGGGTTACGATGCTTCTGGATTCCCTGGGGAATAAGTCAATTACTTGCTTTTCCCTGTTTGTAGAGTCTGGACACTCCTTGGCTCATGACTTCCTCCATATTCAAAAACAGGATTTGGAAGTTGAGCTTTTTCATGAAGCATCTCTGGGACACTGATCCTCTTGCCTCCCTCTTAAACTTATAAAATACCATGTAATCACATGGGCCCACCCAATAATTAAAGAATTATCTTATTTTAAGGTCAACAGATTAGAAAACTTGGTTTTATTTCCAACTTTAATTTCCTCTTCCATGTACCATAACATACTCACACATTCCAGGGTTACAATGTGAACATCTTGAGGGGGCCATTATTCTGTCTAAAACAGATATGCTGCATATGAAGTGATTATATTGTTTGTCATTAATTTAAAAGATTCTCATAGTTAAAATGACAGCTAGAGAGGGAAATAAATCACTATATAGCAGGTATTAATGGATGAAAGTAGTAAGTGCTGGAAGACCCAGACCTCTCCAATAAGACTCATTTTTTTACATATATTTTTTTAAATGAAAGCATCAGTTGATATTCTATGAATAAATGTATTCAATAATTTCTGTACAACTATAACATGAATCTTTGTAGAGATTTAAAAATCAATTAAACCTAAGAACATGGCAATCTAACATCTAAAAATCTACATAAGACATGGTAATAATAACCAATAAATAAAATGTTTTAATAAAATATAAATCATTAAAATGTATCTGATGCACACAAGTCTTGTAAAATTTTTGCACAATAATTCTATAGAATAAGTTCAAATAATAATTTCATACTTTTAATGGCAGGCACTTAATTTTAAGATGTTTCATAGAACTATGAATGTTTAGAGTTACAAAGATTCTCTTTCTGTTCATTAATCATTATCTGTTTTAATTTCTAGCTCTACATAGAGCATAATTTTAAATTCCAAGGCTTAGAGCCCTAGGATGAGAAATGTATATGTTTACTTTTTTGTAGTATGTGTTTTCATGGTATCATTTAAACTTTAATTATGCATGAAATTATATTTCTCTCTAAATGCAAAGGAAGAAATGTTTTTATGATTTATTCTTTCCTTAGTAAACATTTCTAAAACTGTATTGCTGATACAGCTTATCAACTAAACCTTATGAGAAATGAAACGTATGGGAGGAAAACACTAATTCGGGAGATTTTCCCCTCAAATACACATGTGAAACTCCCATTAATGTCAATCACAAGAAGACATCTTTCGGCCAAATACCCGTTGGTAAGAATGCACAATTTCCCTAGACTTTCAAATTAGAAAGACAATACTTTTTTTCTCTCCAAATTGTTAACAAACTGCACTACATTCTGTATCCAGAAGTTTGGTTTCCATAATACTGTATACAACTTGAGCAGTTCAGATGATATTTACAAAATAAAATGTGTTTTTTAAGTGACATTTTGAAATAATTTCTTTTATAATATTTGTATTTGCCAAATGGCATCTTCTCTATAACTGATTTTTTATGGAATTTTAGCCAAGATTTATCATTAATTTGATGTACCTAGTTTGCTTGATTGTATTATATTTAAATAATTATATTTGAATAAGTATTACAATATAGACTAAACAGGTGTTCTCAGTAATGTATAAACACAGTGCACTAATATATGATTTATTAAATATTTAGGGATTTTACCATGCTGTAGTAAAGTATAAAATTATTCTTAAAGCTGTAGAATATATTAATGGATGCTATTATTCTGGCTCTCAGGACAAAAAAGAAAAAAAAAGAGAACAAAGCTAGCAGGAGGTTGAGGCAGGAGGATTGGTTGAGCCCAGGAGTTTGAACCCAGCCTAGGCAACATAGCAAGACTTCATCTCTAAATAGATAATTAATTTTTACATTTTTAAAGCAGTATAGAGTATGCAAATAAATATAACTTAACTATGCTTAGTAGCTAGGCCTTATATACAAATTATTTTTTAATTAAAGATTAGTTTTTCTTGGGAACAGGCAGTAAAAATTACTTTCAGTAAGATGCATAGATGATTTGTGTACTACATGGACTCTAAAATATTGCATACTCCAAACTACAATGGCATGTGCTATAATTATAATATTACTTACAGTTTATATTGATTATCTTGCTTGCATCTTCAAATTTATTTGGAAGATGGACTGATTATCATTGAAGGGCATGAGGTCTAAAGTAAAACTTTTTTGAATTAATACTACCAAACACGTTCTAGGCATAAGCAATGTTACACCATTTTACCCAATTTTAGTAAACTGCTGAGTTAATTAACACAGTACATAAGAGCATTGTAGATATATTTTATCCTAATCCTCCCTAACTCAGCAATATGTACTTACTAAATAAGGTATCTTCACAGAAGATTTTTTCAAAAAAGAAGAGATTTAAAAAGTGATTTGATGGACTTTTGTTTTCAGCTCCAATGTGTAAAGAGCTTGGGAAACTGTCAGTCCTATCCTTACCAAAACAAAAACAAAAAGCTGGAAAACTGAATCTGCATTTTTACATAAGATACCATGTAAAATGTGATCAGAACTGGGGTCACACAAACCTGCCTCCCATTTTGGATCCTAACTAGGATGGCTATGAAGAGGAAAAGTGACATACCTCCCTCACATTTTGCCCACAGGAAAATTTTTGTGGGCCTTATTATCTTTACCTGAAAGCATTTCTGTTAATTTACCATGGGCAATGTAAATTAATAGCTTATCTTCACAAGTGTGGGGGCTTAGGACAAAACTCAAAGTCATACCTCTGCCCACCTGAGAGAAATGCGTATCTGTTCCTCTGCTCTACCGTCTATAGTATCTTATGTAAAAATGCAGATTCACTGAGCCAAAGACATGAATGACTATTTTCCCCTACCCTACTCTCACATGAAAATTGTCCCTTACTATCCCACCCATTCCCCTTTAAATTTGAAGCCCTTGAAATCATCTTCAGAGAAAAGCGTAGACCCATCTCCCAGGAACGTGTCATTAATTTTGGCAAATTAACCTCCTTAATTGAGATTTGCCTTGGTCAATTTCCTTGATTGACATCTCACAACCAAGGAGGGATCCTGAGTGAAGGTGGCTCAGGTGTGCAGGAGCTCGCTTATGGGTGCTTGCTACTGGCTTGGGCTCTTTATAGCCCAAACCCATAGGACAATTTTGCTGAGGTTTGGAAATGTTTTCCTCCAGGGATCCTTGACTTCCAATGTTATTTAGTTGGGAGGGTCTGAGGTCTTATTGCTGTTCAAAAACTCCTTGTTTTCCTGGAAGATTCCACTTGCCTCCGTCAGGGAAGGCGAGCTTGTCTGCTTCGGCATTGGCAGAGAGCCATCTTCGTTCAGCTCAGGCCCCATCTCTAGGTAAGGAGCTGGTTGGGATTCTGTTTTGCAAATTCTCTTTAATGACTAAAGTTGGTGTTAACAACTAGCTGGTCTTAATTTCTCCTTATATTTAGAATACTCAGAAATGTATAATTTGTGGGTTTGTCATTCTTTTAGCTTAGGTGTTTTGTTTCTGCCTTTCTTTTTGTATTATGTTTCAGTTCTTCTCTTATCAGACTTGACCAACTCTAAATACCTTCTAGCTTATAAGTTTGAAATTTTTCTCTCTGAAGGGATAAGAATGCCTTGCTTCCCTCAGCCTTTTAGGGCATTCTCAGGTGACTAAGAATCATGTGAGGGTGTCTGGGAGGAATGCTCCCTAAGATGTACAGAAGGTTTCCCCCTCAGGAAAACACTCTTAGGGTCTAATCTCAGCTAGCGGGTGCATGTAAGGAGCTGACTGACCCCTCCTGTGCCTTGAACCCTTGACACAGTGCCACAACACAGGTGGAGTGGACCAGTTCAGGGAGTAATGTCCCTGAAAAGCTACATCTGCAAGCAGCACACATTGGATCTGAAATAATTTCCAACTTGGTAAAATATGAACGAGAATACTAAAGCATGGGGAAGGAAGCCTTTAAGTTAGCTAAAACTCCCACAGCTGCAGAACATAAAGTTCCATCCTCAGAAACTCTGGCTGGGTATATACAATATACTTATGGAAAATCATCATGTGAATTTTTGATCAAGTGGACCACTATAACCAAAGTGGCTTCTAAGTTATAGTGGCCTAGATGGGGATCTTCTGAGATGTCCAAATTAGTGTATGCATCAATCTGTTTTCACGCTGCTGATAAAGACATACCTGGGACTGATAATTTATAAACAAAAAGAGGTTTAATGGACTCAAAGTTCCACCTGGCTGGGAAGGCCTCACAATCATGGTGGAAGGCAAAAGCCATGTCTTACATGGTGGCAGGCAAAAAAGAATGAGAGCCAATCAAAGGAAAACCCTTTATAAAAGCATCAAATCTCAGGAGACGTATTTATTATCACAGGAACAGTATGGGGGAAATTGTCCCCACGATTCTATTACCTCCGACTAGGTCCCTCCCAAAACACATGAGTAATGTGGTAGCTACAATTCAACATAATATTTGGGTGGGGACACAGCCAAACTATGTCAGTGTGCCTGCAAGTGAAGATGGAAATTGCAAACACAAAAACTAAATGCCCAGAATGGGCGAGTTACTTTCAGTGGTACCTAGAGAGTAGCAGAAAAAGAGCTCACCTCACCTCCTCATAGGAGGTCAACAAACAACTTAGAAATGCTAACCAGGAACTTGCTAATATATTATATCTCTTAAAAAAAAAGTTCTCAGAATCCCTTACTTCCCACTTGGAGCCTCCTCCACCTCCACTTACAACGCTCTTCTACCGTGACCTCTCAGAACTTCCTGCACCAGATCTGTTCCCTGCTTCTCCTGCATGTTTTAATCTACCATCTCCTCCTCCTTGTCTTCCACTCACTCAACAGAAGGCACAAGGGAGCCTAACTTCCAGGATCCTAGCTCCTGCAGATTCTCCAATAACCCCAAAGGCAGCCTCTCAACTGGAAGATGCAGAAAAGAGGGACCCTAAAGAGGCATCTCTCATGATCACCTCATTTCAGGAACAACTGATAACAGGCAGGGGAATAACTGATAACAGGCAGGAGAACCCCAGTGATTATCAACCCTGGTCAAAGGCTGAGTCGAGGGGCATAAAGAATTTCCTGACCCCCATAAAAATTCAATTAGGCTTGCCCAAGAATTTGAGCTCATTGTCAGAACCTGTGACCAAGTTCATTCAGACCTGTACCAGCTGGTGCACATGTTGGTCTCAGAGCTAAAACTAAGGAATGGCTGGGAAAAGCACAGTGGTCAGACCCTCTGGCAGACTTAAGAAGACAACAACAGTCCTCAAAAGTCTAGAAGGCAGGGGAAAAAATGCCTGGGAATAAATGACTGCTCTGCTAAATATCATTCCTTCAGTATTCCAAAGGGTTGTGGATTGGTATAAAATCCAGCAATGCTTCCAGAATCCAAATGAATCAGTTTTTTTTATTATTTTACATATTTTAATAAAACTTTGAGGCAATATTGCAGGATGTCACCTGATTGCCTTGAAAACAATAAAAATGATACATTATTAAATACAACTTTCTTTTTTTTTAATACAAATTTAAACAAACTGGATGAGCATATAACCACCCTTCTAAAATGCCACATGACAAACTGGGCCATGGCCAGAATTAATAAACTAGTTAACTTAGCTGACCAATTACCTCATGCTATGATAAAAAAGTAAAGCCAAAGACTGCCCTACATATGCATTTACATTTAAAGCAATTAACTTCTCAAATCTCTCAGCCTCAGAGAGATTTTAAGCTCCATTAGTCTGAGGACTCTTCCCTTCCAGTCTGTTACTACTTTAAAAGACCAGGGCACCTTAAAAGAGACTGCCTTAGGCTGAAATGGAATCAAGAACAGGAAGGAGCAATTCCGGAAGTCTAGGGATGCTCCCAGGAAGTTAAAAGGTTTTAGCTCTCCAAATATTCTACCCTGACAAACAAGAGAGATTAGTATAATAATAAACCATAAGCTCGCAACTGCTTTAATTGACACAGGAGCGACTATCTATGTTAAAAATCCCACCTTATGTAGAGATCCCTTTCCTTGGAGTAATGAACGGATTAACATGGTGGGTGTGTGTAATAAAACTATCTCATGTTTTAAATCTAAACTTATACCCTGCTGTTTCATCAGGTTTAGCTTTCCGCCAGTGAGGGCTCTAAATGTGACATGCTGTTTGCCCCATGTTCCTAATATGCCTGGGGACCCCCATCAATTTTTTAGGCTGTGGTCAGCTCAACATCAATAACGCCCATATCTCTTTTTCATCAAATAGTGAACTCTTTTTTAGAATCGGAGAAAGGAGACCAAAATTATCAAATTTAAAAAGGTCCTGACAATGTACCTTGATTTAGTACTGGTAATGCGGAAACATCATCTTGCAACTGGGAAAGTGAAATGGAGACAGAAAAGAAAATATTAGAGAGAACATTGGAATAAAGAGAAGGGAATGGTACAACTCTTTAGCCTCCCCCGTCTCTTGCTGTTAACCCCAGAAGTGAGAATTTGCTTAGGCATGTCCCCTCCCACTTAGAGTCCAATCAGATACAGACATAGGAAAATATTCTCAGACACTTGAATAAAGGTTGAGATAAACTTAAAGAAACCCCTACCCAACCTTAAACAATATACTTTACAACAGACAGCCATGTATGGAATCACCCCTATCATACAAGATTGTCTTGAAAAGGGTTCATTATTCCTGTATTAGCTCCTGCAACAGCCCTATATTTACAAGATTTGAGAGGGCAGTACACAATATTGTAATACTCAGACACCCAACAGTCCCCAACCCACATACTGTTCTATCAGCTCTAGCCATTCCCAGCCAGTATTTCTCAGTTGTAGGTCTCTGCAGTGCCTTGTTTAGGATTCCTGTAGATCCAAACAGCCAGTATTTGTTTGCCTTTACTTAGAAACTACAATATACGAGTACTAAAATGCCCCAAGGGTACACAGAGATTTCCACCTATTTTTCCCAAATACTAAAAGCTGACTTAGAGGATGTAATTATTCCTGAGGGCTTAGCACTCATCCAGTATGTGGATAACGTTCTCTGTTCAGACATACTCTTTTCTTCTCAGGAGGAGAGTCTATATTTACTCAGTTAGCTACTGAGGGAGACAAAGTATCCAAAAGCAAACGTCAGCTATGTTTACCCCAAGTTAAGTATGTGGGGCATATGATCTCAGTCGAAGGACTGAGTATTAGCTCTGATTGAGTGAGAGGAATTTTAGCTTTCTTAATGCCGATCACTAAGAAACAACTTAAAGAATTTTTGGGGCTGGCTGGCTATTGTAGGAACTGTATATTAAATTTCTCCCTTATGGTTCAACCTCTGTATGCCTACCTAAAAAATGAATAAATAATCTGATCCCTTCATGGATACTCCAGACCGACAACCAGCTGTACAACAAATAAAGGATATTCGACTAATAACCCAGCCTTAGAGCACCCTGACTACAAATTGCCTTTCTCTCTTCCTCCCTCCCTCCCTCCCTCCCTCCCTCCCTCCTTCCTTCCTTCCTTCCTTCCTTCCTTCCTTCCTTCCTTCCTTCCTTCCTTCCTTCCTTCCTTCCTTCCTTCCTTCCTTCCTTCCCTCCTTCCTTCTTCCCTCCATCCCTCCCTCCCCCTCCTTTCTTTATTTTTGAGACAGAGTCCCACTCTGTCACCCAGGCTGGAGTGCAGTGGCACAATCTTGGCTCACTGCAACCTCTGACTCCCATGTTCAAACGATTCTCTTTCCTCAGCCTCCTGAACAGCCACAACATCTGTTGTATTTTTAGTAGAGACAGGGTTTCGCCATGTTGGTCAGGCTAGTCTTGAACTCCTGACCTCAGGTGATCTGCCCACCTTGGTTTCCCAAAGTGCTGGGATTACAGGCATGAGCCACCGCACCATTCATCTTTCTACTTTTTTGTACATTAAATTTGAGGTATTGCATCTGGGGCACTGACCCAGAAATATATTGATCATCACACACCTACAGGCTATTATAGCCAATGGCTTGACCCCATGGCTTGAGGGTTGCCTTCCTCTCTAAGAGCAATATCAGCCACTGCCCTTCTGCACAAGCCTGTCAAGGAAATAATTATGGGTTTCCCCTTAGAATTTTTATACTGCATTCTTTTGAAACCCTTCTAAACTCTCATCATATTCAACAACTTTCTGTCAATCAGTTAACCTTTTATGAAGTTTTGTTTATCATCTCCAAATAGTATCATATCCCATTGTAATAATCTCAATGTGGTCACTCTCTTGCTGGGCCCTTACAATGAAACCCTTCTTGACTGTGTTCTGATGACAAACCAATTTCTCACTCCCAGGACAGACCTATAAGAGACACCACTGTATAACACTGAGATAGAATGCTTATACAGATGGCTCTTATTTAAGAAGAGAGGATGGAAATTTTAGAGTAGGAAATTCTGTGCTTCCCTTACTGAGATAATTGAAGCTGGTCCACCTTCCCAAGCCAGATCAGCTCAAGTAGCCAAATTGATTGCTCTGACCCAAGCTTGTCAATTGGCAAAAGACAAAGCTGAGAACATTTACACTGGCAGCTGAGCAAAGGTGGAATGAAGCGGGGAGACTTGGATATTTGATTTCTTTTTGGAGTGATGGAAATGTTATGAAATTAGAGCATGTTGATGGTTATGCAATTCTAAATCTATAAAAACCATTAAATTTTACAGTTGAAATGGATTAATGTATGGTGTATCTATTATATTTCAATCAAGCTATTGTAAAAAAAAAAAAGTAAAGGAGAAATAAATACTCCTTGACAAACAAATGTTGAGGGAATCTATTACCAGCAAATCTGACCACAAGAAATATTAAAGGATGTTTGTTAGGCAGAAGGTAAATGTTACAGATTAAAAATTTGAAACTAGAATTTTTTTTTAGAAAAGGCAAAAACATCAGAAAAGGAACAAATGGATATAACACAATTCCATTTTATCTTAATTGATCTGAAATGTAACTATTAATTTAAAGTAATAAGAATAGCAATTTATTTGATCATTATAGCATATTAATAAAATGAACTAGAGCTATTTCACAAAGAATAGGAAAAATTGGGAATATTGTCTTAAAAGATGTGTAATGCACATGAGGCGAAAAGGTGTTATTTCAAGATGGACTTAGATTAGTTAAAAATGCATATTGCAAACTCTAAGAAAACTACTAGATAATGGTTAAAATAAATATTATTGATACACTAAGGGAGGAACTAAAATGTAATCACATAAAATACCCAATTAAAATGAGAAAAAAAAACCCAGAAGCCCCTGTTAATAATTGATGTTAATGCAAATGCATAAATATTCATTTTGAATGTGAAGGATATAAATATACCAATTTAAAGACACAGGTTATAATAAGAGTGATTAAAAACAAAACCTAGGTATGTATTTTTCTAAAAGAACCCACAATAAATATACAAACTCTACTGTGTTGAACATAAATGGATAAAGAAAGAGTTAACATGTTAATACTAACCAGAATAAAGCTGGAATAGCTGTATTAAAGTCAGAAAAGGTAGACTTTAGAAAAGGGAAAATTATCAGAGATAAAGAGACATAATAGTAAGATTGTCGACTCTCCAAGAAGTTATACAAATCTTAAATCTGTATGCACCTAACAACTGAGCATCAAAATGCGTGAGGCAAAACTAATCAAACTACAAGAAAGACAAATACAGAACTGTAGTTGGAGAGTTAATAATGTCTCTTGTAATTGATAAAACAAGCAGGCACAAAATCAATGGGGATATAGTTAAAACGAACAGTACCATCAATCAATTTGATTTAATTGAAATGTATATAATATTCTATGTAATAACAATAGAATCCATATTCCTCTAAAGCTTGCATAAAACTTTCACCCAAATAGTTTATGTTTAGGCCATAATGTCTTAACAAATTTAAAAGAACAGAGATTGTGCAATATATATTCTCTGACAAAGATAGAATTATCCAAAAGCTAAAAACAGAAGCATAGCTGAAAAATTCCAAAGTATCTGGGAATTGAACAATGTGCTTCAAAATAACACATGGGACAAAGAAAAGGTCTCAAGAAAAATTTGCAATATTTTGTACTAAATCAGAATAAAATAATTTACAGACACTATATGATTCAGCAAAAATAGTGCTCAGTGGAAAATTTATGACATGAAATACATACATAAGAAATTTTAAAAATCTAGTATCAATAGCGTAAACTTCTGTGCTACAAAATTCGAGAAAGAAGAGAAATTTAAGCTGAAAATGAGTAGAAAAAATATCAAACTTAGAGCAGAATAAAATTGTAAGCAGGAAAACAATAGAGAAAATGAACATCATCAAAAGCTGCTTGTTTGAAAAGATCAATAAAATGGATAATTTTCTAGGCCAAACTATCTAACAAAAAATGATTGAAGATAAAAATGAGAATATCAGAAAAGAATGATTCATGCTGATCCCCTGATCATTAAAAAAGAAAAATGAAGAAATGCTATAAAAATTCTATGTCAAAAAATTGGTAAATAAAATGAAAAACATCCCTTGAAGATCACAAATTGCCTAAACTCGCACAAGAATAAAAGGATTACCTCAATCGTCCTATATTAATTTAAAGAAATTGAACCAATTACCTTCTGAAAACACAATCAACAGGCCTGTATAATTTCACTGCTGAATTCATTTAGAGAAGAAATAATACAAATTTCTCACAATATCTTCCACAACATAAAAGCAGAGGGAAGGAACTCTTTCTAATTAATTTCATGTTAACATTACGCTAGTATTGAAACTAGATAAGATGTTGCAAATGCAGAAATCCATGGAGCAATCTGTCTCATAATTATAAACTCAAAATCCTCCACAAAATATAACATTTTATAATGTGTAACTATATAATCAAAATTATATAATTTAAAATTATATTTTTATATATATTGAATTTCAAATGTAGAAAAATAATAATACGCAACAAAAAGGGATTTATTCCAGGTATGCATGGTTGGTTCAGCATCCAAAAATCAATTAATGCAATTGGCATGGAATCCTCAGGGTGTCCCTTCACCAGCCAGAACCCTTTGTCGTAGGCAACACCCTCTGTCTGAGTATTGCTTGTGCACACTGAACTGGGCTTGTTCAGTGTGCCCAGCCTACCAGGTGCTTGGCTCACACTACTCAATCCCATACCTGTTGAGGGCAAGCCAGGCCTGGGGCAGCAAGGGTTGTGTGGGCAATCTAGCGCAGATTCTGGCCACTGTGCACAGCCAGGCATGCTGGCTGCTGTGGTGGGGTGGGCAGCTCCAGGCACTGGTACGAGTGCTGGCTCCATGTGCGGCCACAGCTGGAACAGATGTACTGCATGCTGTTTCTGCTGTGGGTATCTGCATCTGCACATACAGGGTGCTCAGAAGCTTGGAGATGTCTGGAACCACAGAGCCACAAAGAGACTTTCTCAGCCCTGGCTGGGGAGCCCCTAGGTCTGGGCTCCTGGAAGAGCCACAGCTCTTCTCTCCTTCTTGTCACCCTCAACATGGCCAGCCAGGGGTGTGTTTCAGACCTGTTTCTGTTACAGCTCCTTCAGTTCCATAATTTGGTGCGTTCCAGGTTTCTGTCCCACCTCAAGAAGTAATGAGGCACACAAGCAACTGGAGAGAGAGCTAGGCAGACAGGAGCTTCATTGAGCAACAGAAAAGTTCTCAAGAGACCTGGGGTGTGTAGCTCCTATCTGTAGGCAGATGTCCCAATGTCTCTGTGAGTCTGGCTGAGTCTGGGATTTCCATGGGCTTCAGAAGAGAGAAAGTGCTGCTGATTGGTCCATAGGTGGCCATTGGCATGCCAGAAACAGCACCTTAAGTTCTCACTCTGGGCTGCGGACTCCACTGGGAACTGGCAGTCTAGCTCCCAGGCTTCAGGCCATCTCTGGCTTGAAGGTGGAGTTACACAGGGCACCCACCCCTTTCATCTCAGGAACCTGTTTGTCTCCTGCCATCAATGTGCCCTCCATGGTACCAGGTTGTTCATCCTGAGGGCACCTGCAAACCTGCATTGAGCCACCCTCAGCAACCACGCCCCCACCTTCTCCCCTTGAGCTTTTGGTACCCAAAGCTTCAGAGGTGTCGGAGGTAAGGGTAGGGGGAGGTGGGTGGTGTGCTGGCATGTCAGCACTGCCCTAAGTGTTCACACACCTGGCCAGGTCACAATAAAATCCAGGCTAAGCTTCCACTTTGCCCTGAAATCAGAGTGGGTGCCGGAAGTGGGGAGATCCCAGTGAGCCAGTACGGGCTCTTCTGGGCCTGCGGGAGCAGGGGGGCTTCCTGGCCGCCAAAGGCGCAGGGATGTCTACATCAGAGGCATGGCCTGGCTGCTGCAGCTCTGCTCAAGAGCATGGGCTCCCTCCCCTTTAACTCAGTAGGGGGTGGAGTTCCTGTCTGTTCCTGGTTTCCATGGGCTCCACACAACACGCAGCCCTGGCTGCCCCTTTCACTCTGTAGCCAGTGTCTTTGCAGGACCACCCCAGATGGGCTGCCACTGCCATCACAACCAAACACACACACAGACTAAAGAATCTACTTATCATATCAGTAAACACAGAAAAAGTATTTGACAAAACCCAACAGTTGATAATGATAAAAACTCTCTAAAACTAGAAATAGAAGAAAATTTTCTTTTCCTGATTGTGAGAGAATGGAGATTTTCCCTCAAATCAGGAACAAGTCAAGGCTGCCCAATCTCATCATTCCCACTTAATATTCTACTGGAATTCTTAGTATCATGGCAAGACAAGAAAAGGAAATCAAGGGAATATAGATTTGAAAAGAAGAAATACACCTATCTCTGTTTGCAGAAAGCATAATTATCTAGGTAGAAAACCCAGAAGAATAAACAACAAAAACAATAAAAATCTCTTGGAAATACTAAAAAGGTTGCAGAATACAAAGTTATATACAAAATCAATTGCTTTTCTATATTCCAGCAATAAACAATTGGAATTCTTAATAATCACTTAAGATAGCAAAACAAAAACTCAAATACTTAGGTATTAGTCTAACAAAATATGTGCAGGATCTGTATTTGAAAGGTTATGAAACATCAATTTTAAAAAATCAAAGAAAATCTAAGGTAATCAAGACACATTCTGTGTTCATTGATTTGAAGACTCAATATTGTTAAGATGTTAATTCTGCCAGGTGTTATGGCTCACTTCTTTAATTCCAGCACTTTGGGAGGTTGAGGTGGGAACTAGAGCCCAGGAGTTGGAGACCAGTCTGGGAAACACAGTGAGAATTTGGCTTTACAACAAATATGAAAATTAGCTGGGTGTGTTGGCATGGGCCCATAGTCCCATCTACTTGAGAGGCTAAGGTGGGAGGGTAGCCTGAGCTGGGAAGGTGGACGTTGCAGCTGAGATCACTCCACTGCCCTCAAAAGATGTCAATTCTTCCCAAGTGGTGCTGGAACAAGTTAACAACTACTGAGAAAACAAAAAGATACAAAAGAACCTTGACATAGACTTTACAGCTTTCACAAATATTAACTCAAAATAGGTCATAAATTTAAATGTCAAATGCAGAACTACAAAGATTCTTTAAATGATTGGGCCAAAAGTCTACATCACGTTGAGTTTGGTCATAAGAGTATAAATGCAAAGGTAATAACAAAATCCATAAGGAAAAAACAGACAGGCTGGATTTTAAAAGACACCATTAAGAAAATGTAAAAACAAACCAGAGACTGAGACAAAGTTTTACAAAACACATACTTAATAGATAGCTTGTATTCACAACATTCAAAGAATGCACACAGAAATCCACCAAATGATACAACAAACATGTAAACAAAACATACCATGTTAATATAAAGATATTAATAGGGCATATTAAATGTGTTATATGCAGGCTCTATAGTATCATCACAATCATTCTGTAAACCTAAAGCTGGTCTAACATTTTTAAAATGTTTACTAAAAAAAAAAGTGATTGGAGAGGTAAAAGAAAGACAAACTAAGATCTGTTGACTCCTGCTAACTGTTCACCCTTTTTCATGGCAGAATTGGAGCCCGCCAAAATAACATGAATGGATTAGATTTTTGAGGATGGCATTACCTAATCAAATGAAGGAGAACGGGGCAAATAGATGTGTCACCTCTGAGCCATAGTTTAAATATTGACATGGATCTGTGAAATGACATGTAGCCATAAAAGTATCCATAGCAATTGACATACACATTGGTGAAGATTATGGGTCTCTTAGTATATATAAATAAAGATTCTGAAATGCAGAGTGAGGTGATCAGGATTAGGGCAAATTAAAATCTTACCCCTGAATAAAGCATGTTTGTTTTAAAAACCCCACGTGTTAACCATAATGTTAACCATGGATTAACTTTATATGGAAAATTAGCCAAAAAGGGTATGTAATAAATATGTTTGAATGTACAAATAGATGTCCTGACTTGTGAGTGTAGCAGTTTGGTAACACTATCCAGAAACTACTGGGAACATTTTAATGAGAAGATATTTAAGGTCATAAAGTTTATGTTTTATTTGGCACAATCTGCAACTGAATAGAGAAAGACTGAGCGTGTGGAAAAAAATTAGGAGTCTTTTTTTACTCTAGAGACGATGATGACATGAGAGATGTGCTAACATCAGGAATAGGGAAGACGGGGAAGAAAAAAATAATAATAGGCAGAGCCTGGGAACTTACTGAATATAGAAAAGGAGAAAGTGAGTGTGATCGTGAGTTTAAGAAATCTATTTTATTTTCTTAACTGTTTCTTGACAGCCCTTCTATCTAGAAAGTTTGTTGTTAGATCATAACTTGGATTTTAACTTATGCTATGCTTTGGACTTAATGAGATTGGTCTAGAGGGAATTCAGGGGATCTTTATGTTGTGACAAAGTGTTCATTAGCCATGGTGATAGCTGAGTTTAAAGATCATTTGTTTTCTGTGAAAAGGAAAAAAATACAATGTGTTTAAGTGGTTGTGTTGATGTTCCATTTTGACAATAATTACTACACAATTGTGAAGGGAAATTGGTCATTTACAAACTGTAATGACAAATTTTAATCTGGTAATAACTGCAAATGTACTCCATTACACGTATAATTGGCAGTAGTCTGTATCTAAGCACTGGTCCAGATAGGCAACAGCTGAAGGACGAAATTCTCATTGCCTAGATATATAGTGTTCCTTGAAATAAATAAGCAGATGACTTTAGTTATTAAATTGTACATTATAACAATATTAAGAAGCATTTCTTTACAAGGTTCACATTTGTATTCATGTATCTGAAAAGACTAGATGGTTAGTTTAAGTAAATTCGTGAGATGATGAATACCTCAGTTACCCTGATATGATTATTACCCACTGTATGCATGTATCAAATCATCACTTATACCTCATAAATATATACAGCTATTATGTACCCATAATAATTATAAAAATGAAATTGTATAAATGAAAAGAATTGGAGTAGAATATCTGAGTGGTTAAAATAAACAAGGGGAGGATACCACTAACTCATTGCTAAGGACCAGCTAGGAACTAACCTGGCATTTCAATTACTTACCTGAGATTTTATCAACATTTAATTATTGACATGAGATATTCTTATCATGAAAGTGATTGGAATCTCTCGATTTTTTGTTAGGGACTGAATTGTGTGCACCCAAAATTCATATTGTGAAGCTCAGTCCTCCAACTGACTGCCCATGGAGATGTGGCTCTTAAGGGAATAATTAAAGGAGGTTCAAGGGTAACATGCTAATCCAATCTGACTGTTGTCTTTGTAAGAGGAGGGAGAGACATTAGGGGCTACATACTCAGAAAACAGTCCACATGAGGACATAGGGAGAAGGCTGCTGTCGCAACTCCATGCAGTGAGCCCTCACCAAAACTGAAACTGCTCCCACCTTGGTCTTGAATTTCCAGCCTCCAGAACTATGAGAAAATACATTTTTGCTGTTTAAGTACCCAGTCTATGGTATGTTGTTATGGCAGCCTGAGCAGACTAGTCCACTCACTAATAGTCACTATAAAATCAACTGGACATGTCCTCAATTCCGTCTAACGGACAGGGAAGATCTAATTGCAAAGAACAATCTAAACGAATAGTAGAAAATTCCTACCTGATGTGTATCATTTATTTAACATACTAGCTATGCAGAATACTTATCTCCAAATTAATGTAATTATTTAAAATACTCATTAAAATTCTAATAACTTTGCACAGGGGGAACTTATAAAAAATAACATTAATGAGTAGGTCATTTTTTCTCAGTCACCTTCACATTTTGCTGTTTTATGTTCCTTAGAGCCATATTAATTCAGAAGGAAATTTGTTTAGAAACCTACCTGCATTTTACATGCAAAGTTAATAACGATAGTGATATTTCAAATTCTTTGGGGTAGTTTTTTAAAAATTATCTTATATTTTGATCATTTTAAATTCAAAAAGGTATAAATTTTGTTGCAAAACATTGTCTTAAAGTTTCTGGCTCATATGGTCAAATGTCTTTCCTGTAGTCCACACTACTTTCCTATTTTCACTTTCTTGGTAATCAGCATTGACTTTATCAAGTACGTTTGGCCAGAATTTCACATATGCACAGTTACTGTATATATTGGTAGCTTGAAAAAATGAGCTTACCTTAACTGTAATTTTCTAACACTTCCTTTTTTACACAACAATACATCAAAGCATCCTCCTACATTGGAATTTATAATTTCTTTATGTTTTTTATTATATATTTGCTTACTTTGCTGTTTCTTAATTTAAAACTATTTTATCAATATAAGTAAATGTTGTAACTGTCCATAATTCAGAAGACCTGTCTTTCTCACCTTTCTTGAAATTATCACTATTCAGAATAGCTTTTTACCTCCTATCACCAAGATAATTCCAAATAATGATCATTTGTTTGATTTTTATTTTCCATTGATTTCATTTATTCATTGATTTTTCCAAATGTAGGTAAGTTATCTTTTTAAAAATGTCTCCATATTCAATTTTCTATTCATATAGTTGTTTGTAACATGAGGTTTTTTTTGTTTTTTGTTTTTTGTTTTTTTTGAGACGGAGTTTCGCTCTTGTTACCCAGCCTGGAGTGCAATGGCGCGATCTCGGCTCACCGCAACCTCCGCCTCCTGGGTTCAGGCAATTCTCCTGCCTCAGCCTCCTGAGTAGCTGGGATTACAGGCACGCGCCACCGTGCCCAGCTAATTTTTTGTATTTTTAGTAGAGACGGGGTTTCACCATGTTGACCATGATGGTCTCGATCTCTCGTGATCCACCCGCCTCGGCCTCCCAAAGTGCTGGGATTATAGGCTTGAGCCACCGCGCCCGGCCGTAACATGAGTTTTTTACATTTTTTTTTTTTTACCTTTTCTGTCTTCTAACTCACCACTCTAAGTCTTCACATTCCAGTGCGTTCTTCCACTTGTACTTTTGATGCCTCCTGACTTTGTCAGCTCTGCCATTACTTTTATATTATCAAGATATATCAGGCTGATATTCTCACTAATAATTCTAGTTATGTTTGTATTTTTTGTCACCATTGGATTCTAGAAATGGAAAGTATGTAAGAGTTGAAACTGTAATTTTTATTTAATTAATTATTGCTGAGAAATCAAATAATATTTTAAGATTACATTTCCTTCTCTGCTTTACTTGGATTGGAAATACAAGATATCCAAGCATGTCAGTGGAGATTATCCTTACCATTAAAGTCACATAAATTCATTTGATCTCCCATTGCTCAGTGTCCTATAAATATTTGCTTCATATTTGAAACACTTAATTTTATAGTTTTTTTCCCTAATGCTTTTAAATACTTTTATCCTAGAATAATAGTGAATGTTCACATTCTTCATAACTCCTCAGCTTTCCAATAATAGCATCAATTATGGCAATTAATTAATTCTTTGTTTGCCAAAGTATATTCCTCCTAGAATTCTTTGAACCCTGGCTCCCAAATTGTTCTTCTCAGGCTTCTTTTTCTGCTCTAATTCTGGGATGTACTCTGGATATAGAATCTCTGCTTCTTGAGCATTACAGCTTCCACATTCTTAAACTTCCCCCTTGTTTCATTTATTTATTATTTTTTAAAAAATTAGAGAGAGATGAGATCTCATTACGTTGCCCAGCCGGTCTTGAATTCCTGAGTTCATGCAGTCCTCCTGATTCAGCCTCCCAAAATACTAGGATTACTACACCCGGCCTCTCCCGTGTTTTACTGCAGGTTTTTCTTAAGTAGTTTCTGTGGCAGTTTTTTTGGGAGGAAAAATGTCTTAGTAATTGAACATTTTGAAAATGTATTTGTTTTGCTTTCACTGATTAAAAATATCTCTGAATATGCCATTTTGAAATATTCCCCCAGATATTTCAAACAGTGGCCTAACATCCTTTAGAATTTTAAGACGCTAATTAGGAAGTTATACCTTCTCTATTTTCCGTCTCTTTGTTGGTGAGCTTTCATTTCTTTCTCCTTCTATGCTTTTATGATTTTATCTTCTTTTTGAGGCATAGAAATTGCACAAGTGTGTTAGAGAGAGTTTTTTATTATTTATCAATTTTATTAATTCAGCAGACTTTTCAGTGTGAAAACCTAGGCTTTTCTTAAGCTCACTTAAGGTTTTGTAGAGTTTTAAAAATTGTTCTCTTTACATCCCCTTCTCAAAAAAATCCACCCAGTATTTCTTATCCACAGTTTGTATAAATTCTATTAGAATAATACTATACTTTTAAGACTGATTCACTATACCTCTTCTATGTTCTTGGTGCTGTTCATGCCTAAATTCTAAGTCCAACTCATCATCCTACTGCCAACTGATGGCCTTGCTTGCTATTTTACTGAATACATTGAAGTAGCCAGAACAAAAAAATATCTTCTGTAAACTGCATCCTCCAGTTCCACCTATCTGCTGGCATATATTGTTGACTTCCCTCTTCTTACAGTGTGGAACTCTCTGTACTCATACTTAAGGCTATGACCTTGAACACCATATTTGTCACTGTCTTCTACTCAAGGATTGTAATGCACTGATTGACACCTTCATCGTCCTCCAAGACTGAAGCACTCTTCCCCAGTGGCTGGTAGTCTTATGGCTACCATCCCTTATCTGTGTCTCTGCCCAGGATTTTACCTCTTCTAAAGAGAGCTGTCTTGTTCAAGGCTCTGCACCCTTTTCTGGGCAGCCAGCTAATAAAGATTGGCCAATGGAGGGGATACAAGTCTGGACCCCTCACTCCAATGCTAGACAATTGTGAACAGTAACCATAAACTTAGAGTTCCTTGTTGGACTGGCTTTGGATCAGTACTAGAGTTCTTGCTCCCCCATAGTTAGGACTGACTATGTAAATTTTAGGTTTCAGTGAAAATTGTAACCAGGGGGCCCATGGTTCAAAACTAATTAAAAAAGTCAACATTCTGACAACAGAGCATTAAACCAAAGGAGAAATCTTTCTAAACACAGAGACCTGTGCCCCATAGCATAGGTCACACACTCATGAAGCCAGCCCTGCCAATGGGCTTCATCTTGAGAGTGCCCCCAATACACTTCCTGTATGAAAATACATAGTTCAGTGTCTGCTTCTCAGGGAAGCTAGTCTACAACAAGGATGTAATGTTTGCATAACTCCACTATTCCTGTTTAATATCTCCTGCATATCAGGAAAAATTTCCTTTTCCTATTTACCATCTGTGCTCATCAGTCAATAAATAAGCTGCCCTTTATCTCATTATAGAGAGAAATAAGCAAAAAAACTTATCAAAGCAGTTGACTATACTTAAGAGGTTAATTCTCCTATTCCCCCTAATTTGTTCTATTAATTTTATTTCACCATCAACAAAAAATGGTTATTGTTGACCTAGTGCAGTGGCTCATGTCTGTAATCCCAGCACTTTGGGAGGCCAAGGGGGGTGGATAATGAGGTCAAGAGATCGAGGCCATCCTCAACATAATGAAACCCTATCTCTATGAAAAATACAAAAATTAGCTGGGCATGGTGGCTCATGTCTCTAGTCCCAGCTACTTGGGAGGCTGAGACAGAAGAATTGCTTGAACCCAGGAGGCAGAGATTGCCATGAGGGGAGACTGCACCACTGCACTCCAGCCTGGTGACAAAGTGAGACTCCTTCTCAAATTATGGCTATTGTTAAAGTTACCAATGTTATTAAGGGTGACAAATCCAATGTCAATCCTCAGTCTTCATTTTCTCTTACTTTGTAGTAACATATAATATACTTTATTGCTGTTTTCTTCATAAAATACTTTGGGGTTGGGCGTGAGGGCTCATGTCTGTAATACTAGCACATTGGGAGACCAAGGCAAGCAGATTGCTTGAGTTCAGGAGTTTGAGACCAGTTGGGCAACATGGCAAAACCCCATCTGTACAAAAAATACAACAATTAGCTGGGCATGGTGGCTGCTACCTGTAATCCCAGTTACTCTGGAGGCTGAGGTGGGAGAATTGCATATGCTCAGGAGGTCAAGGCTGCAATGAGCTGTGATGACACCATTGCACTTTAGCCTGGGTGACAGACAGAGACCCTGTAAAAAAAGAAAAAGAAAAGAAAGAAAGAAAAAACAACAAGCAAACAAAAAACACCCAAAATAACAATAACAGCAACAACCACAAACTCACAAAAAGAAATACTTTTTCTTTCTAGCAACACATTCAAGTGATTTTCTTTTAAATTTGGGGTACTTGATTTTAGATTATTTTGTTTTTGTTTTTGTATAATGTTTACTGCTTCTAAGTGTTTGAGTGCCTTAAGGCACAATTTTGAATTTCTTCTTTTATATTTACATCTTTCTCTCAGTGAACATTCAATTCCATAAATAAACTAGCTTTGATTTTAAAAGAAGCTCCTAATTTAAAAAGATTGGCCAGTGGAGAGGATCCAAGTCTGCATTCCTCACAATTAAGATCCTCAGATATCGAATTGTCTAGCATTGAGAAGCTCTAGCCAGGTTCTCTTCTCTGAATTACTAAATAGTCTATAGAATCTGCTGGGTTTTTTTTTTTTAATTAGGTGATAATATGTACAAATAATGATACATTTTTTTTCAAAATTTATTGCCATTATTATTACTATTATTATTGCATTTTCTCACACCTTTGATCAAAACTACGAATAGAATATTAAATTATTGTGGTAATAGTTAATATCTTTGTTTTTTACCTTATTTTAAAGAATACATATGAACTTTCTCTCTTAAGTATGATCAATTATCTTCTGTTTAGTATTGCATAGCAAAGATTTAATCAACAAAAAATAAAATAAAATTTTAGTACAATTATGTGTCAATTATCACAAAGCTAAAATTTAAGAGATCAGCTGAACATGGTCACCATGGATTGTTGAGATTTGGTTGTACACCTGAGAAAGCATGAAACTCATGGGAGTACTGATGAAAAAATTGTGTGTTGTGAGAAAGAGAGGGAAGCCTGAGATAACTTCAAGGTTTTGCCTTAGGAATTATAAGAGCATATACTAATATAAGGACTAAGGATTGGCCATGTTTAGGATGTGGAATAATAGGAGATTATAAATATTTACCTTCATGTAGATTATGAGAAAGATGCCGAATACATGAGTTTGACATCTGTCTCATTTGTTCTTTGAACAGATTTTCAGCACCTAGGGAGGCAGGGGTTAGAGGTAGAACCTGATGAAACTATTTTTCAAGATGGTATTCAACCTTACAAAAGAGGAGAAAAAAAGGGAACCTGGTAATTGGAAGACGAAGCCACAGGAAATAATGTGTGGTATTGGCACTGAAAACTGTAACTCAATGGAATTAAATGGGGCTTTTGGGGACAGACAGGGTAATAAGCATAAAAGAGACATACAAAGTCATTAGTCAAGAGCAATGATACAAATTACCACTTTACACCTGTAAAACTGGTAAAGATTAGATATTTACATGATGCTTAGTATAGGCAGACATGTGGCAGAGACATAGAACTTTTATATACTGATGCTGAGCAGGTAAATTGCTACAGTCATTCTGCAGAACAATAGATATATGTATTTATTAATGTACATATGCAGAGAATACACACATACACACAAAGATACACACATATGGATTTGCCTTTTCCCAAGGAAAATCTCATATGGCAGTGAGAAAGGACATGAGCAAGTGTGGTGAGCTCTAGGCAGGCAGGGCATCTATCAATGGGAAGGTATAGATGAATAGCTCTGCCATGTCAACCTGTTGTGCTTGTGTCTCCACATAGGTGGTGTTGACAAGGCTCAAACATAGTCTAACTCAACACCTTAGCAGAATGCTTTTTGGTCTTCCCTAGAACAGAGGAAGATGGGCAGTGAAAGGCAGTGTTGTGAGAAGTTGTGTCCAAGGCCCTTCTTTTTTTTTTGTGATGGAGTCTTGCTCTGTCACTCACCCAGGCTGGAATGCAATGGCATGATCTCGGCTCACTGCAACCTCTGCCTCCCATGTTCAAGCAATTCTACTACCTCAGCCTCCCTAGTAGCTGGGACCACAGGCCTGTGCCACCATGCCTGGGTAGTTTTTGTATTTTTAGTAGGGATGGGGTTTCACCGTGTCTGTCAGGCTGGTCTCGAACTTGTGACCTCAAGTGATCCACCTACCTTGGCTTCCCAAAGTTCTGGGATTCCCAGCATGAGCCACTGTGCCTGGCCCTTTCTCATCTACCTCTATCTTAACAGAGATGTATGCTATTTTGCTGGAAACTCAGTTTCTTTTCCACTTTTCTGGTTCTAGTGAGACATGTGGTTTGCCACTTTGCCATTGCCCTTTAGGTCCATCTGCAGGTTATAAAGTCACCTAATTTTAGTTGAGAATTTGATCCTCCATGGCAAAGTAGTGCACTGCTTATGTTATCTGTCATCTGGCTTGTCCACTTCAGTGAGGATTGGGGGTCACAGTAACTGACACCGTGCTGATCTTGCTTAAGCTGTGTGTATGTATGTGTGTGTGTGTGTGTGTGTGTGTGTGTATATATATATATATATAAACAGTATCAATCCGTTTGGGCTTATTGTGTCCTCTCTTTACTGAACAAATCTATGTAAGAATGGTAGACGTAGCAAACAGCTGCAGTAATCACTGTTTAGGGAATGTCTGATTCCTTGACAGTTAGTGCACAGGTGAAAAATGCTGGCTACATGTAATAACATAATACAAAGCAGACAAAATCAATGTTTAAGATATACACAAAACAACAGGAATAAATCTTAAAGTATACAGTTCCAGGTAAAATTAAGCAAAACAAGAATCAAATCAATAACAGAATCACATTTTCTTAGATTAACATACATATACACAAATGGGAGTAAAAATAAGGAGACACAGTAGTAATTAAAATAAAACAGTAGGAGACTGACATGGATTTCAATGATAATGTGCACAGCTTTGGAATTTGATTAACTCTAGGCTCTGCACCTGAGATTTATACAATCAAAACAAAGAACAAACAAAAACACAGCGGTTAAGCAATTGATGTCCCTAAGGTCAGAGCGTAGAGAATGAAACAAATACTATTGCCAGACTGAATTATTGCCGTATGCTTTCTGTAGAGAAAACAAAATCAATTTCTAGTGTTACAGTCTGTAGCAAGGTCTTCATGTTTCATTTATCCACACCCAAAGGGTTAAAGTTTTTAGAAGTTGAATATTTTAGTTTACAAGTCTAGTTACCTCCTGGGTTAATTGACTAGTTTAGTTGACTATTGGAGTCTCTGGTGACTAATTATTCTTTAGAGGGTAAGTTTCTTCTCTTTTGGAAACTTTCAAATACAATAAATCATGCTACTCCCATCTTCTTTACTGACTATTTATTTAAAAGCCTTACTAACAGAGTCTACATGGAAAGATCCTAATGAGATGAACCCTTCTAAAGAAAGCTATCTTTGGTTAAGTCCACGCTAAATTTCTATTTTGGACTATGCCGTGAATTAGCTGGTACCTAACTGCTCTAAGAGATTAAAAAACTACAAATGTAACCCCTATAAGCAAACCCACTGGTAGCATAACCAGCTAAAAATTTAAGGATCAGAAAAGATTTAATTTCTTTACATTTTATCTAGGGAAAAATTGACCTAAAAAGACATTAAGCAACACGAGTTGAAGATTGTTTTTTAAAAGACTAAGTTGAAGTTCAGAGACATGCATCTGCTGGTGGTTTTGATTGGTTTACATTTGAGCAAGTCATTTAAGCTCTCAAAGTGTTTATCCTCAACTATGAAAGATAAAGATTAATATATGCTTTGTTGGTCACTTTGTAAATGCAATTCTCCTGGATTAAAAAACTGTACTCCTCAAATGTATCTCTCATGGGAACAAAAGTAGCCTCAACACTTGCCCAGCTGCTAAGAGTATAGGTCTGTCTTAGACTTTTTTTTTTTATTTCATCTGTTTTTTTTTTTTTTTTTTTTTCCTTCCATGTGGATCCATAGAAAACAAAAATATATTCCTGCTCACCGGTTCTTTAAACAGATCAGTGAAAGACTGCAGTATATGTGCCATGTAAGGCACTTAAAATGATAAAACCAATATTTTGTGGAAAGGGATGCATGTGTGTGAGGGCGCACACATGTGTATATTGACTGTGTACTTGTGCTATTTGGGGTGTGTTTGAAACAATCTTTCTCAATCTCACACGAACTACTTGACAAATTCTTGGCCCATGTCTAAGGTCCAGAACACCAAATATGTGTGTGGGCAGAATCTTCTGCAAAGAAGAGAGAGGATAAGATCCTTAATGAGATAAAGTTTTACTTAGCAAAAACTACAGAGAGCCATAGGGAGGGAAATGGTTTTAAAGTTAAGTAAGAGAGAGCGACATGCAGCTTAAGGAATACAGGCTAGGAATTCCAATTCAGACTATTTAAAATTATATTCATTGGCTGAGCACAGTGGCTCATGCCTGTAATCCCAGCTGAGATGGGCGGATCACAAGGTCAAGACAGACAGACTCACAGACAAGAGAATATTCCATATGTCCAGGTATACTATATATATTTAAATGATATGGAAAGAATGCCTAAAAGTTTGTATTATTGTGAATGTGAATACAATTTGCAATTTTTACCTTTCATTGTGTTATAAATTGTTTTGTTCTTTTACTATACTCTGTTCTATTAATACTAGAAAAATTATATTTTGTAGAAAGAACAAAATGAAGTTCATTATAATAAATGTGTACCAGTACAAAACTTATAAGAACATACAATTGTGAATAAGCTGTTCTTTTTCAGCTGAGCAACTGAAAAAGCACAGCTAATACATCTTCCCTCCACAGGACTGCTGAGCTCAATGCATTTGAATTTCCTTATTTTCACCTCAAATTAATCCCGGTGTTCTCAATCAGATGCTTGCATGTTCTTCTAAGCCAGGCTGCTGCCTATACACGTTCTCATTTCTGCATATTTGCAGGTAACAAAACTTCCTAGTGAAAATTCACTTCTGCCACAATTTATTATAAGATTCCCTATTACCTGACATAAGTATTCAAAAATACTAGGACAACAGAGATGGGGGAGTGGGGAGTAGAAGCTGTCTTCACAAGGCTATGATGGGCGGATGTGGGCGGATGGGCGGATCACAAGATCAAGAGTTTGAGACCAGCCTGGACAACATGGTGAAACCCCATCTCTATTAATAAAAATACAAAAATTAGCCAGGTGTGGTGGCATGTGCCTGTAATCCCAGCTACTCAGGAGGCTGAGGCAGGAGAATAGCTCGAACCTGGGAGGCTGAGGTTTTAGTGAGCCGAGATGGCTCCATTGCACTCCAGCAAGGGCAACAAAGCAAGACACCATCTCAAAAAAAAAGAGAAAAAAATATACTCATTTAATCAGAGTTGGAATTTAATTATTTTTATATTTAGAACTCTGGCTTTCTCCTTATTCCCATGCTGTTCTACCACAGTTATTAGTATTATAGAAATACTTAAAAAATTCATGAAATACTTAAAGATTGTATAATATTATCAGAAATATTGGAGTTTACCTGTGCTATCCTTCATAGGAAGAAAAGGAGTAGAACAACATGTGTTTACATGTATTCTCTGGAATATTTTTTGTTCCTTGTGGAGTTTTCACCAACTTAGAGGCAAAACCTGATTGAAGTATTGTTCATGATGCACTTCCAATGACTCTGGGCCAGAACGAATTTTCTTATGAGGATCTTGGTGACAATGAATATTGTCTGCTTCTGCTCCCCAATCCCCCATCTCTGTTGTCCTAGTATTTTGAATACTTATGTCGGGGAATAGGGAATCTTATAATAAATTGTGGCAGAAGTGAATTTTCACTAGGAAGTTTTGTTACCTGCAAATATGCAGAAATGAGAACGTGTATAGGCAGCAGCCTGGCTTAGAAGAACATGCAAGCATCTGATTGAGAACACCGAGATTAATTTGAGGTGAAAATAAGGAAATTCAAATGCATTGAGCTCAGCAGTCCTGTGGAGGGAAGATGTATTAGCTGTGCTTTTTCAGTTCCTCAGCTGAAAAAGAACAGCTTATTCACAATTGTATGTTCTTATAAGTTTTGTACTGGTACACATTTATTATAATGAACTTCATTTTGTTCTTTCTACAAAATATAATTTTTCTAGTATTAATAGAACAGAGTATAGTAAAAGAACAAAATAATTTATAACACAATGAAAGGTAAAAATTGCAAATTGCATTCACATTCACAATAATACAAACTTTTAGGCATTCTTTCCATATCATTTAAATATATATAGTATACCTGGACATATGGAATATTCTCTTGTCTGTGAGTGCCTGTTTCTGTAGAAAAAGCCCCAAATGCTTGTACTGTTACATGAGTCGTGTCCTGCTGGCCCCCACTGTGAGCCTGCAGGTCATACCATGACTCCACAGCCAAGGCATTGCTCCCTAACTCTTCTCCAGTCTTGAATTAAAAGGCTCCTTTTTGATTTTTCTTATACCTTTTATCCTCTTCAGATATCAATAGCCACTTCATTTATCACCAGAATGTTGCCTTCAATTTCCCTCACTGTGTTATTCATTAAGATGTCAGTTGCTTATTGAACCACCCTCTCCATTTTTAAGTTCTCTATGAAAGTCAAGTTGAATGTAATTTACATTAGCCTTTAATAGAGAATATTGCAAGAAGAATTCAGGTAAATTTATAACACAGTTCTGGAGTCAAGTGTAGGTTTCTTCCTCACCAAAAACTGCATAGTCCTTAAATGCAGAATGGCTGGAATACTGTTTGGTGTCAGTTTAGTGTGAGATTTTATTTCATTTACCTTAATGGTTCCTGACTCTGGATGTTAGGACAGCACAATTTCTGAATCCCATGATTGCATACATTTGAGAGGTTGCTTCCTGTTATCAGCAATGCACTTGCCACCATGCACTGTCAGTGCAAACTTAGAGAAACTTCTGCTCCAGTCAGAGAGCAGATATATGAGAAATTCTAAGGAATGGGAAGTTTCTTCTCTCATTTATATTTACCCAAGTTTCACCCAATTGATTCTTACCTTGTAAATTACTCCCTAGGTGACATTGTTCTTTCTTCTAATTTGTTCTATCCCTTATCTCCAATTCTACTTTTACCGCATTTTTGTCCCTCTTGAATGTTGTCTGTCTGTCTGTGCCATTGCAGATCTTGTTCCTTATCAATCTTATGATTTGAATTGGATAAAAGAGGTTATCTCTTCCTGGGTATTATGTCATTTTTAATGGTGCTTTGAGTTAAAGAAATAAAGTGACATCAAGCCTGCAGATGACACTTCTTGGGCAAATGGTCTTATAATGAGGGGATCATAAAAAAGTGCCCGTGATAGAAACATTGTGTGTCAAAAAGGACGGGGAGTGATAAGCTAGCAATGTGGATGCTGTGGAAAATAAGGAAGGGAGGATGCAGGAAGTCTCCTCTGTTTATGCCATGCTGAAAGGTGACCTGCTAAGATAGTTGGAGCTTATTTGCATAGATATGAGGAGGGAGGAAAAAGGGCTGTACAGACATTAACTTTGTTTTTCTTTGGCTTCCTTCTTTTTTAGTCATATTTTATTCAGCTTTTCAGAAAATTTTGACTAATTGACTATTACATACTGAAAAATGAAACTGTAGAACATACAATGTAGAGTTCATTAAGTTCCTGGAAGAGCATAAATAATTAACAATTATTATAACTCTGCTTCTTTTCAAACTCAGTCTTAAAAACTGCACATAAAAATTTTAAGATATTTTATATTGCATGATAAAAGTAGTAATCATATATTTATTAATATGTATATTAGTCAATATAGATATTGTCCATATCATGTTATTACCTTTCATTCTTATTATTATGCTGAACTGGATTTAAGATTTCATTTATAAAGATTAAGTTGTGAGTGTTTAATATTTAATTTAAAATGTCATAAGCCAAATTGGTGTGGCATCTGTTTACTTTTAAAATATTCTGATATGATTAGATTATTGATTTTTAAGTCATCAGTCAGCATGCATCTATTGTGATGAGCTCTATCTATTATGATGCTTTTCCCCCAGACATGATCATCTTAAACATTGTCTATTTTAATATTACCTACCCAGAGACTTTTCTTTGCATGCAGATATTAATTTTAAAACATGTACACAAAAACACAGAGTTTTATCCATATATGTTGTCAGTCCTAAAGGATCAACATTATAATATGAAGATCATATTATAAAATCAAAAAGCAAATCAGAAAGCAAGCAGCTGAAAATGTAGAAATTAATCTTTTGCTATTGAACTTGCTAAAATACAGTATATAAATAATAATCTTCCAAATATTATTTTAGTTTCCTCCTATTATCTACTGGACTTCATGTAATAAAATACTTTTCATTTCTGTAAATTATTGTTTTAACATTTACAAAATGTCCACTAGAGGTTCCCAAGTAAACCCTGGCTCACCTAAAGGCATCTGGAGACTTAGATATTCCCAAATCCTATGCTCTAACAGTCACAGTGAACATGAATTTTGCAAGGGAGACACTTTCACACATAGCTTACCAATCCTAAACTCACTGCTTTTCCTAGCCCATTCCTTCTTGAGAAACCCATAACGAAGGCATTTGCACACAGTTCCACTTTCTTCATCTGCCTTCGGGTGGACCATGGTGCTTCTTGAGTGGCCCCGATCTGCTTAGTGTGTTGTGTTTTTCCAAGGGGACTGAGTTTGATAAAACTGCAAAACTCTCTCTCTCTTCAACTGCTTCTGACCTTAACATATCTCACCCAAGATAATATGGCTCAATCACTTAATTGAGTTTGTTATTCTATATGTGGCCATTTAAACACACATATTGTCAAATGATAGAGATAGTTAGATTGAAACTCTACTATTTGAAAATATGTATGTTTAAATAGCCACATATAGAATAAAATTATTGAATAATAAATGGAATTGCAATATTTCCTATAAAGATAATTTTTAAAATGCTTGTTCTTTCTTCGGAATAAATTAGGAGAATCTAATAAAAGCAAGTGAGTGCAACATAATTACTTCTAATGACAATGACCTCTGTTTGTCCTATTTCCTGTAGGAGAGATGAGGTGTAGTAAGTAAAAGGAAGGCATTTGTTTGTAATAATTGATAAGATTCATTTCTCCACAATTTGAACAGTTGGAACAAATTGCACTGGCTGAATTCCAGAAAGGAACAGGTTAAAAGGTAGGGGTGTAATGAGAAAAGTTATAGCGGCATTTTGGGTATCAGTGCAGTACCATTAATTTCACCAAATTGACTCTGTAAGCTTGGTCTGTCTCCACTGCTGATGTATAGCTATCTATGCTGATCTTTACATTATAATACATCTTTTGATATTAAAAATTATTGAAAAAATAATTATGAGAAATCTACATCTGTGCTTATAACAAAGCTTAGAAAATTGTGAAAATACACCATATTAAACTGAATAGTAGTGACACAATGTATAATGTCTAGGACACCTTTTAATGTGGAATTTTAGTTGTACCAAAACGATCTGTGGAAAAACAAAATCTCCTTCCATTAAGTTGCCTTTTCACTTTTATCAAAAATTAATTGTCCTTACATGCCTGGTCTATTTTGGACTCTCTATTCTGTTCCATTTATTAACATGTTTACTTTCAACTCATGCCATGTTGTCTTAACTATGAATTTATATTGTGAGCTTTTCAACTTTTTCTTTTTCAGAATTGTTTTGACCAGGTTAATTTAGTTGCTTTTCATGTAAATTATAGAATCAAATTGAAAATTTATACAAAAATTGTGCTGTTATTTTTTTCGGGTTTCACTGACAACATATAACATTTTTTGAAAAATTTACATCTTTGTACCGTGAGTCTTTCAATCCATAAGTATGACATATCTTTCTATTTCTTATTTATTTTATTTTTGAGACAGTCTTGCTCTTGTCACCTAGGCTGGAGTACAGTGGTGCGATCTCGGCTCACTACAACCTCCACCTCCCAGGTTCAAGTGATTCTCCCGCCTCAGCCTCCTGAGTAGCTAGGATTATAGGTACCTGCCATGACACCCTGCTAATTTGTATACTTTCAGTAGAGACGGGGTTTTGCCATAGTGGCCAGGCTGGTCTCGAACTCCTGACCTCAGGTGGTCTGCCTGCTTTGGGCTCCCCTTATAGGCATAAGCCACCGTGCCTGGCCATCTTTCTATTTCTTTAGGTCTGCTTTGGTTTCTTTCATTAGTGTTTTGTAGTTGTCAGCATATAGTTCATGCACCCATTTCTTGGATGTGTTGCTATTGCAAATTGTTTTATTTTTAAAGATTTAGTTTCCAATTGTTCATTGCTAGTATTTAAAAATACAATTGATTTTTGTATATTGACCTTGTATCCTCCAACTTTCCTACATTCACTTATTAATTCTGTTTGCTTGTAATCACATATTGTTTGTAGGTTCATAGAGATTCTCTGTGTAGACAACTATGTCACTTTTAAATAGTATCAGTCTTATTTTCTTTTTCCGGTATTATATCATTTATTTCTCCTCCTTCTCAGTTCCTTCACATGCATATGCTGATAATCAGTCTGCTGAAAAGGACACTATGAAGATCTGTGGTGGTCCCTCTCTCTCTCTGTGCAAGGCTCTCCTTTTTTTTGTACTCTGCCTTGTGAATTGTAGTTCTTTAGGCCTCCTTTAACCTCAAATTCCATCTCCCCAACTCAAATTCTACTGGTTCTGCCCAGTCAACCATTTCTCCAGGCATTAAGGTAGGAACAATCATAGGACTTTCATACTTCTTTGCCTCAAGGATCATTACTCTCTACTGCCTGTAACCAAATATCAAAGTCGTTGCTTTATATCTTTTTTCACCTTTTTGGTTAATTAAGGATGATGGGTAAATGTATCTGTTATTCCATCATGGGTAGAAGCAGAATTTTCCAGCTTTTATATTTTTATATTGAATATGACCACACTGAAAGTAAGAATAATTTTTTAAAATGTGCCTTCATTTCCACTACATGACAGAAACATCACTGAATTTCTGCTGGGTAGAGTACATTCAGTACTGTAATGAATGAAGATGATAAAGCTTAACTCAAAACTCTCTTCCATAAGAAGATAGCATGACATTACAGAGATTAAAATTTAAAAACTGGAAGGACATGTTTTAATTCATGCTCTCTCAAAAGCAGTCCCAGACACTTAAACCTGAGCACTAGCAATTTATTTGGGAGTAAATCCCATAGAATGGAAGGAAAGAATGACATTAGTGAGAAGTAGAAGGAAGAAAACCTTCCAGAATAGCCATAAAAATCATCTCTGCAAAGGATTGGAAGCTGGGCATTTATCATTCAGCCTCTTTTACTATTCGTTGATAATTTTCCCCCAAGAGTGTTAATGTTGTGTTTTTGAATTCTCAGCACCTTCCTTAAGCTTTAGAGAAAAACCTGGGACAGAAAGGTTTAGAGACACTGTAGAGGTTTCCTGAGCTGGGATGTGGAGCATAATATTTAAAATTTTGTACTGTAGCTGTGCTGAAATTCTAGTGACATGAGGGGCATGACACAGAATAAAAAGGTGTTTGCTAGAAATCTAAATATTATCCTGTTATAAAAATGTCAGTCAGGAAATGGGTCACTTGAAACTGCCTTTGGTAACACGGATTCATTACAGTTACCTAATGTGTGTTGGGAAACCTAAGGGGAAATGTGGAAAAAACAACAGAAAACTAGGTTAATGGACTTTTCTAGAAGCTTTTCAATGACATGGAAAGTTACAGTACCAGGAAATGTACTAGACACAACTGCACTTTGTTCATGGAATGAAACTGAGGTCAAACAGAAAGCAATAAAAGGAGTGCTCTGCTGGCGCTCCGCTACTTCTCCCGCCAGTCAGAGAGATGATCAGATCACCTGTAACTGAACAAGGATCATGTTCTCTTTCAACTTTACTTTTGCATCAATAAATGACATAAGACAATAGTGCTAGCAATAGAACATTTCAAAGAGTGAAAGTTTCTTTCAACAATTCTACATGATAGTTTTTAGGAACAATCACACGAATGGTGAGTTTGTATTAAAAACCCACTACAGGAGGCTGAGGCAGAAGAATTGCCTGAACCCAGGAGGCAGAGGTTGAGGTGAGCCGAGATCGCGCCATTGCACTCCAGCCTGGGTAACAAGAGCGAAACTCCGTAAAAAAACAAAAAACAAAAAAACCCACTAACATATGGATAAGACAAACAGTGCATATAAAAATAGCTATTTTAATTTAATTATAAATAATTAATTTCAACATGGAAATTTAAAACATATATTAAGACACAACATAAAATATATTTATGGGAACCAAAATAACGTTCTCAATTTCCAGATTATATTAACAAATTAAAAATTGAGAAAGAAAAATAATGAAGAATAATATACTGTGTTCAAGGTACATGACAGAGATGAATTATTAACAATTTTAACATATGAATTATGAAAGCAAACATGAAAGTGTTAAAAATTCTAAAATTGGAAATTAAAGAGATGATAAAATATACTTCATGCAATTTCTGCATTAAAAAACTGCAGGAGGCTGGGCGCAGTGGCTCACGCCTATAATCCCAGCACTTTGGGAGGCCCAAGCAGGCAGATCACCATGTCAGGAGATAGAAACCATCCTGGCTAACATGGTGAAACCCCATCTCTACTAAAAATACAAAAAATTAGCAGGGCATAGTGGCACTTGCCTGTAGTCCAAGCTACTCAGAGGCTGAGGCAGGAGAATCACTGGAACCCAGGAGGCAGAGATTGCAGTGAGCCAAGATCATGCCACTGCATGCCAGCCTGGGAGACAGAACTAGACTCTGTCTCCGTCTCAAAAAAAAAAAAAAACAACAACAAATAAACAAAAAAGCAAAACAAAACAAACAAAAAAACTACAGGAATGGCGCTATTAGCGTATACTAGGAGCAGCAAATTATGTTAAATATTATTTGAACATATGGGGAATTTTTTGTTAATATTAAGTTTCAGCATGAAAATTTGGTAGTTATGTCACTTTCTGAATAAGAAATTTAGTATCAATGCATGTACATAATAATTGTCAGAAGAAAAGGAGAAAATTAAAGAACGAAACATAATAATAGACTTTAACATGCCTGTATAAGATTGCAACATATCAAGTAGATAAATATTAGTTATATAGTTATAAGTAATATTATTAACTATGATCAAATGATGATAATAATTACCTATTTTAAATACTTTCCATGTGTCAAAGTTTTTAGGCAGAAAAACGTTCTGCCATTTTGCCAGATTATATTACTTTTCTTCTATTGTTATATTTTTATTAAATAATGGGTTCATATTTTTAGTTTGAATTATATATAACAAAGTCAACTTTCTTTGGAAGTATTCATGAGCTAAAAATATAAGTAAATAGACAAAAAGACTACAAAAACTCAGGACATTTATCTGAAGCATGAAAAACAATGAAGATACTTTGAAAACTCGGTATTTTTATGGCTTTTATTCAAAAAACAGGCAACAATACATGCTGGCTAGGATAGGGAGAAAAGGGAACCATTATACACTGTTGACGGGAATGTAAGTTACTACAGTCATTATGGCAAAAAGTTTAGCGGTTCCTCCAAAAACTGAAAATAAAGCTACCATATAAAGGAATCCTGCTGCTGGGTATCTACCCAAAAGGAAAGAAATCAGTATGTTGAAGAGATATTTGTACTCCCATGTTGACTGCAATACTATGCACAATAGCCAAGATTTAGAAGCAACTCCAGTGTCCTTCAAAATATGAATGAAGAAAGAAAGTGTGGTTCATATATACAATGAAGTATTATTCAGCCATAAAAAAGAATGAGACCCTGTCGTTTGCAGCAACATGGATGGAACCAAAGTTCATTAAGTTAAGTGAAATAAGCTAGGGGCAGAAAGACAAATGCCACATGTTCTCATTTATTTGTGGGATGTAAAAATCAAAACAACTGAACTCAGAGAGATAGAGGGTAGAATGACAGTTAGCAGAGATTGAGAAGGACGGTGCAGGTTGTGGGGTAGAAGGGGTGATGGTTAATGGGAACAGAAAACTATTTAGAAAGAATGAATAAGATTTAGCATTTGAAAGCACAACAAGGTGACTATATTCAATAATAATTTAATTGTACATTTAAAAATAGCTAAAAGAGTACAGCTGAATTTTTTGTAACACAAAGGATAAATGCTTGAGGGGATGGGTATCCCATTTATCCTAATGTGATCATTACCTATTATATCCCTGTAACAAATTATCTCATACACTTCATAAATACATCCACCTACTGTGTATGCAGAAAAGTTAAGAATAAATTTTTTTAACTCTTTTCAATATTAACGAAGGAAACATATTTTTTAAATAGCTAATATTTAATGTTAATGGGTAATAGACACTTTGCTTGTATTTCACATTCAGGGCACATTTAGCTGCTACGGTAAGAATATGAGATAAGTATATATCATACCCATTTTACTGATGAAGAAACTGATGCACAGAGATTAACCTGGCAATTTTATTTAGCTGGTGACATGATTTGGCTCTCTCTCCCCAGCTGAATCTCATCTCCAATTGTAATCCTCACAGTCGTAATCCTCACATCTTTCTAAAGCTTCAAATGTGAAGCTTTAGAAAGATTGCTCTTCAGAATACAGACTTTGAATTTATTTTCATGTTTACTGCTGACGGTTTTTAAGCCCCACCACTTGCCACTCTCCCACTCTGCCCTACAGCTGTTTACTTTTGGGCAAAAGAGAGCCTGGACACTCCTCTCCACCTTGCCCACCAAGGTGAAGGAAAGTTTAAACTATCAAATTTATAGGGGAATGTGGGAGGAGAGCCCAGATTCTAGACTCACCCGAGAAGAAAGCCCAGCTTCAATTATCCTTTCTTTATGATCTTGAGAGACTTTCTTGCCCTCTTCAGAAAGCCTTCTTCAGTGAATAACAAAATATTTTACTCTCACACAGTACATGGTAGCATGTTTCGGCTTGACATTCAGATTTTTTGATTGACTTCTGCTCATCTTTCTTTGAGTTTTTCCCAAAATCTCTTCATCTAGAAAAAAAAGGCACTTTGGCAAAAGGTCTGCTACCTAATCTGTGTGGCTCTCTTCTAATGTCACAGAATCTTTTGGCTGTCATTTAATCAGTTGGAAACCTCTGTGGCTGGTGGCACGAAGGTGCCAACTTTGATGAAGTTTTGCTTGGACCTGCTGAGCTTGTTCCACCTACTCGGCCTGGCAGGCTGCGCTCAGCTCATGCTACTGAGATCCCACAGCGGCCAAGGGCAAGGTAGGCATGGAGCAGCAGGGGGTGTCTGAGAAAGCAAGCGCAAGTCTGGCCATTGTGCATAGCCAGGCATGCAAGCTGTGGTGGGGAGGGCAGCCCTAAGAACCAGCCTGGGTGCTGGCTCCCTGCAAGGCTGTGCCTGGACCAGGTGTACCACAAGTGGCTTCCACTGCAGGCATTGGGGAATGTGGTGGCACCCAGAAACTTGGAGATGCCAGAAACCACAGAGCCCCAAAGAGGGTGTCACAGCCCTGGTTCAGGGAACTCCTAGGTCTAGGCTACCCAAAGGTGTGCAGCTCTTCTCTCCTCATTGCCTTCAACATGGCAATTTGGTGGTGCAAGAGGTGAGGGATGGTTTCAGCCCCATTTGTGTTACAGCTCTTTCACTCCTGCCATCTGGCAGGTCCAAATTCTTGTCCCATGTCCGGGAATAATGAGGTACATGGACAACTGGAGGATGAGCAAGGTGAAGAGGAGCTTCATTGAGCAACAGAACAACTCTAGGAGACCCAAAGTGGATAGCTCCTCTCCACAGGCAGGTTGTCCTAGCATCTGTGCAGCCCTTAGTGGATTGGAGACCCAAAATGGCATCTGTGTAGTCCTCAGTAATGAGGAGATCTGGTGTGGGTTGCTTCTATCAGCTCATGCTACTGTCCCAGATCTCACAGTGGCCAAGGGCAAGGTAGGCATGGAGCAGCAGGGGGTGTCTGGGCATTTTTTCCAAAGTCTGGGCATCGCTCAGCAGAGAGGAGACCTGGAATGGGTAGCTCCAATCTGCGAGCATCTGTGTAGCCTTCAGTGAAGAGGAGTTCTGGATTGGGTTGCTGCTATCTACAGGGTTGTTCCAAAGTCTGTGCATCCTTCAGCAGAGAGGAGACCCAGAATGGGTAGCTCCCATCTGCAGGCTAGTTGTCCTGATGAGTGTACAGCTCTGAGTAATAGGAGACCCACTTCCACAATGAATAAGTCTTCTCTGCAGCAGGTTGTCCCATTATCTGCCTGAGTCTGGCTGAGTCCGCTTTTTATGGGCTTCAGAGGGGTGAAAGTGCATGCTGATTGGTCTTTGGGCAGCCATGGGAAGGCACAGGAAGAGCACCATAAGTTCTCACTCTGGGGCGTGAAACAGGCAGCCTGACCCCCATGGTTCAGGCTGTTCCTGGCTTGAAGGTGGGGCTTCACTGGGTACCCATCCCTTTCCACCCAGGAGCCTGTCTGCCTCCTGTTGCCATCAACTGGCCATCCATAGTGCCCATAATATCCAGGCTGTTCATGCTGAGGGGCACCTGCAGGCCTGTGCTGAGCCACCCTCAGTCACCCTCCAATGCTCGTCAGTCTCAAAGTCTGAATGGGGCCATGGAGGCAGAGGGGTGGCATGTCAGTGCTGTCCCAACTGTATGCACACCTGGCCATGTCTCAATAGCACTCAGGCTTGACCTCAACTTTACTGCAAAATCAGAGCTGGCACCAGGAGCAGGGAAAGACCAGGCAGCAGGAGCAGGTACTTTCATGCCTGTAGGAAGACAGGGACTTCCTGGGCCCCTGACAGTACAGAGATGCCCGGTTGGCTCCATAGCCACAGCTAGGGGGCTGCAGTTGCATCTGGGAACATGAGGCTCTCACCCCACCAACTCAGAAGGGATGGGGCTTCCAACTGTTTCTGGCTTTAGCTGGCTATGTAGGGTACACAGCCCTGGGTGTGCCTCCCCAGCTGAAGTCAGCATCTTTGTAGCAGTCACTCCAGATGGGCTGCTGCTGCCATCCCTAAAACATGTCACTTATACAGCAGAAATTGGCTTTTAGTGTCTCTATTTCAGTTGACTAAATAATATGATATCCCTAAGCTCTTTTTTCTTTCTCTTTCTAGGGAATATACAACGTAACTCCTCGTTACATTTTGATAACTGTTTAACTTTTAATGTGTATGTAACTTCTAAGTCCTGAATGTGTAGATCAGTCATCAGAATGAAGAGCCTTATAGTGGGTTAGGAGAAATTGTTTACTATGAGATATTATCTAATTCCAATGAGTCTTTCCTTCCCATCACTAACTTGTCAAGTAATACCTTGTACTCACTGCTATTATATTCTCACGTTTTAATCACTAAGTCTAGCTTTTGCCCATACTGCTTTCTGATTTTATTCTTACCCTCTGTACTTAACTGTGATAAGTTCCTTGTGAGTGTATGTGGTTTCTTTTCTGTTAAATACTAATATTCCTCTCTCAACCCACCTACTTTGTCCTGTCAATAACTGCTTATCTTGTCTCAGCTTCCTATGAACTTATTCCCCAAATTGGAAGCAGATGACCCTCCTGTTGCTTCTATAGTATTTTGTGCTTTATTTCCTAAATAACTTACCACATTTTATTGCTATGACTTAATTTACTTTTTTGAGCCTCATCTAACCAAAGCACTATGAAGCTTCAGATTATGTACAATTTCTTCAATCATATATTTTCAGAACTACTAACATAGTGCTGGTCAATAAATATGCATACAAGAAAGTCGATAAATATATACTGAATTAGTAAAGCATCAAACTTATAACAGTCATTAAATTAATTGTTAGCAGAATAGGTAATAGTTTTCCTTCAAAGTTCAGAATAAAATTTTTGAAATTGGTAGCTTGTCAGAAAAACTAGGGGTTGACTTCTAAAATTGAGTTGTCCTCAGCATAAGCCTCTCTCTTTTCTGCATTGAGTAAATAACGATTTGTTTGCCAGTTTCTTAGCCGCATCCTAAAAGAAAGCATCAACTACTCTTGCCTGCCAATTTAAGACAACTACTTCTTTCATGAATGAGGAAAGCTGATAAAAGCAGGGGAAATACATTTCTGAAAAGTTAATCAATTGATGCATTTTTTTGTTCCAAAAAATTAGCAAACATTCTTGGATTACCAGACTTCAACAATAGCAGGAAAGAAGCACGCAAATGACCATTAAGATGCCTGAGGGAAGAGAAATGAAAGAATATCAGGAAGAAAAAAATTTAATGATATCAGGAAAAAAAAATTATCCCCAATAGACCTGTCTGAAAAGAAATTGTTCAAGTGAAATGAAAAAATGTTCAAATAGTAACATCAAAACATATGAGAAATTACATTAGCAAGATGGCAAAATAGGAGTCTCCTCCAGTTTCACTCCCTTCCATAGAAATCCAACCAGCAACTACACACAGGCCAAAATACCTTTGTGAATAGCCCAGAACTTGAGAATGAGGCTGAAACTCCCACTTGGACATGTAGTCCTTGGACTACAGAACTGAATGAAGCTGCATTTGAAGGCTAAGAGGAATAGTAGCAGCACACACTAAGGCTATACCCACAGTTTCTACAGTGGAAAAAGTTAGTTGGTGGTAATCATTCAGCTTCTCCAGTATTGTAGGAACCTTCACAGGAGGCTCACTCCTGTCTCATCTCATGGGAAACTTGAAAGTATCAGCAGAGCTAGATCACCTGGGTCTGTTATAGACTATAGGAGTGGGGATCACAACAACCAGCAATCAGATCTTTGCTCTTGCCTTGCAATGTGAACAATAGAGATGCTATACCTGAGAGATTAGCTAACAGCACTGTACTGCAGAGAGCACGGTCCACAAATCTACCAGCTTCCTTTCCCTAGCCAGTTTCCTGTCACAGCCGTAGTGTCCTTTTCAAGTTTTCTCCAGGCCAGGAGGCAACTATAAGTCCAAAATTACCCATCTCACCCCAGTGTGTGAGCAGCAACTCCAGCAAACCTCAGTGCTCTGCTTAAGCCTAGCCTAATCCTTGAAGCAATTTCAACTTCATGCATATATATCAAGCAGAAGCTCTGCCCTGCCCTTATCATGTGGCTAAGCAGCAACTCCAGACACTTCTCCCAGACTCAGACTCACTTCTCTCAGACTCAGTTTTCTCAGCACATGGTTCTACCCCCACAACATTATTGTTCACCTAGTGAAGACAATTCTGCAATTCTGCCTTATCAGAGACCATTTCAGATCTCAGCCAGATGCTCAACCTGATGGCAGAGTTTGACAATGGCTTCACTAAATGATGGAGCATAGCCAGCAATACCATATGACTACAGTGTATAGGAAGTTATGAAGCCCTGTAGAACCTGGCACCAAGAACTGCCTATTTGTGGCTGCTACTAGCCAGCCCACTCAGAATCCCAGGCTAGACTAAATAGTAAAGGTCTATTACTACCAAAGAACACATGCAAAGGCTGGAAAACATGGCCACCTCCTGAAGTGTTCAGGCACCATTGTAAGGGTACCAAAATGATGAAATTCTTGGAAGATAGGACACCACTAAAAGAAACTAATGAAGCTCCAAAACTGAACTTAGAGGAAATGTAGATCTATGAAGTGACTATCAAAGAATACAGACTTATGCTCTCAAGGAAGTTCTGGAAACTTCATAAAATTTCCCAAAAAAATGAAAAACAATTTATGAGCAGCATGAGAATATCGACAAAGAAATCAAAACAATAAAAAGTAGACATTCTAGAGATAAGAATAAATAACAGAACTGAAATATGTATTAGGAGATTTCAACAGCAGATTTAACCAAGCTGAAGAAAGATTAACTGCTTGAAGGTAGCATATTGGAAATTACTCAATCAGAGAAGGAAAAAATAAATGAAAAAGAATAAAGAAAGCCTATGGGAATTATAGGACAATACTGAATAAACTAACTTTTGTATAATAAAAATTAAGTCAAGAAGAGAGAGAGGAAAAGATATAGAAAGCATGTTAAGGAAATAATAGCTGAAATTTTCCAAATCTAGAGAAAGGCAACAGCCTCTAGATATAGGAAGCTCATAGTTGCCAGTTAAATTCAACCCAAAGAGGAGACAAATTATAATCAAATTTCAAAAAATCAAAGATAAGAAACAAATACTGAAACAGCAAGAGATAAAAAACATATTACATTCAAAAAAGACCCAATACAGATTTCATCATTTTCTCAGCAGAAACCCTACAGACTAGAGGAGAATGGGAATATAGTCAAAGTAGTTCAGAAAAAAATACTTCCATCAAAGAATAGTTTCCTAAGCAATGTTGTCCTTTAGAAATAACAGAGAAATAAAAACTTCCCTAGACAAGCAAAAGCAAAGAAGGTAAGCACCATCAGACCTGCCTTACAGAAATTCCTAAAGGGAATTTTTTAAGCAGAAACAAAATTAATGATGTTAATTAATAGCAAAAACAATAAGGAAGTAAAACTCTGCCTCAACATACCCAAAATTCGCTGATACTGTTAAGTGTGGTATGTAAAGCCCTTTTATTTCTACCATGGAGGATTAAAAGACAAAGCTATTAAAAACAACAGTAACTATAATACATTGCTAAGGGGTAGAAATTGCCAATAAATGGTATTTTTGACATCAAAATCTGAAAGGTGGGGGAGGCAGTGAACATGTAGTGTTTTGGTAGGTGGTTAAATTCAAGTGGTTATCAGTCTAATCTTTTTGTTCGTTTGTTTGTTTTTTGAGACAGAGTCTCAGTTATCCAGACTAGAGTGCAATGGCACAATTTTGGCTCACTGCAGCCTCCGCCTCACAGGTTCAAGCAATTCTCCTGCTTCAGCCTCCCAAGCAGCTGGTATTACTGGTGTGTGCCACCAGCCTCCCAAGCAGCTGGGATTACAGGTGTGCACCACCACACCCAGCTAATTTTTTGTATTTAGTAGAGATGGGATTTCAACATGTTGGTCAGTCTGGTCTTGAACTCCTGACCTCAGGTGATCTTCCTGCTCTGCCTCTCAAAGTGCTGGGATTACAGGCATGAGACACTGCTCCAGGCCTAAAGTAATTTTTTATAAGAATAAAATGTTTTACATAAACTTCATAGTAATCACAAAGTAAAAATTATACTAGTTACACAAAAAGCAAACAAAAGATTCAAACTATATAACCACAGGAAAACTATCAAACTGCAAAAAAGATAGCAAGAAAGAATGAAAGGAAGAAAGGAAGGAAGGACCTACATAAATAATCATTAAAAGAAAAAACAGAAAACCGATTACAAAATGGCAGTAGCAAGTCCTTATCCATCAATAATTTCCTTGAATATAAATAGATTAACTTCTACAATAAAAACATAGGTTTTGGATTTAAAATATGAACTAAACGGGTTAAAAAACAACCATATGGGCTGGGCATGGTGCTCACTTCTGTAATCCAAGCATTTTGAGAAGCCAAGGTAGGTGGATCACTTGAGGTCAGGAGTTCGAGACAAGCCTGGCCAACATGGTAAAACTCTGACCCTACTAAAAATAGAAAAATTAGCTGGGCATAATGCAGGTGCCTATATCCCAATTACTCAAGAGGCTGAGGCAGGAGAGTTGCCTGAAGCTGGGATGCAGAGTTTGCAGTGAGCTGTGATCACACCACCACACTTCAGCCTGGGCAACAGAGCAAGACTCCATCTCAAAACAAAACAAAACTACCATATGAAATTTAGTTTACCAGACAGGACATACACAGACTGAAAGTGAAGGGATAGAGGAAAATATTCCACAGTTATGAAAACTGAAAGAGAGCATGGGTAACTATACTAAGTACACACAAGACAGATGTTAGTTAAAAACTACAAAAAGAGCCAGAGACGGTCATTACATAATGATAGAAAGATTAGTTCACTAGGAGAGGATAAAAATCACATGTATATATGCACCCAACATCAAAGCACCTAAATACATAAAACAATTACTAAGTGATCAGAAGGGAGAGATCAAGTCCTGTAATTAGTAAGGGGCATCAATACCTCACTTTCAACAAATACAGATAATCTCAACAGTAAATCAATAACTAAATTTTGAAAACAAATTCAACTTTAGACCAAATAGGCATAACAGACATACACAGAACGTTCCATTCAACAGCTAAAGAATATGTATTCTTCTCAAGGATGCACAAAACATTTTCCAAGATAAATCACATGTTAGGCAACAAAACAAATCTGAACAAATTTAAAATAATCAAAATCACATGAAGAATTTTTTTCAAATCACAATGGCAGAAAAACAGAAATCAACATTGGGAAAAATCATAGAAAATATACAAATATGTGGAAATTAAACAACATGCACCTAAACAGTTTTGGTTTTTTATTTCCAAAGAAATAAAAAAGAGAAAACAAAAAATACCTTGACAAGAACAAAAATGCAAGCACAACATACCAAAACTTATGATACACAGCAACAGCACTCTTAAGAGGAATGTTATAGTGATAAACACCTTTATCTAAAAAGAACAAATAAGCACTCTAATATTATTCTTCATGGATCTACAGGTATCTAGTATTATACCTTAAAAATCCAGAAAAAGAATAAACTAAGCCCAATGTTGACAGAAGAAGGAAAACAACAAAGATCAAATCAGAAATAAATAAAATGAGACAAGAAAAAACTGTAAAAAATCAATAAAACAGTTGTTTTCTGAAAAGATAAATAAGATTAGTAACCCATTTCTAGATTAGAAAAAAGATATGAATAAATATAATTAGATATTAAAGAAAGAGATATTACAACTGACATTTAAAAAATGAAAATAATCATTAGAAACTACTATGAATTGTATTTACTAAATTAAATAGTAAAAAATGGGATGTTCTAGAAAAATTGTATAAATTTCTAGAAACATACAATGTACTGAGGCAGAATCATAAAGTAATGAAAAAATCTGAACAGACCAATAATGATTAAAATGGTAGAAATGATAATAAAATTCTTCCATCATGGAAAAGCCCAGTACTGAGCAGATTCACTGCTGAATTTTACTAACCTTTTAAAAAATTAATATCAATTTCTATCAAACTCTTTAAAAAATTAAAGTGGAGTGAATACTTCCAAGCTCATTTTACAAAGCCAACATTACCCTTATATCAAAGCCAAGTAAGAAACCTAAAAGTAAATAAAATTACAGACCAATATCCCTAATGAACATAGATGTGAAAAATTCTCAACAAAATATTAGCAAACCAAATTCAACAACACATTAAACGAATAATTCATCATAATCAAGTGGGATTTCTCCCTGGGATGCAAGAATCATACAACATACACAAATAAATAAACTTGTCACAATAACAAAAACAAGAATAAATATTATACTGTCATCTCAATAGATGTATAGAAAATAATTCAGCAAAATCTAAAATATTTTTATGATAAAAACTCTCAAGAGACTAAGTATTGAATGTACTTCAACTCAATAAAGCTTATGCATGACAAACTACATATCTTACATTATTCTCAATGGAGAAAAGCTGAATTTGTTTTCTCCATAAGCTCAGGGACAATGCTAGGATGCCCACTTTCATGACTTCTTTTTGATGTAGTACCAGAAGTCCTAGCCAAAACAATTAGGCAAGAGAAGAAAATAAAAGTCATCTCAAAAGTAAAGATAAAAGCGAAATTATCTCTATTTGCTGACAACAGAATGTTATATATACACAAACCTAAAAATACCACCAAAAAAAAGTTAGAACTGATAAAGCCAGTGAAGTTGTAGGATATAAAATCAACATGTAAAAATCAGTAGCATTTCTATATACCAATAGTAAATTTATCAGAAATGAAACTAAGAAAACCATTTCATTTATAATAACAAAAATTAAATATTTAGATGTAAATTTAATCAAGTAGATAAAAAACCTGTATGTTGAAAACTATAAAATACTGATGAAAAAATTGAAGAGAATACATAATATGAAAAGATAGCTCATGTTTATGTACTGAAAGAATCGAGACTGTGAAATATTTATACCACCTAAAGCTGTCTATAAATGCAATGCAGTTTCTATCAAATTCATCATGCCATTTTTCACCGATAGAAAAAAATATTGAATTCATATGGAATCACAAGGTCCCTGAATAGTCAAAAAAGTTTTGTCCAAAAGCATCACACTATCTGACATCAAAATGTAAAAAAAACAAATTTGTAATCAAAAGAGCATGGAACTGGCATAACAACAGATATATCAACCAAAGGAATAGGATAAAAAGCCCAGAAATAAACCCAGCATTACCGGTCAATCAGTTTTTGAAAAAGATGCTAAGAAGACACAGTGATGAAAGAACACTCTCTTCAATAAATGGTTTTGGGAAAACTGAATTTCTAAAGGTAGAAGAATAAAATTGGAGCCTTATTTCATAACATATAAAACAAATCTAAAAATGGATTAAAGCCTGAAATATAAGATCTGAAAATATAAAACTACTACAAGAGAGATAAGGGGAGAAGTTCCACAATATTGATCTGGGCAATATTGGCTATTATTTGAGTTATGAGTCTAAATGATAGGCAACAAAAGAAAAAATAGACAAACGACATAGCATCAAACTGAAAACTTCGGCAGTGCAAAGGAAATAATTAACAAAGTGAAGAGACAATGCATAGCATGTGAGAAAACATCTGCCACCATTCATGTAATAAGGGATTAATACCCAAAATATACAAGGCCTTTAAATAGCTCAATAGCAAAAGAACAAATATCCTAATTGAAAAATGCACAAACTACTTGAACAGACATTTCTCCAGTTAAGACATACAAATGGCCAAGAGGTTATGTGAAAAATTTAGATAAATGCAAGTTAAAACAGCAATCAGTTCACACCTGTTAGGATGGCTTTCATTAAAAAGATGATAGAGATTAAGTGCTAGCGAGGATATAAAGAAGAGGGAGCCTTGATACACTATTGGTGGGAATGTAAATTAGTAAGACCATTTGGGTAAATGGTATGGAAGTTTATCAAAAAACTGAAAACAGAGCTGCTATATGATCCAGGAATCTGTCTTCTTGATGTCTATCCTAAGAACTGACATCAGATTGTTTATGAAATAGCTACATTTCCATGTTTATTGCAGCATTATTTACAATCCCCAAGATATGAAATCAAACTAAGTGTCCATCAACAAATGAATGGATAAATAATAGGTAGTATCTATACATAATGGTGTATTAGCCTTTAAAAAGGGAGAAATCCTATCACTTGTGTCAGCATGGATGAATCTGGAGGGCATTATGTAAGTGAAATAAGCCAGGCACAGAAAGACAAATACTAATACTATATAAACTCACATATATGTGGAATCTAAAAAATATTGAATCCATAAAACTGGAGTGCAATGGTGGTTAACAGAGGCTAGAGGTAGGTTGAGGAAAAAGGGAATGGGGAGTTGTTGATCAAAGGATGCAAAATTTAAAATAGGAGAAATAGGTTTTGAGATTTATTGCACAGCAGTATGACTATAGCCAATAATAATGTATTGTATGTTTCAAAATAACCAAGAGAGAGAAATTTCAAATGCCTCACCATAAAAAGTTGCAAATGTTTCCTGTGAAATCAGGAATAAGACAAGGATGCCTACTCTGGTTACTTCAATTCAGCATATTACTGAGGTCTAGCTAGAGTAATTGGACAAGAAAAAGAAAAAAAGCATCACAAAAGATAAAGAAAAGCTGTCCTTAATTGTCCTGTACATTATATATTTGACCTTATGCTCAAGTTGGTCTGCTTAACTCGTGACAAATACATGAATTCCCCCAGGTCTTACGTGATACAAGCCAACAAAAAACAATTTCCGACTTTTGATGTAACAAATTTATGACATGGAAGCCAGGTAGCTTTTCCTATACAGGAGCTGCAAAACTTGGGAAAGGTTTTCAGGAAACTGTGATACAAAATAATTAAGTCCAAGTCAAAATAATTATTTGATTTTTCAGTTAATATTCTGAAACAGCTCAGCAACTCAACTTCCCCTTATAAGTACAAGCCAACCAACCTACCAATCATCACTAATACCCAGAACAGTAAGTTCAGGTTCCTAAAGAGGCTATTAATACCATTAATATTAATTGCTTGCTTTTTTTTACCTAGGCTTAGGTGTGGGAAAATAGGAGGTCAATAACTCGGTTGGTTCTAAGAGCCATTATAATAACAACAGTACGTTAGTTATGTTCACAACCTTAAATAGGCATCTTTTAAGAAACAGCCTTACTGAAGTATAATTGATATACAAAAATTAGTACATATTTAGTATTTGCAATATGATGAGTATGAACATATTCAAATACTCATTAAATGATCACCACAATCTAATAAATATATCTCACATCTCCCAAAATTTCCTCATGCCTTGTGTGTGTATGTGAAGAACATGTATAATAAGATCTATCCTACTAACAAATTTTGAAGTGCAAAATTTCTGCACTATTAACTATCACTAAACTGTACAGCAGATCTGTAGAATTTGTTCATCCTGCATAACTAAAATTTTATACCCTTTGAACAAAAACTCCGTATTTTCTCCACCCCGAAGCCCCTGACAACTATATTGTATTCTCTTTTTCTGAGTTTGACTATTTTAGATACTTCCTATAAGAAGACTCACGTAGTATTTGTCTTTCTGTGACTGATTAATTTCACTTAGCATAATGAACTCCAGGTTCATCCGTGTTGTCACAAATGGTAGGATTTCTTCCTTCATAAGGCTAGTATTTTATTGCATGTGTATATTATGTTTTCTTCATGTGTTCATCTTTCCATGGACATTTGGGTTGTTTTCATATAGTGGCTATTGTGACTAATACTGCAATGAGCATGAAAATGTAGATACCTCTTTGAGATCCTGATTTTATTCTTTTAAATATACTCCCAGGAGTGGGATTGCTGGATCATATGGTAATTTTATTTTTAGTTTTTTGAGGAACATACATACTGTTTTATTTAGTAGCTGTAACATTTTATATTCCCACCAACAGTGTATGAGGGTTTTCATTTATCCATCTCCTTGCCGAAAGTTATCTTTTGTGTTTTTAAAATAGCCATCCTAACGTGCATGAAGTGATGTCTCACCATAGTTTCAGTTTGCATTTCCCTTATAATGTTATAAACGAAATGTTATAGTGTTACCTCTGTAAACTGGAGTGTGCTTACCCGATGAAGTAAGACTAGATATCCACACCAACCTTTGTAGTAGTAGAAAGAAAGAAATTTATTTGTCGGGCAGCAAGCCAAGGGAGATCAGGAAGTTAATGCTTAAGTCTCGACCTTGCTGATGGCTATCAGGTAAGAGTTTTTTAATGCATGAGTAAATTTCAGGGAAGCAGAAGTTACAAACAAAACAGTAAATCAATACATGGAGGTGACACATTGGTTTTGGCCTAAAAATGTAGGATATCTTGAACCAAGGACTTAATAAGATCATAGGTAGATTCAAAGATTTTCTGATTTGCAATTGGTTAAGGAAAGTAACTTTGTTTAAAACTTTGGGTTCAGCAGAAAAGAATGTTAGCTCTGGCTCATGGGAGTGACTTTCTTCAGGCACCTCAGGAAGATTAGAAAGAAGTATGGTGGTCATAGGTCAGTCTCAGTTCCTCGTTATCTGAGGTCTACATGCCAGCAGATCCGTTTGGTAAAGTACTGGGTTTCTGAAAAACAACTCAGAGATTCTATCTTCAGTTTCTATAGGGGAATGAAACATTCCATGATTCTAGCTTTCTTGGCTATTATTTTAGGCTACTACTACCTTCTTGCTTGTCAAGTCACTTATCTACTTCTCAAGGATAGCTAGGTGCCTATAATTTCTCTTGAAGAAACACAAAAGATCTGCCTTTATTTCCACATTTGGTGGGGGATCTGTCAGATCCCTCATTGAAGGTCCTGGCTCTGTCTTGGTAATTAATAATGTTGAACATCTTTTCATATACCTGTTGGTTATTTGCATTTTTTTTACAAATAGAAATGTCTGTTTACATCTTTTGCCCATTATTAGGTGGGTTTTTTGTTTGTTGTTTGTGCTGTTAAGTAGTGGTGGTTTCTTACACTGTCTGTGTTTTTTGGAAATTAACTCCTTGTCATATACATGGTTTGCAAATATTTTCCCCCCTTTTGTAGTTGCCTTTTAATTCTGTTGGTTGTTTCATTTGTATGTAGAAGCTTCGTATGTAGTCTCAGTTGTCAGTATTTGATGTAGTCTCAGATGTCAGTTTTTTCTTTTCTTGCCTATGCTTTTGGTATCATATCCAAGAAATTCCTAGAGCCAATGTAAAGAAGCTTTCTTCTTATGTTTTCTTTTATGATTTTACAGTGTCAGGTTCATTTGGGATAGTTTTTTTTGGAATTGTATAAGATTGGGGTTTTATTTTATTTTATTCCATAGGACTATACAGTTTGCTCAAACCCCCTTGTTGAAAAAACCCACCTTTTTAACATTGTGTGTTCTTGGCACACCTGTCAAAGATCAGTTGACCGTATACAGGCCAACTGATCCCTTCTTTATATGGGTGTCCAGTATGGAGACCTGACAATTCATTTGGACCTTGCAAATCGCTGGACAAGATATTATTAATCATGTTTTAAATGTACCCAGCTATTGAAAATTCATCACAAAACATCAAGACATACATTGTTTCAAAATAATTATATTAAGATGTTAATTTTTAATACTTTAATTGTATCTGGCTGCCTTATGAGTGAATGTAATGGTAAGATCACTATTGAGAGGGTAAGTGGCAGACATAAATTAAACAGAGAAAGAATACTTAAAAAGAGAAAAATACAATAAATAATAAGAGAAAATGTTAATTTTTCTTAAAATCTGAAATAGTGAACCTTTCTTATAATAGTTTTTCTGATGTAATTAAGTCACACTTTTGAAGAAGCTTAAAAGCATGAAGACTGAATAAAATAAAATTATTTTACATTAAAAATTATTAGATGTCGAGAGCAATTCAAAGTAATGAATCCAGCATCTGTATTTCTAAATAACTGAATCTTGATTATCTGAGGAATTGTCTCTTTCTATTTCTTCAAAGCAGATGGAATAATTAAATCATTTAGGAGGTTTGCTCTTTGGTATGCTTGATTTGCAAGTTTGGAATTCTTTAAGAAGAAAAAGATGAATAAAAATACATACATTTGCAAATGTACTTACATTCAAAGGAAGCTGATTGACTTAACTGGTAATATTGTACTTTATAACATATAAGCAGCAAATGTCAGTTCCAATGAGAATAATGTGTATTGATAGAAACATCATAGCATCGGTAGGAAGCTTGAAAGTACATTGACTTGCTAATGAAACAGTCATTTTCCAACTGCCTGGGTAGATAATGCAGTATTATTTAAGAAGGAAGGATGCATCTTGCAATATGGGTCACTAGGACTCCAATGACTATGAAGCTGTGCTCATAAAGAAATAAGTGTTACATGTGGCTGTGGATACAGCCTTATTAACTGTCAGGCACACCTGTTTATACAATTCCCCAAACAGAACCTGTCAGCATCTTGAATGAGAAGATAGAGTACAGTACGAATGAAAATGACTGTCATTTAAGAATTGCTTATTCTAAGACAAATTTTGACTCCCCTAATATAATGGGCCTCTTCTGTAGCTGACTACCCCAAAACCAACTTGTCACACCCTCTCTGTAAGGACATCATTATGTGTTTTAAGCAACACTGCTTAAGAAATTGCCTATACCTAATGAAAGCAATCTAGACCTTTCTGAGAATAAAAGCAAGTCAGGGGAATTGCAACTCTCTGGAAGAATGCAAAGAATGTAAGCAGTTGTCAAAGTAACAATTTCACTGCATGAAACTTAAACAGGCAAAAAGACTATTGAAAACTGTTGGAATAAAGGAGATGTTGAAATCAACTCCCTGAAGAAAGGGCTCGAGAGCTGGTGTGGTGTTTTTATCAGTTGGAGGTGTCCAGGTTCTTGGCATCTTGAACACAGAATTGGACAAACACTCAAACAAACAGAGGAAAGAATGAAGAAATTTATTGAAAATGAAAGTACTCCTCAATGTGGGTCAGGACTAAGCATAGGGACTCAAAGGCCCCATTACAGTATTTCTCAGAGTTTAAATACCCTTTAAAGGGTCCCATTCGTTACTTGGTGTACATCCTAAGTAAATGAAGAGGATAAAGTAAAGTTCCAAAGTAATTTACTTGGCATACACCCTATGAAGAGGATGTTTCCTGTCATAGCTGAAGTGCAAACTGTCCTTATGTTCCCTGCCTCCAGACTTTATTTTCCTGCCTCATGTTCCCCCTGAGAGATGTGATGCCCATAAATCTTTATGGGAGGCAGAGGACCTAGTGGACTTTTTTTCTATAACTGCTTCATGCTGGTTTCAGGTGTCATCCTTATCTATTGCGGATTATGGAACTCTTGCCCCACCCTATCCAGTGGAGACAGGGTTGCTTATTGATGGTGAGAGGTAGTATCTTCACCTGGAATAGGCTGGAACCTTTGTTGCATGATCATCTGAAGCTTGATGGTCTCTAGGCAAGAGGAAATGAATTTGGTTAAAAGATTTAATGGGAACTTCAGGGGTTGAACACTTCTGCTGTCAGGACTTCAGGGTTTGAACACCTCTGCTGTCAGGAATGTTTGTCATAGAAATTTTCAGGATTTAATGGGAACTTCAGGGGTTGAACACTTCTGCTGTCAGGACTTCAGGGTTTGAACACCTCTGCTGTCAGGAATGTTTGTCATAGAAATTTTCAGGATTTAATGGGAACTTCAGGGGTTGAACACTTCTGCTGTCAGGACTTCAGGGTTTGAACACCTCTGCTGTCAGGAATGTTTGTCATAGAAATTTTCAGGATTTAATGGGAACTTCAGGGGTTGAACACTTCTGCTGTCAGGACTTCAGGGTTTGAACACCTCTGCTGTCAGGACTTCAGGGTTTGAACACCTCTGCTGTCAGGACTTCAGGGTTTGAACACCTCTGCTGTCAGGAATGTTTGTTACAGAAATTTTCAGGAGCCTAAACCAAAACCTGGTCTGTTCAAGAGCCACTGTGTTTTTTTAAAGTCTTAGAACAAATAACTCCATTTTGATTTTAGTTTGATTTGGTCTGTTCAGGCCTAGTTTATGTGCCGTTTTCCCTCAAAGGTTTTAAATGCTTGTGTGAAACCATCTCTAGAATGTCATGTGGCCTCTCTTTAACTGGAATAACAGAAGCTGAGAGAAATGTTCAACCATGCGAACACCATAATCTATAAGTGACGTGCTGAGACCAGAACCCCAAAATGATGGTAACAGAGAATGGCAGTAAGGCCCTAAGCTTTGGTTGCACTCTCATCTCTCTCATCTAAGTGAGAACCTGACCAAAAAGAGGGAATTTTTTAAACAAAAATCTGGGACATGATTGCATTGATTTAAGGTTGTATTATCATTAAACCAATTAATTAAAGCTCTTTTATATTAATTAAAACTTTATAGAGGAGCTAAACAGTTACTTTTACTTTTCATTTAACCACTTTGCGCAGAGAGAAAGGGGTCAGAGACTGAGGGGTAATAAATTCTTACCCTTTTGTTGGCATGTCAGGTTTCTGAGTTCTTTCTCCCTGAGTGTACCTAGGGACCCTGCTCAACTGTGTGCAAACAAACACATTGCCATGAATTAAGAATACCCACAAATAGTTTACAAATTCTGAAGAAATTAGGCAGAGAGAGAGAGACAGAGAGAGAGGAATATGACTTAAACTCTGTTAATGACAGTATGCTTAACACACTGAAGGTATCGGGAAACCTAAATCCAAAAAGTTAGTTTAAGGTTAAAAGACTAGTGTGCTCTATTCATTCCTGTGTGCCCAATGATGGTCGCTTAGGATTCCAGATAATGACATGATGACTTGACTAAAAGCTTTAACAATGAAAATATTAATTAGCCAAATGTTTCTAGTTCACTACTAGGTTTTAAAGAATGTTTTTTTTATGTATACTATTTCTACATCTTTCCCTCATACTTAATGATTCCTTACTACAATATTTCATAAATAGTCTTTTAAAATCTATAATTTGAATAAACTTTTGGATAACTTCCGAATTAGACAAAATTATTTTTCTCACTAACAATATAAATCTTTTTGGCACATTTTGTATACAGTATTACATGTTAATTAGAATTCTTATCCTATAACTTCAGTGAAACCTAAAAAGCAAGACATACTGAAATATCAGATATAGGCATTTAGATAAAAACAATTCCACAAATTTAGAAACATGTTTCCATATATTATAGCCCTTTCTAAATTGGAAATGACCCAGATATTAAATGAGCACCAACATTACTTTCAGATTTTAATTTACTCAAAAAGCTTACCTAGAATATTTATCTTATTCATTGTACTCAATGCTTCAACTTTTAACAAGGGAGATATGAGGCATCAATTAACATATATAAAATGAATGTTGGTTTGGTCCAGAAAGGCAGGAAAACTTGAACCAGGGAGGGAGTTTGGAGGCTTCCAAGTCACAGGTAGCAGAAAGACAAGTGGTTGCATTATTTTGAGTTTCGGAGTTGCACTGCCAAAGGAGGCAATCAGATATGCATTTATCTCAGTGACCAGAGGGGTGACTTTGAATAGAATGGGAGGCAGATTTGCCCTAACCATTCCCAGTTTGAATTTTTCCCTCAGCTTAGTGATTTTGGGAGCCCAAGATATTTTTCTTTCATATATTACTGTTATTCATCAAAATAAAGCATGCAAGCCAAGATCATTTTGTTTCATCTGGGTATATGATTGTATAACCTTCTATGACAAACACTGACATATCAAAATATCTAGAAAAGATAAACATAGGGCTGGGTGAGGTGGCTCACACCTGTAATCCCAGCATTTGAGAGGCTGAGGTGGGTGGATTATAAGATAAGGAGTTTAAGACCAGTTTGGCCAACATAGTGAAACCCAGTCTCACTAAAAATATAAAATATTGACCAGGCTCAGTGGCTCACGTCTGTAATCCTAGTACTTTGGGAGGCTGAGGTGGGCAGATCACAAGGTCAAGAATTTGAGACCATCCTAGCATACATCATGAAACTCCATCTCTACTAAAAATACAAAACTTAGCTGGGTGTAGAGGTGTGCACCTGTAATCCCAGCTACTCAGGAGGCGAAGGCAGGAGAATCATGTGAACCCAGGAGGTAGAGGGTGCAGTGAGCCGAAATTGCACAATTATACTCTAGCCAGGGCAACAATGTAAGACTCTGTCTCAAAAAAAGTAATAAACAAAAAAGAAAAGCCAAACATAAAATCCAGACAAAATGTATGCTGACAATTCTGAGGGTTTTTCTATTTTTATTCTACCAGTAATTTAAAAGCCAACTTGTTCTATAAAGTTATACTTAAGTCACATGAACTTGAAAATTGCTTAGACTTATTTACTTACTTAATTTATTACTTATTTACTTACTTAATTTATGAGTGCTCTTTTACTTATAAGCCAAGTTGGTAGACACAACATAAAGCAGTAAGTATACATAAGATAAACACATATAGACATGTATGCACATACATAAATGAAAATCCAGTAGCTTGGAACTGTGGCCATTAGATACCAATACAAGCTCACTGGTATTTACTTTGTTTGCCCCAGTAGATAATTCAGTGAAGACCGTAAACCAAAATTTCAGGTAAAGCAGACTCCATGGCAGTTTGATTTTTAAAGGCGGAGACTCCCCAGACTCTAAAGAACAGTGGGGCCAAACAGCACCAGAGAAGAAGGTCACACATTAACCAGGCCCCATGCTTGCAACAGCAGCACAAACCTGGATACATATAACACCATCCCACCTTCTCATTCAACAGCAAATTCCAGATTCCAAACAATATTGGGACCTAACAGTATTGCGACTTTGAGAGAAAATTCTAAGGCGGGCTTAATACTAGAACCCAGAACCTTTGCCGGGAGCATCCCTTTTGGAGAGTTTGAGGTCTGTAGGATCCCGCAAAGCATTCCCTTGCAGGGTCCAATCAGAGTGGCAAATTCTCTGATCTGAGTTGGGCACTGCTGCCACTTGCATGTTTTCCCTCCAGAGCCTACTATGAGCTTTCTAAGGATACTCATGAGCTACAATGATAGATAGGAACTGGACAATGGGTGGGCTTTTTTGTCCTCAGCCAGTTGAATAGGATAAGGGAAGAATTTAACATAAGAAAAAAAGGTTTAAGTCGCCTGAAACCTGTGGAGTTCTTTCAGAGCTGAGTCACACATAGGAATAAGGGACCACACCGGGAAGAGACTTAAAAAAAAAGTATTTTCCCCTTCTGAATAGGGAATTATTCCCATTCAGTCCCTGATCTTCGTGCAATACCAGAAAGTTGCCCAAGCCAATTGCCCTCAATTTCCAAGGGGCTACTTGGAAACTGCTGCTGAAAGACTGAAAAAGAAAAAAAAAAAAAAGAAAATAAACCTAGACCCTTAAGTGAAGAACTGGATGCTGCTGGTTAGGGGTCCCCACATGGAAACCCCTTAGTTTCATTGGCCAGAGCCAGAATCCTGCAGTTGTTTTAGGTACTGCCCACCAAGTTGGAAAGGAAAAGAGAGAAAGAGAAACAAAAATTTCCCTGTATGGAGAAGAAAAGAAAAGGAGAAAAATGAATCCCAAACTTTGGGCTTACCTCTTCCTCCAGTCTGGCTCATCAAAATATGTTACCAGTAGAGGATGTCCAGATTCTTGGCATCTTGAACAAAGAATTGGAAAAAATTCACAAACGAAGTGAGGAAACAATGAAGAATTTTATTGAAAATGAAAGTACAGTCCACAGTGTGGGAGTGAGCCCAAGTCTATGGGCTCTAGGGCCCAATTTAAGAATTTCTGGGAGTTTAAATACCCTCTAAAGGATTTCATTGGTTACTTAGTGTACACCCATGTAAATGAAGAGGATGAAGAAAAGTCACACAGTCATTTTCTTGGCATACACCCTACAGAGAGGATATTTTCTGTCATAACTGAAGTGTGAATCGGCCTTATGTACCCGGCCTCCAGACCCCATTTTCCTGCCTCAGTGTGTGGTGTGATAACCTGTGTTTGCTAATTTGCTTTACCTATCATAAAAGTAAACTTTCTCCAGTCTTCATAACAGAAGATAGCTTTATACTTGAAGCAAGTCATTCCCTTCATGTTAGGTTCCTACTCTAACTCAGAGACTAAGAGATAGGAATACTAACTATATCTTTCGATATTTATGTATTTTCTAAAAAATGGTCACCAGGTCTCTGAGAAACACATCCCCTGAGTCTCAAGGCTGGCCAAAGACTGTGAGGAGATGCATGTACATTTCAAGGGAGGCAAAGAAAAACAGTTACAATCAGCTTATTCCTAAAGTAAATACTCGCGGCCAGGCGCGGTGGCTCACGCCCGTAATCCCAGCACTTTAGGAGGCCGAGGCGGGTGGATCACGAGGTCAAGAGATCGAGACCATCCTGGTCAACATGGTGAAACCCCATCTCTATTAATAAAAATAGAAATATTAGCTGGGCATTGTGGCGCGTGCCTGTAATCCCAGCTACTCAGGAGGCTGAGGCAGGAGAATTGCCTGAACCCAGGAGGCGGAGGTTGCAGTGAGCTGAGATCGCGCCATTGCACTCCAGCCTGGGTAACAAGAGTGAAACTCCATATCAAAAAAAAAAAAAAACAAAACTAAAGTAAATACTCTTTAAAAAGGGGAGTTCAGGGCTTTATAGTTATGAAGAAATCTATCTAAAGCTTAGTAAATCTGAGGGAGACATTCAGGACATCTCGGTCCCCGTACATCAGGATACATATTCATAGTTGTCTTAGCCAATGTCATCGCTTCACAAAATTAAGATATATTTTCTTTGCCTTTACACTTTCACTATACCAATCAGGTTACTCCTTTGGCCTTCTACACACAAAATCTTTCCTGCTCCCACACTTTGTGTTGGTGTTGCATTATGTAGGTAACATTACAACTCTGACCTTGCCTATGATTCTGATCTCACTAATAAAATACGGTAATAATATGATATAAGATGATATAAACTTTCAGTTCACAAGCAAGCTAGGGAGAAAGTGCTGAGATATGTGGAAGCTCAGAAAACTGTGATTTTTACTGTATACAGCAACAGCTAATGATAATTTTTTGTAATAAACCAATTTTGTGCTATTTTAATCTGCATAGGATGGAATCACAGGCTCACTAACTGGAAACATAGATGTCACACTGTGACATGGTAAAAGCCCCATAAAACTGCATACCCTACCATACCTTGGCTTTCTCTTGAAACTGCTCTCTCTAACCCTAATGTGACAGGCAAGCAGTCCAAACCCACACCATCTTGGCCCCTGTGACTTGTAATGAGTAATTAAGGTCTGTGATTTCCACCCTACCCAGTGTGTAAACAAATGCTAATCTTGACTTTTGTGAACCACTTAATTAACAATCAGAATATCAAGTCCCCTCACCCTCATCTTTGCCCAGGAATCCACTGGAATGTCCGGAGCCCCTCACCCTCATCTCTGCCCAGGAGGTGATTTACAGAATCCATTAGCCCTCAGAACCTCTGAAGCTTTTCACCCCCACCCCTGCCCCTCACCCTCACTCCCAAGGTGGTTTTACAGGTATAAAAGTTCTTGGCACCCTCCTTTCAGGGCCACGGGTTGGAGAGATGTGAGTCCTCTGTGGCCTCTGGAAATAAAGACCCTGCAATTTGGCAAACTTTTGTCTTGGTGTTGACTTTCTATGCTCAGGCCAGTACAACAATACCACAGCAGAAAGGATATTGAATGGGAGATGAGATATATGGTTTTGAATATATATAATATCTTACTTATTACTGTATGGACAATTTGCTCTGTAACTGAGTTTGATTTGCCACTAATTTCCTTTAGTATAGAGACAGCAGACCAAGAGAAGCACTTTTTTGATCACACAGGCACACAACCACACATTTACAGGAGAAGATGTGTGTTGAATATTTTATGTGTGCTCTATCCTGTGCTGTGTTGTAGTATGCTATTATTCCTTTCTTTTATAACATGTACATTAGAACAAGCGTGTATAAAGTCTAAATTCTATATTCTAACAAAAGTAGCACTTGTGTAACCCACACTACCATCAAGATAAAACACATCTCCATGATCTCAGTTAAGTTCCCTCCAGTCCTCCTTACTCAATCCCCATACTCCTAGCAAGGCAATAACTATGCAAATTTTCATTATCATAGATTAGTACTGCTTGCTTCAGAAATTCATATTAATGAAATCATGCAGTTTATACTATTGGGTGTCTGATTTTCTACACTCAATATAATGTTTTTGAGACATTACGGTGTTTGCTTTATCTGTAGTCATTTATATGAATATACCAAAATTTATTTGTCCATTCTCCTCTTTATGGATATTCACATTATCTCTAGTTTTAGCTGTTATACATTAAGTTACATAAATATTTTTGTAAAAGTTTCATTTCTCTTGAGTCCACATGTTATGATCCTGATTGTACAGTAGGTATATATCTAGCGTTGTTAAAAAATATTGTTGGGAATTTGAGAACAGTCAGACCAACATGGTAATACCCCCATCTCTACTAAAAATACAAAAAATTATCCGGCATGGTGGTGCATGCCTGCAGCCCCAGGTATTCGGGAGGCTGAGACATGAGAATTGCTTGAACCTGGGAGGTGGAGGTTTCAGTGAGCTGAGATTGCACCGCTGTACTCCAGCCAGGGTGACAGAGTTAGGCCTCATCTCAAAAAGAAAAAAAAAATATCACATAGTTTTCAGTAGTGTTTATATCGTGGCACACACTTGCCAGGACTGTATGAACATTCCTCTTTCTTCATACACTCGCCCATGTTGAGCATGTTCAGTCGTTTAAAGTTTAGCCATTCCATTGTACATAGTAGTATCTCTGTGGTGTGAAATTACATTTCCTTAATAACTACTGAGAAATTTTTATGTGTGGGTTGAACATTTTTGTGCCTTCCTTTTGAAGTGTTTGTTACCATTCTTTGTATATTTGCATTAGGTTGCTTTTCTTATTATTGACTTGTAGAAATTCTCACTCTTATCAGAAACATGTAATTATTTTCTCCCATTATTGCTTGCTCATTTATTGTTTCAAGCACCTCTTTGAAAAACAGAAATTGTTAATTCTGATGAAGTCCAATTTATTGTTTTCTTTAATAATTAGTATTATATTTGTCCTATGACTTTCTTGCCTATACCAAGATTATGAAAATATTTATCTATGCTATCTCCCAGAAGCTTTATAGATCTAGACCTTTCTTTAGGTCACTTATCCATTTGCAGGTTTTGTATTGTGATACATAAATTTCAGAATTTTTTTTCCTGTATGGATACATTATGGTCAATACATAATTTGATGGAGAAAAGATAATTCTTGCAATATCAAGCCAGTGTGGTTCTGACATGTGGAGAGAAGCATGGATCAAATAAAAAAAACATAATGAGTCCAGGATTAGAATCTGACATATATGATCATTTATGATTTTCAGAAAACATGCCAGTACGATATACTGGGTAAAATATAGTTTTCTTTATGAAATGTTCCTAGAAAAATTAAACATATGCAAAAAGAGAAGGAAGAAACAAAAAAGGAAAGGAAAGGAGAAAGAAAAGAAGGAAGAAAAACGCAAACTTTATATTTCACCATATAAAAACATTAACTTGAATTTGATCATAGACCAACATATAGATAAAGACCCTGCCCCTGCAACACACTTCTGCAAGGACATCCAGCATTTCCACACAACATCTGTCATCTAAGTGAAGGTTCCCAAACCTTAATTTTTGACTTCTGTGCACCCGCAGGCTCAACATTATGTGGACACTGCTAGGGCCTGGGGCTTGCAAGCTCTGAAGCCATAGCCCAAGCTCTGCCTTGGCCCTTTTAGCTATGGCTGAAGTGACTGGGAAATAGGCACTAAGTCCCTAGGCTGCACACAGCAGGAAGCCCACCCCAGGAAACCAGTTTTCCCTCTTAGGCCTCTGGGCCTGTGATGGGAGTGGCTGCCACAAACTCTCTAATATGCCCTGGAGACATTTTCCCCATTGTCTTGGGGAATAGCATTTGGCTCCTAATTATGCAAATGGCTGCAACAGACTTGAATTTCACCTCAGAAAATGGGTTTTTCTTTTCTGTTGCATCACCAGGATGCAAATTGTTTGAACTTTTGTGTTCTGTTCCTCTTTAAAAACTGACTCCTTTTGACGGCAATCAAGTCACCTTTTCAATGCTTTGCTGCTTAGCAATTTCATCTACCAGATATCTTAAATCATCTCCCTCAAGTTCAAAGTTCCAGAAGTCTCTAGGACAGGGGCAAAATGCCACCAGCCTCTTTGCTAAAACATAGCAAAACTCACCTTCACCACAGTTCCCAAAAAGCCCCTCATCTCCATTTGACACCATCTCAGCCTGGACTTCATTGTTCATATCACTATCAGCATTTTGTTTAAAGCCATTCAACAACTCTTTAGGAAGTTCCAACCTTTTCCAAATTTTCCTGTCATCTTCTGTATCCTCCAAACTGTTCCAAGCCTCTTCCTGTTACCCAGTTGCAAAGTTACTTCACATTTTTGGGTAGCACTTCACATTCTTTATAGCACTGCACTCTTGTTACCAATTTACTGTATTAGTCTGTTTTCATGCTGCTGATAAATACATACTCAAGACTGAATCATTTGTAAAGAAAAAGAGGTTTAGTGGATTCACAGTTCCATGTGACTGGGTAGGCTTCACAATCATGGTGGAAGCTGAAGGGCATATCGTCCATGGCTTCAGACAAGAGAGAATTTGTGTGGGGAAACAGCCATCTATAAAACCATCAGATCTCCTGATGGTTTATTCACTATCAGAAGAACAGCATGGGAAAAACCCACCCCCCATGATACAATTTCTTACCAGTAGACCCCTCCCACAGAACATGGAAATTTTGGTAGCTACAATTCAACATGAGATTTGGATGTGGACACAGTCAAACCATGTTAGTTTTTCATCTTCTTATTGCTGCTTTTTTTTTTTTTTTTTTGAGACAGAGTTTCGCTGTTGTTACCCAGACTGGAGTGCAATGGCGTGATCTTGGCTCACCACAACCTCTGCCACCTGGGTTTAAGCAATTCTCCTGCCTCAGCCTCCTGAGTAGCTGGGACTACAGGCATGCACCGCCATGCCCAGCTAATTTTTCTATTTTTAGTAGAGACGGGGTTTCACTTTGTTGACCAGGATGGTCTCGATCTCTTGACCTCATGATCCACTTGCCTCGGCCTCCCAAAGTGCTGGGATTATAGGCGTGAGCCACTGCACTCGGCCTTATTGCTGCTTTTAAGCATTCCTTGTATATTTTGGATAATAGTCTTTTAGCAAATATGACTTTTGCAAATATTTTCTCCCAGTCTTTGATTTTTCTATTATTTTGGGTGTTTCTTTCACAAACAGGTATTTTTTAATTTAATGAAGTCCAGTTTATCAATTCTTTCTTTCCTTTTTTTTTTTTAATGAAATTAGGTGTCACACTGTGTCCAGGCTGGAGTGCTGTGGCACAATCATGGCTAACTGTAGCCACAACCTCCTGGGCCCAAGTAATCCTCTCCCTCAGCCTCGAAAGTAATTGCGACTAAAGTAACATGTCACCATGCCTGGCTATTTTTTTGTGTTTGTTTAATTTTTTGTAGGTACAGACTCTTGTTATGTTGCCCAGGCTGGTCTTAAACTTCTGGGCTTAAATGGTCTTCCCACTGTGACCTCTCAAAGTATTAGGGTGACAGGTGTGAGCCACTGTGTCTGACAAATTTCTTTCATCATATCTTTAGCGTTGTATCTAAAAAGTCATTGACAAATCAAAGATTATCTAGATTTTATTTTAAGTTACCATCTAGTTGTTGAACAGTTTTGTATTTTACTTTTAGGTCTGATATCCATTTCAAGCTATTTTCTGCAAGGTGTAAGGTCTCTGTGTGAAATTTATGTATTTATTTATTTGACATATGGATGCGCAATTGTTCTAGAACTATTTGTTGAAAAGTCTGTCTTTACTCCATTGTGTTGCCTTTGTTCCTCTGTCAAAGATTAGTTCACTATATTTATGTGGGCCTATTTCTAGGCTCTGTATTGTGTTCCATTAATCTTTTTGTCTGTTCTCTTTCCAGTACTATACTGGCTTGTTTACCATTACTTTGCTGTTTCCTTTTTTTTTTTTCAGTTGTTTCCTTTTCCATTTACTGTTGAAATCCCTTCATATTTTTACTCATTGTATGCATAAATTATTTTATTTTTTATTTTAAATTACTGAGCACAATTATAACTACTGTACTGTTTTAAAGTATTTTATCACTCACTATCAGGTTTATCTTTCGGTCTTTACTGAGTTTTCTTTGCATTAAGTTTTAAGTTTCTGTAATTTTTGCATATCTTGTAATTTTTACAAGGATGTATTTTGTGGAATTTTCTTGCTGTTATTCTCTGAAGTGTTTAACTTTGTTATGAAAGGCAGTTAATCTATTGACTCATGAATTTCATCTTGTTGAGGTATGATTTTGGGGTTTGTTGGTTCATGCCTCCTGCAGTTATTACTTTATGGATAGATTAATTTCTCCAAAGTTTGTTCCTATTACCAATATATTCAACAAGTTCTATCAGTGGGATGGCTGGAACTATGATAACACCCAGAACTGAGCGTATTGCATCATTTCTGATTAAATTAAGGTACCCCAACAGTTCTTTAACCCTTCAGGCCATAGAGTCTTCTCACATGCGTTTACAGCTTATCATTCAGTCAGAAACTCAAAGAAACCCCTCTTCAGCTTTCTGGAGCTTTCATTTGCCAAGATTTTTCTTCTCTAGAAACCAGTGTTAATTCTGGCCACGAGCAGGCCATACACCTCCATTTCCTCCATCTAATGAAGACAATGCTTCTTGTTAGGGCTCAAGGTCTTTGCGTTGTGGTTTGTGAAGTGCAGCCAGTTAGAATTGGAATGAATACTGAGTTTGCCTCATTTGTTTTTCTTACATAAAAGATCAGATCCCTGAATTGTTCAATGCCTTAAAACATTAGTTTATATCTATTTTCCTATTTTATAATAATTTCTGGTAGTGGGCTAAGTCAGATACATATAAGTTATGACAAAAACTCAGTATGTTCTCTTTTATTTAGTCTTTGCAGTACATTCTATTTTTATGGCAGATTAAGAAAGAGACTAAGAATTTATGTAAGAGGGTAGGTGAGTGAAAAGGACAAAGATCTGTCTGTTTCTGATGCCCACAAAAACCGAGCTTTTTATGGCACCAATTTTATGTTACTTTCTTTTTTAATGTAGTTATGACTTGAGAACTATTTCTTATTTTTTAAAAACATTCCTCTAACAATGAAGTTGTTAATGTGTTCAGGTTCAGGATAAAATGGTCTACTTAAATACCAATATGTTTTAGAGGTATTTAATCTGCATTACTTTCATAAAAATATTTCTTGGAACCAAGAACTAAATAAAAGTGCTCCATAAACCTAGGATTGTGTTGTGTTTACTTGCTTGTGTGCTTCGTCTTGCTGTGGGATTATCTCTTAATTACAAGTTTAGCCTTGGCAGCCAAGATGAATAGGAAATCATGTTAAAATTCCAATCTGCCGTTTCTCTTATTTTTCTGTCAGTCAGGGAGTTCTACTTGAGAAATAAATTTAAAATGCCTACATGCAGATACCTTGAAGAAATAATTGCTGTAAATGCAAAATTTACAAAAAAGATGAGTGATGCCAAAGAGCTAAGAAAAAAATTAAGCAGTTCATGTTACGGGATTTCGGAATTAAAATGAGATGGCTTTCTAAACATTAATTATGCTTTGGTCAAAACAGCACACAGATAGCGGTGGGAATTTAACAAATACTAGCAGTTAAGTAATGATCAAATGGTACATAGAACAAATTCACTTTTGAACATACACAAAAGGTGATGATAACTTTAAGTATACAAATACTTAATATCTGCACTTGGCAATTTTTCATTGAAAGCATATACTTTCTATTAACTTATTTCCCCAAAGAATTAGACTTATCTAACATGACAGAGAAAATGCTGATGCTATATGTATTAAAGATACTGATGCTATCTCTACTATTCATTGAGTGTTTCACTTGATTAGTTGAAATTCAGTTTGTGAATAATGAGGCTGAAAGCATAAAATAGAAGCACTAATTTAATGTTACACATAATTCCATTATTAAAATAATAGGATCATTTTACACATAATCTTATAATCAAAACATTTACCTCTACTGTGACCTTATGTGAATGTTACTTCAAAGTGGTCATATTTTAAATTGTGACGCTCGTGTTTCTGATCTGAGAATTTCCAACCATTTAGCAAAGCTCTGTGAATCACCACTGGAAGATTAAACAAACTGAGAGCAAATGAAATATGAAGACATTATATGTCACTCTAGATAATCCAATTTTGGCAGAGAGAAAAGATGCATATTTGTGACATTTCAGGAAGACTTAGACTGAGGGGTGTGTGTGTGTGTATGTATGTGTGTGTATTTACATGAATGCATGAACATGAATTTTTGGCAAACATACTTTTTGGTCTGGTAACACTAAAACATTTTATATGTTTATCAAAACTAATAATACTTAGATACAGTGATTTTTACAGTAGTCACAAGGCTTCCCTGAGCACTCTGATGGAAGTCTTTAATAACAAAATAGAAAGCTGTGCACTAAAAGAAAGAATCATAAGTGAACGTGAGAGAACTGAGGTTCTTTGAATTAGTAAGTTAGTGAAGATGAAGCAAAGATTCACAATAGTACAGGGTATTGCCATTAATACAATCCTTATGCCTTAAATAGTCTTTCTTAAATGGACTTTACCTTAAAGAAGACATTATACAATTTTTTTCCTCAGGCTATATAACATTTTGAATTGGTTTAAGAATATCTCACATTGTCTTGAGTCTCATCCCCTAAGGTAGTTGCATGTCTCTGGTATGTTTATGACAGTTAAGCTGAGGTAGTAGAAATTCACAGCCATTTCTTAAGGAAAAGAAGTGTTGGCATTTCCTAGAACTGAATAAAACTCTATCGTATGTTTTCTCCTACCAAGCTAAGTAATATTTATTTTGTACAAATTAATTATTTTGTACAAATGAAAATTTTATATACCTACTTTATAATTTTCTTTTGAAGATGGAGTCTTGCTTGGTCGCCCAGGCTGGGGTGCACTGGTGAGTTCTCAGTACACTGCAACCTCCCCCTTCTGGGTTCAAGCAATTCCCCTGCCTCAGCCTCCTGAGTAGCTGGGACTACAGGTGTCTGCCACCACGCCCAGATAATTTTTGTATTTTAATAGAAACGAGGTTTCACCTTGTTGCCCAGGCTGATCTTAAACCCCTGAGCTCAGGCAATCCGCTGCCTCAGCCTCCTAAAGTGCTAGGATTACAGGCATGAGCCACCGCACCTGACCAATAATTTTTAAGAACAGTGAAGTTATCCTGTGAAATATTTAAATCAATATTCATTTTAGAGAGTTGTGGTAGATGTAATTATTTTAGCAGACCCTATATTATTCTACTATTCTTATTTAAACCAGACATACAATTAATTTAAATTAAATGATGTTGCAGTGCTTGTATAATTGATTGTGAAACACCTCCTGCAATTCACATAGTCCATAATTTAGTTCCCTCCCACAGAGTATCTTGATTTTGGTGAGGATGTCCAACTGCATATGGCAAAAGTGTTACTTCCAAAATTAGATTACAAGAGACAGTCTTAAATTTTCAGGGTTGCTCTGAGAAAAGCCAGCTGTCATTTTGTGAGGACAATCAGGCAGCCTGTGAAGAGGTCTACATGGCAAAGGAAAAACATCTTCTGCCAGCAACCAGAGAGGACTGATGACTTCTAACAACCAGGTGAGTTGGCATGGAGGAGAATCCTCTAGTTCCAGTCCAGGCCTACAATGGCTGCTGCCTGGTTGACGGGTGGAATACAACCTCATGATTGAGCATGAGCCAGAGCACCTAGAAGTTTCTTTCTGAGTTGCTGACCTCAGAAACTGTATTATGTAGCATATATATATTTTTTAATTGTACTTTAGATTCTGGGGTACATGTGCAGATCATGCAAGATTGTTGCATAGGTACATACATGGAAAGGTGGTTTGTTGCCACCATTCACCCATCACCTATACCCGACATTTCTCCCCACATTATCCCTCCCTCACCCTCCTTCCTGCTATCCCTCCCAGAGCCCCCCACAATGGACCTCAGTGTGTGATACTCTCCTCTTTGTGTCCAAGTGTTCTTGTTGTTCAACATCTGCCTATGAGTGACAACATGCGGTGTTTGATTTTCTGTTCTTGTGTCAGTTTGCTGAGAATGATGGTTTCCAGGTTCATCCATGTCCCTAGAAAGGACACAAACTCATCGTTTTTTATGGTTGCATAGTATTCCATGATGTATATGTGCCACATTTTCTTTGTCCAGTCTATCTTTGATGGGCATTTGGGTTGGTTCCAGGTCTTTGCTATTGTAAACAGTGCTGCTATGAACATGCGAGTGCATGTGTCTTTATAATAAAATGATTTCTAGTCCTTTGGGTATGTACCCAGTAATTGGATTGCTGGGTCAAATGGAATTTCTATTTCTAGGCCCTTCAGGAATTGCCACACTGTCTCCCACAATGGTTGAACTAATTTACATTCCCACCAACAGTGTAAAAGTGATCCTATTTCTCCACATCCTCTCCAGCATCTGTTGTCTCCAGATTTTTTAATGATCGCCATTCTAACTGGCGTGAGATGGTATCTCAGTGTGATTTTGACTTGTGTTTTTCTAATGACTGGTGATGTAGAGCATTTTTTAATATGTTTGTTGGCTTCATATATGTCTTCTTTTGAAAAGTGTCTCTTCATATACTTTGCCCACTTTTTGATGGGTTTGTTTGTTTCTTTCTTGTAAATCTGTTGTAGTTCTTTGTAGATTCTGGATATTAGCCCTTTGTCAGATGGGTAGATTGCAAAATTTTTTTTGCATTCTGTTGGTTGCTGATTGCCTCTAATGATTGTTTCTTTTGCTATACAGAAGCTCTGAAGTTTAATTAGATCCCATTTGTCTATTTTGGGTTTTGTTGCTGCTATTGCTTTTGGTGTTTTAGTCATGAAGTCCTTGCCTATGCCTATGTCCTGAATGGTTTTGCCTAGGTTTTCTTCTAGGGGTTTGATGGTGTTAGGTCGTACGTTTAAGTCCTTAATCCATCTGGAGTTAATTTCAGTGTAATTTGTCCAGAAGGGGTCCGGTTTCTGCTTTCTGCACATTGCTAGCCAATTTTCCCAACACCATTTGTTAAATGGGATCCTTTCCCCATTGCTTGTTCTTGTCAGGATTGTCAAAGATCAGATGGTTGTAGATATGTGGCATTGCTCCAGAGGCCTCTGTTCTGTTCCATTGGTCTATGTCCCTATTTTGATGCCAGTACTATGCTGTTTTGATTACTGTTTCCTTGCAATATAGCTTGAAGTCTGGCAGCATGATGCCGCTAGCTTTGTTCTTTTTGCTTAGGATTGTCTTGGCTATGCAGGCTCTTTATTGGTTCCATATGAAGTTTAAAGTGCTTTCTTCCAGTTCTATGAAGAAGGTCATTGGTAGTTTGATGGGGTTAGTGTTTAATCTATAAATTACTTTGGTCAGCGTGGCCATTTTCACAAGATTGATTCTTCCTAACCATGAACGTGGAATGTTTTTCCATCTGTTTGTGTCTTCTCTTGTTTCCTTGAGCAGTAGTTTATAGTTCTCCTTGAAGAGGTCCTTTACCTCCTTTGTTAGTTGTATTCCTAGGTATTTTATTCTCCTTGTAGCAATTGTAAATGAGCATTCACTCTTGATTTGGCTGTGTGTCTGTTATTGGTGTATAGGAATGCTTATGATTTTGTATACTGAGACTTTGCTGCAGTTGCCTATCAGTTTCAGAAGATTTTGAGCTGAGATCATGGGATCTTCTAAATATACAATTGGGTCTTCTGCAAATAGAGACAATTTGACTTCCTCCTGTCCTAATTGAATACCCTTTATTTCTTTTTCTTGACTGATTGCTCTGGCTAAAACTTCCTCAAGCCTGTAATCCCAGCACTTTGGGAGGCCGAGGCAGGTGGATCACAAGGTCAACAGATCGAGACCATCCTGGTCAACATGGTGAAACCCTGTCTCTACTAAAAATTACAAAAAATTAGCTGGGCATGGTGGCGCGTGCCTGTAATCCTAGCTACTCAGGAGGCTGAGGCAGGAGAATTGCCTGAGCCCAGGAGGCGGAGGTGGCGGTGAGCCGAGATCGCGCCATTACACTCCAGCCTTGGTAACAAGAGCGAAACTCCGTCTCAAGAAAAAAAAAAAAACAAAAAAAAACAAAACTTCCAATACTATATTGAATAGGAGTAGTGAGAGAGGGCGTCCTTGTCTAGTGCCAGATTTCAAAGGGAATGCTTTCAGTTTTTGCCCATTCAGTATGATATTGGCAGTGGGTTTATCATAAATAGCTTTTATTATTTTGTGATAGGTCCATTGATACCTAGTTTATTGAGAGTTTTTTGCATAAAGCGCTCTTGAATTTTTCACAGGCCTTCTCTGCATTTATTGAGATAATCATGTGGTTTTTGTTTTTGGTTCTGTTTATGTGGTGGATTACGTTTATGGACTTGCATATGTTGAACCAGCCTTGCATCCCTGGAATGAATCCTACTTGATCATGATGGATAAGCTTTTTGATGTGCTGTTGCAATCAATTTGCCTGTATTTTGTTGAAGATTTTTGCATTTATGTTCATCATGGATATTGGCCTGAAGTTTTCTTTATTTGTTGAGTCTCTGCCAGGTTTTGGTATCAGGATGATGTTGGTCTCATAAAATGATTTGGAGAGGATTCCCTCTTTTTGTATCGTTTGGAATAGTTTCAGAAGGAGTGGTATAAGCCCCTCTTTGCATGTATGGTAGAATTCAGCTGTGAACCCAACTGGAACTAAATTTTTTTTGGTTGGTAGACTGTTAATTGCTGCCTCAACTTCAGCCCTTGTTATTGGTCTCTTCAGGGTTTCCAACTTCTTCCTGGTTTAGTTTTGGTAGGGGGCAAGTGTCCAGGAATTTATCCATTTCTTCCAGGTTTACTGGTTTGTGTGCATAGAGTTGTTTGTAGTAATCTCTGATGGTAGTTTATATTTCTTTGGGATCAGTGGTGATATCACTTTTCATTTTTTATTTTATCTATTTGATTATTCTCTATTTTCTTTTTCATTAATCTGTCTAGTGGTCTATTTTGTTGATCTTTTCAAAAAGTGGCTCCTGGATTTATTGATTTTTTGAAGGATTTTTTTGTATCTCTATCGCCTTCATTTCTGCTTTGATCTTAGTTATTTCTTGTGTTCTGCTAGCTTTTGAGTTTTTTATCTTTCTCCTCTAGCTCTTTCAATTTTGATGATAAGGTGTTGATTTTTTATCTTTACTTGCTTTTCATGTGGGCATTTATTGCTCTAAATTTCCCTCTAGACACTTCTTTAAATGTGTCCCAGAGATTCTGGTACATTGTGTCATCATTCTTGGTGGTTTCATATAACATCTTTATTTCTGCCTTCATTTCATTGTTTATCCAGTCAACATTTAGGAGATGGTTTTTCAGTTTCCATGAAATAGTGCTGTTCTGACTTAGTTTCTTAATTCTGAGATCTAATTTGATTGCACTGTGGTCTGAGAGACTGTTTGTTATGATTTCCATTTTTTTTTTTTTTTTTTTTTTTTTGCATTTGCTGAGGAGTGATTTACTTTCAATTACATGGTCCATTTTGGAGTAAGTGCAATGTGGTGCTGAGAGGAATGTATATTCTGTGCTTGTGGGGTGGAGAGTTCTGTAGATGTCTATTAGGTCTGCTTATTCCAGTTCTGCATTCAAGTCCTGTATATCTTTGTTGATTTTCTGTCTCATTGATCTGTCTAATGTTGACAGTAGAGAGTTAAAATCTCCCACTGTTATTGTGTGGGAGTCTAAGCCTTTTTGTAGGTCATTAAGAACTTGCTTTATGCATCTGGGCACTCCTGTATTGGTTATATATATATACCCAATACATATATATGACTATATATAACTAATATATGTTAACTAATATATATATATTAGTTAAGTCTTCTTGTTGTATTGATCCTTTTACCATTATGTAGTGTCCTTCTTTGTCTCTTCTGATCTTTGTTGGCTTAAAGTAGATTTTATCAGAGACTAAAATTGCAACCCTGCGATTTTTTGCTCTTCATTTGCTTGGTAGATCATTCTCCCTCCCTTTATTTTGAGTCTATTTGTGTCTTTGCATATGAGATGGGTCTCCTGAATACAGCACACCGATAGGTTTTAAATTTTACCTAGCTTGCCAGTCTGTGTCTTTTGATTGGGGCATTTATGCCATTTACATTTAATGTTAATATAGTTATATGTGAATTTGATCCTGCCATTTTGTTACTGGTTGTTTGTTTTGCCCATTGATTGATGCAGTTTCCTCATTGCATCATTGGTCTTTACCATTTGGTTTGTCTTTGCAGTGGCTGGTACTGGATTTTTTTTTTCTTCTGTGTTTAGTGCTTCCTTCAGGTGCTCTTGTAGGGCAGGTCTGGTGGCACAAATTTTCTCAGTAATTGCTTGTCTATAAAGGATTTTATTTCTCCTTCACTTATGAAGCTTAATTTGGCTGGATATGAAATTCTGGGTTGAAAGTGCTTTTCTTTAAGGATGTTGAATATTGGTACTCACTCTCTTCCAGCCTGTAGGGTTTCTGCTGAAAGATCTGCCATGAGTCTGATGGGCTTTCCTTTGTGGGTAACCCAAACTTTCTCTGGCTGCCCTTGGCATTTTTTTCCTTCATTTCAACCCTGGTGAATCTGACAATTATGTGCCTTGGGGTTGCTCTTCTTGAGGAGTATCTCTGTGGTCTTCTTTGTATTTCCTGTATTTGAATGTTGGCCTGCTTTTCTAGGTTGAGGAAGTTCTCCCGGATAATATTTTGAAGACTGTTTTCCATCTTGGATTCATTTTCCCCATCCCCTTCAGGTACACTGATCAAGCATAGATCAGGTCTTTTCACAGAATCCCATATTTCTTGCAGACTTTGTTCATTTCTTTTCACTCTTTTTTCTCTTTTCTTGCTTTCTCTTTTTATTTCATTGAGTTGATCTTCGATCTCTGATATCCTTTCTTCTGCTTGATCAATTCAGCTATTGAAACTTATGTATGCTTCACAAAGTTCTTGTGCTGTGTTTTCAGCTCCATCAAGTCCTTTATGTTCTCTAGGCTGGTTATTCTAGTTAGCATTTCATCTAATCTTTTTTCAAGGTTCTGTGTTTATTTGCATTGGGTTAAAACATGTTATTTTAGCTCAGAGAAGTTTGTTATTATCCATCTTCTGAAGCCTGCTTCTGTCAGTTTGTCAAAATCATTTTCTGAGCTGCCATTTTGCCATGCTGGTGAGTCGTTGTGATCCATCTAGGAAGGAAAGGCATTCTGGACTTTGATGTTTGCATCCTTTTTGTGCTGATTTCTTCCCATCTTCTCTGAGTGGATGTCCTTTCTGTTAAACTTGGGATTATTTCTCCTGTATGTGTTTTTTTTTAACACAGTTGTCACTGTGCCACTTGATCAGTCTGTTCATTGTCTGCTGTGGAGGTGCTGCTGGGCTGCCTCAGTCTCAGCCAGGCTGCTGTTTATTCTTTGCCTGGTTTCCATACTGGTGGGGTTAGCCCTGCCTTCCCATTGTTGGGCTCTTTCCCTCTGCTGAGCCCGCTATTCCTGGGCGGAGGATATGCTAACTGCAAAACTCTCCTAGGAGAGGGACTCCAGTTGCTGTATCTTGTGGGGGAGGGGCCTGTTTGGTCCTATCCTGCTCCCCGCTGTCAATTCTCCCTTCTGTGGGTTGGGCAGTTCCTTTTTGCAAGCTTTCTCGGTATTAGTCCTAATCTCCACCCTGGTCTGTGCTAACAAGGCACCAGTCTGGCAGGGGCTGGTGGCCTGGGATGTTGCCAGGGTCTGTGACTCCAGGTGGTTCTCAGCAAGGCAGCATTTCCCTAGTCTGTGTGCTACTGAAGTCTCAGATGAATTTTTATATCTGATTCAGTGAACTGAGGAGGAGGTGCCCCCCGCCCGCTCCCCCTATGATCCTCCATGCCTGATATACTTTCCAGGTGGGGCAGTGCCCTGCCTTGCCTTAGCTGGATGCCTTTGGAATGCTTTTGCTGCCTTTTTGGGGGGTAATCTCACTGTTGAACCAGTCCCTTTAGAATACAACTGGTACCTCACTGGAAGACACAGATATCGCTCTGGTTCTGTCTCACTCGGTGGTAGCTGTACTCTGGCAAGGCTTCCTTTCTGCCATCTTGCCCTGAATCCCGTAACATACTTTTTTAAGCTGTTAAATATTAGGATAATTTGTTACAAAAAATACTGTATTAATACAAATTATTTAAAAGAGAGGCATAGTATTAATTTTTTATTCAGCTAATGTGTTGTAAAATAAAATTATTGATAATATAACAAAAAGTAAATGCGTATATTCTTTTTGACAAATTCATACAGAAAAACTTTGAACAGAGGTTGTAAAATTCTAGCCTATTGGTCTAATTATTATAGTCTTCTTAAAGGGGAAAATGCAGAACGTTTATTTTCACATAAAGTCAATTTATTGTGGATTTAAGAAAATATTTGATATAGAAAATATGTCTACCTTACATATTTTACTATTATGAATTGACAAATAGGGAAAGAATTTTAGATATATTATATACTTTTTAATACACTTTTAAAAGTTTTCAGGTCCCTTTTGGCAGATTTCTGGATACTCTGTGAGTTTTCTGGAACTACTTCTTTTTGAATAATAAGAACAAATCTGAAAGTTCTAGGAACAAATGTAAAGGTAAAATCAATGTACAGCAATAGCAACAGTAAGACTGAAATGTGTGTTATCCACTGAGAAAACAAACAAAATAAACATGGATATTTTAAAACACCATGTAACAATTTATTCTGCGTATTCTCTGAAAATATTTAATTTCCTATTACAGTTCTTTTTGGTCTTTTAGTAAGAGTAAATCTTGTTATTTAATCTAACTTTATGTATTTCATAAAAATAGTTGCTTTTTTACTCTGTCACATGATAAAAAAAGAACATAGAGTTGGGTAGAAATCAGGAAACTAAGTATATCTGAAGATCTAAAATAACAATCACTTTTACTAAATAATTAATTGGAAAGCCATGTACTATATTTCCTAATTTCCTAGCAGTTTTCTAATAGTTTTTACTTGGGGAAAAAGTTTAAAAAACTTTATAATATTACTAGACCTATGGAAAAGTAAAAAAAAAAAAAGAAGTTCATGGTAAATTGCAAGTAAGGAAAGACCAGCTTTTCCCCGATGTTAATAAATGAGGGACAGTCTGGACTATACACATATAAAAAAACAAAAAGCCAGGAACAAAACATGAAAAACTTAAACCATTACCTTGTTCTATGCAACAACGACAACGAAAAACTAACAACAACAGCAAAAAACAAAACTAGTAACAACGACAACAGAAATACTAATTCAAATCAATCCCAGGCCTAAGATTAAGAGATAAAACTGTAAGATGTCTATAATGACACACAGCAGAAAGTCTGCATGATCTTAAGATGGGCAAACAGTTCTTAATATGATACAAAACTTATTTTAATAATATTGTTGATGATTGTATGCCAAGCATTCTCATATTAAACATTTTATCACAACTATACCATTGAAAAAGGAAATACTTTGTTATCATTTTTCACATGATCATCTCAAGACATATATTAAATAACTTACAGTTTCACCGCTACCTGAGATTTAAAAATATGTAGCTCTAAACATCACAGACTTTGGGATTACAATCCTTTGCGTCGCAGTTATTTTTGAAGTTCTTTAAAATAAAATCAAATAATTGAAAGATGTTAAAACACAAGTAGGCAAAAGTAGTGCACAATATTATGAGAGAACTGCAATTAATGCAATGCTCCAATAATTGAAATATGATCGTTACAAGAAAAATGCACATGTGGTGACAATGGTCCCTTGGTAGAATCATTTGGCTGAAAGTGATTTAAGAAGTTTAAAATTAGAAATAAACATATGAAAAATATATTGTGAAAAATTGTTTTAAAATTTACTAAATACTATTATATTAACCAAGAATGCTCAATGGTTATGAATAAGACAATAATTTTACAACCATGAATGTTTGCATTTGCTGATATGATTTCAAAATTTGAATTACAGCCAGAAATTATTAAAAACAATTTGTAAAACTGTGCCAACCTTGCTAAATAAGCATATTTTGTGGAATGTAATTTGTAGAAACATTTTGAAGTCAAACACAATGACAAAAATAATGAATAATTAAATCTATTTAAATGGTACTAAGTAACTAGTGAGTGAAAAGCCAGTACTCAAGAAGTAATCATTTTCAAACATTTTCTTCTGTCAAAAATTTTTGGTGTAATCCATTGATTGTTTATTTATTTATTATTTTTTTGAGATAGAGTCTCTCCCTGTCACTTAGACTGGAGTGCAGTGGCATGATCTCTGCTCAGTGCACGCTCTGCCTCCCAGGTTAAAGTGATTCTCCTGCCTCAGCTTTCCAAGTAGCTGAGATTACAGGCCATGCCACCATGCCCAGCTAATTTTTCTATTTTTAGTAGAGACAGGGCTCCGCCATGTTGATCAGGCTGGTCTTGAACTACTGACCTCAAGTGATCCGCCCTCCTGGGCCTCCCAAGTGCTGGGATTACAGGTGTAAGCCACTGTCCCTGGCCAATGCATTGATTTTTAATAACTTTCTTCTTTGGAGAAAATCAAGTAGAGTCTATGGGAAAATCAGATGGAGCTGGACATGCAGATTCAAAACCAATTTTTAGCAGCAGCAGTTTTATTCTAGTTAGTTTTGCCACAAGAAAATAAATTATAAGAATATTCATGTTTTATTTAAATGTATAAATTTATAAGTAAACAAAACACAAGCAACACTTTAACAGATTTTTGATTTCATATAAATGTTTGGACATCTGTGGCTATTTTTAAAAATATTATCTTTGAGAAAATAAAAGTTAAAATACCTGTTTTGTCTCTATTTCATGTTAGGGTATCAAATTCTAAGATTGCACAGAAGTGCAGATATCTCTTTGGCATGCTGATTTCCATTCCTTTGACTATATGCCCAGACATAGGATGGCTGGTATCTATAAAAGTCAAATTCATAGATGTAGCAAGTAGGATGATGATTATCAGAGACTGGGGAGGATGAGGGGGAAAAGGGGAGAATGGTGATTATAATAAATTGTAAAGCATTAGTATATAAGTAAATATATATATATATATATTATTAACAAGCAGATTTTAAACGTTTCACTACAAAATAATAAGTGAGGTGATGAATTTGTTAATTGATTTGATCATTCCACAGTGTAAACACATATCAAAGCACCACATTGCACCCCATTAATTCATGCAGTCATTACTTGTCAGTTAAGAAACACCAGTGTCAGCACAGCAGAACTCTCTGCAGGAGGCTCTGGAGGAGAATCCACTTCCAAGCTTTTCCAGATTGTTTGCAAATTTCAGCTTCTCGTGGTTTTCTGACTGAGGTCCCCATTTTCCTGCTGGCCATCAGCTGAGGGCTGCTGCTCGCTCTTATTGGTCACTATTATAGTTCCCTACATAACCTTGAAAGCCAGAATGGCAGACTGTCACCCTGGCATGCTTCAAATCTTTCCTGCTTTTTTCTTCAACTCCTCCTCCCTGATGCTTCCACTGCCTTCTTGCCCTTTGAAAGGCCTGTATTTTTATATTTGGCTCATCTGCATAATCTGAAATAATTTTCCTATTTTATGATTCAAAATTTAAAGCCATCTGCAAAATCCCCTTCTGCCATCTACTGTATCATATTCATGGGTTCCAGGAATTAGGATGTGAACATCTTTGGAGGGCCATTATTCCACCTACCACAGTAAATATTGACATTTATATACATATTGTAGACACAAGGAGGAAGAGTAGACTGTTAGAACTCTTGTACATCATATCCTAAAAACAGATTAGTATTTTCCTAAAATAATTTATTTTTGTCTTCAGGCAGACTAGCCTCTCTATATAATGGAATTCTATTATAGTAACATACATTCTGTTACATTACTTAGGGCTAAACTTCAGAATGTCTAATTGTTTTCTTTCTTTATTTTTAGGCCCCCTTTTCAGTGTTTTGGAACCAAACAGCCATTCATTCTCCATATGGGCACAACAGATGATATTTATTTTATTTTATTTATTTTTTTTTGAGATGGAGTTTTGCTCTTGTTGCCCAGGCTGGAGTGCCACGGCACAATCTCAGCTCACTGCAACTTCCACCTTCCAGGTACAAGCAGTTTTCCTGCTTTAGCCTCCCGAGTAGCTGGGATTACAGGCATGCATCACCACACCAGCTAATTTTGTATTTTTAGTAGAGATGGGGTTTCTCCATATTTGTCCGGCTGGTCTTGAACTCCTGACCTCAGGTGATCCACCCACCTTGACCTCTCAAAGTGCTAGGATTAGAGGCTTGAGTCACTGCACCCTGCTGAGGATATTTACTTTACTGCTTTGCTATATAGACTTGCTTTCATAGCTGATGACGTGATTATGTGATACAATCTTGATCACAATTATTGCCTTGTCCTTTAAAGTTCAGCACAGTTTGAAATTTGGTGTTAATGGGATTTATTTTTTTGACACTCTAGGCTATAACATATACCAGGATATTACTAACTTGTATTTTAATCTAGTCCTTAAAATTACATAATCAACCCCTAAGTATTTTCTAAAATGAGTGAATACTGGCTCTTATTCTCCCACATAACCGGCTGCCTTTCTTAAATATTTTTATACTGTGATGATTTTTCCCTAGTCTTTCTCCCTAATTAGTGGTAGTTATTGGTCTTCTTTCTCTCCCTCCATCCCTTTTTATTTCTGCCTCTTACTCCTTTTTACTTTTCTCTCTTCCTTTCTCTCCTTTTAGTTTTTAAATTTCGTTTAGATTATTAAAGAGATATGATTCTGAGATCTCATGAGAGCAGTTTGTCAACATACACGCTTAGGAATTTCTTCCTGAATCACACTATCCACTCACCTAATTAAATATTGTTTTAGATCTCTATACAGCAGTTAATGGCTGCTTTTCAATATATGGCCTAGAAGATACTACAGGGACCCCTCATGGTTTCGCACCACTTGATGGGTTAGACTTTTAGAAAATGTTGTAGATTGAATTGGGAAGCTCAAAATTTATGTGTTTAATCCCTAATCCTCAATGTGACTGTTTGTAGATAGGACCTTTAAATAGGTAATAAGAGTTAAATGATGTAATAAGGGTGAAACTCCAATGAAATAGAACTTGTGTCCTTATAAGAAGGGGGAGAAACCGGGAGTGTGTGGGTACAGAATGTGCCGAAGAAAGGCCGTCTGAGGACACAAGGAGAAGGCAGTGGCCCTCTGCAAGGTACGGAGAGGCCTTACCAGAAACCAACCCTTCTGGTACCTTGATCTTGAACTTCCAGCCTAGATAACTGTGAGAAAATAACTTTCTGTTGATTAAGCCACTCCATCTGTAGTATTCTGTTATAATATCTCCAGCAGACTAAAGTACATGGAACATGAAATTAATGGAATTCCTCAATCAGTTAAGTTTCCTCTACTTTGAAAATATCTTTAAAGATAGCCGTAAACCTGGGTGCCTTAACTTTGTATACAAAATATTTTAAAATTAATTTATTTTTCATTGATACATTATAGTTGCACATATTTATGGGGTACAATTTTATGTGTGATATATACATATGATATATAATCATCAAATCAGAGTAGTTAGCTTATTTTCATTCATTTATCATCTCATGCATTTATCATTTCTTGGAGGTAAGAACATTCAAAAGCCTCTCTTCTAGCTATTTTGTAATATACAATATATATAAGCTACTTCAAAAATTCTTGATTAAAGTAACAACAATCTGAACATGCCCTATAGCTGTGAAGAAAGCAATCTGTGGAATATACTTCAATTTTTACAGACATCAAATGAAGGCATATTTAACTCGATTTTTTCAAAGTCCCTCTAAGGAGATTGTACTAAATTATTTAACAATTGCATGTAAGGTGCTGAAATGATATATGGATTAATAATAAGTTTAGTGGATTTTCCTTAAGGTGAAAGAAAAATTAAAATCTAGAGAAAAAGATTAAAGGATTCATTGGCTATTTTAGAATTTTACAAGTGATTTGGCTTGTTTCAAAGAAATAATACCACAGTGTGGGATGACCAAATATTTTATAGACAGATATTCATAGCATTACTTCTCAATATTATTTCTTATACTGTGTTTTAGTTTATTATTACTGCCATACAAATTACCATAAACTTAATACCTAAAAAGAGTGTAAATTTATCATCTTAATAAATCATAAGAAATTCAAATAAAACACAGAGATTAATTTTTTTTCTTTAAAGAAAAGATCTGAAAGGAAAAGAATTTCCTAAAAGTAGTGTTTTCTTTCTACTACTTCTTGATTTTTAATATATATGGGTGTATAATCCAAATTTTCTCTCTTGAAGACTCAGTTGATATGTAATATCCAGAAGTGGAATGAATCAGTATACACTATCTAGTACAGCAGTTTGTAAACTGTGATCCCTAGGTCCGTAGAATTCACACTTCTATTTCACAGGGTGTTTCTGAGGAAATAAGGAGGAGTATGAGTTAGCAGAGATTCCAGATTTTGCCCTGTGATTGCCAACCAACAACCAACTTAAGATCCAGTTTTTGGGCTTCTTGAAATAGCTGCATTGCAGAATTATGACTAATGCTGAAAACGTTAAAGAATATGATAAAACCATTGAATTTTAAATGTTCTCTTATTACAGATTTGATCAAGGAAACCCCAAAAGGTTAAATTCTTTGCCCAGGCTTACATATTGAATTCATGTAAGTCAGGATTGAGCCAGATCTTTGACTTAATTTGGCATGCTTTTCACACAAGCACATTGCTTCATTTTCACCTGCAATTCTCAGGAGTATTTCTTTTCTTTCCATAAGTGATTCCATTAATCCTCAATGATTGACTGTGTGTTCATAGGGATTTCCAGATTGACTTTCTACCTTTGAAGCATATTAGTTTGAAGGAATAATACAGTTGATTGATTTTTTTTTCCTACTAAATTTACTAGATAATTCATTGAGTTGATCACACTGATTTCTATTTCTATACAATATAGTAAAAATTATAATATCCAAATTTATAACTTGACCTGATGTTTCCTGTAATTTAAATATAGTATGGACAATTGCAAAAGCTTTGCCTGTAATTAATTGAAATCATATCAATATTTTAGTAAGATGAACTTCATGGAATATATCATTCATTTAATTATTTTAGGAGGAGAGAAAGGAAAAGACTGAGATGTAAAGTGACATGGAAACATTTGCAACTTATCGGTGGCATTGAGTTATTCAGTTTTTCTAATTTTTAACCATTTTGCACCATTTTTTGTTTCACAGTTGTATTTTATTCAAATGGTTCTTGAAATTTCAGTTATGCCAATATCAATGCAGCCAAAATTATGTTCACAGGAAGGTTTAGGGAATGTTGTAGGTAATTTCTCTTCATTTGGGTGTTCACAGCATATTTCATCATATTGATAGTTCTCAAAACCGTTGTAGTAAAGTTATTCTTAGCAACCATTCATCCCATTGTGCGTATGGACTTAATGTGTTAAATGATTTCTTCGACAGGCTTTGCTGATGATCATATAATCTCAAACAGCTTCTCTAGGCATTTATGGCCTTTGGAAAAATGGAAAATTAAGATATATCTTCTGCTTTTCAGCTGCTGGCCTCATTGTGCAATCTTCTGACTGATGTACTTTGCCTCACATTGTGTCCTGGCAAGGTCAAAATTTTGAATATTCAGTTATTTTTGAGGGTTCACTGTGGGTTCTGAGAGGATGAGCTGTTTTCCAGACATCACAGAAACTAGATACAAAAGAAGATTGTCCTTGTCCCTTTCTACCTGTCCAGTTCACTTAATAGTCTCCTCTCAATATTTTTTCTGTATTCATGATTAGGTCAGCAAGCCTCCCTCATTACAGCCATCCAGTTTTGAATGATTATTTTAGAGTTTCTCCCTTGGTTTAAGGAAGGGAGCCTGCCACTAAAATTCTACTCCTACTAGAAAAGAAGAGTACAGCTTCTGTTAAAAAATATGCCCTGCTTTTCAAAAAAAGGCATATTTCTTATATAAACACACAGTGAGATGGAAGTACTTTGTTCTTTAGGATCTGTTAAAATGACACCTCTCAGTAAGTATAGGGAGGTGCTTGCCCTGACCATAGGTGATTCTCTGAACTCAGAATGTGGGATCTATACTGCCTGGTCTTAGTTGTGATTCCTGACTACCAGTTCTGCAAAAGCAAGAAGAAAAAGCCCTGTAGCACCTAATGCCATGTAGCTGGTGTCCTTGTTTTTCAACGATTTTTTTTCTTGACTTTCTAGTGTTTTATCATTCTAAAAGAATGCCACATTCAAAGATCTTCTTATATATCTCAAATAATTTTTTCTTCATGAAATTTACACATTAGCTGTTTTCAGAGCCCAATATTGCTTTGTATTTTGCACATTAGCAAAATGATTAATCTACATGTGCAGATTAGTTAATTACCCAAAGACTGCACGTTATGAATATAGAGTAAATCTAATAAATCTAAGAAGATCAGAAAATACACATTTGACTCTTGAACAACACAGGTTGGAACTGCCTGGGTTCACTCATATGCAGATATTCCTCTGCCTCTGCCACGTTGGGGAAGGCAAGACCAACCTCTCCTCTTCCTCTTCCTCCTCACCCTACTCAATATGAAGACAACCAACGTAAAGATCTTTATGATGATCCACTTCCACGTAATGAATAGCAAATATAGTTTCTTTTCCTTATGATTTTTCTTAATAACATTTTCTTTTCCTTGGCTTACCTTATTGTAAGAACATAGTATACAATACATAAAACATACCAACTATGCACTAATTGACCATTTGTGTTATTGTTAAGGCTTCTGGTCCACAGCAGGCTTTCAGTAGTTAAGCTTTGAGAAGCCAATAGTTGTGTGTAGATATTTGACTATGTGAAGAGTTGGCACCACTGTTAAAGGGCCAACTGTATACAGTTTGAATTTTTAAACCTAACATTTACATGGATTCCAAGTCAACTGCGTGTACTATTTTCCATAATCAATAAGCAATTATTTAAACCTTTTTAAATATGAAAATATAGGCAACTTATGTAGTCAAATATAATACAAAACCAGTATTTCAGTGCTAATTGAAATTCATTTTAACAATGTAAAATGTAAATATAATCCAAGTTAACTTCATTCTGTCAAACAAGTTTTTTAATAAAATTCAGAATATTTGATCTTTTCGAGTATTCTCAGATGCATATGGGCCAGCGGATATCCTTTAACAAACAAGGCAGGGATGTTTTATTATTGTTCATTCCATTACATGACACCTAGCTTCCAAATTTATTCCACATTTTGAAATAAAAAGAACAAACTTTTTAGTCACAAAATTTGTAAATTCTTTGAGTTTTAGGAAATGGATATTAGTATGTTTTTGCTGATTAATCTTGCTTTCCATTTGGCTTTTTGCATTTAATGTATTTGAGTAGAAATAGAAGGAAAATGACCTTAAGTGATGACTTTCTGAGGGAGGTAGGCCCTCGGTTGTTTTTGTACATATTTATAAAAACAGACCCATTCATGACATATTGTTTATGGCTATCTTCTTTTTTTTGAGATGAAGTCTTGTACTGTCAACTGGGCTGGAGTGCAGTGGCACCATCTCGGCTCACTGCAACCTCTGCCTCCTGGTTTCAAGTGATTCTCTTGCCTCAGCCTCCTGAGTAGCTGGGATTACAGCCACCAGCCACCATGCCTGGCTTTTTGTATTTTTAGTAGAGACGGGCTTTCACTGTGTTGGCCAGGCTGGTCTCGAACTCCAGACCTCGTGATCCACCCACCTCAGCCTCCCAAAGTGCTGAGATTATATGCGTAAGCCACCAGGCCTGGCCATTTATTGCTATTATTATGCTACAACAGCAGCACTAATTGCGACTAAGACTATATGGTTTACAGAATGTCCCTTTATAGGAAAAGTTTGCTAACCCTTGTTTTTTAGAGACTTTTAAATTATCCTCATTTTACACAGGCAATAACTTAATCTCAGAGAGATGATGTCTTCTTGAACACAAAAGCGGTAAATTAAAAACCATGTTTTTATTATCTAGGTGAATTTGACTACAGAAGACATGTATAGATTAGTTACCAAAACAAAAAAAAAAAAAATGGAGCTGGTCATTCTAAGCAGACAAAACATCATATTTGATGAAATCAAAGAACACTGAGAATAGAGAAACTCTAGATAGTTTATTTTGGCTTCTATGTTTTAGAAATAAGAGAAGCCCAGCATATGTGACTGGAACAGAAGGCAGGAGCGAGCTATAAATAAAGGGCTCTATTACTACACTAATGTGTTTGGCCTACATGCTTTATATAGGCGAGTGACATGGTCAGATCTATATGTTAGGAGCATCAGTTTAGTAACATTATGAGAGATGAAATGGAATCAGGCTACCCTAGAAGCAGTCTGGTTATGTAAACCAGGTTCCCCTACCCCCAGGCTGTGGACTGGTATTGGATGGTGACCTGTTAGGAACTGGACAGCACAGCACAAGGTTAGTGGGGATGAAGCGAGAATTACCACCTGAGCTCTGCCTCCTGTCAGATCAGCAGTGGCTAGATTCCCACAGAAGCATGAACCCTATTGTGAACTGGGCAGGTGAGGGATCTAGGTTGCATGTGCCTTATGAAAATATAACTAGTGCCTGATGATCTGAGGTGGAAATGTTTCATCCTGAACCACCCATCCCTTACCCATCTGTAGGAAAACTATCTTCCATGAAACCAGTCCCTGGCACCAAAAAGGTTGAGGCCATTTATCCAAAAGATATTAGCAAGAAATACTTAGATAGTAGTGGTTGTGGTCAGAAAAAGCAAGAGACTGCATGAATTGAAAGGAAGGGCATAGCAGGTTGATTTAGGATCGGCTAAAGATGAGCATAACTGAAGAGGACAGAAATGCTCATACAGAACTTGCCCACTATCATGTCCCTGGGGACTGGAATGAATTTTCTTTTTTCCTACTGGGTCCTGCCATGGCTTCTGCAAAGGCAGTACCTATATCACTAGGGATACTGGCAAGTTCTTTTTTTTTTTTTTTTAATTTTTTATTGGATTATAGGTTTTGGGGTACATGAGCAGAGCATGCAAGACAGTTGCGTAGGTACACATATGGCAGTGTGCTTTGCTTTTCTTCTCCTCTTCACCCACATTTGGCATTTCTCCCCAGGCTATCCCTCCCCACCTCCCCCTCCCACTGGCCCTCCCCTTTTCCCCCCAATAGACCCCAGTGTTTAGTACTCCCCTCCCTGTGTCCATGTGTTCTCATTTTTCATCACCCACCTATGAGTGAGAATATGCGGTGTTTCATTTTCTGTTCTTGTGTCAGTTTGCTGAGGATGACGTTCTCCAGATTCATCCATGTCCCTACAAACGACACGAACTCATTTCTGATTGCTGCATAATATTCCATGGTGTATATGTGCCACATTTTTCCAATCCAGTCTATTATCAATGGGCATTTGGGTTGATTCCAGGTCTTTGCTATTGTAAACAGTGCTGCAATGAACATTCGTGTACATGTGCAAGTTCTTAAATGTAGGCTAATGCAACTCTTTCTAGCTAAGTACTTATCTGACTCCATTCACTAAGAATCTACTGAAATCTTGATTTTCTGTCCTTAGATTTACTTCTGTCTTAAGATCAGTGTACAAGATAACAAAACATTGTGACTCTTTAATGAATAGCTCACATCAGTCTACAGGATACCTCCTCTGTCCAGCTAGGCCATTTCTTTTTCAGGAACTAGCCAGTTCATCGTTCATCCGTTAATTTCTCAGCTTAAAGTCAGAAAACTTCTATAGGTTTAATACTTGCGTGGATTATAAAAAAAACTAGGAACAAGTTATCAATTTGATAACTTAGTAAATTTTCTCTTAGTGTAGGAACAATTTGGAGCATAACTTCTTTTTTTTTTTTTTTTTATTTGAGAAGGAGTGTTCTGTCGCCAGGTTAGAGTATAATGATGCGATCTTGGATCACTGCAACCTCCAACCTCTGCCTCCTGGTTTTGGGCAATTCTCCTTCCTCAGCCTCCTGAATGGCTGGGATTATGGGCACCTATCACACCCCCAGCTAATTTTTTGTATTTTTAGTAGAGACAGAGTTTCACCATGTTGGCCAGGCTGGTCTCTAACTCCTGACCTCATGATCTACCTGTCCTGGCCTCCCAAAGTGCTGGGATTACAGGCATGAGCCATCGTGCCCAGTCCTGGAACATAACTTCTATTGCACTTTGGTATATTAGTGAAGCCTAATATTTTAATACTTTATCACAACAACTTAAAACAGGGGTCCTTAACCCCTAGACCATAGACCTGTATGTGTCTGTGGCCCATTGGGAACCAGGCCACACAGCAGAGATGAGTGGCAGGTGGGTGAGTGAAGCTTCCTCTGTATTCACAGCTGGTTCCCCATGGCCAGCATTACCGGTGCATTCCACCTCCTTTCAGAACAATGACACATTCGATTCTCAAAGGATCACAAACCGATTGTGACCTGTGCATGCCGGGGATCTAGTTTGCTAGCTCCTTATGAGAATCTAATGATTGATGGTCTGTCACGTCTTCCATCTCCCGCAGATGGGACCAACTAGTTGCAGGAAAAAAGCTCAGGACTCCCACTGATTCTACATTATAATGAGCTGTATAATTATTTTATTATAGATTGCAATGTACTAATAATAATGATAATAATCACGTACATAATAAATGTAATATGCTTGAATCATCCTGAAACCATCTCTCCTGCAATCTTAGTCTCTGGAAAAATTGTCTTTAATGAAACTAATACCCAGTGTCAAAGAGGCTGGGACTGCTGACTTAACGCAATAATAACGAAATATCGTTTCAGCCTGGAGAATATGAAAGTAAATATATTTTCAGAGCTATATTGCAGGGATAGATAACCCTGCAATGTATTTCTACAAATACATTTAAATTACAAGTTAACTTAATCCACAATAATTCTGATACTCACATTTCATGGATTAAATTTATTATATTAAAATAATGTTTGATAAGAATATGAGAATAAGAAATGTTAAAGATGTCGTTCTTCCATATTAAGATAAATATCCAGGAAAATCTAATTAAATAGCCTTTTTAATTCAGGTTTCTTGCTAAAAACCAAGTCTTTGGGCCTGGGCATGGTGGTTCACACCTGTAATCCCAGTACTTTGGGAGGCCGAGGTGGGTGGATCATGAGCTCAGGAATTTGAGAACAACCTGACTAACATGGTGAAACCCCTCCTCTACTAAAAATACAAAATTAGCTGGGCATGGTGACACATGCCTGTATCCCAGCTACTCAGGAGGCTGAGGCAAGAGAATCACTTGAACCCAGGAGGTGGAGGTTGCAGTGGGCCAAGATTGTGCCATTGAACTCCAGCCTAGGCAACAGAGTGAGACTCTGTCTCAAAAAAAAAAAAAACTGCGAAGAAACAAAAAACTCCCACAAGTATTTGTTATATAATTTGATATTAAATATATTCTCAATTAAACCAATATTAACTAAATAAAATACATGTCAATTTTTGGAAGTTCTTAAGGCTTGATAATTTTGTCTTAGCTGTTATATAGAACAAAAAGAAATCTTTTTTTAGGAATGACAAACTTACTAAAGTTTGCAATGAGGCTACATTCTGAATCATCTTACACAATTCCATTTCTAAAATTTAATTGGAAGTTGTTGATCTTCCCTTTTAGGCAGTGCCATGTTAAAGCAGGAAGAAGATAGAAAGCTAAGTATAACACTCTTCTCTTTCAATGATCGCAAATGCTGCTATTATGTCCTTCAGCGATCTAGAGGACAGCATATTACATCAATCACATTTAGGAAGGTTCATATTATATTCTGGTGTAATTAGAGTATACTATTGTAATACATAATCTTAATGCAAATTGCTAATGCATTGCAATTTTAATGCCATCTTCTAATTTTCTATATTATTATAGTATTTTTGTCAATAAGAGATTCCGATTATATTTTTGAAGACAGATTCTCCATGGCTAACCTTTTTTATAAACTTCCACTGATGTAATGGTAATCTAATTGCAAAACGTTGTACTTAAGATCATTCATACATTCATGCTTTCTATCTTGCAGTCTGGGGAATAAAAGAAAAGGTATTCTATATGTATATATACGTATATAAAAGAAACAATGCAGGAGAGTTTTGTAAAATTTTTTCAAAAATTTTCAAGGATAAGCCAACATTGCACCACCAGTCATTATTCTGCAAAAAGTATTATAACTTATATCATTCTTCAGAAATTTACATCTGATATGATGCTGGTTCAAGCTCAAGTATAGCTCCTGATGACGTGGGGCAATAATATGATTGATTTCCCATAAACATAGTCCTTTCTGCCAGGGCAAGGTGGCTCACGCCTGTAATCCTGGCACTTTGGGAGGTTGAGGCAGGTGGATCACGAGGTCAGGAGTTTGAGTTCAGCCTGGCCAACATGCTGAAACCCCATCACTACTCTAAAACCACAAAAAAAGAGTTAGCCACGGGTGGTGTCCGGCCTGAATCCCAGTTACTCAGACAGCTGACGTAGGAGAATTGTTTGAACACAGGAAGGCGGAAGTTGCAGTGAGCTGAGATCGTGCCACTGCACACCAGCCGGGCAACAAGAGCGAGCCTCCATATATATATATATATAAATTCCTTTTTTAAAAATATAATCTTTATTAGCCATGTGTATTTGGTCACACACAGACACAGGCATACACATACATAAACACAACAGAGAAAATAAGACAAAATTACATAAAAGTATGAAGGGACATTGTATGAACTGACCATAGCTGCCCTTAACAGATTAATTTTTATTTTCTCCTTTCTCCTTCTTTTCCTTGGCCTCCTTCTCCTCTTCCTCATCCTCCTCTTTGTCCTTCTGTTACTGTAACATCAGGGCTTCAGTCTAGGTCCTGCTGCTTGCAACACAGAAAGCTAACCACTGAAACAACTAACTGGGTGTTGCAGATGAGGAGATGGGAGGTTACACTCAAATCCATCTCCCTGTGTAAAATTAGGGATTTGTTATAGAAGAGAAGAAATATAACAACTTATAAGGATGGCAACTAGGGAGTGGCAAGGAAGAAATCATGATGAATGAGGGTCCAGCATCTCCGTGTCTGGATACTGTGTGTCATTTTATTACATTACAATTTATTATAATATAAAATGGAATTTGTATTTTAATAAACATTGAATACAAATAAAAATATTTCTCATGTGATCTCCTAGTCACTCCATTTGAGAAGAAACTATTTCCTACTGCGCACCTTGTTTTATGACTTCCACAGGCGACCCTAAAACAGTAGAAGATTTAGTTCACTGACTCCATTACGGTGAAATTCTGCTTACTATGTTCACATACCAGGAGTTCAAAAAGTCTGATCAATGATTTTTAAAATGTTTATTCTCTTTTTGGACTTTGTATTAAGAGATTTGCTTGCTTTCACTTTTCCATTACTCAAGACGATGCCTCAAGCTTTAATATATTATTCAGCTGTATATATTCAAGTACTTAATATTGCTACCACCATTTCTCTAAATATATAGTTAACTCTCCAGTATTCACTCAAATGTAGAGAGCAGTGGCCCATGCAGTGCAATATTGTAGATCATATTAAAAGCCTGACACAGGGAAATTTTCCATTTATATTTAAATATGTATATTTTGAAGTCTGTACATGCATGCCAAACAAACAAGCAAGTAACATGTAAAGTAATCCACCCTTAGGGGAGCGTAGAAAATTTACTTGATTCAATTGAGTTTCCCATGATGATCCTGTACTCAGCTCAGACTTGAATCTGACTGTACATAGGAAATGAGAGGCTGAGTGTGGTGGCTCATATCTGTAATCCCAACAGTTTAGGAGGCGGTGGTGGGTGGATCACTTGAGGTCAGGAGTTTGAGATCAGCCTGAATAACATAGAGAAACCCTGTCTCTACTAAAAATACAAAAGTAGCCGGGTATGGTGGAGCATGCCTGTAATCCCAGCTACTTGGGAGGCTGAGGCAGGAGAATTGCTTGGACCCGGGAGGGGGAGGTTGCAATGAGCTGAGATCATGCCATTGCACTCCAGCCTGGGCAACAAGAGTGAAACTCCACCTCAAAAAAAAGAAAACTAGTAATTTTCTCTCCATTTCTAATCCTAATATTTTCCCCTTTAAAATATGCCCTAAAGATAGTAATAAAGAACTTTTAAATACAGGAAGTAAACAGAAAATCAAGAAATCAAGATGTGGTAACTGCATCTAGTAAATAAACTAGATCTTAATAAATTCAATATTGCAATAGAATTGCTTTGTCATACTTGAAAATAGATTGTGGGTCCTGTTTTCCTAAATGTATAAAATTTACATGGAAAGTTAACTGTACATTTCTGGATTATTCCAATAGGGAAATTGCATGAAAGGTGCTGTATAGCTTCAAAAGCACAGTACACATTGAGTTAAAAGCTAATGAGATTCAATTCTAGAATATAGAATACAGAGAGCCAAAAAACATTCAGATGTATTACACTTCACTATTGCTTTTCCTAAGATAGTTTGCTTCAGTTACGAGTCTATTGCTGCATCTGTGAAAGTCTGCCAGCAGGGCTCTCCCTTGCATTATAATTTAGAAACAAATGACCTAATTTATTTATTTCCTTCGAATAAAATGTTAACCCTGAAATTCATACCAAAATTAGATGTATTGAATTTCCAAAGCAAATGACTAATACAACTGTCATTTCTTATGCACAATTCATTATTAATCTATTAGTTTTATAAATAATTGGGTTATTTAATACTGTATCCTACCTTCTGTCCATTTAAAAAAATTTAAAAAATTAGACTGTATACTAAAAACATCTATAAGTGATTAAATGAACATTAAAGAAACTCCTCACTTTATGTATTCCCTTTTAGGCAAATTCTTATCTTTATCAGAAAATTGATGACTACACTAAGTTGTTTTTATTTTAACAAAGTAATGAGCTCAATACGTTTGCTTGTGGCAAACTGATTAGTCATGGTTATAGATCACTCTGTGATATGTAATAAATTACCTGAGTTGCACATAAGATTAAGCTGAAAATATTATATGAGATTGGGTAAAACTAATATTCATCCAGAGATTGTGAACTTTTTAGTAAAAGACAAACAACCGTGTAGGAAGAAATAATCAATTAGTAAAGAAGGAAGTAATATCTCATTGTGATACTACTTCCTTCTTTATGGGAGCTCTGGATAGATTGTGTGTGTGTGTGTGTGTGTGTGTGTGTGTGTGTGCGCGCGCGCGCACACGATGGAGTCACCCTCTGTCATCCAGGCTGGAGTGCAGTCGTGAGACCTCGGCTCACTGCAACATTCACCTCTTGGGTTCAAGTGATTCTCCTGCCTCAGCCTCCTGAGTAGCTGGGACTATAGGTGCATGCCACCATGCCTAGCTAATTTTTGTATTTTTAGTAGAGACAGGATTTCACCATGTTGGGCAGACTGGTCTCGAACTCCTGACCTCAGGTGATCCACACACTTCGGCCTCCAAAAGTGCTGAGATTATAGGCATGAGCCACTGTGCCCGGCCCTGGTTAGATTTTTAAATCATAGGTTTTATATCAGTTGAGCCTAATTCAGGCTTGCTAAGGGTCACTAAGTAGCTGTATGTCTTTGGAGCATTCACTTAAGTTGTTAAATACATGGCTATATTTCCTCATTACAAAGCTTTAGAGCAAATAACATCTAACTGAGAATGAGAATGATTAATTAGACGTGGGTCATATGTCAGATGCCCCCTCAGTAGTGAGTTTGCAATAGCCTCTGCTTTCCTTGTGAACTAGTTGATCTAATTTTGATATATTTTAATAAAGCATATCCTGGCTTCCATTAATATCAAAGAAGGGGTCTGGATCTTGAATTTTCAAATGTAAAAACAACTCTGACATTCCTTTGCAATTTAAAAATCTGAATTCTGCCTTCAATGTTCATCTATCAACTGCTTGGTGAAGATTTACACTTGGACAACAAACAGGTCTTCATTTTGATTTTTTCAGAACAACTGAAGTCTACTTTAGTGTGATTTGCTGAAATCAGCCATCGAAGAAGAAATTTCCAGCAGTTACAAATCATAGTCTATAAAAAGACTAGAGAAAAAAAGATGGAAAAAAAGGAAAAGGAAAGGAAATAGCAGACAAATGAAGAATTAAATTGTACATTAAATTTGCACCACGCTAGCACTATGAAATACACAAGTATACTCATTCTAGTTCTTGGAATATAAGAAAGCAATCAATGACATGTTGATACACTTGATCATGTTGTTGGTTACATTATCATCATAGATCTAATCTTGAATTATTATCACACATTACTAATTGAATTGTCACATATATCATCTCAAAAAGTGTAAAGTAAATTCTATAAGCAAGACAATTATGAAAATGCACACAGAATTAGAGACAAGAAAGGACAGAATTTTACACAGATACATACAGACAAGAAGGAATCATGCAGATTTGTCACGTTGTTGGTTTGTGATTCTCAGTGATGATTCAACAAAGAGGTATCAGTTTCAACTATTCTCTAGACATAGAAAATGATCTCCTAGGCAAACAGAAAAGGGGTAGACTTAACAAACAATGGAATACATGATTACAGGAAATGGTGAACATATGGTACAGTATGGTTTTTAGTAGAAAGACTAAAACTATTTTAGGGAAGTATCTTGAAATTTTAGGTTACAATCATGGAGTATAATATTTTAATTACATAACATAGCCTTTGGTGAAATTGTTTTACTTTTGTTAAATTGAATTGCTTAGCCTAAACCTATCTCTGTACTTGTGGAATAAAGACTGGTCCTAATGACCACTGTACACAGTGAACTATACCCTAACTTGATGTGGAAACAAGTTGTGACCAAACTTAACAACTATACCCTGGTAATTAAGCAACAGTATTTCGTCCAATCACGGCAGCCAAACCCTCAGCCAGTCCTAAGCTGAAAGTTGCCAAATTCTGTCCAAATAAAGTCAACCATGAACTCACCAATCAGGTAATCTGAGTATGTAATTCCTGTTTTCTGACCATAATAGGGTTTACCACATCAGAGAGGGAGTCATTTTGAACTGTCTTAGGTCTGGAATGCTTCCTGGTTCTAGAATCTATTTCTTGTTCAATAAACTTTGCTAAATTTAACTGGTCTTAATTTTTTTTAACACTTTAAATACTTGACAGTATCTATTATGTATTGAATCAAATTTGTGAGGCCTATATACTTATGAACTTTTGCTATGTAAAATATAATGTACTTAAGTGATACAATGATATAAATAAATTCTACGTAAAATATGCTACTAAGAAATGTTAATGCTGTCTTAAATTACATAGATATTTATATTTAAATTTTAACATTTCGCATGGGCATAATTAAATATGTTAGGAAAATTTCAAAATGACTGAATATTACAGTGTTAAGTATTACAGTTTGCATACATATCAAAAATAAATATGCTTTATGTATTTAAACCTTATTGTAACATAAAACAATTTCTTGGATGACTTATTTTTAATGGGAGATACAGAATGAGAGCTTATAGTTTTTCTGATAATAATTTAATTCTAGTAATTTCTGATACAAAGCAATATATTAATTTTTAATATTTACCATATTTTACTATTAAAAGCTGAACATCCAATTTAGTGTCATCAGATCTCCTGAGTCTTATCCACTATCCTGAGAACAGCATGGGAAAAACCCACAGCCACAATTCAATTACCTCCCACCAAGTCCCTGCCACAACATGTGGGAATTCAAGATGAGATCCTGGTGGGGACACAGCCAAACCATACCAAGAGTTTTGGGCTGGATGCAGTAGCTCATGCTTGCAATCCAGCACTTTGGGAGGGTGAGGCAGGCAGATCACGAGGTTAGGAGACCAAGACCATCCTGGCTAACATGGTGAAACTTCATCTCTACTAAAAATAGAAAAAATTAGCTAGGTATGGTGGCACGTGTCTGTAGTCCCAGCTACTAGGAAGGCTGAGGCAGGAGAATCACTTGAACCCAGAAAGCAGAGGTTGCAGTGAGCCAAGATCATGCCACTGCACTCCAGCCTGGGTGACAGAGTGAAACTCCATCTCAAAAAAATTTTTTTTGGCACATTTTTTAAATTGGGTTTTTAATTTTCTTGCTGCATTTTAAGGTGTGTGTGTGTGTGTGTGTGTGTGTGTGTGTGTGTGTTTTGGAGTACTGTCCTTAATCAGATGAGGTTCACAAATATTTTCACCAAGGCTGTATTCTGTCTTTTCATTCTCTTTGCAATAACGTGGGCAAAGCTGAAGTTTTTAACTTTATTAAAGTCCACCTTATCAATTATTTCTTTTGTTAATCATGCCCTTTGTTAGTATATTTTAAGAACTTGTCACTGCACCCAAGGTCATCTAGATTTTATAATATGCTATTTTTTAGGGTTTTCAGATTTTTATTTTACATTTAGGTCTATGGTTTACTTTCAGTTAACATTTATGAATGGTATATGCTTATATATTCATGTTTTCACATGTGGATGTCCAGTTGTTCCAGCACCATCTCTCTGTAAAGTCCCTCTTCATTCCCTTGTATTGCAATTGCTTCTTTGTAAAAGAATAATTCCATTTACTGATGTGAGTCTCCTTCAGAGTTCTCTATTCTGTTCCATTGATCTATTTGTCTGTTTTTCTCCACCAGTACCACACTGTATTACTGTAGCTTTATAGTAAGTCTTGAAGTTAAGTAGGCACACTCCTCACTCTTGATTCTTCTACTTCAGTATTAATTTGGCTATGCAGGGTCATTTTTCTCTCCACATAAATTTTAGGATAAGTTGGTTGATATTTATGAAATAACATTGAGATTTTGAGTAAAACTTCATTGAAATTATAAATTAACTTAGAAAATACTGAGTGTTTCTATGCACAAAACATGGAATATTTTCCCATTTATTTAATTCTTTGATATTTTTCATCAGAGTTTTGTTTTTTCTTCATATAGATTTTGTGCATATTTTATTAGATTTATACCTAAATACAGTCAGGTGTCACAACGATAAGGAAATATTTTGTGAAATGCATCTTTGGGCAATTTAATTATTGTGGTAGCATTGTAGAATGTACTTATAAAAATTAGATGCTACAACCTATTACACATCTAGACTATATGGTATAGCTTATTGCTCCCAGACTATAAGCATACACAGTAGTATGTTAGTATACTAAATGCTGAGGCAATTGTAATATAATGATAAGTACTTATGTTTCCAAACATAACTGAGCATAGAAAAGATACCCTACAAATACAGTATAAAAAATAAAAAAATAGTACATCTGTATAGGACACTTAACATGAATAGAGACTGCAGGACTGTAAGTTGCTCTGGGAGAATCAGTGAGTGGTGAGTGATGTGAAGTATTCACTACTATAGACGTCATAAACACTACATACTTCGTCTATAATAAATTTATAAAAATATTTTTGGCTGGTGTGGTGTCTCATACCTGGAATCCCAGCACTTTGGGAGGCCAAGGTGGGAGGATCATGAGGTCAGGAGATCAAGACCATCCTGGCTAACACAGTGAAACCCCGTCTCTACTAAAAATACAAAAAATTAGACAGGCATTATGACAGGCACGTGCATGTAGTTCCAGCTATGCAGGAGGCTGAGGCAGGAGAATTGCTTGAACCCAGGAGGCGAACACTGCAGTGAGCCAAGATTGCGCCACTGAACTCCAGCCTGGGCAACAGAGCGAGACTCCATCTCAAAAAAAAAAAAAAAAAAGTTGGTAGTACATTAAACAGCTTACTATAACCTTTTTACTTTATAAATTTTTTAAAGGAAAACACTTTTAATTCTTTTGTAATAACAGTTTCAAAACACAAACACATTGCACAGTTGCAAAAAATGTTCTATGTATCCTTACTTTATAAGAATATATAAATACTTATTCTATACGTTTTTTCTAATCTTAAATTTATTTTATTTTTTAATTTTTAAAGAGTTTTGTAAAAAACTAAGACACAAACATACAGATGGCCAGGGTCATCAATATCATTGTCTTCCACCTCCACATTTTGTCCCATTGGAAGGTCTTGAGGGGAAATAGTGCACGTAGAGCTGTGATCTCCTATGATAGCAATGCCTTCTTCTGGAATACCTCCCAAAACAATTGTCTAAGGCTGTTTTACAGTTAACATTTTTTAATAAATAGAATGAGTATACCCTAAAATAACAATTCAAAGTATAGCATACTAAATACATAAACAAGTAGCATAGTTTACTTCTATTGTTAATTATTATTATCAATACGTAATTGCATGTGATAAACTTTTATATGAGTGGCAGCATAGTAGATTTCTTTACAAGAGTATCACCACAAACACATGAATAATGAGTTGCACTTGCAAAGTCAGAGGCACTGGGAAATTTTCATCTCCAGTATAATCTTATGGGACCACCATCATATATGTAGATTGTCATTGACCAAAACGTTGGTATGTGTTCCATGACTATTTCAATTTTGAGGACTGCTAATGTGAATGGTAATGTGTTTTTAATTTTCAATTCCACTTGTTCACTGCTGATATACAGTAAGGCAATTGACTTTTCTATATTAACCTTGTAGCCTGCAATCTCATTATAATTCCTTGTTAGATAAAGAAGTTTTTTATTTTTGGTCAATTGTTTCTGGATTTTCTACACAGACAATCATGTCATCTGCAAAACCGGTTTTATTTCTTCCCTTCCAGTCAGTATAGTTTTGCTTTTTTTAATTGTTGTTGTCTTATTAAATGAGGCAGGATTTTAGTAAGATATTAGAAAGCGATGGTGAGAAGGAACATTCTAGGCTCATTTCTGGTTTTTGCCAGACAACTTTGTTTCTCACTATTAAACAGAATGTTACCTGTAGGTTTTGGTGGATGTTCTTTGTAAGGTGAAAGAGGTCCCCTCTAGTTCTAGTTCACTGAGAGATTTGATCATAGATGAGTGTTAAATTACTTTTAATAATCTTTCTACACTTATTGACATAACCATGTGATTTTTCTTCTGTAGCCTGTTGATGTGGTAGGTTACATTAATTTTTGAATGGTGAACTTGCCTTGCATACTTGGGATAAATCTGAGTTGGTCAAAATTTATGTTTTTTAATATTGTTCATTTTGATTTGCTTGTATTTTGTCGACAATTTTTGTATCTATCTTCATATGAAATATTAGTCCATGGATATTTTTGTTTTTGCAGTGTCACTGTCTAGTTTTGATATAGTAATGCGGGATGCATAGAACAAGTTAGGTGGAAATATTTCCTTTGCATCTGTCTTCTGAAAGACATTGTCAAGAAAAATGGGCTTACTTTCTTCCTTTAACATTTGGTATAGTTGACCAATGAACTTGTCTGTTTTGGAATGCTGTTAATTATCAGTTCAATTTCATTAACATATACAGGCCTACTCACATGCCTGGTGTGAGCTTTTGCAATTTGTATCTTCTAAGAAACTGGGGCATTTCATGTATGTTGTTAAATTTGTGATCATAGATTTTGTTATCCTATTCTTTCATCCTTTAATGTCCATGCGATCTGTAGGGATCCTCTTAAATTTCTGACATTAGTAATATGTGTTCTGTTATTTTTTCCTTAATTAGCCTGTCTAAAGGCTACTGAAACTTTTAAAGAAGAAACTTATAGTTTTGTTTGTTTTCTCTATTTATTTTTCTCTTTTCTATTTTATAAGTTTTGGCTTTTGTCTCGAATTTTCATCAATATTTTTTCTTATGTTAGTTTTAATTTCCTTTTTTTTTTCTTTAAGTCTCACTCTGTCGCCCAGGCTGGAATGCAGTGGCATGATCCAGGCTCATTGCAACTCCCGCCTCCTGGATCAAGGGATTCGCCTGCCACAGCCTCCAGAGTAACTGGAATTACTCTGGTATTACTCCAGAGTAACTGCTGATCACTACCCCTGGTAAATTTTTTGTATGTTTAATAGAGACAGAGTTTTGTCATGTTAGCCAGGCTGGTCTCAAACTCTTGACCTCAGGTTATCTACTTCCTTGGCCACCCAAAGTGATGGCATTACAGGCATGAGCCACTGTACCTTTTTTTAGTTTCTAGGGTGGAACTGAGATGATAGATTTTAGGCTTATCTTTTTGAACATACACATTTAATTCTATGAAATTGCCTTAAGAATTGTTATTGCTGTGCCCCATACATTTTGGTAAGTTTGATTTTTATTATCGTTAGATCAAAATACTTCTTAATTTTTTCTAGAGAGTCATTTTTTGACCCCTGTGTCATTTAGAAGTGCTGTTTAATCTTCAAATGTTTCAGAATTTTCCAGCGATTTTTCTGTTATCGATCTATTTAAGTTCCATTGAAGTATGAGAGCAGATATGATATCATATTCATTTTTTAAAAATTTAAGCCAGGTATTATGGCACACACGTGGTCCATCTTAGTAAATGTTTCATGTAGTCCTGAGAAAAATGTGTCCTACTCTTGTTTGGTGAAGTAATTGACAGATTTTATTATGTCCGCAGTGCTATTGAGTTCAACTATGTCCTTATTAAATTTCTCCCTGCTGGATTTATCTACTTGTGCAAGAAGGGTGTTGAAATCTCCAATGGAATCAGACTCATCTTTTCCTTTTTGTAGTTCGATTAGGTTTTGCGTCATGTGTTTTGGTGCTCTGTCTTTAGGTGCATGCAGGTTAAGGATTGTTATGTATTTTTGGTGTATTGACCCCATCATCATTATGCCCCTATTTATCACTGTTAACTTTTCTTATTGTGACATTTTCTTCGTCTGAAGTTAATATGGGTACTTGTGCTTTACTTTTTATTTGTATTAGCATAATTTATTTTGTATATATATATTTACTTTTTTTCCCCAAAGACAGGGTCTTTCTTTGTCACCCAGCTGGAATGCAGTGGCATAATCATATCTCACTACAACCTCAAACTCCTGGACTGAAATAATCCTCCCATCTCAGACACCTACAAGACACAGCTCCACACCTGGAAATCTTTTTTATTTTTTTTGTTTTGTAGAGAAAGAATATCACTATGTTGCCCAGGCTAGTCTTGAACTGCTGGACCAAAATGATCCTCCCGCCTCAGCCTCAAGTACTGGGATTACAGGTAGGAGTAACCACATGTAGTCTATCTCTTTGCTTTTAATTTATAGATTTATGTTTAAATTAGGTTTCTTGTTAGACAGCAAGTATCTGGATCTTGTTTTTTGATCTGCTTTGACAGTTCTGAATTTTACCTGATGCATCTTAACCATTGATGTTCAAAGTAATCGCCAATACAGTTGCATGAATATCTGTCATACTTGTTACTGTTTTTTGTTTGTTGTCCTTATTCTTCGTTCCTGTATGCCTTACACTTTTTCCTGCCATTGTGGTTTTAATTTAATATTAATTTAATTATACATGATTTTATGTTTTTTCTTTAGCATATTAATTTTCACTCTTTTAAAAAGCTTTTTAGTTGTTGCTATGTATGCCAAACATTTTTACAACAAATTCAAATTTACTTTCAAATACCATATCACTTCATAAGTTATGTGAGTACCTTATAATAACAAAATATTCCTCATTCCTCTCTGTGTCATTTATTTCACTTATACATAAGCATGTATATATATCATATGCATATACATATATATACGCATATATGCACAAACTTAAGCATACATACTTGAATACATTATTGCTATTGTAATTTTAAATAAACCATATTTTGATCAATTAAAAAGAAAGTAAATTATTTTTATCCTACCTTCACATATTCACTCTCTGATACTCCTGACTTCTTCATGTAGAGTTGAGCTTCTGGCCTTCAGTCCAAAGAAGTTGTGTTAACCTTTCTTATTGTCTATGACAAAAATCCTTCAATTTATTTTAGCTAATAAATTATTTCTTTTTTACTTTTGAAATAATTTTGCAGGGTATGGAGTGAAGTAAAAATAAACTCTACGTTTGAAATAATTTTTACTTTTGAATAATTTTGCAGGATACAGAGTTCTAGGTTGGTTTTTATCTCTCAACATTTGAAATACTTTATTTCTCTTCTTGTTACCACAGTTTTCAAGCATTAGTTTCCTGTAAGTGTTACCTTTGTTCCACTATAGGTGAGGTATATTTTTTCCTCTGACTTTTTTCATTTTTTGCTATATTTTTGATTTTCTGAAATTGGGATATAATACGCCTACATGAAGTGGCGTGTGTGTGCATTGCATTTATCATGCTTGGTGTTTTCATGTTTCCTGGATCTGTGGCATTAGGTCTAACATAATTTAGGAAAATTATTAATCATTATTGCTTCAACTATTTCTTGTGTTCCCTTCTCTCTTTCATCTTCTTTCGGTATCACTATTACACACACTGTATTCTTTTGTAGTTGCCCTATGGCTATTAGGTTTATAATGACAGAAACTATATCTTCTGCCATTTAAAAAAATTCTTTTTTATTTGTTTCTACTGTCATATTTTTCAAGCTTAGATATTCTTTCCTCAGCAGTATGCAGTCTACTAATTAGCCTATCAAAGACATTCTTCATTTCTTACAGTATTTTTGATCTCTAGCATTTTTATATTGTTTCCTGGAGTTTTAATCTTTCTGCCTACATTATCTATTGCATTCTGTCTACTTTTTCCATTAGAGCTTTTATCATGCTAATTATAGTTGTTTTAAATTCCTGGTCTGATAATTCCAATATTCCTAAGATACCTGACTGTGGTTCTGATGCTTGTTCAGTATCTTCAAATGGCATTTGCTTTTTTTGTTTTTCTTCTTTGAAATCCTGACATAATGTATTGAGTGAAAGAAACTTCAGTAAATAGGTCTTTAGTGGTGTGGTGTTCAGGTGTGGGAGAAGGGAGGCATTCTATAGTTCTGTGGTTAAGAGGCAGTAGTTCATAACCTTTTGCTACTGGACTGGGAACTTCACCAGTACTCCTCAGTTTTTCTCCTCTTAGATAAAACAGAATGGCTAGAGGGGGCTGGAGTTGGGTATTTTTGTTTCCCCAGGTGGGTTAGGCTCTAATTTGACCTCAGATGATTAAGCTTTAGTGAGTAGTTTCTCCTGAGGTCAGACCTTGTTAAAAACAGAATGCTCTAGGGTGTTTGAAATTGGTAATATTCCCCTCCTGCTACTGGAAGTACGAGGAGATTTTTCCTCTGAATTCTCTGTGAGAACATGGTAGAGCTCTTGGAGGTAAGTCCCACAAAATATAAGAACATCATCTATATGACTGAGTCCCCTGGAGTTTTTACTTTCAGACTTGCCCACACTGAACCTCCAGCAATTAATCAGTTAAAGTTTGGGTTTCTGTTTGAGTAAGTTGTGATTGTCTGTATTCCTCTGCCTTTTCAATTTTCAGGATATCAGTTTACCCTGTTACTTCACTTCTTTGATCTAAGAAAAGTTGTTGATTTTTCAGTTTGTTTGGGTTACTTGCTGTTAGGATGAAGTGGCAACTTCTAAGCCCCTTAAGTGTCAGACTAAAACATGGAATTTTCCTTGGTTCTCTTTGTAGATATTGTTAAGACCATTATTTCCTCAAGTGGAAAATGTTTAAGTTTCAGCCTCATATAAACTCATTTTAATATTTTTAACTGTGAGTAAATAATCAATTGGTCTACAATAAGCCCTAGTTGAATATACTATTAAGTTTGGATGTTGCCATGAATCAGCTGATGTTTGCCTGAAATTTATGCCAGTGCTTGAGTCTTTACAGGGTATAAATATATTGTGATAAGGGAGCCTAAGAGGTTAAGAACTTATGACCAGACATTTATATGACATCAATATATTCTGGTTAATGAAAGATGCTATCAAGAGAAGAGAGTCTGGGAAGACAAGTAGTGGTGTGTCAGGGCAGATTGATACCACTATTCAGGATATACATGATTAAGAATAGTCATAGAGGAGAAATTTTTGTGTGATAGATATTTTAGCCATGGCCACATGAACAATATGTGGTGACAAATAAACATGTCTTTGTTTCCATCTGTGTCGTCTTGAAACCGTTTATCAATTCTGCTACTGAGAACCTGATTACATCCAGGAAAATGAACCTATAGTAGAAAAATGTCTCTTTTCTTAATGTGGATAATGCTTTTGCACTACAGATTCAGTGTGGTGCTAAGACTTTGATTGTCAAAAACATCTTACTCTCAACTGTGACAAAATTTAGATAATTATACACATTCTTTTAATTAAAACAGGCAAAAACAGAATTTTAAACAAATGTATTCAAATAATAGATAATATATGGGCAATAAACATTTAAATAAACAAAATGATTATATGTCGACTTTTTTTGAGATGCAATTTTTAAACTTTGGCTAAGCAAAATTAGTAATTTTAGTTTGCTTTTTTTTTTTTTACATGTAATTTGCCTTGGAGTGCTTAGGGTAGACTTCCACAGACCAATGATGTATTTTGATACACTTCACAATGCTTCTTTCTAGTGCAAAAGAATAGGATAAAAGGCCAAATTCTACTGGGCCTTGTAATAGATATTATAGCGTGCTATATTTCCTCCCATCACAATCATTTTAATATCTGTACTACAACAATAATATATCCCATTATTTCCTAAAGTGGAAAATGTTTAAGTGTTAGCACCATATAAACTCATTTTAATATTTTTCAACTGCTAGTAAATCATCAATTCGTCAACAAAGCGCCCCAGTTGAATATACTGTTAAGTGTGGATCTTGACATGAATGAGCTGATAGATTGCTTACCTGAACTGTACACTATGCATAACAGCTACTCAACCCTGAGCTCTTTGCCTGATGAATTTCATTTTGGTTTGGTTAATGATTACTAGAAGATAAACAGACAATAAAAATGGTAGCTGTTCAATAAGAGGCCAATATCAGTGACAAAATTTAGAAACCTCAATGTCATTCTTAATCGCTTACTGACCCTCATTTTGACATGTCCTAACATGTCTAGTTTCAAAAAGCATGTCAAAGGTTCATATTTCCTTTTCTCTACATCTTCATGAACCCCAGTCTAGTTTAAGTCACCATCATCTCTGGGTCTGAGTAAATATAACAGCTTTTTTTTCTTTTTAAAATGTCCCTGCTTAAATTCTTATCCTTTAAACCATTTAAAAAATATTAACTTTGCTAAACATTGCCAGAGCCAAGAAAGCACATGGTCTAGGCACTACATAATTTGCTTCCTCTTATTCTCCTGCTCATTCATTGGCTTCTAGACTCAAGTCAGCCCTCTGTTCAATTCCTCTATCCTGCTAAGTTCTTCTGTGTTGTTGTTCAGCAGAGTTTTACTCTTTTTGCCCAGGCTGGAATGCAATGGCATGATCTTGGTTCACTGTAAACTCTTCCTCCCAGGTTCCAGTGATTCTCTTGCCTCAGCCTCCCAAGTAGCAGGATTACAGACACCTGCCACCATGCCCTGCTAATTTTGCATTTTTAGTGGAGATATGTTTTCACCATGTTAGCCAGGCTGGTCTTGAACACCTGACCTCGTGATCTGCCTGCCTTGGCCTCCCAAAGTGCTGGAATTACAGGCATAAGCCACCTTGCCTGGCCCAGAGAATGCAGTGAAAGTTTTCTCCTAATTAGATAGATGAGAATAGAAAATTTAAGCTCCCCTCCTTACAACATTTAAAGTTCCTATTAAATATCTTCCCTAATTAAACAAAATGGTGTTTCTTTATGAAAATTTATCTTAACATTATTTTCTCTGAAATACAATCTTTCAGATATGCACAAGGTCTTCACCCAAGATAATTTTTAAAAAGAAAGAATTTATGTATAAAGAATAGTTACAAATAATAAAGTCTTAGGAAAAATAGAAAGTCCTTGAGTTGCAGAGTGCAAAAGTTACTAAATACAGAGTGAGACGTTGAAGGAGATTGATAGATGTGATTTTAAACTGCAGGCGATTAAGCTTGTTGGTGTAGAAGAGACGACACAAGGGTAATGAACTGAGTGACCCAGATGTAGCAAGCTTCTTTCAGCTGAACTACTCCACTAATGAAAATGTTGTTTCTTGTTTTCTTTTAGAAAATAAAGATAATAATTAACAGTGGAATTATTTTGATCCTCTGTTTCCTTATGAGCAGTAAAGGAAACATAGAACGCATTTTTGGTTCTGCTGTTGATTATTTTACTTGCACCAACAACCAATTTGTAACTAAAATAATGCGCTATAAAACATGAAAAAAGTAAAATAAATAAAAGTTTAGGAAAAGTGACACATTAAAAATGACAAGTCAAATAATTTTTATTTAAGATCCATTTTAAATATAAGCAGTTAAAATCGAGTCATGGAAGTAAATTAATCATTTTGGACATCAAGGCTTCATAATAATCTTTAAATATATTTATGTGCTATGGCTATCAAGTTGTACATGAGAACGTACTGCTGTAGAGGTTATAAATAAGACTGCAATTTTATTGTAGTTATGATGATATCTCATATTGTGGACAGCATTTAAGTATCAAAGTGTGAGTAAAATTATTCAATAGAGACTAAGAATTGAGAAAATTAATATCAGATAAGAATAAAATGAAGTTCATCATAAGACACATATTAAGATAGCTATTGTAAAAGTATTACAGAGTGCTTTTTAAATGCCTTTATAGATAAAATTAATGTTACCATGTATATTATTGTTTTATAAGTCAAAGAATTGATGTTTAATTTTGTTCAAATGAAGCAAACTAGTAAACTTACTTTCAGATAAACCCTTATTGGAAAAGATTTACACATCATTATACTATAACACTGTGATGGAGAAAAATATGAACATACCCCACCTTCAATAAACTGAATAGAGTAGGAAAGTATGGAAAAGAAAACAATAACATTTTCTTACATTTTGTCTCCTCATTTAATGCCAAACATATGTGTTATTTATGATTGTTCAAATCCTACATTCAAAAAGTGAGCCTCAGATAAAGTACTTGACTTACTCAAAAATCCAAGTTAGAATGAAATTATGGAAACAAAATTTGAATTCATGTCTTCCTGGCTTCAAGGCACATGTTTTTTATACTCTATTACATGACCATCCACAAAAGCAAGGTCCATATATACCTACCAGGTAAAAGCAGAAGACTTATAGACACATAAGATGGAATGAAATAAAGGGCCATAAGGAAGCAGGTACCTATCTTCAAAGACAGCAGAGAAAACTTGGTGTTCCCATGACTAAAGAAGACTAAGGAAGGAGCTGATTGTCAAAATGAACTATGAATGCTATTTGGAATTTTATTAAGTAGTACTGGTATAAAAACAAAAACACAACACACAGTTTCAAGGATAAAAAGTGAATGGGGAAAGAAATATGCTTTTCTTGAATATATTCTAGATATTTTCCACAAGGAAGGTATGAATAACAGATTCTTTTATGAGATCGTGCTTTTATGTTCATGGGAAAGACACATGTTCGCTTTATGGAGGCACTGCTTGAGAAATAAATACTATAATAAGCAATGGCTGAATTTTGTACAGCACATATTTATTACAATTACTGATCAGAGGGATGACTCACACCTTGCCTGATAGACTTACTTTGTAATATCTGCCATCTTCCAAATTCTTTGAACGAAAATAGTTTGACTAATTTTGTGCAGCAATTCTCATGGTAATAGATTTCTGCAATATTAATAGAGGTAGGTCATCTAGTTTTCAGGCTTTGGATTTTTATATCTGTAAGAGGGGAGAAATGAGATTAAGTATATATTGAGATGTTAGGTCATCTGAGGTAAAGGACTAAGCTCACATTAAATAAAATGTTCAGATACCAAATTCTAACTACTATATAACTTTGCTTTTCTCATTTGGTAAAGTATCATGGTTATTCCTTCAAGTTAATTCTTATAGAGATAACTCATTTTTATAGTAGGTGGTGTAGACTTCTACATTATAAACAAACAACAGTTAATTTATTGATTTTTCAACTGATGGCCATTTAAGATTTGCATCCTTTTTACAAATCCAAAACGATTGTGAAAGAAATACCATCATGCCTATATCCTTATGTATTGGGATTTTGTTGTTGTCAGATAAATTTACAAAAGCATAATTCTGACTGAAAACCTTCTTTATGCCATAGGTTTTAAAAATCTTATTAGATTTCTTTTGAAACTGAAGAAACACTTTAAGCTCTTAATATCAATATGTGTTTATGTCCCTGATTAAAAAATAGTGGATATTATCATTGTTTAAATAATATTTGCAATTTTTATGAAGAAATAATGTGATATTTTTTCTTATTATATGAATAATATTCACATTTTAACATCTAGAGAAATTAGGCATTTTTTTCATGAGGTGAGGATGGACATTTGTTTTCTTGTACAAATTGTTTCTACATATGTATTAAGCATTATTTATTGAGTTGTTTGTATTTTTGTATGAATGTGAAATTTAGGTTGTACTTTACAATTGCAATGTACAGTTACAATGTACAACTTAAAATTTATTTTTAGCCCTGTTAACCCCTTATTGATATATACAGTGGGTTACTTACCTGTTTTATCTTTTAAATTTGTCATTTATTTTGCAACAGATGTTTAGTTTTTATGCAGTCTATATATACATATTTTTTTTCAGGTTTTCTATAGTTATACTGTTAACTATATATATATAGTTTAACTATATATATATCTTATAGTTTTCCTTCTAATTTTCTGTTTTATATTTTCTATTTAAGACTTTACCAGGTTTCGATTTATATATATGGTAAAGCAGAGATTTAGCTGTGGTTTTATCCAGATACAGAGATTATAACTTCCACAAAGGAGGAATAATTTAACTTTCTCTTTTCTAATTTGCATGCTCTATATTTCTTTCTTTTGCCGAGTTTCTTTGATTAGGATTTCTCATACTATGTTAAATAAGAGTGATGAGAATGAACATCTTTGTCCTTTTCCAGTTCTTAGAGAAAAATCTTTCAGCTTTTCACCATTGTGTATTATTTTAGTTGTGGGTCTGTCATATGCAGGCTACATGGTTATAGGGTAATGTCCTTGTATAGATAATTTGTTGAGCATGTTTATCATGAAATGGGTTGAGTTTTGTCAAATGTTTTTTCTATGTTGACTGAGATTATCGTATAGTTTTTGTCCTTCATTTTGTTGACATTACCTGTCTATTGATTTACCTGTATTGAACTATCCTTGCATCCCTGGGATAAATCTCCTTAATTTGTTATTGTACCACTTGTTTTATGTTTATTTATTTATTTTAACCTGTACTTTTGGTGCCATATCAAAAAAAATGTCATTGCAAATTTCAGTGTTAAACAGGTTTTCTCCAATGTTTTTATCGAGCAGTTTTAAAGTATCAGGTATTTGTTAAACTTAAGTCTTTAATTCATATCTAGCAGTTTTAAAGTATCGGGTATTTGTTAAACTTAAGTCTTTAATTTACTTTGAATTGGTTGTTGTGTATGCAGTAAGATAAGTATCTAATTTCATTTCATTGAATGTGTATTTCTAGTTTCCCAGCATTATTATTGAAGATACTATTCTATATCGTGTATTCCTGGCACTTTTGTAAAAGATTAACTAACTTTTTTTGCATGGGTTTATTTCTGGGATTTCTATTGTGTTATTTTGGTATATGTGTATATTTTTATATCAGAATAATATTCTTAATTACTATGTCTTTGTAATATAAATTGAAAGCTGAAACTATAATGCCTCTATCTTTATCCTTCTTGCTCAAGATAGATTGCTTTAGCGATCAGAGGTCTTTTGTAGTTCCACATAATTATCAGGATTTTATTTTTATTTCTGTGAAAATACCATTAGAATTTGTACAGAAATCTCATTGAATCTGTAGATTGCTTTGGGTAGTATGGACATTTTTACAATGTTAATTCTTCTGATCCATGAACATAGGATATCTTTTTATTTTTGTGTATTATTTAATATCTTTTAACAATATTTTATAATTTTCACTGTGCAGATTTTTAACTACATTGGTTAAATTTATTCATAAGTATTTTATTCTATTTGATGCTTCTCTAAATGGGATTGTTTTTCTTAAATCTTTTTCAGATAGAAAACACAACTAATTTCTGCATGTTGATTTTGTATTCTGCAAATTTACCAAATTTGTGTATCAGTTCTTACACTTCTTTGATAGATTCTTCATAAATTTCTATACATAAGATAATTTATTGTCATCTAGAAATAAAAACATATGACTTTTTTATTTGAAAGTCAGATGCTTTTTATTGCTATTTCTTGTCAAAATGCTTTGGCTAGTACTTCCTGCACTGTGTTTAATATAAGTGGTGAGAGTGGGCAAATTTGAGTTGTTCCTGATCTTATAAAAAGAAAAGTTTCAGTTTTTCACTATTGAGTATATTAGTTGTGGGCTTGTGACATACGTTCCATGCTGTTTTGTAGTCTGTTCTTTATGGATCAAAATTGTTGAGAGCTTTTATTAGAAAAGGGAGTTAATTTTTTTCAAATAGATTTCCTATATCTATTGAGATAATCATATGGTTTTTGCTCTTCATTCTCTTAATATAGTGTATTGATTTGCTTATGTTAAATCCATCTTGCACACCAGGGATAAATTCCTCTTGATTATAGTATATGAACATTTTAATATATTATTGAATTCAGTATTCTAGTATGGTTGTTGAAGAGTTTTTTTGCATCTATGTTAACAGAGATATTGGGGTGTGACATTCTTTTCTTGTGTCCTTTTTTTGTTTTTGTTGCTGGTTAATGCTGGTTTCATATAATTAGTTTGGAAGCATTCCTTATTTTTCAATTATTTGAAAGTATCTGAAAGTTTTATATTAACTTTTTTTCTGTAAAAGTTTGATAAACTTCTATCAATGAATATATCAGGTATTGGGCTTTTCTTTGATGGAAGAATTTTTAGGACTGATTCAATCTCCTTAATTATTATTGATGTGTTCATATGTTCTATTTCCTTATGATTCAGTCTTGATATGTTGTATGTGTCCAGGCATTTATTCATTTCTTCTAGGTTATCTAATGTGTTTGCATACAATTGTTTAAAGTAGTTTCTTGTGATGGATTGTATTGCTGGTACATTCAGAGTAATATCTCCTCTTTCATTTTTAATTTTACAGATCATCTCTCTTTTTTCTTAGTTTAGCTAAATATTGACAATTTTGTTTATCTTTTCAGAAGAAATAACTTTTAGAATAATTGATACTTTGTTTTTTTCTAGTCTCTATTGTATTTATTTCTGCTGTAATATTTGTTATTTGTTAAGCTTTTACTTAAAGTCTGCTTTGTTTGAAATGATTACAGTTAACCTGCTCTCTTTTGGTTCCCATTGGCTTTGGATATCTTTTTCTGCTTCCTCACTTTTAGTCTATCTAGGCTCTTAAAGCTGAAATGAATCTCTTGTAAGCAGCACATAGTTGCATTTTGTTTTTTATTCATTCAACTCTTATATGTCTTTGGCTTTAAAATATATTCTTTGTTTCTTTATTCTTAAATTTGAGTCTTTCTTCATTATTTGATGATTTTCTGTAGTGGTATGATTTGATTCCTTTCTCTTTATGTTATGTGTATCTACTTATGTTTTCTTTTTGTTGTTACTATGAAGATTACATAAAACAATTTGTTGTTGTAACAGGTTATTTTATGTTAATAACAATTTAGCTTTCATTGAATACAAGATCTCTACACTTTTAATTTCCTCTTTGACATTTTCTTTTTCTTATCAGAATTTACATGGTTTTATATTGTGTACCCATACAACTTGTTATAATTTTAGTTATTTTTCCTACTGTCTTTTGAGATTTATAAGACAAAACTTATACCAGAGTAATATTGATTTACACACTACCACTGCAGTAATAGAGTATTCTAAATTTAACTTTATAATTTCATTTTCTAGCATGCTTTATTCTTTATATGTTTTTCTGTTACTAATTAGTGTTCTTTAATTTTAGGTTAATAAACTCTCTTCAGCATTTTCTGTGTGTCAGATTAAGTGGTAACGAGCTCTCAGCTTTTTTTTGTAAAAAATATTTAATCTTTTTTTCTTTTTGTAAGACAATATTTTCCAGGTAGAATTTTTGTTAATAGTTGTCTGGGGGTTTTTGTTTTCATTTTTCCATTCTGTGGTTTGAATATATCATCACACTATCTCCTAGGTTAGTAAAGATTTGGCAGAGAATTCTCCTAATAGCTTAATTAACATTCTCCTGTATATAATAACCTCTTTTTTTCTGCTTTAGAAATTCTCTATTTGTCTTAAATATTTGACAGTTTGATTAATTTTTTTTGTGAAATCCTTGGGCTAAAACTGCTTAAAGAACTTTATTTTTTATATACCTGTATACTCACATCTAATTCAAATTGGGGAGTGTTCAGCCATTATTATTTGAATAAGCTTTCTGTACCTTTCTCTCTTTTTAGGGACCACTCTAATGTTTAAGATAGCTGTCTCGATGATGCCCTGTAAGTCACTAGGCTTCCTTTATTATTTATTATTATTTTGTCTCTTCTGACTAAATATTTTCAAATGGCTTTTCTTCAAGGTCACAGACTTTTACATCTGCTTTATAAGACCTCTGTTGGCACTCACCATTGTCTATAATTTTATTCATTTTAATCTCCAGCTTCAGAATTTCTTCTTGGTTGTTTTTATGATTTCTATATCTTCATTGTACTTCTTATTTTGTTTATCTATTATTTTTCTGGTATCACTGAGTCATCTGTGTTCTCTCATAGCTTACCATACTCTCTTAAAACATTTAAATTCTTTTTCTAGCAATTCATGGATCTCCATTCTGTTGAGTCAGTTATTAAAATATTGTGTTTCTTTTGTGGTGTCATATTTTATTCATTATTTTATGTTCTTGAAGTCTTATATTTGGCATTTGAAGAAGTCATCTTCAGTTTTTGCTAACTGGCTTCAGAAGGGAAATGCTTTCACCAGTCAGTGTGCCTAAGGGTTCCAAGTCTCCCTCAGACATTTTTTATGTTTGTGTTTGCTTCACACTGTTTGTTCCTCTTTGGGGAAAATTTTTAACATTGAGTGACTTCTATCAATCTCATGAAGCCAAGCCAGGTGTTGAGAACCTCCTGTTTGCTTTCCTAAGGGTAATATCATGAAATGCTCAAGTTTGTGTGCCTTATCTGCCTCATGCTGAATGAAACTAGTTTGTGCAAGATACTTGAACTCACCATCCACAGAAATAAGGCCTGGGAGCTGGGCTGGGGAGAAAGGGTTGAGGCATATGGAACATTTGGGTACCTGTCAGGCAGTTGAGGGGACGGTCCACAGGAAAGGCATTCTACAGAGCTCACAGTCAGGTTCTTAATGGAATCTTCACAGCAATTGGTAGAGTCTACTCTTCTCTGCTCTCAATCTTTCTTAATCCCTCAACTGTCCTGATCACCTCAGCATTCGGTGTGAAGCAAGAAAGAAGTTTCCATCTCTATGGACTTTTTCCAGCATGTCTGGGAAAACAAGGTACTTCCTACACTTTCACTTTCCCTCATGGTAGAAAGTAGCACTGAGGATGTCTTTCTTGGCACTCAGCTGTGCTGCTTTGGGAAGAGGGGAAATTCAAAAGTGAAGTGGTTCTTACCTTCTTCAGTGCATCTATTCTCAGACTTTTTCTCCAGTGGTGTGCTGAAACTTCTCTGCTAGGCTCACAGACTACCACAAAGGTACTCTTGTTTGGGGTCTGTGAGTAGTTATCAAAATTTGATGCTTCTGTGGGAGGATTATCCTAGAAAGTGCGTATTCTACTATCTTGCAGACATCACCTTACAATACTTATTTTGTTTTTGATTTTTTTAATCAAAAGAAAATAAAAATCAGTATTGCAAAGTGATGTATTATACAGTAATGAATCACTCCTTTTAGTAATCTATTCTTTTAAAATATATTCCTTTCAATTAGACATACATTTTTGTCAATTATTTTTGTTTATAACTTTTTCAAATATAAACATATAACATGTATTCATACACATAAACACACATAAATATAAACATGTATAAACATAATTCCATTGATATTTTTCAGTTTGGTCTTTTAAATTACGAATAACATAAAATCGCTCATTACAACTGTGCTTTTGTTAATTTTATTTATTTTTAAAAATTTTTTGCTTTTTTGTGAGAGAAAAGTGTTACATATCTATTGGCATATAATGTTTTGTGACTTCTTCCCTATTTTGTGCATGGTAATTATCTTTCTCATGTAATGTCTTTTCTTAACCCTGCTTGTTAAAATAGGGCTGTGGTGCCACTTGGTCAGATATTAATATGTTTTATGTTGTCTCATGTTGACTGTTTTTTAAAATGCTAATTGTCTTTTAACTTTTATTTTTACTATTTTTTATATATGTCTATTTTATTTTAGATGGTTTCCTTCTGGCTGGTATTGTAAAGCCCATAGTCAGATGGCTCAAATGTAATGATTTGTCATTTCTCTTTTGCTCAAAGCATGTAATTACAATGAAAAGTACATTTATATTCATGTGCATAACAGAGAAAATAACCAAGAACAATAAAAAGTTTGTCAAATAGCATAACCAAGCTTAAAAAACAAATATTTCACCATTTGGAAATTAATTTGAGAAACAGTATTATTGAGTGAGGATGAATCTACAAGCATGCCACAGCATGTTGGAATCCAGATCTGGAAGCAGAAATAAAGCATCCAAATAGTAACAGGGAATATGACAGCTACATGCAAAGAGTGGACTAGAGACAAATTCTGCTTGTATTCGGGTATTGTGAAAAGGAGTTTCCACTTACGGAAAAAAGTTGAAATGAAATGCTATAGAGAAAGCTTTTAATGTCAAGCTTATAATAGCTTGCAGGTCTTGGGAATTAGTAGTCTGTAGGTATTGCCAGGTGACTAGGAACTAAAGAAAGTTACTATTGGCTAGATCATGAAATATCTCATACTGCAACAATGTTAGAATTACAAATCATTATTGTAGTTGTGAGGAGTCAGACTCCTTCTAGCAAAGATGCTAGATTTTGAGGTATGCACACCGAGAAAAGGCATTTATCTTTTTTTAAATCTAAGACATAAATGAATAATAAAACAACTACTGCAATAACAACAAAATTATCTACTTTAGCTTAGAAACTCCAATTTCAAAACACATATTTGGAATATTACTTGTTATTATTATTATCATCAATTTTAAGAGATGGGGTCTCACTCTGTTGTCCAGGCTGAGTGCAGTGGTGTGATCATAGCTCACTGCAGCATCGAACTCTTGGGTGCAAGTAATCCTTTTGCCTCATCCTCTAGAATAGCTAGGACCAAAGGTACACACCACAATGACTTGATAATTTACTTTTATATTTATTTATTTATTTATTTATTTACTTATTTAGAGATAGAGTCTTGCTCTGTCACCCTGGCTGGAGTGCAGTGGCATGATCTTGGCTCACTGCAACCTCTGCCTCCCAGGTTCAAGTGATTCTCCTGTCTCAGCCTCCTGAGTAGCTGGGATTACTGTTGCATGCCACCATGCCTAGCTATTTTTGTAGAGATGGGGTTTCACCATGTTGGTCAAGCTGGTCTTGAACTCCTGACCTCATGATCTGCCCACCTTGGCTTCCCAAATTGCTGGGATTACAGTCATGAGCCACTATGCCTGGCCTTATTTTTATTTTTATTTAGAAAGCACATCTCACTATGTTGTCCAGGGTGGTCTCAAAGTCATGGGCTCAAGGTGTGAACTCACCTCAGCCTCCTAAGTAGCTGGAATAACAGGCATGAGACATTGCTCCCAGCATATTTGGAGCATTAAGTTGATAAATGTATAATTTATAATATATAAAATTTATTTAAAAATAATATGAGACATGTTTAGGGTTAAGAAGAAAAATCTGTAAACTAATGAAAATATTCTGGCCAGGTGTGGTGGCTCACGCTTGTAATCCCAGCACTTTGGGAGGCCGAGGCGGGTGGATCGCGAGGTCAAGATATCGAGACCATCCAGGTCAACATGGTGAAACCCCATCTCTACTAAAAGTACAAAAATTAGCTGGGCATGGTGGCGCGTGCCTGTAATCCCAGCTACTCAGGAGGCTGAGGCAGGAGAATTGCCTGAACCCAGGAGGCGGAGGTTGCAGTGAGCAGAGATCGCGCCATTGCACTCCAGCCTGGGTAACAAGAGTGAAACTCCGTCTCAAAAAAAAAAAAAAAACAGAAAAAAAAGAGAAAATATGCTAAGTAAAACATGGAAATAGGCAATCATTAGAAAAAAATATTAGAAATGAAAAATAGTTATTAATAAAAATGAAATTGATAATGTAATACTACCCATCACTAATTTTATACTTACGTGTATACAAAGCATCACACTCACCTTAAAACACCTTATATTAGATCCTATCATGTTCTTCATTTCATACGCCTTACATGGCAGACCTGGAGCTTCATGCAGCTATAAAATCTGGTTCCAGATTAGGTATTTATAACCACTTTGCTATTGGCTTTCAACCAAGCCAGCACTGATCTGAGTTAATCAAAAGACAGGGCTGAAGAATGCCATGAGCTGTGAGAGACTATGATTAAGGCAGGAAAGAGAATGGATACATATGGAAAAGTAATATTAAAAGTAAAATGAATAAATTTTTTTCCAGAACAAAAGGACACGGATTAAGACAAAAGGCATTCTGCATGCCAGGTAGGATGAATTGTTATATAAAGTACACATTTTGTGAAATTCCAGAGCATAAAAAATAAGGAGACTATTTTAAAATCTACTCAGCAGAAAGATAAACTCCAAGGAGAAAAAAATTTTGAAAAGATTTTTCATCACCAAAATAGATAATAGAATAAAATGAAAATATCTCCCAAATGTTGAGGGAAATCTTATTAATCTGAAGTTTTATACCAGTTAAGGTATATTTTTATGATTAACAATATAATATTATATATTTATACAGAGAAAGACTAAGATTGTACCACTCACAGACTCTTACTAAAAGAAAAATTAGAAATGAGAAAAGAAAACCTCCATGGCAAATGTAAGATATGAAAACGTTTTTTAAAATGATATTTAAAACATATAGGTAAATTTCCCATTAATAGCAAAACAAAATTAATGTTTTCTTATTTTAAAATGTAAAAATTTGAAAGCCAAACCACAGTAAAACTATATGGCAAATTTCATTTATATTTAAGTTTATATGAGTTTCATCATAGATCTGTCAAGATGGCAGGAAAAAAGTAAATAGTAAAGTTAAACTAATGTGACTATTATATCATTTAAATGCTCAATACTGATCTCATGTAAAGAACCTAATATGAGTACTTAAATATGACATAAATATCAATGCATCTTTTAAAAATACGTAAGGTCATTTTACCAATAAATTTTAATCCTGGATTGAATATTTTTGAAAATATATATTCTAAAAATTAATTGAAGAGAAATTGTCTATTTGTTATAAACAATAAACTTTAAAATGATTGAAGATTCGAGTTAGAACTATACAACTCTATAAACACCAAATTTTGTATTGGACTATTCCAAAATGCAAAAAATAGAAAATCTTTATATTGACATAAAGACTTTCTAAGGCTAATATCACCCTATTATTGGAATATTCTTAATACCAATTTATCTTTGAAAGAGGCATAGTGTCCTTTAGTACACATTTTAAAATGTCTATCTTTTTGAAATAATCACATTTCCATCTTGGGCCACAAAGGAGCTAATAAGACTTGACAACAATGATAATAAGATTAATTTATGCTCATAATGTCAATATATTCACATTGAAATATAATCATAATGGTAAATCATGTTTATTCCAAATTCCATTTTCTATTTTTTAATCTTTTTTTTTTAAATAAGAATACATATCTAAAAACAGATGAATTAAATTCCTTTAACAAATAGGCTTCTGAATCCTCAAATGTCAGGAGTTGGAATGATTAAACTCACTTTTACTAAACCTCTAGAAAGTACTTCAATTTGTAACTCTCAATGAATCTGTATCTCATATTTGTGACTTTTCTCTCCCCAATTAGCCTGTCAATTCCTTGAAACGATAAATCTTGCAAGATATTACCTTGATTTTATGAGAAATGCAAATAGAAAATATTCTACTTAACAAACAATGCAGTTTTAAAAGTGTGAGATCAGATCATTAGAAAACATTTCTCAGTGTAGTGACCTCTGTATTTGTAATCACCTTCAAATAGTTTAAACTTGTTATACAACAAAATTTAAACTTAAAAGGTTTTGACTCAAACTGTCTTCAGACAAATATAATCCCCATGAAACTTGTTTATTATTGCTACTTTTGGATATTGTCTTTATTATTATGAACAATTCAGGATTACTTATATAAAAACACATATATAAGTATTGTGAAATATTTTATATTTAATTTTTAACCTTTTTCACTAAGCTGTTATCTTTTAACTTTCGTTAGTACATTCTATCCTGTTTAAGACAAATAATGAATTACTGACTTTTTATTGCCTCTCTTTCTAACCTTCAGCTCAATTATAAGAAAAGAAAAAAAAATTGCAATGAGGAAAAAACCCTGAAAGACTAGTAGGTAGGTAGGTAGGTAGGTAGATAGATGGATAGATGGATGGATGGATGGATGGATGGATGGATGGATAGATGGATAGATGACAGATAGATAGACAGATAGATAATAGATGATAGATAGGAGTGGATTTTGAATTTGGAAATCAATCACTATTACCATGTTTTTAACAAAACATTAACTTTCTTGTTCAAGTACAATTTTTTTTGGTTAAGACAACTTACTTTTATTGAAAATATTCTTTAATGTGCATGCAAATCATCAGGAGATCTTGTTAAAATGCTTTGAAATTTTTTTCTAAGTAAGTAGAACACATAATACTTTCACAAGGTACAATTTCTTTACTTTGAAGACATACTAATTAAACTGTGGTCCTTGAACTAATTACATCATCCTCACCTGGAGACTTTGAAAGTACAGAATCTCATTTAAACAGAAAAATAAAATTACAAACATTAAGTGAAAGCCATGGGAATCATTATCAATCTGTGCAAAAAAAAATCTCTTTTTTCTTTTCATGTTACTCATTCTTAACTGTATCAACTCTGTAGACCTTTCATCTAATTTCAGTGTTACTAAAAGTGAATTCTAACTTGCCTGCTCTTGACTCTCAGTCATTTGTGTCATATTCAACTTCTGTAATCACAATAACCTTTGCTCAGCAAATTTTCTGTGATCCTTTGTTACTGAATTAAACCAAATTCATTTGGTTTATAGTTAAGATTTGCCATAATATGCCCCTCAGCTTTCCCTCTTAATAATATGCATCTCTATTTCTTTATGTAAATTCTGTATTCTTGGCAATCTGTCTTATCTTTGTCCATCAAATACACATTATAGTTCTCTAGCCTTAGTTTTACTTTGTATTCCAGAAAAGAATAAAAGGAAAAATTCAATGTTGCAAAAATTTTCAGAGGACACAGAAATGATTTCTGTTTTGTGTAAAGTTTGTCTTATATCTAGAAAAACTATATCTAAAAATACAAGAATACCTCCTAAATGAAAGTCATTTTCATATATTACAAAGAACTGTAAAAAATCAGAAAAATATAAAACCATAGTAATAGGAAGAAACGTATTTTATTTTTGATATAGTCCCACAAACTGTAGTTCACTTGCATAAAAAAATTATATCAAGGGTGTTGACACATGTGGCATATCTAACAGTTAAATATTAAGTCAGAAATTTCTAAATAGTAAACATACATGACGGATTTAGAGTATGAAAAGTACGCAGAGGAAAGTGAGTGTTAAATTATATGGAGCTATTCCTTTTGTGATATTTCGTGTTCTTGCATCTAGTGATTCTGATTAACATTTTTTTCTTCATTTACAAGTGTGAATATGATTTTCTTAAGTTCTTCAAGAGATGAGAAGAACTTGTCTAGTAAAATATCCTTCACTTTCTTTCTTTCAACATTCACACAACTGTCATGCATTGCATATTAACATCCTTATTTTCTTTTTCATGCCAGATTCAGATTTTTATACCTCAACTGGGGAAAGAACATTTTAAAGTATTATATGTTGCTGCTGCTTGCTATTATATTTTGGCAATGTCTCCAACTTCGTGCATTAGTATTTTTGTACTTCTTAGTGATTTATTTCATTTTTCTTATATAAATTTATAAAAATATTATAAAATAAAAACAAGACGCATTCTCAAATCAGTTTCAAAAGCACGATGAAAGTAGGGCAACATTGTAATTCATTGGGCATATCTAAAATTGTTAGCCTCAAGTGGATAATTTTTAGACTTATACTAGTCAACTATTGATTCAGCTGTGAAACGAGATGAAGAAATTAAACTGTATGTCATTCTATAAAGATAGCATTAAAATATTTTCTAAAGCAGCTGGTACAATAATGAAGCTTATTGACTATTTCTATGTTGTGATCTCTGAAACAGAATTTATAATATCATTTCAATATCTTGATTTATTTTTTCTGGAATTTCAGATGAAAAAAATAGGGGACTTTGAAAGTCTTGTCACTGGGTTAGAGTCATTCTCTGTCATCAGCTCATGCATCTTTATTCGCAGGAGTCCCTCTCTTCCAGGTCCTGGAAAAGGATTGACAGAGCTTTTCTGTCGGCTTCAGAGTTCATTGTAGGTCTTACATCAGATGGACCCTCCCAGGGCTATTCTAGTTTATCCTCTGCTCTAGATAAGAAGCAGCTGTTTCCTTTTATGTTTACAGCATGGAAACTTTAGGATAGCCATTTTAAAGCTTCACTTCAGCACGAAATTGAAAATGACCATGAGTATTATACGCTCTCAATTCCAGCAGAAGGAAGTATTGTTAAGTCCAGGAGTTTGCATTTAAACAACTACTTTGTTTTCAAGGGCATATTAAACAAACAAACAAAAAATACGAAGAGTCTATACTGAACACATGTGAAACATACATAAAAATGGGTAAGAAAATAAAAATATATATTATTGAAGGGACTAGATAGTTTCAATAGAATTTTGTTCAGAGGCACAGTAAGGACAACTGCGTCCAGAGTATACTGTTTGTCCTTCCATTTCTACCGAGCAATGCCAGAGTAATTTCTTCTGTACTCTGGGTACATATGTGAAAAAATAGTTATTGACACTTGGAGTGCGGTAGCACTTGAAAAGCTTAATTATATCATTAGCCTTAACCATTTGTTGAAAACAATACATTACATAGAGATCTAATTGATTATTTAGAAAAAAGGTATTATTCCAGACACTAAGGGAAATTCCAGGAAGGATTCTTAATTATTAATTATTTACATTCATCTATGAATTGTTCATCTTTCAGAATATGTTGTTGTGGTCCATGAAGTAGCTTTTTAAAAAATTGCTTATAAATATTTTAGGACTTGAAGAAATTTATTTCTTTTAACAGCCTAAGCATGACTTTGATAGTTGTGATAGTCTAAAAGCAATTTCATTACAAAATATTTTTTCATATGACATAGTATTTTTCTTACATTAACTTTTACCTTTGAATTTAGGGAAATCTAATTTACTTGTCTTCTTTTGGAAGTGTTTTCTAATTGACTAAACTCCAATACACTAAACTTTCAATCATATTATGCTTTACGCTTTCAAGGTTCTTTTGTAGCCTAGTCAGTCATCTGAACATTTGCTAATATGTAGTCAATGGCATTTTAATATTGCTGAGCTCCCATAACTGTATATTTGCAAATACTGAAAGTTCCTTATGACCTTTGTGAAAATCATGAAAATGATTATAAATGTCTGAACAGCTAGACAAAACAAACAGCACTTGCTACTCCAGGAGTGTGATGTATTAGCCACACACATCTGTGCTATGAATGTTTAAATCCATGTGAAATCTGCCTTCATATAGAGAGCACTAGGAAGGCCAAACATCCTGGTGATTTTATAAAACATTTTGGTCCAAAAGTAAGAAATTCTGTCTAAGTATGATAAAAATCATAAAACATCTGCAAAGTCATGATCGAGGTAAGATGGTACTCTGGTCAGGGTAGCACACTTTGCCCTGTTAATGTCTCTGTGAGGAGGTGATGTTGTATGAAACAAACGAACAAAATGATTGACAGGTTTGTAAGCCGTTCTTCAAATAGGGTATGTTTACCTCATATTAAAGAATCTTAAGTATAAATAATTTCAATGAACCTGAGGTCTCTCCATATCAGCTGTTGTTTTTTTTCTGTTGCCCTAGTGAAGTACATATACTGATATATATGCCTCAGCATGTTTATAAATTAAAGAGTAAACACCTAGAAAGTAGATAGTTTTTCTATTCCTTTTTTTTAAATTTTTTACATAATTTTTTTTATTTCTTACATATTAAAAGGTAGATAGCATGACTCAGAAACCTAATGGACCTTAAAGTTAGTAAATAATTTTCCGCAGAGACAATATTGTTAATGAAGAGGATAATATTACTGCTGGAATTACAGTAGTTTTCAACTTTCTGAGTAAAAGTTTGTGCTTGATTTCCCAAAGGTGCCTGTTTCTTGGGAGAAAAATTAGGGTTATCTGCATTGACAGCAATCATCTTTTGTAAGAACTATTGCATATAGATTTTTAAATGTAATTCATAGAAGCATTCAAGAAAAATTATGTTGTAACTGAGAAGTTAGAGAAAGTGCCACACTCTGAGTCCAAATTAAGAGTTCTTTATTTGCTGGTGACCGAGAGATGACTAATGCTCAAAATTCTCTTGACCCTGAGGAAGGGGCTCAATTATCTTTAATACCGTGATTTAGGTAGGGGAGGGTATACCTATCTGAAGCAGAATTTTATAGAAGCACAAAAAGCAGGTTACGGGAAGTGGCTGTAGGCGCAGGTGTTTTTTATATAATCACTAAGAAGGGGAGTGTTCAGGCATCTTCTACACAATAATCAAAGTGGAGTTATTTTCTCACAATAACTGATGGGTGTGCCAAGCAGGATGCAGTTACAATGGTTACAAGTATTAAAACAGTATGCTTCAAACTTAATGCTTCAAGGCTTCTAACAGCAGCATGACCCAGCTATCCACCTTGTGGGGGCTGTGGCAGGGAGAAGCTAATCTGGAGCTTACTGCTGAGATGGAGTAAGTTAGGCTAATACAAGTTAAGTTATTACAATATAAGCAATAGTCATACATAACAATAAACATTGCTAAATAAAAACATAAGTGTGCTATTTTCTAATTTTATGTGACCAAGTAAAAACCAATATTTGCCTAGTGTTGTGCTAAGTCTATTATATTATTTATTCCTACAATGAATCTCTAAGAAGCAATTTCTAATTCCTTTGTATACATCATAAAACTTAGCCTTAAACAGGTAGATAACTGGCTTGAGGTATGAAAGGCAGAAAAGGATGGGGCTGTAGGTAGAACTCAGGTAATCCTACTGCAAACTTGGTGCTATTAACCATACAATCTATTGAATATTACACAGCTAACAATACTGATTCTCAGGGATGACATCCCCCTTTACATTTCAATACATTTTTCTGCATAGAAAATGCCGTTCCATTGTTCTCTGATTTTGAATTGAAACATAAATAGCATAGGAGAAAATGTTCACACCATTTCCAATTGTACTTCTCACATAGAGACTGACAGAAGGAAGCCATTTTATCACATTATGATCAGTCACACTTGCAAATGCCATAAGTGTCAAGGCGTAAAAGTCTGCTCTTTCTGCTGGTTTCTTGGATGAGTTATTTCTGTCATTTAATTTTAAAAACCAAATATATTGACCTATACTGACATTTCTCTTTTATATAAGCATAATAAAAAATACCATGAATAGATATTTTTCTCTCATGATTTAATTCATACTATCCTCAATTAAAATTCCAAAAGCTGTCATACTGTACTGAACTTGTATAATTTAGATCCTTTAATTAACTTTAAGTATAATTTTCTCTTTTATCTACATGAGTAAAACAAAGGGCAGATCTGGAGTTTCGGGAGTTGAAAACAGATTAAAAGAAAAGCTTAGCTGTATTTTTACTTGATGTTCATGTAAAACTATTTGGTATTTTTTTTCACGTAACAGAATTAAAAATGTGTATACTCAAAATGTTATGATTATTTTAAGAGAAGTAAAATGTCTGATGGGAAAAAAGAACATTTGAATTATTATAAGTTCATAATCTTCAGCAACCTCATTAGTCTCCATGGAAGGTTTAGGAGCCAAGGGTATGCAACTAGGATTATATACCAAATTTTACAATTTCACCTTGTATGTGAATGTGCCTATGATAAGGTAACTTCTTTACTGAACTATATTTCTCTGATGCAGCCCTATTTAGTCTGAGGCATACATTCACTGGGACTCCTTCATGGTTACAATTATATCCTTGTGATGACAGGAAGTTTGCGTCTGTTTTTCATTTCTTAATTAAAAGGAGAAAATGGTTGATAATACAGGACTAGCAAATTATATTGGTAAACAAAACCACCTCTAAATTGTTTTATTTATCACTAACAAGGTGCTCTTCTTTTTAATCAAAACATTCATTGATTCAATATAATTCAGTTTAGCAAATCTGCAAAGACTTTCCCATGTGCAAAGATTGTGTTTGATTGAAGACTGGTTTTCTTCCACATAAATAAATGGACTCTCAGAAACATATCTAGTTGCCATCTTGGTATTCTGGAAGTTATTACTTAAATGCAATATATTATATTATAGAGTTTTAGAATATAACATGTGCTTGTACAGGATTATAATTCTATGCTTATTTCAATAACTAATGCTCATTTTCTCCAAATTTTCAACTGTATGAAATTAGCTCCTTTTACACATGTTATTGTTGCTTACCTAAAAAAGAAAACACAAACCAGATACTGGACCAGTCTGATTTTTCCAACTTTAGGGAATCTCATTCCTATTGCAGATTGTTTTAAAAATTTCCTAATCATGAATGGTTTTAGACTTGTGTCAAATAGACAACTACCTGTTCTGTGTGACTGGAGCGGTATCTTGGAAAAGCATCATTGAATCTGCTTTACACCTGCCATATACACACGTTGCTAAATATTTCTCTCTCAGACTCAAACAACTCTCTTCATCTGATAGCATTTTATTTCTAGATACACAAGACTATTGTTTTCATGTAAATTACAAGTGCCAGATTGTTGAGGTAATTTCATTCAGATGTGCACAGGTACCTAAGGTAATTTTTCAGAAACTAGCACTTAGTAGGGAAAGTTTTCTTTGTCTTTTAAGCTAGGCCTCCCTGGGGAAGTTGGTCAGGCTACCGCTAGAGGTCAGAGTATTCAGGGAGAGAGGGAATTACTGGAAAGATTAAGAAGGAAATAAAAAGAAATAAAAGAAAAAATCAAGACACATGTATTTGGTAGAGGACTGAAGCCCACTAATTTAAAAAAATGTAGGTATTAGATTTAACCCTGGTTCCCAATAGCTGTCATTGTGGACAATCTACAAAGCTCTTCTGAGACTATTACATAGGGTGTTTGTGTATATAAGCTTTAATGTTTCTCCTAGTTTAGCAATTCATCTTAACATCTTATTTTCTAAAGACATCTCTGCTCCAGTTCTCCTCTAAAAAATAACAACAAGGAAGGCAAAGAAGGGAGGTAATTATCCATCATCGATCATGATTACACTGTAACTACCACCACTGAATTTTAATAATAAAGAGGGAAAAAAATCACAAGCTAAGCTGCAGCAGAAATAAAGGAGAAAAAAGTAAAGGAAAAGTGCCCTAACACTCAACCATAAACTTATTGCTTTATCTCAAGGCACCACCAATTGCGTCTTTCTTTTAAATGTCATCATGGGGAGACTCATAGGTTTCTACTTTTCCACACAGCTGGGGATTGTAGAGAAAAGATTTATTTGGACAAAGTTAATTTGACACATGTGATACCACCTGCTGTCTCTACTGTATATTTCTTTGCTCCTTCTGAAACGGCTCTGATGTATCATCCTGTCTTCAGGTACAGAAAGAAATAAGCCACCCCCACTACTCCTCTCCTGCTTTTTCCCTCCTTTTTGAAAAACACAGGACCATAAAAAGATGATTTGCAGAACCAGAATGAAAATTAGAATTTTATTTTTTATTAGGATGTTAACACATGCCTGCAAGGTGCACACTGCCTGCCGCTATCATTCTTTGTTGTGTAGACTCCGGCACTGAACAGAACAATCAGAGCTCGGTCCCTCTCACTGGCACTAGTCTAACCATTCATTCCTGCCTCCCACCTCCCACTCCTCCAACTTGTAGGCATATCATAATCCAGCTATTAAGAAGCTCAACATTTAAAAATCACCTAACCTGCTGCTTGATAATGAGATGTTGAAAATGGATGGTCTGTTCCCCGGGAGGGCATTATCAGCTACGAACATGAACTCAATAGTACTTCATTATAACATCTATGCTCCATCCTCAGAGTCCATTCAGAAGCTGTCAGGGGCTCACTTTCTGTCAAGCTCTGGATTGACGTTGGCTGTTGTAAGAGTATTATGCTTTCTTCTATCTGTTGTAATCCCATGGTTTGAGCATTGCAAAGGGTCACACATGAGAAATCAAAAGACAGTGGCCAGGTGAACAGCCCAGGGACTCTGTGATTGGCTGTCTAGTGCTACCTCCAGGGTGAGAGACTTCCAGACCAGAGCAGGGAGGCCACTCTTCACTTTTGCTCACTCTGATGTTTCCAAGTGCTAGAAACCCACTTGAACAGCTGGAAAATGAACTTAGCTCTTTTGCCACCTGTTGGCTAGGCTGGAGCACAGCCCCACTGGGGTCCAGCTCTGTTCCTATGAATGCAGCATCCTCTGACTCTGCTCATCCCTCTGTAGGATTCCTAGCTGGTCCTCTGAGGCAAGGATGCATTGATACTTACCTTGGTCCTTTGCTTGATATAATTTAGTGATATTATTATTAAATTTGGAGTCTATGTATTACTTCTTTATAATTCTTGTCCCTCCTGGGACAGCTATAAAAATGTGCTACTCAGATCTCACAGGGGTTGGAGCCTGGTTTACTGACAGCTCCAGCTGCTGCCCCTGGGGATCAAGCACTCCATTTATGCTGAGGTCTCACCTCCTCAGATTATTCCCAGCCAGTGACTGGGTGTGTTTGCGTTGCTAGTGCTGTCCTGTTCCTAGAGCTTATCTATGCTAACAGGCAACACTGGCTATAAACTCCCCACTGTCTTGATAGGAACTTTTTAAAACAGTGCTGAGACCATCTAAGCAATCCTCCTGCTTGTCCTGTGCTGTAACAGGCCAGTCTTGCCTTGCAGTCTGAAGGCTCTTTCTGCCAATTCCTGTTTCCTCCCCTCTTTCATTTATAGGCATTTTCCTTCATTGGTCCCTTGCCAATCTTATGGTGTCTTGGCATCTGCTTCTTGGAGAATGTAAACATAGATTTACTAATTCTAAAAATCAGCTGAAATGGCTTATTAAAAAAATAACCTAAATACTTACAAAATCAGGTTTTTTAAAAAAAAAGTCTGAGAGACAGATGAAAGAGAGAAAGGAAAGCATGAAGACTAAGGAGACTGTAGCTAAAGAGCATGACCAACCAGGTAACATTCTGAATAGAAAGCAGAAACATAAAACCTATAGGAAAGCCAAGTGTAGTTTTCAAATTTTACCCTGAACCTTCTAGCGTTTTGGGAAAAATGATACAGGTAGTACATTATACAAAATTCCTAGTTATAAATTGTTACTTACTTGGACTCTCTGGTTAAACATGTTCGCCTCTGTTAGAGCCATTTATCTACTGCCACTGGCTTCCGTAGGAAAACTGTCCCTCTGCATCCTTCTCCCTCTGATATAGTCACGTTGTCTGAATAGAAGCTGCTTGCCCTTTCATGACTTTGCTACTGCGGCTGCAGTAACAGATTGATGTGTAGACACCGGTTTACCACTCTGGACAGTGAGTGGCTCTGCTGGACTTACTACCCAAGACGGGGCAACCAAAGTTCCTGCCTAAAAGCTTTCAACTGACTCCTGCAAATGAAAGTTCTTTTTAAATTTTTTTCTGGAGCTCTGTAGCTGTGTGAATGAATATCCCAACAGTCAAAGAAAGTGACTAACTAAAATTGTAAGGTTTGTATTTTGAAAACAACAAAAATGAGAGACTAAATGTAGTTGCTATTCGAAACACTGATTATAAACATTCCTGGCCGGGCGCGGTGGCTCACGCCTGTAATCCTAGCACTTTGGGAGGCCGAGGCGGGTGGATCACGAGGTCAAGAGATCGAGACCATCCTGGTCAACATGGTGAAACCCCGTCTCTAAAGATACAAAAAATTAGCTGGGCATGGTGGCGCGTGCCTGTAATCCCAGCTACTCGGGAGGCTGAGGCAGGAGAATTGCCTGAACCCAGGAGGCGGAGGGTGCGGTGAGCCGAGATCGCGCCATTGCACTCCAGCCTGGGTAACAAGAGCGAAACTCCGTCTCAAAAATAAATAAATAAATAAAAAATAAATAAACATTCCTAAGGCCAGTACTTTCTTGTTTTTGCTGTGGTTTGGCTATGCCATCCAATTAGACATTTTGCTTAAGGTATCTTGAATCGATGTTCTGTTGTCTATAAGCCAAAAATCTTATCTAGTGTAGCTGACATTCCAATTCTGGTATTATTTTCTTCATTTGTGTGCATTATATGATTATAAGCACTGCAGACGTTTACAGAGTGTGGCCCTTGCTCTTTATCTAATAGAATGTAAGGATGTATTTCATTAATTTTAACCATTTTCTTGTATTTTATGTAGTCTTTAAATATTTAGTAAACGTTTAAAAATAGTTTTAGTTTTATGAAAGAATAGCAATAATTTTAGAGTTCCCCTATTTGCCACACCAAGGTTCCCCTGCTATTAACAATCTTGTGGTTCATGTCTCACAATTAATGAACTGGTATTTATATATTGTTATTAAAGTCAACAAATTGTGTTTTCCCATTTTTCTCCTCATTTCTTCCTCTGTTCCAAAGTCACATCTAGGTTACTACATTACATTTGGTAGTCATGTCTCCTTAGATTCCTCTTTGTTGAGATAGTTTCTTAAATTTTTATGGTTTTTTATGACCTTGACAATTTCCAGGAGTTCTGGTAAAGTATATTGTAGAATGTCTTCAATTGGAGTTTGTTTAATGTTTTTCTCATGGTTAGATAGTGGTGATGATTTTTTTAGGAGGAAGTCTGCAAAGGTGAAATGCCCTTCTCTGGACATTGTATTAAAGTATGTAGTATCAACATGCTTTATCACCGTTGATGTTAACCTTGAACTCTCATTTGGTAGTGACTGTCACATTTCTTCACTATGAGGTTACTCCCTCTCCGCATCCCCTTTTACATAGTGTACTCCTCCTAATTGGGAAGTCACAACGTGCTGTCACACTTGAGGAAGCAAGAAAAATGTACTGCTTTGATGGAGTGGAATCTTTCTGCATTGGAAATTTTTCTATTCTGACCATTTATTTTATAATTTATTTATATAAGCATAGACTCATGAATGTTTATTTTATTGATTAGATCATAATTTAATACTATGTTATTTTGTTTCTCAAATTGTTCTAGGTTTTGGTTATTGGGAGTTGCTTTAGGCTGACACCTTTGTCACTTTTACATGCCCCTAGAGTTTGTTTTTTGAGCTGTTTCTTCCTTTCTGTCACTCCAGGATGCTGCAAGATTATCTTGCATGCTTCTTTGTCTTAGCTCTAAAATCATTCATTTTTTTTCCCATTGACTCTAGATTCCTTTTACTGGAAAATGCTCTTAGAACACAAGATCTGGGTGTGGGGGTATAATATTTATTATTTTGAAGGCAAAGTTCAAAAAGTTAGCATAGATATGTAGAGAGCTAAGTATACTAACAAATATGTACACCTGTATACATCTAATAATTGAAGGATTATGAGACAGAATGTAATTGTTGGTATATTCGTTTTTCAATAGTAGAACTCTTGGTCTACTTTCTAAGTTTCTGTTTTCACTATTAACTCTTCTATTTTCTTCTTACATTTTTGTCATTTTTTTGTCTAAATAGCTTCCAATACCCTTCATTTCCCTCTTAGCTTGCAGCAACTCACCTGTAATAGGTTAATAAATAAGTGTTTTGAAATTGCCTCTAGCCCTCTACAAATACAAGAACCTTTCAGAGTTCAACATGAATGGTATTAACGCAGACATTCTGGCAGTCATTTACTCTGTTCAGAGTTCTTCCTTTTTCATTTTTCTCCTCCTTTATTATACTAGTGTCTTGGTTTTGCAGTGTTATCTTGGTTTTATTTTATAACCCAGAGCTTCAATTTATAGTATAACTTCTAGATAAATTTGATGTTACTATGTTGTTAATACAAATAGAGAATTAAACTAACAATTTGTTCTTTCTCTGTTTTATGTTATTACAATGCATTGTAGCAGCTCCAAAGTTGCCTTTTCCCATTCTAATCCTGATCCCTGTTAGAAACAAATTTTTGGTGCTGTAGAAGAAATAGCACCTGAACATAACGGTTTTTTAGCAAGGCAAATTAACTTTTATAAGAAGGGTGCAACTTGCGGATGGAGCAATGGTAAGAGCACCAGGAACAAAGGAAAACGGGGGTTTCTATTTTTAACACAATGGGTTTTTACTTCTGTGTTCTGTCTTTATTGGCTGGAACTGGACTGCACAGTTTAAACTGGTCCCATTGGCTAATTTGAAGGGTGTAGGGAGGGAGTCACACTAGCAGGAAGGGCAACTTTGGCAGGAGGAACCCTTGTGGCAGGAGGGGCAATTTGCTGTGTGAGTGGAACGTGGGCCCTGTAGATAAGGACTGGCTGAAAAGTTGCTTATTGAGACCAGGGCAGGGAGACAAAGAGAGTAAGGAAGTAAGGAACTTCCTTACTTGAAAGCAGGGAACAAGGAGCGAGGAAATTTAAACAAGCTAAACCTTTGAAAAAGAACTTTTCAACAATCCCCATGGATGAAAACATTCAGAGAAAACTTACTTAGACGTGAAGCATCATGAAAGCACATACAATTCAATTTTATTTTTTCCCTCTATTTTAAAGAAAACTGTATTCTCACAGGATGGTGAAAATACTACTTAATACTTACACGACAAAATGAGTTTACTCTAAATTTATTGTCTTGCTGCCTTTTGTTTATAACCCCCCCTTCCTATCTTCATTCAGTTTGCTATTTATATTCTGACCAGCTATGATTATATATTTTTTGTTTTTAATTCTAAAATACATATTGTATTCCCTTTAAATCTCACTTCCTGATATTTAATTTTAATGTTTCTAACTTTGAGACACTCTATTTAACTTCACGGTTGTATCTAATTTTTTTTTTTTTTTTTTTTTTTTTTTTTTTTTTTTTTTTTTTTTTTTTTGAGACAGAGTTTCACTCTTCTTACCCAGGCTGGAGTGCAATGGCACAATCTCGGCTCACCGCAACCTCCGCCTCCTGGGTTCAGGCAATTCTCCTGCCTCAGCCTCCTGAGTAGCTGGGATTACAGGCACGCGCCACCGTGCCCAGCTAATTTTTTGTATTTTTAGTAGAGACGGGGTGTCACCATGTTGACCAGGATGGTCTCGATATCTTGACCTTGTGATCCACCCACCTCGGCCTCCCAAAGTGCTGGGATTACAGGCTTGAGTCCAGTTTGGTCTTTCATGACTCAGTTATCAAAAGATAATTTGGAGGTCTTTTGTGGTGGTCTCATTGCCTAGATATTTAGAGTAGGGTAAATGGCTTCTACTGAGATACAAGGAAGGTCTAGGGGTGTCTAATCTTTTGGGTTCCCTGAGCCACACTAGAAGAAGAAGTGTTTTGGGCCACCCTTAAAATACAATAAAACTAACAATGGCTGATGAGCTAAAAAAACAAATCCAAAAAACTTATGTTTTAAGAAAGTTTACAATTTGTTTTGGGCTACATTCAAAGCCACCCTGGGCTGCATGTGGTCCAGAGGGCATGTGTTGGACAAGCGTGGTTTAGACAATGGTGTTTAAGGAAGAGAAGTATTGGCCAGCTGACTGTTTTTCGGTCCTACCTGAAATTAGCCTTAAATCCTACCTGCCCTTTATTTTCATCCTGCTTTTATAGAGCTCTTGTTCCTATGAATCTCCTACCATTCGTTATCCTGTATCATCTCTTCCCACTGTCTCAGGAATTGTGGGCTAACAAGAACACAGGAATCTTCCCTCTGTGGTTCTGGTCAGATGAGTACAGGAGGACAGCAAGTCAAATTTGGTCCAATGAGAGAAGAAATTTCCTTTCCCCTTTTTGTTCCTGATATGTAAAGCATGATGAAGATTGAAAGATGGAGAACTGCTCCTGGCTCCATGATACCTGAGTTCTCATACATTTTATCGCCTACCTGCTGAATTTGCTTAAGGCAGGCAAAGACAAAGCACTAAATTTTAGAATTAATAATTATTGACCTTCTGGAAAGGAAAGTGTCATGTACTCTGTCATCTCACTTTTACACGTTCAGACATTTAGCTTTCAAACATATACTCAGGGACATTTTCGTTAAGAATGAGGAGGAATCTACCTCTGATGAAGAGCATTTTGGTTGTTTGCACTATAATCAGAATCAATGTTAGTGACACATTTGCCAGTGACGAAGGATAGTGGCTTATCTATTTTATTGGTGTCTTCCTATTCTAACTTTCTCCTGTTACCTCAAACTAATTCATCATCTAACTTTTCTTTGATGCTTTGGACACTCATATCTCTTTATATAAAAATTATAGATAAAATTATAAAAATTATATCTTTTTATATAAAATTTTATATAAAAAATGGATTTTTTTCTATGTTTCAGAATAAGTATTAGAACTTCTGTTGGTTTTGATCTAGTTAAATTCAATGCCTTGGATTGAATTTTCATTTATTTCTAGGAGAATTGAGATTTCAAACTGATCAGCATTGCAGTAAGTGAAATCAAAGTCACAAAAGTTCTTAAAAATTATTAACATCGTATAGTCATGGACTTTATTGAGTACTGACAAAAAGATATTAAATTAAATTTTATTTTATTATTAAGACTAACAGCCTGACTAGCACATTTAATGAAGTATAGCCATAATCAGTATGTATCAGTTATATATGGCAGTTAATTTATATAAGGGGTAGGTAGTTAACAATGTCTTAACATGTATTGAGACAACCTGCCAAATAAAGCAGGGAAAATTCTCATGAAACTATTCAGATTTCAGGTGGGAAGGGTAAGTTATGTTTGGAAAGCAGAACTCAAAGTTTTGTACTCATGATTCATGAAAATGTTCACTATCAAGGAAGCTGAAATGAAATACTATTCTGTTGGAAAGCAGAACTTAGGAAGATGTAATTCTCAACGCAGGAAAGACAGCGCAGCTGTCTTTATTACAAGTTAGTATTTGCAGAACGAACGTAAATTTCCAGAGAATAAATTAGAGAAAGCAAGATGGGAAACCAGTCCTGCAAAAAGACTATGGAGCTTTAGAGGTTACTGGAATCAGAATTCAGATTCAGAACACCACATTCTGCAGACTGGAGTATGTGAAGGAGACTTACTCATTGAAAGCTAAGTGCTAATACATGGTCGTTTTAATGCATGTAATGTATTAATAGGGAAACCAAGAGTTAAGAGTTGGCCATTCTCATGCTCCTTCACAGTTTTGACAAGATCATGATTGAGTGCAGTGACAGAATGCTGTAATTAGCCTCAGGAAGTGGCTTTGCTAATGAGTGGAATAAGGAATTTTGTTTAAAACCAATCCCCATTCACAGCACTAAAATGCAGTAGCTATTGTAAATTGGATTATCTAATTTCTTTCTATTCTGATGAGCAGTACTAATAAAGATGAGTCATTGATTTCTAAAGTCTGAGAGAGAAGCAGTCTATACGATGTTGTAATGGAATTGAGATCTGTTCTGTTACTAGAAATAAAAATTTCAAAAAGTTCCCAATTAGTAATGAACAAAAACCAAAGAAGACGGTAGTAGTACATTAACTCTTATAAACAGGCTACATATTCTGGATGAAATTTTGTAAAAGTGCTTGAAGATAAAAGATTTTCTGACTCAGAAAAAGAGATTCTTTTTTTTTTTTTTTTTTTTGGAGGTGCAGTTTTGCTCTTGTTGCCCAGGCTAGAGTGCAATGGCACAATCTTGGCTCACTACAACTTCTACCTCCTGCATTCAAAGGATTCTTCTGCCTCAGTTTCCCAAGTAGCTGAGATTACTGGCATTTGCCACCATGCCCAGCTAATTTTTTTTATTTTTAGTAGAGACGGGGTTTCTCCATGTTGGTCAGCCTGGTATCGAATGCTCAGTGTCACCTCTAGTTCCCAATGTGCTGGGATTCCAGACATGAGCCGCTGTGCCTGGCCTCAGAAAAAAAAAATTCTTAATAGACAATGGATATTTCTACATGAAAAACAAATTAACCATTCTTAGGTAAATTAATGTGTTATATTAATACATTAAATAACTATCATTTTCTTTCCACAATTTTATAATAATCAGTTGTTTGTACTTAATGTTTTTCTATATAATTTGATATGATTTAAAAAGACAAATTTATAGAATGAAGGTGCTGGAATAAAAATGTCCCTGAAGAAAATAGATTCTCATTTCTTACATTGTTGCACACTCACTCTCTCCTCAAAAATTAGAAGAGGGAAAAAAGCTTAAATGATATGCTAAAGACCTTGTGAGTTTATGTGTAGAAGAGTTAGGTCTAAGTTTCACACAAATTTATGTGCAATCCGAATATTCTCATTTATTTCATCTTTGATTTTGTACCTTTGATTAGCAATATTAGAATTACGAACTGTCTGGAAAAATTTTGGAGAGTGTATCAATAGTAATCATTTTTTCAGAGTTGTAGTTCAGTAATTCATGAACAAAAGTAATATTTTAAATTACATCAATATGATATAAATAATGTCTTCCTTAATTTCCATGTAATTATCAAGATTAAAATGTTGCCACTCTAAAGTACGACTACCTTTAATGACATTTTTTTTTGTGTTTATAAGTATTTGCGATTTTTTTTTCTTGAAATCTACTGAGGGTGAGTTGGGAAACAGTCACTGAGATGGTCTTTTCTGACGACACCGTAGCACGTTCGGGAAGGTCAAACTCCACCTCAGGTTTGGTAATTTTCTAGAAAGACACAGAATTCACTAAAAGCTGTTGTATTCATGGTTACAGCGTTTTTTAAAAATGGAAATAGATCAAAATCAGCCAAAGACGAGGTACATGGGGTAGAATCCAAGAGATTTCAAACATGGAATATTCAGGTTTGGTTTTTTCATAGTCATGGACATTATTAACTTCTACTAGCAATGAACATGCATATAGTGTTAACCAAGGACATCCTCTGAAACCTTGGTGTCCAGGGTTTTTACTGGGCTTTGTCACATAGACATGATCCCTTTCTCGCATGATCCTCCCTAGTCCCCAGATTCTCTGAAGCTATTAAGCTAATATCTGTCCCCTCAAAGCCTTAGATTATATGGCATAGCTCAAGAACAAAGGCACTCTTACCAGGCAGAACATTTCCAGAGCTTAGCGATCACTCCCTAGGAGCTGAGGGCAAAGGCCAGACCACACTCTGGGCAAGGTTCAGTTCTTTGCTACATGCTGAGAAATGTATTTGTTATTTTCTCTGACAGGAAAAAATAATTATAAGATTATTTCCAAATGAGGGGAACATGGAAGCCTGAAAATGCTAAAATAAATGTATAATCAGGAATAAACAAAGAGGTTACCAGCATGAACTATGTAGCTTTAATTAGTTGACCAGAAACAATAGGTTTTTGTGTCTTCTTGGAATATTGTAACAGAAAATCGAGGATCATAAAAGTAAGGAATAAAACTCATTGAGGGAAGGCATAACATTTATAAACAACGAACAACAACAATAACAATCCCTGAAGCTAAGTCCCTCAAAACTCAGAGTGGATACAGACAACTGACAAATAGTGAAACTTTAGCCTAAACATTGATAAGTTTCTCTAATTAAGTTAATCATTTTCCTCCCTTAATCAAGGATAACACGTTACATTACCAAAATAGAACACAATTCTTAAGTACCTGATGACTAAAACTAGACATATATGTGTACATACATACATGTCTAGATATATTTTTATTTGTGTGTGTGTGTGTGTGTGTGTGTGTGTGTAGTCAGCCCTTGATGTCCCTGGGTTCTATATATATGGATTTAACAAACTATTAATAATATTTGGAAAAATAAAAATGGATAGTTGTATCTGTACCAAACATGTACAGGTTTCTTCTTGTCACAGTTATTCCCTAAATAATACAGTATGACAACTCTGTATATAGCATTTAAATTGTATTAGGTATTATTGGTAACCTAGAGTTGATTTAAAGTATATGGGATGTGTGCAGCTTATATAAATAGTATCATTTCATGTAAGGGACCTGATCATCTACGGATTTTTATATCTGAGGGGGATTCTGAAACCAATCCCCTACTGTATATATGTATGTACACATGTTTATATGTATATGTGTATATATATGTCTGTAAGTGTGCATATAGTATGCTACAGAAAGAACATTATACTGTACTCTTCCATTTTTTTATACTGTGGAGACAACAGAGAGATGATAAAACAATCATGTGGAAGTTATCAGTTATATACTTTATCACCTCTGTTAACTTTCTATTACTCAAAGTAAGTTCTTTCCTACTTCATGCCCTTCTCAGCGTTTTTCCCATTTTCTGGGAAACTTCCTAATTTCATAATACTATTTTACAGAGTTAGCTCTTCCTCAAGCTAAAAATAAAATTGCTTCAGGAAAGCCCTACCTATTCCTCTAATGTAAGTCAGATAATTTTGTGGCAACATGCTCCTATGCACATTCACATAGGCTGTCCTGAAATAAATATAAATAAACATCTATTTGCAAATATACACATATTTATATATGTCTGTATATACACATATAGAAATATGTCTAGCCATGCATATTTATATGTGTGTCTATCATTTCTCAACTGACACTGTGCTTTAGCTTTTCAGTCCTCATTGAACACTGTAGTTGAAAAATGATTGATATAATATTTTTTTCAGATAAAACCCATAAGGACAAAACTATATTTATCTTGATCATTTTCTACTTGTCAAATATCACAACAGCTAGCCCATGATAGTCTTTGAATCAATGTTTGTTAATATTTTTTGAAAGAGTAAATATGTACTCTACATTAAAGTGGAAAAAGACAATGGTAAATAAATTATGAACCTAGAGAGCAAATACCTAGGTATATATTAGAAAAACCAAGAGTCAAGTATCTGAGAGGACAATAATGGACTCATTCAATGTCAGTAGTGACATTCAATGTCAGTAGTCCAGTAAGATGTCACTGGTTTTAGATACTGTGAGTTGATGTTATTTCTTAAAATAACGTAATTGTCATCAAAAAGTTATTGTTACAGAAGTATAAGCACCAAAGCCATAATGCAATCGATTTAAGCTGTTGTCTTCTAGCACCAAACTCGAACTTCTAGATTGGCTTTGTGATGGTGGAACTGAGATTTTGAACAGCACAAATTTGCCCATGAGGGGCCTTAAAAGGAGGCTATGAAAAGAAAGGGAGGCTTGCTTCTTCCAGTCTGCTCACTGGGGCTTCTCACTGGCTTGTAATTCCTGTGAGCCTCACTCCAATATGGCCTCCTCATACCTAAAGCAGGTGACTTATTCTGCGGCAGCAGCTGAATCCAGCTACCAGTTTTTCCCCGATGTACCTTACCAACTTCATGGCAACTGCCTCTCGGGAGCCATCTAAGCAGCGCTGCCTTCCTCAGGACCCCAGTTTTTCCCCAATGTGCCTTACCAACTTCATGGCAACTGCCTCTCGGGAGCCATCTAAGCAGCGCTGCCTTCCTCAGGACCCCAGTTTTTCCCCAATGTGCCTTACCAACTTCATGGCAACTGCCTCTCGGGAGCCATCTAAGCAGCGCTGCCTTCCTCAGGACCCCTCCCAAACTCAGTTACACCAGCACCAGCTGAACTTCCAAGTTCCTTCCTCGGGGGTCGTACTTTAGTCTCTGCAGAGATCTAAGTTCGTTTCTAAGTTTTCAAGGTTTCATAATTCCAGCATCTTTCTTCAGCCCTGGGAATGACAGTTGTTTCCCACAGCAGGTATATCTGTGCTACACCAGTTTTCTCTTTAGCCTTTAGTAATACTTTTAAGCATCAGGGTAAGATTTTTGTATCAAATTATCTCCTTCCAATAACTTGATAGATATGGTTGCCTGACTGGACTCTAATTGATACAGAGAGGAATATGCATTGAGAAAATAAGTAGTAAGTGAAGATAATTTGATAGAAGTGACTTGACAATAAAGAGAAGAGAGACAGATGTGGCTTTAAAGAATTGATGCAAGGCGTACAAAAGATCTGAGGATATTCTGGGACAGAAAGGAAATGTGAGTGGAATGAGAAAGCTTGAGAACTGATGAAATGGAGGGAATGAGTGAGACTAACAGCCCCAGAGGCAATAGAAGTCATTTATTCTAATGGATAACAGTGATGTGATTAGACTGAAAACAGTGTTCACTAGAAACTGGAATCTTCCCTAGAAGCAGAAGGAAAAAAAACAAAAAAGGACAGGTAAAAGACAGTTTAATGATACAGGAAGATTTTTCAGGGAAGAAAACAACTCAGGTATAAAAGAGAAAACAATTGAGAAACTTAATTCTCATTGAGGAAGAAGGTTTTGAACATCTGGCAAAAGAAATAAATGCAAATAATTCTTTTAAAAGGTAAACATTGAGACTGCTTGCCGTGTAGGTTTTGGTCATGGTCATGAATAGACAATTTATATAATATTTAGTTTGAGTTATATGAGTGAGAGCGCTTTTGGCTTCAAGTAACGGAGGCCCAATTTGAAGCTAATAGATATATATGAGGGTGGCTTTCATGAGAACTTATGAGTCAGGGAAACTCACATTTCTCCAAGGTGAAACGTCGAGTTTAAACAGCAACACAGACACCATCAGCCTTCATACTCGCTGTGATCACTTATTCATGCTTTCCATGGTCACTGATGCCACTTACTCTTCCTTTGTGATAATATTGTTCATCCAGCAGGAAACATAGGAAGGGCCATAGGAGACTTCAGCATCATTTTTCTGTTCCAGATAGAAAAGACACATGTATTTCAATGCAAGAAATCCAGGAAATCGCGGTAAAACATGGCCTGATGATTGCCATCAGCTATCACAATGACTCAGGGAGAAGTCTAGTGATGGCCCAGGGTGGGTCAATAGCCCACAATGTGGAAACTTGGGAAACTGGCAATTCCCATTCAAAATGTGCGTTGGTGTTGTATTAATTTTCAATTGCTATGAAACAGATGATTTTAAACTTCGTGCTTAAAACAACACAAATTCACTATATCATAGTCTCTACAGGTCTGTAGTCAAAGCTTGGCATAATTAGGAGCTAGGTTCTCTGCTCAGGGTCTCACGAAACTGAGAGCAAAGTGCCAGCTATGGCTAAGAGTTCAAGTGGAGCTCAGAGTACTCTTCCAATCCACCAGTCCTCTGGCTCCTACCCCAGCGTCAAGATCTTTTTAGGTGTAAGAATGAAATTCCCATCTTCTTCACGCTGTCAGCAAAGAATTTCTCCCCACTTGTAGAGGCTGGCAGTAGACCCTGGCTCTATATCCCTTCCATGGGCAGTTTGTAACATGCCTATTTGTTTATGTTCAGGCTAGCAGGAGAGCATCTCAATGATAACTTCACCTTCATTTAAGGAGCTCACCTGATTGGCTCAGACCCATTCAGCATACTCTTGCTTTTGAGTAACTCAAAGTCAACTGGTTAGGGACCTTACTTATGTCTCTAAAAAAATCCTTTTCACATATTATACAACATAAAAATAGGGGTATTGTTTCTTCATTTTCACTGGTGCTCTTCACACTAAGGGGAAGACATACAGATATTGTCCATGAGAGATGGGGACACTGGGGAGCTGTCCTAGTTTTATTCCTGTTGGTATAAGAAAATACCATACATTGAATAACATATAAACAACAGAAATCTATTTCTTATAGTTCTCAAGGCTGGGAAGTCCAAGATCGAGATGCTAGCAGATGTGATTTCTCTTAGACGGCACCTTTTCACTGTGTCCACACGTGGTGGAGGGGCAAGGCATTCTTTAATAAGTGCGCTAATCCCATTCATGAGGGCTACCCTCATGACCAAATAACCCCCAACAAAACCCACCTTATATTAGTATCAAATTAGTAATTCAGTTTTCAACATATAAATTTGTGAGGGGCACAATTGTTCAACCATAGCAGGGAGGAGTCATCTTAGTATTCTGCCTGCCACAGTCTAATTCCCGAGCCTAATGATTCATATCCCTCACACAAGCAAATGTCATTCACCCTCTTGAAGCATTACAAAGAGTCTCATTCTGTTATATTATCTGCTCAAAGTCTAAATTTCTCATCATCTAAATTAGGTGTGAATGAGGCTTCCACGTGTAATTCATTAAATACAGCTGTTGGGCACAATTCCTCCCCACCAGTGGACATGTGAAACTAAAGAGGTAAGATATCTCTTCTCAACACTCCTGACATACAATAATGGAGCAGGCATTGCATAATAGCTAAACACATCTGGGCTTGAAAAAGCAGGCAAAGGAATATGAGAAGGAGTGATTGGTCCAAGTTAGTTCTGAAATCCACACAGGAAAACACAGTTGGAATTTTTTTTAGGTTTAAAGGACTGGGAAGAATCACCCATAGCTTTTGACTTTGTCCTCAAGGCTCTCGGCTCCATTCTTCCTTGCTTTATTAGAGAAGCAGCATGTGTTTGCTGCTGATGAGTTTCGTTACCTTCTGTCATTAGAATTTGGGGATCCAAGAGCCTACTTTAACTTCATTTCTCTTACTCTTTTCAGTTTAAGTCAGGATTATTTCTGCTCAAACAATGTTTTCAAAAACTTTGTAGATCTTGTGTAAATTTCACTGGGTTTCACTTCAGTAGTCAAAGGCATATCCGGTAAGATTTTGAGATAAGTCATTCTCCATCTTTGGCTTCTACTGAGATGACTGAGGAACAATACACTTAAGCCTCATAAAGGCCCACTAGTTTGTTTGAGAGGATCTGTGAGGGATATTCTTAGTACCTTGAAAAGACCCTTTGTGTTATTGTTTTGACCTTTGATCTGTCATGTTGTAACAAAAGGTCATATAGTGACACATAGCTTCTTCTCCATGCCAAGTCTCTGGCAGCCATATGAGAATTTTAGAATCTTTTGCCATCCAGAGAGCTCAAAATAATCTATTTCAATAGAAGAAAATCATCTATTCCTTCTTCCTCTTTAACATTTCTTCCCTCAATTTCTCTTTCTCCTCATGATTTTATTATAAGTAGCAAAAGGAAACCAGGCAGCACCCTTAACACTATGAATGGAAATGTCCCTACCTAAGTTCATCACTTCGAAATTCTGCTATCAACATCGTATAGTTTTACTAGGGCTTCTGCCACTGTATGAGAAAGACGTCCTCTTCGTTAGGTCAGATTCTGTTTTTAGCTCTCATAAGCATCATCCTTAAAATCCTAATGTCTATTAGCAGTTTGTTCAAGACAATCTAGATTTTCTCTTAGCATGTGACTCAGAATTATTCCAGCCTTCACTCACTGCCTGATTTAAAAGCTGTGCCCACATTTTAAGTATTGATATCAGCCCCACTCTACTTCTAAGTAACAAAGTATACATTGGTGTTCATTTGATGCTATAATAAATTACTGAAAATTTAACAGTTTAAATTAACACAAAATTATTATTTCATGACTTCTGTATATCAGAAAGTCCAGGGGTAGCATAATTAGGTTGTCTTTCTAGGACCTCATAAAATGGAAATTAAAGTGTCAGCTGGGACGCCTTTCTCCTCTGAAGCTCAGAGTTCTCATCTGATTTCATTTAGTTGGGTTGACAGAATTCAGTGTCTTGTGTTTGTAGGACTAAGATCCATATTTTCTTGCTGGGTATTGGCTGATGGTCACCTCAGAAGCTTCTAGATGCTTCTTCAAGTTTGCAGTCATGTGGCCTCTTCTGTAGGCAGTTTACAACGTACATGGCTGTTTGGTTTAGGCCTTCTAGAAAGAATCTCAGTGATACTTCACTGTATTTGTCCATGCTCACACTGCTATAGTATTCCTACTACCTGAAATATGATAATTTATAAAGAAAAGAGGTTTAATAGACTCACAGTTCTGCACGGCTAGGGAGGCTTCAGGAAACTCACAACCATAGTGGAAGGCAAAGGGGAAGCAAGGCGAATGTTACCTGACAGTAGGAGAGAGCGAGAGCAAGGAAGTATCACACTTTAAAATCACCAGATCCAGATCTCATTAGAACTCACTCACTATCACAAAAGCAGCATAGGGGAAATTGTCCACATGATCCAATTACCTCCCACCAGGTCTTCCCCTCAACACATGGGGAATACAATTCAAGATGAAATTTGGGTGGGGACACAGAGCCAAAGGATGTCACTGTCTTTTGAATATCTCACATGGTTATGATATCCCATGCATTCAGCATACTGAACGGTGTCAGCCACACTGAAGAGGAGGGAATTATATAGGGTGCATGTGCTGGGGATGGGAGTCATGGGGGCCATCTCAGATTTCTTCTTCCTGCAGGTGGAGACAGTAGCAATTATTAACACTCTCCCTTCGCAGGGCATCACTCTGCCTTAAGTGAGAATTTTGCTGTAAAACTAAACTATGGATATCTTTTAAGTGTCTTTTCCCAAACACAGTAAATTTCAAATCACCAGATGGCACTATCCAACTGATTTGTCAAGACTGAAAATAAATCGTTCCTCATTTGTCTCTTTTTCTCACACCCATTATGTAATTCATTAGCAGGCCCTATCTTCATCTTTTAAGCTAGCCAACATCATTTGCCCTGACACCTGCACTAGCAGGAAGGTCTTCCACTTCTATTCTATACTCCTCTCCATGTTGCATCTTCTAAGAATGTCACCTGTGTCTTCCAATTTGATCATGTAAATAAGATACATATTTTTAAAAACCTTTTTGGCTGGAAACAGTGGCTCGCACATGTAATCTCAACACTTTGGGAGGCCACGGAGGGTCAGGACTTTGAGATCACCCTGGTTAACATGGTGAAACCCTGTTTTACTAAAAATATGAACATTTGCTGGCTACTATGGCACATGGCTATAACCCCAGCTATTTGGGAGGCTGAGACAGGAGAATAACTCAACCTGGGAGGTGGAGTTTGCAGTGAGCTGAGATCAGATCCTGTCACTGCATTCGAGGCTGGGTGACAGATAGAGACTCTGTCTCCATCATCCCTAACATCAACTTTTCATTACTGTCCCAACTTATTTACTGACTTCCAGCCACATTTTCCACTTATGTATTAGGATGATTACATATCTTTATTTTGTATATATGAGACCTGCAACATTGCTCTTGACATGACTATTTCTTCATCGTTCTAGTGCATTCTCTGTCTAGTCTACCTAAATTGCAATATCTTATTTACATTCTTTCCTATCAAAATGACTAACATTTATTTATCTTGTCCTTTAAAAAAATAATTATTTATCACATGTTCCTAACTTATGTTCTCACGTTTGAAACTCATCTCTGTTCCCAGAGAAGAGCACAGTTCATTCCTGCACTGTGATGTTTCACCTTACATCAAGAAGTAAGTGCTTCCAATCTGGTTCTCAAGACTTCAATACATGAACTGTCTTGCTAGCATAAGTCATACCATAGTTTCCTTTGAGGGGAAGTGGACAATGATGGATGTGATACTGTATAATAGGAATATTGTATTAGTTTATTCTTGCACTGCTATAAAAATACTACCCAAGACTGGGTAATTTATAAAAGAAAGAGGTTTAATTGTCTCATAGTTCCACATGGCTGGGGAGGCCTCAAGAAAGTTAAAATCATGGTAGAAGGGGAAGCAAGTTTACACCTTCTGACATGGCAGCAGGAGGGAGAAAAGTAGTGAAGGTGGAACTTGCCAAACACTTATAAAACCATCAGATCTTGTGAGAACTCACTGTTATGAGAACAGCATGGAGGAAACCACCCCCATTATCCAGTTAACTCCCACCAGGTTCCTCCCTCAACTCCTGAAGATTATGGAAATTATTATTCAAGATGAGATTTGGGTGGGGTCCCAAAGTCTAATCATATCAAATATAAACTGCAAAAAAGATTTGATAACAAATGTTAATGCAGCATTTGTTTAAGATGCAAACTAAGTGTGAAGTATGTGCTTGTAAGCTTGTTTAATTCTATTTGTATTTCTCTGATCCATAAATTTTTTATTCACGGTTTATTACTGAATATCAGACTTCATCTAATTTTGAGTCATGTTACATATAATTAAATGTACATATCATATTTACATACTAAAATTACTTTGAATTTAAGATCGTTTTAAATTTTGTATAGTAAATATTTAACCTTCTAAACTCAGTAAAAATGTTTATTAATTTTTAAAGGCAAATATGTTTAAAGGAATAAGCAAGGCAATGTGCATTTTTTAAACATTTATTGAAAGGTACATTTCTATGCAAATAGATAATAAAATAGCCAATCCGTGTTCCATAAAGCATTATGTGATTTACTTAGACATTTTAAAATGCATTTATGGAGATGCAGTAGGTATATGCAAGTATATGTGGGCGTATATGTACATAAATATCTAAATATGTCACAGTGATTTCAAACAATATGATGTCAAGCCCTATTTGTGAATAGTAGTCAGAGAGTTCACTAGTTGCTTTTAGAAAGTTACTTTTCCTATCTAGATTTGTTTTGTCATCTGCAAAGTGGATATAATAACATCCAAACAAAGAATTTTGTAAAGATACAATTTATATGGAAGTCCCTTGCTAGTGCTGCTCACATAATAAGCCCAGAGTAAGCAAAAACTAAGGCATATCGTTAGAGTAGACTAGTGGTTTGGAGACTATTAGTTTTCTATTGATGTCTTTAGAAATTATCACAAAATTTGAACACATTTACATAGCAAAAATTCATTTTCTTATAGTTCTATATTTCAGAATTCCAATGCAGGTATTACTGGGCTGGCAAGATAGCATTCCTTTCTGGGAGCTGTATGGGATAATCCGTTTTTTGTTTTTATTTTCTTATCTGAATTTTTGGCAGAGTTCAGTTCCTTGAAACAATATGACTGAAGTCTCTGTTTCCTTGCTCACTGTCAGCTGATGTTTGCTCTCATCTTTTAGAGGCTGCCCACCTTTCTCAGCTCATGGCCCCTTTCTCCGTCTTCAGAAGCAGCCCCAGTAGGTTGGATCTTTCTCATGCTTTGAATTTTTCCTGTCCCTTCTCTCACATCCTGTGCCCCACAATTCTGTCTTCCTCTTCTACTTGGATAGTCCTGAATTGGACCTCATTGGGTCCATCTGGGTAACACATAATGTTTTGCCTATTTTAAGGTTTGCTACCTCATTTATTTATTTATGTATTTATTTATTTATTTTTGAGACAGAATCTCACTCAGTTGCCCAGGCTGGAGTGCAGTGGCATGATCTCAGCTAACTGCAATCTCTGCCTCCCGGGTTTAAGCAATTCTCTGCCTTAGCCTCCTGAGTAGCTGGGATTACAGGTGCTCACCACCACGCCCAGATAATTTTTGTATTTTTAGTAGAGACAGGGTTTCACCACCTTGGCCAGGCTGGTCTTGAACCCCTGACCTTGTGATCCACCTGCCTCAGCCTCCCAAAGTGCTGAGATTACTGGTGTGAACCACCACGTCCGGCCAATGTGATTTTTATATTAACTTTTTTGGCCTCACTTGGAATTCTGAGGATGATCAAAGGATACATCACAGTTCTATTTGCAGCTGATATTTATATTTCTCTTCTGTTTCCTAATTCTAAATTTGAATCATTTCTTTGTCTTAAAGGAATGTCTTTATCAGAAATCACTTCCTTTTCAATGTTAATAATTATTTTACCAAGATTTCTCAATTTATTTGCCTATAGTCATAAGAACCTCTGGTGCTATACATGGGTTCTTCATTAGCTTGGTTTCTAGAGTTCTGTTTATATACCATTTTTTTTCTTTTATCATCTGCTCCACAATCTCATCCCATCTGGAAATTTAAAGAGGAATATTTTTCTTTTCCAAACTTGATAAAATTATGCCTGTTACAACTGCCTTTGACCACAAAGGGACAATTTCATCTTTGTGCTCTGAAGCCAGGAGCAGAGTTATAAAGACTGACCTAGTTTTGTCAGAGAGAAAACAACTTCTAGACTGACTCATACCTAGAAAGTATTTCCCAAGATACAGCAAACATTTATTTTATGTATAATTGCTTTGTTCTGGAGTCAAACACCCCTGCTGGCTGTAGCCACCTGGGTATTGCTGTTTAACTCTCCCATGAACACTTCTGGGGACCCTTGTCCACCATGGTTTTGTATTTTCACAGACATAATAGTAGTCTAGAGAAGTATGCAATTTTATATTGAACCCTACATGGCAGCTTTCAATAGCTAGTGATTAGCTAATGATTCAGTTATAAATGACCTAATAAACATAGGTTTTTAAAAATGACTATTTATAAAATATGTATAAAATATATTTAATCGCTGAAAGGATAGAGTACCTAAATTCACTTAAGGTATCAATTTAGTACTTATTCATTTTCTTTACTTATGGATCTATGATTAGATTCATACTTGTCTTCCCCATTTTAATTTGTAAGTTTGGCAATTCATACAACGTTGAAATATATTGAAAAACCTCTCCTAATCCCCGATTCTATTCCTTGGATTTCACAGTTTCTATTCTCAGTTCTTCTAATGGTCACCTCTGTAATTGTAAGTAATATGTTTGTACCCATTTATCATTTATTTATTCTGTTTATCAACCTAAACCCTATTGTTTTACTCTCTGCTGTGAGAGATAAGATAGCTGTCTGACTTACACAGTCTTATCTTTCCACCTTCCCATTCCCTTCATTTTTTCAAATATTTATTTAGGTTTTTATTTATTTTGTTCACTCTTACCTGAATACTATGTTCAAATGTAATCTTGATCCATCATATTTAGATAATATATCTTTGCTCGTTAAATGAAATGCTAAAATATATATGACTATTTCTCTGTACATCTCCTCCCCTCTTCCTCTCAGCTTGACATTGTAAAAGAAATTTATAACATTTACCTTTCATTATATAGCTATAATTATTTCGTGCTGTTTTTACTTGATTCTGAAAGACAAAGGGTCATAAACACTTTCTATTATAATACAGTGATATAAATCTAACCTTTGGAACAAGAATATTATTGAATCTATAAGGGTTATGAAATCTGCTTCCTCTAAAACTTATTCTTTTGAAGGAAGTTGGTGCAACACTCAAGACTAATTGGAATCGCTTTTTGAATACTCCATTAACTGAATAAAGTCATGTTACCTTCTAGTTTAATTCATATTTGGACTATAAGTTACATGACTATATTTCCTTTCTAAATTTTTTTATTTCTATTGTCAACCAAAACATGTAAGGCTTTCTTTATTACATCTCTTATGTCATAAAATCTCTTAATTCTGCTAATTATTAAACAGTGCTTATTAGATTGATTGTACCAATCTGTTGCAAAATGTGATGTCAACATTTATTTTCAGAGCCCTGCTGGGTGAAATCCACTGTTACTTCAATCTCATAGTGTATCATTTCCTTTATTTGGGGCTTCTTTTTTCCCAGTAAGCTTGCATTTTTCCCCACCATGAATGCAGATTTTACATTTATCAAACTAGCTTTTTGCATGATATTTAAACTCACACTGAACAAAATTAGCTGGACAGAATTTTTTAAGTGCCCATCCACATTCCTCTAGGATTTTAGTACTGATGTTGAACATTTTGACAACAGTAACATTTAGCCTTGAGACTAGTAACCTTATTTTTAAGGATATGACGTGTGATTGAGGTGGGTGGGTGACATGAACCTGTAGTCACAGATACTTGATATGCTGAGGCAGGAGGATCCCTTGAGTCCAGATATTTGAGTCAATGAGTCCAGCCTGGGCAGCATCGTGAGACCCCTTCTTTAAAAAAATGAAAATGAAAAGGTGTGAATTAATGTGTTAATGTGTGACACCTCTATTTGAAATGCATTTTAAATGGAAATCAACCTTCTGTGTTGATCCTTTGTGTTTTATAATATTCTAACATATTTTATATATTTACCTTTTATTCCATTATATGTAGAAGATTTCAGTTCCATCTCTACATTATTCTATTTAATTATTACTATTATTAATTGGAGCAATTATGATATCTATTTACAAGTCTTGTTTCTTATTCTCTAACCCATCTTCTTAAAAATGGAGTATCTCTGGGGACTTGTATATGGAACTTTGCACTTGCATAGTTTTTCTAAAGTATTCGTTTCCTCTGAGATTCATTTTTTATGTGGCTATTTTTATTTCTTTTGTGCTTTAGGTTTCCCTAGGCATCTGATTGTCTTTTTAGGTCTCATCACTATTGTGAAAAGAAGACTGATAAATAAAAAGGTTGTTGTAATCGTGGGAACTATAGTTAATAGCTATATATTGTATACTTCAAAATTGCTAAGAAAGTAAATAAGCGCTCTCACCACAAACCACGTATGTGAAATTATGCCCATGTTACATATTTTATGCCCATGTTACATTTTTTAAAACATCACTGTACAACTGTATAACTATATACAATTTTTATTTATCAATTTAAAAATGTTTAAATAAAAAAGAGGTTGGCTGCGTGGCCTTCCCCTGTTGTGACAACACTTCTCTCTGTGTTGCGGTGATGCTAGCATTATGCTCTATCTGTGGTGGAGTTGTGTGTGGATAGGTGGTTTCACTTGATCTTGTGTGGACTGCGATCAGGTTAATGACTCTCTTCTCTGGTGTTCTCACTTCCACCTGGAAGGTGATCACTCAGCCTCTTCAGATAATTCCCCCATCTGAGTACAATAACCAATGAAACCAGGGTGAGAGTGGCCAATCATGTATTTTTACGCAAATGTTGATTCCATGGATTATCCCTGTGTTTGCCACATCTCCTATACCTATAGAAGACTGGGCAACTTGACCCCAGGATTACCGTTTGGTTCCTCAGAGCTGAGACCCCTTTCCTAGACATTTTCACTAGTAATGCCCAGGCTGCATTGAGTCTATCCCTGTCTAATGGTCATGGTTGTTGGTCTGACACACAGAGTAGCACATGGAAATTTAGAGTACGTGGATGACCAGCATGAAGATTTATGGTCTTTTTGAAATAATATTTTAAAAATTATTTAAATATTTTTATTCAGAAGCAATTTCACACTTAAAATATTTGAAATTCTCTCTTTTTCACAGTGATAGAGAATAAAATTGCATCAAATCTTCCCTTCTCCCAGCTGTACACCCTGGTCCTAGACTGTGCTACAGCATTAGATGGTCAGGTAACTCATTTAAAGAGTAATGGGCCTGAACAGAATCAGTCTTTTGAGAATTTACTTGAGAATGCCTTTTCCCCACCTTCCCAAGTCATTTAACCCTTAATAACTAGCTGTTTGAGAGCTTGTCACTCTTCAAACCTCACTCTCACATAAAGTCTTGAAACTTGTTTGCATATCTTCCCAGCACTTCTCTTACCTCCTCTCGCTCAAAGGCTCTCCCTTATCTTCTTTTTAATAAAGATAGCCCCACCCATAGCCTCCTCACTTCCCCAAACTCAGATTCTGTCTCCATCTTTTCAGTCTCATAACTTTTTTAAGACAAAACTTTGAACATCTTTCTGGCATCAAAGCAAGCAAGGTTAAAACCTCTTTGATGTTGAGGAAGGAGAGGGAAGGAGGACAATTCACACGTTAATATACTGTACAAGGAGCACATAGCCAAGCTGCAGTGACCAAGATAGCCATCACCACATGGCACTCCTTTTTCCTCCAAGTATTTATTCATTACTTGTATTCAATAAATCACATTCACAGTCAGTGGGTATTTGCTCATCATCTGAATCAGCCTCTGGAAATTACAGAGGAGAGAGACTCTGTAATTACCCCTCTCTCCCTCAGGCTAATGTGTAATGTGGCAATGTCCAGTTGCACAGACTAGGACCTCTGTGTTCTTAAATTTGTATTTGTCCCCAGAGCACATTTTCATTCACCAGCACAATAGGTTGAAAGAAAAGAAAAGGATAGTTCACATAAAGGGTGGTAAATGGTATTTCTCAGTCTCTATCTTCTACTCACTACTTTAGAGCATCCACGACCATTCAACTATTTCTTCCAAAATCTCTTAAGCAGATTCCCAAAGCAGTACATTCAGCCTCTGCTTGTACTGACTGTCCAGCTCTTGTTGCCTATACAACATCTTGAAGATGCATTACGACCCTTATGTGTGTGTTTTATCAGGCCACTATGATAACTGTGGTCATGTTTTGTCGAGAATTGCTGTGACATACCACTGAGATTGGTGTCACTCATCAGCACTGAAAGGCCAGTGGGATGCTAGTACCTTTGTGATGTCCACATCAATGGTGTTGTCACTGTTTTCTTTTGACAGGCATGCTCCCTGGACACCACATTGCTGTCCAGTGAATTCACTGTAATGTAATAGAGAACATCCATTCACCAAATGAGCAGTTCTAAAATGTTGATATTTTTTGTGTCTGTGAAGAGCAGCTTTTTGATTCTGTGAAATAGATATATAAAACATATATGTATATGTAATTTATGTATATATAGCATATATGTATATACAACATATAAATCAGAGAAATTACACATGTAACCCATATACACAAATTACATGTATAACACACAAATTATATATATATATATATGTAATTTGCTGTTAATTTATTGTCCTTTTTTTCCTCTGGAGAATTAGGCATAAGGGCATGAAAGACCAAAGGATCAACTGAATGTACATGTTACAAAGCTAAGTAACAGACACCGCTGGTCCTCAAACCAAAAGCTCAGTTTTCTAAGGAGAGCTCCTGAGGGAGAGATGAAGCAGGCTACTGAACAGACAGCATGGTGTTAAGGAAGAACTGCCTTTCTAATTTCCTGACTGGCATAGGCACTGAGCCCCTTACTGGTGTTGAAATCTCTTCATAAAGAACTTTCTGGATAAAAAATGGCTGGTGTTTCAAATGCCAACATTTCATGAGCTAATACTTTAAATGTTGATAATAGCTCCATCCTTTCTGATTATGCTTCAGGAAGACCTTGGATTGTGGCAATAGCTGTATTTGTTAGTCTCACTCTCTTCTTTTTCTTTTTCTTTTGAGATGGAATCTCGCTCTGTCACCCAGGCTGGAGTGCAATGACACAATCTGCACTCACTGCAACCTCTGCTTTCCGGGTTCAAGCAATTTTCCTGCCTCATCCCTTGGGGAACTTGGATTACAGGCGCATACCACTATGCCCAGCTAATTTTTGTATTTTAAGTAGAGACAGGGTTTCATCATGTTGGCCAGGCTGGTCTTGAAGCCCTGACCACAAGTGATCAGCCTGCCATGGCCTCCCAAAGTGCTGGGATTACAGGCATGAACCACAGCACATGCCTAGTCTCACTTTAATGTGTTTCACGAGAGAGCACTTCTCTGAGTTGTCCTAACGATATTAGTAAAAATTTGGTAGAAATTTGTGGGCTGCTAATTACATACTATCGCCCTATTTTTAATGTCCTCATTTTTTTTTAAAGAAGTTCTTGGCTTACATCAAAGGGGGCACATATCTTTAAATTCTGTGGGAGCTATTCTTCTCTAAAGTGAAGTTCATATCTTTAGATGAGATCCTTTGTAGTGAAGACTTTGCAAGGCCAATCATGGCTTGTTCTTCTGATGTTAATGTGCAACTAAAATAAAGCAGCAGAGTATTTTCTACAAAGAAGGATTTCATGCTTCTATCGTTCTATTAAATTAAAAGTAGGAATATACCTAGGGCTAGAATCTATTATTCAAAGGGATCTGTCAAACAACAAAAATTTTAAAAAGCAACACCAGGTGTTAAAAGTGACTTCCTGTGAGCAAAGTGAAGTGTGAGGTTTATGACAAAGTTTATAGCAGTGATATTACTTGATTTTAGGAATTTTAAAAATATTTTGTCTATTGCATTTATGATTCTTTAATAATAGATTAAAATTTGTTTAGTGTTATACTTTTTATTAATTTATTCTATGAAGACTTATTTTCTATAATTTTTTTAGACTTCACCAATATCTTCCATAACACACTCAGTTATGCTAGATAGAACATGTATTCAGTATTATATATGTGAAGCTGCTATATTTCCTATTAGCTATGATATTGAGCAAAATAAATAGAAGTGAATATATAATACTTACTATAATTGATTGTTTTTATTAATAAGAATTGAGAAGACTTTGTAAAAATACCTAGCACAGTATCTGGAAGAGATTTGGTGGATAATGCCCCTTTTCTTACCTTATGTCTTTATAATAAAAAGAAGAAAGAATTTTAATCAGAGCAACACAATTTTACACTAGGAAAATAGTTGTTTAATTCAGTCACAGTTTTTAGCCTCAGGCAAAGTACACATAAATATAAATCTTTATTTAGTTTATCTAACTGCAAAAAAAAACAGTACTGTATACTTAACATGTCTTGAACAAAATTTCTCATAATTTAAGAGAATATAGTCTTTTCTCTGGACTAAAATCATAGGTGATAAATTGTATAAATTTATAGAGTTTGAAATTATGCACCAAGCTTTCTTAAGAATAAACTGAATAGTACAATGATAACCTATCATTTATATTCCTCTATTTACAACCTAAATTTGGTAGTTACACATTATTCCCTTACCAATTCTCTTCACTCCACTACATTTAGTAGTTCTCCAAAGCAAACTGAAGTGTAATAACAAGTTTGTTATTTGTACTTTACAGTTCAATAGCTGTAAAATCAAATAGGAATGATTTCTTGTTTGCTTAATATAGATTTTAAGAATATATATAAATATTTTTGTTAAATTTAAGGGGATCATTTATTTGAATTGCATAAAGAAAAATGCAATTTAAAAGTAAATTTTCTTGAGCTAAATGATCAGTAGTTTTTCAAGCATGTCATGAAACAGCACCTCTGTCCTCACTTTATGATTAATACATAAGTTAGTCTTGAATATTTAAACAAAATACCCACTTGCTGGTTTATGGACTAAACATTCAGTAGCTCTTTTTAAACCAAGGATATCCTGCAAGTAACACAATAAAATGTATCAAAGAATTCAAATTTCATATTGTGGAAGAAGCTTTATTTGAATTCAATGAAAAAGTTTTCCATTTATGAGGCAGATTATTCTTTTAAATTTTCTTTTTGACAAAACAGAAGAAAATCACTTATGTGAAAGCAAAATTGGTGCTTTAAACCTAGAAGATTTAAATATAAAATAATTTCATAAATTAACATTTGTAGATACTTATGGGTATAATGTAAAGTAATTTAGCATGGAAACATCAACAGAATGTATTATGACACTTCACCTTTAAGGTTGACAGAATATAACAATATCAAAGATGGAAGTTGTATAATATATAATATTGTTATCATCAGTCAAATTGAGATGAACCAAACTAACTCCATCTTAGCTGTGAGCCTGACTGACTCCATCTTGGCTTCTCTTCCCTGCACCATTTCTCCCTTTAGTACATACCTGGGCCACACTGTGCTGGGTCATGTTGTGCTTAAAACTGTAGAAACATATAACCATTGTAACGATATCCTGCTTGACAAGCCCACTTGCTATTGTGAATATGCCCTTGATTATGTGGAAAGTACTGAATGCCCCCCTTGGTAACCAGCAATCATGGGAACCACTTGTGTATATCCTCCTTAGCTGATCAACAGTCATGGGAGCCTCCTGCCTCCTAGTTACCAGTCTCCTCCCCTAACTTGCTTATTCTGCTTCTGTAAAGTTCCACTTTGCCCCCTTACCCTGAGCAACATATAAAAGGAAATTAAATCCCTTCCCTGTGGCTGAGAGATCTTGAGCGTGAGCTGACTCTCGGTCACCGGCAATAAAGGAATCAATCAGATTTCGAAGTGTGGCGCTTTCCTAACAACTCACTCAGATGTAACAAAATCTCAAATGCATAATTTTATAAAAAGTATATGCTGATAATTTACTGTGTTTATTTTGACATTTTCTAATATACTGTAATTAATGGATGTATATAAAACAAAGTAATAGAAATTAATAAGTAAATAAAATACATAATGCTACTTAGTTGTTCTTTGTATCCTTTTCTAAAGAATTATCAAGGACATGTATCAAAATGAACCTGCTTAACTGCATTATTTTTTCTTACCAGCATTGTATCAGGGGGATATTTTCTAAATAATACAAGTAGATCCGTTAAGTACATTTGTATTGCCCTAAGAATCAAATTTAACTAGTTGAAATAATTCAGTTTATCCTCATATCACATACAAAAAGAATTAAAAAGACAGATTTTGTAAGATAGGTCTATCTGTCTAGTATCCATTTATCTATATTATTAACATCAATTTACTTTCATCTCTTCAAGGGTCTTTGAAACCAAAGTACTTCTTTCTATGGAAATTTTTTACTTTTCTCTCATTTGTAAACTGATGAGAGTAAATTATAGTTCCTTAGACAGCTGAGATACTATCATAGCCTTTTTAGTTATATGAGAATGGACTTAGAGGCACAAAGAACAGCATCCAAATCCAAAGAATGGACTTAGAGGCACAAAGAACAGCATCCAAATCCAAAGAATGGACTTAGAGGCACAAAGAACAGCATCCAAATCCAAAGAATGGACTTAGAGGCACAAAGAACAGCATTTAAATCCAAAGAATGGACTTAGAGGCACAAAGAACAGCATCCAAATCCAAAGAATGGACTTAGAGGCACAAAGAACAGCATCCAAATCCAAAGAATGGACTTAGAGGCACAAAGAACAGCATCCAAATCCAAAGAATGGACTTAGAGGCACAAAGAACAGCAAAAGTGAGACTTTTTTTTAAAGAGAGAATGTCCTGTCTCTCTGGCTCATTTTCTTCTTCTATCTCTCTATCTTTCTCCCCTGTTTCCTTTCTCCCTCTCCCAGTTTCTCTTTTCATTCTTCTTTGAGGGGGAACATGCAGGCTAATTCCTTGATCCAGCAGAGAGAGGAACCCATCTCTTCTTGTGAGGATGGGATTTAGTTATTCACAAAGAGAATTAAAGCTTGTCATGTCCAATCTTCATCTGAGCCAAACTTAGGTCAAAAGACCAAAGGCTTAGGAATGGTATCTGAACAGCAATACTTTATCATCTTTTGCTTTTCCTTGTCCCTGGTTCAAGGGTTGTCCCCTTCCGAACCTGCAACATTCTCCCCCAAGGACTCTCCAGTGTAGTGTCGGAGTAAGGGACTGTGCTAACTTCTCTTCCCAAGTCCACAAGGGGCATGGTTTCAAAGGCAGAAATTTCCCAGTGACATGCCTGATCTGCCTTCTTTCACATCTCCATCCAGGAACTACAGTTCTTTGTCTAACTTTTGCATGCATGGGAAAGGTAAGCTGCCCAGGTGAGCTTTCTTTGTTTACAAAGCCCACCAAAAGCATTGGGAGGAGGGGCTCTATTGCAAGCCAGGAAGCCAATCAGATACCAAAGTCAAAGACAAATCACTCCAGCGGAAGTTTGAGGGAACTCTTCTCATGGGACAAGAACTTGAATGGGGCAGGAGTAACTCCCAGATTAAAAGTCCCCCTGTCCCTAACCTGTGCAGACTCCATCTCTGGATCTCCTCCCATGGCAGCATGGGAGCTTGTGCTCTCTCTCTCTCTGTCTCCCTACTTCTTTCTCTCTCTGCCTAATAAATCACTTTTCTGTAGAACTCTTTGGGTCCAATATTTACTTGACCAATATTACCACACCTCCAGGGCCTCTTCCCTCATTCCTGGGGCAGGGAGGCCAAAAAACTGGGATACCCAGTCACAGGAGTCTCTTTGACACCCTCTTTTCTTTGTCCCCTAGACCTAAAATTTTTGTCTCCCATTTTTGGCCAGTCTCCGTGTCAGAGGTTTTACCTGTGTACTCAGCCCCCTTACTGGAGGTTTCTTGTACACCCCTGTGTACTCTACACCCCTGTGTACTCAACACCCCCTTACTAGAGGTTTCTTGCACATCCCGAGACCTCCAAAAATGCCCAACCACTAAAGGCAGTACTTACAGTCCAACTTTTCTACCATGGCTTAAGCAAGAGTTTGCCTGGTTGCCACCGTGCCTGCTTTTCTCCCTCTGTCACCTCCACTGTCTTGTGAATAACAGTGGATTGATCTATGGGTTGATCTATGGCTTCTGTGGGGAACTGGTATTGCCCAGACAGAGTGGGCATGGGTCTCCACTCTCAGCTGCTGTCCCACTTGACACAGGGAGAGATCATGGATGGGCCCTTAGGTTTGTGAGAAACACACTCACCCATTGAAACCCAAAGAATGGATTTAGAGGCATGGAGAACAGCAAAAGTGAAATTTTTTAATAACTGTCTTGCAAGATTGGGTGTCTGGTGGGCAGGCACACCTGGGACAGACACAACTGGTAATTTATCTCCAGCATGCAAGTCCCTCCCCAGTTCCTCATTGGTCAAGTGCTATGGGTTTACAATCTTTGGGGATGTCACCTAAGTTTTATTATCCACGTTATAAGGTAATATCCTGGTCCTCTTCCCTGCTTAAGTTTCAATTTCCCATTAACAAAACTTTCTTCCCTTTATGTGTTGACCCCTCCTCTACATTCTCTTCACTTATTGTGACCTTTTAGGTGCATGAGCTGCATGGTTTGTTACATTTTTGGGCTGGCTGCCAGTTCTTAGATTTATCATGTCTTGAAAATAGACCATTGAAAATATTTTCTCAGTTATTACTGTGGCATATACTTTTATAGCTGTAAAATAAATATCTATGTAAAGGTGGTGTTGTTGAATATTTATATACATCCCTTCACTTACTTACTAGATGTATTCTGATCAAGTTATGGGAAATACAATTTTGATGAATCTTATTAATTTTCTAGAATTTTTATTCTTCATATACATGAAAGACCTTCTATGAAAGCCAATACTAACTTTAACAGAAAAATACTAGTGACATCTTATAAAATCTTTACAGAAATAATGTATTTTAGCATAATAATAAACTTTCTGTAACTACAGTCATATTTTCCCAAATTCTGAAAATTTCTTATCAAAATTCTCTACATAATTTACAAGTATTTCAACTTTTAAACATTTTAACTTTGTGATTCATTTTAATCTATCAAAATTGTCCACAAGTATTGTGAATTTGAAATGAGTGAAAAACTAAATATTATGAAAAAGCAAGAAGATGTAATATGGTGTAATATATGATGCATAGTTTCTTATATGCATTGATAGTGGAAAAACATCTGTCTCCATTCCCATAGTAATATATATATGTAGGAAAATTCTGAAAATTGGATTCTACTTAAAGAAAACTATTCAAACTATTCACTCAGTCTTTGAAATTACAGTTTTTTATCATTGTCTTGGACCAATAACTAAGGAACTAACACCAAGGCATTACAGAGGATTATTAAATACACACACACACACACACACACACACACACAAATATATATATACATATGTATATATATCTCCACACACACATACATATATACATACAAGAAAAAACATTTTATTAATTCACTGTATACTACACAAAATTCTATCTTTTTATGAGGCATCAAAAAGCATTTGAGAAACAGATATTCTCAACTGGAACATGTATTATTCATTTCACTAACAAAAACACATTTTTAGATTCATATGCCATAAAAGACTGAAAATGCAATCACAGACAACTTCAGGAATGAATGGGCCTTAATTATTGTTGACATAAAAGCATAACATACATAACAAAATGTGTTTCTTGAAATAATTAAAAAAATTAGAGTTTAGTTTCTGGATGGCTATAGAAAAACTGTTACCTCAGGATGGTGGAATCAGAATAGTTTTCATTGTTTTTCTTTGGGTCACTGTATTTTCTAATATTTCTGTAGTGACTGTGACAAAACTAATAATAATAAATGAAAAACCATTTATTTTAACTTTTGTGCCACTCTGAGAATGCCGATCATTAGCTAGTATCACACTACCGAAGTCACATTTCGATACAACTGTTTGCATTCAGCCAAATGTAAATCTAGAAAAGAAGGCTTAAAGAAACAAATAAATAAAACTGAATTGATAAGGCAAATGAATTCAAACTTTTTTTTTTTTTTTTTTTTTTTTTTTTTGAGAAGGAGTTTCGCTCTTGTTACCCAGGCTGGAGTGCAATGGCACGATCTTGGCTCACCACAACCTCCATCTCCTGGGTTCAGGCAATTCTCCTGCCTCAGCCTCCTGAGTAGCTGGGATTACAGGCACACGCCACCGTGCCCAGCTAATTTTTTTGTATTTTTAGTAGAGACGGGGTTTCACCATGTTGACCAGGATGGTCTCGATCTCTTGACCTCGTGATCCACCCGTCTTGGCCTCCCAAAGTGCTGGGATTACAGGCATGAGCCACCGCGCCCGGCAAATTCATACCTTTTGAAAGCTATCTAGGGGCATACTTTCACACTAAAAATTAGTGAACACCCCTGTCCCAATGAGACTACAAAAAATCATTTAACTTTGTGTCTACAGGGCAGACAATACTAACAAGTTAGGGCTTATGGCTTTATGATCACTACACTCAGCAAAATCAGGATTCCAATTTGATTTTCTCAAAATTAGTAATTTTGATACATCAAATTAGTCATTTGCACCTCTCTGAAACTCAGATTATTCTTACTATAACATTGATAAAATAGTAGCAGTTGTTTAAAAGGCATTTTACCTCTCCTAAGAAAGAATTAAAATAATGTATTTAAAGCACCAATGAAGAATACACATTTTTAAAGATTTATTTTCCTTTATGAAACAAAAATTTTAAAGGTAATGATATTTGATCAGGTGCAATGGCTCATGCTCGTAATTCTAGAATGTTGTGAGGCTGAGGTAGGCAGACCACTTGAGTCTGGGAATTTGAGACCAGCCTGGCTGACATGATGAAATCCCATCTCTACTAAAAATACAGAAAGAAACAAAACTAGCTGGGTGTGGTGGTGCCCGCCTCTAGTCCTAGCTACATGGGAAGCCAAGTCAGGAGAATCACTTAAACCAGGAGACAGAGGTTGCAGTGAGCTGAGATCATGCCACTGTACTCCAGGTGGGTGACAGAGTGAGACTTTCACTCAAAGAGATAGAGAGAGAGAAAAAAAGTAATGATCTTAATGATGTTTACTGTAAAATGTTTCTTCCTACCTAGCTTTTTCCTTTCTCTGCCCACTCTCATTGAATTTGTAAATGAAAATCATTCCAATGTTTTAAGTCCATGTTTTTGCCCACCTTTTCATGATTATACTTGTTGACAATGATTTTCACTGAAAGGTGAAGCTATCCATTTCCAGTTTTCTTACAAAATGCTGAAAATTTATAGAACTCTACTTTTACATATTGGAATTATTATTTTGCCTTTATAACTGTAGGTCTTAAAACAAAGTTTACATTATTGGGTTCTGGTTATTGCAGAGTTATGTTTACTAGAGTAGCCAGCTCACAGATAACAATCACAAACTCTAAACATGATACAAAAATTGAAGAATCTGCAGAGGGAACATACACAGGCAAGAACTAGAGGGATTCAGCTCTTGATTAAAGGACTGCACATGTGATTGCAGGGCAAGGTCATCACATGAATGACATGATAGCAGGAAATATAATGAATATATTTATGGCTGAAAACATGTTTAAGGAAACTACATTTCTTATAATGTACATGCAAGTTTCTCATAGGTTTGATTTTCCTTCAGAATAAAAATATGAAAAATGAAATATATAGATTATTTGAATATTAATTGACAGCACATCTACTGTACCAAATAAGCATACAAAAGCCAGTGTGTCGCTATTAAGGTAAAGCAAATTCTATCAAAAATATTGCCAGGGATGGAAATATGGTGGTACCTGCTGCAGAGGAACAAACCTAATATTCCAAAGTCAGAGAAGTTTTAAAGGTTTTTTTTTTTTTTAATGAATCACTGCATATAGTGAGTAAAATTGGGTGGCATACAAATCTAGCCAGAGGCATCAAACTAAAACACTTGGCATCAAATTACATCAGCTATAAAATCATCATCTTGTAGTTAATAATGAAACAATTAGTCCCTACCAGTGAATAAAGAAATAAGATTAGATTTTATTAAAGAATTTCCCTTTTTTTCTGTAAAACAATGAAAATATTAAATAAACATCCCAATCTGACATGAATCACAGTGTTGTCAAACGAATTTCAACTTTAAAACACCGACATGGGGAAGTTTTATAAGTTAAAAGGACTCTTCATCTGGTAAGATTCTACAACCACCGCTAAGGATTTTGCAGCAAAATAATGAATGGATTTTTCTAACTCAGGTTGAAATGTAGAGTAGTTATTATCGTATTAGACAAGGAATGCACCTGAAGACTGCTTACCTTCTGACTGCAGTGTTAAAATACTCTTCTATTTATTCCTATTGGTGATCAAATGTTTGAAAATAGACTATGTCATCAGAGCATGGAATTTTCTTGTTATGACATGCATTTTTAGATATACAGCATTTTTGTCGTGTCCAAAATACATGAAAATCTGCGTTCTCTTAAGTTCTCTTCTTAAAATATCTGAAAGGAAAATGCTTCTAGACTTTCTGGATAGGGTATAAATATTCCAGAATTGGAGTTTATTATACAGGAAGCTTTCTCCTGATTTTCTTACCAATGGTAGCAAATTCATTAGTAAAGACTAATTCCGTCTTTCTGACTACAAACCTTGAATTTACCCTTACACCTTCTTCAGTGCGCTTCTGTGCACTACTCCATTCTTCCCAACCCCTGCCCTGGGGACGGACCCTAGAGATCACTGCGTATGCAGGGAAATTATATAAGGCTTTTATTACTGTGTGGAAAATCACAAGTAACAACTTTGGTTACAAAGAGATACCAAAAACAGCTATATTATTAACTTCTCCATCTGGCTTTTCTTGTGCATTCTCAGTTGCTATGAAATCTAATCCTTGTCAGAGTGCTCATCTTCCCAGAATTACTTCAGTTTAATTTTTTTAATGAAATACTCCAGGTAACCAGTAAAAATTTCTCAAATGGTGGTTTCTAGTATACCATGATTGTAGCTATATTCCCCTTAATACTGCAAAAATCAGAAAGCTCGTGAGCCTGACTGAATCAATCTTTTTGGCTCCTTTCGACTCATTCTTTATTCTGTTAGAATTCTCATTGAGATACCCTATTTCTGTTTACATAAGCCTGATTTTCACCTATGTCAAGTGCTATGTAATATCTCTGTCATGTTTATGATACATTTCCATGCAATTATGAGTATGTTTTAAAATATGCAGATTTATATGGATAAACTGTAGAACAAACACAAACCATCTAGTTTTTGTAACACAAAGCGTATGCAGAATATAAGAATTTGGAAAGATTCACCAAATATCTCTGTCAAAAAGTTTACAAATCTCTACCCTTGATACTTGATAGCATCCCTCAATAACGTGACATCATAAGAATATTCTGGGTTTGCTGTACAAAGGTGCCCTCTGTGCAAAGCTGGATGAACTCCAGGTAGTTTATATGCAGTTGTTGGCACGATGCACAGATTTATATATCATTCTTTATTTTGACAGTGTGCTGACATGGAGTTGAGCCAACATACAGACCTTGCAGTGTACATGTGGCTCTGCCTCTGTGAGGGGTTGGGACACGTTATGCTTTGTGCATGTACCTCACAAAAGCAAACAAAAGGCAATCGAAAAGATTCTCTAAGTTGTAAGCATGATCCAGAAATTTTTCACAGCCAACTGGAGTTTCTATTCTTGTTGTATTTCTTATTTGAATGGCTTGAGGTCAAGTTTGACTTCAGTACAATTCCTATTTGGACTGAATTCTGAAATAATACAACTTTTCTTTTATCTCTTTCTTTCTTTCCCTTCCCTTGGTTGATTCACCCTGACTGTCAGCCCCACTGCAGTAATGTGCAGACTGGATGCTCTTTATCACAAGCAACCCACCTTAAGTGCTTAGCAGTTATTAAGCCAGAAAAGGTTGATTTAAAGCTCTTAAGAAATGTCTCACTTCTTACTGTAGTAATTACAATTTCCTGAAGAGTAGCAGGTATCTAAAAAAGTAAAAACAAACCAAAAAAAAAATAATAAGAGATTTGAAAGCATTTTGTGCAAGGTGGTTTATAACAGGCACATTTTCTCATGACTGAAAACCAGAATAAATTTTCAGATGCAAATTTTTAAAAGTGACAACATTGCCACCTAACAATAAAGATTACTGGGATCTATATTGGCTTGGCAAAAACAAAATCATACTAATTATACGTAGATAAATGCAATGAACGTAATATTATTTGAAAATAAACTAGAATTTGTACCACAATAAAAAATAAAGTATGAATAGTATATGTCAATTAGAAAGCACCAGCAAAATGCCCTCATTTCATCAAAATACTTTTAAAATAACTTCTTTTGACAACATTTTATCTTATGAAGGTGATATGTTCAACTCTCTTCAAAACTGAATTCCATTTCAGCTTATGATAAAAAAAAAGTCACTGAAGTGTCTATCATCATTGAAATCAAGGATTTCAGAATACATTTTATCTTCTTGTATGAACTCTGGGTGCAATGACCTGAATTCTGAAATATCTCATTTTTAGAAATGGTTGTCGCCTAAGAATCAAGAGATCTGAGTCCTTGCCTCAAAATTAGTCTATAGATAAGTAGGATAGACTTAATGCCCTTGGGCAAGTTATCTTTACCAAACAGAACATAAAATTCAATTATATAAAAAGATCGGATCTAATGAATTGTGACAAATGACCTTCTATTTTATTTCAACTCTGTCTTTTTCTTTAGTATTTGGCTATCTTGTTCAGAAATTATGAAATGCACACAATTGACTGTAGAATAGCGTTCTTAACCGTGGCATGATTGATATTTTGGTTCAAGTCTTTACTTGTTTTGGGAAGAGTCTTCTGCATGGTAGCATGTTTGCAGCATTACTGGTCTGTGCTTGCTAGGTGCCAGCTACAGTGGCAATCAAAATGTAGCAGCCAGAAGTGTATTCAGATATTACCAAATAGTCCTGTCCCTGGAGGCATAATCATCCTTGGTTGAGAACTACTTCTGCGGAAGAAAAGGACCAGTACTTGTATGTACTCTTACCTTAAATGTATTAATATCACCATTTTTTCAATTCATTCATTGAATTAGATTCCAAACTAATGAGATTGGAAAAGTGTTTGATTTCTGCTATTTAGTGTTCCATTTTAGAAATAATAAATCATCATGTAATTCTCTTATATTTGGAAGGAAATATAAGTATGTCAGCAAATAGATTATTCAGTTCAAACTACTTTGCTTAAATACTTCTGCTGGTTATTTTTATTTAATACTTGAGCAGATAGTACAGAAATTTTTCTTTTAAATTTTTAAGAAGCTTACAATCTCAGAAGATGATTTAAAAATCTAGACCTATGTGTTCTCATTTTTCATCACCCACCTATGAGTGAGAATATGCGGTATTTCATTTTCTCTTCTTGTGTCAGTTTGCCGAGAATGATGTTCTCCAGATTCATCCATGTCCCTACAAACGACATGAACTCATCATTTTTGATTGCTGCATAATACTCCATGGTGTATATGTGCCACATTTTCCCAATCCAGTCTATCATCAATGGGCATATGGGTTGGTTCCAGGTCTTTGCTAATGTAAACAGTGCTGCAATGAACATTCGTGTGCATGTGTCCTTATAGTAGAATGATTTATAGTCCTTTGGATATACACATGGACATAGGGAAGGGAGTACCAAACACTGGGGTCTACTGGGGGGAAGAGGGGAGGGACAGTGGTGGGGGGGAGCTGGGGAGGGATAGCCTGGGGAGAAATGCCAAATGTGGGTGAAGGGGAGGAAGGCAGCAAAACACACTGCCATGTGTGTACCTATGCATATGTCTTGCATGTTCTGCACATGTACCTCAAAACCCAAAATGCAATAAAAAAAGAAAAGAAAAGAAAATAACAAAAATAAAAATAAAAATCTAGACCTAAACTCATCATACTCAAATAAAAAATACATATCTATAAAATTCTTCTAAATTTTAAAATTTCTTAGTCATTGTCTTTATTGCATTGCATTCGCTGAAATTTAAAGTCAGAAAACAGTTTTCAATTTTTAGGAAAATTATTTTTTCTTACTGTCTTCGCTCAAGATATAGACACTTGAGATCTTTTATTTTTAGACAACATTGCTTCTGTCCTCATAAATTTATTTCTTGAAATTACCAATGTATACAAAGTTGTAAATAAATATGGTATACTTAAGTATATTTAAGTGAAAATACGTTATTCTTCAGATTGTAATGTGTTGCTACATTTGCTTTTGACATATGCAAAGATTTCCCAATTTTACCAGAAGTAAAATTTACTAGAATTTTACTTCTAGTAAATTTTACTAGAAGATTTCCCAATTTTACTAGAAGCAATTTACTAGAAGTAAAATTGCTGTTGTTTGGAAACTTTCTAATAAAATTCCATAATTTCAAAAAATATAAGAATGCCAACCTAAGAGCTAATACTGGAGTAAGTCAAACATTTGGTTACGTAGCAGAGCTACAAAGTCATCTGAACAACACAGAATGAGGAAAGCATTTGATACTTATTCATCTCTGACAGTTTAAAAGTTCTTCAGCTAGGCTGGGTGCAGTAGCTCATGCCTGTAATCCTAGGACTTTGGGAGGCACAGGCAGGTGGATCACAAGGTCAGGAGTTCGAGACCAGCCTGGCCAACATGGTGAAATTCCTTCTCTACTAAAAATACAAAAAATTAGCTGGGCATGGTGGCACATGCCTGTAATCCCAGCTACTCAGAAGGCTGAGGCAAGAGAATCACTTGAACCCAGGAGGGGGAGGTTGCAGTGAGCTGAGATTGTGCCACTGCACACCAGCCTGAATGACAGAGCAAGACTCCGTCACCAGGAAAAAAAAAAGTTCTTCAGCTAATAGTCAAGGTGGATTAAGCACTCCATATTACAGTTTCCCCAGTGATACTTTTCCACTTTGACTTTTAGAAACTGTCAAGTCCCACTGTTGCTTAAATATTTAATTCAATTCAACATTTCAGTATGTTATAACTGTGAAATGCTAAAATTTAACTGTATATTGACCTGCACTTTTTCATTACATTTTTCTTTACCAAAAAGAAGTCTGTTTGCATATTTTATAACTATTATATATGATAGCATATGTATGAATACAACTATACCTATATGTACAATGCATAAATATTCAAACACACACCCCTATGCATGATTGTGTGGGTGTGTTTGCTTTTTTCCCTGGCAAAATGTATTGGGCCCTGACTATGTGCTATATGTTGTTATATAACTTTATTAGCATATTATCTCATTGATTATTAAAATCATAGGCTGGGAGCCATGGCTACCTCCCTGCACTTTTGAGGCAGAGGCAGGTGGATCACCTGAGGTCAGGAGTTCAAGACTAGCCTGGTCAACATAGTGAAACCCTGTATCTACTAAAAATACAAAAATTAGCCACGCACGGTGGCAGGTACTTGTAATCCAAGCTACTCTGGAGGCTGAGGCAGGAAAATCGCTTGAACCCTGGAGCCAGAGGTTGCAGTGAGCCGAGATCATGCCATTATATTCCAGCCTGGGTGATGAGAGCAAAACTTCATCTAAAAGAAAGAAAAAAGAAAAAAAGCCACAATATATTTTAATGTGAAGAGTCAGGGGGGTTAAGTTTCAATCTAGAGGCCACATTATTATCCACTATACTATTTTATTAGGTTAAACAGAAGGAGAGGAGAAAAACATATTTGGATAGTTTAGGCACTAAGTTCCAATAAATATTAAGCTGAACAAGTTGAGAAACTTTGCAGCTCGGGTACATTGGTAGGCACTGATCCTTTACCCCTGAAACTCACACACACACATTAAATGATTTTTTATTTCAGCAGAATCTAAAGGACTGTTTTATAATGTTTCCTGACGACATTTACACCTGTAGTTCCAAAGCAAGGAAATTAAGCCTGCGAGAGATGGCCCAACATCAGCTCCAAGAGGAGATTATACTGGAGGCAGGTTTTATTCGCTAATTGACAAATCGTTTCTTTTTGTGGTAAAAAGTTAGTTTCAGGGGCAACAGAAATTTATAAATTTCTCTTTGTGAGGAAAATTACAAGAGCTAATAGGTAGTCTATTAGGGATTTTAGTAGCAGTTAACCAATTCAAATGCATTGTGGACAGTGAGGAAACAGAAGTAAATAATATATGACAAGAATAAATGCCTTTGCAATTATTGTGCAAATGGTGGATGCTGGTAAGAGGGTGCGTGAAGCCCCTTTGAAAGAAGTAGCTGCTGCTCCGTTGTCTATGGACAGCGGTTACCACATGGAGTTGAAACTGCTCTTGTTTGGGGTTTCCATCTGTTTAGGAGATTTCAAAAGCATGTCTTTATGAATATCAAGTAAATTATATAATTTAAAACATTTTAAAATATACATGCAGGCCAACTTTTTGTGTCTCTTGGTTTAGCACCAGGTTGCTTTACAAAATAGTGGATGGGATATTAGGAAATAGCTAACAGAAAATATCTCACAAGGAAAATCTTTAACTAGAAAAGGAATAAATCATTTTCCTAATGTTGAAGACAGTAGATCACGGGTATAAGATTGGAGAGGGTACTGTACTAAAGTGACATAATCACCCAACATGACGGGATAATGTCGCATTGACAGTTTTAAAGTGGAATTCAGCAATGTACAGGCTGTGCACCACCCATTTGGAGAGGACAAAGAGAAAGTAAAAACCATTTGTAAGAATACATGAATACATATTTGGGTGATGGATATCCTGACTTTGCCTCTCTGCAATCTGCTCATGTAACAAAATTACACTTGTACCCCATAAATGTATGCAAATGATAAAAAGAAGGCATTAGCACTTATAACTGTACTTATTTAATAATGTATTTAATATTGTTCCCTGCCATGGAATATAATATACTGGTTAGACATGAAAGGCATAAAGTCAGGCTGTTTAGTCGAATATGACCCCCTCAACTCTTATTACCTCTGTGGCTTTAGTGTTTACAGGTGTGCAGGTAAAATTGATACCAGACGTAAAACAAAATCTGCCAACTTGAAACCAGTGACATAATTGTTCATTGTAAGGAGAGAAATTTGCAAGTGAAATCACTAAAGGCAGAAATGCTGGGCTCATGTATGTGCGGGGCATAAAAGTTGGGTTATCTGTGAATACACTGCTGGGAAAATTGCTGTGAAGCTTTGATAATAGCACTCTTACTTCCAGGTAATACCACCATCATTTCTGGGAATATTTTGCTGCTCTTAACGTATGACTATGACAGAGTCCTGTTTAAACATGTCAAAAAAATGTATTACAGGTATAAGACCTTTGACTTTGATCAAAATGCAGATGTAGTTGGAGGCATCTGGGATATAGCACTTTAACCCTTGGCATCGATTTGATGTTATGGATGACCAGATTGTACACCAATTTGAGTGTGAATGATATGAGAAACTAGCTTGTATTTTGTTGAGTCTCACCACTAGCCTCTATTTTAAGACCTTGATGTGAGCTTCTAAGCATCACCTCAGTAAAAATAGATTTGTATTTAAGCCAGCTGGATCTTATTCAGGAATAAATTTCAGACAGGCAAAGAAACAGCGGGAATACAGTTTCTCCTACGTAGGGTGCCAAAGAAGATGTATGGTTGGGTGTCCTACAAATATGAAAGGTATCAAGTGCCAGATGTCTATATGTTTTTGGTTTGATAATGTGAGCTAGCAGAATAATGTCAATATGGTAAGCTTGAAATTTTCTTTATCTGCGAAAGTATGAAAAAATGTGTTTTAATTATGTCAAGTCCATGATAGCTTGACATTTTAGGCTTTTGATTAAAAAATATATTTAAAAGTATAGAAATCTTACTCATGGGGTTTAATTTTCTAAAGTAAGTATGTCCAGGCATTTAACAGAGAGAAAAAGAAATAACATAAAATCCCAGGACCTCTGTGGCTGCACTCAACAACTGTCTGAATTCTAGCCCCATTCATCTCTAAAGTATGCATTAGCATAACTTCTAGCACCATGGGCTAGATTCTCCTTTTATAATATTAACTTTTTTGTCTGGCTTCTTTCAGGTAAGTGTGTGTGTGTGAGTGTGTGAGTGTGTGTGTGTGTACATGCACACATGCATGTTTATGTGAGAGAAATAAAGAGAGAGAAAGGGAGATTCAATCTCTTTACACCACGAAGCATGCTTTCTTTGTATTTTTTAATTATATAATATCATATGGTATCATTACAAAGCTATATGCATTCTACTATTGTAGGGCAGTTGCCACCTCTCCAGCTTGAGATTATTATAAATAATGCTCTATAGACATACATCTACAAGTCATTTGATACACACTTTTACTTGTGTCTGATTGATATATGATAGGAAGAAGAGCTGCTCATTCTAGAAGATACAAATTATCTAATTTATGCTACTAAATACTTTCTAAAATGATTGTATTAGTATAAAATTCCTCCAGTGTCAGCACAAATAGAAACACTATCTCTCATAATTTATCATTTGCTAGTCTCTTAATTTTGGTCATTTCTGTTGGTATCATCTCTCATTGGGATTAAATTGGATTTTTATGATGACTAATGAGGTTGAACACTTTTCTGATATATCTCAAGGCCAATTGCATAGCGTTTTTCTTTAATGCAAATATCACATTGCGTTCTTTACTGATACTTCAGACACTTGGTTTTCTTTGCCTCTTATGACTTCCATATACATTCTAAAATCAGCCTGTAATATTGTAAAAAGTAACATGTATGCGTGCGTGTGTGTGTGTTATATATGTTACTTTATATATATGTTAATATATATAAACCTGAGATTTTGTTTGAGAATGCATGAACTATACAGAGCATTTTTCAGAGAATTGACATTCATACAACTGAGGATTGCAGTCTGTGAACATGGATAGTGATAACATTTAGACTTCATTCATGGTTGTCAATAGTATTTCATTGTTGACTGGGTGGAATGTTTGTACAACATTTGTTAGGTTTATTCATAGATATTGAAGTTTGTGATGCTATTACAAATGGTTTCATTTATAAATTTCATTTTAATTATATATTATTGAAATACTAAACTACATTTGAATTTTGTATATTGATTCTTTAGGCAGCACATTTCAGAAATTCAATTCCTGATTCTAATTTTCTTTGAAAGATTAATTTAAAATTTTTTTGTACAAAATCATGCATCTACAAAAATTGAGAATTTTATTTCTTCCTTTGTATCCTTATGTTTTTCATTTCTTATTCTTTCTTTGTTAAATTGGATAGTAGTTAGAGTGGCATTCTCAATAGAATTTGTGAGAAGGGACATTCATGTTTGCTTCTATCTTAGGGGAAAAGCTTTTAATATTTCACCATTGAATATGTTGAATGCTGATATTTGTTAGGTGTATATGGTAAGCAAAATTGTTTTGTTTTTGTTTTTACTATACTTTACGTTCTGGGATACATGTGCAGAAAGTGCAGGTTTGTTACATATGTATACATGTGCCTTGGTGGTTTACTGAACCCATCAAGCCATCATCTACATTAAGTATTTCTCCTAATACTATCCCTTCCCTAACTTCCCACCCCCTGACAGGCCCTGGTGTGTGATGTTCCCCTTCTTGTGTCCATGTGTTCTCATTATTCAACTCCCACTTATGAGTGAGAACATGTGGTGTTTGCTTTTATGTTCCTGTGTTAGTTTGCTGAGATGATAGTTTCCAGCTTCATTCATGTTCTTGCAAAGGACCTGAACTCATCCTTGTTTATGGCTGCATAGTATTCCATGATATATATATATGTATGTATGTGCCATGTTTTCTTTATCCAGTCTGTCACTGTTGGGCATTTGGGTTGGTTCCCAGTCTTTGCTAATGCGAAGAGTGCTGCAATAAACATACGTGTGCATGTGTCTTTATGGAAGAATGAATAGAATGATTTTTAATCCTTTGGGTATATACCCAGCAATGGGATTGCTGGGTCAAATGGTATATCTGGTTTTACATCTTTGAGGAATCGCCACACTATCTTTCACAATGGTTGAACTAATTTACACTCCCACCAACAGTGTAAAAGCATTCCTATTTCTTCATATCCTCTCCAGCATCTATCATTTCCTGACTTTTTAATGCTCGCCATTCTAACTGGCCTGAGATGGTATCTCAATGTGGTTTTGATTTGCATTTCTCTAATGACCAGTGATAATGAGGTGTTTTTCATATGTTTGTTGGTAACATAAATGTGTTCTTTTGAGAAGTGTCTGTTCATATCTTTCACCCAGTTTTCTATGGGGTTGATTTTTCTTGTAAATTTGTTTAAGTTCTTTGTAGATTCTGGATATTAGGGTTTTGTCAGATGGATATATTGCATAACTTTTCTGCCTTTCTGTAGGTTGCCTGTTGATGCTGATGATAGTTTCTTTTGCTGTGCAGAAGCTCTTTAGTTTAATTAGATCCCATTTGTAAATTTTGGATTTTGTTGCCATTGCTTTTGGTGTTCTAGTTATGGAGTCTTTGTCCATGCCTATGTCCTGAATGGTATTTACTAGGTTTTCTTCTAGGGTTTTTATGGTTTTAGATCTTACATTTAAGTCTCTAATCCATTTTGAGTTAATTTTTGTATAAATTGCAAGGAAGGGGTCCAATTTCAGTTTTCTGTATATGGCTAGCCAGTTTTCCCAACACCATTTATTAAATAGGGAATCTTTCCCCATTGCTTGTTTCGGTCAGGTTGGTCAAAGGTCAAATGGTTGTAGATACCCAGCATTGTATCTGAGACCTCTGTTCTGTTCCATTGTTCTGTATATCCATTTTGGTAAAAGTACCATGCTGTTTTGGTTACTGTAGCCTTGTAGTATAGTTTGAAGTCAGGTAATGTGATGCCTCCAGCTTTGCTCTTTTTGCTTAGGATTGTCTTCACTATGTGCACTATTTTTTGGTTCCATATGAAATTTAGAATAGTTTTTCTAATTTTGTGATGAAAGTCAATGATAGCTTGATGGGGATAGTATTGAACCTATAAATTACTTTGGGCAGTATGGCCATTTCCATGATATTGATTCTTCCTAAACATGAGCATGGAATGTTTTTCCATTTTTTAATTCCCTCTCGTATTTCCTTGAGCAGTGGTTTTTAGTTCTCCTTGAAGAGGTCCTTCACATCCCTTGTAAGTTGTATTCCTAGGTATTTTATTCTCTCCCATTGTGAATGGGAATTCAAACATTATTTGGCTCTCTGTTTGGCTGTTATTGGTGAGTAAGAAGTCTTGGGTTTTTGAACACTGATTTTATATCCTGAGACTTTGCTGAAGTTGCTTATGATCTTAAGGAGATTTTAGCCTGAGATGATGGGTTTCATAAATGTACAATCATGTCATCTGGAAATAGAGACAATTTGACTTCCTCTCTTCCTATTTGAATACTATTTTTTTTCATGCCTGATTACCCTGGCCAGACCTTCCAATACTATGTTGAATAGGAGTGGTGAGAAAGGATATTCTTGTCTTGTGCTGGTTTTCAAAGGGAATGCTTCCAGCTTTTGCCCATTCAGTATGATATTGGCTTTGGGTTTGTCATAAATAGCTCTTATTATTTTGAGATACATTTTATCAATATCTAGTTTATTGAGAGTTTTTAGCATGAAGGATGTTGAATTTTATCAAAGGCCTTTTCTGCATCTATTAAGGTAATCATGTGGTTTTTGTCATTGGCTCTGTTTATGTGATGAATTACATTTATTGATTTGCATATTTTAAACCAGCCTCTGATCCCAGGGATGAAGCCGACTTGATTGTGGTGGATAAGCTTTTTGATATACTGCTGGATTCAGTTTGCCAGTTCTCCTGAATAATATCCCGAAAAGTATTTTCCAATTTGGTTCCATTCTCTCTGTGACTTTCAGGTACACAAATCAAACATAGGTTTGGTCTTTTCACATAGTCCCATATTTCCTGGAGGCTTTGTTCATTTCGTTTTATTCCTTTTTTCTCTAATCTTGTTTTCACACTTTGTTTCATTAAGTTGATCTTCAATCTCTGATATCCTTTCTTCTGCTTGATCAATTCAGCTGCTGATCCTTGTGTATGCTTCACAAAGTTCTCATGCTGTGTTTCTCAGCTCCATCAGATCATTTATGCTCTTCTCTAAGCTGGTTATTCTAGTTAGCAGTTCCTCAAATATTTTTTCAAGGTTCTTAGCATGTTAGAAAATCATCCTTTAGCTCAGAGTACTCTATGCTGTCCTTGCAATAGTGAATAGGTCTCTAAAGGTCTGATGGTTTTACAAAGGGCAGTTCCCCTGCACATGCTCTCTTGCCATCTGTCAGGTAAGATGTGCCTTTGTTCCTCCTTTGTCTTCCTATGATTGTGAGGTCTTCCCAGCCACGTGAAAATCTGAGTCCATTAAACTTCTTTTTCTTTATAAATTATCCAGTCTCAGGTATTTCTTTATAGCAGTATGAAAATGGACTAATGCATAGAATCAGCCACAAAAAAGCTTAATATGCACCCCTAATCAATCATATAGGATGCCCCTCTTTTGATTAACACATGAATAGTTTTACCATCAATGGCCGCCAATCAGAGTTATTAAACCCTTCCTATTTTTCCATCATGAAGCTTTCCTACACTTCTGCCTACTTTTGAGTCTCTGTCAAAATTCAACTGAAGGTAGCTAAGTTTCCTACCACAGCAAGTTCAGAATAAAAAACCTTTGCTATTCTCATTGTTTCTTCTATATATAGTCATGTGTCATTTAATGACTCAGATAAGTTCTGAGAAATAAACCATTAGGTGATTTCATTGTTGTGTTGACATCAGAGTGTACTTAGAAAAACATAGATGGTATTGCTTACTATATAACTAAGCTATCTGGTAGAGCTTATTACTTCTAAGCTATAAATCTGTACTGCATGTGACTGTACTTAGCATTGCAGACATTTGTAACACAATGGTTAGTATTTGTGTATCTCAACACAGAACAGGTACAGTAAAAATATGATACAATCTTATGAGGCCACCCTCACCTAGGTGGTCTGTCATTGGCTGCAATGTCATTATGCAGCACAAGACTTTACACATATTTGACAGAAATCATCATCTGGGACTTGAAAACTTAAAAATATTTAAATTACATTTTATATGTCTTTAATGGACACAAAACTACTTAGTTTTACTGTTATTTATTTCAACCAGCATATTCTGTAACTTTTGTCTCCTCAGCCCAATGCCGTCATCAAAACCCATGATCTGCTTCTCAGCCCATTACTGGCCACATTCTGCTGGACTTCCTTTTTTTTTTTTTTTTTTTTTTTTTTTTTTTTTTTTTTTTTTTTTTTTTTTTGAGACGGAGTTTCGCTCTTGTTACCCAGGCTGGAGTGCAATGGCGCGATCTCGGCTCACCGCAACCTCCGCCTCCTGGGTTCAGGCAATTCTCCTGTCTCAGCCTCCTGAGTAGCTGGGATTACAGGCATGCGCCACCGTGCCCAGCTAATTTTTTGTATTTTTAGTAGAGACGGGGTCTCACCATGTTGACCAGGTTGGTCTCGATCTCTCGACCTCGTGATCCACCCGCCTCGGCCTCCCAAAATGCTGGGATTACAGGCTTTCTGCTGGACTTTCTAACTCCCACTTAAATTTCGCAACTACTTTGAAGGAATTTCTGTCACATTCTCTTAGGAGCTCTCTTCTGATAACTTGAGTCCTAAAATCTTGTTTGAAGGGAGATTCATGGTTTCAACTCATTTTTTGCAATATTTTAATTGCTTAATCACGTTTTATAGCTTTTCTAGATATTCATTGCTGGTATTATTTAGTCTTCTTTCAATCTAGTATGTCATAGCCAGAAGCAGAAATTGCCCTGAGTTTAGTAAAAGGAATAAGTAGTCAATAAAATGTTAACAGGCAAAACATTCCAAAGATTATAGAGTCAGTAGAGTGATAAAGTTTGTGAATACCCTTATTTTCCTAGGATTTGAAATAATGACTTACATTCCCTAATTCCTGCACATAGAGATTTAATCTCTATTAATACAACATTCTCTTTCACTGATTATTATAAAGAATTTTGCAAAGATTTTCTGAAATTCATGAAATGTCCACTATTAAAAATAGATACAGTCATATCTTTGCATTAAAAACTGTTTTGGATTATAGAATACGCTTGTCATTCATGGCAGTTAACAGCTGCCATTTTCACTATCAAATGAAGTTAAATATTTTAATTTTTTTGTGGTGTGTATTTGAATCATGCTCCTTTGAGTGTGCAATGTTAGAGCACATTTCTCAGCTAGAGGGAGATGAGCTGAGAGTCCAGACCCAACATTTCCATGACATTTTTTTTCTACTTGGAAATACATCTGTAATTTTTGTTTTTGAGACGGAGTTTTGCTCTTGTTACCCAGGCTGGAGTGCAATGGCGCGATCTCGGCTCACCACAACCTCCGCCTCCTGGGTTCAGGCAATTCTCCTGCCTCAGCCTCCTGAGTAGCTGGGATTACAGGCACGCACCACCGTGCCCAGCTAATTTTTTGTATTTTTAGTAGAGACAGGGTTTCACTGTGTTGACCAGGATGGTCTTGATCTCTTGACCTCATGATCCACCCGCCTCGGCCTCCCAAAGTGCTGGGATTACAGGCGTGAGCCACCGCGCCCGGCCCCTGTAATGTTTTTTATTCAGCAACAACTCACTGTATCTTGTGGAATAATTATATGGCATAGTATGTCTGCAAATAAAAGAATTTATAAAACTTGGAAAATTTTCCCATATTAGTGAACTGTTGAAAGCTAACTTCATTGAAAAGAATTGTGACTTTCCCCTACAGAAACATGATTCTACTCAGTGAGCTTGCTGATTGGCCTGAATGAAACCTATGTTATCTTGAGAAATTAAAGATAGCCTAAAGGTGGCAGCCATATGTCTGCCTGACTTGGATCTTCCTTCAAAAGAGTTTTCCATTTAGCTCTAAGGACTACAGCAAACTGAGCAGGTTTCAGCTGCAGTGCTTTTTTGAACAGTCATTGGTTTAAAGTCCAAGCCACACATTTCCCTAGCAGTCGCCAGACAATAACCGAGGAAAGCCAGGCTGCCAGATAGGGCCTGACCATTTCTGCCCACGTTTGGATTCCACTAAAAGCGTTCTTTGCTCCAGAGCTCCAACTGAATTGACCAATATTTTATCTGATTTGCATCATTATTTAAGGCTCACCCTGACCAGTCATGCTTCTGGCCCAATCATGCTTCCTGTCATTTTTTCCACCTTGATCTTTCACAGTATTACCTTCCCCAACACACATCTACTTCCTCAAAGATGCAATTGATACTCTAGCTTCAACTTCCCCAATTCATACACACAATTCAATCAAGTAAAACTTTTTCTTTTTTTCCTTTTTTTTTTTTTTTTATTTTTTGAGAGAAGGTCTCTTTCTGTTGCCCAGGCTGGACTACAGTGGCACACATACAGTGCAGCCTTGACCTCCTGAGACCAAGCGATCCTCTCGCCTCAGCTTCCTGAGTAGCTGAGACTATAGGCAGACACCGTGATGCCCAGAAATTTTTGTTTAGTTTTTGTAGAGACGGAGTCTCACTACCTTGCCCAGGCTGGTCTTAAACTCCTGGGTTCAAGCAATCCACCCATCCTAGTCTCTAAGGTGCTGAGATTACCGGCATAAACTGCTGCACCCTGCTCAAATAGAAAATTTTAATACTGGACGTTTCAAAAAGGACTCTGGTCTAACATGAATGTGAGAAATATCATGAGTAGACATAGAATGAAAGGAAGACTTAGCCCCAACTTTCTTCTCTCCTACCGCACAGTTCACTTCCAATTTTCCAAGCCAATTTTAGTGGAACGGATGGAATGTTAAATAAGGACTAGGAAATTAGTTTAGCTACTGTGGGCCACACATTTGACCATCTTATAAGATAAGGTAGGTATCAGGGTTTCTTTGGAACAAGTACTTGCCACTAGGAGGAGAAATGGTGCCTCATGCTTTAAAATTCCCCCTTTTCTCATTCTCTCCTCCATGGCCTACAGTGTTTTATGATCAAAACAGGGCATAGTTCTCACTGGTCTGTTTCTCCTGGAGAAAGGGCATAAAGGTGCTCATTTTCAATATTATGTTTTCAAAAATGTCTTAGAGATATTGGAGTTCATGCATTATTGCCTTGAACACTTTTTTCTAAGGCAAGAAATGAAGTTTAAGTGATACTCAAGAACTGAATTACTATTTATTGTCATGCTGTTTTATTGTTAAAAAAAATCAAATTAGAATTTTTAACCTGAAATTCAAAACCTAAAAACTAAGTATAATACTAACCTCTTATTTTCAATAGAAAATCATCATGACAATATTCTATAAGAAATTTTCAATCATTGGCTAGTAACCAATTTTTTCTTATAGCATTTTAGATGTTACATAACAGTAATGAAAAATGTAGGTATTTATAACTCTAAATGACAAACAATTATAATATGTTAAAGGGTATTTATTAGAGTTTTTCATACCAACATTTGATGGAATTTTGCTGGGTCCTGTGCTGAACCCATCTTAGCTTGAACTAATCTTGGCTGTTGTCAACGAGATTAGATTCTTGCCTTAGCATACTGGAAAAATCAGATCACACATGGACTTGGATAATGAGTGCAAGGTTTGTTATTGAGTGGTGGTGGCTCTTAGCAAGGTGGATTGGAAGACGAGAAGGGGAACGGAGTAGAAAGGTGGTTTTCTCCTGGAGTTGAGCTGCTCAGCAGAGGAGCTCTCCTCCCACCACCCGCCAGATTCCCATTTGCCTCATTCCACTGCAAGTGCTTTTGAGGTATTTATAGGCACAGGATGGGGATGTGGCAGGCCAGGGTGGTCTTGGGAAACGCAACATTTGGGCATGAAACCAAAAATGCCTGTCCTCCCCTAGGTTCATGGGCACGGGCCTGGGGGTGGAGCTTTCACCATGGAGCTGTTCTTTTCCACCCAGCACTTCCCTGCCTCCACCTTATAGCAATACCACAAGTTAACAACAGCTAAGATTAGTTCAAGCTATTTTGTATTATATAACGCTGTAATTGCATTCTCTTCTCTTACATGGTTCCCTTGAAAAAGTCTGTGAGTGATTATGAAATATTTAGGATTCAGATTGGAGGCCGGATGGGCAGAAAGTGCAGGGGCTGCCGAGTACAAACTCTGCAGAGGTCCTGCTTGAGGCACTTCAGTAGAAGGCCAGTTAAATGGGAAACCCAAGAGTGTCTCTCATGTGAGAAGAGTATTGCCTGTATTTTCCAGAATTGCTCATTTGAGTTTCAGGTTGGAAAAAAACAAAGTGCAGAAAAGCTTTGATATTTTCTGGAGGGAAGAACAGTGTTTAAAATATGTATATTGGATAATGAAGTAAAGAAGGGAACTGAAAGTCATACCTAAGAACAGGATGTGCCAACTCTCCAATTTATAAATGTTTAAGAGCAGAATTTCTTGTTCTATGTTCCATTATCACCAGAAAAGGACAGACAGTGCAAGCAGTTAAACCAGAATATGCAAATAGAAGTGTCATAATGAACTCATTTCTGTGGAAATAGCTAATACAAAATGTTAGCACATAGATGAGAGATTCTGAAAAAAATTAGCAGGCAACACTAAAGATCTGAAGGAACAAAAACCTTAAAGCTATTCTTTTACTCTTTTTATTTCTCTCTTCAATCTTACCTGATTATTTCTTCATCTTTATAAAACTACTTGTTATTCTCTCTGATTTAGAACAATAAGTATATATAGATAAAAAAGGCTTTGTGAATGCTTAAAGGCTGGATGCACAAAATAAATGTATAAAAATTAAACTTTTCAAAATTAATAGGAATTAGATATCTCACCTATGGTCTAAACTTTTTTAAACAGGAAAAAGAAGTTAGAAAAGTTGAGACCCTGAAAATAATCATGCTCAAAAGTTTTACTCCCAATTCCCATGTAGCCTTTAAGTCATTTGAAAGACAGGATACACTGCATGATTAAGATGATTTTGTTCAGGCTATTGCATAGGAAGGATGATCATAATGAGAAAGATTTCAAGGAAAAGAAAGATATCGTGGGTTTTACTGGTGAACAAAGATGAAGGCGATGCAGGTGAACAAAGAAACCATCTGTGAGTCTTCCTGGAGTGGTGAAAAGAAGAGACAGTGTATCGTATAGGGAAGGCTGGTTCTTTTGCAGTTGGCTTTTTCTTGAATTATAAAAAGGTGCTATGGATAGGGGTATGTTTCAACTCTAACCACTTTCTATAAGCACAGAGCCCAGTTAAATTCAACATTCACCATTCAATTTGAACACTAATTATTTATTCTACTGCAAAAGTACTTTTAACTGCATTATCTGTTATGCTGAGTCTACATTGAATATAGTTCCAAATGACAAATTCCTTTTAAAATTCACTTCTAAGAAATAATACTAATGATCCCAAGGAACTGATTTTTTTCTTTTATTTAACAATGAAAAGTATATGAAACCACTGTTAAAGTTGGTCCATACCTAAGCTGAGAGCTCAACTGAACATTCAATTACAGAAACTGTAGGCACATATAGTGAGGTATATCATTCTCCATTATTTTCAGAGCATTAGTTATAAACACTATATATTAGCAGTTTTCTTATTTGCATATATTTTTAATATAAACCAAATCTTTTTGGAAGAAAGCTACATGTAAGTAATAAATTTATCTCAGTGAAAACAAGGGTGAGTTGACTTTTTTGTAGTTTCTTAAAAGCCTAGCCCGTATTTGTTAAAATAATAATTCACAACTGTAAAGGATTTTGAATTTCATCTGTGAGGACCACGATATTAGAACAAGAATTATGTAGGTATTGGTAAAAATGGTTATACAGGAATTATTTGGGAAATAGATATTTGATGAAAGTATCACATAATAGGAGGTTAGAAATTAAAAGAGAATAATTCTAAAGCCATGATCTCATCTCAGTAATACACAAAATCAGTGCTTAGATGAAAACTGCTTAAAAATATTGAAATGTCAAGAGAGAAAAGAACGTGAAAATAATCCAGACATAACTTATTCTGGTATTTGGAATTCCTTCTAATAATTCTGTCTTTATAGTCCTTTACACTTATAATAGCAACAAGTAAATGTGCACTCAAAGGGGAAAATAAATTGTTATTTGATTGCCTACTAAATAGTATTTATAGTTTTTCTTTATTCTTTAACTTTTCTTTTTATTGGTGATTATCCACATTCAAACATATTTAAGGCTCTTTCACATAAATAGCACTGCTTGTCATCCAATTGAATATCCAGAGTTCCAGCCGTCATTTTGGATTCCTCATTCTCACACTCACTCTTTTAACATATATGAATTGAGCTCTGTGTTCAAGATACTATTATTATAAATATCTTAGCAAACGCTTCTTCTCTGCTTACTCCTAATCAGTTGTCAAGTTCCACCTTGCCACGATTTAATGTATTTGTCTGTCACTATCTAGAAATGTGTGTGTTTGTGTCTGTGTGTGTATATGAGCTCTTTTACCTACAGAAATCTAGGTATATAAATAGATATAAGATATGTAGTTATACAGGTGTAGAAATATGTATCTTCTATATATAGAAAAGTATATTATATCTATTTATCTAGCTATATTTCTATAGGTAAAAGAGCTCATACATCCAGAGATGTAAAATAGCACACACACTACAGAAAAATATATAGACCTATAACCTAAACCTACAGAAATATATATGCACATATATGTATGTGTATGTATATATTACTGTTGAAATAATAATTCATACACAGAGAGATGGAGTGAGAGAGACTGTGTGTGTGTGTGTGTGTGTGTGTGTACACCCCTCATCATATTTCTGGCTTCAATATTTTGAACAACGTTGATATAGTTTGGATCCATGTTTACACCAAATCTCATTTCAAATTGCAATCCCAGTGTTGGATGCGGGGCCTGGTGAGGGGTAAATGGATCATGGGGCAGGTCCTCATGGATGGTTTAGCACCATCGCCGCTTGATACTGTACAGTGAATGACTTCTCACAAGATCTGGTCGCTTAAAACTGCCTAGTTCCTCCCCGCCTCTCTCTTGCTCCTGCTCTGACCATGTGAGGTGTGTTCTTCCCATTCACCATCCCCCATCATTGTAAGTTTCCTGAGGCCTCCCAAGGAGCCGAGCTGATGTCAGCATCATGCTTCCTGTACAGCCTGCAGAACTGTGGGCCAATTACATATGTTTTCTGTGGGGGTCCGGCACATTTGCCGGGGGGCTTCCGACCAGCGGAGAGCCTCAGCCCCACTCAAGTGTTCTTAACCTGGAAGAGGGAGTGCGCGGAAGAAAAGATAGATAGAGAGCGGGGTCTGGAGGACTGCCAGGCAATGCCGGAGCAAGAAGTGCCAAGACAGCAAGTTTATTTGTGCAAACTACAGGTTATATACTTTTCAGTGTTTGAGGAGTGACGTACATTCCATTGTATCTTGAAATAAAATCAAGAACAAAAATCACAAGAAAAGAGGTACAGAAAGTATGACTCTTAATCAAAGGGTGTACAGCAAAGGGACAATAAAGCTTGCAAAAAGGGGATCATAAATCTAAACATGTGTTTTTCTAAAATCAGTTAAGCAAGCAAGTAAGATTGTTAACAAGGTATAGCTGGACCTTTCTAAATGTCATTCTAACCTTGCCTATTCATATAGGATCATATGCAAACAATATGATTGAGTTAGCAGAGGTAAATGAAGTCATACAGTTATTGTGCAGAGAAGGAACTAGGAAGCACACAATGTCTAACCATACAATGTCTCATTAGACCATAAGGCTTGAGCTCAGCCATTCTGTTGCAAATGTCAGAGGCAAAGATTGATGTTTATAAAATCAGTGCAACTAGACTTCCTCCTTTCCCTTAGCTCAACAGCCTCCAGGAGAGGAGAAAGGTGTATGGGCTCAAGCTCAAGATGGCGAGGGTCCTGTCAAGGGCCCTTTGCAGGAGCGATCCCCACAGTTTTCTTTATACAATACCCAGTCTCAGGTATTTCTTTATAGTAGTCTGAGAACAGACTAATACAAAAAAAATTTGTTTTAAGGAATGGGGCACTGCTATAAAGATACCTGAAACATGTGGAAGTGATTTTGAAATTGGGTAACAGTCAGAGGTTGAAAGTTTTTGGAGGGCTTAGAAGACAGGAAAATGAGGGAAAGTTTGAAACTTTCTGGAGACTGATTAAATAACTTTGAACTAAATGTTGATAGTGATATGGATAGTAAAGGCCAGGCTGAGGAGGTCTCAGATGGAAATGAGGAACTAATTGTGACCCGGACCAATGGTCACTTTGTTATGCCTTAGCAAATAACCTGACTGCATTATGCCCCTGTCCTAAGGTTCCGTGGAACTTCGAACTTCAGTGTGATGATTTAGGGTATTTAGTGGAAGAAATTTTTGAGCAACAAGACATTTGACGGCAGCCTTGGCCACCTCTAGCAACCTAAACTCATACACTTGAACAAATACATGACCTGAAATTGGAACTTTTATTTTAAAGGGAAGCCATGTAAAAATTAGGGAAATTTGCAGTCTGGTCATGTTGTAGAAAAGAAAAGCCCATTTTAAGCAGCGGGGAATTGAAGCCAGATGCAAAAATTTGAATAAGTAAAAAAGAGCAAAGGGATAATGGCTGAGATGATTGATGGGTAGCAGGTCTCTAGGACATTTCAGAAACCTTTGTAGCAGCCCCTTTCATCACAGGCCAAGAGTCCTAGGAGAGCAGAATGGTTTCATGGGCCAGCCCCAGGGCCCTGCTCTCCTCTGCACCCTAGGGATACTGCTCCCTGTATTTTAGCCACTCCAGCTTCAGCCATGGCTCAAAGGGGCTTAGGTACAGCTCAGGACTTTACTTCAGAGGGTGCAAGTCATAAGCCTTGGCAGCTTCCACATGGTGGTAAGGCTGCAGGGATGCAGAGTGCAGGAGTTGAGGGGAGCCCACCACTTGCATCAGTGTGTCCTGGATGTGAGACATAAAATCAAAGGAAATTATTTTTGACCTTTAAGATTTAATGACTGCCCTGCTGAGTTTTGGACTTGCATGGGACCTGTAGCCCCTTTGTTTTGGCTCGTTTCTCCTTTTTGGATTGGGAATATTTACTCAATGCTTATACCTGCATTGTATTTTGGAAGTAACTAACTTGTTTTTGATTTTATAGGCTGATAGGGAAAAGGGACCAGCCTTGTTTCAGAGGACATTTAGGACTCTGGACTTTTGAGTTAATGCTGGAACATGTGAAAACTTTGGGAATCTGCTGGGAAAGCATGATTAATTTTGAAATGTGAGTGGAACACGAGATTTGAGAAGAGTTAGGGGAGCAATGATATGATTTGTATCTGTATACCTACCAAGTCTCATGTTGAATTGTAATCCCAGTGTTGGAGATGGAGTCTGATGGGAGGTGATTGGATAATGGGAACAATTCCTCATGAATGATTTACCACCATCCATTTGGTGCTGTTCTCATGATAGTTAAATATCACAATATCTCATTGTTTTAAAGTGTGCACCATGGCTCACGCCTGTAATCCCAGCACTTTGGAGGCCAAGGTGGGTGGGTCACGAGGTCAAGAGATCGAGACCATCCTGGTCAACATGGTGAAACCCCGTCTCTACTAAAAATATGAAAAATTAGCTGGGCACGGTGGCGCATGCCTGTAATCCCAGCTACTCAGGAGGCTGAGGCAGGAGAATTGCCTGAACCCAGGAGGCGGAGGTTGCGGTGAGCCAAGATCGCGCCATTGCACTCCAGCCTGGGTAACAAGGGCGAAACTCCATCTCAAAAAAAAAAAAAAAGTGTGCACCACTTCCTCTTCTCTCTCTCGCTTCTACTCTGGCCATGTGATTTGTGTGCTTCCCCTTTACCTTCTGCCATGATTATAAGTTTCCTGAGTCTTTCCCAGGAGCTGAGCAGATGCCAGCATTATTCTTCTTGTATACTCTGTGGAACTGTGAGTCAAATAAGCCTCTTTTCTTTATAAATGACCCAGTCTCAAGTACTTCTTGGTAGCAGTCTGAGAACAGCCTAATACAATCATTTAGTTCTCTTTGAGAAAAGTACATATTCTTGGAAGAGCTTCTGATTTTAGTGTTGACTGCTTTTTGTATTTTAAACTCTTCCTCTTTCTTGCTTTTATCCAAATATAATGGAATCCTCTATTTACATTTAGCAACTTTGTTATTTGCCTCCAGATCCCTGAACTTTGTTTATTCTGCTTCAAACCTCCATTTATTCAGCTGACTAATTGCTACCAAACCTTCTGGCTCTAGTCTTTGTATTGTCTCATGGGGAGGAAATGGCCTAATTCACCTATAGTACACTTTCCAATTAGACTTGTAGTTCCTTTCAAAGCATTCATTGTATTGTAAATGATATTGAATATCTATAGTTTCTATTGTTAAGATTATTTTCTATAGAAGGATTTTTACAGGTATCAAATAAAAATCTGTTAAATATTTTATTTAACTAATTATTAAGATAATGTTTTAACAAATGGGATGGAGAATTCAAAGAACAGGCACCTTTAGAGTTGAGGAATTCAAATGAGTATGTAAACAGAGGGCAATGAAGGATTTTTACATGGGAGTGGATGGAAGTCAATTGAACCTCCAATGGGCAGAATTTTGTACATCTATTGACAATAATTACTTTTCATTGGCATCAGATATCTCTAAGTTGACTGAGTGGTAAAACAGCTCAAATAGAAGGAAAGATTAAAATTGGATAACCTGGAAAAATGTGATCTACAATGCACATGGAAACATTTTTCCCCTTCATTCAGTAGATTGGCAACTCCAAAAAAATAAGGAATCTGTCACCTTGTTCACAAGATATATTTTTTTAGAATCTATCGAAGTGCCTACCTTAAAATAGTTACAATATTTTTCATTAAAAGTTAGATAATATCTCCCAAATTTTTAACTATCGCCCATGTCTCTTTCTTAAGAATTAAACAAATGTCTAATTCCTCCAGTAGATAGTCCATCTTCATACACACAGCAACTCAAACACCACATTATCAAAATTATATCCTGTTTTCATCAACCCGGTGCTTTCTTCAGTATTCCAAATCAGTTGATATTTATGTGTTCCAGATGAATTAATGATGCAATAACTATCTGAACTTCTAGAATTTAAACCTATGTGTCAGCTTGGAACTATCCACCTGGCATCTTAATTGCATATAGACACAGTTAATTTATAAGTTATTTCCAGTTTATAAACATAAGATTCTTCATGGCATAGCTCCACCTGTTTATATTGTAATAACTGAAGCTTCTGTACAGTACACATGATGCTGTGATTTTCTGCCTTTTAAGTCCTATAATACTAGAGATCCTATTCACCTGGTAAGCCCCATTTTAGTAATTTTTTCTGTGAAGCCTGAACTTAGGTCAAACCTAGTCTGCTTCACTCTATGCTTCTTTCCACGCTAAGGAAAATAGCTTATTTCAACCTTTGTGCTACCACAATACATGACACTTGGCATTCTCATTTACTTTGGTACTTCACCTGCTTCCTGGAATTATTTTGATCAAAAGTTTGTTTCCTTTAGCAATCTATAGGGTTTCAGTGGGTAGAAAACTTACATTTCTTATCTTTGAAACTCACTTGACTAGCAACAAATAAATCAAAAGAATAAATAATACAGGGACAGAAAAAATCAATTCCTCTTGTTTTATAAAAGAGAAGTCTATATTCACATTTGGAAAGGTAAAACAGCCTTTTAAAATGTGATATACTAGTGGAAAAATAAAAGCTCAACTAAATTTTCTGAGGTTTCAAAGCATTTTCTATCTCAAAAACCATAATAATAAGAGAAATATATATAGGGCATTCATGATTGTAATTGGTGCTAAACCATGATCGACAGCTTTTTGCTTAAAATTGATATTGTAAATGTTTCAGTCACTATAGAATAAAAGACATCAAAGGAGATTTTATATAGAAATACAGCTTTTTCAAAAGCTTAGTCATATAATTTGTTTTTCTTTTTCAACAGCACAATGTCAAATTGCAGTGTAATAGCACAGAATGGAGACATCGCTGATGGTCCATCAGACATTGCTGATGGAGTCTGAGCTTTAAGACCTAGCAGATGACTTCAGCTCTTCCTAAACTTCTTCTCTCAGAAGAAGACAATAAAAGTATTGTACAGTATAAATATTATAAACATATTTCACAGAAAATGAAACACTTTCTGCGGCAGAATGGCAGAGTACATTTGTATTTTATTCAAAAAAAAAGTAGAGTTTTCCAAAAGTTCCATTTCCACATAGTTCCGACCACTGACCTGTACAAAGCACAGTTCCTCAGATCTCATTCTTTGCGTCTTTTTCTCCACTCTCTTTACTATTGCAGGCAGTTTCTACTTCAGTCATGCAAATTTTTAGCAGCAGCATAGGTTTTCTATATTTACAATAGAAATTTATCAATGTTTAGTCAGAGATGGAATAAGAACTATGAATTCAGACTACTCAAACATTTTACTGAGTGAGTCATACAAAACATTAGTACTGCGAGATTTCAGGTTTTTAGGGTAAAGTTTAGGTAAAATTAAGCAATTCACTTTTTAAACATTTTCATTTTTTAATATATATTTTATTGCATTTTAGGTTTTTGGGTACATGTGAAGAACATGCAAGATTGTCGCATAGGTACATACATGGCAATGGGGTTAAAAGACTATTTGACATAATGTGCTTTCTAAATTTCTAAAAGAACGAAGAGCAAAACTTTTATTCAGTTATATTTGATGAAGCAAGCTTTTCCTTAGGAAGACATTCCAGGCAGCTATATTTTATGGACTGTAATAGGACATTATTTTCTTCCCATATAATCTTGTTTTGAAAACAAATGTAGACAAAAACATGTCATCTGTTAGCATATAATACTGCTGATGTCTTCTCATTGTTACTCTTGCAGTTTCTATTCTAGAAATGTAATTAGCAAAAGTACAAACAGACACATAAAGATATGTTTCGTTTGTTTGTTTGTTTCTGAGACGAAATTTCACTCTTCTTGCCCAGGCGGGAGTTTAATGGCACAATCTTGGCTCACTGAAACCTCCGACTCCCAGGTCCAAGTGATTCTCCTGCCTCAGCCTCCTGAGTAGCTGAGATTACAGGTATGTGCCACCAAACCCAGTTAATTTTGTATTTCTTAGGAGAGACAGGGTTTATCGTGCTGGGCAGGCTGGTCTCAAACTCCTGACCTCAGGTGACCCACCCACCTTGGTCTCCCAAAGTGCTAGAATTACAGGCATGAGCCACCAAGCCCAGCCCCTAAAGATATGTTTTTCTGTTCATCTGGTTATTAATAATCTTGGCCAGGCTTGCTTTTCTGTAGATTTGCCCAAAGATTTCAGGGCTTAATTTTCATGTGATCGAAACCAGGTACTCATCATTAGGCAGTGATCAAATATAAGCTAAGCTTTGCTGAACATTGGGAAAATGTGTATGAATTTATTTTTGAAAGATAGAAGGTAGAAAATAACAAAATATCGGGAGGCCAAGGTGGGTGGATCATGAGGTGAAGAGATGGAGACCATCCTGGCCAACATGGTAAAATCCTGTCTCTACTAAAAATACAAAAATTAGCTGAGCATGGTGGCTTGCACCTGTAGTCCCAGCTACTCTGGAAGCTGAGGCAAAAGAATCACTTGAACCTGGGATGCGGAGATTGCAGTGAGCTGAGATTGCGGCACTGCACTCAGCCTGGTGACAGAGTGAGACTTCCTCTTAAAAACAAAAAAAAAGAAAAACAGCAAAGTAAGAAGACAGACAATATTAACAGTTCTTAACTGATTATTGTTTATTCTGTGCCATTGATTATGCTAAGTAAATAACTGGCATTATCTCATTTACTTTTCACAAGAACTGATCAGTGTGTTGCCTTGTAATAGCCCTTCCGATCACTATGCAATGCTTAGACAAAACAGTGATTGGTTCAGTTGGCCTCATTAATAAATGAGGCTTTGTAGAGTTAAGTCTAGAAGAAAACCGTAAAAGAGATGAGAGAGGAGGCTTGATGCCTGATTCCTACCATCTTTGATATAAGGCAAGAAAGTTCTCTTGAGTTGCCAGTTTTCTTTTATGCCTTTTCCATGGGGAATCCTTAGTTTGTGAAATGCAGTTAGTGCAGAGATGAGGTAAACCCTGGGGTCTCCATTCTATGAAACGTGTGGTGTTCCTTTAACAAACTCAGCTATTAGCCATTAGAACCTTGCCAGAACTACAGAAGTTGTCATGTTCTTATCACCTCTAAAGCTATGGCTGCCCCCACACACCACAGAAACTTAAGAAGTCCTTCTGCCAAGCCTAAGAATGAAGTGATAAAGGCATGATGAGCATTCCAACAAGCTGTAGTACAAAGTTCAATGATGATTTGAAGACATGACTAAGACCATCCCCAAAATCAGACCGACATAACAAAATATTTTGTATGCGTTCTCCAACAACAAAATACTAGTGATGTAACCATCCCAGACAAGAAGTTGGCTTCTACACAAATTGCCTCTTGAAAATAATTTTCTACAAATTCAGGTTCTTGGGTATGTTTTGTTTTTGTTTTCTTTAGCAATGTCTCATTGGGGATAGTAAGCTTTCTCATTTTGATATCTTGAAATCTGGTCCTTTAAAACCAGTATTTCCACATCTCCATTCTTAATCTTTCTATTTGTTCACTGGCAAAATTATCAGAATAGTACTATTACCTCCAGTGCTTTTTCTTCCAGTCTCAACTTACTCTTTGCTATTTTTCCTCCTACCAATTTGCTGAAACTGCAGCCTTTGAGAGCTCAATTCACCGATGACACACTAGTTAACAAATTCAGTGGTCTCTTCTAAGTCCTTATTTGACTAGTTTTCTCTACAGTAATCAAAATCATAGACCACTTGTTCCTCCTTGAAAAGCTCTTATAACTGGAAGAAGAAAATGAATGTCTCTTCTCCATAGAGAGATTGGGGAGAAGAATGACCCCTGGCTGAAAATTTAATCAAGTACTTACAAGAAGTAATTTTAAGGCTTCCACTTGGTCTTTGTGTAGCTAAGGTACAGGTTGTAAAATATATATGGTTTAATGTTAGCCATTTATTATTCCAGGTAGACCCGAAATAGCATGTTTTAAAAGAATGGTGGGGAGGCAAAGGAGAGGAATTATCATGGCCCTGCATAACAATGAGACTATGCTAACTCTATTGCAGTTATGTAAACTCATGAGTTATGAGGCAGTTAAAAAGGTCTTTGTTTTTCTTGTTTAGGCTTGACACTATTTGGAAAGATCTATGCATATGTAAAAGCGTGTATGACAAAGAAACAGAGACAGACAGATATAACAGATAACAATTGGAGAAATAAAATGTTTCTGACCCCATCTGACCTTTGGGAAACAACTACAGGATCCAAATTTAAAGTTCCCAGGACCACTCCTGGATTGCATGAAGAAACTGCAAACGAAGGCATTTTAATGTCTAAATGTTTTTATTCTAGCTTGGCTATGACTAGACTCGTGACACTTATTCTTAGATGGGGCCAACCTTAATAGATTTGCTATAAAGGAAGATAATTTTTCTGAACTTCATATAAAAACGATGAGAACATCAACAAAGTTTGTAAATATGTTTAATTTATATATCTGTTTCTTTTTCATTGATTTTTGAACTCTTAGAGCACAATCATTCTGCCTAAGTTTTCTTTCAATGTCATTGTACCTCCCAGAGAGGCATTATATAATTAGTAAGTACTCAAGAAATATTTTTAGAACTGAATTGTTGAACTAAACATAGACATATGTATGGTAAACGAGTCATACACTAAATTTTATATTAACTTTGATAAATTTATATAAAAAATAAACATAAAAGTAGATGAATTAGAACATTAATATTAAACATATATAAAATATTTAGCAACATGGTATATACACAATGAAATAGTGTAAATATCTTGATATTTATGGTAGAGGGAGAAAGTAGGAGCTAAGCTAACATTTATTAAGTGCCTTTAAAATGTGAGACATTTTTCATATATCATCTTATAAAATACAAGCAAGTTTCTTAAAAATAAGTATTTTCATTCCAATTTGCACCTGAAGATTCAGTTCAAAATTCAATGATGTGTAACTTGCTCAGGAAAGAACAATAGGTCTCAACTTTCTTGCAGCCACCTAGCAATTCATTCTGGCTGCAGAGAAATGATTAAAAATAGTCTTTGGTTGTATCTCTATTTGATGAGAAAGACTCCGCATGCATCAGTAATATCTGCTCTAACCTCAGAAGGAAAGGGAGACTGATCACTAGCAAGTATTGCTATCCTTACACAAGTCTGAGATTAGAAAGCAAGAATACGAGCATGTGACATGTTTGTTTACAGAGAGATGGAAGAGAAGGCTGAACAGGGATTGAGCTCACATACACGCTCCTCTCAAATATAGCTATTTCCACTATCACTAATGTAATTTTAAAATATGGGAAAGATGTAAGTTTTTTGATGAATGCATTATTAATGACAACTGTCATGGTAAGAGTGGACTCAGGAAACATTAGTTCAAATTAAAAGTATTCTAATGGATAATACTATAAAACTATGTGAAAAATTATGACTAATAGAGCAGAAGTTGGAGAGGAGTCAGCTCTCCTTTTTTTTTATTCTGACTTTCCCAGATTGATTTTGCCATTTTTGTATCTAGTGATCTTTGTGAGCTTAAGGATAAAAATATACACAAATGCTTTGACATATTACATCCACAAAATAAAGAAAGTAAAATACTCCTGACTTAACATAGTCTTTCTATTTTGGACACTGAGCTATACTTTTCAAAATAAATTGCACCAAATTAAAAAATAATATGTAATTTCTTTAAAATTTCTATGTATAAGCAAATGTTTTACAAAATAAAATTTATTTGCTATAAAGTTAATTCTGGCCTACACAGTAATATATCACATAAAATAGCAAAAAGATAAAATTCAATACCAATTAAGTTGAAGAAAAAGAAGTAATGCAAATTCCCCAAATTGCAATGTGTTTTGTTTTAAAGCAGCAATGCCATTGACATTGTGGTTATGTCTTCCAAAGCATAGACATTGGGTGGTAATTTGCAAACTTAGAAATAGGCTTTCTACACGATTTGTAGTTAATTAAATGAGTTTATAAAAATGTTACCATAAGGAGGCAGAGCGAGGTAGCTAAATAGAACCCTCTAACAATTGTCCTCTGCACAGAAGTGACAAATTGAGCAACTATTCAAGCAAAGAAAGCACCTTAATCAAAACCATATGTAACATAATGACAAGGAAAGAAGCATCAAAAAGGATAAGAAGGATAATCTCGCACGGCCTATACCACCCCTTCCCCAGCCTCAGGCAGAGCAGCAGGGAGAGAAAACCTGTATGCTTGGGGCAGGGAGAGTGAAGTGAGTGTGGCACTTTTCATTGGAACTCAGTGCCACCCTGATACAGTTAAACACATCAGGCAGAATTCCACTGGTGTCCACTGAGACAGCCTTTAGATCAGTCCTGGACCAGAAGGGAATCCTCCACCCCCTTTACCACTGCTAACTAAAGTAGACTGGAGCTCTAAATAAATTTGAGATGCAGCTATGCCACAGCAATTGCAATCCTTGAAACTGCAATCCTTGAGCAGGCCCCGTTGCTCTTTAGCCCTTGGAGGCTTTGGCCTTAGGGTTCAGCCTGGTGAGATGCAAGCTGCAGATGCCAAGGAAGTGCACGGATTACCCCTCTTTCAACTCCAGGCAGTGAAACACAGAAAGAGACTCCTTCTACTTGGGGGAAGAAAAGACAAGAGTACAGGGAACTTTGTCTTATAGCCGGATACCAGTTCAGCCACAGTAAAGTAATGTACTATGCATACCCCCGATTCCAGGCCTTTCCTCCTGGATGGTGTTTGTAGACACATCCCAGACCAGAAGGGAATACAGCAGCCCTGGTGGGACAGACAGTCTCAGCAGGGTTCATACCTGCTGACTAAAATGGCCTTGGGCCTTGAATAAAAGTCAGTGGCAGCCAGACAGTGATTGCCACGGATTTTGGGAGAGCCCAGCCAGTACTATGCTGGCCTGAGAAGATGTGGGCTTCAGGTGCAACCCAGCACAGTGCCAGCTGTGCCCATGACAGTGCCCATGTTACCCTTCCCGAATCCTAAGCAGTCCAGTGCAGAAAAAGACTCCTTGTGGGAAAGGAGGGGAGGAAAGCAACGGTCTTTTTGGGAACCCGGGAAATTCTCCCTTATCTTCTTGAAGTCCACCAGGGCTGTGTATTAAGGGGTCTGCAGGAGTCATGACATACGCGGGTTTAGGGCATCACCTAGTGCTGGAATGGCTGAAGTGACTACAGGCTAGGGAATAATACCCAATCCCATCTGAATTCTTGGAAGTTCTCTCACAAACAAGTCCAAACTATAAAAACTGGAAAAAAATACCTTCCAGTTTTCATAAAATAAAAATTCTTCTATACCCAGACATAAACATATGTCTATGAGCATCAGGAACATTCAGTAAACCATGTCCTCACCACATGGACTAAGTAAGGCACCAGTTACCAGTCCTGGAGTGACATAGACAGATAAGGGATCTCTCGGACAAAAAAAAAAAAAAAATTCAAAAACTTGTGTGAGGAGGCTCAATGAGCTTCAAGACAATCCAGAGAAGACATGGAGAAATTTCTCAGAGAAATTTAACAAAGATATTGAAATAATTTTAAAAATTCAAACAAAAGTCCTCGAGCTGAAAAATTCAATTGACAAACTGAAAAATGCATCATTATGTCTCAAAAGCATAATTGACCAAGCAGAAAATAATAATTACAATGCTTCAAGACAGGCTATTTAAAAATATACAATTGGAGGAGAAAAAGGAATAATGAATAAAAAAGAATAGAGTACACTAGCAAACCCTACAAAATAGCCTCAAAATGATAAATCTACAACCAGACTGAAGGTAGTTTCTCAGTCCGAAAAAAGAGAACACCAAAAATAAATCCTCTAAAGGTATAAAACTTACTGGTAAGAGTAAGTAGACACACAAATACTAAATAATACTATAATTTTAGTGTATGAATCACTCATATATTTAGTATAAAGACTAAAAGAAAAACCTACTGAAGCAGGGCACGGTGGCTCACACCTGTAATCCCAGCACTTGAGGAGGCCAAGGTGGGTGGATCACAAAGTCAGGCGAGACCAGCCTGACCAACATGGTGAAACCACATCTCTACTAAAAATACAAAAGTTAGCTGAGTGTGGTTGTGTGCAGCTGTAATCCCAGCTACTCAGGAGGCTGAAGCAGGAGAATCACTTGACCCAGGAGATGGAGGTTGCAGTGAGCCAAGATCACGCTGCTGCATTACAGCCTGGGTGACAGAGTGAGACTCTGTCTCAAGAAAAAAAAGAAAAAAAAAAAGAGAAAGAGAAAAAGAAAAAGAAAAACTTATCAAAAATAATAATAATTACAGAAATTTGCTATCAAAAATAATAATAATCACAGAAATTTGCTAAGAGACAGATATAAATAGACATCAAAAAAGTTTTTTTAAAGCAATCTCATTTTTAATAGCTACAAATAAAATAAAATGAATAGAAATAAACTGAACCAAAGAAGTGACATATTTCTGTAATGAAATTATAAAATATTGATGCATAAAATTGAAGAGGATAGTGAACATGGAAAGATATTTAATGTTCACAGATTGGAAAAATCTTATTTTAAAATGTCCATATCACTCAAAGCAGAGATTCAATGCAATACCTATTAAAATGCTAATGATATTCTTCATGTAAATAGAAAAAATAATACTAAAATGTATGTGGAACCACACAAGACCCAGAATTGCCACGGTCATCCTGAGCAAAAAGAACAAGACTGGAGGAATCACATTACCGGACTTCAGTTTATGCTCTGCTATAGGAAACAAAATAACATGGTACTGGTATTAAAACAGACACATAGACCAGTAGAAAAGGATAGAGAACAAAGAAATAAATCTACACATTTACAGTTGACTCATTTTCAACAAATGTGAAAAACATCCATTGGGGAAAACCCAGTATCTTCAAAAAATGGTGCTGGGAAAACTGGTTATTCATAGGCACAAGAAGAAAAGTAGTCTACCATTGCTCCTGATATACAAAATCCATTCAAAACTGATTAAAGTTAAATCTAAGACCTGAAGCAACAAATCTACTAGAAGGAGTCACTGGGAAAATGCTACAGGACATCGGTCTGGGAAAAGGTTTTTTTGAGTACGACCTGTAAAGCAAAGGCAACCGAAGCACAAATGAACAAATGGGATCACATCTAGCTACCAAGCTTCTGTACTGCAAAGAGAACAATCCACAAATAAGACGGGAGAAAATATTTGCAAGCAATTTAACCAATATGGGTTAATAACCGAAATATATAATGAGGTCAAAAACGCAATAACAAAGAATCTAATTGAAGAATGGACAATATATCTGAAAAGATATATGTTTTTTCAAAAGATAGGAATGGTTGACAGGTACATGAAAAAATGCCCAACCTCCCTAATCATCAGAGAAATGCAAATCAAAATCACAATGAAATATCATCCCACTCCAGTTAAATGGCTTTTATCAAAATGAAGAAAACAAATGGATGGCAGCAAATACATGCAGAAAGGGGAATGCTTGTACACTGTTGATGGGAATGTAAATTAGTTCAGCCACTATGGAAAACAGTATGGATGTTCCTAAGAGAATTAAAAATAGAGCTATCATATAATGCAGCAACGCCATTGCTGCAAATATATTCAAAAGAAATGAAATTAATACATCAAAGGGATATTTACACTCCCATATTTTTTGCAGCTACTCACAGTAGCCAAAATATGAAATCAACCTACATTTCCACTAATGGATGAATTGATAAAGAGAATGTGGTGCACATACACAATAGAATATTACTCAGCCATAAAAAGAATGAAGTCCTGTAATTTGCAACAACATCAGTGGAACTGGAGAACATTGCATTATGTTAAGTCAAATAAGCCAAGCACAGAAAGACAAACATTGCATATTCTCCTCATATTATTAAAAATTTGGTCTCATGTGATAAAAAATAGAATGATGGTTACCAGAGGCTCAGAAGGGTACTGGGGAGGAGAGGTTAAAGAGGGCTTTGTTGATGGATACAAAAATACAGTTAGAAGGAATCAGATCTAGTGTTTGGTAGCAAAATGTAACAACTATAGTTAACAGTAATTTATTGTGTATTTCAAAATAACTAGAGGAGTGAAACCAACACAAAGTCAGGGTAAACGTTTGAGATGATGGATATCCCAAGTACCCTCATATGATCATTACTGACCCATTGTATGCGTGTATCAAAACATCACATATACCCCCATAAATATATACAACTTTCTTTTTTGAGACAGTCTCACTCTGTCGCCCAGGTGAAGTGCAGTGGCATAATCTAGGTGCACTGCAACCCCCACCTCCCGGGTTGAAGTGACTCTCCTGCCTCAGCCTCCCAAGTACCTGGGATTACAAGCAAGTGCCACCATACCTGGCTAATTTTTGTATTTTTAGTAGTGACAAGTTTTCATCATGTTGGCCAGGCTGGTCTCAAACTCCTCAGGTGATCTACCTGCCTCAGACTCCCAAAGGGCTGGGATTCCAGGCATGAGCAACCTTGCCTGGCCTATACAAATCTTATGTACCTGTAAAAACTAAAAAAGTTAAAATTTAACCACAGTAGAACAACTAGTCTTTTTCTTCACGGTGAACCTTGAAATTTTGAGCACAGATGAATTATGTGGTTATTCTTTTTACTTGCACACCCTATTTTTGCTCTCATCACCTCATGTGTCACCCCCTTTGGATATTGTCCCTAGGGACACGATGCTGGCTGGTTTATAATTAGGATTAACACAAGGAAAGCAGCAAAGTGAGACTGGAGGGCAAGAATGAAGATCCTCTATTCTCCTTTGCTTTGGGGATGCATTATTTTTCGCATGCAGCTGCTTTTCTCCACAACTCCTTGGGTATCCCTTTCACCACTAGTTCAAGTTCTCATTGAAGAATCGTAAAAATGTTTCCTATCCTTTCTTTCTTCAATTTATGGGCAGAATGATGCTCTGACATTGCTAGTATCTGGATGCCTTGCTTGCTATACCTTTTTTGTTTCCTTAACTCTGCCTGAAGCTTGTGAGAAATATTTTCAATAGGTTACATTTTATTTCCTTTTGGGACTATGACCAGCCCAACCCAGATTGTGTTCCTGGTTTTGGTGGTCTTTATTTCTTATTCCCCCTTAGGCTTGTAAACTTGTGTATATGCTCTGGGGTTAGCATCTCTAGTCCACACTCTGTCCTTGGTGCTGAAGGACACTTTGTTCTATTTGTTCCTCTCAAATCTTCCTTTTTCCTTCCACCCATTTAAAAGAAGTTTTCTTTGTAACACATTTCAAGTTCGTCTGTCATTTTAATTCACCATAGGTTTCAAATGTGTGAGAACAGCTGATAATAGATCAAAGTGCTCCCTCCCAGGTAATAGCCTAATATTTCTATTGAACAGTAGTAATGCATTGAAAACAGTTCTGAAATTTGAGGAAAGAGATTAGCATCTGAGCTAAACTCTGGCATTAATTATTTCACATTGCAAGGATATATTAAACACCTTTTGTGGCAGAGAAAAATAATGTGCTTGGGAAGATGAAGCAAATAATTTCTAAATCTAATGCGAATTTGAGTGTTTTTTATTTCATCTTTCTCCATGAGTCTTTATTTTATTTTATTTCCTTTTATTACCATGCAGTGATTTTTCTGAGAGAGGCAGTAACTACCATAGCTTGTACCTATTACTTAGTCCTTACATAAATATGTGTAAAATCGAATTAAATTTTATCCACTTTGTTTTAAGTTGAACAGCACATGTTCTAAGTTCTGGCTTATATGAAATTTTCAGGACCAGCTGTTTATTTGTGGCACTACTAAATATATTGATAGATTGATATGCTTATTGTACTCCCTTTAGATAAAACAAGTAACTTTGTTATTGTCTTTGGAATTACCCTGGAAATTTAAATAATATTAAAATGCTCATTTATTCAGATTTGTTTTTAATACTATCTAATGTTTAATGAAATTGTCAATAGTTATTTCAAGCTTTGCATTATGCAGACCTAATCAGTCTGTTTTCTGTGGAGAGGAGGGACAGTGGATATATTTTGAAAATAATAAAGACTAAATTGGACAATATTTTCATTTTGCTTTTAAAAGTTATTACAAGTTTTAAATTTATATTACCCTATTTCTAGAATAATTTCACCCATTGAGTAGATACATTGTATTTTTAATATTTCAAAATAATTTTGAAGGGATGAAAATAAATGTATACAAATTATAATGATTTTATATAAAATTATATTATTTTACTAAAATTGAAGAAGTTTTCATTTGCTCCCTCAAACATAATTTAAGTATCTAAGCATTACAGCAATAAGCTATTCTTTTCTAGTTTATTGATATCTGCTCAAATATCAATGTGTAATTTTGCTTTGTGTCAGATAGTATTTCATCATATCATATGATTCATTTGTTCTGGAATTATTGAGCTGTTTCCTAAGATAGAAAATAAAATTAATCTAGTTTTATGTATTTCTTTGCTACTCTTTTGATAAAGGCTGATAGTGAAACAGTTAAGTAAACACAGAGTTTCTAAGGAGAACCACTGAAGTGCATATGATCTAACATAATGTGCTTCAGAGAAACTAGAAATTGGATTAATACTGCTTGCTCATGCTTAAAGCACAGAAGATTGCTCAAAGGCAGATGGATGGAGAGTGAAAATCTAAAAATAAAATTCCCTGTGGAAATGAGGATTTTCACAGTTCAGATTGGTTTCGTCTAGGATATAAGTCTCATAGCATGCAAGAAAACCTTACAAGCAGGGCACTTATGAATATTATCAATCGTGTGTGTGTGTGTGTGTGTGTGTCTGTGTGTGACAGAGAGAGAGAGAGAAAGAGAGAGAGAGAGAGAGAGAGGTCCAAAAGACATATAAATTAAAAAACAACAGAGTTAAAACTATTCATTATTTGTAGTAACATATCATTATTTACTGATATAACCTGTGACTTCTTCTATAGATTTCCAGCAGAAGGCATTCAAAATTTGAACTAGTATGTTTTTCATGAAAAGAAATGCAATGAACTTTGGCAGGGTTTTCATTGTTTTATTTTAATAAAATCTATATGGTAGATATGTTCCCCTTATGGTTTATATTTACTAACTTCTGGAAATATCTGGAGTCTAAATGCTGCAATTTTAATACTTGCAGATAAATCAGCTCAACTGAGTATAATGTGATAAATAATCACAACAATTGTGAAAAAAAAGTATGAATTCTAAATAAAAAATTATTGAAATATATTGCATTGTGTATAGCACTGAAATAAATTTCTAACCAAAAAATGTGTCAAGTAATTGGATTTAATACATATGTTTTATTATGTTTAATTCAATTCAATTAATTCATTAATTAATTTTTTTGAGATGGAGTCTTCACTCTTTTGCCCAGGCTGGAGTGTAGTGGTGTGGTCTCAGCTGACTGCAACCTCTGCCTTCTGGGTTCAAGAGATTCTACTGTCTCCACCTCCTGAGTAGCAGGGATTATAGACATAATCCAACACGCTTGGCTAATTTTTGTATTTTTAGTAGAGACAGGGTTTGACCATGTCGGCCAGGCTGGTCTGGAACTCCTGACCTCGAGTGATCCACCCTCAATTAATTCATTAATTAAGTTTTTTGAGTTGGAGTCGTCGCTCTTTTGCCCAGGCTGGAATGTAGAGGTGTGGTCTCAGCTGACTGCAACCTCTGCCTTCTGGGTTCAAGGGTTTCTACTGTCTCAGCCTCCTGAGTAGCTGGGATTGTAGACATAATCCACCACACCTGGCTAATTTTTGTATTTTTAGTAGAGACAGGGTTTGACCATGTCAGCCAGGCTGGTCTGGAACTCCTGACCTCGAGTGATCCACCCACCTCAGCTTGCCAAAGTGCTGGGCTTAGAGGCGTGAACCACTGTGCCTGGACAGATTTAATACATATGTTTTAGTATAAGGACAAGAAATATAACTGATGCTTTTTGTTGCTAACCACATATTATCTGCTAATTTAATATAGACACAAGAATAAAGTGTGTCCATTTATTAAGAATGTATTTATGTTTATTATCTTTGATTCTAGAAATTTTACTCAAGTGACAGTAGTTAATATTTTTATGACAATTAAATCACTTCTTTTTCTTTATATGAAAAAGGTGACATTGCTTAAAATAATATTCTGTATCCTCTGTCACCAATGCCAACTTATAACAAGTACAAATGCAATTCAGTAATTTATTGCTAATTTATTTTATATGGACTTCAAAAGAAAGACTATTAATATTTCTGTAAGTTTTATGAATTTAACATATGAACTATTATACCAAATATAAATTATGGAGAGATTGACTTTAATACCAACATTATTATTAATTTGCAAAAGAATTTTAGGGACTAATGTGATATTTTTCTCAGGTCCTGGAATCAATAATATCTGTATAACAATAAATGAAATTTATAGCTTCCTGTAGGGAATATAGTTCATGTTCAGCATGCTTCTGCAGTTACAATGAAAATATTTGTGGGATTTTATTTTCTTTCTAATTCTAGCATTAACTAAAGTTGTCCTTCCTCCTGAACATAGGACTAACAGTAATTTAGATTATAACACTATATTTTGATTATTAACCATTCCACTGGTAGGAAATAAAACACCTTATACTTTCCTTATGAATTTTTGCTTTTCCCCTATTTAAGAGGGTAAGGTATTTCTGCTTAAGCCCGAAATGTCTTACTCACCAAATAAAACATATCAAATGATAAAGATGTAATAATATATTCATTGAAATATTCATTTGTTTGAGCAAACAATTTTAATTCAGAAATTAATTAAAAAGAACTTTATGCCTTTTAAGGAAGAAAACCTTAATTATATAAATTTGAAAATTCTCGTAAATCTGAATGCCCCTAGTTGAATTTTCTTGAGTCAAATTTGCCAAGATTATTTATTATGTTCAATTGAATGGTAAAGTAAATCACCTAAAAAAAATCTTAAAGAAAAATGAGTATTCTTATTTAATAAAACAGTTACCATATATTTAGAAGAAATTTTCTTAAAATAGTTCATTATCAGTAATGACAACTTTTGTATATAAGAACATAATTTATGTTTTCAGCATAACTAGCTTTTGAAAAGATAACCTGATTATTATTCTGTATCTGTTTTATCTGAATATGTAATTTGTATGTATTATTCTTATTATTTTGGATTTCTGCATTATATTCACTCACATTTGTTGAAAATATGTATTAATTCTCACAGGTATTTAGATATTAGTGGAAAAAGAATACCATCCAAAACTACCATAATTTTCTACCTTAGAAATCACTATAATATTTTGCTATATTTTAAATTCCTTCTGGGAAGTATTTTTTCTTTTTGTTAATTTGAAAAAATAAGATAGTGCCCTTTATTTTACATAAAATAACATTTTCTTCAAACTTGTTGATTAAAGCACAGTTACATAACCAGAAATACAGAAAAATTGCCTGGTACAATATTGACTGTCCCACAGCTTGCCTACCTAACCTGAAGAGAGAGTGAAAAAACTGCTTGTCAACTATAGAAGAGTTTAGAATTGTTCATAAAATTAACTTCATTGATTTAAGTAGCTTGGTTAGAAGAGACAGTAAATCATAAGCCTCTCCTGGAATCATTCAGGTTGGAAGGAGAGAGAACATTGCAGCTTTAACCTGGAACTCTTACCTTTTGGAGCTGACTGAAAGAAAAGGAATTAATACAGACAACAAAGCAAAGTTTAGGAGATCACTGAAAGCAGGAAGCGTATTACTGTTACCCTGTGTTCTCAGCATCATTGTCATTCCATTCCAGATAGGAAAAAGGATTCAGTAATTGAAAAAGTTTTGGAAATATTTTTTTCATATTTAGACGAAAACAAAAGTTTGTAAGGAATAATGCATATAAAAATCATATACTTATGTGACAAATTCTATACTCCACATACTCCAAAATGATAGATGCATCAGACCATTATTTTAAAATCATATAATATTTTATTTTAAAAACAAAAAGATTGACTTTAAAATAATACATGTAATATATAATAAAAATATACAATAATAAAATATATAACAAAAATATATATTAGTATATGTATTACATATATTATATAACATATATACATTATATAATGTATTATGTATATAATAGATGTGTGATTTTGATGCTTAGTAAATGTTTATTAACAGCAATAAAATAAGGCCCAATAATAGTAACTGTTTACAGTGAGATAAAGTAGTAGTTTAAGCAGACATAAAGTGAAATTCTTAAAAAAATTCATAATGAAAATTAAATGAATGCATGGAATTTCATCAAAATGTTAAGTTCAGCATTGCAGCTAACACTGCAAAGTAAAACAAATACATTTTCCATAAAAAATTTAATATGTTCATTCATGAAAAGGATTTATGAAACTCCTACTATTATACATCAGATGTTTTTCTGGGTACAAAAGGTTGAAAGGTGGTTTTAAGGACAGAAGGAGACTGAAAATTTTTAAAGAAATTGTATGTAGTGTGCTGAATTTGTGGCAATTTTCTAGTTGTCTTTTTGTGTTTTCTCATGGGAAAAGCTATCCATTTTAATTGTCTGTTTACTAAATGAATAAAATAGCATGCTCAATTAGTTGCTTGAAACATATTTTTATTTTATAGCTTTATAGAGATATTACACATATAAAATTCACCAGTTTAAAACATCCAGTTGAATGATTTTAGCATCATCAAAATCTCTGTTTAGAATATTTACCTGATGCTCAAAAAGCCCAATATACTTTAGCAGCCATATTCCATCCTGACCTCACACCCTGCACTCTCTCATTCCAGACCCCACTTCCAGCCTCAGCTCCAGAAAACCACTAATCTATTTTCTGTCTCTGAATTTGCTTAGACTAGCATTTCATGTAAATAAAATTGTTATTTATGTGGTCTTTGTGACTGGCTTCTTTCACTTAACATGATGTTTTCAAGGTTCGTTTATATTGTAGCATGTATTAATGTTCCATTATATCTGTATTGTAACATGTATTATTTCATTATTTTTATTGTCTTATATTTTTATTGTATGGTATAACATGTTTATTAATAGATGTTAAACATTTTGTTTTTTCCCTATATTTTGGCTATAAATAATGCTGCCTTGTAAATTTATTTGTAAGATTTTTTTTGAGTATCTAAGTTTTGGTTTATTTTGGGTGCACACCAAAAAGTGAAATTTCTGGGTTATATTGTAACTTATGTTTAATCTTTTGGAAGAACTATAAGTTTTTCAGAGGGTTCCAGTATCTCCATCAATAATTCTTATTTTCTGTCTTTTTTATTGTAAGCATCCCATCATATGAGAAGTAGTATTTTATTTTAGTTTTGATTTGCATTTTCCTCATGACTAATTGTCGAGCATCTTTTTATGTGTTTATTCGCCAATTGTATTTCTTTCTCTTTCCCTTTTAGCAATTTCTATTTAAATCCGTTGCCCATTTGATTACTTGTTGTTTTTTATTTTATTGTTGAGTACTAGAATTACTTTATATATTTTAGATACAAGGTCTTGGTCAAATGTGATTTGAAAATAGATTTTCTCATTCTTTTACTTGACTTTTCACTTTCTTGATTATGGCCTTTCATGCACCAAGTTTTTATTCTGATTAATCCAAATTATCTTTTTTTATTTATATTGCCAGTTGTGCTTTTGGTGTGGTATTTAAAAGTTCACTGCCTAACCTGAGGTCATAAAGATTTACTCATATGATTTCATCTATAAATTTTAAAATGTGGACAGTTAGGTTTAGATCTATATACAACTTAGAGTTAATTTTTGTGTAAGATGAGATAGAAGTCTAGATTTGTTCTTGTGCATTTGGATATTCATTTGTCCTATCACTGTGTATGAAAATAATACTTTTTCTCCATTGAATTATATTGACATCCTTGGTCAATTGATACTCGATTGATTTATGGTCAATTGAGTATCAGTTGACCATAAATATGAGTTTATTTCTGCAAACTGAAACCTATTCTGTTAATCAGTATGTTTATTTTCATGCCAATATTGCTTTGCCTTGATTTCAATACTTAATCATAAGTTTTGTATCATTTTTATCCCTTCAATTGATGGATTATTTTCTGGTCTAGCAAATGGTCTGTCCTGGATATAGGCTGGGTGCGGTGGCTCAAGCCTGTGATCCCAGCACTTTGCGAGGTCGAGGCGGGTGGATCACGAGGTCAAGAAATCGAGACCATCCTGGTCAACATGGTGAAACCCTGTCTCTGCTAAATATACAAAAAAATTATCTGGGCATGGTGGCGCGTGCCTTTAATCCCAGCTACTCAGGAGGCTGAGGCAGGAGAATTGCCTGAACCCAGGAGGCGGAGGTTGCAGTGAGCCAAGATCGTGCCATTGCACTCGAGCCTGGGTAACAAGAGCAAAACTCTGTCTCAAAAAAAAAAAAAAAAAAAAAAAGAAGGATATGTATTTTGCTATTGCAGCGTGTAGTATTCTGTACATGCCTGTCAAGACTAGGGGTTTATAATATTGCTCAAGTGTTCCATTTCCTTGTTGATCTTTTGCCTAGTTACCACATCCATTATTGAAAGTGGGTTATTGAAATCTTAAACTATTATTGTTGAATGTTCTATTCTCTTCCCCCACTGTGCAGCAGATCTGAGTTCTCTGAGTTAAATAAAAAGCAACACCACAGTCTGAGAATAGAGATTCTGTAGTAATCTGCAAGTTCAAACAAGATATCATCTATCCTCTGGGTATGATGCTTTGAAGGGAACTCCAGAAGAGGTTAAATCTCCCCATTGTCTGCAGTACTGCTGTATTTTTGCTACTGTGCCATTGATCTGGGGAAAAAAGGAGTGATAGGAGTAGCCTCAATTTAAAGCATCACAGATCCTGCTGTCATGCTTACATTCAGTAGTATCTCTAGGGTCACTCTTACTGCTAGAGCTCGGCTGTGGTAGGTTTTGGGTTGTTTTGCTAGTATATTTCTTGTTTTACAAAGAGAGAGAGAGTTCACTGAGGTCCTCATTGCGTCATACTGTAACTATGTATATGATTATTGAACAATACTAGTATCTGGGAGAAGAAAGCTTTTTAAATTCTTTAGTGAAACTAATGAGTTGTGGTTCTATATTCTAAGATTTGCTAGGAGTTGTTAATGCCATTATAGTTGCTATTAGTAAAATAAATATGGTTTCTGAAAAATCTATTTTTTATTTTACAGAAGTAACATTGAGAGTACCTTGGTTGGTCACCTTAGTCCATCTTAGCTTCACTTTTATAGTTCTAAAACCCAAATTGAGCCGAGTATGTAGCGGTAGTTTGATTCAGAGGAACTGATTCGAACTAACAAATCGAAATGTGTTAACCAAAATGCAGATATTACTTTGATTTCCATTAATCACTATTACCTTACTGAGGGGACTCAATATTCAAATCATCGATATAACTGACAGTGACTTAAATGCATATCTAAAAAGTATCACTATAACGCTATTCTATTAACAATAAAAATAATAAATTGTGTCAATATTTAAAATAGGGAATCACTTTTTTATGTGCGAGGCACTGTACTAATATTTGTTTGATATATTACTCGAAGTTATCTTTCCAAACCTCCATATAATAGTTATAATGATTATTGCCCCATATGAAAAAATGAACTAAAGAGTAAGAGAGATTGGAAAATCATTCTTATATTTTAATTAAATATTTGATATACTACTTATGGTTAAAATACTAAGAAGCGGACACAGTGGAGCCCTTCTTGATACCTTTTTCTCCCTCATATGCCATATCCAATAAATCATCACTTACTTTTAATTTTACTCTCTAGATTTTTCCATGTATATTTTCCTATTCATCTTTGTTACTACCGCCTAAATATAGGACCTTTATATAGCTTGACTGGGTCATCTTAACAGCTCTCCTATTCGTTTCTTTCCCAAGTAACTTTAATCTATTAACACATCCTTCATATTGCAGCCATAATCATCTTTTTACAGTGCAAATATGACAACACTCAAGATTTTGTACTTTAATTTCCCCCTTCCATCAAAAATGTAGTTGTAAACACAGAGATGGCTTTCTTCAGATCACTGAGGGGGAGATGTAAGAATTATCAAAGGAATCTCCTGAGAAAAGGCCCTTTCCACAGTGCCAAATATGAAATGGAGATTCACAAGTATTTGTGAAATAAATCAATGAATTCATGAAATAAAACATTAAGAAAATGAGGCCGGGCGCAGTGGCTCAAGCCTGTAATCCCAGCACTTTGGGAGGCCAAGGCAGGTGGATCACGAGGTCAAGATATTGAGACCATCCTGGTCAACATGGCGAAACCCCGTCTCTACTAAAAATACAAAAAATTAGCTGGGCATGGTGGCGCGTGCCTGTAGTCCCAGCTACTCAGGAGGCTGAGGCAGGAGAATTGCCTGAACCCAGGAGGTGGAGGTTGCAGTGAGCTGAGATCGCGCCATTGCACTCCAGCCTGGGTAACGAGCGAAACTCCGTCTCAAAAAAAAAAAAAAAAAAAAGAAAGAGAAAGAAAAGAAGATCGGGTAGATAGAAGAAATAAGATACGTTACAGTCCTCTCATGGATAATGCTATGGTCAAATGATAGGGAGAGATACAACTGCAATAATTATTATTGAAGATATTTTCTTTTTTGTGTCCCCCTTTTTTCCTGTATTTCCCCCCATATTCTCCTAAAATATTCTATTATAGACAGGAAAATAAGACATAATCAAACAGGTGTTCTACTTCAGACCAAGATCTTTACTACTGCATGAATCAACTAATAAATGTTAAAATACATGAAACGACAATTTTCAAGACAGTAAACATTAGTAAACAATGGAAAATAAACCCTAAAAGACTGGAACTCAACAAAGTAAATCCTACAATTGTTCCAGCTTGTAGTCTTGAGAGTTTCTGCGCCATAACAGGAAGTGGGTAACTAGGCCAAGCCTGGCAGGCTCCCTGAACTAAGCAGGCAAAGTTGGCCAGAAGGACTACAGTGACTGGAACTCATGAAACCATATGGAGAGAAGGCAGCTGCAGAGAGAGAACACTGGAGCCTGCGGTGTCCTCTCCCAGCAGCCAGCAGTGCTGGTCAGAGCATGCAAATGAAGAAACAGTGAAGACTCACCTCTACCAGAGACCTTTAACATCTTTACCGTTAACTTCCTTCCTACCACAATGAGGCCTTTTTTTTTGGCACAAACCCAGGACTTTGTGAAGATGTCCATCTCTACTGCTAATGAATAAATAGTTCTTCAGCGGTATTTTCTTCCTGGAATCAGCTTAAGATTTTAACATTTTGTTGACAAAATCCACAAGTGTGGTAATGAAAGATAATAGTTCCATATTTTGCTTCTTACAAATGCTTGTAGCTCTTGTCACATTATTAATATCAAAAAGCAAAGGTCCAGTTGTTTTCTTGCACAAGATAAAGTTTTGTGCCTTCCAAAGACTGAGAATATATCATGTCGTTTCTTTTATCAGTATCATACCATTAAAAACTACATCGAAGACATTTAATTAAATGCAAATGAATGCAATTTGACATAAAATGCTATTTCACTGATAGTACATTTCATAACACAAAAATTAGCTGTTTGGGTCCCAGCCATCATTTTCATAATCCCTGTGGCAGAGAGAAGCAAGGGATGGGGTTGCAGAGAACTGCCATCCACTTTCACTAAACTTCACTTCTACAGGGTTACCCACCACCCTTCCCTAAATTTCAGTGGCCAGATTTTGGTCACATGGCCCAATCTAGCTACTAGAGGGACAGTATGCATGAAATAAATTAAAAAGAAAACCAATGATGTAGAAGAGAGGAGTGAACCTATACTGTTATGTAATTTATATATTCTATTGCTGATCAATAGGAGTTTAAGAGGTAAAAATATTTATGTAACATCTTTATCAACTTTAAGTAGATGATATATCGATAAATAATGGAATCCATCTCTCAGCCGGCATCCAGAGGCCCCTATAAAGTTCCTACCTAGAAAGCCAAGAAAAGTGTACTTACATCCACTTAGGAGATTTATTTGGCTGTTGCCAAAACTTTATTCTTGGCTGTGTTTGGCAGCTAATAAAAGCAGTTCTTTCTGTACGTGGAAATTCAGTGCATTTCTTGGGCGTCATGTTGCTAGTCAATGGTTACTAGAAGCTTGTAAGCATCTTGTATGGGGAACAAGGAAGCTGAATTTTGGTTTCAGAAAGTGTTTTTAATGTGAGGTACTATAGTGTCTTAATTATAACTCATAGAGAACCTGGCCAATTAAGAATGTTCCTAATTCAATAAATATTACTTGAATAATGATGCTACATACAAAGACCACATGAAAACTATGTGGGCAAACTGTTGGCAGCAGCTAGGCTTCCTTCAGAAATACCTTTTCATGTAACACAATTTGGACAGAATGTTACCTATTTCAATCACATCTAAACCATCTTGAGAAAGAAAAGTCACGGAGAGTTGCAGCGTTTTTTAACTGTTAGATGAGAACTTTATCACCTTTCCTTTGATGTGTAACTTTCTCTTGAGAGGCCCAGGTCAGCTCTGACTGAGATTGGCATCCGAAGAATCTGAGGGTTGTAACACTGTATTCCCTTCATTGTATTTGTTTGTGGGTAAATATTTTATAAAAGCCTTAGTCAAAAAAATGAATCCCATAATAACTGAGGTTTAAAATGTAAGGATATTTTTGGAACATAGAGACCACACTCAAGTTTTATGTAATGTTCGTTCATAAAGAGATCACAGATTTCTGTTAAAATTTGAAAATTGATCAAACACAATCAACATTATTATTATTAAATATAATAAAATACAAATAATAACATAGTTGAAATAACATATTCTGTAAAAAAGCAGTTCTATCAGAAAAACTTTCAAGTCATGGCACACGGTTGCTCATGCCTGTAATCCCAGCACTTTGGGAGGCCAAAGCAGAGTGGATCACTTGAGGTCAGAAGTTTGAGACCAGCCTGGCCAACATGGTGAAACCCTGTCTTTACTTTAAATACAAAAATTAGTGGGGCATGGTGGTGCATGCCTGTAAATCCCAACTACTTGGGAGGTTGAGGTAGGAGAATTGCTTGAACCTGGGAAGCAGAGGTTGCAGTGAGCAGAAATCCCACCAATGCACTCCAGCGTAGGAGACAGAGTGAGGCTCCATTGCCAAAAAACAAAAAGGAGAAGGAGAAAGGAGGAGGAGGAGGAGGAGGAGGAGGAGGAGGAGGAGGAGGAGGAGGAGGAGATGGGGGAGGAGGAGGAGCAGGAGGAGGAGATGGGGGAGGAGGAAGGGGAGGAAGAAAGAAAGAAAAGAAAAATCTTCAACTCTTAAAGGAATGCTGCTCTTAACTCTGAGATAACAAAACAAGGGTCTGGTTCATACATAGGGATCAATGGAGGTAAAGAGGAAGAGGAACTATAGGAAATGATATTTCAATGTGAGTGCTTTAATGTGGTATTGCTTAAACCCAGCTCTTTCAAAAGATTTTATAGTCTTATTGATAATACTATGTCACGGTTATGGGAAGAAAGATACAAACACAAGTTAAAGACAGTATCTTTAATCTAACTTTGAAACAACTTGGGTGCTACTCAGAACTCATATTAACAAATTCCATAACATTGTGACTGCTGAATAAAGTTACCTTAACTTCCAATATCTTCTAACTCATATACCTTTTTAAAATATCTCTTCTTTGTGTTTGTATAGATGCACACAGCATAGGTTTGTAAGAAAATTTTCTTGTTGAGAATACACATTATTATTAAGCCATTACCTCAGGACAGTTTTGGTTTACTAAAGGCCAAGGTTGCTTCCATCACTTCCACTAAAAATGGTTTAATGGTACCACTAGCGTTCACCACCCTTGTCTCTCCTTCCCAGCTCCAGAACATTTACTTCTCTGTCCTCAGTACCTTCATAGTACCACATGTATATTTCTGCCCTAACACTTACACGTTGTGCTGTCAGGTTTTACTATACTTGTGGGCCTAGGAGAAAAAATGTGCAGCCCTGAAATTAGTTTCTTGGTATAGTTGATACTTTTTAAAAAATCATTTCATAACCTGTGCTGAACATAATTTCTGACTCTTGCTGGATCTCCATGAGTATTTTTGAAAGATTAAATGCATAGTGGAGGCAATGTGAATTTCTGCAAGCAACTTGCTTTTGGAAATAAATTAATCCATATGTCCTTCTTCCTATTCTCTATGGATAGAGAATGTGCAAATTGTTAATGTCCAAATTGTGAAAGATAATTTTTATGCTTTTAAGCAGAATGGGCTGAAAATAATTCAAACTGCACATTAACTCAAAAATTTACCTGGAATAGTAGTAACTGAGTCAATGAATTCTAGGAAGAAAATTCTTCCTGTGTTTTTAATCCTGACTTGTAATTTATAATTGTCTGGGTTTATGCTCCCGGCCTATGTCATAGCATGAAAATAGAAGTAATGGCAGAGTGAGCTGGTCTACAATATTAATTTAAAAGAAGGAAATGGACCATGTGAGGTGGCTCATGCCTGTAACCTCAGCACTTTGGGAGGCCAAGGAGGGCCGATCGCTTGAGGTCAGATGTTCAAGACCAGCCTGGCCAACATGGTGAAACCTCGTCTTCCCTAAAAGTACAAATATTAGCCAGGCATATTGGTATGTACCTGTAATCCCAGGTACTCATGAGGCTGAGGCAGGAGAATCACTTGAACCTGGGAGGCAGAGGTTGTGGTGAGCTGAGATCATGCCACTACACCGCAGCCTGAGGTGACACAGCGAGACTACATCTCAAAAAAAGAAAAATAAAAATAAATAAAAGAAGGAAATTTCCAGACACATGACATGAAATAACCTCATGGATATTATGATGGATAAAAGGACCTAGATACAAAAGAGTATATACTGTATAATTACATTTACATGGAGCTGAAGAACAAGCAATCCTAGTTAATGATAATAGTTACAAGAATAGTGGTAACTCCTAGGGAATAGGTTACAATGTGATTAAGAATCGGGCACCATTGGATGCTAGATTTGTGTAGGGGTTACACAGATGTAAGTCTAGTGATAAATTTGTGGCTGCATTATTATACTATTCAGATTAGTTCACTTTGATAGTAGAAAGTTCCAAATTAAAAAAAAATGCCTGAACATGGTTTGTAAGAAGGTGCAAGAGAAACTGAGAATAGGTGAACTGTGTTAATTCACACTTTATGCATTTTACTCAGTATGTTGTGTGTCAATAAATTTAAACAAGAAGTCTTGTCACACAGATGCATATGTGTGGAGAAGGTAGAGGGGAGGGAGGAAGGCTTTATAGCAGATCTCTTTCCCTTTCTAGAGTTTTCTGTGTGATAACAACACAACTTCAAGGATCACAGGACCAATTGTCCTATGTCCCAGTGTTTCAGATGGCAGTAAACCTTTTTGAGAAGCCCAGAAAAGAGATTTTAGTATTTTAGGTGAGATTTAAAAACTCCATACAATTTCAAGATACTTCTAATAGAAATGTGGATAAATATACCAAAAAATAAAATATATTATCCATTCCACAAAGTTAAAATCTAGAAGAGTAGGCCTATCAAGGTGGCTCACACCTGCAATCCCAGCACTTTGGGAGGCCAAGGTGGGCAGATCACTCGGGGTCAGGAGTTTGAGACCAGTCTGGCGAACATGCTGAAACCTTGTTTCTACTAAAAATATAAAAATTAGCTGGGTATGGTGGTGGGCTTCTGTAGTCCCAGCTACTCAGGAGGCTGAGGCAGGAGAAGCGCTTGAACCCAGGAGGAAGAGGTAACAGTGACCCGAGATAGCGCCACAGCACTCCAGCCTGCATGACAAAGGGGGAGTCTCTCCTCTCTCTTGAAAAAGAGTAAAACATAAAATAGAGAAGAGTAGCTTTTATTGAAGTAATTATCTATTGACTTACCTAGAGATGATTTTATTGCTGATGAAATTTGGCCTTGTCGCCCCAGCTCCCCTTCTAATTTGTCTTACGTTGCTCATCTGCAAAGCTCTTTGCAACATAGGACTTCTTTGCCGTGGTAAGAAGCTTTCTTTTCCTGACTTCAGTCTCTGAGGACTGTGTGTTCTTAATTCACTTTCCTTAAGCCCTGTCAACATACACTGTGTGAACTTACTGATTTGTTCTGATACTCACAGTGGTAGTACCCTACTCCTTCACTAGAGTAGAAAAGTAAGGTATGGATAATAAAGCTCAAAAGATTCCCTGAGCCATGAGAATACAATATATATCAGTATTTGGGAGACAAAAGGATGTATTTTTTTTTTTTTTTTGAGATGGAGTCTTGCTCTGTTGCCCAGGCTGAAGTGCAGTGGAGCCATCTTGGCTCACTGCAAACTTCTCCTTCCAGGTTCAAGTGATTTTCCTGCCTCAGTCTCCAGAGTAACTGAGACTACAGGCGTGAACCACCATGCCTGGCTAATTTTTGTGTTTTTAGTAGAGACAGGGTTTTGCCATATTAGCCAGGCTGGTCTCAACTTCTGGTTTCAGGTGATCCGCCCACCTTGGCCTCCCAAAGTACGGGGATTACAGGTGTGAACCACCGTGCCTAAACCAAAATGATGTATTTTCTCTATCTTGTAAATTATTCAACAAATACAATAAATATGTAGAGGAATTCAGAAACTATAGAAATATGAAAAACTGTTTGGAAGTCTGGCCTATATGACCTCATAGGATTTTTCAAATTTGTTTCTATGACACTATAGCATATACATGCCTGCAATTTTGATAAGTAGGAAAAAAATTGTACTGCTTTCAACAAAAACGTTGATTTACGCTCTGAATTATTCTTTCACAATATTAGTTTGCTTTCTAATTTTAATAAATTTGCTATTTTAATATGTCCAGTTTCTTAGCCTATTATATTCTGATATTCATCATTAGCAGGATTTTGTAAAATAAAGTAATTTTAAATTATCTGTGGGGGACCGAGTTGAATTAAGAAAGGTGACTTGTTTTCATTAGAGACTTGTCTTAATTTCTAATATTGACCTCACGTGCACATATAGACACAGCACCTCATGGAGAAATTGAACAAGTTTTACCTCACCAATGATTACCTGCTGTTCTTTTTCCTGACACTAACAGTGTTCACAAAGGTAATTACTGCTTTAAGGGTACCCAGGTAACTCTGTTCTGTCCAGTGAGACATAACTTGACTTCACAGAATGAGGCTCCTAAGAACCCATAAAGGGAAAAATAGGCTGTGAAAACATTGTGTCTTTTGTTCTTCTCTGACCTGGACTGCACTAAGTGATGTTGAAGATGAAGTAGGCAGTGAAAATCTTTTCACCTTTATGTCCCCACTGATTATTAAGAAAACTGTCACTCTTACCTCCTAAAATAAGCCAGTAGATTGACCAGCTAGAGTAACTTTATTCTTTATTTATAGAGACTATCAGTTCAACCTGCAACAGAAGCATTTAAAAATCTGTTCAGACAGAAGAACTGGGTATTCACAACTACCAACCTGATAAACTGTCTTAAACAGATGCTCTTTTTTTTTTCTGCCTCTTCATATCCAGAAGTTTGAAATGTCCTGGGCTAAGGAAAGAACCCCAGGGTTATCAGGCACATGAGGGTCTTTCACAATTCCTTTCTCTGTTGTTTTCAAGTGGAGTGAGCTTTTCTGTGGTCACAAAGTGCCTGCTTCACTTTTAGTATCACTTAGGACATTGCAATCCAGAAGAACAAAAGACAAATGGACACCATAATTTCACAGTTTATTTGTATCGTAATAGACTTTCATGGAAGCCATAGTTCACGTAGCCTATTTATGTTTTATTGGCTAATATAGACTTATTTGGGCAACTTTGGACCAATGATTGGAAGCTAAATTTGGAGAATGTAGTTGTCCATAGGGTTAGTCAAGCAACCAACAATGACCTCCACTGTTTTTAATTAAAAGTGATACAGACAAAAAAAGAGAAAGGGTAAACAAAGGAATGTAGTAATGCATAAATTTTTATCTATATATTATATATACTTTATTGCACTTTAGGTTCTGGGGTACATGTGCAGAACATGCAGGATTGTTGCATGGGTACACACACGGCAATGTGGTTTGCTGCCTCCATCCCCCAATCACCTACATCTGGCATTTCTCCCCATGTTATCCCTCCCCAATTCCCTACTCCTGCTGCACTGCCCTAGTCCCCACCAATAGACCCCAGTGTGTGACGCTCCCCTCCCTGTGTAGATATGTTCTCATTGTTCAACAGTCACCTATGAGTGAGAACATGTAGTGTTTGATTTTCTCGTCTTGTGTCAGTTTGCTGAGAATGATGGTTTCCAGGTTCATCCATGTCCCTGCAACGGACACTAACTCTTCGTATTTTATGGCTGCATAGTATTCCATGGTGTATATGTGCCACATTTTGCTTGTCCAGTCTATCATTGATGGGCATTTGGGTTGGTTTGAGGACTTTGCTATTATAAACAGTGCCACAATGAACAGACATGTGCATGTGTCTTTATAATAGAATGATTTATAATCCTTTGGATATATACCTAGTAATGGGATTGCTGGGTCAAATGGGTTTTCTGTTTCTAGGTCCTTGAGGAATTGCCACACTGTCTTCCACAATGGTTGAACTAATTTACACTCCCACCAACAGTGTAAAAGTGTTCCTATTTCTCCACATCCTCTCGAGCATCTGTTGTCTCCAGATTGTTTAATGATCGCCATTCTAACTGGCGTGAGGTGGTATCTCAATGTAGTTTTGATTTGCATCTCTCTGATGACCAGTGATGATGAGCATTTTTTTCATGTTTCTTGGCCTCATACATGCCTTCTTTTAAAAAGTGTCTGTTCATGTCTTTCACCCACTTTTGAATGGGTTTGTTTGTTTTCTTGTAAATTTGTTTTAGTTCTTTGCAGATTTTGGATATTAGCCCTTTGTCAGATGGGTAGATTGTGAAGATGTTTTGCCATTCTGTAGGTTGCCAGTTCACTCTAATGATTATTTCTTTTGTTATACAGAAGCTCTGGAGTTTAATTAGGTCCCATTTGTCTATTTTGGCTTTTGTTGCCAATGCTTTTGGCATTTTAGTTATGAAGTCCTTGCCTATGCCTATATCCTGGATGGTTTTGCCTAGGTTTTCTTCTAGGGTTTTTATGGAGTTAGGTCTTGTGTTTAGGTCTTTAATCCATCTGTAGTTAATTTTAGTGTAAGGTGTCAGGAAGGGGTCCAGTTTCTGCTTACTGCACATGGCTAGCCAGTTTTCCCAACACCATTTATTAAACAGGGGATCCTTTTCTTATTGCTTGTTTTTGTCTGGTTTGTCAAAGATTAGATGGTTGTAGATGTGTGGCATTGCCTTCAAGGCTTCTGTTCTGTTCTTTTGGTCTATATCGCTGTTTTGGTACCAGTACCATGCTGTTTTGATTACTGTTGTCTTGTAGTAGAGTTTGAAGTCAGGTAGCATTATGCCTCCAGTTTTGTTCATTTGCTTAGAATTGACTTGGCTATGCGGGCTCTCTTTTGGTTCCATATGAAATTTAAGGTGGTTTTTTTCCAGTTCTGTGAAGGTGGTTGATGGGGATAGCATTGAATCTATAAATTACTTTGGGCATTATGGCCATTTTCACAATATTGATTATTTCTAACCATGAGCATGGAATGTATTTTCATCTGTTTGTGTCTTCTCTTATTTTCTGGAGCAGTGGTTTGTAATTATCCTTGAAGAGGTCGTTTACTGCCTTTGTTAGTTGTATTCCTAGGTATTTTATTCTCTTTGTAGCAATTGTTAATGTCAGTTCATTCTTGATTTGGCTGTCTTTAAGTCTATTATTGGTGTATAGGAATGCTTGTGATTTCTGCACACTGATTTTGTATCCTGAGACTTTGTTGAAGTTGCTTACCTGTTTTAGGAGATTTGGGGCTTAGATAATGAGGTCTTCTAAATATACAATCATGTTGTCTGCATATAGAGGCAATTTGGCTTCCTCCTTTCCTAATTGAATACCCTTTATTTCTTTTTCTTGCCTGATTGCTCTGGTTAGGACTTCCAATACTATATTGAATAGGAGTGGTGAGAGAGGGCATCCTTGTCTCATGCCAGATTTCAAAGGGAATGCTTCCAGTTTTTGCACATTCAGTATGAAATTGGCTGTGGCTTTGTCATAAATAGCTTTTGTTATTTTGAGATATGTTCTTTCCATGCCTAGTTTATTGAGAATTTTTAGCATAAAGGGCTGTTGAACTTTGTCCAAGGCCTTCTCTGCATTTTTTGAGATAATCATGTGGGTTTTGTCTTTGGTTTTGTTTATTTGCTAGGTTACATTTATAGAGTTGCATATGTTGAACCACCTTGCATCCCTGGGATGAAGCCTATTTGATCATGATGAATAAGTTTTTTGATGTGCTGTTGCTATTGGTGTGCCAGTATTTTATTGAAGATTTTTGCATCTATGTTCATTGTGGATATTGGCCTGGAGTTTTCTTTTCTTGTTCAGTCTCTGCCAGGTTTTGGTATCAGGATGATGTTGGTATAGTAATAATTATCTTATAGATCAATTTCTTCATGTGTGGTTGCAAAACAATGATAGCGTAATTTATCTTATTTATTTATTTATTTTGAGACGGAGTCTTGCTCTGTCACTCAGGCTGGAGTGCAGTGGCACGGACTTGGCTCACTGCAACCTCTATCTGCCAGGTTCAAGTGATTCTTCTGCCTCCGCTTCCTGAGTAGCTGGGATTACAGGCACATGCCACTACATCCAGATAATTACAGGCACATGCCACTACATCTAGATGTTGGTCTCATAAAATTTTTGTATTTTTTTCTAATGTTTTCTCCAGAGGCTAAAGCATGTCTAATTAATTTATCAGTATATTAAATGTTATGTCGTACCATTTCAGGTAAAATCTAATAACGTTATTGCAGTATCTTCACATTGCACTCCCTATCATATTTTATATGATCATTGTAACACATTTTACTTCTAATATTCAGTACACCACATTCTCATTTTTTTCTTTGAAGTGTTAGTTTAATTGCTTTTGATGAACTGAAGAAAAAAATTAAAATTATTGATATCTATTCATATATTTATTATTTCTTTCATTTTGCATTTCTTTCTATTGATAGAGTCTCTATCATTTAATTGTTCCCTTAAGCTTGAAGAGCTTTATTTAGCATTTCTAGTAGCACAGGTAAAAATGAATTCACTTAGCTTTTCTTATATGAAAATGTCATAGTTCATCCTTACTTCTAGAATATTATTTCACTTGATAGAGTATTCAAAGTCAACTTTATCTTTTTCTCATGAACTTTAATGATATCATTGCTTTGCCTTCCGGCATTGAAGATGAGAAGTCAGCCATCATTCCTATCATTGTTTCCTTCTGTATAAAAAGTGTTTTTAACCTCTCTGATTGCTGTTGAAATTTTGTGATTGAGTTTCACTGTATTTTTATTGTATGCATAGATTAGATTTTCTCCATTTTTATCCTGCCAAGGATACTCTTAGCTTCTTGAATCTGTACTCTAATTTGTTTTCACAAAGTGTTAGAATTCATGCCATTATTTCTAGGTGGTTGTTTATCCCACAGACAATTACATTATTTCGATATTTCTGATAGCATCCCTATGTCATACAACATTCTTACTGTTTCTTGTATGTTCTGACAAACGTTACAGAGTTACAATCAAAATATAGTCTGATATTTTGGGAGACAACAGAGATCAATACTATTTTATACGTTGTGTATTCCTTTCAGGAAGCAAACACTGCTCTGTTGTTTCTCTTTCTGCAATATTTTAAAATAGTAATAATTATCTTATAGATCAATTTTTCATGTGTGTTTGCAAAACAATGATAACGTAATTTATCATATATATATATATATATGTATATATATTTATTTACTTTGAGATGGAGTCTTGCTGTGTCACTCAGGCTGGAGTGCAGTGGCATGAACTCGGCTCACTGTAACCTCTATCTGCCAGGTTCAGGTGATGCTTCTGCCTCCGCTTCCTGAGTAGCTGGGATTACAGGCACATGCCACTACATCCAGATAATTTTTTTTTTTGTATTTTTGATAGAGATGGGGTTTCACCATCTTAGCCAAGATGATCTCGATCTCCTGACCTCGTGATCTGCCCACTTCAGCCTCCCAAAGTGCTGGGTTTACTGGCGTAAGCCACTGAAACTGGCCTTTACTCCTTCTGAAGTTGAACAACTTGTACAAATTGAAGTGTCTCATTTCAAATATGTGGTTTCATAAAGTTCAATTCATACAAGAAAGCAGGGTAGATGCAAATTTTTTCATATTTATTTACAATATTTTAAAATAACAAGATGGTTCACTAACAAATATATGGCTATACCTTTTTATATTATAATTAAAAACTTAAAATTAACAATTTTAAGTATATTCATGCATAAAAATTAGTGTCTTCTTTTCAAGCCAACAGATGTCCAATTGCCTTAGTTAGCTGTTTCCTCCTAAACAAATGCTGCTGCCATGTGGATATGGTAGCAGCCAACGAGTTTTTCACCATTTTTTTCATGTTTTAAAGTTTACAAGGATACCTTTATCCCTAAGTAAATTGTAGATTTTAGCTGTAAGTTTTTTGATCTACTATTCTTTTTGAAAGTTAGGAAGAAGCAAGAATATTCTGCTGTTCTGTTCTTAATAATCTTTAATTGAGCTTTTTAAATAAGTCAATGCTGGTATTATCATCATTGCTCCAATTGGTGCATGTCTTTCCAGTTATTTTTTATGTAGGTGTGTGTGAAAATTTGGCATTATGATAATGAGTTAGTTACAGGGCAGGAGGGTGCCATAACCTCCACCATAGTAGGTTGCATTCAAATATGCTCTGCTGAACATAAGGAGTGGCCTTTGTTGTCTAAGTTTCTTTGTAGGTGAAAGAGAAGTTATATTTGAAAGGAGTTAATGATAAATGATCTGTGGGGACCATATGGGTATTGTGTGTACTTTCAACCTTATTCAATAGGGAGGCATTTTGTAAGAAATGAACTATCTCTCATTATGCAAAACAAGCCAGAGGTTTTCTTTTTATTTAGAAACATGATTTAGTATTTTCCCATTGTAAAACTGCATACTAACTTAGCCCAATCTTTGTCTTTTTCTAGCCTCTTAGTATTCAATACAGAAGCACATGAAACAGGGAGTACTAATTCACAGAAACACATTTTCCAGTAAACATAAACCCGTTAACATTGTGTTTAACATAAAATCTCCCATAAGTAGTTTTCCATGGAGATGACTGTACTTGTTGAATGGGGCTGCATTTGCTTCAGGTATCTGTAGGTCTTTTTGTTTCAAACAGATACGGACAATCAACCAAGACATATTGTTCCAAAGAAGAAATAAGCTAAACCATCTTCTTACAAAGGCCGGAGATGGACTGTTCTGATCTATTTCCACTGTGCAACTACTTAAAGCAATTCACTTTCATTTCCCACAAAAGGAGATTTGGAAGTGCATCAAAGACTAACTTAAAATTGGGTTAACCCCGTTGTTCTCAGATTTGGCCACTTGGCATCAACTAGCTCTGTAAAGAAAGGAGAAGCCTGGAGTGCCGCTTATGACCTGATTTCCAAGACTATAACTGAAACTCTTGGGGAAATCAGTGGTCATTTTTGGTCAATTATTTCATGTAATTTTTTCCTAATTAAATTAGTGGAAACTGTTTTTGCTTCTAGGCACTAGTTAAGCTCTTGTTACACAGTTCATCGGAATGGTATTTTAATTTATATACTTTTTAACTTCAAAAGGAACAATCATTTTTATTTCATATCTATTGCCTTGCCATCCACTGCTTCAATTTAATTTGATTTATTTTAAGTTATGTGACCATGACCCATTCAAAACAAAATTGTAAAAGATACTTATAGTTAAAAATGGAATATTCCTGCATACTATTTTAAATGTACAATACATGACACAACTATGTAATTAGCTTTAAGAACATGCAACATGATAAAGTGAAAACTATTCATAAATAGATTACCATATTTATGGCAATGTGCTCACTCAACCCATTCCTGCTTTTTTCTAGTTGAAGATATTTGTGGTCTAAGAGGTTTATTTCCCATACTAGTTTGTACTTCCATTTTCAGTTCTAAATAAAATCTATTTTCTTTAATTAGTCTTCACGGGAGTTAACTGTTGTTCACTCTGGTTTTTTAGAAAGCAAGTTTGGCAAATAATAAAAAAATAGAGAGAGTGTTTTCTACATTTATGGATGTAAAAGCAGAAGCAGTACCAAGGGCAGAAGTAGTTGTAGTGGCAACTTATTTATTCTCTTAATCCCAGCATTGGAGTTTTGCTATACATTCTCTGGATTCCAAGATGTCAAGAAGCCACTGCCTTGACAGCTAAAGGGGAGAAAAAGTAATTCATTTTCTTTGCCCATGTCAAGGTTCATGGCTTACACTCCTATAACAGAACATAGATTGACATGAGAAAAGCATAACAAATTTATTTAATCAAAGTTTAATGTGACATGGGAGCCTTCAGAAGTGAAGACCCAAAGATCTAGGACAAACACTGTTTTTATGATTTAAGCTGGACACTTGTGTAGAAGTATGATTGGACAAAAATAGGGTATGACCTACTGGTAATGAACTTGGGGGAACTTAGGAAGACTTGTTAGTTCAGATTCTTCTTGGCCTCTGGATATAAGATAGAAGCCTCCTACAATGAGGTTCTTATGACCGACTATCAGGTAAGGTAGGCCAAATAATTTACTTATGATCATGCATCAGGGAGAAAGGTGGGAGATCGTCAGAGTAACCTTCTCGCTTCTGCAGTGTTCCCAACGACCAAGTTGCCATATTGTGAAGTGTCTTGTTCTAAGCCCCGACACAGCATTGTAGGTAACTGACGATTTCTCGCTTTCAACATATGAAGGGTAGCCCAGAGCCAGTTGTACATATTCTGAGAAAGATTCTTTGAGGTTCAGCCTAGCATCTGAACTTTCAGAAATTTCACAGCTTTTATAGAAAACAAGCTCTTGGTTGAAATAACTAGACTTTTACGAACTGAATCATGACTAATCCAGGCTCTTAAAAGCACTAGGATTCACATGCACTTATTCACCTTTTTTTTACTTCTCATTTGCAATTTCTTTTCACCCTCAAATGCCTATCTGGGGATTATTTTCAAAGAGGGCATGTGTCTAAAGTCCAATTTTCACCAAATTTCTACCGTATTAGGAATAGTGCATGCTCTTCCTGTATTCTTTCCTGCTTAGATTTTTCTTTACTTAAGTAAAAGAGATAGTATAAGCAAATGGGAAATAAAAGCAAAAACAAAGAAAACAAAACAAAACAGAAACATGCATATCAAAATAAGACATGTCTATTGATCAATTTACCATCTTTATATTTGTTCATTGTAAGTAGCATTCCCATTAATTATGTAATAAATTAGTACCATTTTGTTATCTAAAGAAAAGAGCTTTATGTTCACTTGTCAAAATGCCCTGAAATAAAGCACCATGGGAGTGGATCTGAAAAAGAAGGTCTTTATTCATGGTTAGCAGGAGGGTCATCGTGAAAGTAAGACACCCCTGCCTTCTGGCCATAAGCAAAGGTTTTATATGTCTCAGGGAAGCAGGTTGATCAGGAGTAAAAAGGACAAGGAAAGAGAGTGTGATGTGCCAGGCAGAGTAGTTTTCTAAAGTAAATGGCCTCAGGGTAAGCAAGGCTGGAAAAGTATGTTCTGTGGGTTCAGGTTAACAAAGAAAGCTGATGGTTTAAGCAAGTTTTGATTTTAGCAAGTACTTTAAGGCTAGAGGAATATTGTTGTAGGTGTTACACAAAAGTTCTTAATATTTATAATCTGGAACAACATGTCAGTTTGTTCTGGGTGTCTTAAAAAGGTACATACCTTTGTCAAAACTGAGACAATGAGCACTTAAGATCTGTACTTTCAATTGTAAGTAAAAACTCAAAAGAAAGAAGTAGGATGTCAATGGTAGACACTTGACAGATATATTAATGGACACTAAAATTATTTCAACTATGCTACATATCTGAAAATTTTTCTAAAAATATTTGGAAAAAGAAGTAGCATTTTTAAAAAGTTAGAGAGTGCAGTAAGAGTTTATGAATGCTATGATGTTTGAAATAAAATACACAAGTGATTATATTTTCTTAGGAAGCAGGGCAGGTGTGCAACATGTGTAGGATTGATACAGCAAAATAAATTAACTCCATGATCAGCTTTACTACTATCCTTTAAATAACCTTGGTGAAATCATATACATGATATAATGAAGATAATAATATATCTCATGACTTCTCATTGTATTGTGAAGATTAATGTTCAAATTACTATGCAAATATATATTTTTATTATCCAAATTAAAGATTCTATTTAATAACACTCCAGCAGCACACAAATTCAATGCTTGCCTTTTAAGTACAGATTGGAAGGTCAGGAAATGAAGTTTTCCTCTGTAATCCTTGGAGTTTTCTTTCCCTTCTATTTTAGGTCCACGTTGATTGCTGATAAATGGTGGCAATTTGTTAGAAGCAGACAGTATTGTATCTAACTGGTGGAGCAGAATAAAGCATTGTTAAGCAAAACCCCTCAGATTTGATGGAGATCTGTAAAAGACAGCAGAAAGGCAGTATTAAGGTTATCTCCATTAGAAAAAGGAAGAGACCAATACAATGACAATCAAATGTATCCCACTATTAACCAAGATACATGAAAGTGAGATACCAGCAACATCCACAGGGCTATTGACAGAAATGAGGACCAGTGCGTTAATTTTCTATTGTGTCATGACAGATGACCACTTTCATGGCAGCTTAGAACACACATGTGTATTATGTGACAGTTTTTGTGGTTCAGGAGTGCTACACAGGTAAAGCAGGGACTTCTGCCCAGGGTCTCTCTAGTTGAATTTATCATTGGCAGCGACTACAGTCTGATATGAAGTTCAGAGTCCACTTTTCAACTTGGCATGGTTTTTGATAGAATTCAGTTCCTTTTGATTCTAGAACCAAGGTCCCCCTCCCTTTTGTTTTTGGATAGTTGTCAGACAGGGTTTATTCCCAGCCCCTAAGGTCTGCTTTCAGATTCTATCAACATGCCCCCGTCACAGCATGGAAACTTGATTCTTCAAAGCCAGCAGAAGAATCTCCTTCTAGTCTGCTGTAGTGGATGGAGTCTTATTAAATAATGTCACATAATCCCAAGAGTTACTATCCCATTATATGTCCCTGCCCACACTCAAGCAGAAGGGAACACACAAAGTATCCATCAGGTGGCGGGAATTTTAGGGGCCATCCTAGAATTCTGCTGACCCCAGACAGGTATGTTGACAAGAAAATTAATATTGTTTTAATTTTAAAATTTCATTAAAAATTTCATCCAGCTTGTCAAAGAAGATGACTGATTCAAAAATAGAGTGAAAAAAATAAGCTAAAATAGTAGGTCATTAATGATCCCAATAAAATAGGGAAGGTTTGAGAATATTGGGACTCAAAAGAGAAAAAGAACAGAAGCAAATTACAGCTCTGGGGTTTTGCAACCTACATAGAAACCTTATCAGAGGCAGTGAGGCATTCAAAAAGAATGTCATGATCCAAACACATGACTGGGCTCATGAAGGATGTCATCTCCAGCCTGCATGGTAACTAAAGAATCAGAGCTCAGTATAGTCTGAACAACATTAAAATGCATTCATTTACTCATGTTTTCACTTACTTAGCAAATTTGTCTTCATTTGTGTCCATTGCCTCTCACCAATTGTCATTTTTCTGGTGTTACATAAAAGTGAAAAAGACATGTCCTACTCTCAAGATCCCTTCCTACTATGAAACTACTTAAGAGAAAAAAAAATGACAACATCAGGGAGTCAATGATGGTGGCAGGCATAGGACTTTCTGGGTGCATAAAAGGGGTACTTAATATGAACACTGCTTGTCAGTGACATTTTTCTAGCATTGGTGTCACTTTTGTTACCCTAAATTCAAGTTGAACTGGACTAAGAAAGGAACCCATGATCAGCATTACAAACAGAGTGAAGTAAGACATTTAAAGTGACAAAATTCTGACAGGCATTTGGGGCAAACAAACAAATGAATAAAAAACAATATTTTGCTTTGACTAGAACACAGGTGATATGACAGGAACTGTCAAAGATGTGGATTAATATGGAAGATTATATGTGAATGATAAGTTATTCAAAGAGATCTGAACAGGAGTCTTGTTTCCATCAGTAGCAAGGTAGATTACTTGGGCCAATTAATCAAGCTTTCGAATTCTCAGTTTCATCGTCTCAGAATGGCATAATATATATCACAAGGATATAGTAGACCAAAGGAGATACGGAATATACAGCCTGTACTCATACTTGGCATTGAGGGACCCTACAGTACATAGGAACTATCATTAACTAGGTAATTAGTTAAATTCTAGGCAAAGGGAAATTTTTAAAAACATCCAATAAGTGGTTTAAAGCAGGTGGGTGTGGTGTAGGTGGTAGCAAGATGAGATTTGTATTTTACAAATATTGCACCATCAAGAGCTTAGAACATTGATTAAAGGGAATTGATGCTGGAGGCAGGGAGATAAGTAAGGGCATAATAATGGGGCCTTTTGCTAAGCGAATGGCAGGGAAGACAGTGAGCAGAGGACGGATTTGAGAGAATCTAAAGTTAGAAACATTAAGAATTGATGATCTGAGAAGGAAAAACCTCAAATGATTCTTAAGGTCTCACATCTGACTGATTAAGTTAATAGCCACATTACATACTGATGAAACAAGATGTGTTATACGGAAAATAGAAAAGATAACATTTCAATTCTTATTCAACTCCTCCCACCCCAAAGAATTAAGGGGTGTGGGTGGGGAGACTATGCAGAATTCACAGAGGTGGAAGCTGTAAAAGAAAGTGATTGACAGAATGAGGCAGAAACTGACAATGAGGTTGAAGAGAGAGCCCTCAAGAGCCAAAATAGGAAGGAGATTGTGTTTTAAAATGCGTGGGTGTTAAGGCTTTTATAAACAGTTCTTTTCAAAGATGATGTAAAACATCCAGGATCTTGGCGGGGAACAGTGGCAGGTTGTGGTCCAGGAAGGCTGGCTCGACCACGCACTGCCAAATTCCCAAAGCTCCTTGTATCCAGATATAACACAGAAACAGACAAAGCAGCCACCGGCATAGAAACCTCACGCCTCAGACAACAGATGTCCCTGCAGGGTGGCGGAGTGTAAGCTGAGATTGCAGGACTCAGCCACAGGTTCTGGAAAATGTATTTCCTCTGAACTGTATTAGGCCCTGGACAGGGAGAGTCCTCAGAAGGGCTGAGTTTTGATTTTTGACACCACGGATAAGAAAGGATATTTGATTTAGAAAGATAAAAATAATGCATGTTTTCATATAATCTGATATAGGTGAAACATAGTGGAAATAATTAATTTCGCTAATTGTGTTTAATATTGTGAGAAGTATGTAAGAAAATGTTGCAAGATCTTGAATGACATATGAGTCTTCTTCTGGGAAGAGGCATTTAGAATAAAGATATAAATTGGGAGGTCATCAACATATAGGCAAAAAGTAAGATGTTGAGCATATATTAAATCATCCAAAGTTGTAGAATGTAGGTTGCGACTTGAACAAGGCCACAGACAGAAATCTTAGAGGTATCTTCTTTCTGTGTGTGAGAAGGAAGGACTACCAAAATAGAATAAGACCAAAAATCACAATCTTACCACAATTTTATAAATAACTTTCTTGAGAAATAGGAAGACTAGGAAACGAAAATGCTCTAGGTCACATTGAAGGAAAAAGCCTTAAAAAGTGAAGAAGGATCCAACATAAGAAGTAAGAAATTATTGAAAGGTGAACTGAAATAAGTATGTCCTGAAAAATATCAATTGGATTTAGTGATTAGACTCCAAGGAGACAAGTCTTAATTTTATTCATAGTTTAATTTAAACTGTTATAGACTATGTTGGCAGTAAAATGTCACAATTATATATTATGCGTATAGTTTTTTTCCCAATAACTTTAGAAGGTAGGACATTCTTCTTCATCATGTTTGTAATTCAGAAATCAGAGCCTTGATGAAACATGGTGAAGTTTTCAGTGTCTCACAATTAATAAGAGGCAGACCTTAGAGTTAGATGTGTTTTAGTAGATCTCCAAGGAGAAAACCTACTGAGGGAGGTTTGGGTGGCTGTGAAATCTACTCTGCAACTTGGGCCACGTGATGCAGAAGATCTAAGGAGAATGGGTATGCTAAGTGGAGTCTCTGGCTACTTGGTATCCTCATTGACAAAACAAAACAGAGTGAACCAGGCACAGGGGCTCATGCCTGTAATCACAGCAGTTTGGGAGGTTGAAGTGGGCAGATCACAAGGTCAGGAGTTTGAGACCAGTCTGGCCAATATGGCGAAGCCCTGTCTCTACTAAAACGTACAAAAATTAGCTGGCCATGGTGGCACGTGCCTGTAGTCCCAACTACTCAGAAGACTGAGGCAGAAGAATCATTTGAACCCAGGAGGCAGAGGTTGTGGTGAGCCAAGATCACGCCACTGCACTCTAGCCTGGGCAAAATAGACTCTGTCTTAAAAAAAAAAAAAAAAAAAAAAAAAGAGTGACAGAAATAGCTCTAGGATTCTGAGGCAAACATGACACTCTCATGGTAGAGTCAATCAGTTGCTAGTTACCCTGCATTAAGTAACTAGTGATGTTTTGCACCATGAGTTGAGATTTCACAGATTCAGAGTCATTCAGTTGAATGGAAACAGCTATAATCTATTCTGTGTTGAAGATGCATGTCCAAAATTAGGCCCAAACAAATGCAGAAGTTAAAAATAAATTATATAAATAGGTGGCTCATATACCATAGCATTTAGCTGTTGAATTGATGCCTCTTTGTCAGTTTGCACTTATGGACACATGATGGCTTTCCTAGGCCAATCACCAAAGAAGAAATTAACTGGATCTGGCTCACCAATAGATTGCTATAATACGTTGATGGTAGCTGTAGACCTTGTCAGAGACTGGACTTATAATATGATGATGAAAGGATATGAACGAATTTTAGAGTGGTAAATGTAGATGTTCTCTTTGAATTAAGGGAGAGGCAACTTAAGGTACAGGTGAAGATGGAGCCCCAGGTGATAAGTAGTAAAAAGGTTGCCTGGTTGATCAAGGACTTGAAGAAAAAACAAATAAAAAAAGAAAAGAAAATTTTGAGAATGATGATGCATGTACATTGTGTTTCTGAGCTTTAAATATGCAATTTTTCTGCTGACCAGAGATGATCCATTAAAAAAGAGACACACGGCAGCCAAGTGAATAGGATGCCTGGTTAGCTTAAGTATCAGCTAGCCTCCCTAACTGCTTAAGTGCCGCCACAAAAGGCTCTTGAATGAACTAACCATGACTGCTGCTTTTGAGGTGAACCTAAGCTAAGTCAAATTGGCTTTTTAAAGGCAGGTCTTCTGAACCCTTCTGAGTAACACAGTCAGTTGATGACTCTGCTCTCACATAAAAGTTGCTTCTAATATATTGGCCCCCACAGTTTCTCAACTCTTTCTAATACTCTAGGAAGGCATTTTCGTCAGTCCATAGGTCATTATTATATCCAAGCTTCAAGAAGCCATTCCAGAAACATGTTAGCACAGCTCCAATATCCTGGCTAGAAAGTTCAATCCTGCATCATGGGAGAGTATAAGTACGTTTAGGATTCCTTTTGCCATCCAATTTTACATTCTGCACATCTAAAAAACATCTTCTGAAAACTCTCCATATTTTTATAAATTTCATCTCAATGCATGATAGTAGTGCCCTAGAATTCCTCTGGAGTTTAAGCTACTTCTTACTTGGTAAAGCCTCTCTCTCTCTCCACGGAGGTTGGTATGGAGGAAAAGTTAAATTTTAAATTTGAACTTAATTGAGCGTGGACACAAACAATGGTCAGCAAGTCCTGGAACAGGTTATGTGAGCCCCTCGAGGTGTTCATCCAGTGCTGTTTCTGAGAAATCTCTATTTCAGTCTATTCCTACACGTTAGTTATCGAAAAACAACAGAATATTGGAAAAGCAGGTTGATCTTTTTGTGTTCCTTGTGCCCAGTTGTGAAGTTGTGACTGGGCTTCATGCTAAACAACTCATTACAAAAAGAGCTAGGGTCCCTGACTGCACGGAAGCTTCATGAGACCTCTCCTTATCTGTGCACGGATGAGTGTCCAACTCTGGAGCCCAGAGTGATGCTTTCTGGTCTGGTGGTGAATCCTCCGTAGTCTGGTGAGTGTAGTGTCTGACTGGAGCCCAAGCTGTTGCTTTTCACATACCAGAAGAAGTCTATGTATTTATACCAATTATGACACTATTTTGACCTAGGATATATATCATGGCTTAGCATTCAATATCCTACTAGTTTCCTACCCTGACATTTGACTCCTGGCCTGATTTTCACCACTGTCAGTCCTGAGGCTATGAGAGATTTCAATAACTAACATATAAGAATACATTGAAATAGAGATTTCTCAGAAACAGCACTGAATCACCAGAAACAGTTTGGTGATGCTTCCTCTATAGTCTGGTGAGTGTAAATATATACATATCTTTTTTCTTCTCTCCTTCCATATCAATTTGCTTATTATACCATTTGCTTATTTTATCTGTATTGCTATATACTTGGGATAAAGGCTGTTCACCCTTGTATTGTGTGTTTCTTCTCTTCCCTCTTTGTACATCTCCTGCACAGAACAGTTGGTCTAAGGACAAGGTGAATTGCTCTCTCTAGTAAATAGGAGAAAGGAAGAGGACAAGTGTCATTTGATAAAGTCACTGCTTCAAATGTGATCTTTGAAAGGTTTTCAGATAAGGGGAACCTGCTCTTGTTCACAAAGAAATAAAGTAGATACTTAAACAGAAGTTTCAAGAAAATCTGTGCATTCGGAATTCTCAGACTCTGCTATTCAAATTTTCACATACCAGAATAAGGCTATGTACTCATTCCAATCATGACACTATTTTTGACCTAGGATATATATCATGGCTTAGCACTCGATATCTTACTAGCTTTCCTACCCTGGTATTTGATTCCTGGCCTGATTTTCATCAGTCAGTCCTGAGGCTATAAGAGTTTTATGTCACCTTAAATGCTACTAAGAACTCTGGTTTTTACAGTATGTTATGGCTTGAGAGTTGGCTGACCTAAACCTGTCATTTCCTTTTCTTAAGGTTTCCAAAGAAACAAAATAAAGCCAGGCAACTTCACAGTTTCCATAATCATCATTGGCCTCATAATGCTCAAGTGTCACATATATTATTTAACCCAAATTACAATAAGAAGAGAGCTGTCCTAGATGACTGATAAAAGATTAAAAAAAGGAAATATCGGGACAGATGCTACAGTTGACAAGATGTTAAGCATAACTTCAAAGCATCAGATTTTTGTTTCTTTGTACTTTTTTATATTAAAAATGTAGTTTACATACATAAAAATATACCCTTTGCAGTATATAATATTCTGAGGTTTAAAAATGTATATCGTCGTGTAATCATGATGAAAACTGGTACAAAGAACAATTCCATCAGTGTCTGAAATTCTTGTATGAAACCTCCTTCCAATGTCAGTCATTCAAAAACACTCTCCTTACAGTTTTATCTTTTCCAGAATGTCGTAAAAATAAAATCATACTGTATGCAGGCTTTGAAGATAGCTTCTTTTTCTTGCCTTCGAGAAGTTAAGATTCTCCCAAGTTGTTGCAAATATCAATGATTTAGCCTTTTCAAATTTCTTAGTCATTTCAACTGTATGAATTTACTTCAGTTTATCAATTCACCAGATTAGCAATATTTGGGATGTTTCTACTTTTATTACAACATGTTTTCTAATTACATGAAATGGACAAATTTTTTAGAAAATAGACACCCAGTAAAAAATAAATTAAAAATATAAATAGTTACATATCAGGTTTTAAATTTCACAAAGAAAACTCTAGGTCCAAGTATGTTCACTAGGGACTATCTAAAGAGTTTTCAAAACTAATCATGATCTTATATAAGTCTTCCGGGTAATAGAAAAGAAGGAAAACTTTCTGATTCATTTTATGAAACAGCAAAATAAAGATTGTAAAATCATACAAGAATATTAAAGTTCAGAAAAATTAAAGGTTAATATCATTCATGAACACAGATCCAAACGATGTTGTAAAGTATCATAAACGGAAGATACTTGCAAAAGAAATGTAACAATATACAGAAGAAATCATATGTAATAGAGAAGTGGAGCTTGGTTTAGAAATACAAGGTTTCAACATCTGAAATTAAATCAATATGTTTTTCCTTATTATCACATATTAGTGTGTTAATACCAAATGTACTAATGTGTTTAAATGTATTATTATGTTAAAATCAAAGAATGAACTTGGTTCATTTTAAAAGGTATGGAAAATATTACTTGACAAAATTCAACATTTGTTAATCAGTATTTTCTTAATGGCAAGAAAATTAAATACAAATATTATATCATCTCTGTCTTTACATACTAGTGTAGAAACAACAACAAAAAAGTTGTCCATATTAACAATTCTATTGTTGATATAGTAAGAATACCAATATAATGCTGGTATTCTGACTAAAGGAATTATAGCAATAAAAATAAATAAAATGTATAAATCATAGAAATAAATGTATTAACCTCAGAAAGAAAAAGAAACAAAAATTAATATTAGCAAGTATATGATTACATATGCACAAAATCAAAAATAACAAGCATTTGAAATCAATGTTAATTTCATACAACATTCAAAAATCAATATATATTAACACCAAACAACTAGAAAATAAATGTAAAAAATATATTTCAATGTCATTAAAAATCAAACACATAGAATTTTAAACAACAAGAAATAACGCAGAAGAGTTCCTGTAGCTTCACATGCTTACTGGCATTCTGTAATGTTTTAAAATTAATTCAGAGGGTATGCAATGGTATTTCATTGTAGTTTTATGTTGTATTTCTCTTACTTCTAATTGTATTGAGCACATTTTCATATAGTTTTGTACCATTGTTTTACTATATATTTCTGCATGAAATCAGTTCATTTGTCCATTAAACACTTAAAATATAGTAAACATAATAGCTGTATTCATAAATAAAATGTATATGAGGCACTACATAAAGATGCCTGGAAAAATTCTTATTTATATATTGAACCAACAATCAATGATAGAACACAGAAACACACCAAAAAAGGAACTTGGTATTTGGAGCCACGTTTATAGTGAAGTCCTTTGCCTGCTCAGAAAGACGACTGAGAGTTTGAAGAGGGTTCTGACAGCCTCCATGTCTAGGGAAACAAAAGTTGCTTTCTGATATTTGGAATGCTAAGACCCAGGCATTAATATAAATATAATTCTGTTTCAGTTTAACTTCAAGAAGGTGAAAGAATATTCACAATTTTAGCTCAAAACTGGAAAATATAAAGAATATATAACTGATTTGAAAAAGTAGATATACGTTCATGATGAAAATGGCCTCCAATACAAATTTGAAAATAAAATTGACAAACTAAAAGATTCTTCTTAATTCAACACAAATAATGCAACAAGGGCAAACCAGTGAAAACTTCAGAAGACAGGGTAAGAAACCGTAGAAAGTGAGGCAAATCGAATGTTACCATATTCTGAGAGAGCACAGAAACTTGGAACAGAAATAATAATATTTGATGACATACATAACTAGGCAATTTAGATTCAAAATAGATTTTCTTTTTTCTTTTTTGAGATGGAGTCTTGCACTCTCACCCAGGCTAGACTGCAGTGGCGCAATCTTGGCTCACTGCAATCTCTGCCTCTTGGATTCAAGCAATTCTTCTGCCTCAGCCTCCCAAGTAGCTGGGACTGCCGGTGTGTGCCACCATGCTCAGCTAATTTTTTGTATTTTTAGTAGAGATGGGTTTTCACCATGTTAGCCAGGATGGTCTTGAACTCTTGACCTAGTGATCCACTCACCTCGGCCTCCCAAAGTGCTCGGATTACCGTGAGCCACCGTGCTCGGCCCTCAGAATGGATTTTTAAACATTTTTCTGCTTCTCTAGTCTTAGCCTTGAGATGTACTTCAAAATTCTTCCCCTCCCTTCCCACCAGACACTCCTGGCACTGTGCTTCCTTATCTAATTATTTGCTTGCTTAGAAATTCCAGGGGTTAATCTTGAAATGAACCAGGCCCAGAGATTCAGCTGAGGAATTCTCTGCCATTTGGAGATCACCTCAAGTAACTTAATATACAGCCCAGTCATTGTTGAGATGGTGTGAGCCCGTACTTCAGATGGACGCTAACTCAAGATGGTTATTGAAGCGAGACATGTAGACCCCATATCCTGCACCATTCTGGTGTGTTTCTCATACTTAGTTTCCTTTCTTAAACTCACTGGAAATTGTGTTTCAGCGGCATGAGCCTGGCCCTTTCCCAACTTCTGTTTGATTAGCAAAGCTGCTTTCCCTTCGCCAATCCGTGCCTTTTAATAGGCTTCTCAGGCAGTGAACAGCAGCAGGACTTGTATTTGTTTACCATAATAACTAAGAATTTCCCAATCTTCATCAAGAATTGCAACTCAAATCTTCAAATTACAAAATCCATGTAGAAAAAAAATAAACTTTACAAGAGATATAAATGTACAACTGGAATAACTTATCCAAATTTTCCCTCCCATCTGATCAACCATAAATCTAGAAAAAGAATGTCAAAACGATTTTCAGATACTAGATCACATGCAGATCAGGACTGTGATCCTTAAAAGAAGAAAAAGACATACACACTCTCTGTGAGCTGCAGTGCTGTGCCTGAAGGTCGTAGGAGGTTTTGCCGAATGGAAAAGATAGAGATCGGACTTGGGTGCTGCTGAAGCTAGAATTTATGGGCAGGATATGAGAGAGAACATGACTACACGGTGTTGAAGCCCCAGAGGGTAGGCAAGGGTTACCATGGGTTCTTGGCTGAGGAATTAGCTACACGCAGACAGGGTGAATGTTCACAGAGTTTTTGGATGAGTTATTTCTGAGGGACTGGAAGACAAGCAGAGGTGTCAGAGGCCATGCAGGTCTGGGAGGTGCAGGGATCCTGTCCCAACCTGGTTAGAGAGACCTCACTATGTTACCGGACATTCGGCAGAAAGCTCAGAAAGATCATGCCTTAGCAGTAAGGACTTACAGCCTTAGATAAGAAAAAGTGACTAAAGACAGAACAAAAGAGACGCAAGTTCCAACAAAAATTGAAATCTCCCTGAAAGGGTCAACAAGGTCTACCAGAAACTTTAGCAATGTAATTTTAGACGAACTTAAAACATCAATTAATAATATATAAAAGAACCAAATGGAACATATATAAATAAAAAACACAATATCTGATATTTAAATTTTACTGTGTAGATGTAATAGCAGCTTGGAGATAACAGAAATAAGAGTCAATAAGCTTCAAGATGTATTGGTAGGAATTGTGATTGTCAGGAATGGGAGAAAATAGTCAAAAATAAAGAAACAGAGCATCAGTGATACTCAGTATTGAAAGAAAGTACGAGAGAGAAGCAGGGAAAGAAAGAGATAGGGACAGAGACAGAGGCAGAGGGAGAAAATGATTTAATAAAATGAAGTCAAAATGTTACCAAAATTTAAAATTAAAACATCAAAGCTATCATTTCCAGATTGCTTAACTGAAAACACTTTAGATACAGAGAATTCCATATCCAGACACGTTAATATTGAACACTGAACATAAAATCATAAGAAAATTTTTGAAAACACCTGAAGAGGGCAAAAAACAACTAAATGAATGATGGTTTACTTCTGAGAGGTTAATGGAAAAACATAAAGTGCTGAGCAATGAGAGAACAAACTCAGAATCCTATAATTAATGAAAATATCCTTCAAAAATGCAAGTAAACAGAGGCATTTTCAGATAGACCAGATCTGAGAGGATTTGAAGCCAGTTGACCCTCACTAAAACAAATGCCCTAGGGAGTTTTTTAAAATGAAAGAAAATGGAACCCGATGGACATGTGAATGTAGGGTAAATAAATATTAAAGGACACAAGTGACAGTAAATATGCATAAATATAAAATACCATTTATTTTCCTAATTTATTTAAAAGATGTTTGCATGTTTAAGACAAAAAGTATATTGTGGGGTATAAAATATACACAGAGGCTGGGTGCAGTGACTCAGGCCTGTAATCCCAGCACTTTGGGAAGCTGAGGCAGAGGTCAGGAGTTTGAGACCAGCCTGGCCAATGTGGTGAAACCCAGTCTGTACTAAAACTGCAAAAAAAAAAAAAAAAAAAATAGCTGTGTGTGGTGGCAGGCACCTGTAATCCCAGCTATTCGGGAGGCTAAGGCAGGAGAATCACTTGAACTCGGGAGGCAGAGATTGCAATGAGCTGAGATAGCGCCATTGCAGTCAAGCCTGGGCAACAAAGGTGAAGCTCTGTTTTAAATAAATAAATAAAACAGAGAAGCAAAATCTGTGAATTTATAGCAAAATAGACAGTGGTATTTAGAATTACATTGCTGAAGGGTTTCCTTTACGTTTTATGTAAGTTGTCATGACATTAATTCTAAATTATTTTTGTCAACATTTTCTAAGTTCTCACAAGGTTGATACGTAGCTAATGCCATTGTAGTTACATAGGACATTAGTTCATTGTATACAGTGACTGTCTTAAACTTTAAGATGTACTTGTCTCACAGGACCTGGTTAGCAAAAGCTACACTAAGTCAAAAAACATAATCTTCCTGTGGAACTTCATTCGTTTCTACAATTTTAACCAGTATGCATATATTCATAGCTCTCAAATATGTAACACCAGCTTACCTATTGAATATTTAGCTTTGCTAATTTCACCTCAAAATCTGCATATACAAAATTGCCATTTCATTTTCTTCTCCAATGATTCTAAGGTTAGGTATCTTACTCTTAACTCAGGGAATGGTAACATTCTCCATTTGCTGCACAAGCCAGGTGCCCAGGGAGCATCCTTTACCTACCTCTCACCTAGCCCTCATCTGGAACGTCACAGCAGCAAGGCCTTGGCTATGTAACAATTGTTGTTGTTTTTTTTTTTTTTTTTTTTTTTTGAGACAGAGTTTCGCTCTTGTTACCCAGGCTGGAGTGCAATGGCGTGATCTTGGCTCACGGCAACCTCCGCCTCCTGGGTTCAGGCAATTCTCCTGCCTCAGTCTCCCGAGTAGCTGGGATTACAGGCACGCACCACCATGCCCAGCTAAGCTTTTGTATTTTTAGTAGAGACGGGATTTCACCATGTTGAGCAGGATGGTCTCGATCTCTTGACTTCATGATCCACCCGCCTCGGCCTCCCAAAGTGCTGGGATTACAGGCGTGAGCTACCGCGCCCGGCCATAACAATTGTTGAGAAACAATATTTGTATTAGTCTTCTGAGGCCGCAGAGCTGCAGTGCAGATGCATAGCTGAGCAATGGTTAAAAAAACAAAAAAAAATAGAATAAGAACTCAACTTACCTGTTTAACCCTGAATTATTATTATACAAATCCTCTTAACAATATGATATAAGTTCTAATTGTGCAGAGACTACAGCCAGTAGAAGGAACCCAGCTGAGACCTTTAGGTGTATTTGCTCCCCTACATTAACTCTGTTTACAATACTTAGGGAAGTCAAAAGGTCTTTACTAGAGAAATAAGAAAAATTGCTCTTTAACAAGAACCCCAGATAGGCTATGGTTCTCTTCAATATATTTGTTTCTGTTTTCTTTTGTTATTTTTTGTCAAATAAACTTATTTCACAGTGATGTTTGGGATTGTTTTGATGTCCTATACAATACTTGCTTCATCAATCAAGTTGCAAATTGACCTTCCACTAGATAAAAATATCAGATGTCCAGCTTATGAGAAAGAACATTCCAGGATGCTCAGAATGGGAAAGTACGCACCCTTCAGCCAAATCGATTAGTTAATAAGTACCCCAGATGGGAGAGGTTATTGTCAATGTAAGGGAAATTTTACCTTGGCATGGAACTATTTTAAACATATTTCATCAAATTATATAAATGAATATACTATGAATAAGCAATAATTCGGGATATATAAGCTCAACTCAACATGCCTTGATTTTATTCCCCGTCTTCTAATGTCTTTTGATATAAACTTGCCTACAATCCCCAGAGTAAGATTTTATGAGCCCTATAAAAATTAATTAGCCGAAAGAAAAACCTAATTGGTTAGGGGATACAAGAGACATTAATACCCATTAGATAGTTCAAATCCTAGTGGTCGAAGATGAATCAATTTGTCTCTTTTCTATGTTAAATAGAGTAATCAAGGTTTATAGGACTGCACTGTAAACACAAAGGGTCAGTAACACCTTTTCAGACACATTTGTCCTTGCAGTAAATTATGACCCTTAATTGGTAAATTTTAACTAGACTGTAAAATGAAGATCTTGATACTTGGGTGAAGGGGCCAAACAAATTAGAGTCTGTTGGCAAAACACTGCGACATTAGACGGGATAAATCTCTTTCTTGTTGGGGGCAAATGAAGGTTTGTGTGAGGTTAAACTTCTTGCCAACCAAAAAAAATGCCTTCTCCCCTCATTGTTCCTGTAATGGACTTGATCAGAAATGCTGCTGTGCCTGGGCTGATGAGAGTGACTTCACTACTGGTGTGACTCATTTGGTCAAATGCCTTTTATAGAGGCTACAGTGAAAACTTGCCAGAGGAGCCCAAGGAACTTATATTTGGCTGGTATGAAAGAAAATGGAGATACTGGTTTTGCTTTTACTCACGCTGTTAGCCTCTCAGAAAAATGCAGAAGGAAGGTTGAAAGCAGGCGACTGACACAGTCTAATCAGCAAAGTCATGCAAGGCTATCTAGTAGCCTGATTTTCAAAATGGTTGCGACGAACTGACAAAAACCTGCCACCTCACAGGGAAATATTGCATAGCCTTCCAAACTCTGTGATTGAAGAGTAACATTAGCCTCCTACGGAACAGCATCAAAATCTACTGATATCATATCTGCTGCTGGTTTAACCCTACATTGGACACCTCATGCTTGTTCAACCTACGCTGAGAGTGGTCACCGAATGGATCACCATGATTGACTGACCACTTATAAAATAAGACAAAAATATATCCTGAAGTGACAACTGAACACAGGCTGCTTGAAAGACTGAGTAGAAAGGAAAGAAAATTTAAAAACAGATTGCTTACCTTAAAACCCCAGGCCAGAAACAAAACCTAGTTATTTTATGAATGGATTACGGATAAACTTTCAGATTTGATAAAGCCCCAGATATCCTGATAATCTATAAAAAAGGTAAATTTCCCAAATGGGATGAAGATGATATTGTATTCTGTTTGATATGTTAACCACTGTATCAATTAGAAGTGGATAAGAATGTCATAGAGTGTTGCTATTTTCCTGAATTAACTTTGGAAGATCCGGGTACCTTTTTCCAAAACAATTCCCCCTCATTTAAATGAGATCTATATAATCTCAATATCCTTCTCATGCAAAACTTGTGCTTTGTAATGTTATTGATCTCACTGCTTTATGTATCTATATTCTAGGTTCTTTGTACCACAATTTAAAATGAATTTCTAAGTCATATGTCTTTGGAAAATTCATTGATGTATCAATAATTGAAAAATGTTGGAGATAATACAATTATGAATAAAATAGTCATGATTCTTTTGTCCTGCTTTAGAATTGTTACATTTTTATTTGATATTTGAAATTTAGTGACACTGTAAACATTATAAAGATATGGGTATCTTAGGAGTGACTGATAATTTTAACGCTGTGAAATAAGAAATTGCAACATTGGTTCTGGTTGCTCATTTGAGAGCCCTGCTTGAGTGCAGATTTCGGTGCAATGGTAAGAAAAAGAATTTAAGAATGTGATACATCCATTGAAACATGACTTATTGTTAGAAAAATACCCATAGCAATGTGCAATAATGTTTAATAGTTCATACAAATCAGCTAACTGATAGAACAGAACTGGGGCTCTCAGAGGCATTATTTCTATTGTACTGTCTTGGCTTGGAATTCTTAAGGATGGTGAAAATCATTATCCAAAACTGAAGCTGTTCTTTATTAGGAATTTCCATTTATACTGTGGTTCTAGAGCTCTTCATTATTTTGTATTATTTTATGTTAAATGAATAGCATTTTTCAGAAAATTTCAAAAGACATTGGGGAAAACATAGTCAAGATGGGGAAGGATTTAAATGAAATAAATTGCGAACACTGTGGTGAGGAAATAAAAGTGGCCTTAGGGATAAGGCAGGAAATTATATCTTAAGTGAAACACTTGTGGAAGCTCATCAAAATACTGAGACTTATTTTTATAATTATAGAGCATCCCCCCAACTTACACACCTCACAGCCTACTAGAATAAGACACCAGTATAATAACAATGGATTATAGGTAAAAGAGCAAAAAGACACAGCTCTGTCTGAGAAGAAATAATTAGAAAACCCGAAAAAGAACACTATCAAAATTTAAAGATTTTAGCACCTACAGCTATGAAAAACCTTTTAACCCAGCCCAGCTCCTGCCCAGATTAACAAAAACCTTCATCCTAAATGCCTGGTTAAGTCAGTCCCCATTACTCAATACATCATGTCCAGGTTTTTGAAGAAAATTGCAAAACTTGGTAAAAGACAAAAAAAAATCATCTGAAGAGAAAAGCAACCCTGACAACTAGACTCATATATTACACAGATATTGAAATTATAAGATGGATAATGTAGGATAGCTTTAATTACTATGTTAAAAAAATAATGGAAAAAAATTTAATGAGAGAAAACATATAGATGATATGAGCAGAGAGATAGAAATTCTAATAAATAAGTAGTCCTATAACTCATGCCTGTAGTCCCAGCACTTTAGGACGTCAAGGCAGGCAAATCACCTGAGGTCAGGAGTTCAGGACCAGCCTGGTCAATATGGTGAAACCCCATCTGTACTAAGAATACAAAAATTAGCTGGATGTGATGGTACACACCTGTAGTCCCAGCTACTAGGGAGGCTGAGGAGGGAAACTTGCTTGAACCTGAGAGGCCAAGGTTGCTGTGAGCCAAGAAGATGCCACTGAACTCCAGCCTGGGAGACAGAACAAGACTTCATCTCAAAAAAAAAAAAAAAAAAAAGTGTCCTAGAACTCAAAAACCATAGCAAAAATGAGAAAAACCTTTGAAAAGCTCATCAGTAGACATGGTATGTCTGAAGAAAGAATTAATGAGCCAGAAGATATGTAAATAGAAACATTCCCACATGAAAAGCAATAATAATAAACAATATCCAATAAATGATATCAAAAGGAATAGCGCACCTGCAATTAGAACACCAGATGAGAAAAAAAATATAAGAGAGAGGCAAAAACAGAAAGAAAAGAGAGAAAGAAGTTGAAGTCATATTTAAAGTAATAATGAACAAAAACTTTTTAAAATTAAAGACAGATATCAAACCACAGATCCAGGAAGCTTAGAGAACAACCAGCAAAATAAAAACAAAAGAAACACAGCTAGTAACAAAACACAACTTCAGAAAACCAAAGGCAAAGAGAAAATCTCAAAAGAGGCTGGGGTGGTGAATGGGAAACTACTTTACTTATAGAAGAAGAAGAATAAGAGTTACAGCAGACTTCTTGTCAGAATCCATGCAAGAGAAAGGAAAGTGGAATCAAATTTTAAAATTTTGCCAGAAATAAAATAATAAATGAAAACACCATTCTGAAATTCTGTATACAGAAAAATTATCTTTCAAAGTTTCAAAAGAATAGTCATTCACAATTGAAAGCTGAGGTAATTCATCATAAGCAGATGTGCAGTAAAAAACTGGTTAACTAATTTAAGAAAAAATAAAATAATATAGTTTAGAAACTTGGCTCTGAAGCAAGAACCAAAGAACATCAGAGAAGCATAACAGTGAGCATCAGAGAAGGACTAAATGAAGATACCATATTATTTTATGTTAACTTATTCCTAAGTGATCTAAAAGATAACTTTAATAATAGTAATGTGTCAAATGATTTTTTACTTATGAATAAGTTAAATGTCACACTACTTTAGCCAGTTGATGAAGATAGACAATAAAAGGCTAATGCACACTGAAAGTATGTTTCCTTTACATGATATCATGAAATAGCACATTATTTGTGTGGTTTTCCTCACCCAAACCCATAACCCCAGTCTAATCATGAGAAAAATATCAGATCATTCTCAATGGAGGGACATTCTAAAAGCAGTTCAACTGATAATACTCAAAACTGTCAAGGTCATCAAAAACAAGACAAGTCTGAGAAACTATCACAGCCGAGAGGAGCATAATAAATAAAAGTAATGTGATATTCTGGATGAGATCCTGAATAAGAAAAAGAATAGCAGGGAAAAACTAACAAAATCTGAATAAAATATGAATGTTGGTTAACATAATATATCAGTATTTGTTCAATAATTATGGGAAATGTACCATACTAATGTAATAATAGTATGGTGAATAATAGTCCAAACTGGGTTTGGGTATGTATGAACTCTCTGTCCTATATCTGTGACTTTTTAGGGAACTGATGCTAAATTCTTTAGAGAGTTTATCTTTTTAAAATTGAAAAACCAAAGACCTTGACTCAGCAGAGATAATATGACAGCCCAGTAAATTCACTCAATGAAAATAAAAGCATTTTGTCATGAGACCAATAGTGAGAGATCTGGGAAGACCTGAGCAGAGAGTCATTTATATTTGACAGATCACTTCACTGTTTATCAAATGTACTACAAAAATATGTCCCTTCCAGTCCATAAGATTTTTATGAGGAGTATTCTTTTTCACTAGTTAATAAGATTAAAGACAATTAGATAAAGCTATTTTGGTTCCATTGCTACTTTAACTGTAACTGAGCTAAATTTTGCCAATCATGAGTGATCCAAAGTAGATGTGTAGAATGTGGTATTTAAAGAGTTTTGAATTTGAATGTTGTGCTCTGAGGTTTATATAAGAGTTACTTATAGTATTTAACACTGCACTGCCCAGCAATCATACTAATACATTATTTTGCTGATATTATAAATCTCACTTAGAAAGCAAATCTCTCTCCTAACTTAAATTCTTGAGAGATCCTTTAGTTTTATCTACCAGTACTGGCAATAGCTTATAATTTAAAATTATATTTGTTTTGTCAATATCAAAATATTAAGATATTAAAACTATAGATATCTGAATTATAAAATTATGCATTGTCAATATTTGGTTAAAATAAAAAATAGGTATTTTTAGGTTAAATAAATGAAAAATTATGAGAGATAATGTAGGTACATTCATCTGTTCTCACAGTGCTATAAAGAAACACCTGAGACTGCGTGAGAACGGGTAATTTATGAAGAAATACAAAAGGTTTAGTTAGCTCATGGTTCTTCAGGCTCTATCAGGAAGCATGGCAGCATCAGCTTCTGGCAAACTCTCAAGGAGCTTTCACTCATGACAGAAGGCAAAGTGGGAGCAGCCATCATACATAGCTGGAGCAGGACCAAGAGAGGAGGAAGGTGCCACACAATTTTAAACAACCAGATCTTGTGAAAACTCTGTTATGAAAACAGCACCAAAGGGATCCTGTTCCGCCACCACGATCCAACAACCTCCCACCAAGCCCCACCTCCAACATGGGGGTTACAATTGAACATGAGATTTGGGTGAAGACATAGATTCAAATTCATATCAGTAGGTATGAAGTATTTTTAACATGATACTTAAATAACCGTGATTAATATTTTTAAGCAGTAAATAAAGGCCAGACGTGGTGGCTCAGGCCTATAATCCCAGCACTTTGAGATGACGAGGTGGGTGAAGAGGTCAGGAGATGGAGTTCAGCCTGGCCAACATGGTGAAACCCCTTCTCTACTAAAATACAAAAAATTAGCTGGGTGTGATGGGCAGCGCCTGTAGTCCCAGCTACTCATCAGGCTGAGGCAGGGGAATCGCTTGAACCCAGGCGGCAGAGGTTGCAGTGAGCCAAGATCGTGCCACTGCACTCCAGGTTGGCGACAGGGCAAGAAATCTATACGGGTTGGATTTGTGTTCCTGCAAAAATCTCAAGTTGAATTGGAGGAGGGGCCTGGTGAGAGGCGATTGGATCATGGGGGCTGATTTCCTGTTTGCTGTTCCCATGATAGTGAGTGAGTTCTCACAAGATCTGATGGCACTTTCAGTGTGTGAGAAAGTGTGTGGCACTTTCCCCTCAATCTCTTTCTCTCTGCTGCTCCACCATGGTAAGACATGCTTGCTTCTCCTTTGCCTTCTGCCGTAATTGTAAGTTTCTTTTTTTTTTTTTTTTTTGAGACAGAGTGTCGCTCTTGTTCCCCAGGCTGGAGTGCAATGGTGCGATCTCGGCTCACCGCAACCTCCACCTCCTGGGTTCAGGCAATTCTCCACCCTCTGCCTCCTGAGTAGCTCGGATTACAGCCATGCGCCACCGTGCCCAGCTAATTTTTTTGTATTTTTAGTAGAGACGGGGTTTCACCATGTTGACCAGGATGGTCTCAATCTCTTGACCTCGTGATCCACCCGCCTCGGCCTCCCAAAGTGCTGGGATTACAGGCTTGAGCCACCGCGCCCGGCCCAATTGTAAGTTTCTTAAGGCCTCTCAGTCATGCTTCCTGTTAAGCCTGCGGAACTGTGCGTCAATTAAAACTCTTTGTTTCATAAATCACCCTGTCTTAGTTAGTTCTTTATAGCAGTGTAAGAATGGACGAATACAGAAATACACAGTCAAATGGCAAACATAGCTACTATAATAATAAAACAATATGAAAATCAAAACGTTTTTAATAAGACTTTAGCTGATAAAATTTATATCTAGACCATTAAAAAAAAAAAAGAAGAAAACTAACACAATATTCAGATCTAAATATTTACATACTATTTAACAGAATAAAGACTTTATCAATGGGCTTAAATTTGTGATATTCAAATGGTTTGTCATATATACACATTTTTGTAATGGATTATGGAAGCCTCATTTATGCCACTAATTATAAGGTGTACATTGAACCTGAAGTTAAGAGGCACACTTATTAATTTTAGTCTCCTGTATTTACTGGTCAAAGGCCAAGAAGGAGGTTATTTTGTGGGCAGGCGTAACTGGTCCTAATTATTATGGAAAAATTAGTTTGTTCTTATATCTTTGGTATGGAACAATCTATTTATAGGGCACCTGTTAATACTTCCATGTCCACTAGCAAAAGTTAATGAAACATTACAGCAATCATTGCAAGTGTGAGTAAGATCATTGAGGCTACAGATAGTTTAGAGATGAAGGTTTTGTTCACCCCAAAGCTCACATCACCTTTCTCCTTTGACAGAGCTTTCCCCATTAGATTTTGCTATTTGATGGAGACTTGAAGACAAAAAAGAGAAAAAGACTTGCTTCTTGCAGTTTACTTCCTTGTCCTATAAGCTTCCCCCTAGCAATGGCCCTTGCCCTGACCTGAATCCCATCTCTATTAAGCCCTTCCTCTGGTCTCCAGAGATACCATTACCAGCTAGATGACACCTCTGAGGCCTATGTTTTAGAATTTTGGAGTCTCTTAACCAAGCCTTCAGGTTTTGATAATCCCAGCGTCATTTTTATTGTCATTCTGAAGGAGAGGCTTCAATTTGGCAATTGCTTCCTGTGATTATTAGGTCGTGTTGTGCACGCAATTGATGCCTGGTGTGGGTGTAGACAAGAGGCTCCCATGACTTCTTCTGATGAATGTGTGGTGGTGCTGCCAACACTCCCATGCTCCCCACCAAGATGGTCCCAACTTTCCCTAAGTCCACACTCAGACTCCAGTTGGGGCAGAGAGTGGCAGTGTCACAGGCTGCTGATGGAAGAGTGAGCTGGGCAGGGCATGGAGCACCAAAAGTCAGGAAATAGGCAGCTGAGAACCAGACCCAGGAGTGGAGGGAGGCAGTGTGGAATAGTCATGTATGCGCCCAGACTCCAAGCCTCAGCATATGCTTTCTTGTCTCATCTGACCTCACATACAAAGCACACATTCAAAGATAAAATTATTGTGAATTTCAAGATGGCAACCACAGAGCATTAAACTCTTTTTACATTGGGGTTTTGTGTGACTGCACCGGTTGCTTATCTATGATGCCAGCTCTGTACACTGGCAAGGTAAATGCAAACACTCTACTATTATTCAATAAGGAATGCAAATTGCACATTTTCAAGGTCTGTGGAATATGAATGAGAGGATGAGGTCTGATTAACTTCTTAATTGCTTCTACAAATTAAGTGCCTGTCTGGTACTTGGAAATTTTTTTCCCTTGAATCATTTCCTCAGACTATCTGACTCAATTGCCAGAGTTGCTCTATAAATTACATTTTTGTTATTGTTGTCTGAAAATTATAATGGTTTTATAAGAATGTGACATCAGTCTATATAAGTATGTTTGCATCATGGATATTGAAAACCTTATCAAATATTTAATATAATCTATAACCATTTTATTTTTTTAGAGGTATTAAAACATTTAATATAATTTTTCTTTCCTTGTTTCTGTTTGCTGAATACATAGATTTTTGATCCTTTGTCAAAGGTAGTAGCTTTCTTTTTTGCCTCATCACAGAATTTATAGAAAATTGATCACTGACATGCTGACTGGCTGGAGAAGGTAATACACATGGCCTTTAATGTCTTCCTTTCTTGATTGACTGATGGAAAGGAATAAAAGCAGATAACTCAACCTATTTTTTTTTTTACAAAGCTGCTACTGATCAATTTCCTATAAACAGGCAAATTATATTTTAGATGAAGAGGAATTTTTAGGATTGAGCAAGATATCCTTGGTTTCACATTGCCTAGGCAAAGCAAGCCCAGGATATAGGAATTGATGAGATATGACTTTTGGTAGCATATTACAATAAGCTATACAAAGTCTACAAAGTCTAGGATACAAAGTACAGCTGTTTTACAATGTATGGAGTAACTCACCTGTATCCCCTGTTAGAAGCTCCACACATTTTAGGACCAACCAGCTTATGTCTGACATGTGAAGGAAGGAATCAATCTGACTTCTCCCTGTTTATCCTTTGTCAATTTATTGGATCATTAAAATAGTGGGCAAAATCTCTGAACTGAGTCTCATTTGGCAATCAAATTCTTTTCACAATTATAAACATATATGAATTTAAACAAGTACAAAAATAGGTATCTTAGCCCTGTATTTATCTGGAAAAAGTGTGAAGAAAAATTCTTGATATTATTGCACATGAGTATACACACTTTAAACATTTTAAAAAGCTGTCAATATCTTGGTTCATCACCCTTAACAGCAACCCATACAAATGTTCTTGTTTTGTACATCTTTAATTTGAAAAGCAGAGAAGCGTGATGTTGTGCAGCTTCAATAGCATCTGTCACTCACATCAGGGACATAAGTTTGTTTCCATAATGTGCCTTATCTATATTGAAGTTTTTGCCATAAATCTTGTTTTATAAATAAGTAAGTTCATGAAGCTTATAATTGGCACATTACGTACAATTTTAATATATAAGATGATAGCACCCTCCAACATTGATTTCACTTAATCTTTAACCTGACATATTGCAGGTTTTACAGCAGCAGTTCTCACATTGAGACTCCATCTGCTAATGGCAGGAAACAACATTGCTAGACTCCAGGAAGCTGCCAAAAAGTGTAAATGGCTTGATATGCCGTGCACTGTGGTGTTCCACTGTACTTAAAGATGCTCTTTTTGTGTTTCCCAAATACACGGCAATGGCCATTGAATACAACTGATAACAATCCCTGAAGATCAGGATCAGTTACACATTTTAAGACATGAAGGACACAACAATAAATTATATCTACTACAGTTGATGTATAAAAATTCCCATAGCATCTCTCAGAGAAGTACCTAGGCATTCTGACAGAACTATTAAACGTGTTAGTTCCTATCAGTGAGCTAAGTTAAGGTTTCCAAATGCTTTCTTAAGCGCTACAAGTCAGTGAATCCTTTAAGTCACACTACCTTGATTATATTAGTTACAGGGCTTCACACAATCTTTCCAAGCATGTCAAACTGGAATAATGTGAGTATTCAAAAGCAATTTATTTCCTGGAAAATTTTCAAAAAATGCAAAAGACACTTTTCCATAGATTAAATGGGGTAGCACGCCCTGACAGACGGAGTCTATTTCCAGGTCAGATTAATAAATATTATTTGGCACCTACTGTGTGTCAGGAAATTGCTGAGTGCTGGGTCTATAGATATCACAAAATATATTTTCTTCTTACAGAGACCACATCAATAAGTTACTGAAAATCATAAACTTACATGGAACTAGAAGGCAATTCATTAAGCATAAGAGCTGCCAGAGGGAGAGAGAGAAGTAACATTGCAGTTTAGGATAGTAGACAGAACTGGAATTTTAATTGACACTGGTTTAAATAAAAGCAAACTTTAACACATACTTTTTGTTGCTGTTGAATGATAAATTTCTGTGATTTCTATGACTTTCTTTTCTTATCAGTAAAATGGAAGGTGTTTATGTCTACCAAAGGGGTAGATTTATTGTAGGAATTAAATGAGATGTGCAAATATAAAATTCAAAGGAGGAAGAACTTTAATGACCTTTTTATAGTCACAGAAATCTTCACTTAAATATTATACTTAACTAAGGTATTAAATGTTATCTATGTTTTAACAGGTGGAAGACAGAACGAGAAAACTATATGAAAAAAAAGTGACAGATTTCTGAAAAAGCTTACTGTATTTGAAGAGTGGCAAATACTATTCTGTTTTTGAATACAGAAATGGATCCAACTTGGAATTATAAAACAGAATGGTAAGAATATAGGTAGAAAAAGTTGGATAGAATTGTTGTTTTCTATATTGAATATTTTTTCTGTGGATGTGGTCATCATTGCATTTTCATCCAAACATGCTGTAGAATTTGGATGTGTTTTACTAATTATTATTTTTACTAATAATTGTTATATTTTAAATAAGATTAAATTAGCATCAGAAGAGAGTCTAAAATTGTACTACAAATTCCCTAAAAGGAAAAGGTACTGCAGAGTCTGCTTCATGTGGAGACTTATACTATCTAGAATGTATCTTATAGGAAACACATATAAAAACATATGTTGAGACAATTATGTTAATATTTGAAATGTAATACAAATATATCATCAGCATTACAAATTTATAAAGCAATTATTAATCATACAGTATCAATACACTATGAAAGGTTATTTTTATTTAATTATAAACTTCTTTGTGTATTTATAGAATTATCTCACTCTCACAAGGCAATATTAATAGGCTCCATACATTAATTCATCTCTTGGGAAAGACTATGAAGTATGAAACTAATTTTGCTGATTCAAAAGTTCTATAGTTTTATTTTTGTCAATAAATGTGAACTCATTTTTCATGACTTTTAAACTATAAATATAGTTCCGATAGATTTTAAGTAAATTTGATTTACTTTTCAAAGTTATTAGTTTTTAAAATTCACTCAGAATAATTTATCATAATATATCAAATATGTGAAAGTTTATAAATTATTTCCTTTTTTGCCTAGTATTAATGGCAGATCTGCTTACATTAACACAAGAAAATATTGACAGCACTGTTTTACTCAGTTACAAAGAACATTCCAAAAGACTTGCCCCTCTGACTCATTCATATATTCACTCCTTCACAAAGTATGCAACACTCACTTAGGCAGAATTTTTTGAACTCTACAAGTGAAAAATATAGGTTCTCTGGCTTCCAAAAATGGTATTGTTTTATTACGTACATTAGGTTGGTTGGCTAATTTAAATATGTTCTCAAGTGTGAAAATCTTGATTCTTCTCGTGTTAAATAAGTCAATTGGTGTCATGAATTTGTTTTTACAAAGCTCACCACAGCCTGTTACCTCTGTTAGGCCATGGTTGTTCACATCCGCTGGTCTTTTGCTGACACGCAGCTACCGTTTTGCAGCATCTTCTAGGTGTCTACAGTGAGTCTTATGCTTGCTATCATCCTCTTTCCATCGACGTACTCTCCTAAACTCTGGTCTGGTTGAACCTACAGACAAATTTGGCATCTACAAATTAGTTCAAATTTGGTTTTTGGATTCAAAAAGCCTTTTTTTACATTACGATTACAGTTATGAAAGTTAAAATGTAAATCATAAAATAACTTGTTAACACTGAAGAGTTAACAAATGAAATTTAAAAACTGTAGCTGTGGGTATAAGTTAAAATTGTACCAGGATGCTAGTAACAAACATCACGAGTAATAGGAAATTAAACAAAATAAACATTTTTTTCTATTACAAGCAGCAGGGCGTTAGACAACCGTGGAATGTTGGATTATTTGCAGATATTGTTCCAAATGTTTTCCTCTCTTCCTGGAATAGAATTTTGCATCCGTTTGTTTCTAACTTTTCAGTGCTTGGACTTAACCATATGACTTGCTTTGACCAATAAAATAAAAGTGGAAATTCTACTATGACATTTCCAAGAAAAGTCTTAAAGAAGTCTAGAAACTTTCCACAGCTCTCTGTACATCTCCTCTGTCCCAAATCAGGAGAACACAGATGAGGAAGCTGTTGATCCTTTAGCCTGGATTCTGGAATGAAAACAGCTAGAGTAGACTTGAAAGTCTAAAGTCCAGCTGACCCCCAGCTCCGATTAGTGAAAATACAGTCCACCCGCCAACCTGTGAGCAGGAAATAAGTATTTGTTGTAAGCTACTATATCATGAGGTGTGTATTCAGAATAATTATACCAAATTTATCTCAAGTTATCAGTTTTCCAGGGATAGTATGACAGCTACCTGTTGAGACCTCGGACACTTTTATCTTTTGGCACAATATATTTAACTTACTTCCATCTTCCATATTCTCAAAATGGCAATTGAAATTTACAGTTAACATTTTCTGATATGTGTATTTGCCAAACTTACCTACAATAAAGCCATAAAACTGTAATCTTTAACTAGGAATATTGCCTATTGTAATAAAATTGTGTTTCTGTCACTAACAAAATAATGGATATTGAACAGACATCTGGTAGTCACTGCCAAACTCTAAAGTAGCCCTCTGTTGTAGGCTACATTGTGTTCTCCCCAAATTTATATGTTGATATCCTAGCAGCTATAACCTGAGAATATGACTGTATTTCAAATAAGGTCTTTCAATAGGTATACTTAAGTAAAGTAGGCTCTGATAGCCAATGTGACTGGTGTCTTTATAAGAAAAGACCATTAGGACAGAGATGGGTACAGCATGATAACCATATGAAGACAGAGGAGGTACACAGTCTCTACAAGCCAAAAGAGAGGCCTCAATACAAAGTGACCCTACCAACTTCTTGACCTCAGACTGCTACCTTCCAGAATTGTGGTGCATTCTTACTGCAATCTTAGCAAATAAATGCATGTTTTGATACCAGCAGTGAGGTACTTCTGTAACAAAAACCTAAAGATGTAGAAGTGGCTTTGGAATGAGGTAACAGAAGCCGGAAGAATACTGTGATGCATGGTAGGAAGAAAAACCTACATTGCCCGAAAGAAAGTTGGTAGAAATATGGACGTTAAGGGCAGTTCTGCTGAGGACACAGAAAAAAGGAGAGCTGCAGAGAAAGCTTCTATTTTCAGAGAGAATGAATATATAATCATGAATGGAATATCAGTAGATATATTAATGTCAAAGATGCTTGTGGTGAGGTCTCAGACAGAAATGAAGACATGATATTGAGAATTGGGGGAACGGTGATTCCAGTTAGGAAGTGACAAAGAACTTGGCTGAGTTTCGTCTGAGGGTTTGGTCAAAAATAGAACTTCTAAGTGGTAAACATGAATAATTAGTTAAGAAGAGTTCCAAACAAAGTATTGACGGTGTGTACTGGTTTCTCCTTGTTGCTTATAGCAAACTGAATGAGGAGAGAGATAAATTGAAGAATTGTTTGGCAAAAAAGAACTAAAACTTGAATACCTGGAAAATTACCAGCTTAGTTATGTTGCAAAGAATTTTGGGATGAGAACGTCAAGGATATGGCTGGGCTAGAAAGATCTGCTGGAAAGATTACAGGTATGTGACACAATAAGATATGCATATTGATCTCTGTACCTGGTTGCTTATACAGTGCTCCTAAAACTCTTGTAATTTCCTGAGTTATGGGAGTGATACAAGCATCTTACCTAGATCGTCTAAGTTCCTTGAAATATCTTGGGTGACAGGAACCTTTTCATTTTTATGAGGCCACTGTTGGTGGGCTCCCAGACAGCTTCAGGGTGGGGGCAGATCACTAGAAAGATGAAGCCATAATTAGAAGCCAGAAATATTTAGTCCTACCCCCACATCCTCAGGCAAGGGGAGTAGGGTTAGAGACTAAATAAATCCATCATGCTCCCATGAATGAAGCCTCTACACAGATTCCTAATCGATTGGATTCAAAGAGCCTCTGGGTTGGTGAACACATTCACTTGCCAGGAAGGTGGTGCACTCCAACTCCACCACAGGGACAGAAGTTACTCTATTAGGACCCTTCTGGACCTGGCTCTATATACCTCTTAAACAGGCTGTACATTTGTATCTTCTATAATGTCCTTCATAATAACCTTGTAAGCTTCAGTGAAGTGTTTCCTGAGTTCTATAAATTGTTATAGAAAATCATTGAAATATTGAACCTGAGAAGGAGATTATGAGAAACCCTGATTAGTGATACTTTGTGGTGGTAGTCTTTGAAAACTAACATACTATCCCGACGTCCCACTTACCTACTGTATTCTACTTTAACTTTTTTATTCTTAGTTATTTTCTTATAAAATGTAATCACATCACTCTATTATACAGATCATTTGACTTCTTCATACTTTAGAATTTTTGGTTAACAGATTTGTATTGAGTTTGTTTTCTATACATTTTTCATTATTAATTTTAAATTATGCATCTTGTATTTATTGATCTATTAACTCAAGATCAATGTAAGATCCTCAATTGACTGATTTCTTATTTACCTTCAAACTTCTCTATACCTTCCCTTTTCTATTGCTAAGGTTTACATATGAAAATTCTATTATGTAACTGTAACAGTAACTTATGTTTTGTTTCAAGATTTGTTTAAATAATTAAAAACTGATAATAGCATTTACAAAGTGTTAAATATACAAGTATAGCTAGAGGGCTAGACCTATTTAAAAAGATTCAAAATTATTTCTCAGCAAAAGTCTGCTGTTAGCAGTGAAATATTAAAAACCTTATGATCAAATTCACAACATTTTCTTAATTATATTAATAACAAAATTATGTCTATGCTTTCTTTTTTATTTGAATTGTCTTTTATAGATTCTCAGACCTATGAGATTTATTAATTGCATTTATTTTTTTCTCACTGACAGAAGAATAATTTGCTCATCTGTTATTCCTACTACTGGCCAGATTCTGTACTGTACTTCAGAATATTTACTAATTTACAGAAAACTTATTCTCAGAACTTTATGAAATTTTGTTCATTGTCAACAGTTATTTTCTAGGAGAGGTGCACAGCTTTTATTGTAGTGCTGTTATTCTTCATACTGTGAAATAGAATGCATTTGGATGGTGTATTTTCTGTTTTGGTTTTAACTAGTTGAGAATATTGATTTTTTTTTCTCTTACAGAATGCATTCTCTTTTCACTTTTTCACTAAGCAACGTTGTGAAAGAAGTGAAATTTCTGAGTCTTAGTATATCTGAAAATGTCTCATTTCTCTTCTTGCTTGATGGACATTTTGATGGAATACCAAATCTTAGACCCAGAATATCTTTTACTTAGATTTCTGAAACCATTATTTTATTCTCTTTTGCCAAATTATGTTGTTGATGTGAAATTAGGTGTAAAACAATCTCCATTCTCTTTATGGTAGCATGTGTAATGTTGGTACGTGTTTTGCTTTTGAAACTTCAGGAGAATGCATGCTGGTCAGATTGGCTGTCTGGATCTCCCCCTTCCTAGAACTGTCAATTTAATCTAATCATTTTGCCCTTTCTAAAATTAACTGAAAGTACTTTAAACTTGTCAAGTATTATGACATAGCCATAACTTTGTCCTCTTTTCACTGAACAATTTTGTCCAATTGAAAGAATACACTTCATTCCACACACACTCAGAGGGACTTCTATTGTGGGGCATCTTAAAGCTTTTGGATAGCAGGTATATTGATCATCCTTTTAATTTAATTCTCCACAGAAGGATGGGCTTCCATCTGCTTTTATTGATCAAAATTTTTCTCACTTTTGGTTTTAACTAGTTGGGAATAAGAAAGTTGCCTACTCCAACACTTAAAGTTCAAAAAAATGTTGGACTCTTAATATTTCTTTCTTGCAAAGTGGTGAATTCTTTTCTGAACTCATCTCCTCTCTGTAGTGTCTTGACAAACAGAGGACACTGTGATAAAAATGTTTTGTGAACATATCATTGTATACTTTTCCCCAGTTTCCTTGGCAGACCAATTCTATAACGAATTACTCTTCTCACCTCCCAATCCGCAACCTCTGTAGCTAAAGTAGGCAGAATAGCTTGGAGGTTTGTGTTGCAGGCTGCAGTGTCTGTGAGTCACACTCTGAGTGAAGCCTGTCTCCAACACCTACCAGCTGTGCAATTTCAGGCTGATATTGCCTGCCTTTTTCGTGTCTCCTTTCACTCACCTGGGAATAATGACAGTTTCTTTCTCATTGAGCTGTTATCAGGAAACTGATCAATCAATCAGTTGATCTACCAATAGATAGATAAATCAGAACTTTAGCTAGAATTTTCTAAGAGCAGCTGCAAAGGTCGGAGTAGTTATAATTACTATTTAATAAATTGTCATTAGCAACAGGACAATGGGTGGGGAGGTGCCTGGGTGCTAAATCCTGATGCAATATTTAGAAGATAGGTAATTTACACTTTTTTCCTTTAATATTCTGCTATTTGGGGCAATTTCAAGGCAACTAGAAGCAGCAGTTAACCTGCTGCCATGAACTCAGGCCCCTAAATCTTGTAGATAAAAAGTAACGTTTTAAGAAATGTTTTGTAAATTAGTTACCAAATGGTTGATCTATTACCTTATTTGAAATTTTCCATAGGTAGTGGATATATATTTTCTTAGTCAACCAACATCACTTTCTCTCTTTGGGATAGCAGAACCTCAGTTTGCCATAGAAAATCCATTTTTTAATGGGTTAGAGAAGGGCCTTATGCTACTTCTTTTTCTTTTATAAAAAAAAAGAGTAAGCAGACCTAATTCCTTCGACTTAGAAATCAAAGGATCCCATTCACCTGGCTTCAGTGATTAGTTTTCATGAAAAATAAAATCTTTCACATCACCATGGGATCCATACATAAAATGAGGATGAGGTCTCAATATATATTTTAAAAATCTTGAATATTAATTTATTTCTGGCCACTGCAAGATGATAATACACTCTTTGATGTTTTGATAATAGGTTGTTGACTTATTAAGCGTGAAGAAATTTATATAACTGCTTAACAAAAGGCATTCAAACCCTATAGAATCATAAGTATCTATGATTATTATTGTTATTAATTCTACTTATTAATGTGTTTTATTATTTATCCATATTATCAACTTCAAAACCATTATTTTCCATGTATTCTAAAGTTTAGGTTTATTTAATCACAGTTATATTGATAAAGATTATCAGATGATTGCCCTTATTAATATAATATAATCATTGACAGAGCCAAAATTAAAACCCAGGTTTATGAGACATAAAAAATTTACTATTTATAATCATTCTGTGCTTACTTTATTATTCAACTGTTACCAGTGTCTGCTGTATATTACCTGAAGTAATAATTTTCATAAGGCCAATAAGTGCAAGTGTCGAAAAGTTTCATGATATTGTATTTGGGAAAAGCCAAACTATTTACTTTAAATTGAGTAACCCCTCAAAGCATCAAAAAGAAAATATATAGTCTTTGCCTTGGCTAACAATATTCTGGAAAATACAATATACTGATGAGGAAATAGTAGACATTAAAAACAGGAAAATAAGGTCAAAATAAACAATGAACTATGGAAAAATACTATGAGAATCAAATGAAAATCTGTGATCAAAAATTTCCTTACCATTAAAAGTGCACAATTGGCTGAAATAGATATTATTTGTGACATGTTATAGACAAGTCTGAGAAGTAAATCATTTCTTCCAATAAGAGAAAATAAAATTATTTTAAGTAATAATGTTATCTGCTTTTTTCTGTGTACATTCTTCATCTTCAGCAGTTTATTTTTCTAATGATTATAACAAAAATGTTTGCAATTAAAAAATAAATGTTGCCCTAAAAATAATACCTACTGGGTATTGCTTTATGCTAGATATCTTTCTAATTATTTTGCACACTTCTATTTATTCAGCCTTCAAATTACCAATAGTAATTACTCCAATTACAAATGATAATTTCAAATTTACAAATGGTAAAATGAGGCAGAGAGCACAAGTAATTCACCCCATCTTAGAAATGGTAAATATCCGAGCTATGATTGGAAGTCAGGCAAGGCATGTCAGATACTAGATGCTTAACCACTATTGTGTAGTACCATGTTATAAATAATTAAGTATAAAAAATAAATAAGTAAATAATTTTTATATAATGTTTTTCTATTAGTTGAGAAAGGTGACTAGATGTCTTGACATCAACAAGCAGAGAAAAACAACTATAGATAAAAGTAGTATTTAACTTTATGTCTCTAAGACTCACATAAAATAGTCAATGCTTTTCAAATAGTGGCAGAAAAATTATAATTAAATACTGAAGATTCAACTGTATCTTTAAAAGATCTTAAAGACATAAAGCAATGTCAAAATGTTACTCTCTTTAAATTTAATAATCATGTGAAGAAATAGCTAACTCAAGCCTCCTTCAGTAGATCAGCTCTGCCAGGAAGAAAACTGAGAAACTATCTACATGGCTTTGGACCATGGGATTCAATTAAATTGTTTCTATCCTAAAAAGCCTGGTCTCACATAGCCTCACTTTTTTACTTCCTCCATTACATTCTACATGTAAACTATGTATTAACTTTTAGTTTTTCTAGTGTAAAAAAAAATCTAGAGTTAAACATTTAGAATTTTTTTTTTTTTTGAGCTGGAGTCTCACTTTGTCACCCAGGCTGGACTGCAATGGCATGATCTTGGCTCACTGCAACCTCTACCTCTGCCTCCTGAGTTCAAGTGATTCTCCTGTCTCAGCCTCCTGAGTAGCTGGGATTTTGAGCACATGTCACCATGCCTGGCTAATTTTTGTATTTTTAGTAGAGACAGGGTTTCACCATGTTGGCCAGGATGGTCTCCATCTCTTACCTAATGATCCACCCTCCTCAGCCTCCCAAAGTGCTGGGATTACAGGTGTGAGCCACTGTGCCTGGTCAGGAAAAAAAAATTTAAAGACATCAGCTTCTGGTTCAAAATTAAATAAACTAAATAACGTATTTTTAATGCAAAGCCTAATTATAAATTAGGAACTAACAGAAGAAGGGCCAAAGTTTTATTACCAAGATTTGAAAATATTAGAATGATGAAATTGTGTAGCTCTTTACAGTGTACAGAACACTTTCTTAGAAATTGTCTCATTTTGTTTAATTATTACAACAACATTATAGAGATCATCCAAGGACATTTCAAAAACGACAATGGGCATCATAAAATGTGGAGCAATAGAAAACCAAATTCTATAAAACCTAGGAAAGACCCACCCATGGTGGCTTATGCCTGTAATCCCAGCACTTTGAGAGGCTGAGGTGGGTGGATCACCTGAGGTCAGGAGTTTGAGACCAGCCTGACCAATATGATGAAACCCCGTCTCTACTGAAAATACAACAATTAGCTGGGTGTGGTGTCATGGGCCTGTAATCCCAGCTACTCGAGAGGCTGAGACAGGAGAACTGCTTGAACTGGGGAGTCGGAGGTTGTGGTGAGTGGAGATCGCACCATGGCACTCCAGCCTGGGCAACAAGAGAGGATCTCCATCTCAGAAAACAAACACACAAACAAACAAACAAAAACAATCAAACAAACACCTAGGAGAGTCCTACTCCAAAGCAGAAATAGGAAAATGTGGGCTTTTATATTCAGGTACCAACTATAGCAAAACTTTTAATTTTGTAGATTTATATTTTTTATGTACTCCATAGTTTTTCCTCTTGTAGTTCCAATGGTTCTACAAATGGCTAACCATGCTGTTACTATGGAAATAACAGTGCATTTCTCTGCATCAGTAAATAATCAAATATCTACCATCTTAGCTAGTATTACTGTCCAAATAAATGTCTTCCATTGCATTGAACATTAGAATTAGAAATTCTTTATATGTTAAGGCACAGTTTAATTAATATGTTCCAGAATTGTACAGTTATACTGGTCAGTGTTCCTATTTCCTCACTCCTGTCCCCATCCCACCCCTTTCTTCTGGGGCTCAGTGTATTAAGTCATGGTTTTCGTGGCTATTGTAGATTTGAGCTGGCATAACACAATGTGTTCACTAGGTCTTCTGAGCATAAACATTAAAATGTTACATAAAATAGACTATAATTTACTTCACACACTCTGATCTAAGATGGTTTGATGTCCTGATGAAAGGTGAGATGACTTAAGTGTATTATATATTTTGCGCATTTAGACCACCATAGGCATAGATGTTCTAATGCTGAATGCTGATGCATTGTTGGAGGCATGCATTGTTTGAAGAACTCCTTTATCTGCCACAAAAGAGACCACTTGCTCCAATAAAGTTATCAATCCATCCTGTAAAAGTTATTTCCAACTTGCACCAACAATCAATGGCCTCGCAATTGCCACATTTGGCTTTGCTCCTTCTTGTTGTACAACATATTCTGCCAATGCTTTTGTGTATATGTATGTATTAGGTCTGTCTCCTGTCAATTTTGGCATGATATTATTTACTAGGCCATCATCCATCCACTCTAAAGAATCAATAAGCTTCTTGGGACCCACAGGTGGTAGATAGACTACTTCATCAATATGCTTTGGATTACAGTAGGCATGCTGTTGATACATGCATGAACACATCCGGAGTCTTCATTTGTTGTGCAAGGAGAATAAGCTGTCACGTTCGATCATATTTAACTGAACAGCATCTCTTAAATTTTTAGAAAACTTACTGTAACTGCACAGTGAAATGTAATATTGATAGAATCTACAATGACCTCTTTATCTTCTTCACTGAGAGCCTGTTTAGGTTGGGTGAGTTCGCTGTTGATTGCTATAATTTTCTATCTAAAATCTGGATTTTCATGTCTCAATCTGTCAAAGAGCTTGACACCACTTGCTTTTGTGGTGTCTGTCCAGCTTTCTGCTTCACAGAAACATAGACTGAATTCACCTTAGGACAAGACCTCAGCCACTTTTTCAGAAGCATCTTCCCTAGAAAACCAGTAGCTCCTGTGAGGAGGACATTCTTGCCTTCATAGTTTTCTGGAATTGAAGCCATTTTGGTCTTTCTCTATAAACTTTGGCTCCCAGGCTTAAGATCCAGATCTGATTGAGAAGAGCATCCAGCATGGGTACTCTTAGAGGAAATCTTCCCCGATTCATTCTACACCACTCAGATTACTACTTTGCTTTGAGTTGCCTCAGCAGTTAGGTATTCTGTTATAATTAGCCACCTCTATGCGGCCTTCTACCCCAGGCGGTGGCCCCAGGCTCTGCAGCTGCAAACCAGGCTTCACCATACGTCCCCCTCACAGTCCCAGTCCTGTGGAGGGCAACAGCAGATCCCTGATTAATATCTTAATGAGGTTCAGTGAAATGCCTGGGAGAAATATTTTCTTATTTTCACATTTGATTTTAATTTGTTAACATGAATTTTCCTACTATTGTTGCAGCTTTATCAATCCTTTAGTTCTACGAGTGAGAGAGAGTGTTGCAACTTCTTTACTTCCCCCTGTCATTCACCTCTAATGGTGAGCTTTGGGTTCTTGTCCCACAAATAAGAAGAATAAGGTGCATGGACAACAGAGAGTGAGTAAGGCACAGTTACATTTATTAAGTGACAGAAAAGCTCTCAGCCAACAGAGGGGGCCCAAAAAAGGGTTGCCAGCTATGAAGCTGCCTCTGAGGTTTTTATGAACTGGGAAGGTAGGAATGTGCTGACTGGTTTGCAGACCATTTTAGATAAAGCACCACTCAGAAAGAGGTATGATGGTGTAAATAACCAGTTGGAGAAAGAGGTGAAAGCTTGGCCTGGCACTTGGGCCAGAGACCAATCAGGGACTGAAGTGATGATTAACTCTATGTAAATGAAGATGGCTGGTGGCCAATCACAGAAATGTAGGAATATGTAAAATAGGTGAAAAGAGATTAAGGCATACCAAGGAGAGAGAAATGGGTCCAAAAAAGGAGTGTAATTTGTTCATCTGTGTTCATTTCCATTCAAGGATGCAAGCTGTTTCTTATTTGAGCCCTTAGTTTGATTTTCAAGCTGTTCTTTTTTAAAGGAGTTTTACCAATGGCTCACCCGAACTGCCTGCCTGACCCATTTCTTCCTCCCTTCTCATTCTCTCTTCAGGAATGCATATCCTAACTGCTGTTAAGGTGGTGAGGCAACAATCCTTCTGGCTGTTTCCTGCTGGAGAGGGATATTGTATGGGGAATAGCAGCTAGGGTTCTTACTGGGTCCAGTCTAAGCATCCTCAGAAGAAAGGTGCAATCATACATGTTTCCATTTGCATTACCATTTAGAGCTTGATAGCCTCTAGGTGAGAAGAAATAATTTGAGTTATAGCTTTGGTATAAAAGGCATGAGCATGAACACAAGATGTACAAGGAAAAAACGATCCTAATAAAGGAGCTAAGCAGGTCCAAATATAAGACCAGAACCCTTAAGAAGGGATTGTAGCCAACCGCAACTGGGACCAGAGCCCCAATTTTCTCTCAATCTGTTAATAATTCTAATTTTTTTCCGTAAGCACCTATAAGTTTTCTTCTACTTGACTGGCAGTGTTGATCCAGAAATAGCACATGTCGTTTAATATTACACAGGCATCTCCTCCTTTGACTGTAAGGACATCGAGAGTTCACCTATTTTGCATTTCCACAGAAGCTAGACAATTGTGGATTGTTGTTGGATCTCTACTATAACGTTGCCTCTTATCCTTCTTGCATCGTAATAGAATTAAGTACCCATCTTTCAAAAAGAGGACTACTGGCAAACCGGATTAGGCCTCTGCCTATAGAATTCCCCATACATGGTTTTTCTAATATAGGATTGTCATGGGCATGTCCTCCTTAGGACTCTCTCTCTGTTAAATCTCCATCTGATAGCATAGAGATAAGTGATCTCCTTGTTCAGTGTGCACTAGAGAATGCACTCTCCTGAAAAATACCCAGATTGGAATTTCAACAGATGATACTGCCATGTCAATTGGGTTTAAAAATAATAGGTCACAGACCACTGCCACCACTATGGTTCATGTTTCCCTACAGTGCTTTGGAAGGATTAAGTGTAGCCAGGAGCCACAGGGAAAGTAAAGCCCCATTTCTTGAAGAAATAGTTCTAAGTTGTGGTTTTTGAGTGTTCCAGCTAGATTTAGTCTAGGCCTTATAAGGTCATTCCCCTTACATCAAATGGGGATATTTTTAAGATTGAGATATCCATACTCAGTATAGTCACCGCACCATTTGAAATTTTACATGCTAGGTGGAAGTAATCTTTTTCGCAGATGAAGTTTTGAAAGATCAGAGACACAATATGTATTGGCCAGTATCTTATATAACGCTCCTACCATGGACTATTGGTCCTCAAGTTCCCGGTTGACTGGCTGACTTGTCGGTCACTACTGTTATCAAATATCATACAAAGGTCCAGGATTCCACATGTAGGCATGTTTGGAAAGATCCATCAGTTATTTATTACCTGATAGTGATGCTGGCAAGAGGTGACATCCCTTGCCAGGGATAAACATTCCCATTCGGCATTTGAACCAGGAGGTTTGGTTAGATTTTTTTGACTCCTTTTTTTTGAGATGGAGTCTCACACTGTTACCAGGCTAAAGTGCAGTGGGGCGATCTCAGCTCACTGTAACCTCCACCTCCTTGGTTCAAGCAATTCTACCGCCTAAGCCTCCCAAGTAGCTGGGACTATAAGCACATGCCACCACACCTGGCTAACTTTTTGTATTTTAGTAAAGATGGGGTTTCACTGTATTGACCAGGATGGTCTTGATCTCCTGACCTCATGATACGCCTGCTTCGGCCTCCCAAAATGCTGGGATTACAGGCATGAGCCACTGTGTCCAGCCAGATTTTTTGACTTTTTAATAGGATTCATCCAGCTGGTTTGAGATGGTATTTCATTGTGGTTTTCATTTGAATTTCTCTAATCAGAGATGTTGAGCTTGTTTTTATATTATTGCTGGTCATATGTATGTCTTCTTTTGAGAAGTGTCTGTTTATGTTCTTTGCCCACTTTTTATTGGGATTTTTTTTTGTATATTTATTTAAGTTCCTCATAGATGCTAGATATTGGACCTTTATCAGATGCATAATTTGTAAAAATTTTCTTCCATTCTGTAGGTTGTCTGTTCACTCTGTTGATAGTTTCTTTTGTTGTGTAGAAGCTCTTTAGTTTAGTTAGATCCCATGTGTCAATTTTTGCTTTTGTTTCTTTTGTTGCAATTGCTTTTGGTGTTTTCATCATGAAACATTTTCTCATGTCCTGAATGGTATTGCCTAGGTTGTCTTCCAGGGTTTTGATAGTTTCTGGTTTTAGGTTTAAGTTTTTAATCCACTTTGAGTTAATTTTTAGATGGTGTAAGGAAGGGGTCCAGTATCAATTTTTTGCATACGGCTAATTAGTTATCCCAGCACCATTTATTTAATAGGGAACCGTTTACTGAATAGGAAAACTTTTCCCATTGCTTGCTTTTGTCAGGTTTGTCAAAGATCAGATATTTGTAGGTGTTGAGTCTTATTTCTGGGTTTCCTATTCTGTTTTGGTCTATGTGTCTTTGTACCAGGACCATGCTGTTTTGGTTACTGTAGTAGCCCTGTAGTATAGTTTGAAGTTGGGTAGCATGATGCCTCTAGCTTTATTCTTTTTGCTTAGGAATTGCCTTGGCTATCTGGGCTTTTAAAAAATTTTTGGTTGCATGTGAATTTTTTTTTTTTTTTTGAGATGGAGTTTCGCTCTTGCTACCCAGGCTGGAGTGCAATGGCGCGATCTCGGCTCACCGCAACCTCCGCCTCCTGGGTTCAGGCAATTCTCCTGCCTCCGCCTCCCGAGTAGCTGGGATTACAGGCACGCGCCACCATGCCCAGCTAATTTTTTTGTATTTTTAGTAGAGACGGGGTTTCACCATGTTGACCAGGATGGTCTCGATCTCTTGATCTTGTGATCCACCCACCTCTGCCTCCCAAAGTGCTGGGATTACAGGCTTGAGCCATCGCGCCCAGCCTGCATGTAAATTTTAAAATAGTTTTTTTCTAGTTCAGTGTCATTTACAGAAATTTTATGGTACAACAATTTTGTACAATATTTCTTAAAATTCCATTTGTAGGAAAGCATTGATATATAAGACTTATAGATACTTACTTGCTATGTTATTGGTACAATAGTTTTTGATAACATGTTGAAGATAATAAAATAGCTGCCTTCTTCTAAATTTGAGGAAAAATGGAAATAATTACAATTATTATGTCTTTTTAAAAATGACTTTATTGATATGTGTTTTTTAAACAAAATGATGTACTACATATTTAATGTATACAACTTGATGAATTTGGAGGCAAATCTATGCCTGAGAAGTCATCACAATCCACGCTGTAAACATATCCTTCACTTCAAAAAGTTTTCTGTCTCTCTTTATTCATTATTATTATGTTTTGTGATGAGAACACTACATGAGAACTATTATTCAAATGTTAAATATACTATACAGTATTTCTGAATAGAGGCACTAGTCTATACAGTAGATCTCTAAGACATTCACCTTAATAAATTATCTTTTTAAAGGAAAAGAACTGTATTAGTCTATTCTCACATTGCTTATAAAGACACATCTGAGACAGAGCAATTCATAAGGAAAATAATTTTAATGAACTCACAGTTCCACATAACTGGGGAGACCTCACAATCATGATAAAGGTGAAGAGGGAGCAAAAGCATACCTTACATGGCAGCAGGCAAGATAACATTTGTAAATAAATTGGCCTTTATAAAACTATCAGATTGCAGGAGACTTATTCAATATCATAAAAATGAAATGAGAAAAATCTGCCCCCATGATTTAATTACTTCTCATTGAGTCCCTCCCATGAAACATGGGGACTTTTGGAAGCTAAAATTCAAGATGAGATTTGGGTGGGGACACAGACAAACCATAGTAAGTACCATATTAACTTTTTAAAATGTAAGTTCTTTCTAATTTCACTGCATTCTTTTTAAATAAATAAGATAGTTATATTTAAAACATAAGAATCATAAAAAGCAAGGAAAATATTTATATGAAATCTATAATTCTTTCTCAGTATGTTATACACATTAAAATATATTAGAAATCATAGCTATCATTTTATAAAGTGGAAATTTGGGTAATAAGATCATTTAAATTTTGCATTAATAGAGATATGTCTTTATGAAATTCAGAAAGTTCACAACGCTATTATACTGTATTTTTCTCAATGAAGAAATTTGGTAAATGTAAGAATATTGTAATATTTTATAGCATTGTATAGATTAGCAGAAATTAAGATTTCAAGTTATATAAGAAAAGTACTAATATTTGTGGTTTGGAAAATATACCATAAACTTAAAAACCAAAATGAATATATTCGGTCTACCTTAATTTTTTTTTGTATTTTGTGGTTATCTGTTTTTTTTTTTTAATTTTGCAAAATTCAGTATTCCATTTATGGAAGTAATTTTTTTTCTTAAGTAGCACTCAAGTAGCAAAATTTAATATTTATGTATGTTCAAAAAGAGATTGTCAAATGTCATCAGCTGTAAGAAAAATAGAAATTTTCTTTTTGTAACAATTAAATTGACATAAGGACATGCACACAAAGGCAAACCCTTCTATTCAAAGCATCTTTCTTATGAATAGTTAATGGCTTAAATAACTGGAAAAAATATTTCAAAAACTTTTTTCATTTGAAACCTTTCTGAATATTAAATTTGTTTTGTTTTATTCATTGTACTTTTTACTTAACTTTCTCTGTTCTGAGAAGTTATAAAGCACTTAATATTTTTTCAATAGAGGTCATTATCCTGGAGCACCTCAGGAGGTAAGAAAAGTAATTCATACATTTCTTATATAAACAGACTCTTCCGAGACCTCCCAGGGGTACAGCCCAGTTAAAGTATGTTTAATTTCTTCCTCAGGTGATTTTAGCAGGAAACAATTTCATCTTTAAAAAGAGCTAGCAAAGTCATATCTGCAATTGAAAAATAAATTTACAAATATAATCTTACATTGCACTACATGGCCCTCTGTGCATTTTAATTTCAAAATCTTAATGGATAAAGTAAACATTATTGCAAATATATTTTAGCACAGTAATCCTGTAAGTATTAAGCAATTCCAAATAATATCAGATATTCTAAACAAGTAGCTTCTCAGCTGTACATTTAGAAATATTTCATTGTAAATACTTTACATTACAACCACTACTATTACTATTATGATTGCTTCTATTTAAAAACACACATATTTTGTATTTTTAGCATTTACCATCTTCCAAGCACTATTTAAATGCTTTACATGTATTATATGTATCAGTTGTTTTTTTTTAAAATCCTTTCTATGCAAACTTTTGGGAAATTTGTCTATGTCCCAAATGATCAGTTTCACGATGGTGTATCCTGTTGCAAGATAGTTTTCAATCATTGTGTATGTTCCTAATAATGCCCTTTCTACTATTCACATTCTTTAGTAAGATTTTTTAAAATTATTTTCTTACCTTTATTTTCTGTTTCCTATTATTTGGAATTTAGACTTCATGAGTTGATGGTTATAACATTATAATCACACTTTTCAGATTTCTAGCAGATGAATCAGCAAAGAGGACTGAAAGAGTTCCACTTTCACTTCTAGAATTTCACTCGATTCCCCTCACCAGAAAGTTTTCTGGGCTTTGCTTTGATTCTATCTTTTCAGAGTCCCTCTGATTCACTCTTTCTGAACAATTCACCTCTAATCATCTGCTTGGTTAAGACAGAATTAGTCACTGAGTTATAAGGAGTGGGAATGAGGAATGGAGAAATAACTGCTTCTTAATAATTTCACGTAACTCTGGGGAAAACAAACAAACAAAACCACTGATTTTTATCTTTTACATTCAATGATATTACCCCGAATTCTGATAATGGTGTTCTGCCAATCCGCTTGCTTCTTGATATTTCTGTGCTAAATTGATTAACGCTATTCATTTGCTTTTTACTTTCTCTAAGTGTGTCACAGTTTCGTCTCATTTTTGTGCTGTTCTGACAAATCTAGTTAAATTTTTGAAGAGAGAAGAGAGATATTCAGTTTACTGTTTAAGTGATTCCCTATAGTCTTTTTTATTTAGAGTTGGTCAGTCATGCATCTGTAATGTCCTAAAAATATAAAAATTGCATACTCACATTCTATTAGCATTATTATTCTTAGAGTCTAATGATGGTCAGCAAAACAAGTTTTGTTTCTGTTATTGGTGCACGTTTGTTTTTTTGTTTTGCTTTGTTTGATTTTGTTTTGCTCTTATTCTCTATTTAGGCACCATCATTTATTGAGGCTGCTGCTAATTCTTATCCATACATTCATTGTCCACAAAGTAAATCCTCTCTTCTGTGTGTGTATGTGTGTGTGTGTGTATCTACTATTGGTTATGACTCTCTAGAGAACCCTAACAAATACAGTCCCAGGAGTGGTTCTAGAGGGACAGAATATTAAGGATGAAGTTCTTTTGTTGGTTTTGGGGTTTTTGGAGGTGTCTGCCTAGTATAATTAGACCCAAAAATGCTAAGGACTCTACCCCTAGGTATGGAGAACACTGATTGTCCTTGGTATGAACTGTTTAGAGTTAGGAAAATAAATGCCTGTGACACCCCTGATTCACTTCTCTTGAGAGGCAAGGAGTTTAGTGACCTTTGACTATATGTGGAGAACAAATGAACTTTAATGAAGTTGGTTGGTTGCTCCTAAGTTCACTGGACAAAGTGATGAAGAAAAAGGATGAACTCAGGAATTATAATTCCCAGCTTCAGAAGCAGATACTGAGCTTCAAATCTGCTAAGATTGCCCTGAGTGAGCATCTTAGCTCCCATAGAGAAAGAGTTAAAATTGTAGAAAATCAGACACAAGTTCTTATCATGCAAGCGGCTGACCTGTAGCAAAAGGTCCATGTATAGCTACACTAGGTGTCTACTAGTAAAGTGAGGGCATTGATTGGGATAAAACTGAGATCCTGCTACTTGGAATGGGGATGTGTGGGAGGACTCTAATGAAGCTAGGGACACTGAGCTTGCAATCTCAGAAGCAGCAGCTTCTGCATCCCCAGTAGTGGCAAGATCCCCTCTCCAACCCATGCTGCTGTCAAACTTTCCATGTTTGCCTGAGAAGATAAACCCTGTGCTGCCTGAGGCAACAGTGATGGTGTTCCCTGACACAGTTGCCAGGCAAGATAATGTTGATTCCCTTCAGGAGCCACCTCCAACACCCCTGTTGGTTTCTAGACCTTTAACTAAAATCCCAGCTGGCCCCGAGAAGTGAGATTCAGAGTGTGACCCATGATGAGGTGTGCTATACTCAAAAAGAACTTCTTAAATTTTCTAATTTACATAAACAGAAATCTGGAGAACAGTCTTGGAAATGGATATTAAGGATGTGGGATAATGGTGGAAGGAATATTGAGTTGGATCAGGCTGAATTTATTGATTTGGGCCCACTAAGTAGGAATTCTGCATTCAATGTTGCAGTTCAGGGACTTAAAAAAAGGTTCTAATAGTTTATTTGCTTGGTTAGCTGAAATATGGATTAAAAGATGGCCCAGTGTGAGCAAGCTGGAAATGCCTGATCTCCCTTGATTTAATGTAGAGGAAGAGATTTAAAGGCTTAGGGAGATTGGGATGGTGGAGTGGATTAGTTACTTTAGACCTACTCATTCCAGCTGGGAAGGTCGGGAAGCTATACCCTTGACCAATGCTTCACAAAATAGTTTTATGAGGGCAGTACCTGAAACTTTGAAGAGCCCTGTAATTTCTTTTCTCTGTATGTCAGATCTAACAGTGGAACTGTAGTCACTCAACTGCAAAATTTAAATACGATGGGAATAATTGGATCCCAAGGTGGTAGGGGCAGAGTGCTGGCACTCGACCATCAAAGGCAATGTGGGCATAGCTACTGTAATGGGCAGCAGAGGCAAACCAACAATGAGAGTAATCTGTATCATGCCAAACTCTGGCATTGGCTAATTTATCACAGTGTTCCTAGAAGTAAAATTGATAGGAAGCCTACTGCATTCCTACTTAATTTATATAAGCAGAAAACTTCCATGTCAAATGGAAATAATACTAATTTGAATTATAAAAACAGAATCAAGCCCCCTCAATTTCCAGACTTTATTCAGTTTATAGACCCAAAACCCTCTGAATGAAGGGAAGGCCAGGTCCCCTTGAGGAAGGACCCTGACACCCTACTGACAATTTATGCTGTTAATCTTTCTCCCATCCTTCCCCAAGAAGACTTTTGGCCTCTTACCAGGGTAACTGTGCATTGGAGAAAGGGCAATGGTCACACATTTTTGGGGCTACTGGACATTGGTTATGAGCTGACATTGATTCTGGAGGACCCAAAACATCACTGTGGTCCTCCAGTTAAAGCAGGGGTTTATAAACGTGATGTAATTAATGAAGTTTTAGCTCATGTCTGACTTTCAGTGGGTCCAGTGGGTCCCCAGACTTATCCTGTGGTCATTTACCCAATGCCAGAATGCATAATTGGCATAGACAAGCTTAGAAGCTGGCAGAACCACCAGATTGGCTTCCTGACTGGTGGGGTGAAGATTATTATGGTGAGACAGGCCAAATGGAAGCCATTAGAGATGCTTCTACTTAGAAGAATTGCAAATCAAAAGCAATGCTGCATCCCTACAGGGTTTGCAGACATTAGTGCCATCATCAAGAACTTGAAAGACACAGTGGTGATGATTTCCACCACAACCAAGTTCAGTGCTCCTATTTGGCCTGTGCAGAAGATAGATGGATCTTGGAGGATGACAGTGAATAATTACAAGCTTAACCAAGTGATGACTCCAATTGCAGCTGCTGTACAAGATGCAGTTTCATTGCTCGAACAAATTAACTCATCTTCTGGTACTGGGTATGCAGCCATTGACTTCGCAAATGCCTTTCTATCCATTTCTCTCTATAAGGCCCACCAGAAGCAATTTACCTTCAGCTAGCAAGGGCAGCAATATACCTTTACTGTCCTTCCTCAGGGGTATATAAAATCTTTATCCTTGTGTCACAATTTTATAAGGAGAGACCTTGATCACTTTTCACTTCCACAAGATATCACATTGGTCTATTACACTGATGACATTATTCTGATTGGATCCAGTGAGCAGGAGATAGCAAACACTGTGGACTTATTGGTGATATACTTATGTGCTAAAATAAATCAGACTAAAATTCAGGGACCTTCTAAGCTGTACAGCAAAATGTCTAGGGCTCTGGTGGTGTGGGGCCTGTCAACACATTCCTTCTAAGGTGAAAGATACATTTCTGGCTGGGCGCGGTGGCTCAAGCCTGTAATCCCAGCACTTTGGGAGGCCGAGACGGGTGGATCATGAAGTCGAGAGATCGAGACCATCCCGGCCAACATGGTGAAACCGTGTCTCTACTAAAAATACAAAAAATTAGCTGGGCATGGTGGCGTGTGCCTGTAATCCCAGCTACTCGGGAGGCTGAGGCAGGAGAAATGCCTGAACCCAGGAGGCGGAGGTTGTGGTGAGCCGAGATTGCGCCATTGCACTCCAGCCTGGGTAACAAGAGCGAAACTCCGTCTCAAAAAAAAAAAAAAAAAAAAAAAGAAGAAAGATACATTTCTGCATTTGGCCCCTCCCACAACCAAGAAAGAAACACAATGCTTAGTGTGCCTATTTGTATTTTAAAGGCAACACATTCCTTATTTGGGTGTGTTGCTCTGGCCCATTTATTGAGTGATCTGAAAGGCTGCCAGTTTTGAATGATGTCTAGAACAGGAGAAGGCTCCACCACAAGTCTAGGCTGCCGTGTAAGCTGCTCTGCCACTTGGCTATATGACCCAGCAGATCCAATGGTGCTTGAGGTGTCAGTGGCAGATAAGGATGCTGTTTGGAGCCTTTGACAGGCTTCCATGGGTGAACCACAGTGGAGGTCTTTGAGATTTAGCAGAAAGGCCCTGCCATCTTCTGCAGATAACTACCCTCCTTTTGAGAGACAGCTGTTGGCCCATTACTGGGCTTTAGTGGAAACTGAAGGTTTGACTATGGGTCATCAAGTCACCATGTGACCTGAACTGCCTCTCATGAAATGGGTCCTTTATGATCCATCTAGCCATAAAGTGGGTAGTGCACAGCAGCATTCCATCATCAAATGGAAGTGGTATATACTTGACCAGGCTTGAGCAGGTCCTGAAGACACAGTTTACATGAAGAAGTGGCTCAAATGCCCATAGTCTCCACTTTTGCCACCCTGCCTTCTCTCTTCCAGCTTGCACCAATGGCCTCATGGGGAGTTCTCTATGATCCGTTGACAGAGGAAGAGAAGATTAGGGCCTGGTTAATAGATGGTTCTGCATGATAAGTAGGCACCACCTGAAAGTGGAGAGCTATAGCTCTGCAGCAACTTTCTAGGACATCCCTGAAGGACAGTGGTGATGGGAAATCTTCCTAGTGGGCAGAATTTTGAGCAGTACACCTAGTTGCGCACTTTGCATGGAAGGAGAAATGGACAGATGTGGGATTATATACTGATTCATCGGCTGAAGCCAGTGGTTTGGTGGGATGGTCAAGGACTTGGAAGAAGCATGATTAGAAAACTGGTGACAAAGAAATTTGGGGAAGAGATATATGCTGGACCTCTCTGAGTGGTCAAAAACGTGAAAATATTTGTATTCCATGTGAGTGCTCAGCAATGAGTGACCTCACCAGAGGAGGGTTTTAATTATCACGTGGATAGGATGACTGTTCTTTGGACACCACTCAGCTACCCCTCTCATCATCCAATGGGCCCATAAACAAAGTGACATGGTGGCAACGATGGAGGTTATGCATGGGCTCAGCAACATGGACTTCCACTCTCCAATGCTGACCTAGCTATGGCCACTGCTAAGTGCCTAACTTGCCAGGAGCAGAGACCAACACTGAGTCCTCAATCTGACACAATTTCTTGGAGTGATCAGCCAGCTACCTGGTGGCCGGTTGATTATATTGACCCTCCTCTATCATGGAAAGGGTAGAAGTTTATCCTCACTGGAATAAACGCTTACTCTGGATATGGGTTTGCCTATCCTGCACACATTGTTTCTTCCAAGATGGTTATATGTGGACTCAGAGAATGCCTAATCCACCATCATGAAATTCCACTCAGCATTGCCTCTCACCAAGGCATCCATGTTAGAGCTAAAGAAATGTGGCAGTGAACTCATGCTCATGGAATTCACTGGTCTTACTGTGTTCCCTATCATCCTGAAGTGGCTGGATTGTTAGAGTGGTGGAATGAGTGATGAAATCTTCCAGTTAAAATGCTGTGAATGTTGTTGAAATGACAACAAAGAACTTAAAAATTACATAAACTTGATAAATCAGCAGCCGAGTCTGGGGAGATTGACTCCTATTTTGAAAGTTCTACTGCAAGTAAAATGCTGTGATAAAAGCACACATGCTACAGATAATCCTTTAGTGAAAGGAAGAGCCAATTAAGGAGGCAAACTTCATTGTTATCTTATTTTAAGAAATTGTCTTCACCACCACAACCTTCAGCCGCCACCATCCTGATCAGGCAGCAGCCATCAACATCAACAAAAAGATTATTACTTACTAAAGGCTCAGATGATTTTAGCATTTTTAGCAGTATTTTTTAATCAAGATATATACATTATTTCATTTAGACATAATATAATGCTATTGTGCAGTTAATAGATTACTAAGTGTGAACATCCCTTTTATATGCACCATGAAACCAAATATTTTATGTGATTTGCTTTATTACAATAATTGCTTTATTGAGATGGTCTGGAGACAAACTCAAAATATCTCTAAGATATATCCAATGTCCTGTACACACCTCCTTTTCTGTCTATTTATAAGATCTGAAAGAAAAGTTTTATGAAATCTTTACATCTTTATATTTATATATTTTTTTGAGTCAGAGTCTCACTTTATTTCCCAGGCTGGAATGCAGTAGTGTGATCTCAGCTCACTGCAACCTCTGCCTCTGGGTTCAAGCAATTCTCCTGCCTCAGCCTCCTGAGTAGCTGGGATTACAGGTGCACACGACCACACCCAGCTAGTTTGTATTTTTAGTACAGATGGGGTTTCACCATGTTGGCCAGGCTGGTCTTCAACCCCTGACCTCAAGAGATCCACCCACCTTGGCCTCCCAAAGTGCTGGAATTACAGGCATGAGCCACAGCATCCAGCCTCTATAATTTTAATGATTCAGGATTTTTGGCTTCTTAAACATGAGAGAAAAATAGATGATTCATTTTGCTGTCATCATTTGTATTTCATCCTTTGAGATTTTTATTCTCATTATGATGTAAAGAAAGTATTAAACCAAATAAAATTCTGTCTTTTTACCCAGGAGGGAGTATTTTTAAGTATCAACTAAATTCTTATCAATGCAAAACACTATAGTAGGTTGAATAGTGTCTCTTCAAAATTTGTATTCTCCTGAAACTTCAGAATGTGACCTTATTGGAACATAGGGTCTTTGCAGATGGAGTTGGTTAAAGGTCTCATGATGGAATCATCCTGGATTTGGGTTTGATCCTAAGTCTAATGACTGTAACCTTATAAGAATAGAGAAGTATATAGTGAGACTTAAAGAGAAAGCAAGACCAAGTGAAGATGGAGGCAGAGATTGCAGTTGTACTGCCACAAACCATAGAACACTAGGGACCACCAGAAACTAGATAGAGAAACGGGATTCTCCCTTAGAGCCTTAGAAGGTAGTATGGCCCTACTAACACCTTTGTTTCAGACTTCTCATCCCCAGAACTGTGGGAGAACTAATTTCTGTTGTTTTAAGGCATCTACCTCTCGTATCTTAATATGGTGGCCCTAGGAAACATACACAAATGTTGGAAGAATAATGAAGCATGATCTGTTGCAGATTGAGGGTTGCAAAATGATGTTATATAAAAAATATTTAACCATCAGCTATATCAGAAGTCCTGTTACATATTTGAAAGATAAGATTCACTAATTTGTAGTCAAATAATGTTTCTGCTCACAAAGGAATTCTAATATAGTAAAAGAGAAAGACAAAATACATGCTGTGCAATATGATGAGTAAAATGAAAGAAACTAGATGTATTTGTTAATTAGAGAAGAACAAGATGGAGTTGTGAATTAGAGAGTTTATAAATTAGAGCAGTGATGACAGGAGATTCAAATACTCCTTGAAGAATCAAAACACGAAACTTCATTAGGTTATTATGAATGAGCTTTTCATATTTAAAAATAGGAGAGTGTTCTCCCATCTGTGGGCAGTAGAGGTATAGGTGGAAAATGCTGCCTGTTAAGTTGTATGAACAGTTTTGCTTGTTAAGGATTCGCAATTTCAATAAGAGGCATAAAATATATTGGTATTCTCTAATGTAATGACTAAAAACAAATATGCAGCTCCTAATGATATTTTCTACAAAGTCTTTATAAAAAGTTCACAAGATGAATACATTTTACTGGGTATTGGGCATTTTCAACCATACTGAAGTAAGCAGTTTTTAATTTAATTAAAAATGAATATTCCAATAAGGAGTATCAGCTGTATTAATTAGGTTCAAAATTATATGCATTTAATCTACTCTTATTATTCTGGGACTCTGAATGTTTAATCTAATTCAGTGGAAATACTAATATTATGATTGTGGTGGAGTAAGAAATTTAGCAGTTAGGAATTTGCATAATCTCAAATGGATTAATTTAAAAACTGTTGCACTGAGGAAAACGCATAGCCTAAACTCTTCAAGATATAAGTGGCCAGGCATGGTGGCTTACGCCTGTAATACCAGCACTTTGGGAGGTGGAGATGGGTGGATCACGAGGTCAAAAGATTGAGACCATCCTGGCCGATATGGTGAAACCTCATTTCTACTAAAAATACAAAAAATTATCTGGGCGTGGTGGTGCTTGCCTGTAGTCCCAGCTACTCAGCAGGCTGAGACAGGAGGGTTGCTTGAACCTGGGAGGCAGAGGTTGCAGTGAGCTGAGATCGCCCCATTGCACTCCAGCCTCATGACAAAAGTGAGACTCTATCTCAAAAAACAACAACAACAACAAAGATATAAACAAACTAAAAATGTGCAGCATACAATAACAGGGCAATATAGTTAATAGTATAAAAGCAAATAATACACAAGAATATATATTAAAAATAGAAATTAGGGAATGCATATTATGAAAAATTACATATATTTATAAACTCATATTATACACATCATGATTATATATTTTAATGCGATTTAGAATGACAAGTAAAGAAATAAAACATAAAACACTGAAACACATAATTGATGCTGGAGTATCTTAATAATCATAGACATCATGTGACATCTACTCAGAAAAGATATGCAAAATTGAACAACACAAAAATGTGTATTTTAAATTCAGCAGAAGCTTGAAGTGAAGAAATAAAATTCATTTTTTCTTTCATTAGTCATTATTTTGCATTTCAAGTAAGAGCAAAACATATTGTTACATATTCTTACCTTCTATTTCTCACATGTGCTTAAAGAGAAAAAAATTTGTATATAAAATAAATGAATTTCTTACTAATTTCCCTATTTAATGGATTTATTTTCAGCGAATGAAAAGAGAAACTTACTTTGAGTCACTCTTAATCACCTCTCCTAGGTAGGATGATATTAAATAAGGTACCTTAGTATGCATTTAGGCAGAATTTCATTGTACTATAGCTTACACATTGCTTTGTGGTTAATTCCCCAGTCATATAATGATCTAGTCTTAGTAAAATAAAAATGTTAATAAACTATCTTTCCTCTCTTTCTGAAGTAATCATGTCTCCTGAAGTATAAATTGTGAAACTTGATTATGTCACCAATTCTTGCTCTTTCACTATATATTTATAATAATTTGCTGGAGTTATAGGACTAAGGAATTGTTAGTAAAAATGAATAACTGTCATTTTTGTTGATATTTATGTCTGAAAACATCCTTTATTTATTTATTTATTTTGAGGTGGAGTCTTGCACTATCACCTGGGCTGGAGTGCAGTGGCACAATCTTGGCTCACTGCAACCTCCACCTCCCAGGTTCAAGTGATTCTCCTGCCTCAGCCTCCTGGTTTGAATCCATTCTCCTGCCTCACCCTTCCAAATAGCTGGAATTACAGGTGCCCACCACTGTACTCAGCTAATTTTTGTATTTTTAGTAGAAATGGGGTTTCACCATATTGGCCAGGCTGGTCTTGAACCCTTGACCTCAAGTGATTCACCAGCCTGGGCCTCCCTAACTCCTGGGATTGCAGGCATGAGCCACCTTTTACTTACTTTTACTTACCTTTTCAGCAAATTTATGCTGTGATAACTGCTCCATGTTTCCTTTATTCTTATTCCTACTATGAGTCCTTATTGTGATTCACCCACTGTCAAAGGCATTTTCTAGCATACTTTCTTTGACAGGCCCAGGGGTCCTACATTTTATCCCAGGAGTGCAAGTCTAAGAAATGTCCTCCTAGTTTCTCAAACTCTCTGCCATGTATCTTTGACCAACAAGTGACTGCAGAGGAAATAAGCCACAAATATGGGTTCAACTTTCTAAACTTGCTTCTCCTTAATCTAATTAAGAAATTACTTACTGTCTTGTTAAATAAGTGATGTTTTCCAACCTTTATTATTTTTTGAAAAGTACAAATTTCTTCATTATTTTTCATTAGAGGATAAGCCTAATTTATGTGGCTGATCACAGTCTGCGAATATTTTCTGTATATTTCCTCTCAGGAATATGTTGGACCTTCTCCTCCCAATAGTCATGTTCCTTAAATTATGCTTCATATTTCCCATGTTTTAATTTCTGGCTTACTGGATAAATTCTCAGATTTCTATGCATATATATTAATATTGTATATAGGTGTGCAATCCCTCATTTCAGTTAATAATTTTACTTTGAGATATATTTAGATTCACACGAAGCAAGGAATAATACAGAAAGTTCCCCTGTGATCTTTACCCAGTCTTACCCAATGGTAACATCTTGCAAAATGACAAAGATATTGACATTGATACAATAGAAATATAGAAAACCATAAGAACGTCTCAACCTACTTTCCTCCCACTAGAACCTCTGTCTAAATTTTGTAATCTATTAATCTGTTATTTCCCTCAACAACTTTGCCACTTCAAAGATATTACATAAGTGAAATTCTAGAGTAAAACCTTTTATGAGTGATGTTTCTGACTTTGCATAATTCTCCGGAATGTTATGTGTTACGTGTCCCAGTGATTTTCCTTATTACTGCTGAGAACTCTTCCATGGGATGAATGTACTAAACATTGTTTAACCATTGAGCCATTGAAGAGCGTCCAGGTTGTGTCCAGATGTAGACTATTAAGAATAAAGATGAGGCTGGGCACGGTGGCTCACGCCTATAATCCCAGCACTTTGGGAGGCTGAGACGGGTGGATCATGAGATCAAGAGATCGAGACCATCCTGGTCAACGAGGCGAAACCCCCTCTCTACTAAAAATACAAAAATTAGCTGGGCATGGTGGTGCATGCCTGTAGTCCCAGCTACTCGGGAGGCTGAGGCAGGAGAATTGCTTGAACCCAGAAGGCGGAGGTTGAGGTGAGCCGAGATCGTGCCATTGCACTCCAGTCTTGGTAACAATAGCGAAACTCCATCTCAATCAATCAATCAATCAATCAATCAATAAATAAATAAAATAAAGATGCTTGCTGTATGCATTAATGTGTAGACTTTGTGTGAAAATGCATTTATTTCTCTGGGATATATGCCAAGGAACATAATACTAGTTTCTACTGTATTCCATGTTTATTTTTTTTAATCTGCCAGAATATTTTCATAGCATTTTTGCTATTTAACATTACCATTAACAAGGTAGGAGTAATGTCATTTCTATGTGTCCTTGTTGGCATTTGGTGTTGTCAATATTTTTCATTTCATTCTGATGTGTGTGGGCTATTTTCTGAGGTTTTAATTTGTATTGCTCTAATGGCTAATAATGGTAAACATCTAATATGCTTACTTGCCATCTTTAAATCTTCTTCATTGAAATGTCTTATTATATATTTTTTCTATTTTTCTACCTGTATTATTTAACTTTTTATTTATTTATTTTTAATTTTTTTTTTAATTTTTACTTTAAGTTCTGGGGTACATGTGCAGATTGTGCAGGATTGTTACATAGGTATACACTTGCCATGGTGGTTTGCTGCATTCATCCCCCCGTCATCTACATTATGTATTTCTCCTAGTGCTATTCCTCTCCAATTCTCCCACTGACTGCTATCCCTCCCCTGGGCCCCTACCCTCTCCTAGCCCCATTTGTCATATGGGTAGATTGCAAAAATTTTTTCCCATTCTGTTGGTTGCAGTTTCACTCTAATGATAGTTTCTTTTGCTGTGCAGAAGCTCTTAAGTTTAATTAGATTCCATTTGTCTAATTTGACTTTTGTTGCCATTGCTTTTGGTGTTTTAGTCATGAAGTCCTTGCCAATGCCTATGCTTTAAATGATATTTCCTAGGTTTTCTTCTAGGGTTTTTATGGTGTTAGGTCTTATGTTTACATCTTTACTCCATCAGGAGTTCAAAAATTTATATAGTAAGACAAACAAAGTAGACTAGCTAAAATAATGTTTAAAACTAAGAATAATGGGAAGGAGTCACAATACTCAATTTCAAGACTTACTATTCAGCTACAAACAAGAATGTATGGTATAATTGGAGGAATAGACACATAGATCAATGGAACATAGTAGAGATCCCATAAATAGACCCAAGCAAATAGGCCCAACCTATTATGAGAAATAAACTAAAGCAATTTAGTGGCATAAACATAGAGTTTTTAATGAGCAGTGGCAGAGTAATTGGATAGCCACAGGATAAATTTGTAAAACAAAAGAAAATTTATAAGAACTGGACCTACATTTTATATATTTTATAAAAATTAATTCAAAACTGTCATGAACTTACACAACCTATGAAACCTTTAGAAAAACGCTAAAAACACTTTCAGGATTCAGAAATAGGTAAATGCTGCTTAGAGTTCACACCAAAAACATGATAACTGGGACTCATCAAAATGAAAAACTTTCACTTTGTGAAAGACTCTGTTAAGAGAATGAATTGAAAAACAACAGACTAGAAAAAAGTAAGTATTTTCCTAATACACATCCCACACAGAACAGCTGTCTAAACTATATTTTAAAATTCTCAAATCTCAACATTAAAAAGTAAATTTTTGAATAACCACATCAACATCGAATGTAGATCTTGCTGGGATGTTGACTGGGATTGTGTTAAACCCATGTATAACTTTGGGAAATTGTCATCTTTATTTTATGTTAAATATTTCAATCTGTGAGCCCAATATGTCTCTCCATTGATTTAAATATTTTCTAATAGTTTTCATCAGGGTTGTGTATTTTTCATGCAGAAGTCCTTCATGGTTTTGTTAAATGTACAGCTAAGCATTTTATTATATTTTAGTGATCATTAATGGCATTGTATTTTTAAAATTTTAACATCTCTGTGTCCATTTTAGTATATATAAATCCAATAAACATTTGCTTGCTTGTCACTGAGGTTTATCAAGGTTTATGACATCATAAAATATTTTGTTATCAACAAAACCTAGTCTTGCCACTGTTAGTGTGTCTTATTATTTTTTGAAAAAAGAAATGTATTTTTCTTCTTCAGTATTTCCTGTTTTCTATTTTTCACTGTCAATATATTTATTTTTATATTAGTTACATTATTTTCTAATCAAAGAGCCAATGGCATTTACTTTTCTGAAGATTCTTAGTATTTTATTATATTCTGTTCTCGGATAACCACTGACTGCTCCAAACTGTCCTCTCTTTGAAAAATCACATAGAAATTATATAGAAATAATAAAATTATGGAATTAAAAGTGTATTCTATTAATTAAACCACTTAGCCAGCTGTCCGTTCATCATTATATTTGTTTATTTGGCTAGTTAACAGGTGTATCAAGCACATGTAATGTGCCCATCATGGTCCAGGTGCTGAGGATATATTGAGAACAATATAAACAGAAGTTCTTGCACCTTGGGAAGTATATACTTTGCCCCTTGTCAATGAAGCATAAATTTCTGCTACATAAACTTCCATTAATTTCTGCTACATAAACTTTCATCAAAAGATTTATTTAATTTTCTAACCTATCAGGAAGTTATACTTTAATTTTAACTTAAATTTCTCCTCATTTCAATTACTTAATTTCTCTACTGTGATGTCTCACTATGAGAAAAAAGGAGTAAATTACTGATCTACAGAGAGCACATTAGTAATTAGTGTTTTTAAAAGACAATTTTCTAGCAGATAATAGTAGACTAAAACATTCAAGATAAGTTCATGTTATTTTTCTGGTAAAAGTATCCAAATCATTGTTTTTACTTAAAGTAATGAAGATAAACAACACTTTATTTTTTTTTTTAAGTTATTTACCTGACTGGTAGTTTTTGCAATGATATTGAATTAGTATGCCTTTGTTATATCATCTCAAGAAAGCAGTTTGAAAAATTGAATACTTTTTCAGAAACCTTTGATTACTCAAAGCATTTCAAAAACTGGGGAAAGAGAGCTTTAATAACTAGGTACACAGAAATAGGACAACAGAAATATTAACAGATCAATATATACTGAAAATATGGTTAATAATATCAAGATCTGTTTGATATTGAACTGTTTCCATTTCCACTCAAGTTTTATTCATAAAGCACCTTTTTAGAAAAACTCTCATTATTTCATCTCTACCCTAAATAAAAGTGTGGACTACCAGTGTATAAAAATCTAACAATGAAAGTCAAAGGAATAAAAGTATTAGAAGAAAATATGTTGCAATGTTTAACTGGCCATCAAAGTAGTTTCATTTAGTATTTAAGTTCCAATCCCTTAATATTAAATTAAAAATCGAGATGAAAATATTCTGCATATTTATGGAATTTAGTGCAGACATGTTTTTAAATCTATGAATGATGAATGATGTCTGATCTCTCTTTGGCATAAAATATTTTTTTACTTTAGCAAAACAATAATAGACATAAATGCATGATCAATGGGTATTTGTTTTTACATTCTTTCTTTCATTACTATTTTGCAAGAATAATAGAATACAGATGTCCTGAAACCTGCTGAGAAGCTTGTTTTGTCTTAAATACATAACAGTAAATTTAGTGCACTATGGCTTCAGTATTATTAATAGTACTGTAGAGTCTATAAAACTTTTAGTATCTTCTTAAGTCCTTAACTTACTACCAGGTAGTTAGTGCCTTAGGCACTTGGAGATAAAATTCCCCATGGTGTAATACTTCAAAGGTTACTAAGAATCATAATATTTTAGGAAATACATTACAAAGTTCCAAATGCTTGAGACTAAAATGATAAGATGGAAAATCAAAGATAACAAATGAAATTGTTGGATGCCTTTAGCTGATCTAAGAGTAATTAACACAATACAATGAAATACTATCAGATAGGATTGAAAATCAGCAGAAATGATAAATGATGGAGGAAAATTTAGATGAAACTGGGAATTGTATCCAGGGCAAAATGCTTGCTATGCAGACCAAACAAGTGTGCTGATTAAAATTGTGATAAGTTGGGCATGGTGGCATACACCTGTAGTCCCAGCTACTTGAGAGGCTAAGGCAGGAGGATCACTTCTACCCAAGAGTTTGAGGCTGCAGTAACGCATAATCATATCACTGTACTCCAGCCTGAACAAGGGAGCAAGATCCCTTTCTGAAAAAATAAATAAAATAAAATAAATTATGGGAGCAATTTGGTCCTGCAATGTTAATGATAGAGGCAAAAAAGCTAGCATGAACAGTTAAATGATTCAGTATTTTCATTAGTTTCTTATTGCTGCTGTAACAAATTACCACAAATGTAATGTTTTAAAATAGCAGAAATCTATTGACTTACCATTCTGAAAGTCAGAAGTTTGACATGTCCTAAGACAAAGTGTTAACAGGACTGCATTTGCTTTGGAGGGCTCTAAGGAAAAATCAATTTCCTTGCCTTTTCAGCTTCTACAGCTGTAGCTGTTACATTCCTAGGCTCATGTCACCTTTCTTAATCTTCAAAGTCAGCACAATAGCATCCTAAAATTTCTCTCTTTTTCTATTCCTCTATTTCTGTGGTACCCTCGCTTTCTCTCTTCTGTGGTCAATTTTGTTCTGCCTTCCTTTTATAAGGATGCATATGACTATATTTAGGGCCCACTGGGACAACACAGGATTGTCTCCTCACCTTGAAAGAATTTAATCACATATGCAAAATTCCCTATGCCGTGTAAGGACTCAGTTACAGGTTCTGGGGATTAGAATCCAGATATTTTATGGAGCTATTATTCAGCCTTTCACAATTCCAAGACAAAATCACTTATTTAAGAGAAAAACAGATTCTTGTACTGAAACTAAGGATAAAATTTATGTAATTCCACACAAGGAACACATGATTTAAAAAATAAGATCTTTAACTTGGAAAGTATCCAAAAAGTAAAAGCCAAAAAATGTCATTGAAAACTTTATACTCTTGTATAAAATTTACCTTGTGATACAATGAATGTGGAATGTCAAAGAACAATGTAGGTGTTAAAAAATCATCTTAAAGATTTTTCTCAGCAAAATATTTATTTTTTTTAGTTTGACTTAAGTGGGAGAAAGTTTGTGATGGTATGTATTCTTTCAAAATATATGTTTAACCAATTGAATTAATAACTAAGTTAGAGAAGAACTAAAGTTATTCTTCTAAGGTGTTGGCCACATGCTTTTACCATTGAAACAAATGTTCAACTAAATATTATTTAATGATACTTAGTTTGTATTATAAATATAATTGACATATCACTCAGGTATGAAAAGTAACATGAACATATTTATTATAACACTGCATAAAAGAAATATGACTAGAAGAATGGAAAAAAGTAATTTTTGTCTAATTAGCTAAAATACTACTAGGGTAGAGGACAGTCCCTTCAGTAAATAGTGCTGAGCAAAGAGGATATTCAAATGCAGAAGAATAAATCTATGGCTCTATCTCTCACCATTTAATATATTTTGATTTGATTTTAAGATATATCTGCATTCCTATGTTTATTGCAGCACTGTTTACAATAGCTAAGATTTGAAAGCAACCTTAGTGATCAATAGATGAATGAGTAAAGACACTATGGTACATGTACACACTATTCAGGCATAAAAAGAATGAGGTTCTGTCCTTTGAAGTAACATGGATTGATCTGGAGAACATTATGGTAAATGAAATAAGCCTGGCACAGAGACATGAACTTCACATATTCTCACTCATTTGTGGAAGCTATAAGATTTAAAACAATTGAGCTAATGGAGATAGCAACTAGAATGATGGTTAGCAAGGGCTGGGAAGTGTACTGAGGGAGATAGTTAATGGGTACAATAATATACTTAGAATAATTAAGATCTAGTATTTGATAGCACAACAGGGTAAGTAAAGTTAGCTGTAATTTGTTCTACATTCTAGAATAACTGAGAAAGTACAATCGGAATCTTCTTAACACAAATAAATAACGAATGCTTGAGGTGATGGGTCCCTCATTTACCATCTTGTGATTACACATCATATGCCTGTATCAAAATATCTTGTGTATCTCATCAATATATATGTCTAATGTGTATCTATAAAATTCAAAATTAAAAAAATGAGAAAGTCACTGGGTATGTGGAAAATACTCAGGCAGTGTGTTTTCTTTCACCTATCTGTGAAAATGCAAACAAGAATATAATTAAGTGTATATTGTAAAGGAATATTTAACATATAACATCTAGTTTGTGATATTTGTTATTAACTATCAAGAAATAATCAGTCAGCATGATTTATTTTATACACTGCTATTTTTAATACAAAAGTTAACATATATAACTCTACACATATTTTTAAGTGTTTTTTGTATGATGCATGCATGACACATTTTCATTTGAGTTTGCTATTGCAATTAATCTACATATTTTTTTGATGAGAAAAGAAAAAAGGCATGTTTTATTTTGTGTGTTATGAGAGGCTAAAATATCCAGATTTAACAATTAGCACAGAACTCACTGCTGTATATTCTATTTCTTCAATTTTGAAAAATGGTCTCTGTCTCCCTGCCTGTCTTTCATGTATCAAATTCCGTGTTATATTACACCTTACCTTTCATGATTATGACAGAATTTTAGGTCACAGGTCTTTTATTTACCATTTTGTTCTGGAATTCTCCTGTTTAGATTTTCTTTAGTTTCAGATTTGATTTACTATGTAAAAACACATGATATAAACTAAATATGTAACAGCAATTCCCAAAGTGCTTTGTAGTTTACATAAATCCATTATACTCAGTTTAAAAAATAACATATATTGCTCATTTGGCATTAATAATGGCACAGAAACACAGCAATAGCAAGTAAATTAGCTAAATAATGTGGTAGATTAGAAACTAAAATATCTCAAATCCCATGCTCTGTAAAGAGTTTGCTTGCTATTTTCGAATGTGTGAATGAGTTGACCATTTCTTGTCCAAAAACCCTTTCTCTGTCAAAAGGTAACATTGGAGATTACTGAGCATGGTCAGAAAATGGGGTTCAGGGACAAAAAGTAGCAGCTAAATTAAGTAATGGTAATATTGTTGAAACAGGTACATAAGCCTCATAATTTTTGGCACTATTTTTAAATTTTTATACATTCAGGGATTACATATGCAGGTTTGCTATGTAGATATATTGTATAATGGTGAAATTGGGCTTCCAATGTACCCATCATCCATACAGGAACACTTTACCCAATAGGTAATTTTTCAATCCTAATCTTTCTCCCAACCTTACTTCTATTGGAGACCCCAGTGTCTATGATTTCCACCTGCATGTCCTTAGATACAGATTGTTTAGCTCCCATTTCTAAGTGAGAATATGTGCTACTTGATTTTCTGTTTCTGAGTTAATGCACTTAGGATAATGGTCTCCAGCTCAATCCATGTTACTGCACAATACATGATTTTGTTTTTTATTATGGCTGCACAGTATTGCATGGTGTCTATATAACACATTTTACTTTATCTAATTATTTCTTGATGGACACTTAGGTTGATTTCCTGACTTTGCTATTGTGAATAGTGTTGCAATAAACGTAAGAGTGTAGATGTCTTTCTTATTTTTTATACAATTTATTTTCCTTTCAGTAGATACCCACTAATGAGACTTCTGGGTCAAATGCTAGACCTATTTTTAGTTCTTTGAGAAACTGCTATATGGTTTTTCACAGAAGTTGTATTAATTTACATTCCCACCAACAGTGTACAAGCATTCTCTTTCTTCTGCATCCTCATCAACATCTGTGTTTTTTTTTTTACTTTTTAGTAACAGCCATTCTGACTGGTTTGAGATGATATCTCATTGTTGCTTTAATTTGTATTGCTCTGATGATTAGTTATATTGAGAATTTTTTTCATATTTGTTGATCACTTTTATGCCTTTTTTGGTGAAATGTCTGTTTATATTCTTTACCAATTTTTAAATGAGGTTATTTGGTTTTTTTCTTCTTGAGTTGTTTTAGTTTCTTGTACCGTTCTTTGTCAGATGCATAGTTTATACATATTTTCTCCAATTCTATTGGTTGTCTGTTTACTCTGCTGATTATTTCTTGTGTTCTGCACAAGCTCTTTAATTAGCGTCACTCATCTAAATTTGTTTTTGCTACATTTGCTTTTGAGGTCTTAGTCATAAATCCTAGGCCAATTTTCAGAAGAGTTTTTCTTAGGGCATTTTATAGGATTTTTATGCTTTCAAGTCTTACATTTAAATATTTAATCCATCTTGAGTTAATTTTTGTATATAGTGAGATCTAGGAATCTGGATTCTTTTTTTTTTTTGGCATATGGGTATCGAATTTTTCAAGTCCCATTTATTGAGCAGTGTGCCCTTTCCCATTGTATATTTCTGCCTGTTTTGTCAAAAAATAGTTGGTTATGGGTATTTTTAAAAGGTAAGAAATCACTAAGCTATAGCTTATTCTAAGTTCACATGAATACACATGTCTTTTCAATATGGATAACTCAGAAAAGTCACACAACTAAGGTAGTAAACTGCGTAATTTCAGAGAATGAATGTCAGAAATCAATGGGTTTACAATGTGTAAAAACATAAAAGAATATTTTATATTTATAACAAATGTTTATCTTGGTAATTTACATATACAATAGGATTCAAATGCAATATTTTAAATTAAACAATTCCAGTATTTTGAGTTATAGTAATCATATGTAGAAATTACATAAATTTTCTATGTAGATTCTAGTTGTTTCTAACAAAAACAAGCTCATACTATACAATCACAATGCAATATATTTTTTAAAGTACTACATAATTTGTAACAGAAAATTCAAGTTTATATATATGTATATGTATATATATTTAATATATAATTTCTATACTACATATTATATATAAATTACATCTATATGATTTATGTATTTATAGCATGCATTGTCTTAGTGGTTTAAATGAACTCAGGTTTTATTAATATATATTTTATATTAGACCGTGAACTTCATAGATTTAATTTTGTACATTTTATATTTAACACTACTATTAAAATATGTGTCTAGCCTGCAATTACTAGAAAACTCTATTTTAGATACAAGCAGAAATAAAACAGGCTTCTGGGGGAATTTCTTATTAATGCTGCATACTTCTAATATATCCTAAACCCAGGAAAAGTATCATGCTCTCTTTAAATATTGTAAAAAATGAAAAACTTTCCAAGCTTTAAATTCACACATGGCTCTCAAAATCCCAAACAAATTCTTTATTATGAAGCATTAAATGCAGATACAAGCATATTCTTAGGGATTCTTGGGAGTAAGGTTTTTTTTCTTTTCATAATTGAAAATTATCAAGTGTTTTCAACTTACTTTGCCATCTGTCCTTCTGTTTTTGACCTACTCTGTTGGTCATTTGGGCTCTGTTGAGAATCTTCCAGAAGGCATCATCATCCTACCAGATGGGGGTCAGCTTGAAAATCCCAATTGCAGCTGTGTTGAAACAGACCATGGCAGACACTGTTGACAAGTTCCCTCTTTTACAAATTTCATGGCAGTCTGATGACTTTGACTGCAGCTGCTCTTGGCTTTTCCTTTCAAGAAAGATATGTCTCACATCTTTATAACTTAATACTATTCTTCTAGTCTTCTAAATATTAAAAAACATGGATTTTAATTTCTATACTGAGGGCGTTCAAAGTTTTTCTTTTCTAAATATGTGCATCTTATTTATTTTATAATATTTTATAGTTGTGATTTAATAAAACATATCAATGAAAATTATGTTTTCTTTTCTATGTGTAATTCAAAGCTGAGAGTATGGATCTCATTTAAAAATTCTCATTTGGTTACATATATTTACTTAACTTTTAAAGATGACATTTCTCTGTTGGAAAATATTGATACCAAAACTATTCAATTTCATAATTACATAATTGTGATAATCAACACATCTTAACTGAATGTTTGATAGTTATCTAGAACTGTGTTAAGCACATAGTTAGGTTATAGTTGTCACATTATTTCTTAGTTACAAAAACAAAATAACAACAATGAAACAAAGGAAAATAACATGAAGAAGCATATGCTATGTCATAAATTATGTGATATAATGAGTGAAGTAACAATGCTGAGAAAGTATGATTATGTAAATTCTAAAAAATTATTCCATATATCTATTTTATTGAATCCCTGATATCTGCTCCATTATGTTATTTGGGGTTTAATTGCTGTCTTTCTTGAAGATTTTTAAATTCTTTAGGATGGGACATTTTATTTTATTCATAGTAAATGCTGCAAATGATCTGGTAAGAACTAAATGACAATCCTGCCTTTAACTGTTTCCATTACAGTGTGGAAGACAATGGCTGAAGGAGCAGTGGACATCAGTATCAAAGACAATAAAAGGCATAGGAGTAAGGAGAAAGCCCCAAATCTTAAAACATAAAGCAAGCATAGATTGATTTCAAGAATGAAAACAGGGATTAGACACAAATATAGATAGGGGAGTTACCTTCACAAAAATTGTAATCTATCTAAAGTAGAGTAAGAATCAGAGTACTTAAAAAAATGACCAAATATTACATATGCAACAAAGAAGGATGACTGTGGGATGAACCTGTATCATATCTTAACCCTGCACTACTTCTTACCAGCACTTAGAAACAACCACCTCCCTGAATAGCTGCTTGCCTATCTCCAAATGAAATTATAATATTTTAAAATAGGTTTTGTTGTGAAAACTACATATGATAGTTAATGTAATGAGCAAGAAACAAAAGCTAAATATATGGATATTCTACAATGCATATTAGCTAAAATGTTTTAAGTAAATTGGAGATTTCATTAGGATGAAGGATAATCAAATTTGATGAAGGAAAATAAAAAGTCATTTTTATCAGTAGATCCATAAAGAATGCCCTGAATAAGCCAGTGCATGGCCCATGATAGTAACTTAATGTTTGTTAAATAATAGTTGAACAAATGAATAGTAGGTCCCAATTGCCATTAAGTCTTTGTAAAAATAGAGCATTATCCTGCTTCAGATCCCTCCAGGTTATTTGGAAATATTGAGGATATTGTGGAAGCATGTGTTTTAGATTATTAAGATATATAGATATACCTTGCATTATTGAATGAAAGGCAGAGTAACCCAAAATCTTCTGCACCATAAGCCATCTCATAGAACTGTTTATGAGTCTGCATGTCATGAGTGGGTTCCCATTTCTTTATACTGAAATATTTTGGATTTCTCCTTAAATTTTCAGAGTTGAATGAGAGATGTTAGGTGAAACGTGATATCTACTTATGTTGGTCTATTTTAGCCATTTAATTACAAAAACAAAAGAGGGTGAATGTTTCATTGTATCTTATGGACAAAAGTTAATTATTTCCAAGACTTGGAATGGCCATAGCAAGTAGCATTCCCATTTCCATCTTGGTAGAAGAGAGATGGACATAGATCTTAATTGGAGAATCTATATAGGATCTACACACTATCAATGTATTTTGAAAATATTCTGTGTATTTTCATATCAGGTATTTCCTTGAAGTACTCTAAATTACAAATGTTCAAATGAAATGCTCTCTATGTCCTATACGGTGCTTTTGTCATTTCTTTTTTAAACATCCAATGTGAGAACTAAAATAAACTTGTTGATTCTTTCTACTTTTCCTATAGACCACATTTGAGTCCCTCACATACTGATCTGAGATTAATTCTTCCATTTGTCGCCTCTTGTTGGTAGACAGCCCTTTTGGGTGGGGCCTTTTCAATAAATTACCAACTTGAGTACTTTACAGAGGACTCTAATAACACACAGGAAGCCAGAGTCTTGCCACATGTTGGTTAACCCACATTAATTCTCCTACCTCTGTTTTTACAGGGAGCTGAAGCTCTTCTAACACCTTTATTTAAAATATACTGATCACTTAATGTTCTCTATTTAATCCACTTCTTAAATAATCTACAAATCTATAAATGTCTCTCCCCTAGATGCCATGAATTGAATCCTGTCTTTCCCAAAAGATTTGCTGACATCCTAATGCCCTGTACCAGTAAATGTGATGTTATTTGAAAATAGAGTATTTGCAGATATAATGAAGTTAAGATGAGGTCATTAGGGTGAGCCCTAATCCAATATCACTGGTGTTCAAATAAGAAGACAAGAGACCTAGGATCATTTGGGCCTGGGACGAATTCTGCCCTAGAGCCTGCAGAAGCAGCATGATTGTCAACACCTTGCTCTCAGACTTCTTCCCTCCATAACCGGGAAAGATTAATTTCAGTTGTTTTAACCAATCCACTTTGTGGTACTTTATTACAGTTTTTCTAGTAAACTAATACATGTAACAAGTTCTTATTGTCTCTTTCTGGCACAACAGTTCCATTAAAGATAGTTCCTTGTATCTATTCTGGCTCCCATATTAGTCACACTCCATTTTCTAGACCAGCACTACTCAGTAGAAACTTCTGCCATGAGGAAAACGCTTTAAATCGGTGCTCTGTAATATGGCAGCCAATATCCACATATGGCTCTTAGCCACTAGAAAGTAGACCAGTGCAACTTTATTGACCAGCACAGTGGCTAGGGTATTGGAAAGCACAGTTCTAGACACTGTAACCATTTCAACCAAATCTGATCATCTCTGCTTATGCTATGCATAGATATCTGCTTATGCTATGCGTAAGACAGACAAAAGATATACTAAAGCTAATGAGACCCTCCAAGCATTTCTAAGAAATGTCCCTCTTTGCCAAGGGTTAATCCACCTCTTTGTTCTACCAGATTTTAAGTACACAATACTCTATTCCATCTTCAGCTCTTTACCATCCATACTTACATTGACTATCTCTCTTCCCTATATTATTTTGTCCCCTTTATCTTTTAGATATCAGTTTATTGTCACTACCCTGATATCTCAAACTATATTCATAATATGCTGTCATCCACTACACTCTTTTACTATACTAATCAAAGCTAGATTTATCAGTTGTGTAATTACATTTTTAATGCTTCCCTCAATTAATATAAAGCCCCATTATGCAAAAAAATATGTTATTGATCTACCATAAAAACAAAACATCCCTGTCATATAGTAGGCATTTAAATTATTGGTTGGGAAAATTAATGAAGTCATCTTGACTGCCATTTATATTTAATAATAATTTATACTATTACATTGAATAAGTAATTATCCAACTTTTAAAACCTAGAAAGACATTGTGCTCGGGTTTAAAATGGAATCTAATTCATTCATTTATTACTGATTATCACTACAAAAATCTATGCAAATACAGAGAAAGGCACATATCTCAATAGCTTTGGAAGCTAAAATTCATAAGCAATTAATACCAAAATCTGGGAGGAATTGCCACTAATTAAAAAGCAGATGGAATGGGATTGAGATAAAACCAACCTCGGCATTTGATTTTGGCACACCCTGGCTTTACTTTATAAAAGAGAGACCATTTTAAATAGGTATGAAGGTACTTCATGCCTCTTCAACCATCTGTCCACTGACTCTAATGTCTAGTCTATTTCTATGTAGCAAACCTGACTTATTTCATTGTTCTGTGATGGAGGTAACTGCTTTCTTCTACACTTCAAATGTTATATCTGCTATTTAATCATCAAAATGTTGCTTTAAATAAAAGAAAATAACTTCATTTAATCAGTTAATGAAAATCCAATAGTATTTTGCATTATGGAAATTTGTAGCAATAAACAGTAATTTTGGGGGGAGTATGGAAATATTTTGAGAGAAACGCACCATACAGGGCCTATGGATGTAGGGATTATAGAGGAAGAGAATTGGGAGCAGTAGTAAAAGCTATGGGTCAATATTTTCTATATGTTCTGCCTATGAAGAGTAAAAAAAGACTCAGGAAGTGAGGATAGAAAGAAGGCACATGTGAATACAACAGTAGGTGAAAACTGCTATAAAATAGACATTAGACCAGGAACTACTTACATTTTCTGTCAAGATGAAAATATGATTTAAATAATATAGGAGGCATTGAGCTTCTTCTGCATTGACTTAAGTGGCCAGGTAACACATAAAGAGCTTACTATACATTTTATTTCCCCCATGAACCTTTTATCTTGAACATATTCATCAATTTTGGCAATCCTGGCCTCATATAATTGTCTTATGTTACATGCTCTATTATTCAAAATAAACTGTGATACATAGTGAGTACTTAGACATACATTATGAATGTGAAAAATTGACAGTAATGCTAGAAGAAAGCTGATTAGAAAACACAAGTAACACATAAAAAGGAAGAGTAAATGAGTCTGAAAGAATCAGAAGCAGCAGATATTTCCAAAAGTCATTGCACACCCAAGACTGTCATAGTCAAAATAGTACAGAAGTATTTTGTCTCTGTAAAAATGCAATATACTGAGAGAGATGACTGAAAGGAAGAAAGCTTGTGGGTGATCTGAGACACAGCAGAAGCTGGTAGAAACAGTAGAACTGAGAAAACTAGTCTTTAGATTGAGAAAAACTGATTTCTGTGGAAAAAAATCGAGTGAATGATATGGAAGGCAGACTAGAATATTATTTTTAGAATACAGAGGAATAGTACAAAGGATAAAAAAATATGATGAGAAAGAAAATTATAGATAAGGACAGGAAGCAGGAGTCAGTATATAGAATATTAGTATTCAGATGGGAAAACTCAGGAATAAAAAACAACAGCAAATCAAAACATTCACAATACATGTTGTTTGAATATATTTCATATGTAACAGAAACATTGCATGCAGATTATTAGGTTGTAATTAGATAACCATAATCCAAGCACCTATAATAAAAGACAAATAAACTAGGCACACCCTAGAAACATGATTTGGATTATAACTATAAAGTAAAGCAAATATAAAAATTAAAAATCAGATAAAGTTACATCCAGAGAGAGAAAAAATTTTTCTAATTTGAGATTATACTGTAACATCAAATTCTACTAAAATGGAATTTTGAGGGAGAAGCTTTACAGTTTCAAAGGCTAAATTTATGTTCCCCAATCTCTTATCTTATTCAGTTATAAGAATATTAAAATATATTTTAATTAAAATATCTTTAGATATGAGACCTCCTTAGTATATATGTTGTTAACTCCATGGTGTCCATTACAAAAATATAACTTGAAAACTAAACGTCTACTTTTGAATATATCCTAACTTATTTTAGTTTTATTTTCAAATTTTCTTTCCTGTTTTTTTCTTTTCTTTGTTGTTATTCCTTTGCTCTCTCTTTTCTGTATGTTCTTGAAAAGAAAACTAAAATAGGTTAGGTATAAATCTAACCATTCTGATAATTACTTTAAAATGTCATGAACGGGCGTGGTGGCTCAAGCCTGTAATCCCAACACTTTGGGAGGCCGAGGTGGGTGGATCACGAGGTCAAGACATCGAGACCATCCTGGTCAACATGGTGAGACCCCGTCTCTACTAAAAATACAAAAAATTAGCTGGGCATGGTGGCGCATGCCTGTAATCCCAGCTACTCAGGAGGCTGAGGCAGGAGAATTGCCTGAACCCAGGAGGCAGAGGTTGCGGTGAGCCGAGATCACACCATTGCACTCCAGCCTGGGCAACAAGAGTGAAACTCTGTCTCTAAATAAATAAATAAATAAAATGTCATGGACTTAAACATTTCAAAAACAGATTGTCAATGGATAAAATAAACAAAGCCTAATTATATGCTTGGTAAAAGAGACACTTTAAACTTGATAAAATATTATATAATATAATTTTATTTTGAGCACGTATTGTAAGCTTTCTAAAATTATTTTGTGAGTTTTCCATTCATACTGTGCTCTAATTCAGTCTAAATTACAATAAATGATCCTAAAATTTGGCAAAACTGCAACCTGTCCTTATAATCATTACATGTAATACACAAAGTTATATGATAATGTTAACAAGGAAGTGTCATAATTTTAGTTTCAGTAAATCATGTTTTAAAAAAGAATAAGAAGAAGGAGTAGAAAAGAAACAAAATTTTATATATACTCAAATACTAACCACTTCTGATGCTTGCTTTTCTTTTCTGGTATCACAGTTTCTTGGCAACAGGTTCTCTTGGTTTTATTCGTATTAAAAAAGTCTTTATTTTGCCTTCACTCATGAATGATATTACCACTAACAGAAGTCTGGGTTGACCGTTTTGTTTTGTGGGAATTTTTTTCTCTTTTTTTCTTTCAGCAATTTAAGCATGTCCAATCTTCTTTCATCCTCTTATTTCAGTTGTTAATTGCATTGATGTTTCATTGTATGTTACAGGTCATCTGTCTTTTGCTGCTATCAAAATTCGCTCCATATATCTAACTTTTAATGGCTTGACTATGCTGTGCCTGGGTGTGGCTGCTTCTTGAGGTTTATTTTCATGGACTTTAAAAATAATCTATGTAACAGCTATGAATTTTACAAGTACGAGTAATTTTCAGCCATAACATCTTCAAGACTTCTAGGTTTTTTCTTCTGTCCTATTCTCACAGTCATTCCTGTTCTATGTGCTTTGATCATATGATACCATCTAACGTCACCTTGATATTCTAGTTATTATGATTATTGGTAATATTGTTTCTATTCCTCATTTTGAATAACATATCGTTCTACCATCAATTTGTTTATTCTTCTGAAATATTCATGCAGCTATTAAGTTGAGCCAATAAATATTTAATTTCACGAGTTTATTTCTCACTTCTAGGGTCTCTCTTTGATTTTTATTTTAATTTATATTTGAGAGAAAATATAAAGTACTTGTTTTGAAAAAACAAAAATCTAAATTTTAATTTTCTGTTTTTTAAAAAAATTGAAATAATTTAAAAAACATATTTGTATAGGATCTTCAGAAGAAATTATGAGTGGTTGCTTTTTATACATTGATGTTTTTATGTTGGTAAATTAGAAAAGTCCTCAGCTACATAATCTAAACCATAGACAACTTATTCTAGTAAAATCAACTAGATTCAAAAATGAATATATAAATTCATTGCATACTCATATGATGGATCCGGTTATGATGGTCTTCTTAAACTCCCACCAAATATGAGATTGGAAAGTATCTAACATTTAGGAAATCATAATCTAAGGCAATTTCATATGATAATTCAATGGCTATAGAGGAGAAAACTATTACATCACAATTTGAAGCAATATTTTGTTAAGACTGTCACAAACACACACATGCAATTTCTGTGGGTTGGGGGGATAGAGGAATAGCTAGGATAGGGGTTAGGGGAGTGATAGCAGTAGGAGAAATACCTAATGTAGATGATGGGGTGATGGATGCAGCAAACCACTATGGCACATGTATACCTTGTAACAAACCAGCACATTCTGCACATGTACCCCAGAACTTAAAGTATAATAATAATAAGAAGAAGACTAAGTTGGCATGACTTGAGCTCACACTAAACTTCAGGGTGGTACCCCTGTGCTCCAACATATTTTCAAAAGTCATCTGGGTATTCAGTTGTCAGAACACCAACATGGATGCCTAATCGAAAAAAAAAAAAAAAAGACTGTCACACACACACATATGCAATTTCTGTGGATTGAAACATTAAAAAGTTATTTATAGCAGGATTCAGGGCTACCAAGAATTATGAATAAGTAAATATAAATTATATTTTTCAAGCTTCATTTATCAAGTAAGTATTTTTCCAAGAACATTTAATGATGGGCCTAGTATAAACACAGCTTTTATTTGGTGAAAACTAGTTAGCAATCATTGCTCCTCTTACAAATACTGAAAATGAAAGAGAAAACACTTGAATTACTTTCTGAAAACAACCAATGACTTAAAAACAAATATTTCCATAATAATAGATATTTTGGCATCTTTTTTCTGGTTCTATGAATTGTTCCGCTATTTGAAATTCGTGAATACTTAGCTTTAGTTTGTAGTCTGAAGACAAAACACCTTACATCTATAGCTTATAGAGCCTAAGATAAGAAAATCTTCCAATAATAATGCATAATACTGACATGTGTAAAAGAACATTTAAAAATACCATCTTTCAACTTGTTGGTATTGCATCGTGAGGGTATGATGCCTGGCACTGTTGCAAATATATTTTGATAACAAGAGTAGTAAGAAGAAACACAGTAGGAAGAAATGAGCTGAAAGCTACAAAATCCCTTGTTTTTTTTTTTTTAAAGTCATAATTAAGCCACTGATGTAGCTGAACATTGAGATATATTACATTAGGGCTTTAGAGTTTTCTCAGACCATTTTTTAGACCATTTTACTTCACAGTTTCTCTTTTTAAAGTCAAAGCAATCAGATAAATTTGACTTTTAAAAAATATTTGGCCAAATAACCCAGGCCAGCAGAATAAGGCAAGGAAAATAATAGGAAAAGGTAGGAGATTTTGCAAAACAGATAGGGTTAGCAGAGAAAGCTGTGTGACTCTGCGCATATGTGTGCATGTCAAAAAGTGAAGAAAAGAAAAATGTAAAACAAGCCACTTTCTTTTCTCATTCATTAGTTTGATTGAACAGGCGTGTTTATGACTAGAGTCTCTTGCTCAGGGCTGCAGCAAATGCCTAATAGATTTGAGATAGGACTTTTAGGTGTGTTATTATTATTATTCTTTTAAAGCTATATCACTTTTTTATGCTGTTGGCGGTGGTGTCTAAAGATTACCCCTGTACTCATCACTAAAAATTGGATTCTAAAAACCAGACTTATCTTTGTTCACATTATGGAAGTAAAACAAAGGATTGCATGTTGCTTACACTAGTAAATGTTCACTGGACTTAAGTTCTCTATACTCAATAATGCCATTCAATTATTTCTTTTTGTCCTTTTTCTCTTTAACCAGATAAATCCTTTCTTATATACAAGTAATATTATCAGTGTTCATTTGTTCACTTAGTGAATGATTTATTTGGGGTGTGTTTGTGTGTGTGTAACTGCAATTTGATTTACCTATGTGGAAGAATAGTTTGGCTTCTTCTAGAAGAAAACAAGTAACCATGAACTCTGAGCTGAAACTCATTACGTATTTTGGTTTTTGGTTATGTGACAAATGTATACAGTAACTACAATGAAACTGGGTAAACCAGCCACTTTTGCTGATAGTATCAAGTAATATTAAACAAGTGATAATTTTCTTCAGATTATATATATATATATATACACAAAAAATAAATGTATTTGAAACATGAATATGTGTATATGTATATATATCTTTAAATGTACAATTAAAGAATGTTGTATATGACTTTTAGGTTTTACAGTCTTAGACTTAGGACATTTTCTTACATCAGTGGGATACTAATACCTTATACCTTTAACCTTATTAAAATTGATAAACAGGGTTTTTTATGGCTTTTTAAAACTTTAACTTAAATTTCCATACAATGTCTTGGCAAAAGAAAAGACACAATAATTACATTGTCATATTCATTCACATAATCTCCATTCTTAGAATCCACCAGCTCAACATGATATCCTGCAGAATTTGACATCTCGGGGAAGCAAAGAGCTGCATTCATCAGTGGGATATAGAAAATAAAAATTATAATCAGTAAATTACACTTTTCTCCAGTCACCCACTTCGTCATTTTTAGAGGGTTTGGCTGCTAATTTGCAGGTTGGTATATATAGTATTATGATAAAGCAGCAGAAAATGACACTAATTGTTACGTGTGAAAGGCAGAAGGAATTTACCATTTGCACTGGGAACAAAAATCAAAATACATAATCAGTTTCAGCTCAGAGTTCACAGTTATTTGTTTTCTTCTAGAAGAAGCCAAACTGTTCTTCCACGTAGGTAAATCAAATTGCAGTTGTTTTTATTTTCATGTAATTAAAATGTTAAAATAAACATATTTGAAATGGTAAAACCTGAAAAACTACCAAAGCACAGTGAGAATTGTATCTGTTTACTACAGACTTTGCTTTGGCATCCTGTCTGCATAAATTAACTAACCTGCTTTCAGGAAAATAACAAAAGGGTTAGATTACATTACATGCATGACTCATACAAATGTATACAGTAACCATAATGAAATTGGGGAAACCAGCCACTTTTGCTGACAGTATCAAGTAACATTAAATAAGTGATAATTTTCTTAAGATTAAATTTGTATCTGACAATTTAAATTTTTCAGCATATTATTTTAATATTTAGAATAAGAAACTGGGATGATAAAATTTCTTTTCATGATTTTAAGTATAAAGTTTAATGCTGTATAGACTTTTTCTAAAATAGGCAAAAATAAAGCAATTATGTCTAAAATGTTTTGACTGCAAACAGATTTAACACTGTGTTCAATAATTTGAAGAATAAAGTGAAACTCTTGCTCAAAATGAGAGATAAATACGAGGTTTCCCTTAAACAGATATTTTAATGGTTCCAGTTATACATTTGTTTATGTGGTGTTTGGGGTTAGATTATGTCACCACAAAATTCTTACATTGAAATCCAAACCGCAATTACCACACAATGTGACTTTATTTGGAAATAGAGTCTTTACAAAGACAATTAAGGTCATTACAATGGGCCTTAATTCAATTTGACTGGTGTCCTTAAAAGAAGGGAAAATTTAAACATAGACACATACGTAGGCAAGGCATTGTGAAGACGTAAGAGAAAGAAGAGCATCTTAAAAGTCAACAAGAGAGCTCTTAAGCAGATCATCTCACAGCCTCAGAAGACAGCAACCCTGCCAACATTTCGCTCTCTGACTTCCAGCCTCCAGAAGTGTGAGACATAATTTTCTGTTTAAGGCACCTCATCAATAAGAATTTGTTGCAGCAGCCATGGCAAACTGAAGCATTTGGGTTTCTAAAGATGGATGCTCTGAAGAGGGAAAGGAGAAAAGAGAAAAATTTGTGGAGTAGGTGCTCATCACCTTCTCAAGGATATTTACGAATATGATCACATTTAATCCTTCTAGGATCCTTATAAAAGTGACTTAACTTCCTGACAGAGCAGGAGCACCCTCATCTCAAACAACCGTCACCTCTTTAAGTTCTGGTTGCCTTTCTAGCCTCATGCATTTCAAGGAAATCACTTCTCTCCTAACTACAAGCAGCCACAAAAGGGCAGACAGTAAAACACAGATGAGACAGCTCAGGCATAGAGGAAGGCAGAGAGGAAGTCTCTTGGGTAACTGCTAAACTTCACTCTCATACAATGGGACCCCAGAAAAACTGTGGGCCTTAATAAGCACATTCCTTCCCTTCAAAGGTAGGAAAGCTACAATAGGGAAACTAAAGGCAGACTCAGAGGATACGCCTGCAGCTGCAGAATGATATATGGGAGCAGACACACAAGTCTCCCTCTCGGATAAGCACAACAAAGAGACACAAAATCATTCCAAGCCTCTGATAACTCTCCCATCCTGAATCCTTAAAAACTCTTAGTCTATAAGAAAGTGTGACTTCTGACCTAACTCAGAGTTCTCTCACAGGTTTGAAATAAAACTGTTGACTGTTGAGCCACCCTTCATGTTTCTCTCCTCTTTCTTTAATTCTTACACTTCTGCTTTTAAATAGGAGGAAATTGGAGTACATAGAAAGTGAAAAGAAGTAAGGTTCAAGCCCAGAAATGACTAACACCCATGCCTGTGTTCTTCCTACTTCCATTCTGCATCTGCACTCTATCTTAACACAAATACTACAATTCCCTTTTATTTCCTCAACAAAAAAGTCTAATTGTTAAGAAGAAATTATTAACTATGAGGGCACTTTTTAGGCACATGGAAAGTTTTAGAAACACTAGATTACCGTATATATTTGTGACTATCATTTGCTACTATAAATCCATTCTTCCCTAAGTGCTAAGTAAAAATGATCATTATATTAATAAGAACTTTCCTGTTTATTGGGTTATTCTGATGAAAAAAAAGATGGTATACATGGTAAAAGAAAGCTACTATCTCTAAGACACTTTTAATGAGTTAACGCTGTAGATTGAATTTGTCCATCTAAAATTGGTATGTTGAACCCTTACAACCCCTGAGTGATTTATTTTAAATTAAGGTCTTTAGGGAAGTAGGGTAGAAGAAGTCATAAGGCTAGGGCCCTCATCTGAAATGCCTATTCTTCCTTTAAAAGAGGAAGAGGCCGGGCGCGGTGGATCACGCCTGTAATTCCAGCACTTTGGGAGGTCGAGGTGGGTGGATCACGAGGTCAAAAGATCGAGACCATCCTAGTCAACATGGTGAAACCCCGTCTCTACTAAAAATACAAAAATTAGCTGGGCATGGTGGCACGTGCCTGCAATCCCAGATACTCAGGAGGCTGAGGCAGGAGAATTGCCTGAACCCAGGAGGTGGAGGTTGCGGTGAGCCGAGATCGTGCCATTGCACTCCAGCCTGGGTAACAAGAGCGAAACTCCGTCTCATAAATAAATAAATAAATAAATAAATAAATAAATAAATAAATAAATAAATAAAAGAGGAAGAGACCCTAGACAGCTCTCTCTGAGCACAAACACAGAAGGCAGGCTACATGAGGACACAGTGAGAAAGTAAGTGGTTGTGAAAATCCAGGAAAAGAAAAGGTCTTATCAGAAACCAGTCTTGGTAGCACCTTGATCTTGGATTTCCAGCTGCCAGAAGAGTGTGAAAGTAAATTTCTGTTGTTTGGAACAGTCAGTCTGAGGTGACCCTAGAAGACAAATGCAGTTAGCTATTATTAACCTGTCATGTTTAGAATTATTTACAGGATAGCTGTGCATATCTGTATTTGTAGCTCGGTCTCTCTTTGCCTTTATCATGGGCTCTATGGCTGGTTTTCTCTCCGTTCCTTTCTTTCTCTTTGTAAGTCTCTTTTGTCTGTCATGTACTGGTTGCTTCAAAGAGAAAATAAAACATAAAAATAGACTATTTTCAGCTTTTTAGGGTAAATCTATACAGTTATTCCTCTGTATCCAGGGGGAATTAGCTATGGAAACCCCTGTGGATACCAAACTCCACAGATGCTCAAGTCTGTGATATAAAGTGGTGTAGTATTTGCAGATAACCTATGCACATCCTTCCATATATTCTCAAATCATCTTTTGATTATTTATACTTAATACAGTGTAATGCCATGTGAAGAGTTTTTATCCTATATAGCTTATGAAATAATGGCAAGGAAAATAACCTGTAAATGTTCAGTAAAAATACAACTATCTATTTGTTTTTAATAATTTTTATTTGTGATTTGTTGACTCCATGGATGCATAACCAATAGATAAAGGGAGCTGGCTATATAGGCTACAAGTGATTGGGAACTTCTTTGGTTCAGGGACCACATTTGGGAATCCCAGTAACAGAAATCCCTAAACCTTTATGGGGAATAGCCTATATGGAGATGACACTTTTTTATCTATTATAATTTAGAACTCATAGAAGCTGCAAAAACCCATATATAAAGTAAATGTAAGATGAATCTAGGCAGAATTTTCCAAGACATTCTCAGCAAGCTCTACAAGTTTCAACATGGATTTGGACACATTAGAGTGACTGGGGTGTCACTCAATTGCAGCATGAAATGTTTTCCAACAGCCCTACCAACTTTTCTAAACACTGAAGGCTATTCCAAGAGTAGCATTCTGAGCATGTGCTGAGAGTGACTGAAGTAAGAAGAACATTTGGATTCAAAGACATTGTTAAAAAAAATAAGACAACAGTGGCTTGTGTGGCTGCCCCAGCAGATGCCAGCTTGACAAAACAATTATTTGGAGGAAGATTAGGTGTCTACCTTTTCCCTTACTCTAAATATACTACCTGTTATCAAAAGTGAAACAGTAGGCAGAGATTCCGTTTCCAGCATCTAATGAAACAGGAACTACAGATATAGCCACCACTAGGTGTCCTGTTGACATTCACGCCACAACCAAACTACACATGTCAGGGGTTCTCAAGAATAGGTTTCTAGTTTCACCTTTTTGAGAAAGCTGTTCATACTGATTGAACCTACCATTTCTTGTGCCTATTTTTTTCTTTTCCCTATTTTAAGACCTAGTTTTAATCATTTGTTCCTTGAAAAATTTTTCTGATTGACTTCTTTGTTCAGGATTTCTCAGATGTCACTGTGGTGGCCCTGCTTTCCTTCCTGAACTATCAAACACAAGTTTTGTATTTTTTCATTGTGCTATTCATGTATTTTCCCTCATCAATCAATTCCTTTATTTCTGGCAATTACATGTGATTTACCTTGTAGGTACATTATCTTGTAGGTTTGGGGGATACATTTTATTAGAAATACACGTTTTTAAATTATAGATTAATCCATGAGCAACAACGAAAATATTAACTCTTCTTTAAAATATATATTGTACATCACACAATATACTATGCTCTTTCTCTCCTAAAGTTTTTTAGTTGAATTTTTTAATGTATGAGTATCCAATTATATTAACATCATTCCACCCAGTGGGAAAACAACATCATGTGGTCATTCCACAGAGAACTGTCATTCTATGAAATTATATCATCCAAAATAAGAATATATTATGTATCTTTGAACACAATTATTCCTGAGTTTTTTTTTTTTCTGCTAAGAAGTTATATTTCACAAAATTTCTGTTTTATTGCTTTAATTGGGTAAGAAACTTTATAGTGCTTTATAATGTCAAAAAGAAGCACAAAGCAGTACCTCATTAATGCCTTTAGCTTTGTGAGCAAATATCTACAACTTCCTGAAATTTCCTAGGCTTTATCCTTAGTTCCTCATTCTACTTTCTACAACTCAATCCCTTTGCTGTGTCTCTACTCTCCTTTAATAGGCAATCCTTCTTACTCCTTGAGTCTTTTTGAGGCTGACCAAGCTTGCACAGCTTCTTTAAGCAGGCTCATGTTACTGTTAATGGTCTTCGTCTTCAAAGTTGAGTTCAAACTCACCTAGTTCACCACATTTAAATTTAGATCAGCTTTTACTGATATTTGATATGGTCTCCTGGAAAATTCCATGTTTTATTCCTTATACTTAGCATTCATCATTATTTCTCCAGCTAAGAACCAAGTATTTTTCTCTGAAAAAAATATTTAAAAACCTCCACTAATTCTAGATGTTGTGACAAGCTATTCTGATCAGGTCTTAAATGTCAGACTAGAAAATATTGGGTCTATGGAAATGCAGAAACTCTTTACCTAGTTGTCTTAATTAGCCAGATCTATGATGCTATATCTAACTTAAAAATCACAGATTCAGGTTTCCCAAGTCAAGTTATAAATGAAATTAAAGGTTGTATTAAACAAAATCCTTAAAGTATATTCTTTAAAATATAATCTTTATTTTAGATATAAAAATAAATTAATATGTATCAACTACATTTGCACAATTCAGTAGGTTTCCAAAAATATATATAGTCAGTCAGGCAACCATAATTACAATTATTCTATATAGCATTTCCATGAGCTAAAAGGTTCTCACTTGTTACTTTTTAGTCACATTGTTAAAAAAAAAAGACATTGTTAAAAAAAAAAAAAAGACAACAATGGCTTATGTGGCTGTCCCAGCAGATGCCAGCTTGACAAAACAATTATGTGGAGGAAGATTAGATGCCTACCTTTTCCCTTTATCTACATATACACAAACCTGTTATCAAAAGTGAAACAGTAGACTGAGATTCAGTTTCCAGCATCCGATGAAACAGGAACTACAAATATAGTTAGGTTAGAGAGCAATAGAGAAAACTACATTCCTCGCACAGTGGAGTTTCTTGTTTGAGAGTTTTGTTGTGTTTATTGTTTCTCTTTTTTCCAATCTGCCTCCCCTCGACATTTTACTCCTGAGAGGTTTGTATTTCTCAGAACATCATAAAAAACAAATCAAAGTAAGTGAGTTATTTATCTTATTCTAATGCTTGTGGTTCATCCATGTTGTTGCATGTATCAGTAGTTGTCTTAGTTAATTATTATAGCAGCTTTAAACAATACAAATTTATTCCTCACCATTCTGGAAGCTGAATGATCCAAGATCTGGGTGCCTCTATGGTCAGGTTCTGTTGAAGGTTTGCTTACCGATCTGTAGATGGCGATCTTCATGCTGTGTCCATACATGGGGGAAAGTGAGAGAGAGAGAGAGAGAGAGAGAGAGAGAGAGAGAGAGAGAGAGAGAGAGGGAGGGAGGGAGGGAGGGAGGGAGGGAGAGAAATCAAACTGTCTTATGTTTCTTATTATAAGGGTACTAATCTCATCAGAAGGGATCTACCCTCATGACCAAAAACCTCATAAAGACCAGATGTCCAAAGACCACTGCCTTGGGGCTTAAGATTCCAACACATGAATTTTTGAGGGATGCAAACATGCACTTCACAATAGTAGTTCTTTTTTTTTTTTCTTTTTAAATTTCTCAGTCATCCTCTATTGAATGGGGAAAACACGATCTTTAATCTTTCCACCACTTGATAGACTTTTGGTTTGTTCTAGATTTCAGACATTACAAATAATATTATATTCATTGTATTATAATCTTGACTAAATGTTTTAATATACATGTTTTGTTTTATTTTAGTTAAACTTTTAAGACTTGGAATGCTGCTTTTAGGAGTAAGTGTATGTTTTAACTTAGGCAGAATTAAACTGTATTCTCAAGGGCCTATATAAGTTTTATTTTCCAGTGGGAATATATTACAGATTTAGTTGATCCACATTTGTTACATCTTGATGCTGCCATCCTACTTAATTCAAGCAATTGTAATGCTGTCTCATTATAGTTTTAACCACTATTTCCCAGATGATTAATAATGTTGGCAAGTCATAATGCCTTTGTTGTGGATGTCTTCATGCTATTTTTTTTTTGGTTTATTTTCAGTTGGGGTGTTGACATAATACAATTTTGTTGTTAACTGTTTGTAAAATTCTATCTTTCTCATTTTCTCTCTCTTCCTCTCTCTCTCTTGCATACACACACACACACACACACACACACACACACGAACTAGTAATTTTTTGTCAGACTATGGTTAGTCTATATAGTTTATGCCGAATAGTCTTTTTAAAAGTAAAAGTTTGTAATATCTACCAAGTCCATATATGATCCTTTTTCTCCTCATTTTTGCCTTTTTGTATTCTATTTAAAAAATATTGCCTAATCCAAAGCCATAAAATATTTTTTTTACTTTTTTGATTTGTGGAAGATAGTTTTATAGTTTTTGCATTAGATTTGCTTAATGAAGCAATCTAAATTAGTTTTTTGTGTAATGTAAGATAAAAGATGACTATATATTTTTTTTACAAATGGGTATCCAATTATACAAGCATTTTGTTTTTAAAAAGGCTTGTTCTGTCTTCAAGTGTCCTCTCAGAATTATTAAAGAAAATTGAACATTCATATGCACATATGTTTATGAAATCTCTTTTGATTCTTTAATGTGTATGTCTATATTTAAGGAAATATCCCGCTATCTTGATAAATGTAACTTTATAGTTTAAATTGCAACAAGGTAATTTAAAACTTCTGAGTCTGTTTTTTGTATCCAATCTCTCTGAAATTCTGTGTGAATTTTATATACATATATGTGTGTATATGTGCATATATATATACACACACACATATATTTCCCAGTTATACACACACATACACACACACACATATACACACATATATAATTGCACTTTAGGTTCTGGGGTACATATGCCAAACATGGAGGATTGTTGCATAGGTATCTACATGGCAATGTGGTTTGCTGCCTCCATCGCCCCATCACCTAGATATGGCATTTCTCTCCATGTTATCCCTCCACAACCTCCCCACTCCCTGCTGTCCCTCTCCTATTCTCCCCCAACAGACCCAGTGTGTGATGCTCTCCTCCCTGTCTCCATGTGTTTTCATTGTTCAACACCTGCCTATGAGTGAGAACATGTGGCATTTGATTTTCTTTTCTTGTGTCAGTTTGCTGAGAATGATGGTTTCCAGCTTAATCCATGTCCCTATCAAGGACACAAACTCATCGTTTTTTTATGGCTGCATAGTACTCCGTGGTGTATATGTGCCACATTTTCCTTGTCCAGTCTATCATCAATGGGCATTTGGGTTGGTTCCAGGTCTTTTCTATTGTAAACAGTGCCGCAATGAACCTATGTGTGCATGTGTTCATGTCTTTATAATAGAACAATTTATAATTCTCTGGATATATAACCAGTAATGGGATTCCTGTGTCAAATGGAAAATTCTAGGTTCTTGAGGAATCACCACACTGTCTTCCATAATTGTTGAACTAATTTACACTCCCACCAACAGTGTAAAAGTGTTCCTATTTCTCCGCATCCTTTCCAGCATCTGTTGTCTCCAGATTTTTTAATGATCACCATTCTAGCTGGCATGAGATGATATCTCAATGTGGTTTTGATTTGCATTTCTCTAATGACCAGTGATGATGAGCATTTTTTTCATATGCTTTTTGGCCTCATATAGGTCTTCTTTTGAAAAAAGAAGTTCATGTCCATCACCCACTTTTGAATGGGATTGTTTGTATTTTTCTTGCAAATCTGTTTTAGTTTTTTTTTTTTTTTAGATTCTGGATATTAGCCCTTTGTCAGATGGGTAGATTGCATATTTTTTTTTCCCATTCTATTGTTTGCAGGTTCACTCTAATGATAGTTTCTTTTGCTGTACAGAAGCTCTGAAGTTTAATTAGAACCCATTTGTCTATTTTGGCTTTTGTTGCCAATCCGTTTGGTGTTTTAATTTTTTTTTTATTGCATTTTAGGTTTTGGGGTACATGTGCAGAGCATGTAATACAGTTGTATAGGTACACACATGGCAGTGTGTTTTGTTTGCTTTCTCCCCTTCACCCACATTTGGCATTTCTCCCCACGCTATCCCTCCCCACCTCCCCCTCCCACTGGCCCTCCCCTTTTCCCCCCAATAGACCCCAGTGTTTAGTACTCCCCTCTCTGTGTCCATGTGTTCTCATTTTTCATCACCCGCCTATGAGTGAGAATATGTGGCGTTTCATTTTCTGTTCTTGTGTCAGTTTGCTGAGAATGATGTTCTCCAGATTCATCCATGTCCCTACAAACGACATGAACTCATCATTTCTGATTGCTGCATAATATTCCATGGTGTATATGTGCCACATTTTCCCAATCCAGTCTATCATCAATGGGCGTTTGGGTTGATTCCAGGTCTTTGCTATTGTAAACAGTGCTGCAATGAACATTCGTGTGCATGTGTCCTTACAGTAGAACAATTTATAATCTTTTGGATATATACCCAGTAATGGGATTGCTGGGTCAAATGGAATTTCTATTTCTAGGTCCTTGAGGAAGCACCACAATGTCTTTCGCAATGGTTGAACTAGTTTACACTCCCACCAGCAGTGTAAAAGTGTTCCTATTTCACCACATCCTCTCCAGCATCTGTTGTCTCCAGATTTTTTAATGATCGCCATTCTAATTGGCATGAGATGATAGCTCAGTGTAGTTTTGATGACCAGTGATGATGAGCATTTTTTCATATGTTTGTTGGCCTCATGTATGTCTTCTTTTGTAAAGTGTCTGGTCATATCCGTTGCTCACTTTTGAATGAGCTTGTTTGTTTTTTTTTTTTCTTGTAAATCTGTTTTAGTTCTTTGTAAATTCTGGATATCAGCCCTTTGTCAGATGGGTAAACCGCAAACATTTTTTCCCATTCTGTTGGTTGCCAATTCACTTGAATGACTGTTTCTTTTGCTGTGCAGAAGCTGTGGAGTTTGATTAGGTCCCATTTGTGTATTTTGGCTTTTGTTGCCAATGCTTTTGGTGTTTTGGTCATGAAGTCTTTCCCTACGCCTCTGTCCTGAATGATTATGCTTAGATTTTCTTCTAGGGTCTTTATGGTGTTAGGTCTTATGTTTAAGTCTTTAATCCATCTGGAGTTAATTTTAGTGTAAGGTGTCAGGAAGGGGTCCAGTTTCTGCTTTCTGCACATGGCTAGCCAGTTTTCCCAACACTATTTATTAAACAGGAAATCCTTTCCCCATTGCTTGTTTTTGTCAGGTTTATCAAAGATTGTATGGTTGTAGATATGTTGTGTTAATTGTATTCTGAGGTATTTTATTCTCTTTGTTCCAATTGTGAATGGCTATTTGTTATTGATTTGGCTCTCTTTAAATCTGTTGTAGGTCTATAGAAATGCTCGTAATTTATGAACATTGATTTTGCATCCTGAGACTTTGCTGAAGTTGCTTATCAGTTTCAGGAGATTTTGGGCTGAGATGATGGGATCTTCTAAATATACAACCATATAGTCTGCAAATAGAGACAATCTTACTTCCTCCTTTCCTATTTGAATACCTTTTTTTCTTTTTCTTGCCTGATTGCTCTGGCTAGAACTTCCAGTACTATACTGAATAGGAATGGTGAGAGTGGGCATCCTTGCCTAGTGCCAAATTTCAAAGGGGATGCTTCTAGTTTTTGCCAATTCAGTATGATATTGGCTGTGAGTTTGTCATTAATAGCCTTTATTATTTTGAGATATGTTCTATCCATACCTAGTTTATTAAGGTTTTTAGCATAAAGGGCTGTTGAATTTTGTCAAAAGCCTTCTCTGAGGGTGTTGAGATAAATTTGTGTTTTTTGTCATTGGTTCTGTTTCTTTGGTGGATTCGATTTATAGACTTGTGTATGCCGAACCAGCCTTGCATCCCAGGGATGAAGCCTACTAGATCATGATGATTAAGCTTTTTGATGTGCTGTTGCAATCCATTTGTCAGTATTTTATTGAATATTTTTGCATCTATGTTCAACATGGATATTGGCCTGAAGTTTTCTTAGTCAAACTAAGCTTCATAAGTGAATGAGAAATAAAATCCTTCATGAACAAGCAATTGCTGAGAGATTTCATCCCCACCAGGCCTGCCTTACAAGAGCTCCTGAAAGAAGCACTAAACATAGAGAGGAACAACCAGTACCAGCCACTCCAAAAATGTACCAAATGGTAAAGAGCATTGACGCAATGAAGAAACTGCATCAACTAACAGGCAAAAAAACCAGCTAGAATCAAAATGGCAAGATCAAATTTACACATAACAATATTAACTCTAAATATAAATGGATTAAATGCCCAATCAAAAGACACAGACTAGCAAATTGGATAAAAAGTCAAAACCCATCAGTGTGCTGTATCCAAGAAACCCATCTCACATGTAAGGACATATATAGGCCCAAATAAAGGGATGGAGGAAGATTTATCAAGCAAATGGCAAGAAAAACAAAACAAAACAGAAGTTGCATTCCTAGTCTCTGATAAAATAGACTTTAATCCAGCAAGATCAAAAGAGACAAGGAAGGTACTACATAATGGTAAAAGGATCAATGCAACAAGAAGAGCTAAGGATCCTAAATATATTTGCACCCAATACAGGAGCACCCAGATACATAAGCAAGTTCTTAATAACCTAAGTAGAGACTTAGATTCCCACACAATAATAGTGGGAGACTTTAACACTCCACTGTCAATATTAGGCAGATCAATGAGGCAGAAAATTAACAAGAATATCCAGGGCTTGAATTCAGGTCTGGACCAAGCAAACCTAATAGACATTTACAGAAATTTCCACCCCAAATCCACAGAATATACATTCTTCTCAGCACCACATCACATCTACTCTAAAATTGATCACATTATTGGAGGTGAATCACTCCTCAGCAAATGGAAAAGAATGGAAATTATAACAGTCTCTCAGACCACCATGCAATCAAATTAGAACTCAGGATTAAGAAACTAACTCAGAACTGCACAACTTCATGGGAACTGAAGAACTGGCTTTTGAATGTTGATTGGGTAAACAATGAAATAAAGGCAGAAATAAAGATGTTCTTCAAAATTAACGAGAATGAAGATACAACATACCAGAATCTCTGGGACACATTTAAGCAGTGTCTAGAGGTAATTTATAGCAATAAATGCCCACATGAGAAGGAAGGAAAGATCTAAAATCAACACCCTATCATCAAAATTGAAAGAGCTAGTGGAGCAAGATCAAAAAACTCAAAAGCTAGCAGAAGACAAAAAATAACTAAGATCAGAGCAGAACTGAAGGAGATAGAGACACAAAAAACCCTTCAAAAATCAATAAATCCAGGAGCTGTTTTTGTGAAAACATCAACAAAATACACCACTAGCCAGATTAATAAAAGAGAAAAGAGGGAAGAATCAAGTAGATGAAATAAAACACAAAAAAGGGGATATCACCACTGATTCCACAGAAATACAAACTACAATCAGAGATTACTACAAACAACTCTATGCACATAAACCAGTACACCTGGAAGAAATGGATAAATTCCAGACACTTGCACCGTCCCAAGCCTAAACCAGGAAGAAGTCAAAACCCTGAATAGACAAATAAGAAGGGCTGAAGTTGAGGCAGTAATTAGCCTACCAACCAAAAAAAGCACAGGTCTAGATGGGTTCACAGCCAAATTCTACCAGACAAAGAGGAGCTGGTACCATTCCTTCTGAAATCATTCCAAACAATCCAAAAAGAGGAAATCCTTCCAAAGTAATTTTATGAGAACAACATCATCCTGATACCAAAACCTGGTAGAGACTCAATACTGTGTGAATTTTTAAATAATCTTTTCATTCCCTCTAATAAACCCGACTATGATTGTAAGTGGGAATGTGTTTAATCTATGCATCAACTTAGTGAGAAGTGACAATCATGCATTATCTTCAGGACTAGTAACCTGAAATAAGTTTATCCATTTAGGTTCTCTTGAACTTTTCTCAATCGTTTCTTAGTGATATATGTATATCTTGTCAAACTTAAATATTTCATATTTCCAGTGGTACTATAAGATACACTTCCAATGCTGCTATAAAGTGTACTTCCAATGCTACTATAAACCATTTAAAAAATGCTTCCATTTTTTTAAAAAATTTTTCCTCAGGAAAGTTTTATGGTTTTTATTATATAGCACTTAAGCATATCTTATTTAATATAAACATAAATCTTTCCCATTAATTATACTACTATAAAATATGATTAAAAATTCATTTCAGGTATTTATCATGCATATGTAGAAATACAATCAATTTGATACCCTATTACCTTGCTAAATTCATATATTAGTTTCAAAATCTTTTCTATAAATTCTTTTACAGTGTCTGCATAAATTTCATTGAATCTGTAAGCAAATATAAAACTTAATATACTTTGAAAATTATTTGCCATTTATATATGTGGTTTTTTTTTTGTTTATTGCACTTGCTAAGACCTCCAGTATAATGTTGAAGAAATAGGTGCTAATTTTCATCAAATGTTTGCTCTATCTTTTGTCATGATTCTACATTTTCTCTCTTTTAGTTACTTAATATATTGAATGTTGTTGCTTGATTTGCAAAACAGTTAAACTTACCTTTTATCCTGAGGTAAAATGCAATTTACTTTTATATAGTATCCTATGAACTTATACCTGTTTTCAATTTGTTAGACTTTTAAAACAATTTGTGAATCTATGTTCACAAGGAATATTAATCTTTAGCTGTAGTTTGTTTCTTTGATTTTCCTTATGAAGCCTTTCTGCTTGGGATCTTACTCTATCGAAAGAATAAATGTTGATACTGCTTTTATAAAACATTTTGGAAAATATTTATTTCTTGTTTATTTTCTGGAAGAGTTTGTGTATTTTGCTGGAATTCATTATTTCTTAAGTAGCTGGTGTAATTCACTGTTAAAGTTAGACAGGCCTGCAGTTTTATTTATAGGAAAAATTTTAACTATAAATTTAACTTTTTAATTGGTGTAGGTATATGCAGGATATCTTTTTTCTTGATTGAGTTTAGAAAGATCTCTTAGAAAGTATATTTTATATTGTTATTTCATAAATACCTAGCATGGGACATGTGGGCCTTTGAATGATTATATATTTCTATTCTTTTTTATAAGATAAAAAAACTGTCATATATTAGTAACAGGTTTCTTAATCTTGCAGACTTCACTGTTGTGAAATAGAGCTGTCTCTTTTGGGATAGGCTCAGATGTACACTGGCTATTAAAGTTCAAAATACCATTTCCCTTAAGTCAGATGTAGCTATAAATTGCATTTATGTTTTTGAACTAAATTTTACAGAAAATCTTAATGTATTACTGTTTTGTTTGGAAAGTCCATTTTCTGACATTATTTTCATTATTTTTCCTTTATGAGAGCTATCTTCCATTTTAAAACATATTTGTTGCTTTTTATAACATCCAATGAATAGATGCACATAGCCATTTTCTCCTTCTCTGTCTAATCCCTAATATAATGATTCTTATTCCAATTCAATACTATTGTCTGATATTTTCTAGACACTTTTGTATGTATTGCATCAAATTTCAGTTGGATTCCTCTAGATCAGTTAAGCAACTCTTCAAATAAGTTCATTTCTCCCACTTGTTGTGAGGACGTAACTCTGGCTAATGGTTGATAATGTCTGTGCTTTAAACAATCTTCCAGTTCAGGTTATCATATTGTTTTATAGTAGGTAGGCAGGTACTTAATTTTTGCATCTCTTTCGGTTCTAATGTCTAATTTTAAACATTGATGAAAAACACATATTTTCAAAATTCTTCCTTTGGAAATAAAATTTATTCTACCTGCTTTTCAGCCTCAGGGATTTTGATGTATCAATGTTCACCATTCATATCTGCTTACCTGAGAAATTGTCAATTTGTACTAAAGTGTTAACCATATCTCATGCACACCCACTATCTCTGGACCACAAACTATTGCCCATGTCAAGTTTCTTCTCAAGATTATTTTAGTTCTTTTCAGTGGGTTGTCTTAAATTATCATTGTATATATTTTTGTTATTGTTAGTTCTTTAACTGTTTTTTTAAATATAACAGTATAATATGATATGATAAAAGATAATTTATGTAATATTCTACATATGAGTAATAAAATGTCAACCAAATATATGAGATTATATATTCTTTTTTATAATTTTTTTATTTTTTATTTTTGATACCCAGTCTCACTCTGTTGCTCAGGCTGGAGTGCAGTGGTGCTATCTCGGCTCACTGCAACCTCCGCCTCATGGGTTCAAGCGATTCTCCTGCCTCAACCTCCTGAGTAGCTGGGATTATAGGCACGTGCCACCATGTCCAGCTAATTTTTTGTATTTTTAGTAAAGATGGGGTTTCACTGTGTTAGCCAAGATGGTCTTGATCTCCTGACCTCATGATCTGCTCCTTCTGCCTCCCAAAGTGCTGGGATTACCGTGCCTGGCTTTAACTGTGTGTTTGAGGACACCTCTGATATTCAATTTGGTTTCAGTTATGTTTTTCTCAGATTATTTTTTTCTGTTAACATTATGCAATGTATTCACTGATACCTACATGTACAAATCTTTGAGTTCCTGCTATAAATGCCAATGCAAGTAATGTATTTAATCTTTTATATATCACTGGTTCAAGTTTGTTTTTGTTTCCTTGTTTTTCCTCAGAATTTTTGCATTTATACTCATGAGAGGGATTTGCTATACATTATTCAACTTAATTTATTCTTGTTAGGTTCTCTTTTCAAGGTTACACTGGCCCTGAAAAATGGGCTAAGACATGTTCCTTTTTCTTTTTAAAATATGGGTGACTTTGATCAGTGTTTTTTTTTTCCTACAAAGAAGTATGGAAATTTCACTGGTGATAAAAACTATTCTGGTCTGTGGGAACATTTAAAATTGTGGATATATATATATGAATACACACACAGACACACACACACACACCCAATCTCTTATCGTCAGTTTTAGAAAGATAAATGTGTGGGTGGTAATTTATGTATTGTCCATTTTATCTACATTTTAAAATGTTTTGTATTCAGCCATTCAACATATTCCAATTTTTCTTGGTTTCCTCTTTTCACAAACATTTCTTGACAGATACTGATATTCAAATTTACCCACCCATGATCTTATGCGAATATCAGCCTTTCTTCCATTTGTCAGCATCTTGTTGTCACTTCTGTTAAAATTCTCAGACTCTTCCAGCTTCTTTAGAATTTCCAGGAGGACTGAGGAGAAAAAAGCTACTTTAAAACTAGCAGGTGCATGGAAGAGAAGAATGCTGCTGAAAATTGCCAGATCCATTGAGGGCAAAAGCAGCATCCAGGTTTGGACTCCCCTCTGTGCTTCCCTTTTTTAAATTGTCTTATTATGTTTTTATTTTTATACTTTCATTTCTGGGGTACTTGTGCAGGACATGAAGGTTTACTACAGAGGGATACACGTGCCATGGTGGTTTGCTGTAGCCATCACCCCATCTTCTACATTAGGTATTTCTCCTAATGCTATCCATTCTCCCTGCCCCCACCATCCCCCTCCAAACAAGGAGGGAAACATCACACACCGGGGCTTCCCTTTGTTTTTCTGATATCTTAGCCCTACCAGCACTTTGTGCTTTAATAGATTCTTATGCTTTCTTACATAAATTTTCCGTATGGTTGACATCAACAGGTGTGGTGGTCCGTAATGAGCTATCCACTCTGGTGATCTTGCATATCCTATTGTGAGGAAAGCAAATGGATAATGATCACAGTTGCTGCAGTCTAATCCATCTCTATAATGATGCCGAGACTATACTTCTCATGGTTGTTCCAGCTGATGCTCAAGCTAGCCTGTTCCTATGAGCTGTGAGACTCCTCGAACAGGTGATTTTTCCTGTAGGAATTCCCATTGCCCTTGTCAAATTTTCTTAATACTGCATTGCAATTAAAAAACGTCTTTCCTGGCTGGGCCCGGTGGCTCATGCCTATAATCCCAGCACCTTGGGAGGCCGAGGTGGGTGGATCACGAGGTCACAAGGTTGAGACCATCCTTGCCAACATGGTGAAAACCCATCTGTACTAAAAATACAAAAATTAGCCAGACGTGGTGGCACATGCCTGTAATCTCAGCTACTTGGGAGGCTGAGACAGGAGAACTGCTTGAACACAGGAGGCAGAGGTTGCAGTGAGCTGAGAATGTGCCATTGCACTCCAGCCTGGGCAACAAGAGCAAAACTCCATCTCAAAACAAACAACCAAATAAATAAATAAATAAATAACTTCTTTCCTTTCTCCTTTTATCACAGAGGTCAGGTTAGAATAGCTGTTTGACATCTCTCCCAATTTCCTTATGCTCTCTGGGTCAGACCGCTTAGCATCAGTTATCAATCCCAGGGAAGGCTCCAAACACATCTACACATTGCATCTGAAACTGGAGTCACTAAGAAAAACACAATGTGGTTAAGCACTGGATGGAACAAGATAAGCTCAGTAGAGGTCTATGGTCCTCATGGCTAGCAGGTTACCCAGGCAGGTCTCCCAGGCAGCTGAGAAATGCACCCTGTCAGACTGAAGCACAAGAACTCAATCCCTCCTCCGTGTAATCTGAAATAGTAAAAACTGGGTGTGTTTCTGAGGACCATTGACTCACAAGCTAAAACAGAACAAAGGAGGACACACTGAGCTTATATGAAAAGATACTTGCATATAAGACAATAGGCCCTGGAGAGGCTGTCTGGTCTTTTTATGTTTTGCTATAAAATTTTTCTAGGATCAAGGCCCACTCTTATGCAGTCAATTAGGAGTGGAAAGACTCCACAAACTACCTTTCCCAACAGCCTCTATTCCCTGTTGAGAAAATTATCTCAAGGCATTTACCTGAAATAAGTTGTTTGATCCTCTAGAATGTCTAATGACATCTTGATGTTGGATTTTTGTATTACCCAGCTAACACAAGTGATGCCAAGAATGGCCTTAGAAATGCAGCAGCAAGGTGGGGATTTTTGAGCGGTCCATTCCCTTGCTGGTGGGTGCAAAGGATGCTATCTCTGTTGGAAGGTGAGGCACAAAGTCCCAGGTCAGTCATCTGCCAAACGGTGGTAGCCAGTGTCAAAAGACAAGACTACGATACTTTTAGTTAATGATATAACTGGCTTTCGTTCAACATTCATGAACATGGGGTAGCATTCCATTCTATAGAATAAAGGCTTCCCTGAGCTGAGCACAGAAGGAGGCCTTCATAGGCAGAAAAAGGTGACAGAAAGTAGAAATAATGAATGGGAAGTGAATTCGTTGTTCCAGAGTTACTTTCCTTACAGGGTGAAAACAAGGGGACATCCTTTTTACGCTAAATTCGGTTGACTCAAATCTTGCTCTTGTTTGTTTTTCTTTTTGAACATTTGCCCATTTCAAAGTTCAGTTGCATTAAGTGACACTTATCAGGAGTGACTCCATTCCGGTTTGGGCTGAGGCCTAGTGCAAGAGGCCAGTTCAAGACAATGACCTCCCATAAAACTTGTTTAACACTGTGCTTTATCAGTCATGTGAAAACTGACTTAGTTGTCACAGAATAGAGTGGAAACCTTGGAGCCTGCATAGGGACCCAAGAGCTTAGACTATTAATTATAATAACTGCTTCGGAAACCAACTTGTCAACATTTAATGTGAATATTCCTTAAAGGAATCTAAAGGATGCTTGATGGGAAATTGACTACGTTGAGCTTTTCCCTTCCACAAAGGTAGTAGATACCTATTCTGGTTACAAGTCTGCTTTGCCACCCTTGAGTCTGAGCCAGCATCCTTCACTGGGGCTTATGGCATGCCTGATAACACACAGAGTAGCTTCAGATTAGGAAACCCTCTTCACAGTGAAGGATGTGAGGGAGAAAGCCCAAACCCATGGGCTTCACCCTTTGTATCACACACAGAACCATCTATAAGCAGCTGGTATCACAGGATGTTGGAAGAGCTTCTAAATGCACCCTCCTCAAGTCCCAGGTCTGAAGCAATAATCAAAAAGGATTTCATAGGAAGGAAAATGTTGCTCCTCAATAGAAAGAACAGGAGGTCTTGAAACCAAGGAGGAGAAAAACAAGTGGCTCCACTTAGCACTCTTCCCACTGACTTAATGAAAGATTTTGTGCTTCCCATACCTGCAAATCTGGGTTCATCAGCTTGAAGGTCCTGAACCTCAAAGCTGGTGTATTTTGGCAGGGCGTGATGTCTCATGCCTGTAATCCCAGCACTTTGAGAGGTTAAGGCGGGCAGATCACGAGGTCAGGACTTCAAGACCAGCCTACCCAACATAGTGAAACCTCATCTCTATTAAAAATACAAAATTAGTGGGGCATGGTGGTGCAAGCCTGTGATTCCAACTACTTGGGAGGCTGAGGCAGGAGGATTGTTTGAACCGGGACCCAAGGGGTGGAGGTTTCTGTGAGCCGAGATCCCATCACTGCCCTACAATCTGTGCTACAAAGCAAGACTAGGTCTCAAAAAAAAAAAAAAAAAAACTGATGTATTTTAATAACAAGAAGCAACAGGTGTCCTGAGAAGCTACCTTTTATGTCTCCCAGGGAATTTCAGACTCCTTGTGCCCAAAATTTAGCAGGTGAAAAGAATTGTCACTATACTGGCAGGAATAATTGATCTTGATCAGTAGGAAAAGATAGGGCTGCTTTTACAAGGGAAGGGAAGAAATCATCTTTGTGATGTCCAGTTAACTCATTTGAGTTTTCATAGTGGTTCTGCGTTGCATTATGTTTATGAATGAACATATGCAGCAAAACTAAACCAAGAAGCATAAGATTATTAAGCATTCAGAAGCCACACAAGAAAAGCCAGTGTGACTTGCCAAGGTACTAGCTGACAGTGAGAAAATTTTTGATGGATAACAGAGTGGGGGAATGAGTACCAACTGTGGCCCTGAGTGTGTTTGCTGCCTGAGCCTATAATTCATCCTACTGACTTTCCTCTTACAAGTTTCCTCTCAGGAAGAAAGGCCTGCAGATATAATAGAAAAGCCTTCACACAAATCTGCTGGAGAAGCGGATCTGTGTGAAGCAAAAGGAAGAGTGTCATAAAAATGCATCTCTGATCTCCTACTACTAGGGTCATAAGCAACCCATGACTCCATCTGCTGAGGTCTAAATCTGTCACTACTTTTGCTCGACGTCCATTTACTATGGAGGGAGTATTCTTAACCAGTTACTGAATTTGGCTGTGATATAAAAGTTGGCTCAGTCCTGTAAGTTTCCAGATTCTTCTAAGAGTGAACTACATTGTGATCTGAGACTTTATGTTTTCCCTTCCTTTCATTATTCTCTTTCAAAGGGTTTACTACTATGTTGTAGTTTGATGGTTTTCCAGCCTCATCTGGTTTCTCAATACATAAAAGTTCTTACAGTAAATCTTGTACATGCATAATGCTTTCTTGGTCTTTGTTTTGTAGAGAACCTGTGGTAATACATCTTATTCATACAAGCTAAATTTAATAATAACAAATTATTTGTTTCATTTAAGGTACTAGGGGAACACAAATAGAAATTTTAAAAATAAACTTTATGAAGAGGTTTCTCTGCTAGCATAGTAAGAAAAAATGAGAAGTGTTTTCAGGAGGACTCAGTAAAGAACTACACTCCACCACAAAGAAGAGGCAAATTATGACTAGATAATTACACTTTGAATAGATCATCCAAAACCAGGCATGGAAATTCAACAGATAAATGACAGGAAACACCTAAGCAAAGAAGGAGGGAGAAGCCTGGAAACCTGTTTGGCTGGGATGGGCTGGGAGCCTAGAGAAACCCTCAATATGGAGGAAAGGTTAAGTGAGAGACCCAGTGATCACATTCCTAACATGGACTAATGCAATTTTAGCCGTGGTGGAGCCTCTCAGACTTGGCAGGTTCTGAAATAGGGAGCTGCCTGAGACTGTACAATGACACTTCTCCAGAGAGAAAGCTCACATCAAGTCCCACTCATGCCACAAGTCCTAAGAAGTGCTATTTTGAGAGCCCAATCACAAACAGACAGCACCTTACACTGGGACCTAACAACACCTGCAGCTCCACATTCTTGGGGCCCCACTGAGATCCCCTACCTGTGGCCTCCACTGTGGCTGGCTGCTGTCACAGGGGCAGAAGAGTGGGCATTGGCAGCAAACTTGCTTCCTCGAGCAGTAGAGCCACAATGCGTTTTCATGAGCCCATACAAAGGTCCCCGCCCATAGCTGCCATCACTACAGGCTGCTGTCACTGGGGCTAGAGTGTAAGTGAAGCACACATTCCCCGCCTGCCTGCCTAGACTGCTGCCCACAGCTACTGGTGTAAACCTACTGCTACTCTCCATTCAAGCATTCTTCCAGGTTCCTGCAGATAATTTCACCCCTGCCTATGACATCCAGTACCCGTGCACACCTTCAGGGGCCTAAGGGCAAGCCTGCCCAGCCTGGCTTCACAACCCTCATGCAAGAGCATGAAGTCCAGGGACCTGGTAATGGCCAAGCCCCTGTCCACCACCACAGGCACCTGAGCACTCCTCCTGGAAGCCTGGGATTGGGCCTCCCTTACCACACTGCTACCACCACAACTGGAACCTACCTGCCTGTACCACATGTAGACCTGGAGACTGGTCAGCTCTGCTCAATGCAACTATCATCAACTAACCTGATAGGATAAAATAGACAAAGAGATATAACAGCATATGCAATTGTTTAGAAATAAAGAAATGCATAGTGCATTTAAGAAGTGAATATCATTGTTTGCGGATTTAATTCTGCTGCCAAACTTACATTTTGAAGTAATTCGGGATATATAATACAATATATAATACATAATTTAAAAGTTTCACTTTTGAAATTAGTCATCTGATAAAAGATCAACTACAGATACCTAATGTTGCCTTTAATCTTTTCAACCTTTAAAGTGGCTATTGCTGTTCCCAATTAGCAATAAACAAAATTGTAAGGTAAGTAAAACTGGGATTGGAGATTATTTTTTAACATGCAAGTGTTCATTTCTCTTTAAATAAAAAAAATAAAATTCTCAGTGCTGTTAGAATATAAAATTTGAAAATAAAATCTCATATTTAGTTAGAATGAGATATCAGACTGCTAAATCTCAATTTTATTCTAGATTGTTCTTTGCACTTATTTTTAGCTATGGCTTTTAAGTACAGTGAATAATGAACTCATAACTTTGGAAGATTTGATTAGCCCAATGCAGCACACTGAAAGAAAGCAGCTTTTAGAGCAAACGGTTTACATAAAAAGAAAATTCATAAGCTTTTACACATGACTCCACAATATATTTCAGTTAATTTTATTATAAAAATTTCTCCTCATTTCTTTTATAAAAATGATGCTCCAAGAAGACATTTTGTTTTATTTTTTATTTTTTAGATCGAGATAGGATCTTGCTCTGTCATCTAGGTTGAAGCACAGCATAGCCTGTGATTTCAGCTCACTGCAGCCTTGACTTCCCAGGCTCCAGCAATCCTCCCGCCTCAGCCTTCCAAGTAGCTGAGACCACAGGTGTGCACCACCAGGCCTGGCTAATTTTTGTATTTTTGGTAGAGATGAGGTCTCACAATGTTGCCCAGGATGATCTTGAACTCCTGAGCTCAAGCTCTCCATCCACCTAGGCCTCCCAACGTGCTGGAATTACAGGTGCGAGCCACCACACCCAGACGCTAAGATGACATTTTAAAATATCTGTGAAATAGACACAAATTTAAGGGCAGGGCATGAATTGCCCGTCGTTAACTTCAATATGGCAGATGTGTTACACAGTTTTTCAACTCATCCACCAACAATACATTATAAATCAAAACATCGCTATGTACCCCATGAATATGTACAATTTTTATTTGCCAATTAAAATTTAAAATTAAAAGATACAAAAAGTGCTAACCAGAATAGATAAATAAATAATGCAAAAATAAAAATAAACAGAGTCTCTTCTTGGTTTTGTTAAGACAAGTTGCAGTTGTCATCTGCTCAGAATCCTACAAATAGTGCTCAAATTTGGTCTTCAGATATTAGAAAATCTTGAAATTCTTTCTTGTTAGTGCTGTATGCAAAATGTTTGCCTAAATAGTAAATGAGTTCCTAGTTACATCTGTCTGAACAGCTGTTAGGGTGACAAGGTGAAACTCAGAGATTTCTCCAATTTTTACTGAGCACTATCAGTTCTTGTATTTTCTATTTTTAAAATATATTTTCTCAATGTATTAGCCTTCAAATCTTAATTCCCACAAATGGAACTCAAACAGAAGGAAATTATACAAAATTATAGTAGTAGCAGGAGCAAGATGCTTTGGCCATTGATGGCATCAACACTGGATTTTAGATAGACTATTTACAACCAATATTTTACTGTTCAATCAAGGTTAATGTAAGATAAATGTGGCTAAAAATTAACGTGACCATTTATTCATTTAACATTTCTTTATTAGCTATTCCCTAAGTATCAGGTTTTCTTTAGCTATTGGGATATTTGAATGAATGAAATTTGAGATGGTTTATTTAAAGAACTAACCATTGTAGTTGATTTTTTCCCAATTCTGTTGAACTAACCATTGCAATGGATCTAAACTGATTATAAACAAAATGGGAGAAAGAGATCAGTTGTAATGGTTTGTTGTTTAAATGACACATAGTACTCACACAGAAGTAATAGAATTAAAGCAGGTCAACACCAGACACAGTTAAGTTACTCTCATCATTTTCCCTTCATTCATACAGGTGTCCCGGTGTCACTTTAAGGATATATTCTGACATTGACTGTTTTGATGCTTTCACAAAAGGTAAGCCCGATATTTTTCATTCCACAATGTCATTCCACAACGAATGGAAAAATTTGCTAGGTCATCTATATTTTTTCTATTATAATTAGTTTTATTTCTTGCTTCAGTCTTTTCACAAAGGAAAATAAAAACCTGATAATTGCGAAGTCACGTTACTTCTAGTATAGGTTTTACATAGATTCACTTTATTTCTGGACAGTTTACATATCTAGTATGCTGTTTCCAGGCAATTACAAACAGCTATCCTGTTACTAACAGGATCGACCCACCTGTGAGCACTGTGTAAGAGATTTCGTCCAGTTCTGTGATGGTCCCTTTTTAAAAATTAAACCAAATAAAATGTCAATAAGTACACTTAACATTTTTCTTGTAAATTTCTGTTTCATTATGACAAGTCATGCTTTCTAACTTTTCACATTGCACAGTGCATTGAACTGCACCCCAAGTGTTTGTTCAAAACCAAAACAGATCCACAGTGTTTGTAAGCAAGTGGTGATAATATTTTCTGGGAAAAGGGAAGCTATTTGATACTTTGAATTCACAATGCAATGAACTTGACATATTGATTTAGCATTCCTGGGTGTAGATTTACATCTTTGTTTTTTGCTTCCTTAATTTACGATTCCTTGTAAGTGAATTATTTCTGTCTGCACTGTAAATTAGCATTAGGAATTTTGTTCTCAATAAATTTTACATTATTTTTGTTTCATAATTAAAATGGTGTTTTGTTTGGAGTTATCACTAAATAGCATCTGCCCCAAGTAAATGACTGCTATCTACTTCTCACAACTCAGCATTTACTTGTAAGTAAAAAAAAAAAAAAAAAAAAAGAAAAAAAGAAAGGTTGAATGACAAACTGTAGAGACTTATCTATGCCCATTAAAGGTGTTTTTGTCCATTCCTCAAATCCAATTCTTTACTCAAATATGTTATTTTGAGTATCACTGTATCTTAGACTATATTTTGTTTTGTTTTGTTTTATTCTAGAATGGTTTTTTTAATTGCATTTTAGGTTTTGGGGTACATGTGAAGAACATGCAAGACTGTTGCATAGGTACACACAGGGCAGCATGATTTGCTGCCTTCCTTCCCTTCATCTATATCTGGCATTTCTCCCCATACTATCTCTCCCCAGCTCCCCACCCCCCACTGTCCCTCCCCTATTACCCCCCAACAGAACCCAGTGTGATGGACCTCCCTGTGTCCATGTGTTCTCATTGTTCAACACCTGCCTATGAGTGAGAACATGTGGTGTTTGATTTTCTGTTCTTGTGTCAGTTTGCTGAGAATGATGTTCTCTAGGTTCATCCATGTCCAGATAAAGGAGACGAACTCATCATTTTTGATGGCTGCATAATATTCCATGGTGTATATATGCCACATTTTCCCTGTCTAGTCTATCATCGATGGGCATTTGGGTTGGTTCCAGGTCTTTGCTACAGTAAACAGTGCTGCAATGAACATTCGTGTGCATGTGTCCTTATAGTAGAACGATTTATAATCCTTTGGCTATATACCCAGTAATGGGATTGCTGGGTCAAATGGAATTTCTATTTCTAGGTCCTTGAGGAATCTCCACACTGTCTTCCACAATAGTTGAACTAATTTACACTCCCACCAACAGTGTAAAAGTGTTCCTATTTCTCCACATCCTCTCCAGTACCTGTTGTCTCCAGGTTTTTTAATGATCACCATTTTAACTATAGTGAGATGGTATCTCAATGTAGTTTTGATTTGCATTCCTCTAATGACCAGTGATGATGAGCATTTTTTCATATGTTTGTTGGCCTCATGTATGTCTTCTTTTTTAAAGTGTCTGTTCATAGCCTTCACCCACTTTTGAATTGGCTTGTGTGTTTTTTTCTTGTAAATCTGTTTTAGTTCTTTTTAGATTCTGGATATCAGCCCTTTGTCAAATGAGTAGACTGCAAAATTTTTTTCCCCATTCTGTTGGTTGCCAGTTCACTCTAATGACTGTTTCTTCTGCCATGCAGAAGCTGTGGAGTTTGATTAGGTCACAATTGTCTACTTTGGCTTTTGTTGCCAATGCTTTTGGTGTTTTGGTCATGAAGTCCTTGCCTATGCCTATGTCCTGAATGGTTTTGCCTAGATTTCCTTCTAGGGTTTTTATGGTGTTAGGTATTATGTTTAAGTCTTTAATCCATCTGGAGTTAATTTTAGTGTAAGGTGTCAGGAAGGGGTCCAGTTTCTGCTTTCTGCACATGGCTAGCTAGTTTTCCCAACACCATTTATTAAACAGGGAATCCTTTTCCCATTGCTTGTTTTTGTCAAGTTTATCAAAGATCGGATGGTTGTAGATATGTTGTGTTGCCTCTGAGGCCTTTGTTCTGTTCAATTGGTTTATATCTCTGTTTTGGTACCAGTACCGTGCTGTTTTGATACCAGCGCCATGCTGCTTTGATTACTGTAGCCTTGTAGTATAGTTTGAAGTCCAGTAGTGTGATGCCTCCCTTTTTGTTCTCTTTGCTTAGAATTGACTTTGCTATGTGGGATCTCTTTTGGTTCCATATGAAGTTTAAGGTTTTTTTTTTCCCGTTCTGTGAAGAAGGTCATTGGTAGCTTGATGGGGATAGCATTTAATATAAATTACTTTGGGCAGTATGGCCATTTTCACGATATTATTCTTCCATGTTCCTAATGAACATGGAATGTTTCTTCATCTGTTTGTGTCCTCTCATTTCGTTGAGCAGTAGCTTGTAGTTCTCCTTGAAGAGGTCCTTTACATTCCTTGTTAGTTGTATTCCTAGGTATTATATTCTTTTTGTAGCAATTGTGAATGGCAGTTTGTTCTTGATGTTGCTCTCTTTAAGTCTGTTATTGGAGTATAGAAATGCTTGTGATTTTTGCACATTGATTTTGTATCTTGAGATTTTGCTGAAGTTGCTTATCAGTTTCAGGAGATTTTGGGCTGAGATGATGGGGTCTTCTAAATACATAATCATGTAGTTTCCAAATAGAGACGATTTCACTTCCTCCTTTCCTATTTGAATACCCTTTATTTCTTTTTCTTGCTTGATTGCTCTAGCTAGAACTTCCTGTATTATACTGAATTGAAATCTGGCATCTTTGTCTAGTGCCAGATTTCAAAGGGAATGCTTCCAGTTTTTGCCCATTCAGTATGATATTGGCTGTTGGATTGTCATAAATACCTTTTATTATTTTGAGATAGGTTCCGTCAATACCTAGTTTATTGAGGGTTTTTATCCTAAATGGCTGTTGAATTTTGTCAAAGGCATTCTCTGCCTCAATTGAGATAATCATGTGGTTTTTGTCTCTGTTTCTGTTTATGTGGTAAATTACGTTTATAGACTTGTGTATGTTGAACCAGCCTTGCATCCCCGGGATGAATCCTACTTGATCATGGTGGATAAGCTTTTTGATGTGCTGTTGCAATCGGCTTGCCAGTATTTTATTGAAGATATTTGCAACATGTTCATCATGGATATTGGCCTGAAGTTTTCTTTTCCTGCTGAGTCTCTGCTGGGTTTTGGTATCAAGATGATGTTGGCCTCATAAAATGATTTGGGAAGGATTTCCTCGTTTTGGATTATTTGGAATAGTTTCAGAAGGAGTGGTGCCAGCTCCTCTTTGTATGTCTGGAAGAATTTGGCTGTGAACCCATCTGGACCTGGGCTTTTTTTTGGGTGGTAGGCTCTTAATTGCTGTCTCAACATCAGACCTCGTTATTGGTCTATTCAGGGTTTTGACTTCTTCCTGGTTTAAACTTGGAAGGATGCAAGTGTTCAGGAATTTATCCATTTCTTCCAGGTTTACTAGTTTATGTGCATAGAGTTGTTTGTAATAATCTATGATGATGGTTTGTATTTCTGTGGAATCTCTGGTGATATCTCCTTTATCATTTTTTATTGCATCTATTTGATTATTCTCTCTTTTCTTTTTTTTATTAATCTGGCTAGTGGTCTATTTTGTTGATCTTTTTGAAAAAGCAGCTCCTGGATTTATTGATTTTTTTGAAGGGTTTTTTGTGTCTCTATCTACTTCAGTTCTGCTCTGATTTTAGTTATTTCTTGCCTTCTGCTACGTTTTGAGATTTTTTGGTCTTGCTCCTCTAGCTCTTTCAATTTTCATGATTGGGTGTCAATTTTAGATTTTTCCTTGCTTCTCATATGGGCACTTATTGCTATATGTTTTCCTCTAGACACTGCTTAAATGTGTCCCAGAGATTCTGGCATGTTGTGTCTTCATTCTCGTTGGTTTTGATGAACTTCTTTATTTCTGCCTTCATTTCATTGTTTATCCAGTCAACATTCAAGAGCCAGTTGTTCAGTTTCCATGCAGCTGTGTGGTTCAGAGTTAGTTTCTGAATTCTGAGTTCTAACAGCCACGCTGGTGACCCATGGGGCTCCTCCACCTGGGAATCTCCTGGTATGTGGGCAAAAAAATTCACCTGGAGATGCAGCGTCCACTCATCCTCTGCACTTTCACTGGGAGCTGCCACTCCTAATCCACCATCTTGGATCCAACCCAGAGCCTTTCTTTACACTATGGTTTTACCTATTTAATTGTAATCTCTGGTCTTCCATTAAGTAACTGAAAGTCTGGAGCGGAAGTGAGGAAGTTTCCCACTTTGTAACCTGAGCGTTTTGTGGAGGTTGATGCATAGACTCTTAAGTCAGCTTGTCTGAGTTGGAATCCTGGCTCTAGATTGTATCATTTTTAGTAATACTGTTATCACTCATAATTAATTTGACTATTTAGGTTTCTGTTTACTTGTTCAATGAGATAAATGTATTTTCGATGAATACAAAAATATGCCTTTGAAAAATTTTATATTGAGATAGTTTTTTAACACAGTTGTAAACCTGGCATAGACAGTCTCTGCATACCTTTACCCAACTTCTCTTATATTGGCACTTTTTATATCAACAGGACAATAATTGAAATTTAGATATTTTTCTTGATATAATATTATAAAGTAAATTAGAGATTTCATTGTTGTCTTGCCAGTGTTTTTCCATTATATACATTTCTGTGCTAGTCTGCAATCTAGAATTACACCTTGCATTTAATTTTTATATATTCTTAGTTTTCTATGATTTTGACAATCTCCCATATTTTATCTTACCTGGCCTTCAAACATCTGAAATACACTAGACAAGTTATTTTTATAGAATATATTTCAGTTTGAATTGGACTATTTTCTGTTTATTAAGTGGAGAGTATACTTTATCAATAAGAATATGAGGGAGGTTATATATCCTTTCTTCACGGCTTCAGACCAGGGGATACCTTATGTCTGTACAAGTATAACTTTTTTTGTGCTTTGGTTTATTATGCTTTGCAGATATTGTGGGGATTTTTTCTTTAAATTTTCTGGCAACCCTGCACAAACAAATCCATAGGCATATTTTTTTTTCAGCAGCATGGGCTTGCTTCACAGTTCTGTGTCACATTTTGGTAATTCTCAAAATATTTCAAACTTTTTCATTACTATCTTATTTGTTATGTTGATCTGTGATCAGCGATCTTTAATGGTACTACTGTAATTAATTGTTTTAGAGTACCACAAATTGTGCCCATAGAAGACAATGAAATTAATAAATCCTGTGTGTTTTGACTGCTCAACTGACCCCCAGATCCGTCACATCTCAACCTCTCCTTGGCTCTCTCTATTCCCTGAGACACTATTGAAATTAGTGTCTATTCAAATCAGGCCACCTAATATTCAAATTTGAATATTGAAATCAGGCCACCTAATAAGTCTACAATGGCCTCTAAATGTTCAAGTGAATGGAACAGTTTTACATCTTTCACTTGAAATCAAAAGCTAGAAATGAGGGAATCATGTTGAACCCTGAGACAGGCCAAAAGCTAGACTTACTGTGCCAGTTAAAAAAGTTTTATGTGCAGAGGAAATTTTATTGAAGGAAATTAAAAGTAACATTCCAGTGAACATATAGATAATAAGAAAGAATAAAGTTTTATTGTTGATACGGGGAATGTTTCAGCAGTCTGGATAAAAGATCAAACCAACTACAACATTTCATTTAGCCTAAGCCCCAAATTTGGCTTTGACTTTATAATTAAGGCCAACATACTAACTATTTGCAATTCTGTGAAAGCTAAGAGAGGTAAGGAAGCTGAAGAAGAAAAGTTGGAAGCTATCAGTTCATTCATTAACTTTGAGAAAAGAAGTCATTTATCTCCACAACATTAAAGTGCAAGAAAAAGTGATAAGCGCTGATGGAAAAGCTGCAACAAGTTGTCCAGAAGATCTAACTAAGATAACTGATCAAGGTAGCTACACTAAGCAACAGATTTTCAGTGTAGACAAAACAGCCTTCTATTAGAAGAAGAGCCATCTAGAGCTTTCATAGCTGGAGAGTAGAAGTCAATAATTGGCTTCAAAGCTTCGAAGGACAGGTTAATGCAGCTCTTTGTTAGGGGCTAATGCAGCTGGAAATTTTAAGTTGAAGCTAATATTCACTTACCATTCTAAATATCCTAGGGCCTTTAAGAATTATGCTAAATTAACTCTGCCTGTACTCTACAAATGAAACAATAGAGTCTAGATGACAGCACATTTGTTTCCAGCATGGTTTACTGAATATCTTAAGCAGACTGTGCAGACCTAATGCTCAGAAAAAAAGATTCCTTTCAACATATTACTTCTCATTGACAATACACCTAAGTCACCTGAGAACTCTGAGGGAGATGCACAAGGAGAGGAATGTTGTTTCTCAAGGCTGCTAGCACAACATCCATTCTGCAGTCCATGGATCAAGGAGTAATTTCAGCTTTCATGTCTTATTTAAGAAATACATTTTATAAGTTATAGCTGCCATAGATAATGATCCCCCAATGGATTGGAACAAAATAAATTGAAAAGCTTCTGAAAAGGATTCACCATGCTAAATGTCATTAAGATTATTCATAATTCATGGGAAGAGATCAAAATATCAACATTAACAAGGATTTAGCAGAAGTTGATTCAACTCTCCGGCCGACATTGAGGTGTTCAAGGCTTCAGTGGAAGAACAAAACTGCAGATGTGGTAGACATTTCAAAAGAACTGAGATTAGGAAGTGGAGCCTGAAGATGTGGAATCTCATGATAAAAATCGAATGAATGAAAAGTTGCTTCTTATGAATGAAAGTATTTTCTTGAGATAAATCTACTTCTGCTGAAGATGCTGTGAACATTGTTGAAATGACAACAAAGGACTTAGAACATTACATAAACTTAGTTGATAAGGCAGTGGCAGAATTGAAGAGGAATGACTCCAATTTTGAAAGTTCTACTGTGGGGAAAATGCTATTAAACGGCATCATGTGCTACCAAGTAATCTTTCATCAAAGGATTAGTCAATCGATGTGGCAAAATTTATTGTTGTCTTATTTTTAAAAATTGCCACTTCCACATTCAGCAACCACCACCCTGATCAGTCAGTAGCCATCAACACAAAGGCAAGATCCTCAGCCAGCAAAATGGTTATAACTCACTGAAGGCTCAGATAATTGTTAGCATTTTTAGCAATAAAGTATTTTTAAATTAATATATGTACATTATCTTTTTAGACATAAGGTGCATAACAGATTACAATATAGTTTAAGCATAACTTATATATACACCGAGAAACCACAAAACATGTATGATTTGCTTTTTCATAATATTCACTTAATTGTTGAGGTTTGGAACCAAATCCACGGTATCTTCATGGTGTGCCTGTATTTATTATTGACATCATTATCCATCTCTTGCTTAGTGTGCTATCTGCTATGATATAAACTTACTGTTTTTTTTAATCCCCTTGGAATTCATTAAATGTAAGGGGGAGATATTTTGAGACTATGCAAATATCCTGTTTCTGCTTAAACAGTCACCTCCTAAATTTAAAATCCATAATTGGATCTTGCCTGCGGCAATTATTCCTGGGTTATTCTAATTGTAGTCTTCCATTTTATTCTATATTTATGAACCAAAATTCTTACAGTTATTACTTCTCCTCCATGTATTTTTGCATACAGACTTACTTACATGTGCTAGGATTCATATTTTGAGGACATCCATGTTAAGTATTATTAATTTTTTTAGCCCTCTATTGTTTCATGGCACCACAAGATGCTCCAAGATCATTTTGTATTTTTCTGCCACATGCCTGGAATCAACCAGATCCCCTAAGGAACTTGGAATCTTTCACTTAGGAAGGACTTTTAAGAATCAGCATCTGCACTCTAGGTGTGTTCTTTGTTACTGACCTGTTGCCACTTCTAATCTCTCCCAAGGATGAAGCTGGGAAATGTGTATAAGTATATTAACTCATGTATACGCATAGCAATTTATGTCTTTTGATCTGTATGTGTACATATAGGTTAGTGCATGTATGTATGTGAATGTTAAATATATATATATACATAGACATGTTAAATATATATTTATAAATATACACATATACACGTAAAATCACGTTTGCTCATACTGATATTTCTGACTCCAATCCATTGCCACTACAGGGTTTGTTCTAGTATTCCCCAATTACCTGATTTTTGTTCTCTTTCTTTTGCAGTGACTTTTGTTTTCTAAAATATATTTAACATTTTCTTTAAGCCTAGAATATAAACAGTATAGATTCAGAATCACTAATGCATACCCTTGTGAGGAATACTAAATTGCCAAATGAAGTACAGTGTGTATAGAAAGGATTCTTTTCATTTTATTGTCTTTGGCCTTACAACATTTAGTTGAAAAGCTGTTTTCAAAATTTACTCAAGTCAGCTCCTTTTTTTCCTATCCGTTTCAGTGAGTTTTATGATGTATTTGTACTAGAGTTAGATTCATTTATCACAGTCTACATTTCCTCTTCCTTCCCAAGTCCTGATAAATATTTTTAAATGTTCCATTCAGTAAAATCCACACTTTGTGGAGTACACTTCTGTGGATTTTGAAAAACAAAATCGGTTGTGTATTCACAACCATAATTCCCTATAAAATATAGTATTACCCGTAAAATTCCTTCATTATACTCCTCCATGGTAAATTCATCTCCCCTCCTCCTCAAACCCTGGCAAGAACTGATTTCTTTTTAGTACCCATTGTTATGGTTTTACTCATGTTTCATGTAAAGGAATTCCATAGTATGTTGTCTTTCAAAGGCTGGCTTCTTTCACCTAGGACAATACATATATGCTTTGTGATGGTTAATATTGTCAACTTGATTGGATGGAAGGATGCAAAGTATTGTTCCTGGTTGTGTCTGTGAGGGTTTTGCCAAAGGAGACTAACATTTGAGTCAGTGGACTAGGAGAGGGAGACCCACCTTCAATCTGGGTGGGTACCATCTAATCAGCTGCCAGTATGGCTAGAATAAAGCAGGCAGGAGAAGGCAGAAGAGCAAACTTGCTGAATCTTCCAGCCTCCATTTTTCCCCCATGCTGAATGCTTCCTCCCCGCAACATCAGACTGCAAGATGATTCAACCTTAATGTTACAACAACTGATAGATTGATACTTTTTATTGCTAAGCAATATTTCATATATTTCATTGCATGAATGATCCAGAGTTTGTATATTCATTTTACTCATTTTCTCTGATCATGTATTTGTGGTTTTGTGCTATTACTTTCAAGAAATTTGGTTTATTAAATGGATTGACAATTTGCATGACTTTTGAATGGTCTCTTTTGGTAATTTTTCACTAATATTTTCCTTTATGTTTCTGTTTGAGTAATTTCTATGGATCTCTGTTCAGTGAATTTTTCATGAGTTTTCTTCTGTTTACAGATGAGCACATCAAAAATATTTCTTAGTCCTCTCACTGTTTAACACATCTAGCATTTCCCTTTTATTCTCTCTTATAATTGTCATCGCTGATAAAATTATCCATTTGCATATTGCTCACCCTTTCCAAAATAATTTCAAAAAATTAGCATATTGTTAATACTAGTCAGTTTCTGTATCTTTGTCGTAATTGAATATGGTTTTGATGGTTGCTTTGTTTCATTTAAGTGTGTTTTTTCTTATCATTTTATATGCCTTGTAGTTTTTTTCTTAAATCTAGACATGGTTTCCAGGCAGTAGGTATGAGTTAAGTAGCTTTAATGACCATGATTCCTTCTAATAGGTCTTTATTGTGAACATTTGAGTTAATCTAGGTAAGAATTGGACTAGGGTTCGAAGGTTGTTGTTACTATGGCCACCATGATATGCCCTTAGTGCAATGTCTGTTCATAGAAAAATGATTTTTTTTTAATATGCCAACTGTTCTTACTCATAAAACAGAACAAAAAATAATTGCATGAGAATGGCAAAAATATAGTTAATAATCCAATAATACCTTTCTTTCTCTGATATGTTTGGATTTGTGTCCCCACTCAAATCTTATGTCAAATTGTAATCCCCAACATTGGAGGAGGGACACAGTGGGAGCTGATTGGATCATGGGGGCAGATTTCCTCTTTGCTGTTCTTATGAGAGTTCTTATGAGATTTAGTTGTCTAAAAGTATGTAGCACCTCATCCTTTGCTATCTTCCTCCTGTTCTGGCCATGTAAGACATGCCTGCTTCCCTTTTCATTATAATTAAAAATTTCCTGAGGCCTCTCCAGCCATGCTTCCTGTACAGTCTGTGGAACAGTAAGCCAATTTAAATCTCTGTTCTTTATAAATTACCCAGTCTCAGGTGTTTCTTTATAGCAGTGTGAGAATGAACTAATTCATTATTAAGAAAAGTCAATGCTAAATCTCAATAAACACATTGCTTTAACTATGAGAGCACAACTTTCAAGTATGCCTTGCATATATTAGTTTTGTTATGTGTATATTTGAAATTGTATTAAGAAGCCCTCATAAAATCATCTTAAAGATCAAGAACTATTAGATAACACACAAAAGTAAGTCAATATATACTCTAATTTAATTCAAATGATGAGTTAATTCCAATGATAGGATCTGTATACATTTGTTATTATGCTTATATTGAACATAAAATATTTATAATAATATTAAGTAAGGCATCTCTATCATTGTACATTATCATTATTTTAAAATATATAATCCTAAATTATTATTGTCCTGGTACTAAGTAGTAATTTTACAAAGTTTGTTTGTATTAGCTTTTAATGTTAAATCAAATTGAATTATAATTGAATACAAATTTGAATTAGCAGAAGGAAAACAAAAGAAATATACATGACATTGTGATGATTTAATATCTGCAAAATTAATCGATTCTCAGTCTTTTATAACCATTACATTTAAGATGACTAATAAATGTTATATTCATTAAAAGTGGATGTGATAGCATGTGCCTACAGTCCCAGTAACTCAGGAGGCTGAAATGGGAAGATTGCTTGAGATCAAGAGTTTGAGGCCAGCCTGTACAACATAGTGAGACCCCATCAATTAAAAAAACAAAATTTTATTAAAATGTATTAATATTAATAATAAAAATTATGTTTAAACTTAGAATTTGATTTACATGATATTAAAGAGTCATGTTACAGAATTCTAAAGTATAGTTTTCACCATTCATAACTTAACAAAAGAAAGCAATAATAAAATTTTTCTCTGACATTTATTGATTAATTGTTTATCAATAATCTCTACCATAGTGAATCTTTGGATTAAATCATCTATGCTACAAAGAGTAGCATAAAATAGTTTTGCTTTAAACACTTATAAAATTCTAAGATTAGCAAGCATCTACATTTAGTGTTTCTGTGATTAATACCTTCATAAATATAAACTCTGTTTGTGCCAAACCTCTTGATTCAGAAGAAGAGAGTTCCTGTCCAAATTTTATCAAAATACAAGCCAGTGGAAAAATGTTTCAAAAAAAAAAAAATGAAACAATGAAATTGTTTGAAATTGACAAAAATATGTATTTACTTGAAAATATGTCTTCAGTTTTGCCAATTTTAATTTAATTTGCAATTTTAGGATTAGCACACAAAAGTGAAATGAGTAAGAAAATCCTTCAAAAATATTTTTCAAAGAATTGCATTTATACAGTCAAATTTTCAAAAGATTTGTTCAATAAATTATTGTTAAAGAAAAATTAAAATTGTTTTTATTCACAATTCTACTCCAGGAACTAAAGTTTTATATTATTAACATTATCTTCACATTTTATAAAAGTAAAATGATTGCTCGATGCAGTACATTATATTTACCTGGTGCTATAGGTTGAATACCATTGGTCATCACCAAAACTCACAATCCCCAGTGTGGCAATACTGGAAGGTGGTTCCTTTAAGAGGTGCTTAGGTCATTAAGATAGATTAATGCCTTCTTCATGGAAATGAGTTTTCTCTCTGGTGGAACAGGGTTAGTTACTAGGAGAGCAGGTAATAATAAAGTGAGGCTGCCTCTCCTGGTTGTTCCCCTTGTATCTGCATGCTTCCCCATGAGCTTCTCTACCACGTTATGACCCAGCATGAGCTTCTCACCAGAAGCCAACCAGGTAAGGCTGCCAGGTTTTAGAACTTCCAATCAGCAGAATTGAGAGCTAACTAATCCTTTCTTTTATAAATTACTCAGTCTCAGATATTGTATTATAGCAACAAACCATAGACTAAGATACCTGGCATAGCTCTTGCACATATTCAGTTCCCTAAAAAGACAGGTACGGTATAGTATATCCTATAACTTATTTATTATCAAGATTATGTCCATCAGATTTGACTCTCAGGATATACTCCAAGGGCACAAGGTTTGCTGTTTTATTTTTCATAACTCAATTTAATGTTATATAGATTTCTATTTCTCCTGAGACAAAGGTTATATTTCCACTAATTTAGATGTATTCCATCTTTTCCTGAAGCTTTACTTCATTTTTAGGAAAGCTTATGTGCCCCAGATGACCCACTCAGGCTTGAACACCTCCCTTCTTACAGATGTCCACTGAGAAGTCCACTATTCTGTCTGCTCTTGGTTACCATTCATGTAGGTATAGATAAGGTCTGTACTAACATGATGAGTCATTTGTTCTCGTATAATCTACCATTCCGAAGCACATCTATTCTTTTTCTCTGCTTTACCTTAGGCACAGGAACCTATCTTCTGCTTCTGTATTTATGGAAGCATATAAATTGCTACAAGGTTGTTTCTAGACTCATTCTGAGACCATTTATTCCCTGAAATTTAGCTGTGTGCTGGCCCCAGTGATCAGAATTCAGGGCCCACAGTCTGGGAATCTATAGTTTCTTACTTGTTGTCTTTCATTTCTCCTTCTTACCAATGAAAATATCATCCTAAATTAAAAGGTGATTATAATGGGTTTGTTTGATTCTTTTCTCCAATATTTCCTTGATCCTTTGAGATTTTAATTTTTTTACAAAAACATTTTTAAATAATTAATTAAAAATATAAATCATTCATATTTCTATAAAACAAAATTTGTGAAAATGTGTTTTTCTACATTTCTTAGCTTTGTTAAAAATGCAATCCCACAAGTACCACACAATTAGTTCACTGGTATGCTCTAAATTGTATCAGTTTCAAATATGCAGTTCAGTTAGGATCAAGCTGAAAATTAGATATTTTAAACATTTTGTTTGTTTTTATTTTTATTTGAATAATCCAAATTGTTCTTGATGTGTATAACCAAGACAGATGAAAGACAAGAGAATGGAAAATATGGTGATGTTAAGTAGTTAAAAGTAGACCCAGAGCATCCAAGACAAGAATGTATCTTATTTTTGCTTGCTTCCATAGTATATCCTATAACTTATTTATTATCAAGATTAATCTTAAAATTGTTGGAAGTGGCCTATGAAGACATTTGTCAGATTAATAAAAAGAAAACATGAAAACAAATATCAATAACTAACAAACAAAATATCAATATCAATATCATCAAATATCTGTTTAGACATCTTGTTACAATCTAAGAAACTTTAACTTATTATCTTTATAGTAATTAAAAAGTCAAATAAATTAATCTCAGTTTTGCATGAGGAAATATTTTAAAAGATATGTCTCTTATATAAGAATATACTATTTACATTTTAATCATATTTAGAAACACAATTATTGTACATTTAAAAATTTATATGCAGAAAAAATTAGTCACCTATATACTTATTAAATTAAACCTCTAAGAACAATTTGTGAATGATTCTTTTACAAATACAAAAACATTGTTTATATGCCTTTTTCATCCTTCCAAGATGAAATCATAGATGTTTAGTAAACTTAGTACTAAACATTTGACTTAGTAATGCCTTAAGAACATCTTTTATCATTGCACATTATTTTAACCAGTGGAATATGTGTTTGTGTGTGTAATTTATTTCCAATTACTAATTCTTTTGTCCATTCGAAGTTTGGCTGTTATTGTTTAACATGGTAGTTAATATATATCCATGGTTAACTTTTTAATAGGTCATTAAATTTAACTTCATGCCTTCAAATTTTTATTATGGGTAAATACATTTTTGTAAATTAAATTTATGAGACTATGTGTATACTATACATACAATAATTGCATTTACAGTGCTGTTGTTTTATTGTGCTTATGCTGTATACTTTTTCTTTCTTTTATTTAGAGCATAAATAATTTCACTAGTTTACTAAAGTAATGCAGTCTATGTTTATTAAATATTTGTCTTTATTTGCCAATACATATGACTATTGCTTTGTTCTTGACTAAGGTAATATCCTCTAGTTACGGTAACATTTCTCTGAGAAAAATACTACTCAGTATCTACAGATTGTTTCATGCACAATTTGTAGACAAATATTTCTAATAAATCAGGATCAATATGCACAGGGTATCAGGCTGTAATTTAAACTTCACTGACATCTTCACTCATATGCGCATAACTCCATAAGGAGAGAAAAAAGAATGTCTCATTTCCCTTGTATTTTTAGACTGCACAGGATACTCAGCATATTAAGCATAAATAGTTGTTGAAAACATATTTACTAGCTTTGGATTAATTTCTCTCTATCCAACCTCTAACTTGCTTCATATATTTTGGAAAAAAGCTTGGTTTATCTGTTTTTCAATTTATTCATTAATAGGAAGTTTGATAAAATGCAAAGTAATTTTTTTTAGAAGAGAGCCTTTTGTTTTAATTAAGCCTTTAGTGATCTAATATGTGAGATATAAATAATTGTTTTAATTGAATTCAGGAATAGTTACAACACTTTAATCTCTTGGCTTCTTTCTCCTCAATGAAAATAATCTGGCTTCCTCCCAGTTTACTCAGTCATTCACACATCCTCAAGAGAAGTCAAAGGACAGCTCACTCGGCTGGAGAAGACCCACCATTCCCTTTACAGTGGTTATGATAAAGCACCTGGCACAAATACTAAACTTTTGTCTACATGTAAGAGAGAAATTTTGCAGCAGAAAATCTGCAAAAATGTCCCCTTACAGGAGACAATTGGGTTCCACATTTTGGATAATATATAGTTTGCCAGTATTCTTAATCCCATCAGTAGCCAACAGCTTGGACCCCAAAAACATGTTTTCCTCTATCTTCCATCACTTACATCCTTATCACCTCTATTTGCCTTGTATTAACCAGGGTTGATCTCATGATGCCTATTTACAGAGATATAAGGCATAACTCAGTCTCATATCTCTTACATCTCAGTTCCACAGGAGGCCTCAGACACTTGAATCAGCTGTTATTTCCTATACTCTACCCCCTGTCCTGCCACCTCCTATATCTCACTACCAATTATCACTCCTCTGTATTCCTGAATCCTTTTTACTGGGCTCTCTGAATTTCATGATTCATCAGCAGCAAAATTTTCAATATCCATATCTTAATCTGTGTTTTTTATTATAATTGCTATAATAGAATACTTGAGACTGGGTAATTTATAAAGAAAAGAGGATTATTTAGCACATGGTTCTGGAGACTAGGAAGCTCAAGATCAGGCGAGGGACTCCAGCTGAGTTATAACAGGGCAGAGAAACAGATGTGAGCACATGCAGAGTCCAAACACAACAGGCAGGCTCACTGTATCAACCTCTCTTGTATTAACTAATCCAGTCTACCAGAGTGGGAGTGACAACCCACCCAGCCCCAGAGGACGGCATTAACCTACTCATCTATTTCTGAAGCAGCTGCTCTCATAACCCAACACCTCCCACTAGACCCTACCTCCCAGCACCATCATACTGGCAATTAAATTTCAGCATGAGTTTTGGTGGAAACAAACCACATCCAAATCATACCAATCCTCAATCTCTTATATTTCATTGATTGCTTTCTTTTTAAAAAAAGAAAAATTCAGATTCTCTAGGGACTCTGTTTCCTATTCAGCCTCTATTGGGTTTGCCCTTTAGGCATGAAAATGGAGTAGTGATGAAGAGATCTCCAACATTCTCTTCATTTTGATAAACTTTGGATGAGTTTTCTCTTTTCTTAGATCATTTACCTTAGAAAACTTGTAATTGCAAACATTTTCTGGCCCTTCATGATGTAAAGGCCTCTTGCCTATTTTACTACCCAGAATTGTCTTTCTCAAAGTACCAGGGGCCATTGTTTTGAAAGGTAGATGTGAAGGAAGATGGGGCCTCTGTCTCTGTGGTAGAGTAGGAGCCTAACTTTGGTGTGTGCCTTGATCCACGTGGTAAAATCATCTTTTCTCATGAAACAGATTTTACTTTTCCTTTAGTAAAGCCAATAGGTACAGATGGCCAGAATCTCCCCACCTCAGCACTTAGAAACTGTTGTCCTTTTTCTGCTCTCCCTCCTATTCCTTTTAATAATATCATAATGAAATCAATTTCTATTTACTCATCTTGTCTAGTACAGCTGTTCTTTGACCATAGGTAACCTCTGTCATTTTCATTGCTGCTTTTATTGTTTTCTCCCCAAACAGCCAGATCTTCAAAGTATTAGTCAGGATTATATAGAGAAATAGGATCAATGAGGGCTAATGGAATCGGCTCATGTGTTAGGAAGGCCCAGAAATCCCACGACCTGCCATCTACAGGCTGGAGAACTAGAAAAACTAGTGCTGTAATTCAGTTCAGTACTGAAGGGCTGAGAACAAGGAGTTTCAATATTTGAAGGTAGGAAAAGATGAATGTCCCAGATAAGAGAGAGGCTATTTGCCCTTGTCTCCATCTTTTTGATCTATTTGAGTCTTCAACAGATTGGATGATGGCAGTATTGTGAAATGGTAAGAACGGACCTTCTTTATTCAGTCCACTGATACAAATGTTAATCTCTTCAGAAACACTCTCACAGACTCACCCAAATGTTTTCCCTTCTATCTGGGCATCCCTTAGCCAAATAAAGTTGACACTTAAATCACTGCACTCAACTTTAATCCTCACATTATCAATTTATATTATGAACTGGCCCTCATTGTTTCAGTTATCCACTTATTCCAGGTTATACGTCTTTTTTTTTTTTACTGATTTTTAACAAGTGTTTTACTGTCACTTTTTCTGTAGAATTATTTCTAATTCTTAGTAATTTAAATGTTGATTGACAACTCATGAACCTCTCAGTACTTTGCAACATTTTACTTCAATAATCTTGTGGTCAACCATACCTCAGCTTCACTTCCATTCAAACTTTAGCATTACCAATAAATGAAACCCCTCTATAGCATTAACTTCTGTGCCCTGCTCTCTGACCACTACCTTCTTTTGTTTTTGTCATTCTCTATATTACCATAACTCTAACAACCTTCAATACTGCCGGATTTTCATGGTCACTTACTGTCTGTAGTCTTTCCTTTTCTGACTTACTCAAGGTGTGGTCTATGGCCAATCCTTAAAATATTCCCTTACATACAGTCCAAAACAACTTGCTTTCTATTAGGTTTTTCTACTTAATTGGGGAAATACTAATGCTATTTAAGTCAACTCTTCATCCCTTCTGTGACTATTCCCTTGAACTTGAACGTGGCTAGAGAATAACACACAACTCTACTAGGAAGTCTCACTTTACATTTATAATGATACATCTACTGTTATGAAAACATCTACTGTTGTTAAGAAAAGATAATGTATTTTCCTAGTCCATTTAATTATTTTCTATCCCATAGAACATTTTCACACATTCTACTTTACATTTCCAAAGTATTATGTTTTCATCTGATGGCCTTATAGTAATCTTTACATAAAAAATTAAAGCAATTTAAAAAGAATGTCTATAGAGTCCTCCCACCACATCTAATAACAAAGCAGCATCTATACTCTTCTGTTTTATAAAGTATCATATTTTAGAAAAGTGAACATACATATTTTGTAAGATAGTCTTATTTTATATCACTTGAAAGAAAATAAAACATTGTCAATTATACTGTAAGATACCATCAATTGTACAATAAATTTAAATGTGTGAGATGTTAAAGTGAGAAACAAGTAGGGACATTTTACAGTGAATAAGATTGAGAAAATGTGCTTCTATTTATAGGCCATTTATCCACTTATAACATTCTCTCTGTTCTCTGCTCTCTTTGTCATTAGGTATAAAACCTAATTACAAAAGTTCTTCTCACTTCTCATATATTACTATATTTTCCTCTACAACACATTATTACAATCAGTATTCAAAGATGCTGCTATTTTCCCCAAGCATAAAGCACAAACAAAAATCTATGCTTGTTTCCAATGCCTCTACTCTAATTCTATTTTAAAATCTCTGCAGTCAGTCCTTCACCCCAACAATCCACCAAAATGCTCTTCTCATGTTAATGACTTCCACATAGTTAAATCTAGCAGTTCTCAGTCCTCATCTTACATAATATACCAGGAGCATATGACATAGTTATTCATTTCCTACTTACTTCTGCACTTGACTACCAGGATATCACACTCAATTTTGTTCCTGTCCCACTGGTTGTTTTTTCTCAGATTGCCTTGATGATTTCTTCTCTTGTTTCTTAGCTTTAGAGTGCCCAGAGACACAGGCATTATATTTACTCATTCATTCATTCATTCAGACAGACAGACAGACAGATAATAGATAGATAGATAGATAGATAGATAGATAGATAGATAGTGGTTTATAGATAGATAGATATAGATATGCATGTGTGTGTGTGTGTGTGTGTGTGTGTATATATGTATGTGTGCGTCAAAGCTATTTGTACCTATATCATCTATATCTATCTATATTTGTATCTATATATCTACCTAGCTATCTAAATTGACTTTTGGGGGTACAGTTTTATGAGTTTTAGCAATTGCATAGGTCATGTAACATAACCACAATTAAGCTACAGAACAATTCACTCAATTTGAATTGAATTTTTGTTGTTCTCTCTTTTGTAATTACACTATCCCCCAACCCCTAATTCCTGGAAATTATTGACCTATTATCCGTACATATAGTCTTGCTTTTTCAAAATTATCTTGAAAATGCAATAATAGAACATGTAACCTTTTGGATCTTATTTGCCTTTTGTTTCATATTTATTCATGTCGTTGTGTTGATTATCAGTAATTTGCTCATTTGAATTCCTAATTCAATATTCCATTGCACAGTTACCTTAAAGCTTAGGTATTTGCTGTTTGAAGGATATGTATTTGCATTATTTTCAGGTTCTAATTATTGGGAATAATTCTATTATAAATATTTACAATTTAGTTTGCAAATACATCTTCATTTCCTTAGGGTAAATAGCCAAGAACAAAGTCATTGGGTCTCAATGCAAAAGTCATCTTAACTTTTTAATTAGCTGCCAAAGTGTTTTCCAAAGAAATTCTGCCCCCTCACCAAGAATATTAGAAAGTTCCAGCTGCTGTATAATTTTACCTTCACTTAACACTCATCTCTAAGTTCCATCTCACATGGTACTTTCTGAAAAATTATCACAAAAGAGGCACCTTCTATTATCACTAACTGTATAAACATTTAAGAAAATGTCTATGGAATACTAAGTATAATCTTCAATTTACTGTTAGCTGTGCCAGCAATTTAAAAAAAAATTTATGTCTCACTTCTACACATTCTTTCTAGAAAAAAATAAACTAACATTTATTCCTTAAATAAATTTGCTTTGTATTTTTTTGCCACTCATCACATTTGAGATGATAAAATACTTGAATAAATTTCTTAATGTCATAGCTTTTTGCAGACTGTTTTCATTGCCATAAATAGATTTGCTGCATAAATTCCATTTTAGTACACTTTTCTTTTACCCATTTATTAGATATGTTTTACTTGTGAGAATATTATTTTCTATCAATAAGGAGACCTAAAAGATTATAATAAAATGATATTATGTTTAAAAGTATTTTTGTTTTGTATTAGTACTTGTTGAGTTCTACTGTTTTTTATTTTTATATTTTTATTGTACATTAGGTTCTGGGGTACATGTGCAGATCATGCAAGACTGTTGCATAGGTATACACGTGGCAATGTGGTTTGCTGCCTTCATCCCCCCGTCACCTACATTTGGCATTTGTCCCATGTTATCCCTCCCCGACCTCTCCCCCCACTAATGTTGATCAAAACGTTTTTCTCAATATATTAATAAGCTAAAGAAGTGCAGATTAAATTTACAGCTTTTATACTACGCTCAACCATAGCTATGGTCTCCAGGCTTCAGGTTAACACAAATATTTGCAGAATTCTGAAAGACTTGAGTGTCCCAGTAGACTTTTGATTCCCTATGAGATTCTAATAAGAGTTTGTGTATACTTGATAATTTCCTATATTTCAATACAATTCAGAGAAATCTACCAATTTCTCTTAGGACAATGGTTTGAGCCTGACATCACAGAAATTTCCAAGTCATTCTAGTCTTCCCTTTTCATAAGGTGTTACCATTGCTACTTTGTAGGCTAATTTGGACTAAACAATTCCATTTTAATTTATTAAAAGCAGTTATCAAGAGTGCCATTTCAACATTGTAATAAATACTCATAGCTCTAACGTTCAAAGTTTACACAGTAGTTTGGACACAGACTCTGGAGATAGACACTCTTTTTCGAGTCAGGCCTTCTTGTAGTGAAACACATTTACTTGAATTTAATGCCTCCGTGACTTTATCTTTTTTAAAAAATTATTTATTAACTGACAAGTAAACATTGTATATGTTTGTGGTCTGTAGCATGGTTCTCTTTTGTATGTATATATTGTGGAATGACTATAGCAAGCTCTTTAAACTGTATATTACCGTATATGTACTTATACTTTTTTACGAATGCAGTAAAAACACTTAGATCTTTCATGAAAGACAATATACTGAAAAAAGCAGAAGAAAAGAAGCAAAACACATATAAAGAAGTTCTAATAAGGCTAATAGTGAATTTCTCCACAGAATCCTTACAGGCCGTGAGAGAGTAGGATAATATATTCAAAATTCTGAAGGGGAAAAATTGTCAATCAAGAATGCTGTTTCCAGCAAATCTGTTTTTCAGAAATGAAAAAGAAATAGAAAATTCCCAGACTAGCAAAACCTCAGGGAGTTCATCAACAGTAGAACTGTTTCAAAAGAAATGTTAAAGGTAGTTCTTCAAACTGAAAGATAATGATGTGAATGAGTAACATAAAAATATAGAAAAGTAAAAAACTCACTGGTAAAAGTCAGTACACAGTCAAATTCAGAATACTCTAATACTATAACGATGGTGTTCAACTCAGTTACATATTTAGTATAAAGGTTGAAAGACAAAATTATTGAAAAGAATAACAACTAGAATAATTTAAGGCCTATACCATATAAAATGGCATAATTTGTATATCAAAAGTATAAAATATAGAGAGGCTGAAGCAAATATGTAGAGTGATTTTATACAATTTGATATTTAAATTGCTATAGGCTAAAAATTGTCTACTATAAACTATAAGATATTTTATCTAAAACTCATGGTAACTACAGAGTTTCTTTATCTTTAACTTGAGAGTAGCAGAATGCCTACCTCAATATATTAAGGTAAGAATTAAATATGAAAATCCATTTCATGCAGTTGACATGACACACATTGTAAACCTTTTAACACGTCTTAGATATATTTATTTATATTACCTAAATTTTTTTGCTATTACTCCTGAGTCCACACTAGGGTCATGTTCTGGTCCTTGTTCATTCATGTGTGCATAAGTGACTATGTCTACACAGTGTGGATTGGATTTTCTCATATTTAATCAGCTTTTTTTCATTTTTCTTCTTAGTCACTCTACCTGTTTGTATTTTCTACTTGTTTACACTTTCTTAACTTCTGGTTTTTGCATTTATAGTTTCTTTAAAAGTGCTATAAATTCATATGGTAAACTATAAGATTTCTACACATTGCATTTCTGGAATTTCAGCTATTTGTAAGACAGATAAGACCAGATGGTAGTAAAAGTGGGAAGCATGGAAATTAATATTTCCTCCAGGTGGGGCATGGTGGCTTATACCTGTAATCCCAGAACTTTGGGAGGCTGAGGCAGGAGGATCAACTGAGGTCAGGAGTTGGAGAGCAACTTGGCCTACATGGCAAAACCCAGTCTCTACTAAAAATACAGAAACTAGCCAGGTGTGGTGGCACATACCTGTGATCCCAGCCACTTGGGAGGCTGAGGCAGGAGAATTACCTGAACCTGGGAAGCAGAGGCTGCTGTAAGCCAACATAGTGCCACTGCACTCCAATCTGGACAACAGAGCCAGACACTGTCCTCCCTCTCCCTGTCTCATCCTCCCCCAAAAGTTTCTGATTATATTGTCATTTACTGCTAATGAGAACAATACATGTATTTTATACTGCTTTAATATACAAACAACTCTTTAAGATGTTTTCACTTAAATTCTATAATGTATTTATTTATATATTACAATATTACAAAGTTTAAAATTCACTTTTCTTGTTGTTGTTGTTGAGACCAGGTCTCACTCTGTTACCCAGGTGGGAGTGCAGTGGCATGATCCCAGTTCACTGCAACCTTGGTCCCTCAGGTTCAAGTGATTCTTGTGCCTCAGCCTCCTGAATAGCTGGGACTACTGGCACCTGCCACCTCACCTGGGTAATTTTCCTATTTTTATTAGAGTCAGGGTTTTACCATGTTGCCCAGGCTGGTCTTAATCTCCTGAGCTTCAGTGAGCCACCTGCCTCGGCCTTCCAGAATGCTAGGATTACAGATGTGAGCCACTGCACCGGACCCTAAATTCACTTTTTTTAAAATTTCTATTTGTTATATACGCACCAGAATAACAGGAAAATATTTAGAAGACATTGGAAAAAACCACCACCACCACCACCACCACCACCAAATTTTCAATCCACACATTTATATCCTCAGCTATACCCTTAAATGTCTTGGGTTATTGAAAGTTTTTATGATTGCTAATTTATTTCTCTCTCTTAAGAGAGTGATGATAATAGAAAGTGTCTCATAGATGATGATACATGATATTAAAATAAGCATCCCTTTGAAAAATAGCAATTTGAAGGTTATAAATATGAGCTACTTTGAGAGTCATTTAAAAGTTTATCTAATTAATGCTTATTCCCACTTTAATATTATCTATTTCTAAATTGTTAAGAATTACCTTAACAAACACATTTGTCTATTAGCCACCTCTTTCCCCTGCAGTTCTGAAAATATGCTACAGACATTCTATTAGGGGACAACTCCAGTAACAGAAGATTGAGCAGATGGCTTATAATTTTTCCAATAATAAAAGGGCTTTCGTTGTTAACATCTAAAGTTCATTCAAGAAGATACCTATCATGAAAGATTTTTTTAAAGAAAAAACATACTAGCTAATTAGCTAAGAAAAAAGCTTTGCATTTTGTGATAGAAGCTTTTTCCATTGGCTTGAATCAAAAGAAAAATTAAACTGATAGAAATTTGCCTTTTAACTTAAATAATCTTTTGTTTTTCTGTTTCAGCACTAAAAAATAAAGCAAAAATAGAAAAATAAAGACATCAAAGAAGAGGGAAGATGAAAAATGATGAAGTCCAGAATTAAGAAATATTTTTTAGTTTTATTTCCAAAAGTAATGGTTTAGGGAAAAGATAACCTCTCCTCTGTGAAATATAACTTACATTTATTACAATGAAGTTTTTATATTTTAACTTCATCGTTTTTTTTTTCTGGATCTCTTTATTGTTTAATTTGTTTTAAATTAGAATTTAATATGTACACATTTTATTCTCAAAAAATATATGTGGACCAGGCACAGTGGCTCATGCTTGTAATCCCAGCACTTTGAGAGGCTGAGGCAGGCAGATTACTTGAGTCCAGGAGTCCAAGACCAGCTTGGGCAACACGGTGAGACCCTGTCTCTACAAAATATTAGGAAATTAGCCAGGCATGGCAGTGCATGCCTATAGAACCAGATGCTCAGGAGGCTGAGATAGGAGGATCACTTGAGCCCGGAAGTTAGAGGCTACAGTGAACCTTGATTGGGCCAATGTACTCCAATCTGGTGATAAAGTGAGATGCTGTTTCATAAACAAAGAAATAAAAATAATTAAAAATATGTGTGAATTTCAATTGCATTCTTTTGAAAATTGGTCAGTCTTGCTATAGGAAATAAAATATAATAGTATGATGTTTAGGACAAGAACATATGTAGAAAAAGACTATATATAGGAGACTGAGTAGAAGCAAATAACAGGGTGACAGTGAAAGTTATTTTGGGTAGTCATAATCCAGTGGCTGGGGTATGGACCACATTATATGTAAGAGATAATTAGATAGCTAAGATCCAGTTGCAATGAAGAAGAATAAAGAAGACTGTGTTAGGTTCTACATTTATGCATTGACCAGGTGAAGAGGCAGCGAGACACAGTGTTGGATGTGCATGGTCTCTTAATTTGGCTTAAAGTCCAAACCCTGATTCTTCCCCTTAACAGTTCTATATTGGCTTTGGCTTCAGTCAGCTGTTAACTCCATTGTGCCTGCCTTGAGGGATTGTAGTAGAATTAAAGATGTAACACACATCACAATATTTTCACAGCTATTCCTGATACACAATAGGAGCTGAGTATATATTAGCAACTATCATAATGCCACATTTTCCTGAATACAATTATCTAATTTCTAAATTGGATAATTTATATTTAAAACACAAGATAATTTGAGAAGAGCATTCCTTCTTTGTGTACTTATGGTATTTAAAAAAGGCAACACTTCTAATGTAGTTGGTCTGTTTTATAAGTAGTATAATTAATAGATGTCTAATTTTGCCATCACATAAACTCACACTATGAATGAGTGCAGATTGTAACATTCATAGTATGGGCTGAGATTTTGATCCATCAGTTAAAAGGGATATTGAAGCCCCAAGGAAGAGTAGTCAGTATTATTTTTACTGCTGTGCTAGAAGGTGCCAGATACCTCTTAGCTTTACACTTACTCTATGACACATTTCTCTCTAATATTAGAGCTGGCAGACTGTACAATACGTTTCCCTAATTCCATGTTTCATATTCTTTCGATGAAAAGTAATGGTGGTAGAATAAAGAGTAACATAATAAGTGAAGCCATTTCTTTCTTTTTTTTTTCCTGATTTCTGGAAAGGGCAGCATAAGTAGCAAATGATTTGTAGACTTTTTAATTTCATGAAGAACAATGTTGAAGTATGAGGAAAAAGCACTTTTATCTAAAATCACCATGATCAATAGCAAGAAGTAGCTTTTTAATTTTTTCTATTAGGCAGAGTTCTGTGTAACTTTTCTTCATAAATCAATAGTTGGAGTAGGAGTATAGAAAGTATTATTTCTCTCTATACACAAATGTAAAATAAAGGGTACAGAGGTACATCGGAAAGGACTGAAAATGGCATTGCATTATAAATAAATGAAAGCCTAGAATTGACATGTTAGTAATAGCCGACATTAAGTGCATGTTACTACTATCAGAAGTGGGAAAAATTAACCTACTTTCTGACACTTTCCAGTAAATATTTTAGAAGATATCATCCTTCCTATTGTCCTGTATTCAATAAAGTAAAATTAAGGGATATAAGTGATTAGTTTCCAAAAGTAGGCTTTATTCTGTGTTGGACATCTTTTGCAGAGGTTTTGCCTGCAGTCAGAACAATTGAAGGTCCTGAGAGCTGTGTGGCTGACACCCTCATAGAGTGTGGCAGTAGAATGTATGGCAACTCTTGTACAAGTCATTAAGTAAATCTTTGAACAAGCATCTAACTTTTCTTGATGTGGTCCAATGCATTAAAAACAAAAAAGTAATTACGCTTTTTAGGAAACGGTGCATTTGTTATCTTTTGGTGATGAATTTAACCATAATATTTCATTGCAAAACATAGCCAAAGTTTGGAATGATTTTTCCTTAAATACGAAATCAATTTTTCCTTATCTTAGTTTTTCAGATTGACTACATGTATTGGACAGGAAATGATTTATATAAATGAAATGTTTCCTATAAAAGTATTTTTGTAATAAAATTCCAGTTATAAACTATATGTATTTTTTCTAGTTCACTTTTACTCAAAGCCCCTGAAAATATGAATGAGAAAATTGCTGTTTCTCCTTTCACAGAATCAGCCATCACGCCAAAGTGACTTTCAACATTTAACTATTTCACAACACCCATATTCTCTTTTTTACTCCAACTTGCAAGACATTGAGCATGTCACTTAATAATTTTATTTGTAAGCTAAATAGAGATAAACATTATTGAGTTTACCTATGTGGTGGGCTTCCAGGGACAGAAAGAAATGCAAAGTTCATTCAGAGAATAATTCCATACCAATAGCATCTCCATGATTGAAAGCCAACATATGTATTTAATGCTATTTGTATGAGGCCAACACCTGAACATATTATTAGAATTGAAAGCAAGTATTCTAATACTTGCTCAGATTATCTAGACTTAAATGCAAATGTATTGAGTTACACCCCTAGCAAAAAATTTATGAGATTAACGACTAAAGACAAATTCATGAAATGGAGTGTGACTATAGACTTAGATGAAATTGCTGAAGTTATGATAGAAATGTGTGTGTATGCAAAGGCAGCTAAAGAAAATTACTGCAAAGAATCTCATTTCTGCATAATTAGGCTTTAATCACTGAACGACAGGAAGATTGAAACTTTTTCCTTTTATTCCCTGTTTTTATAATATCTAGTACAGGATCTGACACCGCTCTTTCCCTCTCTGTCTGCTTCTCTCTCTCTCTCTCTCTGCCCTCTCCTCTCTCTCTCTCTCTACACACACACACACACACACACACACGCACACACACAAGCACACAAGTTACAATTTTGACTATGACAAAATTTGATACATGACATAAAACATAAGTAAAAAGTAATCAAAATATATTTTCAGGTATTTGGAAGTGAAAAAACTGCTCCCAGACCCCTTTTAATCTTTGTCTCCAAAAAATAACTATTAATAGCATTTTAAGAATATTCTTTAGAAATATTTCTTAGAATGGGAATTATTTTTAAATGCCCTTAAAGATGTAAGATGTACTATATGATGATGCATTGCTTTTTAATACTCTCATATGTGTTTCTTTAATACTAACCTGTTATTGGCAATTATATCTATTTCACGAAGATAATGAAGTTAAGTTGGGATTTAAAAGAAGTTTATTGTCAGCCTCTCCTTCTATGACTCATTCATTTAATACTACCTCAAGACAATAACATTAACATATTATCTACCATGTCCAACATACTATTCCAATAGCTTTCAAATACTGAGTGATTTAATCATTTAATATACCTTCGACTTTTATAAGAATTTTAGACATAAAGAAACTCATTTTACAGAAAAGAAAATGAGAACAATTTATGTACTAGAAAGTCACCATGCTAGTTATGGAAGGACTGGTGCAACACTCCCAGCTGTGTTTGCACTCACCAGTCCACACTACTCATCTGCTCACACATGGATGATGTGATTTTATTACTACATGCATTGAGAGGTCTAATATACAACTAGGCAAATTAAATACTTCCATAAAAATTCACATTAACTATTTTTAAAAGACATTAAAAATATATTTTCAGGGAATTGAGTATTTTAGAATGCAGGCACAAAGCCAAAAAAATATTTTGTATAGACATTTGCTTTACCTGAATTACACTGAGAACACTCATTATTCATCCATCTAAATATTCAAACACAGCACCATCAATTGTCTGGTTCATTTATTTTTTATTATTAAGATTCATAACGTGGTGTTATTTTAAAAAGAGTTTAAAGGAGAATTTACCCGTTTTTTCTGACATGTGAAATATGATCACTAGATCAAACAGTACTATCAATGAGCTGAATATTTGGAGAAAATTATGTGTCTTTTGGTAAAAATCAATTCATATAACCTTCCTTAATTGTTTATATGCAAATATTTTATAACATTTCCATGTTATGAAGGCCTGCTTCTTATTTTAATTTGTCCTAGAACAAACTATAAAAATCAAGTGCAAGGCAAATATTTCATCCCAATTCTTATATCATTGTCATTAGTTGGTAGAATTTGCATGATTTTTATCAAATTACATTTATTGTGTTTTACTTTTTCTTATTTTTCCTTCAACTCCTTTTGTCATTTATTCATTTTAATCTCTTGCATTATACATATATTCTTTTGCATTATGCACATACACATGCCTATATAAGCTATATATTAACTATAAATTATGTGTAAACTTAGTTACAAATAATACTGAATAATACAGAAGTATATAGGTGTATTAGTCTGTTCTCATACGCTAATAAAGATATGTTTAAGACTGGATAGTTTATAGTTCTACATGGCTGGGGAGGCCTCACAGTCATGGTGGAAGACAAAGGAGGAGCAAAGGCACATCTTACATGGCAGCAGGCAAGAGAGTGTGTGCAGGGGAACTTCCCTTTATAAAACCATCAGATCTCATGAGACTTATTAACTATCATGAGAACATGCATGGGAAAAACTTGCCTCCATGATTCAATTACCTGCCACTGGGTCCCTCCCATGACATGTGGGGATTAATGGAGCTACAACAGATGATGAGATTTGGGTGGGGACACAACCAAACCATATTAATAGGAAAATGAATTAAATCATGTTATAAAGATATCAGGGTTCCTTTTTCATTTAGAATCCAATAACCACTTTCATATAATTTTATGTAATTTGGGTTTTGAACTTTCAATACTTGCCTGTTCTACCACTAAAACTCTGTACTACAGTTAACTGTTTCTGACACAGTGGTACATCATTCAGAACTCATGTCATTCACTCTCCATAGAAGAGTAACCTCAGAATATTTATAGGTGGCAATATATGTTTCCATTGGTGGTCTTGCTTGCATGTTCCCTTGTCAGTGATATTTATCCTGAATCTGGTTGGTGTTCTCCAAATTGCTCACAGCTTCTGTGTTTAACTCATTAGGTATCTAATAGCAACTATTGTTTATATGTATTTCACAGAATGAATTTAACTTTCTAGACCTAGCACAAAAGCAAATATTCCTCAAAATTTTTCCACCAAAGTCTGACATTCAGAGGCCCCTCACTCCATGGAGGTGCATAAACTTTCATGATACAGCAACAAATATTATTTGGTAGAACCTAAATTATCTCTCTTTCTTACAAGTAGATTTGTTTGGTAGGTAAATGTTTGATCAGCATAATGACATGAAGCACAAATGTCTTCTAGGGCCATGTTTAATACAAGAAATAGTTATTCAGTGTTCTGTCAGTCAGCTACTGGCTGTAATTTTGAAAGGAAAATTTTCATAGACAAAGGCAAAAGTTATGTTTTATTGATAGTAGTGAAAATTTATAGTCTTTTTAGTAGACAGTGGAGAAAAATGTTATAGGTCAGGAAAACAAGAGAGAGATAAAAATAAACATATATAATGGATAAGTAAATTTAATTTTTGCTTTTGTGTTTATGCAGTTAGAATACTGTGTTCTGTGTTCCTATGAGAACTTCAGTAGTGTCTCCCTGTCTACTTTGAGACATATAGCAAAATATGAAAATGACCTCAGTACAAAGACAGAATAATAGCAAGACTGCTGCTTCATAGACATCTCTAGTTCTATTGCACTGCTATTTCTTGGGTATGAAGATTATGCCATATTCTTTTTCAAGTGTTTCCTCTTGGAGCTCAAAAATAACTAAGCAAATAGACACTTTTGAAAAATTCAGTGAGGCTTATTATGCAAGGAAAATAATGTTTCCACTTACATTTCCTTAAACCTTATATTCAATTTGCAAATCTCACTGTATTTATAAATGAAACGTTTTTTGTTAAAATTAAAACCACTTAAGTCTTCACTTGTTCTTTGATGTATGCTCAATTAACTTGTAAATTTGACAGATTAAATTTTTCTAACCATCTAAGACCATTTATAAACTTCATTAAGTAATCATGACACTTCAGATTACAATAACAAATTCAATATGTCTAATTCTTTCAAGCACTTCAAAACACTTAATAAGTGAGACTTTAAGGGCCAGTATGCAATTTGCTGAATTCCATCTGCCTGCCAGGGAGACCACTGGTGTGCTGCACAATTAAGACTTTGTGAATTTAAAACCATAGGTAGGGATGTTGGGAAGTAGAGCTTGAAGACGTATAGCTGAGTGAGAATGAATTCTTTTAATTTGTGCCATAGGTAATGCTAAGACTGAAGTAACATTACAATGACTATAAGATGTTTGTAGAGTTGATCCAATGTTCCTCTCTGCAAGTTCCCAAGGATAACTAATAAAAAAAAATAAAGACATATTGAAATTATATATATAAATTACATACATTTGTGTCTATATGTGTGTGTGTGTGTGTGTGTGTTTGTTGACATATGCTAGGTTGTTACCAATTATTAACAAATGTCTGATCACTTGGATATATTATAGTCATGTATTTTTAATTTTTATGTTCTGTTAATGAAGTTTCCACTATTTGGTACAATAGTTATCATGGTGGTAAATTTCTAAAATGGCCTTGAAAATTTTGCATTATGCATCTTAAAATTCTTAAAGCAATATTTATTGCTAAAATAATTAGTTTTTTTTTCTTTTTTATTGCCATTTTTATTTTTTTATTTTATTTTTTATTGGATTTTAGGTTTTGGGGTACATGAGCAGAGCATGCAAGACAGTTGCGTAGGTACACACATGGCAGTATGCTTTGCTTTTCTTCTCCCCTTCACCCACATTTGGCATTTCTTCCCAGGCTATCCCTCCCCATCTCCCCCTCCCACTGGCCCTCCCCTTTTCCCCCCAATAGACCCCAGTGTTTAGTACTCCCCTTTCTGTGTCCATGTGTTCTCATTTTTCATCACCCACCTATGAGTGAGAATATGCGGTGTTTCATTTTCTGTTCTTGTGTCAGTTTGCTGAGGATGATGTTTTCCAGATTCATCCATGTCCCTGCAAACGACACAAACTCATCATTTCTGATTGCTGCATAATATTCCATGGTGTACATGTGCCACATTTTTCCAATCCAGTCTATTATCAATGGGCATTTGGGTTGATTCCAGGTCTTTGCTATTGTAAACAGTGCTGCAATGAACATTCGTGTACATGTGTCCTTATAGTAGAACGATTTATAGTCTTTTGGATATATACCCAGTAATGGGATTGCTGGGTCAAATGGAATTTCTATTTCTAAGGCCTTGAGGAATCACCACACTGCCTTCCACAATGGTTGAACTAATTTACACTCCCACCAACAGTGTAAAAGTGTTCCTTTTTCTCCACATCCTCTCCAGCATCTGTTGTCTCCAGATTTTTTAATGATCGCCATTCTAACTGGCGTGAGATGGTATCTCAATGTGGTTTTGATTTGCATCTCTCTGATGACCAGTGACGATGAGCATTTTTTCATATGATTGTTGGCCTCATATATGTCTTCTTTCGTAAAGTGTCTGTTCATATCCTTTGCCCACTTTTGAATGGGCTTGTTTGTTTTTTTCCTATAAATCTGTTTGAGTTCTTTGTAAATTCTGGATATCAGCCCTTTGTCAGATGGGTAGACTGCGAAAATTTTTTCCCATTCTGTTGGTTGCCGATCCACTCTAGTTACTGTTTCTTTTGCCATGCAGAAGCTGTGGAGTTTCATTAGGTCCCATTTGTCTATTTTGGCTTTTGTTGCCAATGCTTTTGGTGTTTTGGTCATGAAGTCCTTGCCTACTCCTATGTCCTGGATGGTTTTGCCTAGATTTCCTTCTAGGGTTTTTATGGTGCCAGGTCTTATGTTTAAGTCTTTAATCCATCTGGAGTTAATTTTAGTGTAAGGTGTCAGGAAGGGGTGCAGTTTCTGCTTTCTGCACATGGCTAGCCAGTTTTCCCAACACCATTTGTTAAACATGGAATCCTTTCCCCATTGCTTGTTTTTGTCAGGTTTATCAAAGATTGTATAGTTGTATGTATGTTGTGTTGCCTCCGGTGCCTCTGTTTTGTTCCATTGGTCTATATCTCTGTTTTGGTACCAGTACCATGCTGTTTTGATTACTGTAGCCTTGTAGTATAGTTTGAAATCCGGTAGTGTGATGCCCCCCGCTGTGTTCTTTTTGCTTAGAATTGACTTGGCTATGCGGGCTCTCTTTTGGTTCCATATGAAGTTCATGGTGGTTTCTTCCAGTTCTGTGAAGAAAGTCAATGGTAGCTTGATGGGGATAGCGTTGATTCTGTAAATTACTTTGGGCAGTATAGCCATTTTCACGATATTAATTCTTCCTAACCATGAACATGGAATGTTTCTCCATCTGTTTGTGTCCTCTCTGATTTCGTTGAGCAGTGGTTAGTAGTTCTCCTTGAAGAGGTCTCTTACGTTCCTTGTGAGTTGTATTCCAAGGTATTTTATTCTTTTTGTAGCAATTGCGAATGGCAGTTCGCTCTTGATTTGGCTTTCTTTAAGTCTGTTATTGGTGTAGATGAATGCTTGTGATTTTTGCACATTGATTTTATATCCTGAGACTTTGCTGAAGTTGCTTATCAGTTTCAGGAGTTTTTGGGCTGAGGTGATGGGGTCTTCTAGGTATACTATCATGTCGTCTGCAAATAGAGACAATTTGGCTTCCACCTTTCCTATTTGAATACCCTTTATTTCTTTTTCTTGCCTGATTGCTGTGGCTAGAACTTACAGTACTATATTGAATAGGAGTGGTGAGAGAGGGCATCCTTGTCTAGTGCCAGATATTAAAGGAAATGCTTCTAGTTTTTGCCCATTCAGTATGATATTGGCTGTTGGTTTGTCATAAATAGCTTTTATTACTTTGATATACGTTCCATCGATACCGAGTTTATTGAGGGTTTTTAGCATAAAGGTCTGTTGAATTTTGTCAAATGCCTTCTCTGCATCAATTGAGATAATCATGTGGTTTTTGTTTTTGGTTCTGTTTATGTGGTGAATTACGTTGATAGACTTGTGTATGTTGAACCAGCCTTGCATCCCTGGGATGAATCCTACTTGATCATGATGAATAAGTATTTTGATTTGCTGTTGCAATCGGCTTGCCAATATTTTATTGAAGATTTTTGCATCTATGTTCATCATGGATATTGGCCTGAAGTTTTCTTTTCTCATTGGGTCTCTGCCGGGTTTTGGTATCAGGATGATGTTGGTCTCATAAAATGATTTGGGAAGGATTCCCTCTTTTTGGATTGTTTGAAATAGTTTTAGAAGGAATGGTACCAGCTCCTCCTTGTGTGTCTGGTAGAATTCGGCTGTGAACCTGTCTGGACCTGGGCTTTTTTTGTGTGGTAGGCTCTTAATTGCTGCCACGACTTCTGACCTTGTTATTGGTCTATTCATAGTTTCAGCTTCCTCCTGGTTTAGGCTTGGGAGGACACAGAAGTCCAGGAATTTATCCATTTCTTCCAGGTTTACTAGTTTATGTGCATAGAGTTGTTTGTAATATTCTCTGATGATGGTTTGAATTTCTGTGGATTCTGTGGTGATTTCCCCTTTATCATTTTTTATTGCATCTATTTGGTTGTTCTCTCTTTTATTTTTAATCAATCTGGCTAGTGGTCTATTTTGTTGATCTTTTCAAAAAACCAGCTCTTGGATTTATTGATTTTTTGAAGGGTTTTTCGTGTCTCAATCTCCTTCAGCTCAGCTCTGATCTTAGTTATTTCTTGTCTTCTGCTGGGTTTTGAGTTTTGTTGATCTTGCTCCTCTAGCTCTTTCAATTTTGACGATAGGGTGTCAATTTTGGATCTCTCCATTCTTCTCATATGGGCACTTATTGCTATATACTTTCCTCTAGAGACTGCTTTAAATGTGTCCCAGAGGTTCTGGCACGTTGTGTCTTCGTTCTCATTGGTTTCGAAGAACTTCTTTATTTCTGCCTTCATTTCGTTGTTTACCCAGTCAACATTCAAGAGCCAGTTGTTCAGTTTCCATGAAGCTGTGCGGTTCTGGGTCGGTTTCTGAATTCTGAGTTCTAACTTGATTGCACTATGGTCTGAGAGGCTGTTTGTTATGATTTCAGTTGTTTTGCATTTGTTGAGCAGTGCTTTACTTCCAATTATGTGGTCAATTTTAGAGTAGGTGTGATGTGGTGCTGAGAAGAATGTGTATTCTGTGGATTTGGGGTGGAGAGTTCTGTAAATGTCTATCAGGTTTGCTTGCTCCAGGTCTGAGTTCAAGCCCTGGATATCCTTGTTGATTTTCTGTCTGGTTGATCTGTCTAATATTGACAGTGGAGTGTTAAAGTCTCCCACTATTATTGTGTGGGAGTCTAAGTCCTTTTGTAAGTCATTAAGAACTTGCCTTATGTATCTGGGTGCTCCTGCGTTGGGTCCATATATGTTTAGGATCGTTAGCTCTTCTTGTTTTATTGATCCTTTTACCATTATGTAATGGCCTTCTTTGTCTCTTTTGATCTTTGTTGCTTTAAAGTCTATTTTATCAGAGATGAGAATTGCAACTCCTGCTTTTTTTTGCTTTCCATTAGCTTGGTAAATCTTCCTCCATCCCTTTATTTTGAGCCTTTGTGTATCCTTGCATGTGAGATGGGTTTCCTGTATACAGCACACTGATGGGTTTGGATTTTTATCCAATTTGCCAGTCTGTGTCTTTTGATTGGTGCATTTAGTCCATTTACATTTAGGGTTAATATTGTTATGTGTGAATTTGATACTGCCATTTTGATGCTAAGTGGCTGTTTTGCCTGTTTGTTGTGGATTCTTCATTATGTTGAAGCTCTTTAGCATTCAGTGTGATTTTGGAATGGCTGGTACTGGTTGATCCTTTCTATGTGTAGTGCTTCTTTTAGGAGCTCTTGTAAAGCAGGCCTGGTGGTGACAAAATCTCTGAGTACTTGCTTGTTCGCAAAGGATTTTATTCTTCCTTCACTTCTGAAGCTCAGTTTGGCTGGATATGAAATTCTTGGTTGAAAGTTCTTTTCTTTGAGGATGTTGAATATTGGCCCCCACTCTCTTCTGGCTTGTAGTGTTTCTGCCGAGAGATCTGCTGTGAGTCTGATGGGCTTCCCTTTGTGGGTGACCCGACCTTTCTCTCTGGCTGCCCTTAGTATTCTCTCCTTTATTTCAACCCTGTTGAATCTGACGATTATGTGCCTTGGGGTTGCTCTTCTTGCGGAATATCTTTGTGGTGTTCTCTGTATTTCCTGCAATTGAGTGTTGGCCTGTCTTGCTAGGTGGGGGAAATTTTCCTGGATGATGTCCTGAAGAGTATTTTCCAGCTTGGATTCATTCTCTTCGTCCCCTTCTGGTACACCTATCAAACGTAGGTTAGGTCTTTTCACATAGTCCCACCTTTCTTGGAGACTTCGTTCATTCCTTTTTGCGCTTTTTTCTCTGATCTTGGTTTCTCGTTTTATTTCATTGAGTTGGTCTTCGACTTCAGATATTCTTTCCTCTGCTTGGTCAATTCGGCTATTGAAACTTGTGTTTGCTTCGCGAAGTTCTTGTATTGTGTTTTTCAGCTCCTTTAATTCATTCATATTCCTCTCTAAGTTATCCATTCTTGTTATCATTTCCTTGAATCTTTTTTCAAATCTTTTTTCAAGGTTCTTAGTTTCTTTGCATTGATTTAATACATGATGTTTTAGCTCACAAAAGTTTCTCATTATCCATCTTCTGAAGTCTAATTCCGTCATTTCGTCACAGTCATTCTCCATCCAGCTTTGCTCCCTTGCTGGTGAGGAGTTTTGGTCCTTTCTAGGAGGCGAGGTGTTCTGGTTTTGGGTGTTTTCCTCCTTTTTGCACTGGTTTCTTCCCATCTTTGTGGATTTTTCCACTAGTCGTCTGCGTAGTTGCTGACTTTTCGATTGGGTCTCTGAGTGGACACCCAGAATGTTGATGATGAAGTATTTCTGTTGCTTGGTTTTCCTTCTACCAGTCTAGCCCCTTCACTGTACGACTGCTGAGATCCGCTCCAGACCCTGCTTGTCTGGGGTGCACCTCTAGCAGCTGTGGCACAGCGAGGGATGCTACCAGTTTCTTTTTCTGCTATCTTTGTCCCAGGATGATGCCTGCCTAATGTCAGTCTTTTGGATATAGAGGGGTCAGGGAGCTGCTTGAGGAGACAGTTTGTACTTTATAGGGGTTTAATTGCTGAGCTGTGCGCTCTGTTGTTCCTTCAGGGCTGTTAGGCTGCTATGTTTGATTCTGCTGCAACAGAGCTCATTAAAAAAAACCCCTTTTTTTTTCCCTCAAATGCTCTGTGTTGAGGGGTTTGGGCTTTATTTTTGGATGTTCGATGAGGTGTCCTGCCCAGCTAGAAGGCAGACTAGCCACTGTTTGGCTGCCGAGGCTCCGCCCTGCTGTTGTGTGATTCGCCCTGTTCCTACAGGCTCTGCTGTGGTCTCTGCCATGCCCTGCGGCGGAGTCTCTTTGTTGTAGCGTGTTGCCTCAGCAACGGCAGGCTGCGTCAGCAGTGGGCGTGTATCTCAGTAGGGACGGGTTGCCTTGGCAACGGCTGGCTGTGTCAGCAGTGGGCGTGTATCTCAGTTGGGGCGGGTTGCCTCGGCAACCGCTGGCTGCATCAGCAGTGGGCGTGTATCTCAGTTGGGGCGGGTTGCCTCGGTAGTGGTGGACGCCCCTCCCCCACAGAGCTTCTCGGGCCGTCTGCTCGGGATAGTTTGAAATCGCAGTTTTGTTCGTCCCACTGGGTATCCCAAACGATCTGTCCCTACAATCCCCTGGGCTGGGCTTCTGTCCAAGTCTCGTTCAGTCTCAAGTCCAGCCCTCTCAAGTCTCAGGTTGCCGGTTCAACAGGGCACCCGGACAAGCACGCCCTGTGGGGATTGCTGGGTAGGGCCGGCTGCCGCCGCCCTGGCTGCCGGCTTCGCCAGGCAGACCTACTGCCTGGCGTCCCATGTCTTTTTTATACTTGGGAGTTTCCCCGTTCTGTGGGCAACAAAGATCAGTCTGGAAATGCCACTCTGACTCACCGTTTGCAGATTCAACGCGAGCTCCAATCCTGGGTTGTTCTCACAGCGCCATCTTGAGTCCTTCCGTGAAAGGGCTTTAAAGTCAGAATCATAATTAGTTTTTAAATTTCCCTTCATCAATAGGTTTTATCAGGATTCTGTTACCTATATAAACTGATTTTGAAAATAACTGGCTGTGTTCCGTGTGGAAAGATGAGACATGCAGAAGGATGTTGATTATATTTAAAATATAAAGTAATCCATTTGTAATAATACAATTATTGCATACATGAGCATCCGTGTAAATATACAAATTCTATAATTTGAAACATTTTGATATTGTAACTCCTCTAGAATGTCTACATTTTACTAGTTTGCACTATTTTATTACTAATAACAATATGGGATTGTGAAAGTTTTTGAACAATTTCTAGTTTTTAGGCAGTACCCTAAGCATCTTCTAGGTTACCAGCTAGAGTTATTTTTCATTTTTAAAATTCTTTCACAAACATTATATTTGAAATTATTTAATTTAGATTTATTGTGATGTTAAATATTTTTGTGATCTTGTTCCATATTTCAAGTGAAAAGGAAATTGATGTATTATTATTGTAGTGTAACTAAAAGCATTTATTTGACATGGAATTCTTGAATTATATTAATGATAATGTGACAGTTCATTGTTTTTTTCACTTTGACATCACTTACATCATCTAAGACTCTCCATCTTTTCCTAAACTCTGAAAAAACTTCAGAATTAAAAATTCACAAAGTGCTGTACTCAATACCTTTTTAGAAGAAACTTTCTGGATATATATTTTCAAGTATATTTCATCTTTATTAGTTTGTTTTTATTTTCTTTCTTGAATCAGTTGTGAAAATATTCCATATATTTATTTATTTATTTATAATTTTATTATTATATTTTAATTTCTGGGATACATGTGCAGAATATGCAAGTTTTTTACATAGGCATACATGTGCCATGGGTGTATACCTATGTGAAAAACTTGGTATACTCCCATGGCATGTGTATACCTATGTATATATGTAGGTGTATTGATGGGTGGTTTGCTGCACCCATCAATCCATTATCTACATTACATATTTCTCCTAATGCTATCCCTCACTTAACCTAGCCCCCGACACTCTTATAGGCCCCAGCATGTGATGTTCCCCTCCCTGTGTCCATGTGCTCTTGCTGTTCAACTCCCGCTTATGAGTGAGGACATCTAGTGTTTTTTTTCTGTTCTTATGTTAGTTTGCTGAGAATGATGGTTTCTCAGCATCAGCTTTGTCCATGTCCTGCTTCATCAATTGGTTTTCTATGGATTCTGTTACCTATATAAACTGATTTTAAAAATAACTGGTTATGTTCCATGTGAAAAGATGAGATATGAACTCATCCTTTTTATGGCTGCATAGTATTCCACAGAATATATGTGCTACATTTTCTTTATCAGTCTATCATTGGTGGGCATTTGGGTTGGTTTCAAGTCTTTGTATTTAAATATTCATATTAATGTTCATAAAGTATATATATTTTAAAATTTAAATTTTTCTTCATAATTTAATTATTATCCTGTGTCTTTAGTATAACTAAGTAATCTTTATTGCTCTCTTGTTTTCAGAAGATGTGTTTCTACACTTGTTTTCAGAAGATGTGTTTATTTCTAATTTTTAAAATATATCTGTGTTAATTTTATTGCTTTCTCTTGTTTCTAACTCAAATAATTTATCTTTCAATTTTAATAATTTTTTTCTTAAGTGTATTACTTTTTAAAAAACACCATATTGATTTGAATTGATGACTGAATGAATGAATCACCTGTCATACTAATTTACTTAGTCTAATTTAGATTTCTTGGAATATTTATCACATTTATATAATTATTCATAGAATGTTTACCAACATCACTGGACCTTTAATTCACACACACACACACACACACACACACACACATATATGTTACATTGCTATAGTTTGCATACATTTATAGTTGGGATATATCCTAACTATAAATTACACATAAATATCTCATTCACCATTATGTTCCCCTTGCCTAGCAGAATGTCTGGTATGTAAAACTTATCTGATAAAAATTAGTTAAAATGGATTGACTCTATTTACTAGTCATATATATTTGCATATTTTCCTCCTACTAAGTTAATTTAACTCCATAGTTAAAAAGTTTCTTTATTATTCTTCCATTAGCATTTGAACTAATTTATCCTTTTCAGTATAATTCTAAATGACATACAATTATAAATGACTAATTGTTTTACTATAAATTATCTTCTTTTAATAGCTTTTGTCTTTCTGGTAGCAGTAAACCCCATCTGATGCCAATTCCCCATCATAATAAGGGAATGTAATCAAGGGATCTTTTCTAATAATGTGAATAGGTGTGCAGAGACTAACAGAGGTGGTATAGCAGGTGTTTTCTTTTTATGGCAGTGATCTTGTGCTCTGTATCCCAAGGGTAAAAGCTCATGCACTCTTAGCAACAAGGACATTGTGATAACATGTCCCAGATATTTCTTCATTTATTTATGAATTATCTACATTTTATTCTGAAAATATACAGGTGTTAAAATTTTGTAAAACAAATATATTTTTTGTTACTATGTAATCACTAACTAAGAACAAAAATATTTACTTGGCCATTTTGTTCTCTTGGGAACTTCAGTACTTGCTGATCATTAGGGTTACCCTGATTTTTGTCTTTCTTGAGTACAGACTTTGGGGTAGTCCTTTATTTGTTAGTCCCCTTATTTTATAAATAAGTGTTGTTTTCTTAATTAGTATCAGTTACAGTTTCTTACAACTGAAAAAATAATAAGAAATACAAAATAACTAAAATTAGTATTAAAGTATAGATAAGATATCCTCAAGGGCATGTGTGGTATTGGGCCAACATGGAGAAAAAGCCAGAGATTCTACTAACCATCACAGGTACAATCAAATAGTTCGAGGATTGTTGAGAACACTGGAAGGGTACTTCGTTCTACGTCTATTAGTCTATTTGAGGAAGGGATTGCATGACTCTACTGGCATTCACCAAATGCTCATGCACTCCCATGGCATTCCATCATGAGTTGCTTCTTGTTACAAACTTCACTTAAAGTAAACTTAAAAAATAAAATTAAAACTTTAAAAAGGAATAAAACATGATTGTGTCTTTCTTTTTCTTCCCAGCAATATAGTTTGTTAACTTGGCTCTATGGGAAATAATTTATGTTTATTTTTTCAAAATTATCTAATTTTTCAAGGGATTGTACTGTAAAATTGATCCAGCTCTATCAATTGTCTCAGTGCCTTATATCAGATTTATTTACTTTATATCTATTTATAAACAAGACCAATTTACTACCTGCAAAAATCCATGCATAAATGTGGCTTGAGGTGCTGTGATTTTTGTTTTAAATAATTTCCAAATGTAATCTAAATCTCTGATACAATTCATCTTCACCTTCTTTTCTGTTAAAAAAAGAACCATGCTGCTCTTTGTTGAAATAGACTAGCATGCACATCAATCACCATTTTTAATCATTTCATAATTCTGTTATTCTAATAATTATAAATTATATTTTCTCTTTGCAGATGATTAGATTATGTTTGAGGTTCTTTAAAGCAATGTAACATTAGTGGTTAATATATTTCAGAGGCTCCACTGAGTTCTTAGAAATCTGTTTTCTCTGAAGTTTAAACAATGAGATAGATTACAATTTATTGTGATTTCTGTTGCTACAGGTTCTAAAATGAGACAAAACTATAGACCTTTGTTGTTTTCAGGATCAATCATTCGCATAATTACATAAATTATAACTTGAGTCTTGCTTATTTCAATTTTGTATGTTTCACACACCTCACCCTTGTTCTTTACTGTTGTAATGCTGGTGTTCCTGATACCAGCTTAGCTTTGTCACTGGATAACAGCATTTGTATTTGCTCCCCATCAAGTTAATTTTCTCTCCTATAATCCTAAATCTTCAGGAAAATGAAACAAAGTGTACCCACTTTTCAGAATGAGCTCATTTCATACTGTTTGGCTTTTTCTAATTTGAATTAGTCACAGTTTTATGAAGACTCTAAAATCTCTTTGTTTCACACACTATATTATCTTTTATGATATTAAAATAAAATTTCAGAAATGTTTTACTCTCATGACTAAGATATATTTAAATGTTGTGAGGTTAAAACAAATCATTGTCCAAAGATATGAATGTCCATTACCTCTGCTGTATATTACACATAAGACAAGAGTGTCCTATTGCCAGTTTGCTTCTTTATTACTATTATTTTTACTAATAACTCCTAAAGATCACAAGCCAGACATGTGCATTGTTCTTTATAAAGCAAATAGTCTTATTTCTTAGTCTTTTTCACATTTGATTATACTCTGTCAGCCCTTTTCTTAAATTTTGTTTCTGTTTCTTGCATAGTAAATATACATTTTGGAAGACTTGAAAATAAACTCAGGTGAATACAATGTAAGTTGAATTTAATCTTTAAAGTTTTAAATAATACATAATGGTCTTTTAGATTATTAAAACATAACACTTTCCAATTGTTTCTGATCACTTTTGGTAAAATAAAATATCATTTGAGAATGTTACTTCTAAGGAAAAGGTAGGAAGAAAAGTGATTTTTTTCAATTAATATCTTAGTTTATGCACACTAACAATGCAAAATTTTCTTATATAATTTAACTCCCATTAAAATATTATCAGAATCTTTCAAATAATCATAAATACAAAATAACAATTTGACAATGACTAGAATGAGGTATGTATTGCCATGTAAATCTAGTTATTTTCAGGAGGAAAATTACAATATGTAGTTGAAGAAATTGGAAAATACAAACAAAGCTGAAATGTCAATATATCAGTGTAAATTATAAAATATTTCTTACCCTAAAACATGTCTTAAAGTTTTAAAGTGTTTGCCCATAATAGTAAAGAAGAAAGATTCTTAAACCAAAATCTGTTTTTTGACTTACTTACTGCTATATACAGATTTGCTTTTAAGTTCACTTTTTGTCTAATAACTTTTGCTTGTTAAAATGTACACTTAAGAATCATACGGTTTTTTGAGACACATGGATGGAATTTCACAGTTGTTTGAGATGGTGCCATATCTTTAACTTTATGTAAAGAAAATATATTTGATTCTTTTCCTCCAATCCACAATTCTATGATTTTAATTGACCCAGAAACAGGTGTAATCTCTTTATTCAAATCATTCTGAAAAAAAATTGAATAATAGGGAAAATTTATATTATAAAAGTCGTCTAAATCTAATACTTTTTAAATCAGATAATTTTATAAAAAATCATTGCTAAAATAGAATAGAGAGGATCGTCCAAAAGCCTTAGGAATAAATTCCATTTGACCCAGCAATCCCATTACTGGGTATATATCCAAAGGACTATAAATCGTTCTACTATAAGGACACAGGCACATGAATGTTCATTGCAGCACTGTTTACAATAGCAAAGACCTGGAATCAACCCAAAGGCCCATCGATGATAGACTGGACAGGGAAAACGTGGCACATATACACCATGGAATATTATGCAGCAATCAAAAATGATGAGTTCGTGTCCTTTGTAGGGACATGGATGAACCTGGAGACCATCATTCTCAGCAAACTGATGCAAGAACAGAAAATGAAATACCTTATGTTCTCACTCATAGGCGGGTGTTGAACAATGAGAACGCATGGACACAGGGAGGGGAGCACTACACACTGGGGTCAGTTGGGGGAAATAGGGGAGGGAAAGTGAGGGGTGGGGAGTTGGTGAAAGATAACATGGGGAGAAATGGCAGATATAGGTGAAGGAGAGGAAGGCAGCAAATCACACTGCCACTTGTGTACCTATGTACATGTGTGTACCTATGCAGCTATCTTGCATGTTCTTCACATGTACCCCAAAACCTGAAATTCAATAAAAAAATAAAAAATAAAAAAAGGAATATGTTAAATATATTTAAACAGATAATGACTTTACTGATGTATTGTACTCTATTGCTAAGTTATTTTTGTGTAATGAGAAAGATTGCCAACAGAAATAGTGTTGACTTACCTGCGGTCACTGACTCAGTTTGCACCAATGCCAGACTCTAGCAGTTCTTATATTAAAAGAGCAGACACGGAAATGCCATTAAAAATTATGAACTGTTAAAATATGTATTAAGTAAGTTGGTAGAAATAATCACTCAGCAAAAAAAGAAGAGGTATGTGGTAATGTGAGGAGGGGATTATGTACGTATATAAATATATATTTTGCTTGCAGTTATTTATAAGAAAAGTGAAATACAATAAAGAAAATATCTATTATTACCTATTTATGCCTTTTGAAAGACTCTATATTTGAATTGCTGAAACTCTAATAATTTATTTTATCATCTATTACATCATTTTCTATCTTCCCTAAGGATAAATATGTTTATTTTCTAAATTATTTATGAGTATCTTGAATAACGGGGCTATATTCTCTTATTCTTTCATTATCTCAATTTACTTTGCACAATGCTTGATTATTTTTGGATGAATAGAGACATAGATAGATGACATAATAACTTAGATTTCTGTATTTTATATGCCATAATATCAATTCAGAAATCTTGTTTAGGTAAATACGTCAGATAAAAATATTCAACTGTAGGGAATAGCACATGAATTAAAAAAAGTAATTTATTGTGTTAAGATTGTTACAGATACCACTACTGTCTGCTGACATCATATCGTATACTCAAATAGTTCCATAACTGCAAGCATGAGAATATTTAGATTCCAAATCAAATTAGTTTAATTCAAAAACAAGAAGCACAGACATTTCCTTAGGTCTCTGTAAGTTGTTCATTAATTCACCATGCATTTTCTCAATGTATCCGAACAATGTTTATGTTTTATTTTGAGTCAGACTAAATTTAAATTTTTTGTGATATAGCAATGAATTTTTAAAAAGGTGTTTGCAAGTTACAAAAAGCAAAAACTGAGTTAACTAAAATTAACTCCAGATGGATTAAAGACTTACACATAAGACCTAACACCATTAAAACCCTAGAAGAAAACCTAGGCAAAACCATTCAGGACATAGGCATAGGCAAGGACTTCATGATTAAAACACCAAAAGAATTGGCAACAAAAGCCAAAATAGACAAATGAATGTGTTCTAATTAAACTCCAGAGCTTCTGCACAGCAAAAGAAACAATAATTAGAGTGAACTGGCAACCAACAGGATGGGAAAAAAATTTTGCAGTCTACCCATCTGACAAAGGACTAATATTCAGAATCTACAAAGAACTAAAACAGATTTACAAGAAAAAAACAAACCCATCCAAAAGTGGGCAAAGGATATGAACACTTTTCAAACGAAGATATATATGAGACCAACAAACATATGAAAAAATGCTCATCATCACTGTTTATTAGAGAAATGCAAATCAAAATCACATTGAGATACCACCTCATACCAGTTAGAATGGCAATCGTTAAAAAATCTGGAGACAACAGATGCTGGAGAGGATGTGGAGAACTAGGAACACTTTTACACTGTTGGTGGGAGTGTAAACTAGTTCAACAATTGGGGAAGACAGTGTGGCACTTCCTCAAGGACCTAGAAATAGAAATTCCATTTGACCCAGCAATCCCATTACTGGGTATATACCCAAAGGATTACAATTCATTTATAAAGACACATACACACGTATGTTCATAGCAGCACTGTTTATAATAGCAAAGACATGGAATCAACCCAAATGTCCATCGATGATAGACTGGACAAGGAAAAGGTGGCATATATGTACCATGTAATATTATGGAGCCATAAAAAATGATGAATTTGTGTCCTTTTTAGGGACATGGATGAAACTGGAAACCATAATTCTCAGGAAACTGACACAAGAACAGAAAATCAAACACTGCATGTTCTCACTCATAGGCGGGTGATGAACAATGAGAACACACGGACACAGGGAGAGGAGCATCACACACTGGGGTCTTTTGGGAGTGCCAAGGGAGGGACAGCACGACGGTGGGGAGGTCAGGTAGGGATAACATGGGGAGGAATGCCAGATGTAGGTGACTGGGGGGTTGGAGACAGCAAACCATATTGCCATATGTGCACCAATGCAACAATCCTGCATGATCTGCATATGTACCCCAGAACCTAAAGTACAATAAAAAATGATAAATAATAGATTTAGAAAAGGTATTTTGGAATAGCTATTTGAAAACCCACATAAAGAAAATAAATATTTACAGAGTTTACAAATGGTCTTTATATTTCATTGAGTGTAGTGTGGCCTTATATGTGTGTAGAAGAGAATGATGAGTTTTGGTAGACCATTATGGCTTTGTACCCCAAAACATGGTGGCCAGAGCTATACTACTACCACTCTCCACACACACACACACACAAACACACACACAGCTATAAATATATACATACACATATATGTACACACTGTTTCCAACTATATAAAGATATATATTATATATCTTTCATATGAAATACATATATATCTATATGTATGTATGTCATTCATATGAAGTATATATGCATATGTCTAGTGTGTACACACTATTTGCTATTACACATATGTGTACACATGTGTACACACATGTACACACAGGTATAGTGTGCCTGTGTATGATGGTAGCATAAATTATATTCACATTCAGCTCTGAAGTACAAGAGAATGAAGCTACTTTTTAAAATTTATAATTGATTCATTCTTCTTCAAAAGTTGTAAAGAGCTGGATTATGGTTTCATTCAATGTAGTTTATCCAATGTAATTATGTTTATAACCCTATAAGCAACACTCAGTCCTTCTGGGTAAAAATGCTCATTTCCCCTGAGTTTCTTCTACATTGCTGTTTACAGCTCTACTTCATGGAGCCTGATGGTTTCTAGGTAACGGGGGAGATTAGGACTCATATTTTCTCATGATCCTTTTCTGGCTCTATGTGGTACCATTTGGTTCTACATGGTCTGTCTTCCAAATCCTCTGTTTTTCTGGTACTGACCAGTGTGACAGCAACAGACCAAGTTAAGCCGGTGTGAACCATGACCTGTGATTACTCAGTGTGGTTAGAGCCCATTCATGCTTCCTGGTTGTTGTAGCTTACTTTTCTTAGAGTAGGACAACTGTGCCCTGTATATTGGCTCTATCGTCACCCTGTTGCCTTTGCTGAGTGCTGCTTCTGTATCTCCCAGTATACTCTGAACTACTACCCAACAAGACTTTCATCTGTTTTGGTGATCCACACAAAACACAGAGAAAGAGAGAAGTTGAGGAAAGCTAAATTTCAAGGCCTCTTTCAAACAGCATATCCCAAGCTGTGCTGCCAATTTTCATTGATATAACTGGCACCTTATTTTGGCTGGATATTTCAAGTAGTCAAGTAAAATTTAGTTGATTAATTTGACAGATTTTGAAGATTTCCATTTATTAAATTTTAAAAATATAATTGCATATTATATGTGTGTATATCTCTCTATACATACTTTTCCAAATTAGTTTTCTTTGTACAAATAGCCAAAAAAAAGTGAGAAAAATTAAGGTAAGGAAGAAATAATAAAATGAAAAAAAAATACTTTAAAACATACAGAGACAATTTCTAAAAGTCTATATTTAAAATGGTACTTTCTCTTTAATTAACACTAAAAGCATTCAGACAGTCTAATGCCCTAAAAAAAATGTTAGTGGATCATAATGTTAATCTATTTAATTGGGCTTACAATAATAATTTAAAATACTTGCTATGTTACCTTTCTGTCTCTAGGTCCACTTAGGAGGGTAGTAATCTCCTGATCCATTTACTATATTTTAGAAAGAAGGTAATTTGAAAGTTTACACAGAATAGTTGTTTTGAATGTATTCATTCATTCTAAAGGAAGATTTAAAGAAGCACGTAACTGAATCTGTGTTTATCAGAATACAGCAAGTAAAACCACAGGCTTTGTCAACGTGCACTGAAACTTGCCTTCTAGCAAGACAAGGAATCAGTGTTCCAGATGAACACTGCTGATCATCAAGTCAAACTCCTCATCAACGAAATAAATCCAAATGAAAGCTTATGTGACTTTTGGAATCAGTGTTTGAGTAGAAAATATTCTGAAAGCTGCGAAAGACATAAAACCTAAATGAAGAGATGCAGAGTTCCATATTTAGCAAATTCATTTCATTCTAAATTTATACTCTACTGACTGTAAAATAAATCAGACACTAGAAAATTGCACATCTTATTAAATAAACCAAAGAAAAACAAACACACATAATTTCTAGAAGAATATATACATCAAGGACACTTTAGAAGAGAAAAATCATATTTGCTAGTGATAAATACATTATAAACTGCCAATTGAGATATAATAAACTATAATTTCTAGACAAACTCTATTATATTCCATGTGTTTTACTGACAAGATATGAAAATGAACACAATTTTAATCTGGTGGTCAGATATCAGTTCGTTCTACTGAAACAGAGCAAGCAAAGATGTAGGAACAAGTAGCTATTGTGGGCAAGGGATAGTCTTAAGAAGTCAGAGTAAAAGAAATGGGAAACTGAGATAGGGATGTAGAGGAAGCCCAACTGGCATTACATTTCCAGATGGTTATCAGAAAGAGGTCAGTCCTGCTGGGGAATCTCTGAAGAATGACATGGAACGCAACTCAGAATTGTCCTTCTGAGAGACTGGAGACTGGAGCATCTATTCACTGATTACCATTCTCTATTAATGAGGGTCATTCCCATGAGCATCAACTTCCCTGCACTTTAAGGATATACTTTCTTTGAGTAAGTTCTTAGGGTGTCAGAGAACACCCGAGGCAGAAAGCTGAAATGTTGGAAAATATCTATGTAATTAGGCAGTGTCCGTCATAGCTAATGCTGATGTTAAAAGCTGAGCCTTGTGGTTGAGACTTTGGACATCACTCATGCCTATCACACATAATCCTACAATCTTCCCTTCCACTCATCAGACATAACATTGTATATTTGGATGTTTACATGAAGGCAATAAAATAGTAGGGAACGGTAGAAGATTAAGATCATTTGGAAGCCTTTCTTACCTTGCCAGTATCTGAAATGAATAATGCTAAAACTGGATTATCAGGAAAACCATAACTTGTGGAATATATTTGCAAACAGCACTTTGGGTTCTAATATTCTCCTACAAGCAGCATGTACAAATGAACATGCTATATAGATATGATGTTGACTGCTATGACTGAATAATTTAGAAAAATCAAAAATTTATACAGTAATTAGGAGAGTAAAGGCACTTTCTACCTATCAGGAAAATCATATTTTATCATGACATAAAGCATTAAAAATAAATGTTTTCATGTAAATGCTAAAAATCTTGTCCTAAAAGGAAACAAATAAATACTTGGTATGTACTCATTTCCAATTTGAGTTTTGTAAATACTTGCTAGATAAAAAACATTTTAAATATTTAAAAAATGCAAATAATGAATTGTATTTGAATATAGTAGAATAATTATTTGAAATATTATGTTTTTTATTTAATATCCATTGCCTTATAGTTTCTGTTCTCTCTCTCTCTTTCTCTCTCTCCCTCTCTCTCTCTGTGTGTGTGTGTGTGTGTGTGTGTGTGTCTGTGTGTGTCAAATATCATTGTATGACTTGCTGATACTCAGCCTCAAAAAAATGATACACCAAGACTATGGCACTTTGACAGGTAAGTGTTTTGAATTAAAGGAAATAAAATAGCCATTAGAAATAAAGCTCAAAACCAAGGTCGATCTCAGACCCTCCCTACCACCTTTTCCTTTGATTTTTTTTTTTTTTAATTTCCTTAAGCATCACAATACTGAGAGGCATCCTCTCTGGAATTTCCTTGTTTGACTAGGGAAGATATTCTCCAAGAGAAATGCTATTGTTTTAAGAACCTCTCTAAAGGGTCTCATCAAATAACCCAGGATTTAAACACAGGTGAAGGGAAAAAACTAGGAGTGATTACCATGCCTATACAAGTTTTTATTTTTTCTTCTGAGGGCACATCCTAGAGAATTCCCTGGAGACTTTACCTGCATAAGATGAATTGTGTTCACAGTGAAGTTCAGCCCTTTACTTTCCTACCACCTTTGAGGGAGCTCAGAGAGACTTTGATTCAGGGTCCTTTGGACTCATTCATTTTCCCTGAAAATTATATATTCCTACACCTCCATCTCTGGCTCCCTGTGAAGGGGGACATAGAAGCATCTGGACTACAGTGGGTTAAGTCATTCTGTAATTCTTTGTGCTTATGCACATTAAATACATATTTAATGTTTTTTTCCTCCTGTTTATCTACAGTGAGCCTTCAAAGGGCAAAGGAGAAATTCTGTTTTTGACCCCATGCCAAAATAAATAAATAAATATGTATACTTATCTCTCTCCCTCTCTCTCTCTATTTATATGTTGCATATATACACAATACATATATACACACACACATATGTATATATAATCAATATATATGTTTTCATTTGGTTGTTTTTCAAATAAAGCAAATAAAATATTTGGGGAGTGGGAACACTTGTTAATCAAATTATTGTCCCCATCAAGTAAACAGTTAAGTATGTAATGTGACTTCAGAGAAAGTCTTAGAATTCCCATCTAGAAATAATTTTCTTCCAATTTCCATAGCGCATGAATTCTATTGATAAGACTCCAGGTTTTATTTTAACTGTGAGTATCACAGGAAGAGCGAAGTGTTAAACCTTTAGAACTGAATATGCAGCTTATAGTGCATCAATTTAATGCAATGAGCTCAATGAATTTCAGGCCTTGGCATAGTTGAAGATTAAAATAAGCGTAGATGAGACACCTCTGAAAGAAAAATATACGGGATTCATATAAATGACATTTTGTGTATGATTATCTGAGTAGTCAGTAGGGAAAATAAGAGTTCCAAACCAAGATAACTGTGTTCCATGGAAAGTATTACAGATCACTACATGCAACAAATGAAACCAGTGAGAATATTTCATAGGAAATACGATGAAATATTAATTTGGCAAAAGGAACAGAGTAGATAATAAAATAGAACATATGAATGCAAAATGATGGAGATGAAAGTAAGCATTAAGTGCAGTCAAGTTGTTAGGCAAAGGAGTTGAAAGAAAGAGAAAGATAAAGGGAATTTTCACATGGGGCGGGCCTGGTGAAAGATTATCTCATGGACAACGGCTTAAACAAAGCCGAGTTTTTCATTGGCAGATCTTGATCTCTTAAGAATCCTAATGGTATTTATTTTCTGTGTCATATATTTTGCCATTAAAGATTACATTACCTGTACTTTAAATTATTTCATAAATACATGTCTTCTTTTCCAAAGCAGAAGGCTATTGTTTTTTAAGAGTGCTCAGGAAGTATTTCAATGCTTTTCTACGTGATAAGATGCAAGTCTAAATCTACAGATGTCATCGCTATACATTATGTACAAAGCATGCCTTCTTGCTGTCCCTCAAAGAGAATCAGGAGTTAGCAGGAGAGTTAATTCTGATAACATCATTTGAGAACCTGAATGAAGTTATATTTGAAGATCACACTACGCTTTGTCTTTTTAGGTATGTGAGTTAATAGTATTTTTATTGTATAACAAGAGTGTCGGTAAATCAGTGTTAAAAAATAATAATATTTATTAAATGTGTTTAGATATTTGAATTTCATAACCTTTTTTATGTATATTTTAACTAGTGACAGACTTATTTTACATTCTGATTTAATTTTCCATCGCTTTTTACTGTTTGGTCATGTCTGTTTTATAAGACATTCAGAAATAATTTTAATATAAAGGAAGCATAATTACTATCTGACAAACATAAGATTAATTAATCCTGCTCCCCAAAATAAGGAAAACTAATCATCATTAAAGCTAAGACAAATGAATATCTGATATCATTTTAGAAGTGTGAATTAGATGATTTGGTGCCAACACTCTCCTTGGATTATGGCTCAGGTTTGAAATGTCAGCAGGGGTTTATCCACTTTGTCTGGGTTACTTGCTGCGATTAAATTCCTTCTCTCTGTAGGCATCTTTAATATTCACTAGGCTAACTCCAGTTCCTTGCATTCTAAAACAATGGGAATAGTGAAATGCTAGACCATCCAGCTGGAGATTACTGAACATGTTCTACGTGTATTTCTCTAAAGAATCTAAGGAAACAAAACATGAATTAATAACATGGCTTTTAAAAACAGGTGGCTATATTTTTTTAAATAAACATTTTGAAAATATAATGTCTACATATTTTTGGTTAAAAACATATGATCACATGACTTTCTTTTATTCATTGGCCATTCCATTCAAGGTCAAATATAATTTTGAATAATCCATAACTAATCACATCAAGAATAGGTCATGAAAAATAGTTATGGTTAAGTTCACTATAAAAAGATTTGCATTTCTATTTTTAAACAAAAATCCTTGTTAAATAAGTGCTTGAAGACAATAAAAGGAGCCAAATTAGTGTAATTAGCACATAATTCATATTATAAAGCTTGTCAAATTACAGTATTATGCTATTATTTATAAAAGGTTAGCAGAGCTACAAAAGCAAGCAGTCATAAATTTCAGAAAACAAGCTTCCATGAAAGACATGTCTAGCATCTTGCTCGTTTCCTGTGTTTGCATAAGCAGAGCATAGTGTATTACAATTACAAATGCAATAGTGGGTAGGAAAGTAACTGTGTTAGTTCATTTCTCTACACATTCAATCATTCATTCAATTTAGATTCTTAAAGATCAACAATACTGCTTTCAGAAAGAAATAGAAATTAATACTGAGCATATAGGCATTGGAGGGACATAAAATGTCATTAAAGATTAGGTAAGATATGTATCTTTTCACTTTAGAGGTCTGTCATAGTTACCCTTAATATTGAAGACCTCAGGACTCTACCAGCTATGATTCATTAACCTCATTTTCTATCAAGTATAATAAATCACCTTAAATTCAAGTAGAGTCTTGAATAGTATGTTTTATCATAGAACTCCATAAATCATGCTCTGAGTGGAGGGCCCTTATCCTTGTTCACCAAAACATGCAAAGCAAAGCTTAGTGTACTTTCCAAGAGAAATCCTGAAATTCCCCAACTATAAACCAATTTTTTGTTTAAAAGGCTTTCAAATATAACCTCAGATCATTTTCAATTCAAAACTAGAAATAGAAGAAAAGCTGGAGCAAGTTGAGTAAATTCAACCTTCTAGCAATTATCCCCTGATGGAACCCAAAATTGCACAAATATTTACAAAGAAAGCACTCTTATAACCGAAAAGTAATGTGAGCAATCACAGTACCTGATTTTAAGATATTAACAAAGAAAGAGGCATTGCAGAAGGTAAGAAGGACAGCCATGCATTACCTGCACCATTCCTGCCCAAACTCCAATCAGTATAGCAGAGAGAAAAAACCTATGCTTGGAAGAAGGAGAGCAAAATGAGTATGGAAATTTGCACTGAAACTCAGTGTTTCCCTGTCACTGTTACCACACCAGGAAGAATTTTGCTGGTGCCTACAGAGGGAGCAGTTAAACCACCACTGAACCAGAGGAGAATCCTTTACCTTAGCTGGAGGAACCTGAATCTCAGCTGTCTTCATCACTGATGAACAAAAGATGTCTAGGGCCACAAATAAATTTGAGTAGAAAGACACAGAGATTGCAGTCCTTGGGCAGGCCTTGGCACTGTGCTTGTCTTGTAGGCAGTGGGCTTAGGGTGCAACCCAGTTTGACACCAACCTTGGCAGTGTCTACACCACTGACACCAGGGCTATGAGACGTGCCTGCATTACCCTTCCCCCAATCCAGGCAGTGCAGAGAGGCACTTGTTCTGCCTAGAGGAAGGAGAAGGAAGAGGACTTTGTCTTTCAACTTGGATACCAGCTCAGTCACAGTAAAATAAAGCACCAGGCAGATCGCTGAAGCCCCCAATTCCAGGCATTTGCTCCCAGAAGGTGTTTCTAGACCCAACTTGAGCCAGAAGAGGATCTGTTGTGCTGGTGAGATGGAAACAGTCACAGCAGGATTTACCACCTGCTGACTAAAATAGCCATAGGCCTGTAGTAGACATCAGTGAAAGCCAGGAAGCAGCACACAGAGGCCTTGGGTGAGCCCTAGTACTGCGCTGGTCTGAAAGGCTGTGGGCTTCAAATGCAACCCATCATGTTGCCAGCTGTGGTGGTCACGGCAGTGCCTACATTACCCCTCCCCCAACTCCAGGTGGCACAATGTAGGGAGAGACTTATTCTGCTTAAGAGAAAGTGAGGAAAGGGAGTAAGAAATTTTACTTGGGAATCCAAATAACTTCCCCTTATCTTTCCCAAGTTTACCAGCACTGTGTATCTGGAAGTCTGAAAGAGTGGCAACATTTCTGGGCTTAGGATAGTTGATAGTTATTCCATTGAGGTTCCCAATACTAAAAATGGTAGTAGCAGTGCTAAGAGTTTTGAGTATCAAACTCAAATCCCTTTCAATTCTTGGGAAGTCCTCTCAAGAAATATGAGTACAAATAAGACCAGAGTGCAAAGATTGAACAAATACCTTTCAATTAATGGCCAGACACTGGAAAACATCCACAACCATTAAGAACATCCCAGAAAACGGCCGGGTGCGGTGGCTCAAGCCTGTAATCCCAGCACTTTGGGAGGCCGAGGCGGGTGGATCACGAGGTCAACAGATCGAGACCATCTTGGTCAACATGGTAAAACCCCGTCTCTACTAAAATTACAAAAAATTAGCTGGGCACGGTGGCGCGTGCCTGTAATCCCAGCTACTCAGGAGGCTGAGGCAGGAGAATTGCCTGAACCCAGGAGGCGGAGGTTGCGGTGAGCCGAGATCGCGCCATTGCACTCCAGCCTGGGTAACAAGAGCAAAACTCCATCTCAAAAAAAAAAAAAAAAAAAAAAAAAGCACATCCCAGAAAACTTGACCTCATCAATAAGACTAAACAAGGCATCAATAACAAATTGTAGTGTGATGAAGATATGTGACCTTTTCAACAAATAATTCAAAATAGTTGTCTTAAGGAAGTTCAACAAATCTCAAAATAACACAGAGAAAAAACTCAGAATTCTATCAGAGAAGTTTAACACAAAGAGATTGAAATAATAAAAAAAAGGCAGAAATTCTGAAGTTGAAAAATTTAATTGTGTCAGACTCTCTCAACAGCGGAATTGATTAAGCAGAAGAAAGTATTAGTATGCTCTACAATACCTACATAAATATACATAGTGAGAGGGAGAAAAAGAAAATAAATGAATAAAGCATGCTCACAAGATCTACAAAATAGTTTCAAAAAAGCCAATCTAAGAGTTATTTGCCTTAAATTAGAGATAGAGAAAGAAATTGGGTACAAAGTTTGTTCAAAGAAATAACAGAAAACTTACCAAACCTACAGAAAGATATAAATATCTAAGTACAAGAAATTCAATGAACACCAAGAAGATTCAACCCAAATATAACTACCTCAAGGCATATAATAATCCAACTCTCAAAGGTCATGTACAAAAAAAGCATCATAAAAGAAGAAAACCAAAATAAGAAAATTACATATAAAGGAGAGCTTTTATATGTCTGGCCTCAAATTTCTCAATATAAACCTTACTGGCTACAAGAAATGGAATGACATATTCAAAGTATTGAAGAAAAAATAAAAGGTTTTCTATATTATATTCACCAAAGTTATGATTCAAACATGAGGGAGAAATAAAGATATTCTCAAACAAAAGTTGAGGGATTTAATCAACACAAGAACTGAATTACAAGAAATACTAAAGTGAGGTTTTCAATCTGAAAGAAAAGGTAGGTAATGAGCAATAAAAAATTATTTAAATGTAAGGAACTCATTGGTAAAGTAGCTACACAGACAAATACAGAACACTCAAACACTACATTATGATATCACATTACTAATATTGTTAGTACAAAGACTAAAAGGAAAATCTATAACAAATAATAACTACAAGAAATTTTTAAGATATAGACAATGTGTAAATAGAGACAACCACCAGTCAATTAATGAAAAGGATGGAGTTTAGGGGTAGTTTTTGTTTGTTTGTTTTTTATTTCCTTGTTTTTGTCTTTCCATTGTGACCAAATGTAACTTGTCATCTGTTTAAAATGCTTAGTTATAAGATGTTACACATAAGCCTCATAGCAACCACAAAGCAAAATGTTATAATATATGCACACACGCATACACACACAAGCAAAAATTTAAAACGCACTAATAAAGAAAATCACTTATACATAAATAAATATAGGAAGAAAGGACTAACAAAACAACCAGAAAACAAATTTAAAAATGGCAACAATAAATTCTTACCTGTGAATAATTACATTTAATGTAAATGAACTAATCTCTCTACTCAAAAAGACATGGAATGTTTGATTGGATTTTTTTAAAAAACACTCAACTTTATGCAGCTTACAAGAAACTCACTTTACCTATTGATATAGTTTGAATATTTGTCCCCTCCCAAATCTCATGTCAAAATGTAATCCCCACTTCCGGGGTGGGACTTGGTGGAAGGTGATTGTATTATGGGGGCAGATTTATCATGAATAGCTTAGCACCATTGCACTTGCTGCTGTCCTTGTGAGAGTGAGTGAGTTCTGATGAGATCTGCTCATGTAAAAATGTGTGGAACCTCTCTCTTTCTTGCTCCTGCTTTTGTCATGTGACATGCCTGCTTCCCCTTTGCCTTCTGCCACGATTGTAAGCTTTCTGAAGCCTCCCCAGAAACAAACAAGATGTTGGCACCATGCTTTCTGTAAAGCCTGAATGATGTGATTTGGATTTGTGTCCCACCCAAATCTTAGTCCAATTGTAATCCCCAGTGTTGAAGGAGGAACCTGGTGAAAGGAAACTGGATCATGGGGGTAGATTTTCCCCTTCCTGTTCTCATGAGAGTGAGTGATTTCTCCTGATATCTGGTTGTTTAACTGTATGTAGCACCTCCCTTTTCTCTCTCTTTTTCTCCTGCTCCTGCCATGTTTCACATGCCTGTTTCCCTTTCACCTTCTGCCATGACTGAAAGTTTCCTGAGGTCTTCCCAGTCATTCAGCCTGCAATTTTGAACCAGTTAAACCTCTTTATTTTTTTCAATAAATTACCCAGTCTCAAGTATTTCTTCATAGCAATGCAAAAATAAACTAATACAGAAAATTGGCCCCAGAAGAGTGGGGCATTGCTATAAAGATATCTGAAAATGTGGAGGCAACTTTGGAACTGGGTAACAGGGAGAGGTTGGGATGATTTGGAAGGCTCAGAAGAAGAGAGAAATATAAGGGAAAATTTGAAATGTACTAATACAATTACATAGTATGAACTTATATTTGGCTTCTTGTTCTTAATATTATTATTCTGACATTAATCTATTCTATGATGTTAAGAATGGCAATGGATTATTCATTTGTGTCGTTTATTTGTCCATTTTACTGCAGATGAGCATTTCAGTTATTTCAGTTTCCGCCTATAATGGATAATGCTTCAGTTAACATATTTAACCTGTTTTTGAGGCATACTGGATATATTTCTATTGTTTATTTTCCTAGGGAGTTATTAGGCCATAGGTTTCTATATATTTATCCTTAATAGATAATGCCATATAGTTTCCCAGAATGGTTCTAATAGCATGCACTCTTTCCAGTACTGCGTGAGAGTTTCAGTTGCTCCTTATTACCACTTGATGTTTTACAATTTTACATCTTGCATTAGTAATGATTTAAGTAGTGGACTCTCATTACCCCACTATGTAATGATGTTGAGCACCTTTATACAATTTTTAGTCACTCAGTAGTCTTCTTATTAAAGACTCCTATTTTTACATACATTTAACAAAAACTTGGATTATTTCCTCATTGATTTCTAAGATTATATATTACATCAGGAATTGATTTTATTTATTTAGTGATATAGGAACTTATAACATAATGTGGTAACATATTCTCAGGTAAACAAACCAGCACCTTTCTTAATTGCTTGCCAAGAAATATGCATGAACCTCTTTCTATGATTCTAGAGAATATGTGAAAAGAAGAGCAGAGTAGCTTCTTCAGGAAGCATTTCTGCTCCTTTTTGACATTCTAAAAAGAGAATTGATGTTTTCTCTTTCATAGTGTGAAATATGCCCTGGATTTCTGCTTTTTGTAACATCTATCTATGCTCTGCAGCCTTTCTAGTCATTTGTGAGAGAAATCTGATACATCATACAACTCCCCTATCTTTCCCAATTGACACCATCTTCCCTTATATAGTCATTGAGCCTCAAGCATTTCCAATTTAAATTAAATATAAATATCAGTTTTATATTGTGGATCCTCCAAAATATATTCATGTTTTCTAAGAGGAGAGAAAAGAAACAATTATCTTTACTAAAATTATTAAAAATATAAAATTTCAAAAATTACAATGGCTTCTTAATAAAGGAAAAGTTTTCATAACAGATTTATTACTTTATATTTCAGTGAGTTTCCTAATGCCTTATAATTAATAAATTAGCCCATTTTCAAATTGATATAAAGAACTACCTGAGACTGGATAATTTATGAAGAAAATAGTTTTAATTGACTCCGTTCCGCAAGCTTAACAGGAAACATGAATGAAAGGGCTCAGAAAACCTACAATCATGGTGGAAGGGAAAGCAGACACCCTCTTCACATGGGGGCAAGAAGAGAGTAAAGAAGGAAGTGCAACATACTTTTAGACCATCAGAACTTATGAAAATTCACTATCACCAGAAGAGAAAGAGGAAAATCTGTTTCCAGGATCCAGTCACCTCCCACCAGTTCCCTCTCCTGAAATGTGGGAATTACAATTTCACATGAGATTTGGGTGAGGACATAGAGCTAAACCATATCAATTACTAACAATTGTGCATTATAATGTAACACATATTTCTCACTTTTCATGTATCATGGTGTTATTAAGTGTTTCTAAATAGGTTATTGGAATTGCATTCTATATATGCTCTATAGTGTTCAGATATGAAGGCACAGTGATTTTAAATCTCAAGGCCAAAATTTTCCTCTCTTCTGCAAAGAGAGGAATACTGGGCTCTGAACTAGTTTAAAATATTTTGTGTAAAGGATATCCTAGCACTGCTTTAATACAGCTAATGAACATCATTTCTGTGTGTGTGTGTGTGTTAGACATTGATTCATTTAAATCTATGCCTTGAGCATTATCAAAACTTGGAGAAATAACTTAATGACCTGGATACCAAAGTTTATTAATAATATAGCCACAAATTTTTAATGACTTAGAATATTTAAAAGTAATTCACTAAGTTTTTCATATATTAAAACTTTTAATAATTAAAAAGCCATAACTGGGGCTAAAATACATTCATACCTCATGTTAAAACATGATTTTCCTCATAATAAAATATCAATGTTTTATTCTTGTTGAATATGATAAGCATTTAAAAATCATTTTAAAGCACTTTAGGCAATAATTTTTTAACCATAAACTTGGAATAATCTGATATATGCACATATATCTATGGTTCTTTCTCAAAAATTCATAAAATATTAAATTTGTTTATATTTTAGAATTTTGTGTCACACACTAAACTGTGTAATTACACTTAGAGTTCCTCAATGTGTTTTTTATACCTCAAAATTAGTTATCCTGTGAGACAGCAATTATTGTCAGGGAATACATTCCAAGACCCCCAGTGGATGCCTGAAACCATGGAGAGTAACCAACCCCATTGCTGCCAATCAGAAAATATTTCTGATCTTGTCTTCTACTCACAAATTTAATGAGTTTTTCATTATAACTAAACACATATTATGTACTGTGGCCACAACTTTAGCAGGTTAAGTTGGAACAGCAAAACTGACACACATTTCTTTTTCCATCTTTACAATTTCATGGATAATAGGTATTCTATTATCTATTATCATAGGTATTAGCAACCTCTGAATATGATGTTTCCCTTTTTTCTTATTAAGGCAATAGCATTTATTTTTTCCACTTAAAGAATGCACCTTATGGCTTCTTCTTGGCCTATCCAAAGTACCAGCAAAATTGCTGTTGTGCTTTGGGGCCATAATTAAGTTAAATAAAGATTACCTAAACACAAGGACTGCAGTACCAGAAAACTTAGCCTGAGAACCAATAGGGCTACTAATTGACTAAAGGAGTGGGAATTGTCTACAGCATGGATCTGCTAAAAAAAGATAATTTATGTCCCAGGCAGGACTGAGTCCAATGGCGTGAAATTTCATCATGCTACTTGGAATGGTGCACAATTTAAAATGTATGATTATTTCTAAAACACAAATTTTCCATTTAGTGTCTTTGGATTATGGTTGGTCTTGGATAACTGAAACCATGGAAAACAAAACAGTGGATATGGGGCAACTGCTGTAGATATGCAGGTGGTGGGGTAACAAACTAGCTTAAACCAAAACCTGTGTCAGAATCTACAGAGTTAAAATAGGAATAAGCCAATTTAACGTCTGTTTTAAAAGGGATTGATTTCTTTTTACTAAAAGAAAACGTGTAAGGAAACCTTGACATAGTGAATATAAACATTTTTGTTCTTAGGAAGATGATTAATTTTTACCACATCAACATTTACATCTCCAGTTTATCTCTGGGAACGGCTACTAATATAATCATATCTATATTCAATTAAGGGCAGGTTGAGATGAAGCGTATATTAAAAACTAAATACAATTACATAATTAGGATATAAGTGCTTTTAATTTGAAAATATACAGCTCACTTTTCACCCAATAGGATTTACAACAAAACTTTCAGTTTACAGAAGTGTTTTTTATCCAGAGACACTGAAACAGAGGCACACACAGACCAGCACACATCATGAACAACCAAGAGAACAAATTCTAGAATTAAGCAAACAAACAAACAAAAACCTAGAGTATATGGAGGTCAACGAATATTTAAATCAAATTAAACCAGCTTTTTCCAATAATGTTCTGTGGTAGAAATGCAAGGATTCTTTGGAATTTAAGGAAAAGCAATGTCATACTCAGCAACGTTAAATGTCTATCCAAATAGGTTAATATATTTAATTCCTTGTGTTGAATATCTGACACTCAGTATCTGACTCTATTCTAGTAAAAGGTCATTCAGAATTTGACTTTGACGTTTAAACATTGAAGATGAAACCTTATCAAAAGTAAATTATGATAAAGGTAGACTTTCCTGAAGATCTGAGGAAATAAAGGAATAAAGAAACACTTGAACATGATCCAGTGGGTATGAAAGTGGTAAGCAAATGGGCTGCTGCCATCTCAATACGTTTAAAACTTTAAACATGCTCTTGACAAAAACAGGTTATTAATGTTTCTTAACCAAGCAGTCCTTATATGTTAGCAAAATATAGAAGCCATGAATAAAAATTCTAAATGCAGTTTTCTCCTTCAGTTTTTTCAGTGAACAATACAAAATAAGACTGTGCCACTTTACCTTTGGAACCCCTCAAATAATAATACTAGCAGGAATAACTTAGAAAAATGCTTAGTGCTAATGTTAGATTGCTTTTCCATTATTCATACTGGCTATGTTTAAGGAACCTAAAAGTTACAAATATTTCAAAAAAAATTAGAATTGCTTTAAAAATATCTCACAAAGCATGATTTAAAAATCAAACAAGACCAGGTACAGTGGCTCATGTCTATAATCCCAGAACTTTGGGAAGCCAAGGCAGGGAATCCTTTGAGCCTAGGAGTGCAAGAGCAGCCTGGGAAACATAGCAAGACCATGACTCTATAAATAATAATAATAATAAAAAAAAGTAATAATATTAAAATGACTTCTGCTCCCTCAGCGACCTTACGCCACCCAAGGCCAGAATTTGAGTGAGCCACTTCCGTCAGGTACAAAATTAAGGGAGATCGGATCAATGAACTCATAAAGCAAAATAAATATAAAAATAATCAAACAAATAATGAACTTGTTCAGTTTAGATGATGACAAAGCAATTCAAAATCTTGATTTTTCAAAAACGGAGATAAAATTTAAATATATGCTATATGAATTTTGTTCCACGTTAGCTATGTATATAGAAGGCTTTTATAAGATGCCTCTGGTTGATACAGATACAAAAAAAGCAGATTTCATTTTGTAAATACAGTGAATTTGAGAAGATTTTTCTTTAATAATTCAGAATTCCTCCTGTTGCATATTCAAAGAAGTAATTGTTACATCAACTTTCTAGAAGTATACTAATGCAGATACTATTTCTGTCCTTGATGACTAATCAAATTTAATCAAGGAACATTATTAAAACATTCCTGAATATATATAGTTATAAAGAATTGAGAAATAAATCTTAGATTATTCAAAGTGCTTAAATAGGTTGACTCTAGATATTAGTGAAATTGGGGGCTTTTGTACAAATATGAGAACATTTCCCCCCAGTTAGAATACATTTGCTTTTCAAGTACCCGTAAAACATTTAAAAAAGTAGACCATATTCAGAGATAAAACAAATCTGAACTAATTTTAAACACTAGAAATTATAGAAACTGTATAAGGCCATAATATGATTAAAGCAGAAATTTAAAAAAATACACGGGGAAATCCTCAAAACTTTGAAAATTAGGTTACCCACAAAAATAATGTAAAAATAGCTGTGAGTGATGGCTTACACCTGAAATTCTAGTAGTTTTGGAGGCCAAGGCAGGCAGTTCACCTGAGCTCAGGAGTTTGAAACTAGCCTTGGTAACATTGCAAAACCCCATCTCTACTAAAAGTACAAAAAATTAGGAGGCATGGTGGCAGGTGCCTGTAATCCCAGCTACGCAGGAGGCTGAAGCATGAGAATCCCTTGAACCAGGGAGCTAGAGGTTGCAGTGAACTGAGATCATCACTGGGCTCCAGCTTGGGAGACAGAGTGAAAAAAAAAGTAGAAAGTAAATACTCAAGAAAATTAAAATATATTTTGAACTCATAAGACAGTATTTCAAAAATTGTAAGATGCAGTTAAAATAGTACTCACAAGGAAATTTACAGTCTATATCACAAATCTAAAGCTAATAATCTAAGTTTCTACCTTAATAAAATGGAAAAATAAAAATACACCCAAAGAAAAGTAAAATCTAAAATTGATTCTGTTATTTGAAGAATAAATAAAACCGATAAATCACCAGCCACATTGACAAAAAAAAGAAAAAGAAAAAGAAGAAATAGAAAGTACTCTTTACCAACACCAGGAACAAAAGAAGTGATAGTACTCTAGTATTGTAGTCATTAAAAGCATGATAAGGAAATAATAAAAGCACCTTTATCCTCATAAATTCAAAAATTTCAATTAAATTGATAAATTTCTTATAAGACTATCTCACAAAAATGAGAATTGAATAGCACTATACTTATTAAATAAATTGAATTTTTAGTTCAAAAGCTTTGTTTAAAAAGTCAATTCAGGACTCATGATTTTACTAGTGAATATGAGAAAATATTACTCATTCCACACAGTTTATTTCTAAAAATACGGATGAAAATACTTCCCAAAGTGTTTACTGTAATATCAAAAAAAGTAAAAGGCATTACAAGCAAAGAAAGACATAAATATTCCTGGTGAACTCAGATTATAAAAAGTCTCAACAAAATATTAACAAATTGAACATAACAATGCATACAAAGCATAATCCATCAAGTCCAAGTGGAATTTGACCTCAGAAATGCCAGATTGACAACATTTGGAAATTGATTAATATATTTCACCAAAATTGACTTAATACAAAACACTGTTGATTATTACAAAATTTATTTAAGAAAATTTAATGTGCACTTATTATAAAAACTCTCAATAAACCAGAAAGAGAAATGACCTTTCTTTACTTTTCTCTACAAGAAACCAAAGGGCTAATATTATATTTAATGGTCAAAGACTGAATGTGTTGCCCTATGATTGGAATAAAAGCCAAAATGTCCCCTCTTAACACTCCATGATACTTGAATTCCTAGCCAGTACATAGGAAATAGATGGAATGCAGACTATATACAACTAAATATAATGGTCTCTATTTTGGGATGACATAATTGTATACATAAAAGCAATAAAAAGAAATTCCACTGAAATGCTGTAATAAAAGAGTTTAGAAATGTCATTGGAGACAAAATCAACATACAAATATCAATTGCAAATATAGTTTACAATTTACAAAATATAGTTTACAAATATAATGGTCTCTATTTGGGGATGACATAATTGTATATATAAAAGCAATAAAAAGAAATTCCACTGAAATGCTGTAATAAAAGAGTTTAGAAATGTCATTGGAGACAAAATCAACATACAAATATCAATTGTAAATATAGTTTACAATTATATTTACATGTATTACATATACAATTATATTTTTATATATTTGTAAATTATATCTTAGTAAATTTTCATTTGGTACAGTACAATATTGCTAACTGTAAGAGCAATGCTGTAGAGTAGAGCTCCAGAACTTTTTAATATTTCATTACTAAAACTTTGTAACTATTGTTAAATAATCTTCAGGGTGTCACTTTGCCAGCCAGAAACTTCTGCGGCTGGTGGCGACTCTGCTTGAGTTTTGCTGACGCCCACTGGGTTTATTCCACCCACTCAGCCTGGCAGACTGGACTCGGCTCAGGCCACGCCCCATCCCATGCCCACCAAGGGTGAGCCAGGTGCACAGCAGTGAAAGGAGTGTGAGTAAGGGATCCCAGGGTCCAGTCACTGCACACAGGCCACCAGATGCTGCCATGGGGTGGGCAATCTAGGCACTGGCACAGATGTCAGTTCCCTGCAAGGCTCCCAGTTGGGCCAGGGATACCACAGGCAGCTTTTGTCATGAGTGCCATTGTCTGGAGGAGGGAAATGCAGTGACACCAGAAAACCTGAAGACACCAGCAACTGGGGAGCCCTAAAGGGTGGGAGGTGGGGGTGTTAAAGCTTGTTCAGTCCCACTGCCCTGCTTTGGCTTGTGGCTTCTGGGCTGGCCTGACTGAAGTTTTCCATCATGTTGAGTGGCCACCCAACCCTGTTTGGAGAGTGGGAGGGCTATAGCACTACAGCTTTGGCTCATGGAATCCTGAGGTCTGGGCCCCCAGAAGAATTCCCACTCTTCACCCCTGCAGTCCAATGAATGAGAGTGTATCACTGCCCACAGATCAGTGAGCCAGCCAGGAAGAGGTTATAGCCCTTTTTGCACCTGCTGTTTGTTGGGTCCCGAGTTCTTGTCCTGCATCTGTGAAGAATGAGGTTACACAAACAACTGGAGACTAAGCTAGGCAGAGAAGAATTTCATTCAGCAGCAGAACAACTCTCAGTGGAGAAGAGATCAAAGTGAGTAGCTTCTACCCACAGGGATGTAGTCCCAACATGTGTGTAAGTCTGTCTGAATCTGGGGCTTTTATGGGCTCAGAATGGAGGAAGTGCATGCTGATTGGTCCATGGGTGAGCCCAGAAAATGCACCATCTGACTGTCCAAAAGATATTAAGGAAGTTCCGACTCTGGGTCACGAACTCCCTGAAGAACTGACAATCCAGATCCCAGGTGTCAGGCTATTCCTGAATTGAAGTTCAGACCTCACAAGGAACCCATCCCTTCCTGCCTATGAACCTGTCTGCCTCCTGCCACCATCACAATTAAACATCAAATTCTCACTTACTTTTCCCCTAGCACCTAGAAACCAACATTCTCCTTGCTGCCTTTATGAGTCTCAGCATTTACATATCTCATATAACCAGAATCATGCAGTATTTGTCCTTCTGTGACTGGCCTATTTCACAAAACATAATGTTTAAAGGTTAATTTATGCAGTAACATATTACAGGATTTTCTACTTTTTATGGCTGAACAGTATTCCATTGTTTGCATATAACTTTTTTGATGGTTTTTATAAAGGGATTTTCCTTCTTTGCTTGGAACGTCTCTTTTCTGCCTTCATGTGAAGAGGATTGTTTTCTTCTTCTTCCACGATGATTTTAAGTTTCCTGAGGCCTCCTGAGCCATGCAGAACTGTGAGTCAATTAAACCCCTTTCCCTCATAAATTATCTAGTCTCTGGCAGTTATTTACAGCAGTGTGAGAACAAACTAACACGAACAACATGGCACAAAACTCTTTTTTATGTTTGGTTTTAGTGGCACTCAGACATTTAGAATGTGCTTGATTCCCACCAGCTTTGTGAGTTGGGCTAAACAGAAATTAGTCCTTTGGACAGTTCTCCAAAAGCCAGAACATTGAACACATGCTCCACTCTTTTCTTTACTTTCTCTGAGCTTCTGAGGTGTGTAATCCTCCACAATATCTAGCTTTTTATATTCTCAGTGGTCCCCAGGCACTCAGAGTGTGCAGGGTCTGATCAGAACTCTGTGTCAGATGAGACAAAGTCCAGTTCCTTGGGTCCCTTCTCCTTAAAATTAGAATGTTGGTATAGAATAGTATTTGGTTTCACTTCCCTGGGAGAAGCTAGGAGGTCTGAATTCCTTCTTCCACATATGGTACATTAGTGGAAGGGACTACGGTGTGAGGATGGCAAAGCTTTTCTACTACCTTTGATGAAGCTTGTTTTACAGTAGCCTGGATGCAGGAGGCTTTTAAATAGTTATTGGGGTTGGCACAGTGGCTCATACCTGTAATCCCAATGCTTTGGGAGGCCAAGGCAGGCAGAGTGCGTGAAGTCAGGAGTTTGAGACCAGTCTGGCCAACATGATGAAACCCTGTCTCTACTAAAAATACAAAAATTAGCTGGGTATGGTGGTGGGTACCTGTAATCCTAGCTACTCAGAAGGCTGAGGCAGACCAAGTCACACCAATGCAAAAGGTGGGCTCCCATAGTAGCTGGGAGAGCCCACTCATTATCATAAGAACAGCAGCATCGGGGTAAATGCCCTCATGATTCAATTACCTCCCATGGGGTCCCTCCCACAATATGTATGGATTATGGGAACTACAATTCAAGATGAGATTTGTGTGGGGACACAAAGCAAACCGTGTCAATCTGCCTCTGCCCCCTCCCAAATCTCATGTTCTCACATTTCTGAACACAATCATGCCTTCCCAACATTCCCCCAAAGTCTTAATTTATTCCAGCATTAACCCAAAAGTCCAAGTTTAAGTCTTATCTGAAACAAGGCAAGTCCCTTCTATCTATGAGCCTTTAAAATCAAAAGCAAGTTAGTTACTTCTTAGATAGAATGGGATTATGGGCATTGGGTAAGTAAATCCATTCCATATAGGAGAAATTGGTCAAAACTAAGGGACTACAGGCCTTATGAAAGTCCAAAACCTAGCAAGGCAGTCAAATCTTAAAGCTCCAAAATGATCTCCTTTGACTCCCAGTTTCAAATCCAAGTCAACCAATGCAAGGGTTGGGCTCCCCTAGCCTTGGGCAGCTTCACTCCTGTGACTTTGCAGAGTATAGTTCCCTCCTGGCTGCCTTCAGGGGCTGACATTGAGTGCCTGTGGCTTTTTCAGGTGCATGATGAAAGTGCTTGGTAAATCTACCATTCTGGGGTCTGGAGAATGGTTGCCCTTTTCTCATGACTCTAGTAGGCAGTGCCCCAGTGGGGACTCTCCCCACATTTCCCTTCTACTCTACATTGCCCTAGCAAAAGTTCTCTGTGAGGGCTCTGTCCCTGAAGCAAACTTCTGTCTGCACATCTGAAATCTAGGCAAAGGTTGCCAAATCTCAATTCTTGACTTCTGTGCACTTATAGGCTCAATATCACATGGAAGCTGCCAAGGCTTGGGGCTTGCACCCTCAAGCCATGGCCTGACTTGTATGTTTGCCCTTTGTACTCACAGTTGGAGTGGATGGCATCAAGTTCTGAGACTACAAAAGCAGCAAGGCCCTCAGCCTGGCCCAGGAAACCAATTTTTCCTCCTAGGCCTCCAGATCAATAATAAGAGGAGCTGCATGAAGACCTCTGACATGCCTTGGAGAAATTATCCCCATAGCATTAATGATTAACATTTGCCTCCTTATTCCTTGTGCAAATTTCTGCAGCCAGCTTGAATTACTTCAAAGAAAATGGGTTTTTCTTTTCCATCACATCATCAGACTACAAATTTTCTGAAATTTTTTGCTCTGCTTTCCTCTTAAACATAAGTTCCATTCCAAAGCATGTCTTTGTGAATACATAAAACTGAATGCTTTTAACAGCAAACAAGTCACTTCTTGAAGGCTTTGCTGGTTAGAAATTTCTTCCATCATATACCCTATACCATCTTTCTCAGTATAAAGTTCCACAGATCTCTAAAGCAGGGGCAAAGTAGTGCCAGTCTCTTTGCTAAAACATAGCAAGAGTATCTTTATTTCAATTCCCAACAAGTTTCTCATCTCCATCTGAGACCACCTCAACCAACACTTCATTTTCTATATCCCTATCAGCATTTTGGTTAAAGCCATTAAACTAGTCTCTAGGAAGTTCCAAACTTTCCCATATTTTGTTGTCTTCTTCTGAGCCCCCCAGACTGTTCCAACCTCTGCCTATTACCCAGTTTCAACGTCATTTCCACATTTTCAGATATCTTTAGAGCATCACCATATGACCCAATACCAATTTATTGTATTAGTCAATTCTCACGCTACCATAAAGAACTGCCCATGTCTGGGTACTTTATAAAGGGAAGTGGTTTAATTGACTCACAGTTATGCATGGCTGGTGAGGCCTCAGGTAACTTACAATCATGGCATAGAGGACACAAACACATCATTCTCGACATGATGGCAGGAAGGAGAAGTGACGAACAAAGAGGGAGATTCCCCTTATAATACCATCAGCTCTTGTGAGAACTCACTCACTATCATGAGAATAGCAGCATGGGGTAACTGCCCTAATTATTCAAATACCTCTCGCTGAATCCTTTCCATGACAATTGGGAATTATGGGAACTACAATTCAAAATAGGATTTGGGTGGGGACACAACCAATCCATATTACTGCTGCTTCAGAGGATGCACCTTATACCAGACAGACAGCCCTCATGAGCAAGAAAAGCTGAAATTCACAAGCTACTCTACAGGATTATAGAGTGACAGGAATGAAGACAGTGTGGCATTGGCACTAAAGACCTGCTAATTTCTGCAAGAGTATAAGGAACATAAAACTAAATCAAACTAATATAGACAAGTGATATTTAGCAATGCTACTAAAACAATTCAATGGAGAAAAACTTCAAATAATAATGATAGACAAATTAGTCCCAAATTTTAAATACTTTTATCCCTGCTTAACAAGTTTATGATAGTTAACAAGGGAATAGATGTATATTCTAATTTTGATTTAAATTTTAGATTCAGGGGTACATGTGTAGGTTTGTTACAAGATTATATCGTATGATACTGAGACTTGGGGCACCTGAACCCATCTGCCAGGTAGTGAGCATAGTACTCAACAGGTAGGTTTTCAATATTTGCCCTATCCATTTCCTCTCCTGTTAGTCCCCAGTGTCTAGTCTTTCCATCTGTATGTCCTTATACTCAACGTTTTGTTGTATCTCATTTATAGAGAAATAAAAAATAGATGAGTCTTAAGTGTAAAATAAAAACAGCAAAACAGCACAACTTATAAAAGTAAAAAAAACTATATTAAAATGAAAAATGTGTTTGGGTACACACACACACACACACACACAAACATACACACAAAGATGGGAAGAATAAATGATAAGGATTCCAGAAGGAGAGAAAAAGGCAGAGGCAAGGTTTGAAAACTACCTGTCATGTACTTATTTAACTATTTGGGAAACAAGATCATTAAAAGCCCAAATCAGCCTCATTCAATATACCCATGGAACAAACCTGCATATGTAGTTCTTGAATCTAAAATAAAATAAAATTGAAAAAAGAGTGCTTGTTCTGTAAAGATACTCTTATTTTTTTAAAGTCCCAGACTGAGAGAAAATATTTGCAAATCAAAATTTTTAAAAACTCAGAAAATTGCAAACTAAGGAAAAATAACAATGTAAAATATTGGCAAAATGTCTGAACAGACACTTTACCAAAACAGAAATACAGATGGAAATAAAACATTTAAAACATGCTCAAAAATGCAAATATAAAACCAAATGAGCTAAGAAGTTATCACTACCTATCTCTTAAAATGCATATAAAAATAAATCTAGCAATAGGAGGCACTGATGAGGTTAAGTAAATGAAATTTTCATACACTGCTGGTTAACATGCTAAAGCTACAGCTATTTTGAAGAACTAGAAATTTTTAACAAAATCATACATTTTACTTACTGTAGGACCCAGAAATCTCACTCCTATGTGTCTACTCAAGAGAAATGAAAACATATGGTCAGACAAAAACCTACATGTAAATGTTTCTAAGAGCTTTATTCAGAATTACCAGAAATAACTAAAAAAAGAGAGAGAAATGATAAAAAAAAAAACTACGTTACAGAATTCTATGAAGAAGTGACAACTAAACATAATGCAGGACCCTGAAACAGAAAGGAGAGTCACAAAAAATCTGGTGAAACCCCTAAAATTCTGTACTTTCATCAATAGTATTGATCTATGGTTAATCTAGTTTCAACAAATGTTCTATGATTCCATAAGATGATAGAAAGAGTTGTGTGAAGGGCATATAGAAACTCATTATACTATTCTTGTGAAACTCTTTTGTCAGTTTAAAGTTATCTTCTAAAAAATTAACTACTAAATTAAAGCTGCTAAAACTGAGGAATAAAACAAATTCCAAACACCTTAACTATATGTGATTTACATCATTTAAACTTTTCAAAGAGAGATTAACACTACATTTTATAATATCTAATAGTAAAACTAAATATTTTAAATTTTTTCTAATAATTATATTGTATTTTTACAGTTTTAGTAGGATAGATGGTCTCCTCAGACAGAGATTAAAAATGGTGATGATAATGAAATTTACTAATTCTTTTTCTTCTGATTGCTGTCCAGCTTTCTGAAACCTATAAATCTATATAAGCTGACACAATCCTGCAGGAAACAGAAAGATAGATATTAGTATTAATAACTAATGCTAAAAAGAAAAAATAAAACCTACAGTCAACTGTCTTGGTGATTTTTCTGTTAGATCTTTCATAAAATAATGAATTTCCTGACCAAGCTTATAATGTCTTTCAGCTCATCCTGCAGCACTCGTGGCAGCCTTCATAGACATCAGCACTAGGCAGCTCACATTAGATTCTTCCAAGCAATTAACAAAGATTATGGGAAAGCTAATATTTGGTGGACATTTTCTCCGTGGTGCTATTCGTTTTCAACTTAATTGCAGTGTTTCTATCTAATCTAAGCGTGACACCATGAAATAACACAGGTAACATCAGGCTGATGGGGGCCGTTAGGTCCTTTCAGTCAGAACAGTTTACTTCTTGCACTTCAGCTTCTTTTGTCACCCTGAAGTTTTCAATTGCAGAAGATTTGGCTGTGAGAGAGGAAAGTTTGAATCTGATCTGGCTCTGCCTTTCTTAATAATGTGCTTGAAAGTGACATAAAATTTTTCAAGTTCTTAGAAATACCCATTTAAAAAAAAACAGCAAAATAGCTTTTCTCTCACAATGAATGCTTTAAACCTCTTCCCTGTGGGGGGAAAAGGCAGCTTTAAAGAAAAAAAATAATAATCCCTGCATTACTGAAAATGCATCAGTCTCCCAGAGCTTCATTGTCAGTTTCCAGCATTGTGTATTGAGAGACAGCTCTGTCAGATTTGAGTCTTGTGGTTATCTGGTGGAGGTGATGCAATTGAAAATGCCATTCTGATGGGGATGAGGCAGATATAACCTCATTTTATTTGAGGAAATCAAGTTATACCATAAAGGAGTTTATCAGCGAGGCCTAATTAAAGGCTCAGATAAATTATTAGTGTTATCAATATAAAATTGTTATATTTTTTCCTAAGAAAATATATATTTAATTGAGTCACTTTACAGTGAAACATGTAACTGTAGATTAAATCTGTGGAACTGCTTTTCTTTTCTCTCTTGAAGAAGGTGTCAAAATACTTCATAAACGACAATGCAGTGGAATGGTAGAGATGTGTGGTAAACTATCAGAGAACTGTTCTCCATTTTCCTTAGCCTACCCCATCTTCATACAGTTCCTTACCACATTGATTCTGGGCTCGACCATATGACTTGTTTTGGCCAATAGGATAACAGGGAACATGATGCAAGGTGAAAAGTAAATAGTGTTTGCACAATGAAACTTGGCTTCTCTTGCTGCTATTGAAACCCCTTCAACAGCCACTATGTGAAGAAGACTAAACTGTACACATAATGAAACACATGGTTCTTTTTTAATCATTCTGGCTAATGGTCAGCCAAACTTAAAAAGCAAAGGTGCCCAGATGAATGGAGTAATACAGATAACAGTGCCCCTAGACAAAACCAGCAGAAGAAATGTCCCAACGCAAAATGCCCAGGTGAGCCCTCTTAACTATGAGCTAAATAAATGCTTATTTTTTAAAGCCAATAAGTATGGTATCATTTTTACGTTGCTAAATCTAACACAGTGCAAGATACTTTGGAATCACTTGGAAAGTCTTTCTTAGAGTAATATAATATCCTGAGGCATGCAGAAAGAAAAATATGGAGTAAATAGCACATTGGATTGGGACAAGAGCATATTATCAGGCAATTTGTGCCTAGCCAATTCAAAAAGAAAGTTGTGAGAGCCCTAGGAATTATGTCCAAGAGAGCAAAAGGGCCATGTTTATTGCCCTATGTGTTAGTGGATGACCCATGAATTTCATAGATGTGATGCCAGCTCACATAATGACAGTTAGTCGTATAACTCTGCTAGACCACTTTCAATCAGCCTCCAATATTTTTATACATAACAAAATAAACTGTAATGTCAATGTGCAAATCTTATTTGCATCTTGATTAAAACAAACTGATTTCAGATAAACATTTTTAGTCAATTAGAAAAATGCTGAAACTGAGTAGTCAATAGTGACGTTAAATTTTCTTAAGTGTGATGCCAGTATTGTGATATTATTAAAAAGATCGTTGTCTGTTAAAGACGGGTATTAAGGGTTTTTTTTAGTGAAATGATATGTTGTCTTGGATTTCCTTTAAAATGTTGTGATATTTTATAAAATGACTGAAAATTCAGGGTTGGGAAAGCCCTTGTAAACCATGTTCTGCAAATTCAAAAACCAATAACTAAACTTTAGAGGAAAATGATATGGCTTTTTTACATTTTAAAATTATACTTTGGCTTCAGCTAATGTATAGAGTCAGGACTATATGTAACGGAAACTTAAAACATCACAGCTATAAGAATCTTAAAGTGACAGAAAAGATACGAGTATTTGATCCATTCAAATCAAAGAAAAATATCCTAATTCTGTGTTAAAAGTCTTAACCTTGTACAGTTATTGATATATCAAATGGTTACAATATCTGAAATAATTTTTTGAAATTTTAAAATGTACAAATATTTTCATATAACTGTTTTTTCAAAATTATTATGCAATACCTTCAACAATTTTAAAATATAAATAATTAAACATATATTTGAATCCCATCATTGGTAATTAGTGCATAGTAAAATTTCATAATTTATGGTAGAGAGCATCACAAATATAATCAGCCTTCATCTGAATAACGTATTGTTAGAAAGTATGTAAGCAGTATGCTAGTTAATCTTCAAATACATAGAGTTGAGAAAAACATTTGAAAATTTTAAAATTCAGATTGAGTCTGGGCATGGTGGGTCACTTTGGGAGGCTGAGGTGGGTGGATCACATGAGGTCAGGAGTTCCAGACAATCTGACCAAAATGGACAAACCCCATCTCTACTAAAAATACAAAAATTAGCCAGACACAGTGGCCTGCAACTGTAGTCCAAGCTACTCAGGAAGCTGAGACAGAATTGCTTGAACCTGGCAGGCAGACATTGCAGTGTCCCAGATTGTGCCCGTGTACTCCAGCCTGGGCAACAGAGTGAGACTCTGTCCCAAAAAAAAAACAAATTCAGATCGATTCAATTTTATAATTTTCCAATTCTTTTTTCCAAACCTATTCAAAAATGACATTTGAAGGGCACTACATTTCAAGTATATTAAATAATATGAAAAAAACGTTATTATAGGAAAATGTAATTCGAGGTTATTATGCAGTATTCTGAAATCACATGGATTAATAAACCTTTGCATGAGCATCAGATTATTCAATCACTGTAGTGAGTAATATAACATTAGTAGTAATAGATAGAATCTATGAAAACTATTATCATATCAGATGCCAAATTTAGCTGACAGCCAGGACAAAGAATATGTATGTTATTTAACATTCAAGGCAAGAGGAAACATTTCCAGACTGGCAGAGTAAGGGACTCGGTAAATATCCTCTTTCATAAAAGCCATGTAGAACACTGGCAAAATTTGAAAAATATCAACGTTTTATAAGTTTGGAAATGAGCTAAAAACTTTCAACATTCAACAAGCATTTACTCAGAAAAAGTGGCTAATCTATTTCAGAACAGCAAGCTTTGTGCCATTTTACTTTGCTCCATTCCCCTTGCCCCACATCCCAACTCCAACAAAACCTTAATGCACAGCACACTCAAATCATGACACTGTGAAAACAAGCCACTGACGGGACAGACTAGGTACAGAATTTTCCAAAAGCCTCATACCTAGAGAATTTCATCTACTTGACCAATCTGAAAACTCTGGCAAACCCCCATTTACAAGGATTATTGTGATTTGACCTGACTCAGAATTCTCTCATTGGAAAAAGTCCAATCCCCACAGTATCTGTCAAAATAATCAGAAAGAATTATTTAACCTTGCAGCTGCCTGAGACCATGATACTATTAGATCAAAAAAATAAACTGGCCAGAAAGTTAAAAGGAAGGTCTGGGAATTAGATGTCCATAGAGGGCTTTGAAAAGCTCCAATATATTCCTGCATATTTAGAAGACCACACACATGTGCAGAGATGTGAATATGGCAAATAAAGAAATGAGTGGTTCTAATCTACTTCTGGCTATATTCATAAATAGGAAGTGCAGCATGAGACAGAGTTATAAACTAGCAGATAATTAAGCCAGGCCTCGAAATATACATGGAGACACTTATAAAGAGGTGAGAGAGGAATTAGTTCAAAGAATTTTTAAATATATTTCTTCATAAGAAGTAGCTAACCAATAAGCTAACTTGGCAGTCATTTCAGTGGCCATGCAAGACAAATAATACAGACTTTACAGATTTACTTCAGAAAACTTCATTAAGGGGGGAGAAAAAAAAGAAACAGCATTAGCAGCACCAGCAATAACAAGGACAACACCACAACAAAATCAAACAACAAATACAATAAACCTTAGAACCGTATTTTATTTCCAGAGTTGCTCATTATGTTATTTGAAATATCCAGTTTCAACAAAATGTTATGAAAAATAAAAAGAAACATGGAAGCATAATGCATAAACAGAGAGAAAGGAAACAGTCAAAAATCTGTACCTGAGAAAGCCCGGATGTGGGTTTTACTGAAGAAGCACTTTTAATTAAACATAATTAACATGTTAAAAGAAAAAGAGTAAATACATAAACCTTGTCTAATGAGTTAAAGAAAAATGTGACAATAATACATTACCAAATAAAGAATTTCATTAAAAAGAAAACATTTAAAACATCTAATTGAATTTCTGGAGTTTTAAAATAGTTGAAGTTTAAAATATACTACATAGGCTCAAAAGCATATCTGAGATAGCAGAAGAAAGAAGTAGCTCACTTGAAAATAAGTCAATGGATATTATCAAGTCTGAGAAATACAAAGAAATACATATGAAGAAAAATTAGCAGAGTCTTAGTCACTAAACAGGGCACCATCAAGCATACCAATATATGTATATTGGGAGTCCCAGAGGAGTGGAGAGAAGTAGGCAAAAATAAAATTTGAAAAAATATTGGCTGAAAACTTTCCACATTAAAAAAATAATTTACATATATAAGAAGTAAATAAACTCTAAATAGCAAAAATTCAGAGATTGACACATATGTACAGCATAGTCAAATTGAGGAAAGCCACATTAATGGGAGCACCTTGAAAAAAACAAGAGATAAATGCCTCCTCTTGTACCAGTAATTCTATATATATTAACAGTGAACTCCTCATCAGAAGCCGTAGAGGCCAGAATACTAATTTGGATCCAGATGAAGAATTAAAGACAACCAAGAAAAGCAACCAAGAAAGCCATAGGGAAATATGAAAGAAAATATAAACTTATTTATGTTTGTAACTCTTTGTCCCTCTGTTCAAAAGACAACTCTATAAAACAATAATTATGTGACTCTGTTTATGGATTTATAGCGTATAAGGCTGTAATTGCTATGCCAATAAGAGCACCAAAAGAGGGTCGTGTGGTAAAGGAGCTATATTGGAACAAAACTTTTCATGGATTACTACAGAAAGCAAGTTGCTATTTTAAACTATTTTTTAAAAGATGTTAATTATAATACCCAGACTGATCATTAAGAAAATATGTCAAACATGTATATTAAAAAAACAAGATGTTTATAATGGTACATTTGAAAATAGATATTTAAGACAAGGAAGGGAATAATGGAGAACTAGAGGAACAAAACAGTCATATAACTTATAGAAAACAAATAAGATGGCACATGCTTACTTACCTTGTCAATAATTACAATAAATATAAATGATTTAAATTCTCCAATCAATGATATAATTAAAATAATCCAATTATATCCTTTTTCCAAAAATACCTTTATATTCCAACATAATAGGATGAAAGTAAAGTATGAAAAAAATATATAATACTAACAAGGAGCAAGCAAAAGTTGAAAGGGCTGTACTGATATTAATTTAAATTGAGTTTAAGAGAAAAAAATGTTAACTAGAATAAAGAAAGGACATTTTATAATAATCAAAGAGCCAATCCCTCAAAAGATATAGGAATTATAAATATACATAGATCCAAAAAAATCCCCAAATACATAAAACAAAAACTGCCAGAATAGAAGGAAAAAAATTAAAATCAGTAATTAAAGGCTCAGTAACCCACTCGTAATAATGTATAGAACAATTAGGCAGAGAACAAAATGGAAAGAGAAGACTTGAAGAACACAGTCAACATAAAATACTACAGAGCTAACAAACATATGTAGAATAATCCAACCTACAAGAACATAATATAAACATTTTTCAAATATTATATGAAACTTTTTTCAAGATAGACTATGTTAGGCCATAAAACAAGCTTCAATCAATTTACACTTATTGAAATCATATAAGTAAAAGAATATATTTAAAAGGATAAAATTGTGTGGTTATTTGTCAACCACAATTTGTATTAAAAATCAATACAAAATGAGAGATTAAATAATTTGTTTTGAGAAGAATAAAAATCACAATACAGATTACATAACATATGAGATGCAGCTAAAAAATTAGTACTGAAAGAGAAATTCAAGTCAGGTCTAAAAATAGATGTCGAAGCAACAACGTTATTAAACAAACTATGAGAACTCCCTGGCTCATTATACAACAGAGAACTATGGTTCATGATTAGACATTTGGTAAATAAATCCTACACAGAACTCCTTTCCACAAGGACTTGCTGACTAACAGCAGGAAGTGTGGATATCAGATAACTTACAGGTGTAAATTCTTCAGGCTTCCGTCCCATGGAACGTTGCATTTAGTTATTTTACAAGCCTTGGAAGCAAAAGCCCCTCAACTTTTGGCACCAGCAAGACGCATCAGACGTACAGTATTTACTTCAGAGCTTCCCATCAGGCTTTGTTGGGAAGGCTTTTAGGTTTTAGCTTTTTTTCTCTGTCCAACTTGCTGCTTCTCTCTTCCTTTCCCAGGTATTATTCCCTAACAATAATAATTTTTAAAGCCCTCCAATTCTGTTTCAGCATCTCCTTCCAGAAAAGCATCCTGCAATAAAGCATGCCAAGAGTGGTACAGTAAATCAGGCAGTAACTTGAAGCTTCATGCTGGATCGTTCATTATCATTCATTAATGTGTTGAGTCACATTGATAGTAGGTGGGGTACATATGGCTCCTGGGACAAGTTGGTATTTTAATTGAGAAACATTTTACATGAGGTGAATTTGGATACTATGAATGAATGCACAACAGGCATCTAAGAAGTAATGGGAAAGTAGCAGTTACGTTATCTATTCACCACCACTGGGATATGAAAGAGGGGAACTGTTAAAAGAGTGGTGGATGACAATGGGCCCTGGAATACCTAATAATGAAGCTTGAATTGACTCTCTTATTCTGTTTGTCCTTCACTCAGATGTAACAATTCTATCTCATGAATTCTTGTGATCCTGCCACACCTGCCATCCCTTGATATAAAAGGCAAACCCAGCTACGGTCACTTGTTTCTCTATGGTAGAGGCTTTGTCTTTACCAAATGTCTAATCATGAACCAAGTTTTTCAAACCTATATACTACTCTGTTGCAGGTGTCATAATTTTCTTCTAAAACCCTATGTCTTGTATTGTGTTTGTTTCATGAGGAATTGCCACACACTTCACTTTTCTCCTTCTAGTATCTCCCAGTGGGTAATTTTTCTGTCTCAGTGGGTAATTGAGAAAATGGGGATATATTATCATTTGCAAGTTCCAAATGTAATTTTGGAATTCTTAAAGTATATCTCAGAAATGAATATACCTCATAAAGGAACTCAGACACCACAATGGGAATACTATCTTTTTTTCTTCTCATGTAAAGCCTATTATCCTTGACAGAGACATGTTACCTCAACTGGGCACTTTTCCTTCTTATTTGGGATACTACAAATTAATTAAGATACCTAAGCAATAAAACAGCATCTTCGAGACCTAACTTCAATTTATCTGTCTTATTACTTTTTCACTAAGAATGTATTATCTTTCAACAATTGCCTCTGTTACTCATAAAACTAAATTTTCTGTGGCCAGAAAACATAGTTGGGGAGACATATTGGGATGCATCTAAATAGTATCTATGGCCATGATTTATGCTTACACTAGCAAACCACTACACATGATAGCCTGGGGTTTTTGAACATGACTTTGTAATAAGTGGATGACAGTAGCAAAAATATTCAAGTGCCAGGAGTTATAGGAGTTATTTTTTATAAGAATCATGACTAGAAACATAAGATAACAAGTGTGGATGAGGATACGGAAAAACTGGAACACTTATATACGTTGACGGGAACACTAACTGTTGTGGTCATGGTAAACACTTTGGAAGTTCCCAGAAAAATTAAAAAGAAACCTCAATAAACTCGGTATTGACGGAATGTATCTTAAAGTGATAAAAGCTATTTACAACAAACCAACAGCCAATATCATACTGAATGGGCAAAAACTGGAAGCATTCCCTCTGAAATCTGGCACTAGACAAGGATGCCCTCTCTCACCACTCCTATTCAATATAGTACTGGAAGTTCTAGCCACAGCAATCAGGCAAGAAAAAGAAACAAAGGGTATTCAAATAGGAAAGGAGGAAGCCAAATTGTTTCTATTTGCAGACGACATGATAGTATACCTAGAAGACCCCATCACCTCAGCCCAAAAACTCCTGAAACTGATAAGCAACTTCAGCAAAGTCTCAGGATATAAAATCAATGTGCAAAAATCACAAGCATTCGTCTACACCAATAACAGACTTAAAGAAAGCCAAATCAAGAACGAACTGCCATTCACAATTGCTACAAAAAGAATAAAATACCTTGGAATACAACTCACAAGGAACGTAAGGGACCTCTTCAAGGAAAACTACAAACCACTGCTCAACGAAATCAGAGAGGACACAAACAGATGGAGAAACATTCCATGTTCATTGTTAGAAAGAGTCAATATCGTGAAAATGGCTATACTACCCAAAGTAATTTACAGAATCAATGCTATTCCCATCAAGCTACCATTGACTTTCTTCACAGAACTTGAAAAAACCACCATGAACTTCATATGGAACCAAAAGAGAGCCTGTATAGCCAAGTCAATTCTAAGCAAAAAGAATACAGCGGGAGGCATCACTCTACTGGACTTCAAACTATACTACAAAGCTACAGTAATCAAAACAGCATGGTACTGGTACCAAAACAGAGATATAGACCAATGGAACAGAACAGAGGCCTCAGAGGCAATGTCACACATCTACAACCATCTGATCTTTCACACACCTGATGAAAACAAGCAATGGGGAAAGGATTCCCTGTTCAATAAATGGTGTTAGAAAAACTGGCTAGCAGTGTGCAGAAAGCATAAACTGGACACCTTCCCGACACCTTACACTAAAATTAACTCCAGATGGATTAAAGACCTAAACATAAGACCTAACACCATAAAAACCCTAGAAGAAAATCTAGGCAAAACCATTCAGGACATAGGCATAGGCAAGGACTTCATGACTAAAACACCAAAAGCACTGGCAACAAAAGCCAAAATAGACAAATGGGACCTAATCAAACTCCACAGCTTCTGCATGGCAAAAGAAACAGTCACTAGAGTGAATCGGCAACCAACAGAATGGGAAAAAATTTTGCAGTTTACCCATCTGACGAAGGGCTGATATCCAGAATTTACAAAGAACTCAAACAGATTTACAAGAAAAAAAAAAACAAACCCATCCAAAAGTGGGTGAAGGATATGAATAGACACGTTTAAAAGAAGAAATATATGAGGCCAACAAACATATGAAAAAATGCTCATCATCACTGGTCATTAGAGAAATGCAAATCAAAACCACATTGAGATACCATCTGCCATGTGTGTACCTATGCAACTATCTTGCATGCTCTGCACATGTACCCGAAAACCTAAAATGCAATAAAATTTAAAAAATAAGAAAGTAAAAAAATATAATATAAAAAAAAAGAGAACTGTCATGTAATCCAGCAATCCCGCTCCTCAGTATATTTCAAAAGAATTGAAATCAGGCTCTTGAAGAGGTATCTGAACTCACATATTTATTGTACCATTATTCATAATAGTGATCAAAACGTCCATTCATAGACAAAATGTCCATCAACAGACAATATTTCATTGCATATATCTATATATAAGAATAATATTTCATACTTAAAAATTAAGGAAATCTTATTCTCTCTGATTATGTAGAGGGAACTGAAAGACATTCTAAGTCAGTGAATCACAATTAGACAAATATTGCAGGATTTCACTTATATGAAGTATCTAAATTAATAAAACTTATACAAGCAGAAGGTATAATGGTTTCCTGGCACTGAGGGGTGAGGCTAATAGGGCATTTGTTCAATGGCTGTAAATTTAGAGTTATACAAGATGAATAATTTCTATGCATCTGCTGCATCATAGAGCTTCTGGTTAATGATATGTTGCTATGAACATAAAAGTTTGTTAAGAGAGCACAGTATATATATAATGTACTTAACATACACACACACACACACACAGGTGAAAGGACACAAAGGAACTTGGAGGAAGTGGATATCATTATTTCTTTTACTGTGGTGATAGTATGATATATGCATATGTCAAATTCATCAATTGGTATATAGTAAATAAGTGCAATTTTTCTACATCGATTATACCTCAATACAACTTCTAAAAAAGAAATCAATAAAAAATTTAGAAGGTTCTAAAAATATTCATGGATTTTTATTGTTGTTAATTGCTTTGAGGAATTTTATAGATTATTTCTTAATCAAACATAACTCATTTATTTGCTAACTTAAAATTCTTTTAGTTTGTATTTTTATTCAATGATTTTTTTCCTTAAATGTATTTGTAGAAATAAGGTATTCATCTATCTACACCTGAATGAAAATGAAAAAAAAATGTTTCCTTGACAGAGTTTCACTTTTATTAACTCTTAATATAATCCAATTATTTTAAAGTAATTGACAGCTAAAATGCAGATGGAGAGATAGTGGATAGAAGGATGGATGAATGAATGATTCCATGTATCCATCTATGCATATATTAATACATAGAATCATCCATCTATGCAGAGAGATATAAAGATGAATTAAAAAACTGTTTTGCTAATTTTTTAAAATATAATATTTTGGCATCTAAAATCAATTCAATCAAATTGTATTTGCTTACTTCTGAGTTATTTTTTATTTCCATTGATTTTATTTAGTGTCTTAAAAGAAGCAATGCATAAACACACCCCCTAAAGAAAGTGTGAGAGCATAATGAATCATTAGCATGCCATAATAATGAAAAGAGAGAAAAACCACAAATAAAATTATGAATTCAAAGAGAAAATGAATTTTAAAAAATTATCTTCTAAAAAACTAATAGTTGTGGGGAATACTAAAAATCAGATCCAAATATTATTTTAAAAATTATGTTTTGAAAATGAAGATTTTTTTGTCACTTTGAGTTAATACCAGATAATCTAATTAATCAATGATATACAGATAGATTCATCAAAATACACTTCACAGATGTTTCAAAGATACAGTTTTACTGGGGTCTATTGGGGGGAAAAGGGGAGGGCCAGTGGGAGGGGGAGGTGGGGAGGGATAGCCTGGGGAGAAATGCCAAATGTGGGTGAAGGGGAGAAGAAAAGCAAAGCACACTGCCATGTGTGTACCTACGCAACTGTCTTGCATGCTCTGCTCATGTACCCCAAAACCTATAATCCAATAAAAAATTAAAAAAAAAAAGATACAGTTTTGATTCCTTTTAATCCTGATATGTATTTTCTGTAGAGATATATTTCTTACCTTCTTATATATTACCATCTTTCACTATTATGCTTATAATTTAAAGATAATGTTTTATTAATTATAACTTCAAAATTGTTAAATATTAAAGAAACTTGATGAGAATGTACTGATGACTCCTGGACAAATATAACTTATTTTAAAATTAAGATTACACTCATTTTTGTTCCTGAAAATAATGCTGAGGACTTTAAAAGTAAGATTGTTATAATACACTGAAATTTTTAAACGTGCTGTGATCATATATCTGCTACCCTTTAAATGATTTAACATGCTACACATTTGAAGAGTGAAATATAATCCTGATTGGTAAACAAAATTCTCATCTTTCGAAATTTATTAAGGTAGTGTCTTTTGAAAAACAAAGACAATCCAATAGTGTTTTAGATTTCCAGCTGAATTTGCATTTTCACTGGAAATAACACTATTTGAATGACCAAAAATAATAGTCGCAGAGGTAGCAATGCATAAAGACTAAAGAAAGGTGTAGATAAGTATGAAATATGTGAAATACAAAAAGGACATATCACAACGTCGAATACAAAGTGAATTTCACGATATTACTGCATTTGTTGCCGCCTTATCCTTGTCATATCACAGCTACCGACCACTGCCATTCACACTGAATCTTTCTCCACTTGATGTTATAACTGCTTCTATCAATCTTCTCTTGGGAAGAATCTTCGTTTAATCCCTCTTCACTTGCTATTTTTCCCTCATTGCTGTTTGCTTAGTACTCAGAACATTTCTGTGGGAAAATGAACTGTGTGTTATAAGAAAATACCTTGGCTGGGTGTAATGGCTCACGCCTGTAATCCCAGCACTTTAGGAGGCTGAGACGGGTGAATCACCTGAGGACAGGAGTACAAGACCAGCATGGCCAAAGTGGTGAAACCCTATCTGTACTAAAAATAACAACAACAATGACAACAAACTAGCTGGGCGTGGTGGCAGGCACCTGTAATCCCAGCAACTTGGGAGACTGAGGCAGGAGAATCACTTGAACCCGGGAGGCGGAGGTTGCTGTGAGTCAAGATCATGCCATTGCACTCCAGCCTTGGTGACAGAGCGAGACTATGTCTCAAAAAAAAAAGATAAAATATCCCATTCCTGGTACATATATTCAGCACATCCAGGGCAAATTACTTCAAGGTGCTCTTGTTTTCTCCTGTCTCTATTGATGATTTTGTGCATTTTCCACTGAAAACGTAAGTGCCCATAAATTATTGAATGTGTTTTTAAATTTTCACCATGGACTGCCAAACTTTTTATTTAAAAAAGTACTTTATATTTATCTTCAAAGTAGCATAAACGTACTGAAATCAGAAGTAAAAGTCAGAAAATTATTTTTCTTTCTGTATACTATAAATGCACATGTTTAGGAAAAGTAATGGACTATATTTATTAATTATAAATACGAAATATTAAAATGTAAAATTAATGAGATAATTTTGTAATGGTTAATTCTATTTTTCCTGAGTAACCTAATTTTACACTTAATGAAAACTAACAGACAGTTTCAAGTAAACTTTATGCAATATGTGATAAAGTTCTTTGACCAAGGAAATTTAGATAAATAAGAAAGTTAATATTTTTTTTTTTTCAGAAATAAAAAACACAATTTCACTTATGAAAGTGAAGTCATGCTTAACATTTGTTTAAAGCTTTTAATTCTTCTTATGTTGATTTTAAAAACTATTAATTGGATTGAAGTTTTATAAATAACCAAATAATTGAAGTTTCTTTTGGTCATATCATTAAATCACTCTTCCTTGCAAGCTCTCATTCAAAAAATGGGGAAGAAAGAAGTTAAATCTTCAGGTCTTCTAGTTTCCAGTAAAAAACATGGTTTTATTTTGTTGCTGACTGCCCCACTGTCAGTACAGATGATCCTTACCCACTGTATTGACTCTGTTCCATCCGGGTTCTCAGATGGCTCAGTGGGCGTGTGACCTCTGTAGTCCTACCAGTGCCCATGCTCAGAAGTACGCTACACTTGATCTAATGCTCTGGCATTACCGTCTTGGAATTCTTTTAAAAACTGAACAAGAAGCTCTGCTTCTCCATTTTGCATTTAGCCCTAAGACTATATTGCCAGTCTTGTGTATATGCCCGTGTCCAGCAATGATTCTAATTGTCAATCAGCTTGAGCAGGCTGCTATAGAGTCCCTCATTACAAAACACATTGGATTTTCCCTCAAACTACTCATCTTCCTAATATTTCAGCAGCACCATGTGCAACATTATCCTTTTATAAAGACAGGATGATCTCTCTGGCACTTTTCAAACCAGGAGATTTGAAGCTGGCACAGAATGACCTCCTTAAGCAGTCTAGCTTTAACCAATCTAACAAGCCTCCCACTTCAACACTTCTGCCCAGGGACAGGATGCCAAGCATTCTGGCAATCAGTTCCTTTACTTCTTCATCTTCCACCCGAAATTCTGCAATCTGAAAGAGCAGGTTTTCTGTGTCTTTCGTATCATTTCTATTTTTGTCTTTCTACTTCAGCATAAAATTTGCATTTTATGATGTAGTTGACCCTGCCTTCCTCTTAGTAGATAAGTGTTCAGGGATGTCAAATACAGTTTTTCTTTCTTAATAAAAGAAACTTTTCGGACTATGGCTTTTGTTCCATTTTACTATGTTAGTAGTGAAAATTTGGATACTGAGTTTTTCAATTTCTATGCATATATACTTCAACAATCCAAAAGCAATCACTCATATCTACGTGTCTTTACTCCTGAAGACATTTGCTAGAGTGGCCTAGACAGGGAGCTGTTTTAACTGATATGGAAAAAAGGATAAAAAAAGATTATTTACTATTGTTATTTTACAGTATGGACATTTCAATACAATTTATGGTATATGTTTTAAAATCTTAAACTAGCAAAAACAAAATCTTTCTAATATTGAATTTTAAAGCCAAAATATCTGGAATATTTGGAACTCACTTTCCCAGTTTATCCAGAGAAATTTCTGTAGCTTAGTGATACAATGTTATCTTACAAAATACTATCATCTGGTAAATTCTCACACATTATCCAGTAAAAATCAAATTTTCTTCTCTTGGTCTTTGCTAACTGACTTTACAAAAACTAAATTACTTGAATTTGTTACTTTTAACTGCCATCAGTTACAAGTACTTAATTTGTTTTGCTGCTAATTAACTTTTAGCATCCTCACAACTAGGCAGCTGTTCTAGTGAAATGTGTCAGGAGACATTTGAAAGAGGGAACTTTCGATGAAGGAGATTCCAGGTCTATCAGAATTAGCGCAATTCAAAGAGATTCACAAATTCACAAGAAAAGAGTCTATCCATACCATATTTAGTAGTATTCAAATCTTTAAAAATCTTCGCACTCAGTTTACTTGGCAGAAAGAAGTTATCTTCTGATTGGTCAGAATTAATTTTTATAACCACAAATTCTGCAATTGGAAATAATAAATTAACCATTTATTAATCTTTAGGAATATATTATGTTTTTTAAAGCAATTTTTTAAGTTTTTTAAAATTGTACTTTAAGTTGTGGGATACATGTGCAGATCATGCAGGATTCTTGCAGAGGTACGCACATGGCAATATGGTTTGCTGCCTCCATCCACCTGTCACCTACATCTGGCATTTCTCACAATGTTATTGCTCCCTGACTTCCCCACCCCTGCACTGTCACTCCCTTGGCACCCCCCAAAAGACCCCAGTGTTTGATGCTCCCTTCCCTGTGTCCCTGTGTTCTCATTGTTCAAATCCCCCTATGAGTGAGAACATACTGTGTTTGATTTTCTGTTCTTGTGTCAGTTTGCTGAGAACAATGGTTTCCAGATTCATCCATGTCCCTACAAAGGACACAAACTCATCATTTTTTACGGCTGCATAGTAGTCCATGGTGTATATGTGCCACATTTTCCTTGTCCAGTCTATTGTCAATGGGCATTTGAATTGTTTCCAAGTCTTTGCTATTGTAAACAGTGCCACAGTGAACATAGTTCTACATGTGTTTTCATTACTGTAGCCTTGTAGTATAGTTTGAAGTCAGGTAGCACGATGCCTCCACCTTTGTTCTTTTTCCTTTGAATTGTCTTGGCTATGTGGGCTCTCTTTTGGTTCCATATGAGTTTAAGGAGGTTTTTTCAAGTTCTGTAAAGAAGGTCATTGGTAGCTTGATGGGGATAGCAATGAATCTGTAAGTTACCTTGGGCAGTATGGCCATTTTCACGATATTGATTCTTCTTAACCATAAGCATGGAATGCTTCTCCATCTGTTTGTGTCCTCTCTTGTTTCCTTGAGCAGTGGTTTGTAGTTCTCTGTGAAGATGTCCTTTATATCTTTGTTAATTGTGTTCCTATGTATTTTATTCTCTAGAACTTCCAATACTGTATTGAATAGGAGTAGTGAGAGACGGTATCCTTGTCTAGTGCCAGATTTCAAAGGAAATGCTTCCAGTTTTTGCCCATTCAGATTTAAAGTAAATTTGTTGCATAATATATTCTTTTCTTCAATAAAATAAAATAGAAATTTAAATTAGGCAAATAAATTATTTTGATCATAGAATTTTTGATCAAATAATTAAATAAAACAAAGGATGCTTAATATACACAAAAACACCAGTGTCAGAAAAATAAAAAATCAAAAAACAATGATAGAAAATAATAAAGAAAGATTGAGGTCAAAAATATTTCTAGAACAAGTATATAATCATATGCTGCTTATAAATATATTTCTAATAGTCAAAGAAACAAAGTCACTGATGCTTGTTTACTGAGTTTAAATCCATTTATTTATATTATTATATGACATGCAGTTATTTTATACACACCTTGTCATTACTAAGATATTTTGATTTTCCACAATCATTACGTCAGCTCTACACTTGTCTTCACCAACAAGCATGAAATCTTGTGAAAATAACTTACAACGGTAGTGCTAGGCTGTTAGGATTTTTTCTTTTTATAATTTTTGTTTGCAATAGCCCTTCGTGTGCCTTATATTCTAAGAAATTATAATTAAAAATACAAAACACAGAATTGTATTCTCATGATAGTTTTAGATGTAACTGTACATGTGTCAAAGATGTATTGCTAATCACTTTATGTCCCCTTTGGTCTTTTCTTGAGATTTTGTTCTACTTAGTTTGAATAATTTTCTGTTTTTGTTTAAAGGTTATATAATCTCTGTTATTGGAATTTTTGTGCATTTGACTCCTTGTACTCTTTTCTCTTCTCTAAAGGGAAAATGTTACCTGGGCATATCATTCTTAGCTCACAGTCCACTTTCTTTTAATTGCATATAAATGGTAAATGATGTCCAAATGTCTTCTAGCTTCCAGTGTTGCAAATGAAAAGACTAGTACTTAGTCTTTCCTAAGTAAGCAAGTTGTTGTTACGGTTGTTTCTATCAAATTGTATTTGATTTTCTACTTCTTTTCATCCATATATATCACCATAATGCACCTAGACATGTGTCTTTTCATTTGACATTTCAGAAACTTAAAGATCTATTCTAATTTTAACACTTAAAACATTTATTTAGCCAAGAGGTATTTTCTTCTATTAATTATTATGCGTTGTTAGTTCAGTATCACTTCATTTTATTATTCTAAAATTTGACTTGCACAACAGTTATCTAATATCTTCTCTTCAAATGCATCTCTTCTACTTCCAATTTTAGTTATCATTTCTTTTTTTCTTGTTTTGTTTGCATAATATTTCATCCATTTTATACCTATACACTTGATTCTTTTCCAAGAAACAACCACTTTCTTTCTAATTCTTCTATTAAAAGTTTAAATATTATATCTTTGTAGTTTCAGAAAGTTACTTTTTCTTGAAATACCCTTTTTGCATATATTAACATAATTTTGTGGTTTCCATTTAACTATAATGATCATGATTATTCAGGTCATAATCTCAGAAAGGAATTATCCTGACCACCTTATCTGTAAAATTATGCCATCCCAACCCTAGTCACACTATAAATTATTTTCATATATTATTTTTATTAAGAGCATTTATAAATACCTCTTACCATATTAAATATTTATTGGTTTACTTTTTTGTTCTTTCAGTTAAAAAAATATAAGCTACTGGTGACTGTTAAATTTTTTGGCATGTTGACCATAACTATATCATTGGTTATTTGAGTAAATGCACAAATAAGCTCCCTCACACTTCTAATTATTTTTGTAATTATAATTTTTTTTTTTATTTACTCTTTAAAACAAGTGCAGAAGGAGCAAATATTGCCCATAAAAAAGGACAAGGTTTAATTTATCTAAAGGAAAGTATTTTTCAGGCCAAGAGCGTCTCTTAATTTCTAAAAGCGATTCAAATAGTCAGTAGGCAGTGTAATCCTCTTCACCACCTTACCAAGGGATTCAATACACCTGCCGAAATTCCTATGTCCTCTGCTAAATCTTTGTCTTTCCACAGCCATTTGTGCTTCCCTGGCTTCAGGACCAATGAAAAGCCCTCCTGCACTCACCTTTAGAAAACGAATTGACAAGCTTAAATTTCATCTTACCTAATACAGAAGGCTTAATTTTCTTTTCATCAAGAAGTCAGAAAAAAGAGGCACTTCTTACATTTTTCAGCCTCTTTTCTTGTTGCTTTATAGATGACCATATTTTATTAGACAATATTTGTTAAAAACATTTACAAGTATTTTCTATACTCCCCATTCCATTTGTTTATTCAAAGAAATATCACCAACAATCAATTTTATCAACATTTTATTTTGATAAAATTGTGACTATTGCTCCAGAAAAGTTTTAAAAAAGCATCCAATGCAATATTCTTATTACAATACATAGATGAAGAAACTAAGGCTGGAAGAGGCTAAGGGATTATTGTTAGTGCATGACAGATATGAAATTATAGAACAGGATATATTTTTACAGCCTTATACTCTATTCAGTACACTGAACTGAATCATAGTAAAACAATTTTAGTGTAGACGTATAGACAATTAATAATGTGGAGGTATTTCTTTTCTTTGAATTTTAACCCAATATTTTAAAAGCTAAAATTAAATATATGAATAATTACATGGAAAAGCATTTTGGACATTTTTGAGGCTTGAATGTGTTTTATATTAAAACTTTACCAAAGGAAATGTGGCTATTACTTCAGAAAGCCGTGTGTGTGTGTGTGTGTGTGTGTGTGTGTGTGTCTGTGTGTGTGTGTGTGTTTAAAATAACACTGCAAGCTCTATGATATTATAATTTCCATATTTTTCAAAACAGATAACTCAGCTCATCCCACCTTGTCATGGTTGAGCTAGAGTATATATTTTTCATTTTTTTAATCTCTCATTTTAACTTCTCAGCTCCTTAATCATTTTTCTTCATTTTCTTCAAAGCTATTTCCATTTGTCAGCATCTTTATGACATTAAAGTGTTTCAAACTAAAGACAACATTACAGGTGTTTGACCTTATCAGTTTTTTTGTTTATTGCTTACTTTTCACCTGTCAAAAAAATAGAATTGGAAACCTGAAATGACAAGGCATTTTCAGGATATGACATGGCATTGCTTTATGTAAGTGGGGAAGCTTTATTTCTCCATGAAATATGTAATTATAGCACACACATTTTTAAAGTTATCATCACATTTATGATTATTTAAGCCTATGATGTTTTATATTTTATTTAGATGTTTTGTTTGAGTCCACATAAGCTGGGTACTCTCAGTTAACACTTCACATCTAAATGTAAATTTCAGTGCTGTAAAATTACTCACCATGTTTCCAAAAGTAAAAGTACAATTTACCCTTTGGGGTTTGAAAATAATTGATTCCTGAAAACCTGGAGGCTTTGTACAAATAGGAACTATTAAGACACAAAATAAGTCTTTAAATGATAACTGGAACTAAATTATTAGCTGTTATTAAACACTTTTGTGTTTAATTTTTATTTTGCTGAAAAAAATAAAGGGAAACAGAGCGAGATAATGAATGAAGATGAGAATTAAGAAAAATTAAGAAAGCCAGCCTTTCTCTCTTATCTCTAAAGTGAAGGAAGAGGAGCATCATCCATGAGGTAGAAGGTCGCTGAAGATACTGGGATGTTTCAGGAAGCAGAGGTCTATGGACTATGTTTTCTTTTCAGCAGGTTATGAAACAAGCAGAGAGTGGCATCTTTTGGTAAAAAGAATGTTCCTGGAAACTCTTGGTAGGCACATAAGAGGACTAAAGGTATGCAAACGATGACAAATGCAGGAATAGAAAGTGTGTTGACAAGCAATGCTAGAAATAGCCTTCTTATGCTGGCAGATTTGCACATGAAAAGGTGAGGGGTGTCTGTGACTGGCATGGAGCTAGGTGTCCTCTGGAGGACCTGCTATCATTTAGTAGTAGAATAGAGTCCTAGATTCTTTGTCAGGTACTACGGCTCCCAACAGGCTACTAGGCTTCCTCCCACCAAGCAGTGCTCCTCTCCCATTTCCCCATAACACCTGCTTCGGTGGTCTTAATGCGGTCACACGCCAACTAGGCTTTTCCTCGCTAGCAGGCCTGTCTACCTCGAGGGTAGTCACACTAGTTAGTACCCCATTCAGCATGGTAGCCTGGCTTCCTAGGGCAACTCAAGATCAGTGGCACTTTACAGGAATAAATTTCTGCTTATCAAACATTTGGCATCACCAAGAAATAAAGCCTTATCGTAAAACCACAGAGACTTGAAGGATGTCTAAGGAATCTGATCTTGATTATCCAAAATGATATTAAAAGATTTTTTTTTAGTTTTTGTTTACTTTAGTTTCCAACTTAAAAGCCACTACAATGTATTAATTTCTTGCCTCAAAAAATTTTGGTCAGTATTGTATTATTTCTAATTTTTGAAATATAATGTCAGATATCTAAATGGTCCAATAAAATATTTTTTAAAAAATGTTCTATCTTCACTTTAAAATAAAATATATATCTTCTGCTTTTCAGAACATCTCCCTTTTTCTCTCACTGTCTCCCCCTTTCTCTGTTTCTCTTGCTTTTTTATCTTTCAATTTATATATCCAATCTACCTGTGTAATAATAGTGATCATAGTATATAAATCTTATTTGTTTGCATCCGCTTGATTCATCTAGATTGGAGAGCTATGCTAAAATCTACTTTGCATCTGTCTGTCTCTATGGCAGTCTCTGTTTTTCTTTTAAATTTCTGCTTAATGAAAGTTGTTGCTTTATTATATGTTATATAGGTATAAATAAATGTTATGCTATTACATCCTCATTGTGAATTATACTTACAGCTCACAATTTGTCCCTGTATAACTTTTTAACAACTATTTTTGTTGTTAATTTACTTTCTCTGGTATCAAAATCAGGTCCTTTATTTTTATTTTATTCTCCCTATAATACTTTGGTTCTGTTTTCAGTATTTAGCCTTCATGAATCATTATGATTTAGGTGTGTTTCTTTTCTACAACATTAAGATAGATATGTTTATGGTCAAATTGGAACTATTTTAATAAATGAGTTAAACTCACCTGGATTTATTGAAATGTAAATCTGTTCAGTCTTAGTTCTGAAGTATTTTTTTGTGTCTCTTCCTTCCTTCCATCCTTTGTTTGTTAGTTTTATTGTTTCCCTTTCCTTTTTAGTTTGCTTGTTTGCTTTCATTTGATATCTAGCAGCACGTGTATTATTAACTGTATTTGGCCATCAGGAAAATTAGAATCTACTATTAATAATCACATAACAAGAGGTTTCAAGAACAGGAGAAAATTTGCTAAGAGGACTGACATTTTATAACATGCCACAGAAGGTGTTATGTAAATCTCACATCATGATAATTATCTATCAATTTTCTAGTCACAGTTTAAAAATGTATTTCTAATAGACCTCCAGTACTTTTAAGTGGAATTAATATTTTAGATAATTTGGCTCACAATCAAATGTGGTTTGACTTCTTTTTCCTCATTTTTCACTCTGATACCTAGGTGGAGATAAGTCCAGCAGCATTATTCCAGGTGTACAGGTGAGAATCTCATTATTTTTCCTAGTAAGTAGCATCATGGCCTCCAAGAAATGTAATGCTCTAGTGCAGTTTTTATCACATAATAAAAGTAAATCATGGGGCTGGGAGCAGTGACTCATGCCTGTAATCCCAACACTTTGAGAGGCCGAGGCAGGTGGATACCTGAGGTTGGGAGTTCAAGACCAGCCTGACCAACATGGAGAAACCCTGTCTCTACTAAAAATACAAAAATTAGGCAGACATGGTACCGCATGCCAGTAAACCTAGCTACTTCGGAGGCTGAGGCAGGAGAATCGCTTGAAGCTGGAAGGCGGAGGTTACAGTGAGCCAAGATTATGCCACTGCACTCCAGCCTGGGCAACAAGGGTTAAAGTCCATCTAAAATTTTTTTTTTTTAAATTTAAATCATGGATCTAATTATTCCCATTATATTATGTCTAGAAGAATAGCTTAAAGTATCTATGAAATGCAGATGCCAGTATAATTTTATATAAATGAGGAAAATGTTCATTCTTTTAATTCCTCACCCCAATACCTTCAATGCCACAGTCAAACAATTATTCTTCCAAGTGCCAGAGACAGAACATTATTTAGAGTCTGACAGCTATGTATCCCTGCATTTGGATCAGAAATAGTATTTTTGAACTGGAATTTTAAAAAATCCTTGTTTATTTTAAACCAAGAAAAATGTTGTATACTGTAACCATAAGAAACAAAGTATTCTATTTCATCATCTTTAATGCAGTGATTTGTCTGTCAAAACTGTGTGCAATCCCTATACCATATGGAAATTTAGTGGGGAATTGTAGTGGCCATGGCGACTGTAAAGACTTGGTAAATCTCAAGGACTTTCCACTTTTCAAAAGAGATGGAATCGATGCAATTTAGGCATCCCGATACGAGGTGATGCATTCCCAAAGTTATTAACAAACAGAGAATTTATACTTTTAAAAATTTTCTGGCTTGGTGTGATCATTCAGGCCTGTAATCCCAGCACTTTGTGATCCCAAGGCTGTTGGATCATGGGGTCAGGAGATCGAGACCATACTGGTCAACATGGTGAAACCCCATCTCTTCTAAAAATACAAAAATTCTCTGGGTGTGGTGGAATGTGCCTGTAGTCCCAGCTACTCAGGAGTCTGAGGCAAGAGAATCACTTGAACCCAGGAGGCAAAGGTTGCTGCGAGCTAAGATCGTGCCACTGCCCTCCTCCAACCTAGTGACAGAGCGAGACACCATCTAAAAAAAAGAAAAAAGCTGCTGAAACGAGATTCATAACAACTTTAAAGAAGTCAACTGAATGATGTACAGCAATAATAAATATAGAACTAATCTAGATAGTGGTGAAACTTCCTTGTGGCCATTAAGAGGGAAAAATGTAACAAATTATGAAATAAAAAAGAAAACAAAAGTGGTTATCAATTGAGTCTTTTGGTTTCAAGCCATAATAGCAACTTGGTCACTTAAAGAATATAGAATATTTCTTGGAAGCTACAAGGAATCAGCTTCAGTCGTCAGGCAAGAAACAGGAAATAACCAGTGATGAAGGCACACCACTAACATGAGTCAATTCTAAGACAATGACTTTGGAAAAATTCTCCCCCGCCCACAACACACACATATTTTAAAGGCATCAGAAACTTGAAAATGACTAGTTAAGACTTATAAACTCAAATTACAGCCAGCAATTTTGCAATTCACTTAAAAATCAATAATCAACTTGGTTGATGTTAGTGATTTATCTTGTATACTACCCATTTTAGATCTCACATTGATCAAGGAATCTTGCTTCTTCTAGGGATCCAAATTTACCCATAGAGACAGGAGCCCTTCAGTAGTGAGCCTCCATGAGATCCAGTGCAATAGTCTTCTGCTTACCTTTACTTTTGGGAATGTATGACCAGGACATATGTCACTATTATTTATAATTTTTTTTTATTTTTTGAGGCAGAATCTTGCTCTTTCACCCAAGCTGGGGGGCAGTGGCCCAATCTCAGCTTACTGCAAACTCCACCTCTCTGGTTCAAGTGATTCTTCAGCCTCAGCCTCCCAAGAAGCTGGAATTTGAGTTTTGCACCACCACACATGGCTAATTTTTATAGTTTTAGTAGAAACTGGGTTTCACCATGTCTGCCAGAATGGTCTTGAACTCCTGACCTCAGGTGTTCCACCTACCTCTGCCTCTCAGAGTGCTAGGATTACAGGCGTGAGCAACTATGCCTGACCTATTTGTAAAAATTTTAAGAAGTTCCACCCAACGTAAATAAAAAAAAAAAAACAGTAGAAATAAGGAAAATATATAGGTTCAGTTTACTATGAACCCAGTCTAATGTAAAAATATATAGGAATAATAAAATATATATTTTTACATTTTCCCTAAAATGTAAAAATATACAGGAAAGAAGAAAGCAAAGTTGTAATTATTTTTGAATAATCTGTTTGCAGTTTATGCTGCTATGTAATATTATATAGTGATTTAACTTTTTTTTTAAAAGAAGACTTTCTGTTTCAGGACAATCTATTCCAACTGCTATGACAGAAAAATCTTAATTATTTCTTAATAATGAACAGTTTGTAGTGTTTATAGCCTTTTCTTTTTACATAGTCCATTAATTTGTCTCTGTTTTGTGGAAATCGACATTATATTACTTAAGTTACTATAACACCATAGGTCCTCACACTATCTACGGGAAGGAAATAAAAATATAATTTAAAATGGCCCTTCAAAGTCATATTTTGTGGAGGAAATTTGCATCTGTAGAGAATCTTCTTACTTTTCTAGGTCCTTCCCAGCTCTAGGGCAGGTTAAATGATAGTCTGATACCTTTAAGATTAGAAAAGAGGGGCCGGGCGCGGTGGCTCAAGCCTATAATCCCAGCACTTTGGGAGGCCGAGGCGGGTGGATCACGAGGTCAACAGATCGGGACCATCCTGGTCAACATGGTGAAACCCCGTCTCTACTAAAAATACAAAAAATTAGCTGGGCATGGTGGCGCGTGCCTGTAATCCCAGCTACTCGGGAGGCTGAGGCAGGAGAATTGCCTGAACCCAGGAGGTGGAGGTTGCGGTGAGCCGAGATCGCGCCATTGCACTCCAGCCTGGGTAACAAGAGCGAAACTCCATCTCAAAAAAAAAAAAAAAAAAAAAAATAGACATTTACCGTATTATCTAAGGCTGCTACATGGAGCCTTCATGTACTTAAAAAGACCCTTGACTTTCACAGTCTTCCTTGTCTTCAGTATTCACTTCAAGTCTTTAGACAGAGCTTAACTCTTTCAAGTAATTACCACTCACAAAATCTTCAAGATCACCTATAACCTGGTAAGCTCCTACATGAAGATGTCTTGCCTTTCCAGACTGAATCAATGTATATCTCTATTTAATGTGAATGCTGCTTCATTGTGCTTAACTCTAAAAGGGATGTATTAATTTACTTCTTTGCCTGTAACTTTTGTCTCCCTAAAATGTATAAAACAAAACTATAACCCGACCACCTTGGGTACATTTTCTCGGGACTTTCTGAGACTAGTTCTTGGGACATGGTAACTCATATTGGCTTATAATAAACCTCTTTAAATATTTCACAGAGCTTGACTTTTTCCTCAGTATTCTTCCAAGTCCCTCTAAAGTCACTAGTGTCTCTGTCCTTGGTAGCTCTTCCACGTGCTAATTCCCACATTGGTCATCACAGTAATGCTTAGGCTTATTAAAAGGTGTAAACTCAATGGAATATTTCTCAATGTCTACCTTTCTACTATATATTAAGTGTGCTTTTTTGGAGTTATGGTGGATTCTTAGGCAGAGCATGAGTGAGGTACACATGCAGATATACAAAAAGATTATCTACAATAGTCCTGCTGGCCTTCCACTCTGACTAATGTTTCACCATTAAATTCAGCCCTTTGAGTCAACCCATATCTTCCTAAAATAGTTTCTTCACTGTGTTCTAGCCAATCACATGCCAGCTTTGAAACCATCCCCACAGGGCTGACAGGAATTGCATGCTGGGTTCTGGACAGAGGTATAGTTATAACTAAGCTTTAGTCAGGCTGAACTTTGGCCCATTTCCTCCTTGCTGAAAGTCACATAAGCAATAGATACTGACCATTTGCATCCCGATTGTTCCTACAAATAAAATTCCTGACATTAAGGTCACAAGACTGTTGAAGAATTGATTTTCATCTCTATTGTTCCTAAAGGCAGGATCTGTGACATTAGAATCAAAACAAAGGCTTTTGTTTAAAGATAGCTTGAGATGTTTCTCAGACACTGAGTTGCAGCAATCACTTTGAAGACCTCTATAGAGGGATGGGATTAGCATGAGAACACAGGCTTCTTCATCTCCCTATCTCATGAATTCACCCTATTCTCTTCCTTCTACTAATCAATGAGCTCTACACTTCAGCCTATTCCCAACCCCTTAGAAATCCTAACCCTAAATTCCTTGGGGAGTTAGATTGAGATTTCCTCCTGTCTCCTAGTTTGGTGACCCTATAATTACACTTATTACACTTCTTTCTCTTCTGCATCCCAGTGTCTCAGCTTATTGACTTGGTGTATGGAAGAGGAAATGAATCTATTATGATACAATATTATCAGTTCAGGCCAGGCTCGTGGCTCACACCTGTAATCCCAGCACTTTCAGAAGCCAAGGTGGGTGGATCAACTGAGGTCGGGAGTTTGAGGCCAGCCTGGCCATCTTGATAAAAAGTCTCTCTTAAAAGTACAAAAAAATTAGCTGGGCATGGTAGTGGGTGCCTGTAATCCCAGATATTCAGGAGGCTGAGGCAGGAGAATCACTTGAACGGGCCGTGGCGGGGGGAGATGGAGGTTGCAGTGAGCCGAGATTGTGCAACCACACTCCAGCCTGGTCAACAGAGCAAGACTCCATCTCAAAAAAAAAAAAAAAAAGAAAGAAAGAAAAATTATCAGTTTACTATGAACCCAGTCGAATCTCATACCTAGGAAGGAGGTCTGGGGTTGGATTTAAAAATAGGTAAATTCAAAACCAGAGCCACTGGCTGATAGTGAGAAGTCTAAGTATAGTCAAAAGCAGGAAGGTGAAGAACTCAGACAGCCCACTCAGATCCTTGACAATTGTGAACAGATGTCCTGCCTTTTATTGCTTCCACTTTAAAGCAGCTCTGAGAATCAACTCTTCTTCACCTGATAACACCATCATCTTAGTTTTAGAGGCAACAGGAAAAAATGGTTCATCTTAGACAACAGTTCCAAGGTAGAATATACATATTAATGGAATGGTAGGACCTGACAGAAATGACCAGTTGTGATGCCATCTTCTGTACCTACAATCATGTGATGTGGTGATTAAGGGAGTCACTGAAGTACTGCAGAGCAAAAAAGACTAGCACGTAAAAAGGCTTCAGTAAATGCGAGTCAATTTTAGACACAATTTCAAGAATTTCCTCAATTCCTTAGCCATCTTCCAAAATTTTTCATTGGAAGAAATAAGGCATTCTCACTTTTTGTATTTTCATGAAAAGATCACATGCGACATTCACATTCATTCATTCCTTCCTTCTTTCATTTATATTTGAAGATCCTGAATAGCAAATGGGAGAATCATCTTCCTAATTATCACAAAGTTTTCTTTGGTGGTTTCTCTGAAGGACCGTCTTACATCTGGAGGTTGTTTATTGTTCAGTGCCCCTTCTGTAACATTATTTTCCCAATCCTTGCTTGGTCTTCTGTGTCCTGTGTAGAGACCTCAGAGTGCTACTTCAGATTCTCTCAAGGAATTAGGATGGCAACATGGATTAGCAGTAAGTACTCACTGATCTTTGCAGGTTGATAACTCAGAAAACCTCTAAGGACAGCGAGTCCCATCTCACTGTACCCTGAATTTATTTGGCCCTGGTCCCTTCATTGATAACATTCCCCCGTATTGAGTGAGGCTAATGGAAAACAACGTACAATCAGCCAACTTATCTCATCATCTTGAGGTATAGAGGCAGTAGACACGAGCATTGTAAGTTACGTGTGAATCATAACAAATACCCAACTCCAGATTCACAACACAAGCTTGAGGAGGGTGTTTTGTAACCACCAGCAGAAGAGCTGGTATTAGATGGATTCAGCTTAAAAGCAAAACCCTAAATGTAACCAGATCCTCATTCCCTCACAAACTCCCCACCACCCAGAACAGCATTTCTGAAAATTCCTATCAGGAGTGGTACTCATTATGGGGACATTTTGTTTGTGGGCACAAGTAAGCGAACTGGTAGAAATGGCTCCTAGTCTAATGGGAGACATTCCTGAACATAAGAAAGAATAATAAATGAGATATAAATCAAGTTTTATATGCTGTTGGAGAGTAGAAGATATGTAAACTCTTTGTGCTGAGGAGCCCCTCAGGCAAGAAGTGATGCCTCATATAGCCCAAGAAATGAATGAAATCCTGAGGACAGAACTATGCCCAAGCACACAGCATTGCATATCTAAAGGCAGAACAGACAGCAACATACATTTTTTTCAATTGTAAAGTTGAGATATAATTCACATACCGTAAAATTAAGTAGTTTTAATGATGCATTTCATTCCTCCCATCTTCTAGTTTGGTGATCCTACAATTACACCTCTTTCTCTTCTGTAACCCAGTGTCTCAGCTTATTGACTTGCCATGTGCACAGGAAATGAACTTATTGTGGTTAAAATATTTTCAGTTTATTATGTATGCACTCTATTCTCATGAACCCTGAAAGAAACTTCGCACCCTTCAGTAGTCACTGGCAAGTATTAATACATTTTCTAATGCTACGAATTTGCCTATCCTAGACAATAATATAATTGAATTCACACAATTTGTGACATTTTGTTTCTGGTTGTTTGTATTTAGCACAATATTTTTAAAGTTCATGCATATTACAGTATGTATTTCCATCTCTGTTATGGCACAATAATGTTCTATTTCGTGGATATAGAATTTTGTTTATCCCTTCATCAGTTGACAGACATCTGGGCTATTTCTACCTTTAACTATTATCGATAATGCTGCTATAAATATTTGTGTACAAGCTTTTGTGTTAGCTTATAATTTTTCAGTATTGATTCACCCTCCTTTTCTGGTGCCACAGTCTTTGCGTATACCGAAGGCATTTAATTTAGTTTAGTTGTTTCTGATTACTCTTCCACAACATTTTCTGATTATATAGTATTAAGAGACACATGACCCATGCCTTGTCAATCTGAGTCTTCACTGGACTTTTCTTATAGAGACTTGGCTTACCAAACATGTAGAATACAAATCTGAAACTATGTGGTAGCCACATTTTCAACTGAATGGACAATCTGATCAAACAAATCAAAATCAAAGTTAATTAAAATTTTATGATTGTTAAATTTGATTGACTGAATTCAGTAATATCTGACTGGACTTCCTAATTACGTGTGTCGGTAATTTTCATATTGGTTAGTATTACTAAGAGGAGATGAAAGTTCATGGAACATTGCTGTTATATGAACCTAAAAAATGCCAGAATGTCTTGAATGAGCATTGTATGCCAAAGACCGTAAGAAGATCTTTCATGGGACATTTTTCTATATTACACCTGTTTCAGAAAACTGTGCTGGGCAAACACAGGAAACTTGGTAAGAATAATCATAAGGTGGTTCATACTTACATAAGGGACATACAATTTGGCTTAGTCCCAAGAATCAAAGTAAAGTAGGGCCAGGTGCAGTGGTTCATGCCTGTAATTCCAACACTTTGGGAGGCCTAGGCAGGTGGATTCCTTGAGCTCGGGAATTTGAGACCAGCCTGGGCAATATACCAAAACACTGTCTGTACTAAAAACACAAACCTTAGCTGGGTATGGTGGTGTGAGCCTGTGGACCAGCTACTCAAGTGGCTAGACGGAAAGACTGCTTAAGTCTCAGAGGCAGAGGTCGCAGTGAGCCATAATTGTGCTACTGCACTCCAGCTTGGGTGACGGAGTGAGACCCTGTCTCAAAAAAACAAATGCAAAGTAATAATAATTAAATACAGAACTAAAACTTCATAATATGACTGCCTTTTTTTGGACATAAATATCTTCATTCTCTTAAGCTCTTAGATACGCTGTCTAAACAGCAAATCTTTATTAATCTCTTGTTATTATATGGAAAAATTAGACATCAACCTAAAAAATCTCTGATATTTGTATTTGCAATACTCAGTAATTGAGGAATACAGACTAGATTCTTAGTGAATCAGTTAAAAGGAAAAAAAATCCATCATGATAACACTTACGATAGTTCAAAAGGGAAGAAATAATGAGAAAATCACAGTAAAAGCAGGCGATGGAACAGAGACTACAAGGTAAAACTTTTACACAATACCAACATATATCTTCAAAAATATTCAATAGATTGAAATTTAAGGGATTGGATGGGAATTTTACAATTAGTCATGAAAAAGACATCTAGAATATTGAGAAAGATAGTCTAAGGGGCAACAAAGAACTGGTTTTATGATGGAAAGTGCTTAGAAAGCATCAGGCAAAAACAGTGAAGATATTAGGGAATTAATCAAGTAGAATTTGTAAATTTTAACCCTGTTAACCCAGGCTTGATCAAAGTTCCCTGTAGCTTTGACCTCCTGGGCTCAGGGGAACCTCCTGTCTTAGCATACCAAGTAGCTGGGACTACAAGTGGGCCATCACATCTAGCTGATTTATTTTTGTTTCTTGTAGAGACAAGGTCTTGCTATGTTGCCCAGGCTGGTTCCAAACTCTGGAACTCAAGGCCTCCCAAAGTTCTGGGATTCCAGGCATGAGCCACCGTGCTCAGCCTGAATCCTGATTGTGTTCTGAAGATTGGATGACAGTAATGTATCAATGGATCGATGTCAATTTCCTGAGTTTGATGGCTTAGTTGTGTTATGTAAGAGAATATCCCAGTTTTGGGAAAATGCGTCTAAGTATTCTGGAGTGATTTTGTACCACTCACAGTTCTCCAGAGAAACAGAATCTCTCAGATTTATAGAGATACATAGCAGAGTTTGTTCCTCAGGGAAATCCGATTTTGCTCTAAGGCCTTCTGATTACACGAGGTCCAAGAAGATTAAAGAGAATAATCGCCTTTATGTAAAGGCAAGTGACTGCAGGTATGAACCACATCTATAAACTACCTTGATCATAACACCCCTGCTTATTTGCATGCTTTCCCTACATTGTGAACTGTCCCGTGAGTCAAACTGACAAATGTACTCCTTTCATCCCTTTGTAATATCCCTGTATTATTGAATATTTTATATTATAGGATGACTGGCATTTATCTCTAATATATTTATCTCTAATACATGTATCTCTAATACATATGGGAACTAACGTTTAATCTTTCAAATATGTACCCCTAGCACAGCATCAAACACGTAAGAACTGTTTTGAATAACTATGAAATAAATGGATATTTATAGATACGTGCAAAATAGTCTGTAAATGGCTGCACATGTCTTTGTAAGTAAATTTTCATAATTTTATTTTATATGTGCATAAAATGTATTAAATATTATCAAGACATGGTTGATGAACTAAGAAATCATAATTTCAGGACACTGAGGGGCATAACCGTTTTGAGTTAGTAAGTTTTGCTTAAGTCAGGGATATGTAATTAAATGGTAAAGAATATAATATTGAGCTATGTTGTAAAATATTACTCTGGAGTTATAAATGAGCAGTAACTGGGTTTCTTCAAATCATCATATAAAGACCCATATGAACAGCACACATTGTTAGTTTTACAGTATTTCTGAGACATGATTAGAAATGCTGTTCTTCTAGACATTTTTATGTGCCATGCGTATTATACACATTACACATTAAGACTTTTATAATTTTATCAGTATTATGGCTATAAGGGTTAATTTGGTTGTAATGTTGTTTTGTTGCCTTTCAACTTTCATATCCTTAGGATTAAATCAACATAATCTTAACATCACCGCCAAATAACTCTTGCAGTTGTTTTTTCACACTCTTGTTATGTTTCAAGAATGATTTCAGTCTTTTTTTATTAATTGCACCTAATTTTATAATATACTTGCAAGGCAGTTATTTCTGTTAATTATTTTTAGATGAACTGATTTATTGTCACAGAAGTTAATTAGTTTCCTTAACTTCTAATTATGGCTATTGCCGCAGCCAGGAATAGAATACACACCTGGAAAACTGCAATTAAGTCTAAGTTTTAGGCACCACACTTTGATTTTGTCTTTGTTTTACCCATAAAATGGATTTACCTACATTAAAGATTATATAGGTTACTGATAAAGATGTGAGAATTATATTGCAGAATTTTAGGAACAGAAAGGATTATGACAGATTCTCATTTTAAAGAAACAGATGCTTATAGAGGCTTTACAAACCAAGCGGCAGAAATTCCCGGACTAAAACATTTTTACATTACTTGGAAATTTTTAACGGGCTAACAAATTACTTTTGAAGACACTTCATGCCAAATATGTTAGCCCATAACCCACACTATTTGGTAATCATATAATATGATGTCGTATTGATTATTTACCCATTGCCTCTCAACAACAGTCCTACCCTGAAATCTCTGCTGTGCTGTGCTAGGAATAGAGGTCCAGTACCCTGAAATCTCTGCTGTGCTGTGCTAGGAATAGAGGTCCAGTACCCTGAAATCTCTGCTCTGCTGTGCTAGGAATAGAGGTCCAGTACCCTGTCCTCAGACTATTTTGCTGGTTAGTGTGCTGAGGTTCTATCCTCACAAAGCATTGTTCAGACATTCAAAAGCAAGAAGAGGGGAACAAAGGGCCTTATTTCTTCTTGGTTTTTGGCCTGTCAGTATTTCTCCAGCTTTTAGGTTTGTTTGGTGTTTATTCACTTTGTGTTTTGCACTTCAGTGATCAAATATGCTGAACTTAAGCAGAGAGATCCCAGTGTGAGCCAGCTCTGCCTCTTCAGTGGGGTGAAGAATGTGGATGGTAGCTGCTGACTTTTTCAATCATTTATTTTGCTTTCTGCTCTCACACAAAAGTCTACCCAATTCCCTGTATTCCAGTCACTAAAAGGCAAACAACCAAGATCATCTTGCACTAATACAATAATTTGACCAGAAATATTTAATTTGAAATCTGAAACCCAGTGATTATATTCTTTCGTCATAAAGTATTTTTTGTAATTTTTTTTCAGTTCTCAGGGTAGTAGAATTTTTTTTTTTTGAGACGGAGTTTTGCTCCTGTTACCCAGGCTGGAGTGCAATGGCGCGATCTCGGCTCACCGCAACCTCCGCCTCCTGGGTTCAGGCAATTCTCCTGCCTCAGCCTTCGGAGTAGCTGGGATTACAGGCACGCACCACCATGCCCAGCTAATTTTTTTTGTATTTTTAGTAGAGACGGGGTTTCCCCATGTTGACCAGGATGGTCTCAATCTCTTGACCTCGTGATCCACCCGCCTTGGCCGGGAGTAGAATTTAATCAGATATTGTGCTTTGGTTGGATAACCCATGATGGGTCAAGCTTGGTGACTCCTCACATAATGAAACACACAGCAGTAACAAAACACACAGTGAGAGATGGCAAGAACAGTACCATTCACCTGGGTCTTATGACACAGTGGGCATACAGTCTTCATTTTGAGTAAGGGGAGAATCAGAGTTATAGTCTAGATGTACAGGTGGTAGTGGAGTAGGCAGAGCAGTCAATGACTTGATGATTTATTGATTTTCACCAGTCCAGGAACCGCAAGAAGAATACACTCACAGAAAGGCCAGTAGACAAGGATCAGGCAACAGCCCCCACAGCTTTCTTCATAGCTGACCTTATCTTCTCACTAACACTCCTGGATGGTTGCTGCATCATGCTGGCTTCAGCTGGTCTGTGCTCCAGAGTCTGCAAATCCTGAACTGTCAGGCGACCTAGCTGAACTCCAGCCAACCTCAGCAGTGGTGAGTGATGCTGAGCTATTCCTAGGATGTATTCAAGTTGTACAAGAAATCATCCTTCTCAGGTCATGTTAACAAATGAGTAGGCTGCCAGGAAGGGTCTATAAAATAGTTTCCAGTGGGAAGAAGGGGGATGAATGGAACATTCATATTCTTCTCTTAAGCTAGTAACCGAGTTCTCCAGCTTCATTTTTAGATAGGGAAGAACAAGGAATGTAATTGATTTCCAAAGCTGCTTCTTTAGGAGACCAGCACTAGCCAGTCTCTGAGACTTTGAGTGTCTCCCATTATGATTCTCTTTAAGCCACAAAAGTTTTCAGAAAATGAGGCATTGGTTCTAGACAGATAACATTGCTTGACCAGAAGATGTAGTAAAGAGTTCATCAAACCACCTCCACAGGAAGCCATGGCAGGTGGGATGTGATTCTGCAAGAACCTTGACCACATGTTTGAGAGCAGATCTCACTGCTGTCATTAAACTGTCCTGTGCTACCACCTCAAAGATGGGTGGCTGAGAAGCAGCTGTGATGTGAGCCTGTGCTCAGCCATAGTTTCCTGTGGGTACTGGCTTTCACTTTTCCCACAAACACCTGAGCATGAACTTTTTCAAGAGGAAGGGTATCAGATGGGTGCTCATCTTATACCCCTTAAGCTACCCTCTGTGCATGATATTCATACCTCCAAACTCAATTTTATGGGCAAAAATGAACTGGGAAATAAAGACCTATTCTGGAGATGGAAGGAAGTCTCAAGGAGGTTAAGAGCAAAGTCACTCGGATGTGGGTGAAAGTGGTATGTGTTGAGGGGGTCACTTGTCAAATGCTGCATCTCGGGGCAGAGCGTGACTGTGGGGGACAGGTACTGGGGAAGAAACGTGATCCTCTGGAGCTGCATTCCTGGAGTTGCAAACCAGGGACCCCTGTGCCCCCCCCCACTAACCCCCCCCCCCACTCAATCATGATAACTCAAAAGCCAGCGGACTCTGAAGATTCAGAGGTGCCAGTGTGAGCCCCGGACACAAGGACTGGCTCTGGCTGTCGGCTTTGAGTATCCCCGCCTGCACCCATCCTTGCAGACTGACCCCAGGCAAGGCACAAAGAATGTTAGACACACACATACACACGTGCGCCGCACACGTGCACACACATATATATATAGCTTTTTCTTGAGACAGAGTCTTGATCTGTCTCTCAGGCTGGAGTGCAGTGGCACACACTTGGCTCACTGCAACCTCTGCCTCCTGGGCTCAAACAATGATTATGCCTCAGCCTCCCAAGTTGCTAGGACTCCAGGTATGCACAGCCATGCCTGCCTAATTTTTACATTTTTAGTAGAGTTAGGGTTTGGGTGTGAGCCATCTCACCTGACCAGTATTTATATATTATATGGGGTGAGTTCTTTTTTTCTCAAGCAAAAAGAGATATTTTGACTTTTCTTCATTTAAATGAGGCAAAGGATGAAGTATAGTATAATACAGCCACACTAATATAAATCTCACCAAGCAATTAATTATTTTAGTTCAAACATTTCTGGTCCTATGTTCATCGGTGCTCACACTGCAGACACTAGTTAATCCTGACTGTTTCTAATGCTACCACTGCTATTCATACTTTCCTCTCCCGACTGGAGTGCCCCTTCTTTTAATCCTCTTGTACACTTTGACCCTTCTCAAACTCAAAGGAAGTTAGCCTGAGGCCTGAACATGAAGCTTCACATTTCATATTATATGTTTCATAACTGCAAAGATATTTTATAATTTTCTGAAGAATGATTGTTTCTTCTTTAATTGTATATATTTCATGATTTATCACAATTTTTATAAAAATGGGGTACAGGCCGGGCACGGTGGCTCATGCCTGTAATCCCAGCACTTTGGAGGGCAAGATGGGCAGATCATGAGGTCAGGAGTTCAAGACCAGACAGGCCAACATGCTAAAACCCTGTCTCTACTAAAAAATACAAAAATTCGCTGGGCATGGTGGCTTGTGCCTATAATCTCAGCTACTTGGGAGGGTGAGGTAGAAGAATTGCTTGAACTGGGACCTCAGAGGCGGATGTTGCAGTGAGCTGAGATCCCGCCATTGCACTCCAGCCTGGGCTACAGAGCGAGACTCCATTTTTTTTTTTTTTTTTTTTTTTTTTTGCCAATCAGTTTGAGCTTATAAGGTTGCTCAGGTTAGCCTTGAACTCATGACCTCGCCTTCGCAAGCACCACGACCTCCGGCGGGAGCCACTTTGGACCCCTGAGACTCCATTTCAAAAAAAAACGGGGTACAAATTATCAGTACCCCTGAAATCATTTTATATTTTAATCCCTGAAATCATTTAGCATCGCCTTTTATGTATTATTTAAGTTGAATAACGCAAAGATAATATTGGAAAATATTTCAAAAAGCAATATGGCCTTTATATCATCAACATTGCTTGCATTCAAAATACAACAGTGTCTTCTACTAAATATAAGTATGAAAACAATCAACCAAATAAAAAAAATTATAACTGCATCATAATTTGAGGTTTTTGGCTAAGTCAGTTTATTGAGCTAAACTTTTAGTTCAATTTATTTACCATTTCTATGGACGCAACAAAAAGTTGAGTTTGTCACAAAATGCATGGCTAAATTAAAATTTGGGGATTTCCATTTCAACACTGAAAAATTTTAGTAGACTGGAAAACTAATCAAAGCCACCAGAAGGTGCTCTACGTTTGTAAACACTAAAAGAAAGCCTTATGCAAAACGTCACAAGAAAACAGTATTAAAACTTTAGGCAAAATAATATCCAATTATTATTTTTTTTTTACCAACTAACACTGATTTGAATTTTCTGTTGATAATATTTATACTTTCAGCGGAAGCCACGGCATATCTGTTTTTGAACCAGTGTATTTTCTTGTCACCCAGTGAGTTCCATTAGTTCTACCCATCTCTAATGCGTTACCAATATATTTTAATATTGTTAGATTATGTAATATTTAGAGTCTATTTTTCTCCCAGATGAAGACTAAATTTCCCTATTAAGAATATGAACTTCAAAAATACATTTAACATGTTACTTTTTCTCTATATGTAGTTTTTCCCATTTTCACCCTCAGGAAATACCTATTACTCTTCTAGTATTATCACTTTTGTACATGCAACAGAGACTGGTAGTGACTCGTCGTGTACAACTTAGGCACTGACATTACTGTGATAAGTGAAAGATACTACCTCATGTTTGGCTTTCAAAATTTGGGGAGCCAGTTAGAAAACAAATGAATACACAGGTGATAAAGTAATTTTAATTGTGATTACTACAGAAAACACATGCAAAAGGTCCTGATGTGGCCAGGTGTGGTGGCTCACACCTGTAATCCCAGCACATTGGGAGGTCAAGACAGGTGGATCATCTGAGGTCAGGAGTTTGAGACCAGTCTGACCAATATGGTGAAACCCCATCTCTACTAAAAATACAAAAATTAGCCAGGCATGGTGGTACACACCTGTAATCCTAGCTACTTGGGACGCTGAGACAGGAGAATCATTTGAACTCAGGAGGTGGAGGTTGCAGTGAGCCAAGATTGTGTGCCACTTCACTGCAGAGCAAACTCAAAATCTATCTAAAAAAACAAAAATCCTGATGCAGGACATTTACCTGCTTTCCCTTGTGTTATATTTCAGGTACCCAAAACGACGCTTATCACAGTATAGATAGTCCATAAATATTTTAAGACAAATGATTTTAAAAGGCAAACTGCTGTTTGATTCCAGAGAATACAGAACCGAATCTTTTCTATTCAGAAAGAAAAGAAAACATCAACCCCCCATAGAAATAAGACAAATATACAAAATTAAACAGCAGTCAGGGAGATAAATTATATCAAAACAATGGCAAAATGTGAACAGAAGACATATCTCAAGAATTGGTTCCACATGAATTAGTCTCAAAGTAATTCCTCTGGCATTTATAAGATGAAGAGCTCTATTCAAGTTCAAGGGCTGAGAACGGTTTGATCCAAAATTTGATGCACCTGAGTTGTAATTCGATGGCAAAGAACAATTTGTATGGGTAGAAAGGACATTTCTGGGCTTATTTGAGTCTGGCAAAATACAAGAAGAGGAAATCAAAGATAAATTGACAAAATAAACTTAACCAGTATAACTGAGAGGTAGCAAAGGGATAATTTTTCACTTTGTTGCTCCTGCTGAAGGCAGTATTTTCTAAGAAATTAGAATTACCTGTAGAATGAGAATAATAAAAAAAGCAGTTTCACATAGCGGTTAATGTATTTCTTTCTTTTTTTTTCTTCAAGACGGAGTTTCACTCGTTACCCAGGCTGGAGTGCAATGGCGCGATCTCAGTTCACCGCAACCTCCGCCTCCTGGGTTCAGGCAATTCTCCTGCCTCAGCCTCCTGAGTAGCTGGGACTACAGGCACGCACCACCATGCCCAGCTAATTTTTTGTATTTTTAGTAGAGACGGGGTTTCACCATTTTGACCAGGATGGTCTCGATCTCTTGACCTCGTGATCCACCCGCCTCGGCCTCCCAAAGTGCTGGGATTACAGATGTATTTCTTACAAAAACATGGGAGGCAAATTTCTTCCATAAGAGAAGCTCTGAAATAAACAGCAAATGTGAAGATAATTCAGTAAAGAAGAATTAGCATTTGTATATATGAGGTAATAGAAATAACAAAATATATAGCTAAACTTATGAAAATAACATTGTAAAGGCCCTGTACGATAAAGTCTCAATGGAGATACAAAGAAAACTGAAACATTGAAAACAATTGACTTTGATTCAAGACCAGTGGAGAAACCAGGAGAGACACATATGAAAAAAATGCTCATCATCCCTGGTCATTAAAGAAATGCAAATCAAAACCATATTGAGATACCATCTCATGTCAGTTAGAATGGCGATCATTAAAAAATCTGGAGACAACATACTGTAGAGGATGTGGAGAAATAGGAACACTTTTACACTGTTGGTGGGAGTGTAAATTAGTTCAACCATTGTGGAAGACAGTGTGGCAATTGCTCAAGGATCTAGAAATAGAAATTCCATTTGACCCATCAATCCCATTACTGGGTATATACCCAAAGGATTATAAATCATTCTGTTATAAAGACACATGCACATGTATGTTCATTGAGGCACTGTTTATAATAGCAAAGACTTGGAACCAACCCAAATGTCATCAATGATAGACTGGACCGGGAAAATGTGGCACATATACATCATGGACTACTATGCAGCCATAAAAAAGGATGAGTTCATGTTCTTTGCAGAGACATGGGTGAAACTGGAAACCATTGTTCTCAGCAAACTGACACAAGAACAGAAAACCAAACACTGTGTGTTCTCACTCATAAGTGAGCATGGAACAATGAGAACACATAGACACAGGAAGGAGAACATCACACACTGGGGCCTGTTAGGTGGTGGGGGAGTTAGGGGAGGGATAGCAGGGGGTGGGAGAATTGGGGAGGGATAGCATTAGGAGAAATACCTAATGTAGGTGACGGGGTGATGGATGCAGCAAGCAACCATGGCAAGTAACAATCCTGCATGATCTGCATGTGTAGCCCAGAACCTAAAGTATACTAATAATAAGTTTAAAAAATGAAACCAGGAGAGATATAAAGCAGAGTAAACAAGTAATGGGCAGCAAGGAATGTAGCAGAAATTTTCCAAACTACACTTAATTTATAAATCAGGTGAAGACCGTTTTTATGTGTGTATCACATAGAAATTACACGATTATTATATCTGATTATCTCACCTGTTAGTGTCAAACTGTTTAATTGTATATGCTGTATTTCAAATTTGTCATAATTTTCAATAAAAAAGAATGGTTTTGTAAAGTCTCAAATATTAAAAACACTGACTTTTTAAAATAGCAATACCTAAGCAGGTAGATTAAGTAACCATTGCTAATATATTTCTAGTTAAATAACGTGCACATCAGCATTTTGAAGAAGAAAATTATACATAACAGCATGCAGATATATTTTGGGGTGGAAACACACAAGTTTATCCTAGGCGTTCCATTATGAAACCTTTTTTGATTTATTTGAGCCTTAATATCTTCAAAGAAGAAATATTTAAAATTGATAATTCATACTTAACAGTTTGAGGATCATATATAATATTTTTATCTTGACACATAGCATATGTTGATATTGAAGTATGATATTAAGTACATAGAAAAATAAAAAAGGTAATAGCAAATGGTATTAAGAAGCAACAGAATTCACATAAGTTTCTGACTTTTGAACTGACTTATATAAAAGTTAATACTGCTTTGAATAAAAGAGAATGGTGATTTTTATTATTTTAAGCCACTGCTTCTAAGGGACTAATTTGTTTTTTGATACATGCTCTCTAACGAATATAGAAATGTGTAGTAAATAAATAAATAAATGAAATCAACAGCAAGTTTAGGCTCATCTCTAAGCCCAAGAATAAATTTAAAAGTATGTTTTACACAATTTTTGCCAAGCCTTCTAGCCTAGTCCTGCTCTTTCATGTGACCTAGGTAATGAACTCAGCGTGTGTCCAAATGTTTAACTTTTCTCTATATTTGGAGTATAGTTTTGCTAATGGAGCTCAGGAGGCACGAGAAAGAGCTTAAACATGCATTATTTGAGATATTTAGATTTTCAAAAATTGTTTAAAAGAAAATTATCATTAAAGGTTATTTTAAAAATAGAGTATCTGACTATTGGTAAAGTAGCCTGTCCAGTATTTTATATTGAACTATAAACTGAAAGAAGAAAAAAGTTCAGTCTCCAATACTTAATTTTCATTCCTACAGTTTTGCTGTACCAAGATTTTGCCTGTGCTTATATACTTCTATATTTAAATCATATATTATCCACATAGGCCTTAAGGGAAAACTGCTCTATTATAATAAAAGCAAAGTCCATAAAATCTAATTAGAAAATAATTACCAAGAAGTCAAAGAAATGACGAATGTTTCAAGCTTTGAAAAATGTCTCTTCTATATTAGCCTTCCATTTTTTCTTAGTAAGCTCAGGCTATTATAACAGCATACTAGAAATTGAGTGGCTTAAACAACAAATATTTTTTCTCACGTTTCTGGACATTAGAGTTAGGGTGCCAGCAGGTCGAGGTTCTTCGTAAGGACCCGGTTCTGGTTTATAGAACTTCCCCCTGTGTCCTCCAATGGCAGAAAAGAGCCAGTTTCTCTCTGGTTTCCTTTTATAAGGGCATAATTCAATTCATGAAGACTCTACCCTCATGACCTGATCCCCTCCTAAGAACCTCATCTCTGAATACTGTCATACTGGGATTAAGGTTTCAGCATATGAATTTGGGAAGACAGGGGTACATTCAGTCCACTGCAATTTGGTTTGAGTATGTATTGGGAAATTCAACATTTAATGTTAATGTACAGCAAGATTAAAATTTTGGAATACATTTCCTCTTTCATACGAAGTTCACTCTAATTCTATAAACTTGAGAAACTGTCCGCAGTCATATTCCGCTGAAGAAACAGGTAAGCCCATCACAAAAATTCTTCCATCCTACTTTGTAAAACCTCATCCCTTTTGATGGTAAATTGAACAAATGTTTCAATTTTAGAATGTTAAATTTATCTCTATTGCAAAAGAGAAGTTATTATACTTTAAACATTGAAGATAATATCAAAAAAATTAATACAATTTTGACAAAGAGCATACATATAAAAATTAAAATATTGTTTCTTAATATTGTAGCATCTAAAATAACTATATTTGTTTTGGCACATCAGCAAATTCGAAACCATGGGCAATGCCAAATGTCCGAGCAGTTTATAAAGAATATCTTATATTCAGCCTTAAGCCAAAGAGTGAAAAATAATTTTGCCAGGTTTAAGAGCTTTTTTAGTTTCTGTTTTTTGTTTCTTTGTTTGTTTTATAAATAACCAATTTTCACATTTATTTCAGGTTATTTTATCTTTTCTGATTTACTGTTGAGACTATATATCCCTATTGGGTGTAAGCAGTGTTTTAATTACTATAGTTGCAACTGGTAAAAACCTCCTTGTTTTTTTCAAATATATTTCTTGATTACTATTTTTTACATGGTATGTATGAGTGTAATATGCAGGAGTTTAAGTTTCAAAAACTACAACAAGGATTTATCTTAAAACTTTTAACCATGACATAATTTACATACATATTGTTTCTGGAATTTTCAAAATTTCCTCTCAGGAATAATGTCTCTCTTCCATTATTAAATTAATATAATCCTTAGTAAATTTTGGTATCATCAATTACCTCTATCAAATACATTTTCCTTTGGTTGTTTCTGAAGTATTCTACTTTTGTAATTCAGTAATAAAAATATCTTAAAAGTGTCCTCTTTATTTTAACTATGTTGTAAAGCTCTGTATTTTGGCGTCAAATATCACAATTGTAAATGTATTACTTCTATGGGCATTCCAATGGATTTCCACAGAATGTATATTTTATGATTATATATCTTCTGACCATTCTCTTTCATGTTTCAACATAATCACCTTAGAGTTTCCTATTTTAATTAAATATTGATATATTTTTATGTTTCTTTTTCAATTTCCATGGATTTTTAAAAATATGTTATATTTTATCAAATTAATCACATTTTAAATTTTCTAATGTTTGTGTTTTTTGATAGACCACATTAATATAATCCTTAAATATAATTATTACTTGTATTTCTATGAAAAAAGTTATATGAAAAATATATTGGCTTTGTAAAGCTTCTGCTAATACACTACTAAATTATTTTAAGTATCTGATTAATTTCTATCTATATGGTTAATAATTAGCATTTTTTAAAGTGACTCCTATATAGCAAGTACTTTCTAAAAAATCAGACAAGGAGTTACACAAATAATTCTTAACAAGACAAACAGTGGTTTACATTATGAATTAGAGTTGCTCAGTTGTGGTAGCTCATGCCTGTAATTCCAGCACCTTTCCAGCATGCCTGTAATTCCTAGGCAGATAGATTACTTGAGCCCAGGACATGGAGACCAGCCTGGGCAATATAATGAAACCCCATCTTTAAAAAAAGAAATAAAACATTTACGCAGGCATGGTGGCATGCACTTGTGGTGGCAGCTACCCTAGGAGGCAGAGGTGAGAGGATCACTTGTATCAAGGCTGTAGTGGCCTGTGATTGCACCACTACACTCCAGCCTAGGTGACAGAGCAAGACTGTGTCTCAAAAGAAAAGGAAAGAAAGAAAGAAAAAGAAAGAAAGAAGAAAGAAAGAAAGAAAGAAAGGAAGGAAGGAAGGAAGGAAGGAAGGAAGGAAGGAAGGAAGGAAGGGAAAGAAAAAGAAAGAATAAGAAAGAAAGAAAGAAGAAAGAAAAGAAGGAAGGAAGGAAGGAAGGAAGGGAAAGAAAAAGAAAGAAAGAAAGGGAGAGATGAAAGAAAGAGAAGAAAGAAAGAAAGAAAGGGAAGGAAGGAAAGAAGAAGAAAAAAGACAGAGGGAAGGAGGGATGGGAAGACAAGGAAGAGCAGAAGGAAATAGGAAAAGCAATTTAGAATCTAAAATAATGATGTTAACCAGACTTCAAAAGATTGAGGAAGAAAGATAAGTGTCAAGTGTTCCATATTCTAAACTGAGGCACTAGGTTTTCTTTAGAACATTAAAAAAGAAAAGGTAAATTTGTTTTTGTTTATTTTTAAGTGAAAGACTGGGAATAAAATACATTTGGGAAAAAAAAGTGAGAAATTTCCTATCATTTTTCTTCCCATTTTTTAGTGGAGGGAGTGGGTAAAAATATATCGTTATGCTGACATATCCATTTGTGAATTGGGGTACAGTGGATACTGTCTATTTCACATACGATTAACTTGAGGTTTTGCTATCTACCTGAGATGTCAAAACAGGAGAGAGAAAATCCTTCACTGGGAGCCAGCTACACATATGTAAATTTGGATTGTACCAGATATGCGCTATGCAAAAAGGCAGCCAAGCTGATATAATTTAAAACACTCCTTTGAAGTACTATCTGGAGGAATTATGTAATGCCAACGACAGGATGGACATCTGGAAGTCCAGGCTCTGAGAAATTCATAAGCAGTCAGCCTGAGTGAATGCATTGCCTCAATCCAGAAAACTAAATTTAGATATTCTTTGAGCTGGCATGTCTTGGAGTTAAGAAACTTAAAATGTACCGACTATAGAGTAATCTTTGACCAGAATCCAGGCTCCAAGAGATCCAAAATCAAATCGCTATGCAACCAAGCAAGTGAAAGTGTTTTTGCCCTTTAAACATATTTCCTAACCTCCTCCGAGCTGTTTCCCTGGAAGATCATAGTGCATGATTAATAAGCAAGGGAGAAAAGTAGAAAAGCAATGTGGAGGATGAAAAAGTCTACCAAATGTCCATTTCCAAATTGGTACTCCAGCCTCATATAAGGCCAGGTTAGTGAAATGAGGAATCTCTAAATAAAACTTGAAGTTTCACTGTCACACAGGATAATTAAGTTTTTGATTACATAAATCTTTTATGAGACTGAAAGTAACTGGAGAAACACGGTTATGCTGTCATTTTGTTGAGTAACTGCTGAAGTCACAGGAAATTCCTTTAATTTCATACAACAGAAGGGAAGAATTCGCCTCTCAGAATGGGTTTAATGAATAAGTAGAAGAAAAGATGTTTGTTTTGTTATTCTTGCATCATACGGAGTCTCACTCTCTCGATTTAGAATACAGTGAAAAATATTGCATAGTATTTCTAATAAACCAAGATTGACATATTCCATAATTATAATATGCTTCAGAAATAAAAAGAGGTATCTGGGACTCATATATCTTATAATTTGAGTAAAAAGTGTGTCTTCAATTTCTAATGGCATCCATGTTCTCTTGCCACGTAAACATGATTACTGAACTTACTGAGGACTTTACAAAAGCAGAGAACCCTTCAGAAGGTTCACATACATTAACTAGTCTAATCTTCACAAGGATGGTTTTATATATAAGGAAATTCAGATAAGGGAAATTAAATGGCTTTACAAAGATTACAGAAGTGGCAAATATTAGAACCACCATTTGAGCACCGGAAGCGTGGACCCACAACCACTTCTTAAAGTTTACGTTTTACCGTTTCATTTTGTGATATCAGATAGCCACAAATTGTTTCAAAAATTGATTTTTAAAGCCAAGTTTTAATGTCCCATCATGAAAATTTATACTTTCACAATATATTTATTTAATTTGAATTCAAATAAACCATGGAGCCCCCTTCCCCCAAAAAGTCTTTTCAGCAGCATTGTCTGATATATTTCAGCTAGATCAGGAGTGTCTAATCTTTTGGCGTCCCTGGGCCACATTGGAATTAAAATTGTCTTGAACCACACATAAAATACACAACACTTTTGATAGCTGATGAGCTAAAAAAAAATCTCATGATGTTTTCAGAAAGTTTATGAATTTGTGTTGGGCCTCATTCAAAGCCACTATGGGCTGCATGCAGACCGTGGGTGGTGAGTTGGACAAGCTTGTGCTAGATCTTCTTTAGACAAATATTGTATTTTAAAAATTCTCAGTGTCCTCAGATTTTTAGGGTTTTTTTTTTTTTTGCTTGTTTTATCTGATAGGTTAAAATGTTTCAAAAATTATCTAACAAAATTGTTATTCTTGGTCAAATTTCCTTGCAGTTTGAAAAAAAGTATGATTTTTGAGATGGTAAGGTATTAATTGCTTTAAACTTCAAAGCTCTATTGTGAACTTTTTTTAAACTTATGTAAAAATTACCTTCTTATTCTACTAAATGCATTTTTACTTTAATTATTGTTTGGTGGACATTCTTAATAACTTTGATTTATGTTTGTTTTTACCTGACATGTTTTTAGTATTCTTAAAGAAATTCTTTATTTATTAAATATTCCTTACACCTCCAAGGAAGGTTAATGTCCCACGATAGATGTGCACATCCTAATCCCTGTGAATATTTTAACATCTTGGGTATTTTTTTTTTTTTTTTGGTTTTGTCTTGCATTTTTTTTTTTTTTTTTTTTTTTTGATATGGAATCTCCCTTTGTTGCCCAGGTGTGATCTCAGCTCACCACAAGGTCTGCCTCCCAGGTTCAAGCAATTCTCCTGCCTCAGCCTCCAGAGTAGATGGGATTACAGGCCTGTGCCCCACGCCCAGCTAGTTTTTGTATTTTTAGTAGAGACGGGGTTTCACTATGTTGGCCAGGCTGGTCTCCAACTTTTGACTTCATGATCTGCCAGCCTTGGCCTTCCAAAGTGCTATGATTACAGGCATAAGCCACTGCACCAGCTATTTTAACATCTTATGTAAAATAGGGAATTAAAGTTCTATAAGAAATTACATTTGCTAATCAGCTAATCTTTAAATAGGAAGATTACAGGGGATTATCAGGGAGGGCCCAGTCTAATCCCTGTTCCCTTAAGAGTAGAAGACAAAGGCAGAAAATTGCATCTGACAGATTTAACAGAGCACAACAAAAGAGAAATTCAAAGCGTGTGAGGGACTTATCTCATCCTTGCTGGTTTTGAAGACAAAACACTGGAGTCAGGAGTCAGGAGCCAAAGAACACAGGCAGGCTCCAAAGCCTGGGAATGACCTCAAGTTACACCTTACAGGAAACATACTTCTACAACCAGACAAGTATGAATTGAAACTAATGTTGGCCTGAGGCTGCCTCCTTACTTAGAGTTTCTACTAGAGAACTGCAACCTCAGTATGTAAATAAACTGCAATCTAACTTGAATACCTCTTATAGCAAGAATCTCAGCCAGTCATAGGAGCCAAGCTTCAGCTTCAGCCAATCACAAACCTCCAACTGCTTACAACCTGCCCAGTAAAGGAAATGTCAAGTTGTAACCAATCAACCTACAACTTGAGGTGACTTTTTAATCTTTTCTTTATACACACTGCTCATCCACATTGCTGAGTGGGGCTCTCTGTACCATTCCTAGTTCTGAGTGCTGACCAATTTATGAATCATTCTTGGCTAAAATAAACTCAGTGAATTTAAACTTACTTTTTATTTTTATTTTATTTTTTTTAACAGCAGGGAGCTCAGCTTACATCCTAGGAATTCAGTTCTGTAATCAGAGAGAATTGAATTTTTTCAATGACCTGAATGAGCAAGAAAATGTATTTCCCCAATAGCTCCAAGGAAGGAATATAGCCTTGCTCTTGGTTTTACTCCAGTGACACTCAGGTTAGACTTTGACCTATACGAACTATAAAATAATAAACTTCTTATTTTTAGGCAATTAATTGTTACAATAAGAACAAAAACAAATATCAGCATACATGAAATGCAATGGAATTTTTATATGGTACCCTTTTTGCTTCACTTTTGAATGCAGCATGAATATGATTGATATCAGATACCAAAGTGAATATAAAAATTATCCACATATGTAGAATTTATAACTAAAATTAATAAAAACAAATTTCACAATCTTAGTATTCTCGGGTAGATAAAGAACATAAAAAGTAAGGCAGAGGGCAGAGGATAAAATTCAGGAATATTTCTTAGGAGACATCTCTTCCATAATCCTAATTCCTCCTTCACGATGGGAAAGTTGTGCTTGACAGTGAGGGGTCCCTCAAATAACTGCAGAGAATGCTTCATATACGATACTTGTATTTGTGGAGAACATGGGCTAGTTTTGAATTCAAACTTGAAAAAACACTGGGCAAGAAAAAAATTGCCCATGTGCTTCAGCTGTAGGAAGGAGGAGAGATTAAAAGCATGCAGTCTTTTCCAGCTTGATCTAAGTAAATCCCCAAAACACATGTGAAACTTGTGATAGAAATGTTTACTTAGGGTCATTTAAAAAGAATCTCGTATTAAAGTATCCGTGTTGGCAGTAAGGTGATTTCCGAAATAAGAGTTCTCATAAGGTAGACACAGAGCTTGGGGAATGTTATAAAGGAAAACATGATTTGCCTATGCTATGGTACAGTGCAGACAAGTCTCAGTGAAATCAGTCTCTCAAAAAAAAAAAAAGTGAAAAGAGAAAAGCAAAAAATAGACACACACACACACACACACACACACACACACACACACACACACATTTCCCAGTAAAGGAAAGGAAGCAGGAATTTCAACAGTCTTTGAGACCTGGAAACAATGAAGACTCATCCATTTAATAAGTGTCCAGTCCCCTAAAGCCCACTTCTTTCCACTCTGGAGGGAAAAATTGTTTCACATAGGAAATCAAGATTGAGTAAAACTAGAAGAGAATAACCATACCAACCAAAAACTTTGCCCAGATAAAAGGTGGTTACCACTAATCAATCTTAGCAAAAGGAAAAGACTGATCTGGAAGTAAAGACTGAAGTATGAAGCTTAGAGGTTTTAATTTTTATACTGAGACTGTGCTACAATATAAAAATTCTTCAGTGATGTATACTGTCTAAGAGTAAATGGAAAATTAATGGAACTTACCCTGGAAAAACTACTCTGGAGTAGAAGTGTAGAAAGAAGAGATATTTACTAAAAATAAATTTAAAGTGTGACAAGAAATAAAACAATTTTGCATTATGAATAGATCAAAATGTGCTTGTTGATGCTAGATGTAATTAAACAAAATATATTTTAATAAATATATATGCACCTAAAAAAGTGAAATTCCTTGTGGAGTACTGTTATACAAGTATCTACCTCTCTCATTCCACAGGGATGTTACCATGGGTTTGCTTTTAGCTTTTTTCTCCATTTTTAATATTATTTTGCAAATGTATTTGGCTGTTTCTGCACCCAAATTTCATCTTGAATTGTAGTTTCCATAATCTCCATGTGAAACTAGGTAACAGAGAGAGGTTGGAACAGTTTAGGGGGCTCAGAACAAGACAGGAAGATATGGGAAAGTTTGAAACTTCCTAGAGATTTGTTCAAAGGCTTTGACCAAAATACTGATCATGATATGGACAATGAAGTTAAAGCTGTGGTAGTCACAGATGGAGATGAGGAACTTGTTGGGAACTGGAGGAAAGGTTGCTCTTGCTATGATTTAGCAAACAGACTGGTGACATTTTGACCCTCCACTAGAGATCTGTGGAACTTAATTCAGGGTATGTGGAGGAAGAAGTTTCTAAGCAGCAAAGCATTCAAGATCTCACTTGGGTGCTCTTAAAAGCCTTCAGTTTTATGCATTCACAGGGATATGGTTTGGAATTGGAATTTTATGTTTAAAAGGCAAGCAGAGCAGAGACTTTTAAGTGTGGAAAATTTGCAGCCTGACAATGGGATAGATAAGAAAAACCTAGCAGAAATCTCTGAGCAAAAATTCAAGCTGGCTGCAGAAATTTGCATAAGTAATGAGCTGCCAAATATTAATCAGCAAGACAAAGGAAAAATGTCCTTAGGGCATGTCAGAGGTCTTCCTGGCAGTGCCTCCCATCAAAGGTCTGGAGGCCTATGATGGAAAAATGCTTTTGTGGGCTGGGCCCAGGGTCTTCTTGCTTTGTGTAGTCACAGGACTCAGTGCCCTGCTTTCCAGTGTGGCCAGAAGGGACCAATGTACAGCTCTGGCCATTTCTTCAGAGGGTGAAAGGTCAAGTCTTGGCAGCTTGCATGTGGTTTGGGGTCTGTGGGTGCCTAGATTTCAGAGTGTGTATGAAAATGCCTAAATGCTCAGGCAGACGTTTGCTGCAGGAATGGAGTGATCATGGAGAACCTCTACTAGGGCAGTATGGAAGGGAAATGTGAGGTTGGAGCTCTTACACAGAGTCCCTACTGAGGCACTGCCGAGTGGAGCTATGAGAAGAGGGCCAATGTCCTCCAGACCACAGAGTGGTAGGTCTACTGACAGCTTGCACCATGCACCTGGAAAACCTACAGACAATGCAAGCCCGTGAAAGCAACTGAGAGGGGGCCTATACCCTGCAAAGCCATAGGTGTGGAGCTGCCCAAGGCTTTGGGAGCTTATTCTTGCAGCAGTGTGACCTGGATGTGAGACATAAAGTCAAAGGAAATCATTTTGGAACATTAAGACTTAATGATTGTCTTACTGGAGTTTGGGCTTGCATGGGGCCTATAGTCCCTTTGTTTTGGCCATTTCTACCATTTGGAATGGGTGTGTTTATGCAATGCCTGTAACTCCATTGTATGTTGGAAGTAACTAAGTTGTTTTTGATTTTACAGTCTGATGGGCAGAAGGGACATGCCTTAGCTGAGATCAGACTTTGGACTTGGATTTCTGGGTTAAAGCTAGAATGAGCTAAGATTTTGGGGCATGTTGCAAAAGCATCATTTTGTTTTAAAATGTGAGGACATGAGATTTGAGAGGGGCCAGGGTCTGAATAGTATGGTTTAGCTGTGTCCCTACCCAAATCTCCTTTTGAGTTGTAGTTCCCATAATGTTTATGTGTTTTGGGAGGGACTGTGTGGGACATAATTGAATCATGGGGGTATTTACTTCTATGCTGCTATTCTTGTGAGATAGTGAGTGAGTGCTCACAAGATCTGATTGTTTTATAAGGGGCTTTTCCCCTTTGCTTGGCACTTTTCTCTCCTTCCACTATGTGAAGAAGGATTTGTTTGCTTCCCCATCTACCATCATTGTAAATTTCCTGATTCCTCCCCAGACATGTGGAACTGTGAGTCAATTAAACCTCTTTCCTTTCTAAATTACACAGTCTTGGGTATGTCTCTATATCACCATGAGAACGGAATAAGACAATGTGTATTCCACTAAGAAGTCATTCTTTTTTTTCTTTTTCTTTTTCTTTTTTCCTAGATGGAGTTTTACTCTTGTTACCCAGGCTGGAGTGCAATGGCGCGATCTTGGCTCACTGCAACCTCCACCTCCTGGGTTCAGGCAATTCTCCTGCCTCAGCCTCCTGAGTAGCTGGGATTACAGGCATGCACCACCATGCCCAGCTAATTTTTTTTGTATCTTTAGTAGAGACGGGGTTTCACCATGTTGACCAGGATGGTCTCGATCTCTTGACCTCGTGATCCACCTGCCTCGGCCTCCCAAAGTGCTGGGATTACAGACTTGAGCCACCATGCCCGACCCAAGAAGTCATTCTTATGTTTCACATATTCTTAAGTTACATGAGTTAATAAAACAAAACTCATGTTATTATGATTTCTATATTTTTCTCTTCTTTACTACAAATTTATTTCTGACAATCATCAATCTTGGTCCCTGAACCTGTAATTTCTTTACCTTTGCTTTCTTTTTTTGTGAGACAAAGTCTCGCTCCATTGTCCAGGATGGAGTCCAATGATGTGATCTCAGCTCACTGCAACCTCCCAGGTTCAAGTGATTCTATTGGCTCAGCCCCCTGAGTTGCTGTAATTACAGGCACATGCCACCATGCTCGGCTAATTTTTGTATTTTTAGTAGAGAGAGGGTTTCCCATATAGGCCAGTCTGGTCTTGAACTCCTGACCTCAAGCAATCTGCCCACCTCAGCCTCCCAAAATGCTGGGATTACAGACGTGAGCCATTGCGCTCAGCCACCTTTACTCTTTAGAATATATATGTATGTATGTACGTTATATATATATATCTATATAACGTACATACATACATATATATAGTATTTTCTTGCTTAATTGCACCATACTAAATATAGTCATTCTTTTTTAAATGGAAGTTTGGATGACGTCTTTTTTTCTTTCTAATGTTATAAACAAGGCTACCATGAATATTCATATACACATCTCTTGTTGCACATGTTAACTTTTATTTGGAATGCCTGACATATGTTTATTCATTTTCCTCATTAAAATATTAACACATTTGGTTTTAAATTTACTTATTCTATAAAAAATGTGATTAGATCAGCTTTACACTACTATATATATTTTAAAAATTAATAAGTTTCAGAACACATGATTTTTTTGTTCTTACCGTGTTCTTTTTTCTCTTGGCCTTTCATTCAGCTCTAAGAAGAAATTTCTTTTGTGTTCCTTTTATTGTTGAGACTATATTGCTCCACTTTTATTTCCTCCGAAGTGATCATTATACATAACACTTTTAATTTTACCATGGTTATGTGTGTAAAACATACATTAAAGATTAACTGTTTTTGTCAAATAAGAGCAGTATCTTTTTATTTTTTCCTCAATAAGGATATCTTTAAATTTTTGCAATTTCCAAATACCTTTCAGTGCAATTTGAAGTGTTAGATAAATATGTTTATTAAATGTTAGACGATCTATATCTTCTTTCCTAAGACAAGTGATTTAAAGTGTACTTTATCATATGGTTTCACTTTATCGTTTGTTTGGATGTATTTCTCTATCGACTGCAACTTACTTAACACTGTGTGTGTGTGGCTGGAAGAAGAAATGAAAGTGATCAAGAGCAGTACAATATCTGACTTTCTGTTTATTTGAAAATGCCTTCTGTTTGATTCTCTACATGAGTGACTATTCATGTGAGTATAACATCCTTACTTTAGTATTCTTTCAGTATTAAAAAGGTATCACATTGCTGTCTTACATTTAATATAAATGAGTCTAGCTTGATTTTATTTCCTGGCAAAAAAAGAAAATATGGGTCAATATAAATAAAATACTAAAAATAAAATACAAAAAAAATATTTAAATGTTTTTTTTCCCTGGATTTATTTAGATGTTATACCTTATGTGTTAAACTAGATGAATTGGCTTTTCTTTATTCCAAAAAATACATTAATATAATTCTCAAATGTCATTACTTATTTTTTTCTTTATTATTTTTTATATATTATATATATATAAATACATATATAAAATTCAATAAAATAGCATTTTACTGTCAAAAAAAATAAAAAAGCACTAGATGCAAAGAAAACTATTTTCTTCTCCATATATATCAACACATGTTAATTAAGAAAAATTGTATTCAATTATACTTAGACTATTTCTTCCAGTCTGAGAATTAAGATTTTATAATATGTATTGTACCAATCAATAAAAATTATGCAGTTTGCTTGATTTTTAGATATTTATTAATATATGTGTATTATTTACTTCAATTAATATTATTTCTATTCTTCTTAAACTATCTTGTGAACATTTGCCAGTTTTAAACAGTACTTTACTCTTCTAGAATATCACATTTATTTTCAACTTCCTTCAATGACTATTTTGACCTATTTAATTTTCAATTCTACTTCTATTATTTCTTTGATTGACCAATATAGTATTACTATTTGCATTTATTATGCCTCTATAAAATAAAAATAAAAATATTTATTATTCAGTTCTTTGTAATTTACCTTCTTCTGTTTTCAAAATAACTATTGCTGTCAATGTATTGATCCTATTGCAATAAGATATTTTGTTGTCTTCCTATCAATATACCAAGAAATGTATTTTTCTAATATTTATATATATATTTTTCTCCCTTCCCATTTTTATATCTTTTTACAGTAAATTGTGTGATTGTAGCATGTTCTCACTTTCATTATTGCAACAATCATCCCTTCCTGGAGCATTAGTTCATCTCCCTTTGTCTGTTTTATCTCATTTTTCTGTTTATTCATTGATATTATTTGTAACAATAAAAGCTAATATTGACTGAGAGGTAAAATCTTTGGATTGTTCTTGATCATGCTCACATGAATTTTATTCTAATAACTTTTTTTGTTCAAAAAGGGAGCAAGGGAAGGAGTTTGCTGTGAAAACTTCAGTATTAGTCTTCATTATTCAATCTCATAGTTGAAATATCTATACACTGATGTAGTGAATATTTTCAGAGGATTTATCATCTGATGACTTAGATACATGAAATTTTAAATGCCGGGCCACTTTGTAACATGAACTTCCTATGCTACAATGCTCAGCGGGTATCAAATGTGAATGAAACAATTGGGAAAACCGTTAACCAGTCTAAGACTTGTCCTCTGTAGCATTGCTGTGTTACAGTCCTGGAAAACATTTACATTTCCTTTGTTTTGTCCCAAGCTACTATGGTCTGAATGTTTGTGCCCTCAACCCCAACCAAAAATTCATGTTGAAGTTGTAACCCTCAAGGTATGGTATTAGAAGGTGGGGCCTTTCGGCGGTGATTAGGTTGTAATTGCAGAGCCCTTATAAAAGAGAACTCAGAGAGCTCCCTCACCCCTTCTACTGTAAACCAAAAATAAAATTCTAAGTCCCTCAGTCAACTGAATGGACCCTTCTTCTTGAACAAGGAGATTCTAAAGTAAACCTGAAACACTAGTTCAGATCACAATGGGAATGAGTGTTTGGATATGCCTCATTATACTTCCCTATCTTTGGATTTCTGGCACAGTTGACTAGCATTCACATTAAAACAGAGACCTGAAGATTAACAAAAGAGATTCTTTGTAGCAATAAGACACCAACGTAAGAGACAGCAGTCCCTGAAAGAAACTGAAGAATTTAACCCAACATATATATATAAAATTTGCTAATAGTCACACAAATAACTAGGGATAAAATTAGAAAAGGAAATTCTATTATTGTGTTACAGATATCAAGTTATTTATTGAACAACTATGATGTTAGAAGACCATAATTATCAAACATTCCTGAATTTGTGGCAACTATATGGCCCTAATTTGACATGCAGATATTTTAGCAAACTCCTCTTTTTAAAATCCAGTGAACGTATTTAATGCTGCAGTGTTATTAAATATATACTATAGTTTACAATCAACTGGATCTTAGAATCACAGAAAATTTCATTTGCTCAATGAACTATCAATAGAAACTAAAAGTAGGTAAGTCATTATTCTTCACTATAAGAAAGTTTCAGTCTACCTGAAAATATGTATGCATGTATTATATTTAGATTCTTTATAGATATGCTTGCTTGATTATATGTATATATTATATATATATATATGTCTTTGTATATATATGCATTACATACATATAAAATAAGGGAAGAATGAAACCTAAAAATTACAATATTAAAATAAGTGCTTTAAAATGCTATTTATATTTTAAAGAACATCTTTTTTACTGAGAAAATTATCCTGGTAAAACATTAGTCTATGTTCTAAAAATTCAAACTAAATCACTAAAGCTACATGGTGTGTTAAGATAAAAGAAGCAGCCTCTTTCTCTGAGTTTTATTAGACTGAGTTGAGATTGGTAACAATCCACAAAGACATTGAGAAAATGTTATTACTTCCAAAATTGAGGATTATTTCTCCAATAAGTAATGTGATATAAATTCATTTTATTAATTACTCCTCAGAAATTTTATGTGACTATGAAGTACTTAATGAAGGTCTTTAGTATCATTTATTCTACTCCTTCAAAAGAATTTCCACCAAGATCCAATTAATATTTGTCAAATTATCAATCATTTTATCATTCCAATGCTTATAAACATTTAAGCATTATATCTCGTTTTGTTTATTCATAAAAATGCTTAACTGTGAAGAAACTATAGATATTACATTATATGTTTGTCAACAAATATTACATTGTTGACAACTTAATTTTTGTTATATAATGTATGCTATATAAGATCATTTTAGCTTTATAAAAATGTATGTAGGAAATGTTATTGGCTATTTAAAGTTGTATTTACTTTCTCTTATTTTAAACTTAAAGTTAGTACTTTTCTCTAAAATATTGTTTTCAACATAATATCTATTAAGTATGTAATCAAAATGTGTGTACACATGTACATTGATTTATCACCAAAATTTTTAGCATTTTCTCTCTCTAAGATCCAGACAATATGGTAGGCAATAAGAAAATAATTGAACAAAAATGAAATATAGGCCATCATACTATTAAAATTTAGATGACTGGCAAATGTCAGTGTAGTTAAAGGCCTAATCATTTTACACTAAATGTGAATAACATTTATTTATCAGATTATTTATTCATTCAGCAAACTAAATTATTGAATTTGACATGTATTAAGTACTAGGACAATATTGTATACTATAAAATCTACTCATCAATTGTCTCTTAAGTTTCTTAACTAAAGAACAGATTATTCTGTTTTCAGGATTGTTCTACTAATCAAAGTATTATGCTGGAGAGCAGAAAGATTGCATATATATCATTTGTAAATAAGTGTTTAGCAATTCTCAATTCCCCACAATAGAAAAATCATAACTATTATCACACAATTACTGTACATTTTGCAAGGAGAGAGTGACTCCATCTGGGACAATCTTTAGGATCTTTGCAGCTATTTATGCAAATACGGTAAAGAAGTAGAGAACTTCCAGCATTTTTCTTCGGAGGCATATAGTGACTGGCATTATCACAGACTAGGATATCTCTTTCCAAATGATTATTGATATGGTTTGGATCTGTACCCCACCCAAATCCCATGTTGAATTGTAATCCCCAGTGTAGGAGGCGGAACCTGGTGGGAAATGATTGGATCATGTGGGAAGATTTCCTCCTTTGGTGCTAATCTGGTGATAGAGTTCTCATGAGATCTGGTTGTTTAAAAATGTATGACACCTTCCCTCTCTCTCTTCCTCCTGCTTCAACCATATAAGGGCTTTCCTGCTTTTCCTTTGCCTTCTGCCACCAGTAAATGCTCCTGAAGGCCTCCTCAGCCATGTTTCCTGTACAGTCTTCAAAATCATGAACCAATTAAATTTATTTATTTTTTTTTATAAATTACCCAGTCTTAGGCATTTTTTATAGCAGTGCAAAATCAGACTAATGCTCTAATGGTGTACTATGTAATCCATATTGACTGATGTTCCCATTGTTAACTATGGTTTCAAAGATGATGGCACTAGACACTAAAATATAAATTTTTAATTGTAAAATTATGAATGTCTGATGAAATATTTTATTCTGTTCAGTATATAGTTATCAAATGAATAATCACATAATTGGCATTATTTTAAAGATGTACAGTGGAACAAGTGTGATTGTAAAACATAATGAGGAAAAACAAGTCTTCATCTAATTTTTTACTCTGTAAGGAAAATCAGTTTTTTTTAAATGCAAACTCCAATATTCAAAATCATATTTATTCTTATTTTAATGCTTGTCTTTCGGTATTACATGGTTTAAAATTTTTGTTAACTTTCTAATTAGAATATTACTTCTTTTAGAATAATTATTTCCAGGCGTTATTAAACTTAAATAAAAAAGAAACATTCTTGTTTGAATGTATTGTATTATTTAAATATAGATATATTGGTTCTTCCACTTACTGGCTTCTGTTTCATTAATACATATCAAAGTAACATGTAAAATTCATGTGAAGTTTATTGTCCTAGCTTAATAAATTATAGAGCAGAATACTTTCAATGACACAAAACCATTAATCTATAACCACATCTGCAGTATGTTTTACCTAGTAACTTGTCTGTCTTTTCCTAAATGTCTAATATATAAATATCCAGAGCATCGTTTTCACAAAGAAAACATTGCATATATATTTTTTGATGCTTTTTTTCACTCTTAAGTGGTGAAAAATAGTGTTTTATTTTAATCCAAGAAAATAAAATCTAGATAGACAAGGTAAATATCTTGATAAATTAAGGCACAGACACAAACAGAAAACATAAGGCCAAACTACTAAAAAAACTTTCAGTTAATATGTCTGGGATGTCAAAAATACAATTTAGATATGTGATAAAATATGTTCATCAAATGAAATGAATAAATTATCATTATGTTATACTAACTAATAATGGCTTATGAATTATATTTACTACATGAAAGAAGAAATAGAAAATGTGTTAATTCTAACTGTATTCAGAGCTGCAACATTGCACACATTCAATAAACATCTTTCATATTTCAGTCCATATGGAAGGCAGTGTCTGGAATTGCGAGACATAAAGTTTGTAGCTGTGCACAGGGCCCTTCTATATATTAAAGATTTTGGTGCAGAAGATCACATCTATGAGTGCAAATGTAATCTAGACTCCTCAATTTACAAACCTCTGTTCTTCCCCTAAGTATTGGTTTATCATTGAAAAATACATTTAATCACTACAAATTGGTTCATTCATTTGCAAGAAATAAGGAAGTGAGACAAGGAGGGGAAAAAGACCAATATTATTGCATTAGCAGGCAAGCTACTGCTGTGGCTAATTGGAGTTTAATCTTTCTGGAGAACTGTGGGAGCAGGTATAGAACAAAGTCCTCAGTTGTTTGTTTCACAGGACAAGGGAGCTGGAATGTGTCAGTGCTCAGACTTCCATCAGTTTTGATTGAGGACGGCTCCTGGGAAACCTTAATGTGATCACATCTGGTTGTCTCTGTGTGTGCTGAAAATTGGGCCCCAATTGCCAGAGAAAGCCCTCAGGCAAAAAGAATAAACATTGGCATTTGGACGTCCATACACTGAAGTGATAAGTGTAAAGAATCAAGGAGAGCATAAACTATATTTTGTGTTGTAGACTCACCATTGTTTTTTCTGATGCCTGCCTATTTGATTTATTTATATATACACTACCTGTATGGCCTTAATAGACCTTTGAAGTCATAACTTAAGATGCAAACTCCTTGAGAGTTGTGATTACAAATTTCTCATTTACAATACAGTGCTAAAATATGTTTTGTAGGAGTTTTGAAGGGAAAATCAAATTTAAATGAACTTGTATTACATTACTTGTATTAAACTACTATTCTGTAAGCATTTGCAGGAAATCCAAACTTTAGTTGTGAGGGGGAATAGATGTCTCAGAAATTGTCTTCAAAAAGTGAATACGTAATTGGTGACTTAATCACTGGTCATCAGAGAAATGCATATCAAAAGCACATTGAGATACCATCTCATTCCAGTTAGAATGGCGATCATTAAAAAATCAGGAGACAACAGATCCTGGAATGGATGTGGAGAAATAACACTTTTACACTGTTGGTGGGAGTGTAAATTAGTTCAACCATTGTGGAAGACAGTGTAGCCATTCCTCAAGGATCTAGAACTAGAAATACCATTTGACCGGGCAATCCCAATACTGGGTATATACCCAAAGGATTATAAATTATTCTGTTATGAAGACTCATGCACATGTATTTTTATTGTTGCACTGTTCATAATAGCAAAGACTTGGAAGCAACCCAAATGTCCATCAATGATAGACTGGATAAAGAAAATGTGGCACATATATACCATAGAATACTATGCAGCCATAAAACAGGACGAGTACATGTCCTTTGCAGGGACATGGATAAAACTGGAAACTATCATTCTCAACAAACTGACACAGGAACAGAAAATCAAACACCACATGTTCTCACTCATAAGTGGGTGTTGAACAATGAGAACACTTGGATATAGGGAGGTGAACATCACACACTGGGGCTTTTCAGAATGGAGGAATAGGGGAGGGTTAGCAGGGGATGGGGAGCTAGGGCAGAGATAGCATTAGGAGAAATACCTAATGTAGATGATGGGGGGATGGATGCAACAAACCACCATAGCACATGTATATCTATGTAACAAACCTGCACATTTTGCACATGTACCCCAGAACTTAAAGTATAATAAAATACTACTAATAAAAATTCATATGAACAAAGTTTTTTTTCATTTTTTGACATTATGAGGTTATTTAATTAATTCACAAATTGGAAGGTTCCTATATTCTATTTATCATCTTAAAGGTTTTATACCACTTATTTAATTGAACTACAATTATAGGTCATTCAGAAAGTTAACAGGAGAAAGGAAGAAGTAATTCAAATTTAGCAGTCCTTGCTTTGATGGTTAATTGATTTGGAACTTTGTAGAGCAATTAACTCGGGAATAATTCTCAAGTCCTATGCTCATTCTAGTGCCATCTAACACAATTAATACTAAGAAAAGTGAAAGAAAATTGGGTCAAATCATTTATTTATTAAAATCTTAAAAATAAACCAAAAACAAATCAAATGAACAAAATGTACAATATGAATCAGTGCTAAATATATCAGCTATTTATTATCTATTTTTTAAAGTCCATTATTCACCATGCATGTACTTATTCAAAACATACACATTTACAACATTGTTGATCTTAAGAATGTTGTACACATTTGCAATATCATGAGAGACAGACTCTAGTACCTTCTTTGGCTAAATCATTCAAATGTAAATTCTGGGCATTTATCATAAAAAATCTATATGTGATGTAATCATTTCTTTCTAGGGTTTCAGAAATATAACCACAGTTATCTACATATTAATTTGTGCTGGTGTGTATGTAAGTTAATACTAGAAATTTCAACATATGAATTACAAATAATGCCCGCAATGTTAGTGGAAGCCTCACTGCTTCCACTAACAGCTTGATAAGAAATTAAGAAGATCATTTAAAGCTAAAAGATTTGATTGTAGTTTCTGATTTTAACCTTGATTAAAGAAGATAAAAGAATTCAACACACTTTTAACATATGTTGTTCTACAATGTTTATTAAAATACATTGCAAAGAAAACCTAATTTACAATATTAAATTTAAGAAAAAAGAAAAGTTGCAGAATTTTAGACTTTCAGTAGATTTTAGAAATAATATATTTGGAATTATTCTTTTGCAAGTGAGAAAAATTACCCTTTGTTTTATTGATAACCCAAGCAGAAATAGTTAAAATCAATAGCAGTGCTGACATTTGAGCAAAGATATATATCCTTTCTCCAGAGTTTATGCACAATATGTAATTACTTCATTAAGAATGACAAGGAATCTACTCTTCTGCAAACACCTTTAATTATGTTTTCACCTAGGAGAGTCAATATCTCTCTATTCCCCTAACTATGCAGTGCTGGTGATCCAGCATCTACAGCCCTGATTACAGTCCTATTGTAAATGGAGCAGAATATGTTAAATGTTTATTGAGAGCACAGCAGGGATTTAAGCTGTTTGTGGATGTGTATGCTCTAGATTATAAATAAATCCCCACATAGCACAACATAGCAACATAACAACACTCAGCCCTGGCAGTGACCTTAAATGAAAAGCCCCAGGCATCTCTACTCAGCCACTTACTCATTACATTTGATAGTATTTTGGCTGATAGAATGAAAGAGGAAAAAGCGTTATCTGTGGAGTTCACTGAAATGTTATAAATGCAAAGTAGAGAAAACATGATTGTACTGAAAGTGAAATAATAGTCAAAGATCCTTCCACTGAAAATCATGAACAAACAATTTCTTCTCTAGGGAATTGTTCATTAGACTAAATGTCAAAGATGCTAATATACACTAATATGTATTAAATGGAGCCAGTTTTTGAACTCCCGACCTCAGGTGATCCGCCCACGTTGGCCTCCAAAGTGCTTGGATTACAGGAGTGATCCACCGCCCCCGGCCAAATGGAGCCAGTTATATCCCAAATTCAAGTGTCTCACTGAGTTTTTTAATCATCTCTTAAACATCTATTAATCAGTTCAGGGTTTAATTTGTTAACTTTTTGTTTTAAATTTAGTTTATTTGAGTTCTGGGTGGTGACTTTTGTACTACAATATTATTGCATTCTATATGGTTAAGTAAATGAATTCTATACCCATAATAGTACCTTAAATAGATTAGTATAACATTCACAAATATGTGACTTAAAGATAGTTACTTTGAAACATGTGTATATTACAAATGTAATTAAATGTACTTGCATTTAAAAAAGACTTTCAATTGTATATACAAAGGTAACTTCTTAATATCTTAATATCTGATTTGAATTTTAATAACACATTATAAGTAGTCATAATCCTCAAACATTGTTATATCTCAACAAAAGAATCATATTGCAATGTTTGATTTGAGAGAAACTTGCCAGTAGCTGCAAGATATACTTTTGTCCTAAAATTTGTTCACTAAATACCAGTGAATATGTAAATATTTCACAAACATTTTCTCTTAACTTATCAAAGTCAGCACCTGCAAGATGAAGTTAAACCTTATTAAATGTAATTCAGCGTATTATAATAGAATGGCATTAAAGTAGAATGATGAAATACGTGAGAGCTTTTTGAAAAGAAAAACTACTCTATAAAAATTACCTCTAGCTAAATGCTAAAGTCATAGGTATAAAAACAAAAATTCAAAGTGTATAAAGCTCCATAAGCAAACACTCATTGACAAAGATGTTTTTCAGGAAAGTAGATGATTTACTTTTTTTTTTGGCTAATCATTTATTTTCAATTCTGGTAGTATCAATATGCTCCTGAGTTCTGGATATCTCTGGATCTCTCTAAGTCTAATCACTGTCAGTTCATTCTTCTTGCTAGGATTTTAGTCTATAAATGAACTTAAGAGACTGTTATCACTCTTTTGGTATGCCCTTGATTTTAATATGGTTTTGCTACTAAATGGAATAAAACAGAAATATTTTTAAAAACCTGTGTCATTTTAATATTCTTCCAGAGTTTGAAGGGATTTAAAATGTCATAAGTTGCAAGTTTTCCATTTCTATAGGTGCAGAAACTACAATTTTAAGTGATGTCCTCTACATTAGGTAAATAGGTAACAGCATAGGCAGGTTAGAACAGAGAGAGCCATCAAAGAAATAAGATGAATGCTAGCATTAGAAAATGGTTAAGTTTCAGAATCACCTATTTATTGGGTATATGATTTACAGTCTCAATAATTTATGATCACTCACCCTCAGATCTCACATGTGAGAAACTACATAAATTCAAAGTGCATCAAATTAAAAGAATTTTATTGTTCATCATATGCTATGGAAACACCATAATTCAAGATTCATTTAGAAGATTATTTGGATGGTTACTTGTAAAGGATTTTGTTTCTCCTTTGCTAATGAAGCTTAGTTTGGCTGGATATGAAATTTTGGGTTGAAAATTCTTTTCTTTAACAATGTTGAAAATTGGCTCCCACTCTCTTCTGGCTTCTAGGGTTTCTGCCAAGAGATCTGCTGTTAGTCTCATGGCCTTTCCTTTGTGGGTAACCCAACTGTTCTGAATATTATCCAGGACAAGTTTCCCAACCTAGCAAGGCAGGCCAACATTCAAATTCAGGAAATTAGAGAATACCACAAAGATACTCCTCAAGAAGAACAACCCCTAGACACATAATGGTCAGATTCACCAAGGTTGAAATGCAGGAAAAAAATGTTAAGGGCAGCCCAAGAGAAAGGTAGGTTACCCACAAAGGGAACTCATCAGACTAACTGTGGATCACTTGGCAGAAACCCTGCAAGCCAGAAAAAAGTGGGAGCCAATATTCAACATTCTTAAAGAAAAGAATGTTCAACCCAGAATTTCATATCCAGCCAAACTAAGCTTCATAAGTGAAGGAGAAATAAAATACTTTACAGACAAGCTACTGCTGAGGGATTTTGTCACCACCAGACCTGCCTTACAAGAGCTCGTGAAGAAAGCACTAACCATGGAAAGGAACAAACAGTACCAGCCACAGCAAAAACATACCAAATTGTAAAGGCCATCAACAACATGAAGAAACTACATCAATTAATGGGCAAAATAACCAGCTAGTATCAAAATGACAGGATCAAATTCACATACAACCATACTAACCTTAAATGCAAGTGGGCTAAATGCCCCAATTAAAAGACACAGACTGGCATGTTGGATAAAGGGTCAAAACCCATCAGTGTGCTGTATTCAGGAGACCCATCTCATGTGCAACCTCTCACATCGGCTCAAAATAAAGGGTTGGAGAAATATTTACCAAGAAAATGGAAAGCAAAAAAGCAGGTGTTGAAATCCTAGTCTCTGATACTCTGATAAAACAGACTTTAAATCAACAAAGATCAAAAGAGGCAAAGGAGTGTATTACATAATGGTAAAGGGATCAATTCAACAAGAAGAGCTAACCATATATGCATCCAATATAGGAGCACCCAGATTCATAAGGCAAGTTCTTAGAGACCCATAAAGAGACTTAGACTCCCACACAGCAATAGTGGGAGACTTTAACACCCCACTATTAGTGGAACTCAGGATTAAGAATTTCACTCAAAACTGCACAACTACATGGATTCTGAACAGGCTGATCCTGAAAGACTAGTGGGTAAATGACTAAATTAAGACAGAAACAAAGATAGTATTTGAAACCAATGAGAACAAAGAGTCAATATAGCAGAATCTCTGGGACATATATAAAGCAGTGTGTAGATGGAAATTTATGGCACTAAATACCCACAAGAGAAAGCAAAAAAGATCTAAAATTGACACCCTGACATCACAATTAAAAAACTAGAGAAGCAAGAGCAAACAAATTCAAAAGCTAGCAAAAGATGAGAAATAACTAAAATCAGAGCAGAACTTAAGGAGAGAGAGACACAAAAAACCCTTCAAAAAAATCAATGAATCCAGGAGTTTGTTTTCTAAAAAGATCAACAAAATAGATAGATCGCCAGCCAGACTAATAAGGAAGAAAAGAAAGAAGAATCAAATAGATGCAATACAAATTGATAAAGGAGATATCACCACCTATCCCACAGAAAAACAAACTACTATCAGAGAATACTACAACACCTCACAGATATACAAACTACTGTCAGAGAACACCTCTACACAAATAGCCTAGAAAATATAGAAGAAATGGATAAATTCCTGCACACATGCACCCTCCCAAGACTGAACCAAGAAGTCGAAGCCCTGAATAGACCAATACAAAGTTCAGAAATTGAGGCAGCAGTTAACATACTACCAACCAAAAAAAGTCTAGAACCAAAGAGATCCACAGCTAAATTCTACCACAGGTACAAATAGGAACTTGTATCATTTTTTTCTGAAACCATTCCAAACAATGGAAAATGAAGGAATCCTCCCTAACTAATTTTATGAGGCCAGAATCCTCCTGATATCAAAACTTGGCAGAGACACAACTAAAAAAACAAAATTTCAGGTCGATATCCCTGATGAACATCAGTGCAAAATCCTCAATGAAACACTGGCAAACCGAATCCAGCAGCATATCAAAACGTTTATCCACCGCAATCAAGTTGGCTTCATCCCTGGGATGTAAAGCTTGTTCAACATATGCAAATCAATAAATGTGATTCATCACATAAACAGAACCAATGACAAAAAACACATGATTATCTCAATAGGTGCAGAAAAGGCCTTTGACAAAATTCCACAACCCATCAAGCTAAAAACTCTCAAAAAAACTAGATATTGATGGAACATATCTCAAAATAATAAGAGCTATTTATGAAAAACTCACAGCCAATATCATACTTAATGGAAAAAAACAATAAGCATTTCCTTTGAAACTGGCACAAGACAAAGATGCCCTCTCTCATTACTTCTGTTCAACATAGTATTGGAAGTTCTGGCCAGGGCAATCAGGCAAGAGAAAGAAATAAAGGGTATTCAATTAAGAAAAGAGGAAGTCAAATTGTGTGTGTTTGCAGATGACATGATTGTATACTTAGAAAACCCCATTGGCTCAGCCCAAAATCTTCTTAAGGTGATAAGTAACTTTAGCAAAGTCTCAGGATATAAAATCAATGTACAAAAATCAAAAGCATACCTATACACTAATAACAGAAAAGCAGAGGGCCAAATCATGAGTGAACTCCCATTCACAATTGCTGCAAGGAGAATAAAATACCAGGAATACAACTAACGAGAGATGTCCTCTTCAAGGAGAACTACAAACCACTGCTCAGGGAAATAAGAGAGAACCCAAACAAATGGAAAAAACATTTCATGTTCATGGATAGGATGAATCAATATTGTGAAAATGGCCATACAGCTCAAAGTTATTTATAGATTCAGTGCTATTGCCATCAAGCTACCACTGACTTTCTTCAGAGAATTAAAAAAAAAACTACTTAAAATTTCATATGGAACCAAAAAAGAGCCTGAATAGCCAAGAAAATTCTAAGCAAACAGAACAAAACTAGAGGCATCATGCTACCTGACTTCAAACTATACTACAAGGCTACAGTAACCAAAACAGCATGGTACTGGTATCAAAACAGAGATATAGACCAAATGGAACAGAACAGAGGCTTCAGAAATAACACCACACATCTACAGCCATCTGATCTTTGACAAACCTGAGAAAAACAGGCAATGGGGAAAGGATTCCCTATTCAATAAATGGCAATAAATGGTATTGGGAAAACTGGCTAGCCATATGCAGAAAGCTCAAATGGATCCCTTTCTTACACCTTACACAAAAAATTAATGTAAGATGGTCTAAAGACTTAAACATAAGACCTGAAACCATAAAAACACTTGACGAAAACTTAGGCAATACCACTCAAGACACAGGCATGGGAAAAGACTTCATGACTAGAACACCAAACACAACGGCAACAAAAGCCAACATTGATGAATGGGATCTAATTAAACTAAAGAGTTTCTGAACAGCAAAAGAAACTATCATCAGAGTGAACAGGCAACTGATAGAATGGGAGAAATTTTTTAGTATTTTAAAAGGCTAATATCCAGAATCTACAAAGAACTTTTCAAAAAGCATATGAAAAAAAGCTCATCATCACTGGTCATTAGAGAAATACAAATCAAAAACACATTGATATAACATCTCACACCAGTCAGAATGGTGATCATTAAAAAGTCAGGAAACAACAGATGCTGGAGAGGATGTGGAAAAATAGGAACAATTTTACACTGTTGGTGAAAGTGTAGTTCAACCATTCTGGAAGACAGTGTAGCAATTGTTCAAGAATCTAGAAATAGAAATACTATTTGACCCAGAAATCCCACTACTGGGTATATACACAAAGGATTATAAATCATTCTATTATAAAGACACATGCACATGTATATTTATTGTGGCACTATTTACAGTAGTGAAGACTTGGAAGCAATCCTAATGCCCATCAATGATAGACTGGTTAAAGAAAATGTGGCATATATACACCATGGAGTACTATGCAGCCATAGAAAAGGATGAGTTCATGTCCTTTGCAGAGACACAGATGAAGCTGGAGAACATCATTTTCAGCAAACTAACACAAGAACAGAAAACCAAAAACTGTATGTTATCATATGCAAGTGACAGTTGAACAATGAGAACACATGGACACAGGGAGGGGAACATCGCACACCGGGGCCTATCAGTGGGTGCGGGGGTAGGGGAGGGATAGCAATAGTAGGAATATCTAATGTAGATGACGGGTCGATGGATGCAGCAAACCACCATGGCATGTGTAGACCTAAGTAACAAATCTGCACATTATGCACATGTACCCTAAAATTTTAAGTATAATAATAATAATAATAATTAGGCAGGGATTGGAGATGAGATCTTGTAATAATTCATAATCTACATTTACTCATTTGTAAGTACAAATAAATAACATCTAACAGACACACATACACACACACACACACACACACACACACACACACACACAAAGAAAGAAAGCAAAAGAAAAGAAAAGACACATTACTTCTGCTAGCTCTATTCCAACAGTCATGCCTAATGGGGTTAATGTGGCTTTCACAGAATTGGAAAATAAAGATTTTCTTAATTTGTTTAAACATTGAAAGGTTTTCAGGACAATACAAACCAAATGTGCATATGACCTGGTATGAAAAACAACATTATATTGAAAATTGCTTTTATAACACTATTAAAAGTACTGTTTTTTAGGCTCAGCATAGTGGCTTACATCTATTATTCAAGCATTTTCAGAGGTTGAGGCAGGAAGATTATTTGAGCCCAAGAGCTCATGAGCAGCCTGATCAACAGTAGTGAGACCTTGTCTCTCCAAGAAAATAAAAAAAGTTTTTAAATTGGCCAGGGCCAAGTGCAGTGGCTCAAAGCTGTAATCCCAGCATCTTGGGAGTCTAAGGCAAGATGACTACTTGAGCTAGGATAAGTGCTTTGTGGCGCATGTTTGTGGTTCTAGCTACTTGGGAGGCTGAAGTGGGAGAATTGTTTAAGCCCAAGAGTTCAAGGCTGAAGTGAGCTGTAATCATGCCACTGCACTCCAGCCTAGGCGGCAGAGCAAGACCTTGTCTCAAAACAAACAAACAAATAAATAACTACCCAGGTGCATTAGCACACCTCTGTATTCCTAGCTGCTCAAGAGGGTGAGATAGAAGGACTGCTTGAGCCTGGGCGTTCCAGACTGCAGTGAGCTATGATCATGCTACTGCACACTAGCCTGGGGAATAGAGAAAGACCCCATGTCAAAAATAGTCAAAAACAAAAAATGAAAATAATGCTGTTATTAGAAGAAAATAAAAAGATTTATGCGGGATCTTTCCCATGCAAAACTTTTTGGTGCAATATTGCAATGATTCTTAACTCAAAATAAATCATGGTATATTATTTCCATTTGGGGAATTGCACACTTAAACAATATTATATAGCTATCAATTTAGCTTACAAAGAGCTGCCAGATAGAATTTACATAATGTTCCAGAGACATCCTTGTCAATTAATTCTGGCAAGCAAACCAATTAGGTAACGAAGATGGACAGTTCAGCCAAAGAAGAGAAGAAAGATTTTTCCCATGGCAGAATACTCACCTTAGTAAACCAAATGTGTAGAAAACTTGATATCAGAAAGATTACAAAGTTAATGATTTCTCAATTTTTAACTCATATTCAAATTTTCTAGAAAGTTGTATTTAACATCACTTAAATTAGGAAACCAATTAAGTTTTCAAACATATATGAAATGTACTTTTAAATACTATTTATTTAAACATTAAAATAATTTGCATTCCCTAGTAAATACATAGAAATGAATAAAACTAGAAAACCTAGGGTGAAACAGAGCCCAGGATAACAAAGCTGTAATTTTTCTATAGTTTATTTAATTGATAAAATGTATACAGTTTTATACATATTAATGCATGGCTGGTCAATAAAACATAGAAAATCAAGACTTTCCAGAAAGGTATGCATTCTGGTGGAGAATGAGATATATGTCAATCAACACATATATGCACACACACACATACATGTGCAAATGCATTCCAAAAATATATGCCCCTTATATACCCCCTATTTTATACAAATATACCTGGCAAATATATGGTATATACTTTTGGCAAATATATCTTATCAGTCAAATATATACACCACATATTCTAGGCAAATATATCTGATAAGATTGGCTAATTTCAGGCAAGTATACTCAATAAAACCCTAGTTTTGATAGAATTTCCAAAATAAAAGGAGAAAAATTTTTGGTGTTAATTTAAATTTGTTTCTTTTTGAAACCAAAATAAGATTATGTGTTACACCTTACAAAACACACAATAACCCTCTCAAAATGTCATTAGTTCTTCTTGGCATTTGGGCTCTCAACTGAGCACATTCAGCAATGCAATAAATAAGGACAATGATCCTTCATTACACATGTTCTTGAAGGTTCTAATCTACTAGAATAAAAGACTTGTACTTAAAAAATATGCCTGTATGCCTTCATTCATAATTACAGGGAGATACATGTTATTTCTATTTCGAGTTCAATGTTTCACGCACAAATAGAAACAGCAATGCATATGAAAGCTATCATAATAGAAACTCGTTTACATGTAAGATGGTTCCAAAAAGTTCAAAATGACATGAAGAGAAAGATGAGGAAAGACCAAGCTTAAATTCCTTTTCACTGAATTTGACAAAGCTCTTGTTATTCTTCTGATTGTAATTATCACAATTTCCAGGAGGATTACTTGCTTCCCATGTTACATTTGTGTGAATTATACTTTGTGAACTTTGATTTTTACTTTCCTTAAATTATAATCAGAAAGAGTTGACTTATATCATAAAAGATTCATATTTACATTAGGCAGTATTTTGAAATGATGAGCTCTGTATGTACTGGTCCCCTTCAAACCCAGTTTGGTTTGTAAACAAAATCTAAAAGTAACGGTAAAGTAGCACATCATTGTGGTTAAGGGTATGGTAATTAGAGTCACACAAACTTACTTTTCCAAAGTTTGCTGTGGTACTTAATGGCTATGTAGAATTTTTCAATGTAATTTAATTTGCCAAGATTTATAACTCCATAAACTGTTTCTTATATGAAAAAATTGGAATAATGATAACTTTTTCCATTTAATAACCTTGAGAAAGAAGAACAAAGATTGAGGCATACCACTTCTTGATCTCAAAATATATTTCAAAGCTACAGTAATGAAAAGAAGATGGCACTGATAAAATAAAAGACAGACATAAAGACCAATGGAACAAAATAGAGTCCAGAAATAAATTCATCCATATAATGTCAACTACTCGTAGATAAAGGTACCAAGAATATACAATGGGGAAGTGACAGTCTCTTCATCAAATGGTGTTTGACAAACTAGATATCTAGAGGCAAAAGAATAAGTTTAGACCCTTATTTTATGCCATACACAAAATTTAACACAAAATGGAGTAAAGATTTAAACTTAAGACCTGGAACTATAAAACTCCCACAAAGAAATGTGGAGGAAGAGCTTTATGACATTGGTCTTGGCAATTGTTTCTTGGATATGACACCAAAAGCTCCTGCAACAGAAGGAAAATAGCAAGCAAGACTACATCAAACTAAAAAGATTCTACAGAGTAAACAATCAACAGAATGAAAAGACAATCTGTGGAATAGGAGAAAATATTGCAAACCATATATCTGATGAGGAAGTTAGTTTTCAAACTATATAACAAACCTCAACAACTAAGCAAAACGCATGAACAAACAACCTGATTAAAAATGGGCAAAGGATTTGAACAGATATTTCTTAAAAGAAGACACCAATTGCCAACAGGGATATGAAAAAATGCTCAACATCATTAATTATTGGGCATATGTAGCTGAAAGCTACAATACAATGATATCACCTCATATATGCTAGGATGGTTATTATAAAATAGAAAATAAAAGGATTGGCGAGAACAGGAAGAAACTGGAATTCTTGTATATTGTTGGTGGGAATGTAAAGTCATTTGGTAGCTATGGAACACAGTATCGATGTTCCCAGAAAAATTAAAAAATGAAACTACCGTATGATCCAGCCATCTTTCTCCTGGGTATACATGCAGGGGAATAGAAATCAAGATCTCAAATGGATATCTTCGAGCCTATGTTTACTGCAGCATTAGTCACAATAGCCAAGATATGGAAACAGTCCAGGTGTTCACAGGCAGATAAATAAAAATGGATAAAGAAACTGTGGCAACTACACATCATTGAACATAATTCATCCTTAAAAAAGAAGTAACTCTATCCTGCTATTTGTAGCAACATAGTGGGACCTGGATGATATCATGCTAAGTGAAGTCAATCAGTCACAGAAGAAAAATACTGAATGATTCCACTCATAGAAAATATATAAAATAGTTAATCCAAAAACAGAATGTTGATTTTCAGGAGCTGAGTGAAGAGAGAAATGGTGAGATGTTATTCAATGAGTATACAGTTACAATTATACAACTGAGGACAATCCCAATATCTGTCGTACAGATATTGGGTATTTCAAAATTTGCTAAGAGCATTGATTTCATGTCATGTCTTACCACAGAAACAAAACAAAACATAGAAACAAAAAAACATTAGGAAACCTTGAGAGGTGTTGGGCATGTCTAGTTTCTTGATTGTGGTGATGCCATCACAGCTGTTTGTATACATCCAAACTCATCAATTTGTACACTTTAAATAAGTACAGTTTTTGTACAATTATACTCAATATATCTACTAAAATTTTAAAAAAGTTTGTGTATGAAAGAAATCACCTTTTTCCTTACTTGACAGAGAAATGTATAAAATTCAAGATTTAATGATCAGGGATATGAAATGGCACAGCTTGAGGTGAGCCAAAGTCAGATATTAAATATAAATAATCTATTAAATAAATAGAAAAGACAAGCTGTGGGATGGAGGCTGGAAAGGACAATGATAGTAAGAGGACACAAAAATTTAGAAAAGGACACAGTTGAAGACGGAGACTTAAACGATAGCAAAGAATCCAACTATTTGTGTCTATCAGATGTAGCAGGATTTAGCAGAAATATATCTCAAACTTTTGAGTTAGACAGATAGGAGCTCTACTCAATTTCCGATTCAATTATTTGACTCAATTCTTATTTGTGTAAATGTGGTTACCACTCAGTCCACTCAACTGTAAAACTGAAAAAAATAATATTCTCTATGGTTCTTAACAAACTATTGGTATAGCTATTTTGTAGAGATACAGACAAGGGAGGATCTAAAGTTTGTAGTTTCTGAAGCATATGCAATTTGTGGAGTTCTCTTAGAAAAAGAATTTAAAATTAATGTTACTAGCTTACATAAGATAAAAATTTAGAATGAGAAACTAAATCACCACCAATGACAAATACCACAAATTTCACATAGTTCAGAAAAATAACAAAACATTTTTATTAATGAACAGCTCAACACAACTACAGAATATATATTTTTCTAAAATATTGGTGGCATATTTCATGACTACTTCACAGAGCAATTATTTCATATTATAAACTTCTTTTTTTTTTTGAGACAGAGTTTCGCTCTTGTTACTCAGGCTGGAGTGCAATGGCGTGATCTTGGCTCACCGCAACCTCCACCTCCTGGGTTCAGGCAATTCTCCTGCCTCAGCCTCCTGTGTAGCTGGGATTACAGGCACGTGCCACCATGTCCAGCTAATTTTTTGCATTTTTAGTAGAAACGGGGTTTCACCATGTTGACCAGGATGGTCTCAATCTCTTGACCTCAGGATTCACCCGCCTCAGCTTCCCAAAGTGCTGGGATCACAGGCTTGAGCCACCATGCCCGGCCCATATTATAATTTTCTATATAAATTACAGAAAACTCGTTTGGCTTTCTCTTTCCTCTAGCATACTTATTAAAATTTGTTACGTTATTTTTTATAAAAGGAAAGCAAGTTTAGAAAATGTTCAATTCAGGGTCACAGCTTAATACTGAAATCATTATCAAATATTCAGTCTTATTGTTAAATTTAGGAAAACTATTACGAGGTTTCTTCCACTTAGACAATAAAACTACAAGTCACTGCAAATTTTCAGTTGGGGTGACTTTTTATATACTGGGTGAATTGATGCTACCAATTAGCCATCTTGTCATGATGCTCTTACAGTGGTCTTTGTATTATGAATTGTCTGTTATCTTTGTCAATGTCAGTATTTTGTGTCAAACAAACAAGAAACAAATCTTTGGCCAATGATTTCATACAACACAACAACAATCTGTAATATATAAAATATGTGATCTCACAAGTGGAGGTACTCAATGTTTGTTTTAATAATACAAACTTGTGCCCGATAAATACAAAGTTTCTGATAAATTCTACTTTATACAATGCCCCCAAAAAGAAAAATATCTATTGTTTTCTTATCTGGCATCTGATCCATTATTGTGTACATGCCTGACAGAACATTTCTTCCTTTTTGATTAGATATCAATGAGAACCAGTCTTTTGCATATTATTTTATATTCCTGATGATTAGTATAATTTTTCACAGACTATCTTCTGGCTGCAAACATGTGGAATCTTGTTTCTTCTATTTAATCAACTCCTCATAACAGACACTAGGCAGTTTGTTGTATCTTGTTGATATTCTGATATCTCCTCTAGCACTACTTCTCCTGCACAATAGTGATGGACTAGGGATTGTAAGCAATAGAATTATTTCTGAAAGCACTCCTAGACTAAACAGAGAGCAAAAATTTGACTTTCTGTGGAAGTAAGTGTGTGTGATACAGAAAAAGATTTATCCCACAAAATCCAGACTATCCCAGCTCAGCTTCTTCTGAACCAGATCCCAAAATTATCTGGAAGCACTGCAGCACTATCGACAGTAGGAAAGACAGGATGGAGGACAAATAAAGGGGGTAATAAACTTGGTTTAAGTAAGTGCAAATAAAATATTTTAAAACTTAGAAATTGTCACAAAAGCATAGTATCATATATATTAGCCAGCTCCAATCTTATAACAAAATATCACAGACTGGGTGACTTCTCACAGAAATTAATTTTCTCTGTAAGTTCTGTAAGTTGGAATTCCACTGATAGAGGTGCTAACAAATTCTGTTTCTGATGAAGGCTTTTTTCCTGGTTTGCAGATGTCTGCAATCTCACTATGTCCTCATCTTGCCCTTTCCTTAGACGGGTGCATGGGGAGAGAGAGCTCTCTGCTGCCTCTTCGTATAAGGACATTATTAGATCAGTGTCTAACCTTATGACTCATTTAACCTTAGCTACATTTTCATAGGCTCTGTCTCCATATACATTCACTTTGATGGTTAGGGACTCAGTGATTTTATGGAAGGTGAAGGTAGGGCACAATTCATTTTATAAAACCATTCTTAATATCTCTCCTAGGGTCTTGTAAGCAGTGTGTGTAAATGAAGGTCTTTAAATTTTAAACTTCTTCAGCTTTATTTAATGCTACTGGTCACTCATGGGTTCTACCATTTCATGAGCATGCTACTTATGTGACTATCTTAATATAGCATTGTTATTAATAGTGCCATTTTAATTTTATTGTTTACTATTTTAAAAATGAAAACTCTAAAAGGCATAATATTTAAAATTGAAACTCTGTAGTCACTTTGCCTGTATTAAAATATGTGTTTATATCTGTTTAAATACATATATATATGCATTTCGAAAGTTTATACTTACAAAGAAACCAGTGAATTAGGTAATACATTATTCAAGTGTAAAGTTCCTTAGCTCAAAGTAATTGTCCCAGTCGTGGTTTCATATATAAAGATGTAGTATTTTCTATATGTGCATAGATTGGTTCAAAAATAATCAGAATTTATATAGAAAATATAATTTTGTAAAAGTCTGTAATCAAATCTAACAATAACAATATTTGCTACAGTTTGATATTGTTTTCAATTACCGGTAATATTTGAAAAACTGTGAATTTGATAGTTATAAATGCAAAAACTTATTTTATATACGTCTTAATTTAAATAAGTTATGCTTGGAGGAATCTAAAAACATGAATAACAAATAAGTATTCTGTAGCAAAAATTTTTTTCTATAAATAGGTAAAAAATGATATTTTTTCCGATCTAATTTTCAAATTATAAGTTCATTTATTGTTGCTATTAGTAATAATATTAGGGCACAATTTAAGCAACGTCAATAGAAAAACTATCTACCTGTCATAATCTAACTGTGAGTAAATAAGAAATTAAGCAGCAAATAAATAGAAGTGAGAAATTGAAGAAGCTGAAGAAAACAAAGCAAAACTCAACAGAAGAACAAGTGCTTTAAACTTCTGTGCAGAAATCTGACTAAGTAAATAATTAGAATACCAAATCCATTTAGCATCTAACTGTCAATTAAAGTAAATAAAAGGGTAACATTTAAAATTGAGTGCCTCCAAATAAGTGTTTAATTTAGATTTAATATGATAGTAAAAGCTGAAAATGAAAAACAAAAATGCTCTCAATTAAAGAACTGACAGTTCATATTTAATTCTGATATCGTGACTAAATATTAAAACAGCTGTTCTCTTAAATCTATTTTCTACAGATCTCTGGAGAGGTTTGTAATTATAATATTAGAAAATTATTTTAAAGGGTAATTCATTTATAAAATTTTCCTTTCATAATTATTATATCATGAATAAATATATTAATATATATTACTAGATTTTGTTGGCGATATATATGTGTAGATAGGCATATACATGTATACATATATTTAATACTTAGAGACACATAATTCTTCATTTTTTTAATTTCAGGTTCTTAAACAAATGGGCGTGTTTCTCTCTTTTCCTCCTCTAGAGGATTTATTCATAAGTATTATTTGTGTCAAGAGTATCCAGAAGGCCTTTTCCACTTTAAATATTTTTAGTTATTTCATTAAAAAGGCTACAATTTTATGCCAAAAAATTGGCAAAACTATTTTCCACTTTAAATAGTTTAGTTATTTCATTAAAAAAGCTACAATTTTATGCCAAAGAAATTCTTCATGTTTTCAAATTGTAACTTCTTATTCAGCAAAGCACTATCTAGTTGCTACCTGTGTGTAAATATTTATAGAAAATAGTTTGTATTTCTCACTTTGTGTGTGTGTTTGTCTATATTCAAATACATAGTTCCCCCATGTTAAATAACCTTAGGGCTATTATAAGTAGCATCTGCTTACTTGAAAAATTACTATTTAAACAACAGTAAGAGAATCTGCTATTGGTATAGAGGAGTGAGTGCCTCAACAAAGAAAAGCCCAAGGAGAAATGCCTTCTCTGTTTTAATCAAGGCTTTAAAGGAAATTAACATCAATGCTTCTCAAACTATTCTATAAAATAAAGATGCACACTTTTCAAATTATTTTATGAGGTCATTATTACCCTACCATCAAAGCCAGACAAAGACATCACAAGAAACAAAATCTACATACCAGCATACCATATAAATACAGATACAAATATCTTCAGCAAAATACTAGCAAACAAAATCCAGCAGCATATTAAAGGATTATATGCTACGATCAAATGGAATTCACCTTAATAATGCAACACAGGCACAAAATATAAACTCAATCAAGGTAATGTCTGATATTAGTAAAATAAAGAAAAAAACATATAAATTGATTTTTAAAAATCAACAAAATATAAACTTTAACATGATAAAACATTTATCAAAGTAGAAATGGAGAAAAACTTTATCTTATTAAAGGGATCTCCAAAATTCCACAGCTAACATTATATACAATATTGAAAAAAGCTTTCCCCAACAGATCAGGAATAAGACAAGAGTATCTATCCTTGCCAATTCTATTCCACATTATACTAGAAGTTCTAACCAGATAAATTGGACAAGAAAAAGACAGAAAAGGTATTACCATTGGAATGAAAGAAGTGAAATTATCTCAATTCACAACTCATATGACTTTGTTCATGCAAAACCTTAAGAGTACACATGCACACAAATCGATGAGCCCTAATGAAGAAGTTCAGCAATGTAACAGATGTAAGCTCAATATGGAAATCAGTTTAATTTCTGTACAATGATAATGAACAATTTATAAAAGAATAGTTTCATTTATAATCACATGAACAAGTGTGTAAGGATATATTTAACCACAGAAGTGTAAAATAGAAAACATTATGATAAATTAAATAAGACCAATAAATGAAAAGTCATCTCTTATTAATTGATTGGAAGATATAATGTGGTTGTCTACCACAAATCATGTGTTTGGACATATAAATGGCAATAACTTAATATTACAACTATTTTTTGATTATATAGAGGTGTAGTGCTACCTTTTAAATCTGGAGATATAAATATATATATCTGTACATTATATAGATATATATATATATATCTGTACATTAGATAGATAGATAGATAGATAGATAGATAGATAGATAGATAGATAATCTGTATTCCACATTTTAAAATTTTATTGGCTGAGTTTGGTGGTGCATGACTATAATTCCAGCACTTTGGGAACCAAGGTGAGAGGATCACTTGAGCTGAGGGGCTCAAAACCAGCGAGGTCAACATGGTGAAACCTGGTGTTTACCAAAAAATACAAAAGTTATCTAGGCATGGTGGCATGTACCTGTAATCCCTACTTGGCAGGCTGAAGTGGAAGAATCGCTTGAGCCCAGGAAGTTGAGGGTGCAGTGAGCTAAAATCGTGCCACTGTACTCCAGCCTGGGTAACAGAGTGAGACCCTGTCTCAAAAATTAAAAAAATTATCAAACTTATGAATGATAAACTGTATTAAATAGTCTTGTCTCAACCTCCATTGATACAGTTAGGTATTTCTCTTTGACTCTTAAAGATAGATCTAAGTTAGAATGGCCTAGGTAAAGCAAGGTGTAAGTGGATTTTCTTCCTCCCTTCCTCCCACCTTTCCTTCCTTCCTTCCTTCCTTCTTTTCCCCTCCCTTCCTCTTGCCCTTTCCTTCCCTTTTCTTCTCTTCCTTTTCTTTGTCTCTCTCTTTCTCCTTTCTTTCTTTTTCATAACCAGTTACTAGAGACCATCCATTTTATTTTTACTTTTCCTTCTTCCACATACTTCAGTAATCAAGTGTAAAATTCTTTAACCTTTATTGTTGTCCCACATTGATGAAGTTTAGCATTCTCTTGTTTAACAACAGTTAATAACTATTGTTTTGTTATTGACAGTTTCTAAAACATGTGTTCTGTTCATAATAAATTAGACTTTCTATTATATTTTGTGTTTCTTTGGGCTGCTATAAAAATACTACTAATTAAGTTGCTTACAAACAAACATTTATTTTTCAGTCCTGGAGGCTGGGAAGTCCAATAAGGCTCCAGCATTTTCTCAGGGCCCACATCCTCTGAGACTTGCCCTGTAGCCTTGTTCTCACGTGGTGCAAGGGGCCGATGAGCTTCCTTCGGGCTCTTTTGTAAAGGCACTGATACCATTCATGAAGATTCTACTTATGATCCAATCACTTCCCACTGGCCCTCATCTCTTAATACTATCATGTTGGGAATTAGGTTTCAACATAAGAATTTTAGAGTGACACGAACATTCAAATCATAGCAGATATTAAACAGTTCTGCCTACAGATGCCTCTATAAGTGGGCATCACCAAGATATAGACTATATTACAAGGTTATCTAGGAAAACGTCATTGGTCTCATCTACTACCACCTTACAAGCTTGCCTGTTGGGTTGGGTATACAGTTCTATACAACACATTTTTTTGTGTTTGTCCTTCTAATTGGATGAGTGTTCTTATTGATGAAGTAATTAGAGAAATCACATTTGATTGCTCCTTGCGTCTCAAAAAACAAAAACAAAAACAAGAAAAACACATTTACCTGGTAGTAGAACACTAGAGTTGTCCCTGCACTTTTTAGTTCTAGCCATAAAAGATCAGTATTTTAAAGGTATGGATTTTTTAAGTGAAAAATATACTTTTAAATTTCTACTCTGAGAATTATATTTAATTGGTTCCTTCCATAAAAATTCATATCTAGTCAGAGTTGGTTCAAAGTTTTTGTCTTTAATTTTGTCTACTTTTTGGAGATATGGACCAGAGGAAGCAACAAGACAGGAAGAGGATGCTGCCAGATAAGCACGCATAATGGTCTGCATGCTACCATCGCTAGTCTCACCATCTCCCTTTTCTTCCTCACTTTCACTTTTGGGTCATCCTATATAGGAGATATCATAACCTGCTTTCACTTTCTCGAAAGCTTCCCATACTTCACCACCCCAGAGCATGAGGCCCTGGTGCTGCCAAGGTCTATAGCCTGATCACAGGAACTGTAACATGAGGCATCCCGAAGACAATAAATGTCACATTCATTTCTGACCAATATATGTCCTTTCTGACTTAATAGTCTACCCCTTAAATGCCCTAGTATGAAGAGAAGTAACCAACCTTCTCTACTCTTTTCTTCCGTAAGGAGAAGCCAGTTAATGGGACTCCCAGACATACTTTGACCATCTATCCTATTTTTTTTTTTTTTAATTTTAACTCACTAATCAAAACTCTCTAGGTTATTTGGACTTCCAAATTGACCAAATTTATAAAATTATTGCCCCAGAAAAAATGTCACTCTACTTCAGGATCACACAAATATATCATTAAAATAATAGTGATATAAGTAATTAAAAACATACTCTCAGTTTTAAAATCTCAAGTAGTCAGTAAACTATAAATCACACAGACTTTAAACAGAAGTTGGCAATGCAAATCACCATAATTTGGGTAAAGACACAGAAATTACAGAGTAAATACAAACCCTAAGAGTGAAAGAAAATGAAATGCTATTTCAAATACTATGATATATCATCTATTTATTAATCCTAAAGTTTCATTCTTACATTCATTTAAAGCTAGTTAAGTCACTGACATTTTAAAAGGGTTAGCTTCTAAATAATTATAACTTGCCATATAGCTGGTATGTAAATGCATCACTGAGAGAGGATATACTCATAATGATCATTATGTAGTCATGTTAATTGAATCTGCCTTTTAAAACTATGAATTAATATTCTATAATGTTTTAAATATTGTATCAACAATTTTACTCACAATCTTCTGACAGAAAATCATTATTTTTATCATGTGATACAGGTTCAGAAACATACAAGTTTAATGCCTCAGCTAATGATATACAGAAAGTTGCGGCCGGGGTCAACAATCACAATTTATTTGGGGCTGTCACTTTCAAACTGCTGTTTCACATTGTCCTCTGAAAGAAAATCAATTATATAGAGCTCACTGGCTTAGAGAATGTCAATGTGATGCAGTTTAATTCATCATTCAACCTGTATTGTCTGTTTTACTAGTCTATTGTTCACTGTGAGTAGTAATGCAGGTTAAAAACCACATTTGGAAAATAAGGAAAGGTTTATTTATTGGGATCTCTACTAGACATTAGTAATATGTCTACAGAAGTGCTTTCCTATCAGACTGAATACACTTTTCTAAAAGATTTTAATTTATTGAATGAGACTGAAGCAGAAAGTAGAAGAGATAATCATTCTATTGCTCTAAATGTAATGTGTTATTGTTATTACTTCTGGAATTGCATTAAAACACTTGGAAATAAGCTGTCTCAGTGAAGAATAATGGATTCAAAGGCAGCTGGAGTGACAAAAAGAGGTAACTTAGTTTTCCATTTCTAAGCCTTTTACTGTCTGAAGATAAAGACATGCATATATATATATATATATATGGAATTGTTTTGTTCTATAACTACATACAGAACTCCAAATCTAGTGAATCCTTTTACAGAGAATAACGTAAGGCAATGAACACCATACAGTCAAGTAAAAATACTGGCTAAAGATATACCATTTATTCTCAAGTGAGTAATTCTTGTGAATTTCAACAAAATGATAATAAACTAGAATTTTTCCTTTTTATTCCTCCTCCCCAAATTCATATAATTTGCAGAATGTTAACTTGGATTTCTCACTTGTATATAGAACAAATGCAGGGATTAAATTGTTTGAAAAGAGGCATTTCTGCTACCACAGCATAGAGGCATAGGACAGCCTTTTTGGTACTTTCTTAAATAAATAGGCAGATTTTTCTCTAGTTTAAGTTTTATTAGAGGACAACTAGTATCGAAGAGTTCTTGGTTTCAGTTTCTGACCTCATTTAGATCAAAGGTAACTCACACCTCCTGCCCTCTATAGGAACTTCATTAAAAGTAGCTGTAGTAATTTGGTCATAGGACTTACACTAAGTGAGATATCTATCCTCTCTTCCAACTAATTCACAACATTATCTTCTCCTGCTTTAATTTATCACATTTGTTTTCACTATCTGGGACTTAGTTTTAGGTTGATGTTATATTATAAAATAAGGGAGTATCTGCAAGTACCAAGTCAGTATACTTTCAGTAAATGAACAACTTCCTCTTTTTCTTCTGAGTGTGATTTTTCTTTTATGAGATTAAGTCTCACTCTGTCACCCAGGCTGGAGTGCAGTGGCACGATCTCGGCTCATTGCAACCTCCGCCTCCTGGGTTCAAGCGACTCTCTTGCCTCAGCCTCCTGAGTAGCTGGGACTAGAGGTGTGCACCACCACATCTGGCTAATTTTTGTATTTTTTGTAGAGATGAGGTTTCACCATATTGGCCAGGCTGGTCTCGAACTCCTGACCTGATGATCCACCTGCCTCGGCCCAAAGTGCTGGGAAAGCCACCATGCCCAGCCCTGAGTGTGATTTGAAGATATCTCTTTGACATAGTCTACATGACTACCTCCTTGGATCACACATTCCTATTCAGCCCACCAAATATTCCTGCCCTACAGTGTCATAGTCACTTGGTTATGTGTTTAAATGTACTCACACATTCATATTGATAATTTTTGGTGAAAATAAAGCATCATGATTTCTTGTTATAAGGGATATTAGATATGCATTTCCACTTCCCTCAGTTGCTTAGAAATAAAGATATTCAGACCTAGAAACGTCAGGCCATTTCCTCAATATCATTCATCATATAATGTGTTGCACAGTCTTACTTAAAATTGTCCTGATTCACTATCTTATTTTAAAACTTTGTGAAATTAAAGGGAAACACCTTGTGGATCATATACAAAAGACCTTATATTCACAAAATTGAGAAAATATTGCATCTCTTTAATAAAGTAACACCTTAAGTACTGTTTGTGCTTGTATTAGTCCATTTTCACACTTATATAAGATACTACTGGAGACCGTGTAATTTAAGAAGAAAAGAGGTTTAATTGACTCATGGTTTTGCATGGCTGGGGAGGCCTCAGGAAACTTCTAATTATGTTAGAAGGTGAAGGGAAAGGAGGCAACTTCTTCACAAGGTAGTAGGAGAGAGAAAGCATTCAGAGAAAACTGACACTTTAAAAACCATCGGATCTCATGAGAATTCCCTCATTATCATGAGAACAGCCTGGGAAAACCACCACCATGATTTAATCACCTCCCACTGGGTCTCTCATTAGACACGCGGAGATTACAAAAGATGAGATTTGGGTGGGGACACAGATCCAAACCATATTAGTGTTCTTCAAATACAGATTTTCACTAAAGAGAATTAAAGGTAGTGCTAAGAAGCATGAAAGTGTTTTAAATTATTTAGAACATTAACTCAAGTTTTTGTTTATTATTAAAAGCCAAATTTGGCTTTTAATAAACAGTGAATGTTGGAAAATGGTTATATTATTTTTTTTCTATTTAACATTCCTATAGTTCTGGTTAACATTTACTTATTACTAGATATATTTTTGTTTATGTTTAATTATAAATTTTACAGTGGTCATTTTACTTGAAGTTCAGTTTTAATGTATGAATAAATATATCACATATGTACTTTCAATTTATGAGCATTATTTAATGAAGCAGTTTCCTGATTTCTACTCTAGACCAATGAATAACAAACTGAGAATATCTACTGTTTTCTATACATTATATTTTTTAATAACTAAGTGCCATTCAGAATGTACAAAAATTCTTAGCATGTCATGACAGGTTGATTACCTTTTGGCCCATATTTGCTTATCAGCTTCATCTCCTGAAATTCCAAGCTAAACTGTTCTTTGCCTTCTTTAGGGAATTTTATGTATCTTATGTATTCCGGAAGATTCCTTATGTGTGAGATGTCACACATACTTCCATCTGCACAAATTTCTTTATGTCCATTGAAGGTGTTGGGCATTCATCTGACAATATTTGACTCATCCCTGAAACTTCAATTCAGATATTACTAGTTTATGAAATTTGACAGCCCAATCCTAGATAGGACTAATGCCCAGGGAGAAAATGAATTATATTTCCAACATTTGAACTAAGTTAGATACCTCGTTTGGTAATTACAACAGCAGTATAAATGTATATGCTGACCCTTTGGTGCCACTGATAAACACTGCTCTTTCTTAATTAGGTAAAACATAGTCAGAGAAGCTCCCTCTTCCTGAATGCCTCTCATTTTCTGAAGCATTCACTCTGCATGGTGTGACTTAACCAGTGAAGCCTGGTGGTATGCTTACAAGACCTAGGGAATTATGCATTTCTGTTGATTATTTCTTATTCCTTTATTAGCCAGGGAGTTTTTTGAGATAATAAATATTTCATAATTGATAAAACTTTTAGCTTAAAAATCTATTTTGTGTTTCTAATAAGAGACAAAAATAAAATAAAAACATAAAAACAAAGCATAAATTGTTTTTCCTATCTCAATACAAATTTCTCTTAGTTTCTTCCTTCTGTGGAGTAAAAATCACATGGTCTCTTTAAGAATCTTTAGTCACTTAACTTTCTTACCCAAGAATAAAAAATAAATTTAAACTAAATTATTTTTAATCACAAAATGTGTCCATATTTAATGCTATTAACAATGTAGTAATTTTTGAAAAGTCCTATAAAGAACACACATTAATAATACAAGTTACTGACAGAATTCTACAGTTCATGCTTTAAGCACCATTGTCTATGAATTTATTTGTTAGAATGCTCACAAAATTGCTCACTGATACATTGTAAGAGAAAAGGAAAAATGCAGAACAAATTTAAACAATATAAAAGGCCATCAATCAAGGATCTCTGAGAAGAGCTCATAGTCCTATTCCAATCCTACTTCCTCAAGTAGTACCATTATTAATATTAAATATATTCTTCAAAGAATTATCTATATCTATGTAAATACCATTATGCCATAAACATGTTTTAACAAAAAGTAATTATGTCATGAATAGTACTGTTACTTTACTGCTTTACTATGTAAACTATGTATTTTTTAAATACAATGTAAACTATGTATTTTTCCTATTCCAAAGCATGGAGCGCAACTATTTTAAAAGACATAAAACAATGTTTAATACATTATTCTACAAACTTTCCAATGATTAATCCGTTTTACTATGATGGATTTAACTTATGTTTTATAATGCCTTGCTCCTTCAAACATATGAAATATTGAATACAAAAGCAATTTTAATATATATGAGCTGAAAAACAAGAAATAGAGATTCCCAGGTGCCAATTAACAAAAAGGAGCTCAAAACCACAGTGGTAGTCAGGAGTCAAAGTTGCATTATCCCCAGGGTATATTTTGACTGCGTATGTGCTTAGGGGCTTGAATTTTAAAACTACTATGAAGATCCAGTCAAGGCCTTCAGACTGATGCATGGCTATAGCTAAAACTGCTAAACTTCATAAATGAAGGGGCTGAGCAAAGCCTGTCTTACCTGTGAATGGAGAACATAAAGCCTTGGTTAATGAGCTCACATGCTGTAATCACAAAGCATACACAGAAACTGATTTCCAACTTTCATGTAAAAACAAATCCAGACGTAAGGAGGGAGTGAGTTTTTTGAAAAGACAACTACAATAGAAAAAGTGCTCTGACCTCAGAGTCTGTAATGAGCTTCTCAAATCACATAGAACACGAGCTTTCTTTTATAGGGAGATTTAAACCGACATACAGGAATTTTGTGGGGAAGTTCCTGCATATCCCGCTCCTGTAAGGGTGAAGCGAAGGTATGGAATTGAACATGCAGCATCAATGGAACAGTCTAAAAGAAAATGTTCTCTGTTGTCAGCTGATTCAGAGAATGAGCTGTTAAGCGAGGATATTCTGCACATCAGTGTTTCCTTAACTCTGGATTGAGCCAAATTTTAGGGACCAGAGTGGGAGATGAGAAGCCTGACTAAAGTTTGGGCAAGCCAAGTCACTGGGTATGCTACAGTATGTTGTGAGCACTTGCTCAGCATCTCCTGTTGTTAGACACAAAGTGTGCCCTTTAAACACATATGGGAATAGAAAAGGAGTCACTGTGAGGCTGAAGTTAGTCAAAGTAGTTTTCAGAAATAGAATGGCTTTTATGAGTTTGAAGGCCTTGAAGGATGGGCTACCTCATCTCTGGAGCATTCGTGAGACTGGCAGTTGTTGGAACGTCTTATATATCAGGCACCAGATAATAGATATGCCAAGAATTTAATAAAAATAATAATTATTAAAGGCTAAATAAGGGAATAAAACCAATATGTAAGGTTTGAAGGGGAGTTTGTGGGAAGTGAGAATATTTCAGAACTGAGGCATCCTTATGTTCTGGAGTGAGGAGGAGTGGCAATTCATCACATTTTCGAGGTTGTGGTCTGAATATTTTTGGTGATGGCAGAGATACCAGAGAGATTGTGAAAAAAATACACACAGCAATTTCTCTGACCACTGTGCAAATGTCCTGCTAGAAAGCACAAATTACGTTTACTGCCACATATTTTGAAAAACCACTCCATTTTACAGTTCTCTGGTGATGATGTTAGTGTTTTGGTAAAGCTGAGACATAGTCCTGATTATTTCCTTAGCAAATCATAGCAAAGATTCAAAGAATTTCATGAGTTGCCCACGAGTCAGTAGCACAAAGCACAAAAAGTTGCGCATGATAGAACTGCAACAATGAGGAGTCCTTCAAAATATACATCAAATCAGTGGACTTTAGCTCGCAGTACTTTTTAGATCCAATAAGGTGCTGGACAGTCAGGTTTTAGTTCTAGGTGACACCAAGTCGGGAGAGAGAGAAAAACTGGACAGAGTTAGCTTGGAAGATTGTAAGAGATGTTGAAAGAAAATGGAAGAACTGAACGTTTGGTAATGGTTGACAATTTGTGTTAGGTGACAGGGAACAGTCCAATTTATAGTTAAGGGACAAAACTGTTTTATCCATAGTGAGAGATAGTATATAAACCAAAAGTATGTCTTATAATTTTCTATGATATATAAACCATATTTTATAGTCACACTCGCTTTGATTATAGATAATTTCAAAGATCCATTATTCTTAATAGCAAAATAAGACTAGCCTTGTTGGGTTTGGCCTGATTCTTTACATAGGTGCTACAATAATGATAATTTACCTTAAAGCCTTGCTTAAGTCTGCTTTGCTAGAAGTTTGTATAAGATGTATCAGATGAGACTTTTAAAAGCTTCTTGAGGTTTTGAAGCTGAGCTAAGAGTTTACCATACAATTTTATTTGTAGTACTTACAAATTTGAGTGATTTTTACTTTTTCTCTATGTAACCAAAATATGCTAAGATTCCTGGGTCTGACAGGAAGTGACATTACCCACTCATTTGAAAGGCTGGGAACTTTACAACCCAGACAACAAGCCAGTTTTCTCAATAAGGTTTGGTAAGCATCGGGTTCATTAAATTAATCATACCTCCTTAAAACTGTCCTGTCATTTTTGATTAAATGAGCATTAATCTTTAATCTGACATTTCAGTCAAATCGTTGGTTGCATGACCGATGTATTCCTTTAATAGGAGGGCAGACTCTTATGGAATCTATGCAATAATCATATTACCAGGAAACAGTAATAATAGATTTCAAAGAGGAGTCAGGCAGGCAGAAAAAATAAATATTTTAATTCTGTTTACAAAAGCATAGTCTACTCAGTTTTATGGTTTGTAAATAGCTTAAGGGAAAAAAAGGATTCTTAAGTCCAGAAAATAGAACATTAAAGCAACAAACTTTGTTTCAAACCAAACCATAATTATTCTTTACTTGTTTATTCAGTCTTACATATAATAGTCCAGCCTTATCCACAGGGGTTACATATTAAGAGCCCCAGGAGATGCATGAAACCATGGATAGTACTTAACACTATACTATATTTTTTCCTATACATACCATGATAAAGTTTAATTTGAGAATTAGGCAGAGTAAGAGATCAACAACAATAACTTAAAACAGAACAACTACAACAATTAGAGCAATATGTTAGTGATACTACTCTTGTGCTTTGGGTCATTATTAAGTAAAATGTGGATTACTTGAACATAAGCACTGGACTACCAGGGCAGTCGATAAGACAGATATGACAACCCAGACCGAAGATGCTGTTTAGTGACTCAGGAATATTTAACATATACATCATGGAGACTGTGGAAGAAAGGATAATTCATGTCCTGGGGAGGACAGAGTAGGACAGTATGATATCTTATAATACTATTCAGAATGGTGTGCAATTTAAAACATACGCATTTTTTCTGAAATTTTTCATTTAATAATTTCAGACCAGTTGACCTCAAGTAACTGATATGGAGGAAAAGGAAACAATAGATGAATGGGGACTGTTTTAATTAATTTTTGTTCTGCTCAATCTTGGAATAGCATCTCATTATCCCATCTGCTTTTTGGTTTCCTAGAATTCTCCATATCGTGACTCAGTCCACTGAGATGGTCTAAATGGTACTGAAATTATTCCATCAGAGGCCTTGTTAAAAAATACCTAGCTGACATAGTCATTTTTATGAGTCTTTAAGAAAATCTTTTTTTTGATGATCTGGCCTGTAGTTGACTCAAAAGTGCTTTCAGGCAGGCATGAGATTTAAAAACTATGTGTAGATGATAAAAGGCTTAAAAAGTTTCTGGCAATCTTACTAATAATTTTTGAAATTGAAATGTCACATAGAAGTTATTAGAAAAACAATATAAGTGGCAAAATTGTTTCTGTGGAATTCAAAACAGAGCAAATTAAATCCCAATGTTTTAGATAAATTTAATTATTAATTTTGTTTTTGACGAAGATTGAATGTATCTAACTTATAAAAACAGATGAACATAGTATTTACAGAAATTAAACTTCAGATATATAACAATTCAAAGACATACTACAAAAATAACAAGACAATAATTAAAATATATGAAGATACATTACGACTATTAACTAAACACATTCAGCAAGTCTGAAGTAGCATCTATATATCAGTGAAATGAAATAGGAGCTATTACGGCCAAGATGACAGAAATACAAAAGATCATTCAAGGTTACTATGAACACCTTCACATGCATAAACTAAAAAATCCAGAGGAGATGGATAAATTCCTGGAAATATAGAACCCTCCTAAATTAAATCAGGAAAAAATAGAAACTCTAAACAGACCAATAACAAACAGTAATATTGAAATGGCAATTTAAAAATTTTCAACAACAAAGAAGTCCAAGACCAGATGGATTCACAGTTGAATTCTATCAGACATTCAAAAAGCAATTGGTACTGATCCTCTTGAAATTATTCCCCAGGATATAGAAAGAGGGAATCCTCCCCAAATCATTCTATGAAGCCAGTCTTACACTAATACCAAATCAGGAAAGGAGATAACCAAAACAGAAAACTACAGACCAATATCCCTGATAAACGTATATGCAAAAATCCTGAACAAAATGCTTAGTAACTGGTCAGATGCAGTGGCTCATGCTTGTAATCCCAGCACTTTGTAATCCCAGCACCTTGAGGAAGGTGAATAACCTGAGGCCAGGAGTTCAAGACTAGCCTGGCCAATATGGTGAAACCTGATCTCTACTAAATAAACAAAAAATTAGCTGGGAATGGTGGTGGGTGCCTGTAATCCCAGCTACTCAGGCGGTGACGCAGGAGAATGACTTGAACCCAGGAAGTAGAGACTGCAGCAAGCCAAGGTCACACCACTGCACTCCAGCTTGGGCAACAAGAGTGAAACTCTGTCTCAAAAAGCAAAACAACAACAACAACAGCAAACGTAACAACTAAATACTCAGTAACTGAATCCAACAGCGTATCAAAAAGACATTCCACAATAATCAAGCCGGTATTATACCAGGGATGCAGGGATGGTTTAACATACACAAATCTATAAATGTGATATCCCACATAAACAGAATTTAAAACAAAAACCACACGATCATCTTAATAGGTGCAGAAAAAGCATTTGGCAAAATCTAGTATACTTTATGCTGAAAACCCTCAGCAAAACTGGTTTAGAAGGAATATTCCTTAAGGTAACAAAAGCCATCTATGACAAATCTACAGCCAACATTATACCAAACAGGAAAAAGTTGAAAGCATTCCCCCTGAGAACTGGAACAAGACAAGAATGTCCACTTTCATTACTTCTATTAAACATAGTACTGGAAGTCCTAGCCAGAGCAATCAGACAAGAGAAAGAAATAAAGGCCTTTCAAGTTAGTAAAGAGGAAGTCAAACTGTTGCAGTTTGCTGATGACATGATTGTATTCCTAGAAAACCCTAAAGACTCAACTCAAATAGCTCCTAGAATTTGTAAATGAATTCAGCAATGGTTCAGGATATTAAATTAATGTACACAAATCAATAGCTCTGCTATACACCAACAGCAACTGAGAAATAAATCAGGGAAACAGCCCCTTTTATCCTAACTGCAAACAAAATAAAATACTTAGGAATTATATTTAACCAAGGAGGTAAAAGACTTCTGCAAGAAAAACTACAAAACACTGCTGAAAGAAATAATAGACAACGCTAACAAATGGAAACATATCCCATGCTCATGGATAGGTAGAATCAATATTGTAAAAATGACTATACTGCCAAATGAAATCTACAAATTCATACAAGTCTTGTCAAAATACCACCATCATTCTTCACAGATCCAGAAAAAACAATCTTAAAAGTCACATGGAACCAAAAAAGAGTCCAAATAGACAAAGCAAGACTGAGCAAAAAGAACAAATCTGGAGGAATCACATTACCCGACTTTGAATAGTACTATAAAGCCAGAGTCACCAAAACAACATAGTTCTTGTATAAAAATAGGCATGTAGACCAATGGAACAGAATAGAGAACCCAGAAATAAAGTAAGAAACTTACAACCAACTGTCCTTTGACAAAGCAAACAAAAAGGTGAGGAATGGACATCCTATTCAGCAAACAGCACTGGGATAATTGGCCAGCCACATGGAGAAGAATGAAACTGGATTCTCATCTCTCCCCTTATAAAAAAGTCAACTCAAGATGGATCAAAGACTTAAATCTAAGACCTGTATAAAAAATTCTAGAAGATAACATTGGAAAAATATTTCTAGATATTGGCTTAGGCAAAGACCTCATGACCAGAAACCCAAAAGCAAATGTAACAAATACAAAGATGAATAGATGGGACCTTATTAAATTAAAAAGGTCTGCACAGCCGAAGAATCAGCAGAGTAAACAGTGTGGGGGAAAATCTTCACAATCCATGTTTCTGGCAAAGGAATAATATCCATAATCTACATGAACTCAAACAAACCAGCAAGAAAAACGAAATTCCTAAAAAAAGGGCTAATGACGTTAATCAACAATTCCCAAAAAAAGATATAAAAGTGGCCAGTAAACATATGACAGAATGCTCAGCATCACTAATAATCAGAGAAATGCAAATCAAAACCACAATGCAATACCATCTTACTCCTGAAAAAAATGACCACAATAAAAAATAAAAAAAATTATAGATGTTGGCATGGAAATGGTAAAAAGGGAACACTTCTATATTATACACTGTGAAAAGTGAACACTTTTCCCCTGTTGGTGGAAATGTAAACTAGTACAACCACTCTGAAAACCAGTGTGGAGACTCCTGAAAGAACTAAAAGTATAACTACCATTTGATCCAACATCCCACTACTGGGAATCTGCCCAGAGGAAAATAAATCACTATACAAAATAGGTAGTTGCACACTTATGTTTAATGAAGCACAATTCTCAATTGCAGAAATATGGAACTAGCCCAAATATTCACCAATCACTGAGTGGATAAAGAAAATGTGATTATAAAGATAGATAGATAGATAGATAGATAGATAGATAGATAGATAGATAGATAGATACACATACCATGGATTACTACTCAGCAATAAAAAGGGATGAAATAATGGCATTCACAGCAACCTGGATGGAACTGGAGACTATTATTCTAACTGCAGAAATTTAGGCATGGAAAAGCAAACATTGTATGTTCTCACTTATAAGTGGGAGCTAAGGCATAAGACGCAAAGGCATACAAATGATACAATGGACTTTGCGGACTCAGCGGAAAAGGTGGGAGGGGGTTGAACAAGAAAAGACTGCACATTGGTAGAGTGTACCTTGTTCAGATGATGGGTGCACCAGAATCTCAGAAATTACCACTAAAGAACTCATGTACAAAAATGAGAAGAAGACAAAACTTAAATTAAAAAAAAAAAACAACTCCATAAGAAATGTTAATTCTTAATTGTAAACCACTGATTGGCCAGGCACGGTGGCTCATGCCTGTAATCCCAGCAATTCAGCAGGCCAAGGTGGGCAGATCACGAGGTCAGGAGTTCCAGACCAGCCTGGCCAACATAGCGAAACCCCATTTCTACTAAAAACACAACAATTTAGCTGAGTGTGGTGGCAGACGCATGTGGTCCCAGCTACTCGGGAGGCTGAGGCAGGGGAATTGTTTGAACGCAGGAGGTGGAGCTTTGCAGTGGACTGAGACTGAGCCATTGCATTCCAGCCTGGGTGACAGGGCAAGACTCCGTCTCAAAAAAAAAAAAAAACAAAAACAAAAAAACAGAGAAAAAGAAAACCACTGACCTAGAGTGTACTGAATTCAAATGAAAGGCATTTAACAGTTACCAAGTTAATATGCTTAAGGTTATTAAAATTATGACTGATAACACTATACCTTTCTGTCTAATAAACGTCAGGCAAAACAGGATGCAATTTTGATGAATGGAAATACAGCAGGACAGTGAGAGCATCGATAAATTACTAGGAGCCTTATACAGTCTCTAAAATATTTATATTAATAATTTATTTATTCATATTTAATACAGGGAGGGCCAAGTATTTCATTTGACTTGATAACATTCCCCGTAAAACTTACAATACATCAAATAACTAATCATTTCTAGCACCCTGTCTTTATGAGGTGAAAGAGCAAGGTCTTACTTTGTGATTTTCCACGGACTCTCCGGAAAATCTCAGAGTTTTTTTTTTTTTGGTGGAAAAAACATCTTCATTTTAGGACTTGCTTTGAGGAAGAGAAAAATGTTAAAAGTTGTCAGAAAGTTTGAGCATTTGATTAAGTAGAATCATGGGTTGTAAGAAACAATACTTGCCTACCTATTTAATCAAAGTGACAAAAAATGATATTATAAGTAAACATAGCAAACCACTTCTCACTTGACAGCATGAGAAGCTCCTCGGCCTAAATAGTGAAAATTTTTGTAATGTGTTTTTTAAAGTATCTGGAAATATCCCTAAGGGCATAAAACAAATGAAGAAGTATTTATTCAAGAAAATCTAGGAAAACTCATTAAGAATTGTGACTCGGCAGTATCTGACTGCATGCATGTGCTCCATCCTTCCCCCAGCTATGTGAGATGAAAACTCCACTTCAGGCTGGTACAGCCAAGAAGGCAGGGAGGGCTCCCTTCAGCCCTGCAGGTCCCAAGAAAAAGGCCATTTCCAACCACAGGCAAGACAGCATTTCTCATGCTTCCCCCAACTACCTATTGTGGATGCTAAGTTCCTGGTGAGTGTGGCCAAGAGGCAGAGACTACTTTTCTGCTCCTACTCATGAGATGAGGTGAGGGGTGTCTGCCCTGTGCCACGGAGAATTCTGGGGTCCTGATTGCCTTTACTTTGAGTCATTGCTGGGAGAAGCAAGTCAAGAAGACCTAGTGCAGTTGCCTTCCCTATCCACTGACAGCTCAGTTGGTTCCTGAAGTGGGAATGTCTTCAGACTGAAGCACACCATTGTCCACACTCCCAGCAAAGACACGTAGCTCAGGGACTTTGCCCTGGGGGAAGCATCCACAGTACAAAACTCCAATCAAAGTTGGCTTTACTTGCAACAGTGCACAGAGATGCTCAAGCCTATGAAAGCTCTTGAACCAGTGAAAGTTGTGACGAAGGGCAACTGGGAAAAATTGATAGATTTGTTTAAAATAGAGACTAAAATGTAAGCTGTTAGTCTGCCAAAGACTAACTGGGAGAAAGATGGCTAGAAAAGCCACTCTGTGGTCAGAACAAATCTAAAATAGTGACTTCAGGAATTCTCCCTTCGAAGTCCTGGTATTTGATTAGATTAGTCTGTAGGGCAGGTTATGTCCCAAGGCATTATTGAAAACATCAGAGCAATCAGCCTGCAATTAGTGGAACTTAACAACTGCAAATGGTCAGGAAAAGTGACACCCTTATAAAATAACAAACAAACAGGGCTGGCGGGAACTTTGTAGGTGAGCAGGACAAGCAGGTAGCGGTGACCAGACAGCATAAGCAGATTGTTTGTTTACACTTACCTGTTAGTTTAACAGGAAATGCTCTTCCCTGTGGCACCATATCGTTGCTGAAGCTTGAAATCTAGCCAAAATTTAAGGGCCTGTGGGAAAGAAAGAAAATCCACTGAAGTCGGATTTTCAAACCAAGTAAGTTATTGAGTAAGTTATTAGTAATTGCGAGCTGAGCACACAGTAGCTACTGACAATTTATACATCTAGGAGCTGTCAAATCCACATGACAGGAACTAAAGATAATAAAGCAATCTTAAAGAGACTCAAACCATTTATGTTTAAATGCCCTCAGGGACATTAAAGAAAAAAAAAGAAATGAAAATATAAAAATACAGATTATCATGGCTAGAATCTTACAGACATTAAATGTATGAATTCACAATATTATTAACAGAAGCTACATTTGGTAAAGAGCTAAATATAATTTCTATAAAATAAAACTTACTATAATAAAAGAATAACCTGAACTGAGTAAGTTATATAATGGCTAAAGAAAGGCTAATAAATTGTTTTAAAAACATTAACAATAACAAACCAAAAATTGGAACATGAACTGAAAAAAACATTAAAATCTATAATATGTAAAGTTTAATAAAAACGTAATATAAAAATGGTATGAAAAAGTGAAGGCTCAAGAAAATAAATGTACAATGTCAATAGGTGAAATTATAATACAAGAATCATTAAAACAAAAGTTCCATGTATTAATTAGTATGTTAAAGAAGAATTAAAATCATTGCTTGTAAACACTAGTCTAGATTTAGGAAAATTAACCATGTCATGCATAACCTTTGATGGGAAGATGACTGTGGCCACTTTGGGGAAATAATTTGGCATTGTTAACAGAAAAACCAAATGGTAAAATATTTAAAGAGGTTTACTCTGAGCTAATATGAATGACTATGGGTCAGGTAATCACCTCAAGAGGTCCTGAGAAAGTAATCTAAGGTATTCAACGTGTGGTTTAGCTTTATACCTTTTATGTAAAATCATTAAGTCAATACATTTTAGGTAAATCATAAATCCATACATGGAAAATGCAAGTCAGTTTAGCCTAAAGAGGCAGAATACTTTGAAGTATGGTGATTCACAAGTCAGAGGTGAAATCAAAGATTTTTCTGATTGATTGCCAGTTGGTTGCAAGAGTTAAGATTTGCCTAAAGACTTGAAGTAAATGCTTAAGATAAGGGGGCTTGTGGAGGCCAAGGTTCTCATGAGGTAGATGAAATCTCCAGATAGCAGCCTTCAGAGAGAATCAATGATAAATGTCTCTTTTCATACCTTAAAGGTTATACTCTTTGAATCTGTCCTAGATTTGGCAAAGACGTAGGCTTACAAGGGGAAGGCCTGCTGCATTAATGGAGATTCTCTATAGATGCAAACTTCCTCACAAGAGATGGTTTTGCAGGGCCATCTCAAAATATGTCAAATACATTTTGAGGTACAATATTTTTATTTCCTTCAAAGTGTGCTATCTGTCATGTGATGCTATACCAGAGTCAAGTTGCTATTTGGAAACTTATTGTCACAGAGTCCATTTTGTCAGTCTTATGCTATTTCAATTTAACACTGATCAGTAATGCCTAAACTCCTAAAAAGAGAGGATATAATGAGAAATGTCCAACCTCCCTTCCATCATAGCCAAGAATACAGGTTTTTCAGGCTTCTCTGGGGTTCTCTTGGCCAAGAGGGTATTTTGTTCACTTGGCTGGGGGGCTTAAGATTTTGTGGCGTACAGCATTATATACTGACACTTTATGTGTCTGTCTTTGCCCTGGCATATCTGCTTCTGGGGATGTATGTAATAAAATTCTCTTAAAGTATTCGTAAAAATATATATAGTGTTTATGATGAAAAAATGTTAAATTATCTAAATTTTCACCCGTAGAACAATTTTATATAAGTACTTTTTAGAATATAACTTCACAATAAAGTTCACATAACTGGAGTTTGCAATGATTTTGACCTGTAATTTAGCTGCTTTTCTCTAAATGTATGCTTATTAAGAAAGAAAATAAATGGGCTTTACTAACTTGATTCTTTTGAAGTGGGGAGCCACAAAATATATCATAACTAGAAAACCTTTAATTATAGTAATAATAAAATTATCAGTTTACATATTAAAGTTATCACATACCCTTTGATGACCTTAAACATTAATGTAGTAGACAACGTTTTATCTACCATGGCCAACATATTAAAACATTCATTTTAAGAGATGTGGGTTTTAATTATAAAACCCAGAGAAGCCAACTCTAAACCTGGAGAAGGCTTTAAAGTTCTGAAAACTGAATTAATTTTTAGCAAAAATAAAAGACATATTTTAAGAATGCAAAAGTCAAATGGAAAGATTCAGTGTAATGTAAAGTCTGTATGAACATATTTTAAAATATTATCTGATTTTTCTGTTTCTTGATGATTGCATTTAGATGGCTAGATTATAAAGACTGATTTGCCTCAGAAAACAGAAATCTAGTAAATACAAACGATGCTTTTCAATTGAGAGGGGTAGCAAGGCTGAGGGAAACCCAAGGCATAATTTTTATCTGATAAATAAAATGCAACCTAAACTTTACAAATCTGTGAATTCTTCTCTAGGTATGTGGAGCTAGAAAGTCATAAGGAGAAAGATAAAGACTTCAATGTTGGTAGATTCAACCCTGGATGAATTTGAACAATTCACCCATTAGTTTAGGAGTTTGAGAGTGCAGAGGTGAGTTGAGCCCACATTATAGGTGAAAAAATTTCCAGGAAGGTAAAATGTTTAAAATGTTTCAATGGAGATACACAGTGGATAGTGTCTTATGTCCTTTAGACATGCAGTAAGTTTCCTGTGAGCCAGTGAGGTCTTGGAGCAGTCTTTTAAACCTTGGTGCCCAAATACCACCTGAAGTATTCAGAAAAATTGACATATCTAAATAAGCTCAGTAAATGAAAGAGATCTTGTTTCATACAATGAGTTAGTAACCTGCCTATACCTATAATTGAGAACACTGTGAAAAAATGGCCATCTCTGTTGTTGGCATCACATAAGCAGACAACAAACAAAACCACATCACTCAACCTTCTCTCCACACCACTAAAATATGTATATATATTAGCCTTATATATTAAGGCTATATAATATTTTAAGACAGTATTTGGAAATATGGCTCTCATTCAATTCTCTGAAAATTATTTTTTAACTTGAGTGAGAAAAAAATACATCCATTAGAAGATACTTCAGAAGGACTAAAAGTGATATTTAATAATGAGTGATGGTAACTAAGAGGTATAGAAAATAACCTGTGTAAAAGTCAATTGTTTTTACAGAAAGCAGATGATAGATGACAGATTAATTGGCAGATTGACACATAGATAGAAGATAGACAGACAGAAGGTAGGATGGATGTAGACAGATAAGAGGGAAGAAGGGAGAGTGGGACAAAGATAGGCAAGAGAGAGAGAGACAAAGACAGAGAGAAGGAAAACAAACCACCATTATTTCCTTCTGAATTAAGTATATTTTCTTGTCATATCCTACTGTGGACAGTTCCACTACTTTTCCCACAAGATATTTGCTTTGATTTCTCTGTAAGGTAAATAGACTAGATTCTTGCATGCAAGATTTGCTTATTCTTATGATAACTTATTATAACTAATTTAGAGTTAATGATCCCCAAAATTATTCAAACTTGTTCAGGGACCATCTGCCAAACCCAAAGAGACATTTCTTCCTGGGAATGAATAGATGTCTGCATTTATGCTCTTGAATTTATGCCTTTCGATAAAGGTTGCATTGGAGGTTAGTAAGAATAAACTTTGGTCATATTTTACAATTCAAGGGATCCAGTCTTTTCTAATGATAATAAATATTGTCACCATTTCGGAGCAAATTTTATTAGGCCCTGGGCTAACAATTCTATGAGAAAGTATTATCAGCTTATTCTCCAGAAGAACAAATTGTATTTAACAGAAATTACATCACTTTTCTAAGCCCACCCAGCTAATAAGTGTCATAGACAGAATGAAAGTTGAGATTATGCTCATAGTCACTAAACAACATCATTTACATGTACTCTCAAATTCCTTGCCTCAAGCAATCCTCCTGCCTCAGCCTCCTCAGTTGCTGGGATTATAAGTATGAGCCACTGTGCCTTCAAAGCACTCAGACAAAATAATGTAGTTCTATATAGTATAACAGTATATACCACTTTGAAAATGTTAATTCACTTACATTTTCTTTATTATTTGAAAAAAACTGTGAGCTTCAATTTTCTGTGCTGAAAGTAATATACAAGGGAGTAAGTAACATCAGAAGAAAAACCAGCTGAGACTATGACAATAATCAGAATGCAGACAATTATGAATACACCAGTGTGGCAGTAATGAAAAAATAGTGAGACATAGTCAGATTTTTGTGTATTTTTAAGTAGAATATACTAATGATTTGGGAATGGGGTGTGAGAGAAATATAGCAATACAGGATAGTTACAGTATTCATGGCTGAATCACCTAGATAGATAAAGATTCTATGGAATGAGCTGGGAATACTTTTGAAGAAGCAGGTCTGGGGTCAGAAGAGAGGACAGCAAAGGGCAGGTGTTAGTCTTGGACATGGTGAAGTTGAGATGCTTATTGTTTGCCTCAGTTTTGCTTTGAGTTCAGGAAAACAGAAATTGACATAGAAATTAAAACTCCATTGGATATAGAAATTAGTATTTATACCAACGTTGGATGACTTGGGAGTACAGGTACATTGGTCAGGGAAATTATTACTGAAGGTCAGGAAAATCATAGCTAGAGGTGAGGCAAACAGACACCTAAGCACTGAAGCCCATAGTTCTCAAGGGTTCTGTGGGCATTTTCAATCTTAAGACTTACTGACAAAGCTCACATTATCTCAGTCTATAGCGATGAATCAGGTGATTCTCAAGTTCTCATGTGTCTGGCTATAACTGTCATGCCTACCCACACATCTAGCTGCTACTTCCATTAGAGAATAATGATCTTCCTTTTCTTTTGCCAACCAAATACTGAATTCTTCCCACTGACAGTACTAACCAGAACCGTAGAGGGCAGTAGATACCAAGATTTGCTCTTAGCTGTTCCTCACCATGCAGAAGGAACCTCAAAAGGGATGATTGGGGATGCCACATTGGGAAAAATATAACCTAGTATAAATTCTTGATCAAAATACCTAGTAAGCAATTGGGTAGAGAAGCTTGTTTCTGAAAATGAATGAGTAGTAGCGTCATAATTGGTTTCCTAGGGCTGCCATAACAAAGTACTGCAGACTCAGTGTCTTGAAACGGATAAGAAAACACAGCTGCCTCACAGTTCTAGAAGCTGGAAGTCCATAATCATGGTCTCATCACGGTCATGTTCTTTCTGAAAGTCTGGGGAGAATCCTTCCTTGTCTCTGTAGCTTCTCGGGGTGGCCGACAATCCTTGCCTCTCCTCGTCCTACAGCCGCATAATCCTAATCTCTGCCTCTGTCATTGCATGGTACTCTTCCTGTGTGTCTCTGTCTATACATGATTTTTCTCTATTCATAAGGGCATTCATCCTGTTAGATAAGACTCACCTTAATGGCAGCATCTTAACTCAATTAACTTGATCGATCAAGTGAATCAAGTCTGTAAAGGCTCTATAAAAATCCTATTTCCAAATGAAATAACATTTGCTAGTACTGTGGGCTAAGACTTCAGCACATTTGGAGAGGGAGAGAGCACACTTTAACCCATAACAGTGGTCTTCAAAGTTCTGAGACTGGACAAAAAAAAAAAAGAGTGAATTTATGTAAGAAAGAGGAGTGCTCCTAAAATTCTCATCTGACACATAGAAGAGGTGATCAGAAAGATCAGCCAAGGAGATTCAGAAAGTGTGGTCATTGAGATAGAAGGGTTTATATTATTTTTAAAAATTGCTGCTGTAACAAATCAGCACAACTTAATGGCTAAAAGAATACAAATAAAAGTTTGGAAAAATCAATGAATGATAATAGCAAAAATGAACAACCCTTTAAACGGAGAAAATGTTTGAATGTTGGTACTTTATTTGAATAGTACGTAACTGCTTCTGAGACAGGAATAGCACTGGGTAGTCACAGGAAGATGGAAAAATCCAAACAACAGTTAAAACAAGAACCATGCAAAAATAAATCCACAGGATAACAGAAAGCCCAAAATAAGGGAGAGTAAATGGCCAAAATCTCAGACATACCCATAACTCTTCTGAGCAAGTCCAAACAAGGAAGAAGGGGGAGAGCAATGAGGAGCATCCCTAAAATCCCTCCTTGTTCCAGAATATGTAATGATTATTTCATCCTCTAATTAAAGAACGCCCATAAAATTAGAAACCCAAGCTCTGCTGTGTGTGACTGGTTCTCATGAGTATGCGTGCACTTCCCTCTTCAGTGTCTACTTTTGTTTTGCAATAAGAGCTTCTTGACTTTTGCTTTCTTCTGAATTATCCCTGAATTCTTTCTTGCAGTTATGCTAAGGGTCTGGGAACCAGATGGGGCTGAGGTCTCATCAGCATCCAGAGACCCTGCTGATTCTCCCACAATACTTCCACAAGTACACATGTTTTCCTATGGGTTGATGAACATTTAGTTTTAAAAATGTATTTTTTATAGTGGAACTGTTCATCATGGTTTTAATAAATCCCAAAGTTCTTGTCTTTTGGAAAAATTAGAATTTTTTAAATGATCCTCTACTTCTATTAATCAGTGTTCCCCAGAGAATCAGAACCAAGAGGGTGTATGTGTGTGTAAAGTGAGAGAAAGAGATTTACTATAAGGAGTTGGCTCAAATGATTATGGAGGTTGAGAAGTCCCAAGATCTACAGTCAGCAGGCTAGAGACCCTGGAGAGGCAATGATGTGGTTCAAAATCTGACACACTCACTACCCACAAAAAGCCCATGTATCAGCCTGATTATAAAGGTAAGAAAAAGATGGATGTTCCAGCTCAGTTAGGCAGGAGGATTTTCCTCAGGAGAGATAGCTCTTTTGATTTTTTCAAGGTTTCAACTGGTTGGAAGAAGGCCAGCCACCACATTAGTGCCAGCAATCTGCTCTACTCAGTCTGACAATTCAAAGGTTAATCTCATCCAAAACATCCTCCCAGACAAACCCAGAAGAAGGTTTAACCCAGTACCTGAGCACCCTGTGAAACAGCCTGGTTGGTACATAAAATTAATCTTTGCAGCCTATATCAAAAATATTCTCTGTGAACTCAGTAAGTGCCAGGCACTATTCTAGGAGTTGGAGATATATTACAGCAGAGAAAACAACAAAACACACAATTCTGCTTTGTTGTAGTTTAGATTCTATGGAGACAGATTAATTTTGAGTACAAATTAAACAAGTATTGATTTATACAATAGGATCTATTTAATATGTATATTTTAAAATAGATTTTAAAATATTGAAGCAAAGTTTGATATTTTTAAGAAGCTATTACAAGACCATATTTATTCAATTTTTAATAAACTTTTTGTTTATATGTTTGAATGAACATTTGACCAAAAAAAATTGGAACACATTTACCTCTTCAAATGTACTTTTAAACATTACTAAAACTTAAGGGCATATTTTGTTTTGATAATGCATCTGATTGAAACTATTCTGTAATTGTGATTCTAAAATTGGAGTTATTCAACATTTATAAATATATAATTAAGTTTCTGGTTTTGAAGTGAAAATGAATACACATGGCTTTAACATACAAAAATAATATACAAATTATATTATTTATAAATATTCTATCAGCATGTTTTTGTTGTTTGTTTTTCAAAAATGCAATTATCATGTTTTTAAGGTATCAAATGGTTTTCCATAAACATGTACAAATAATTTTTAAAGTATCTGAAAATCTATTTATTCATCACTTCTATTTTGGATTACTTTGAATATCAAATGAATTTCTACTTACTACTATTCCCTAACACTTAAAATACTGTAAAATCAAACTATTATGAGCTTCTAAACTATGTTAATGTATACTTAACAAATGTATATGCACGTAGTTGTGAGCTTAGAGCTTTTCACAGAATGTGCAATTAATCAATGTTAAAAATTGCTTTCTCTCTCTGGACATAGTAATAGGATACAAGATAAAAATTGTGACAAAATTTTTCTAAGGATTTATTTTGTAATATTTTAGCACTATCTGAGTAACTGATTACATTAGAAGTCTAGGAATTTCAGCAAGAATCTGCATTATTCCCTACAAGCCTGAGTTACACTTAGCATAGAAACTCTAAAAAACTCTGCTCCCTTCTTTCTGGACATAGAACTCCCCTGGCGATGAGCAATAAAAATCCATCACTAAGACACTCAAAGTTTATCATTGTTGCCAGTGACCTTTCCCTGAACCTAAGTTTAAGGACAGGTTAAAGGAAAGGCTGTGTGAATATAACATTTAAGAAACTGACTTTATTAGAGTAAACATTAAAACGGTTAACTTGCTTGGCATAACAATAATTCTTATTAGGAAACTGGTCAGTATAGCAAAATAACTTGATTTTGTGGTTCTTAAACTGAATATCGTCAACAAGTATATTTTATATATTAGCTTTTAAAGACATTTTCAAAATACAGTAATGATAGACCTAAAATTTATTTTTTTAGAAATTAACTTTTTAAAAGGTTTATTAAAAGTTTAGTATGAGCACTTCATATTTTCAAATTATCTGAGAAATATTTATGAATTTATACATTCTTAGGTATAGTTGCATGACCTCACCTCAGTTCTTCTATATTCATTTTACTTCCAGAATATCTTTAAAATGTATCAATCTAGGAATCTCCAAGTATCCCCAAATTATGAAAGTGCAATGGATTTGATACTTCTCATGCCAGACTTATAGATGTCTAACTTTTTAATGCATCATTTAAGTCAAATATTTTTCACTGACTTCCGTTCTTCTGTACCATCAACACTCTTGTACTGTTGCCCATATCATGCACAATATTATTTCAGTCTTTTTTCAAACTACCTCTAGTTCAGGAAGCTTCAACTGCTATGAACAGTAAGTCTAACAATTAGTTGATACTCAATGTGATTCCAACTGACCTGATAATATTGAGGAGAGCAAATAAGAAAAAGAAATGGCTTCCAGTTTCTTCTCACTAAAAGTAGAAAGTCTACTTCTAGTATTTCTCTTTTTGGGTCCTAAAACATCACTGAGACTCTTTCAGAATGCCATGATTTTATTTCGCTTTCCCATTTGTTTTCACGGCTTTCTCCTTTGGTGTCCTAAACTTCCTATGTTGAGTCTTGTTAAACTTCCATGACTTTTTATGAACTTCAATGACTTTTTATAAACTTCCATGACTTTTTTATGACTTCTTTCCCAATAATCAAGATACTTCAGTTTCTAATAGAGGATATTTATACAGCACCCCTTACACAAGTAACTCCATCTTAGAAAAAGATTCCATCTTACATTTCAACAGGCACCAGGCCGAAAGAGACAAGATGTTTTGCCTAATCAATAAAGACTGCATCCAACCAGATAGGACAAGCACACTCTTCTATTATTAATCCTCACCAGAGGATTCTGTGGCCATAAAAAGAGTAGGACTTCATCAGCTCTAAACATACAATGTTTTCCCATCGCTTGTGATAAGCACCTGGCAACCCCAGCCTAAGGCTGCCATTATCAAAGACATTTCCTTGTAAGATGCTGATGCTGACAGACTCCACAGAGCCAAGGTAGGATGTCCTTTCTGTCCATGTTGCTTTCCATGAACTGGTTCATTAATCCTTTTTCCTAACCCTTTTCTCTTGATATTAAATGTTATTATACTTTGTCTGCTGTGAATTGTTTATAACATTTTTATATCAACTAAATATACCAATAGGTATGAATTGCAATATTGACTGACTTGTGGAATTGCTTGAGCCTGTGTGCTCACAGCTCTGACTATTGTGACCAGGAAGAACTAAGGAGAATTGCATCCTTGGGAACCCCAGGTAGCTTGCAGCTTTTACGATTGAAATTGCATCAATAAAAGTCTGACACTGTGGAAAGAAACAAGCCTGCCTGGACCTGGTTATCTCTGACTTTGTGCTGTTCATGATAAGAAAGTAAAATCAAACACACTTTAAGAAATCAGAAGGGAAGAGAGGGATTGAATGGCTTACATCAGCGAGCCACTGAATCACCAGAGTAGGGTTGATTTGATGATGGTGACAACTGCAGTGAGGGACTTGAACATTGTAACACTCTATCTTTCTCCCTTGTTTTCACATGTCTCAGATGTCAGAATCATTTTCTTAATAGAATTTCTCCACAAGTCAAGAGATATGACTGGGTGGGATACTGTAGCTTTCTATGTTTAAATAGAAATTTGGAGGACTTACCAAAAAGTATTAAAGAGTGGGCTAATCTTAGTCCAAGTCTCCCACATATTGCTACAAATACTGAAACATACAATTTAAGTTTCTATTGATAAAGAGACTATTAGAGTAACAAGTAATTGCAGTAACTTAAGTTTTGACATTAACCTTGTTTTACAAAATCACCCTCATTAGGGAAAAATGCTTAATTTACTTGCTTAACACCTTTATTACCTTACAGCAAAATAAAACGAAAGTTTGACATGTACCCCTGTCTAAATTATTTGCGAAAAATATTTTAGCTTTCTTTTTTTAACACAAAGAATCCATTGTGTACCAACATATGATGATCACAATCTTTTTTTCTCCAACATAGCCACCAGTGTCACTTTACTTTAGATCCTTGAAGCTATCTTGTATGAGCGTGGTAAGAAGTAGGGCCAAGTGTGACTATTGACTGCAACTATGGAGTTTGACCCTCTTAGAAGACATGTCAAGATTTTTTGTTTTTTAAATCATGGGACCTAGAAAAGGATACATGCTCTGACTAGATAAATTTGGTAAATGAATATCTGATTTATATGAATGCATAAAATCATTTTTTGTCTCTTACATTCCATAATTATCAATGAAAATATATTTGTATTGATAACAAATTAATAATTTCTACTACATTTAAAATGCTATATTTTGAATATTAAATTTTTTTGAGCTAACCTACAAAGGAAGAGCTAATATTTCAAAAAACTATATTACATAAGACTATGTATTTAACACTTTTATTGTTTAAATGGATGTATAATAGTTGTACATACTTTTGAGGTATGTGTAATATTTTGATATTCGTATAATATAAAAATGTAATAATCAGGCCAATTGGGATATAAAAATAGATGAAATAAGTTGCAAAATAAAAAATAATTATAACCTCACACATAACTTATAGTGTATAAAAAAATTGGTATAAAAATAATTTACAGTGCTAACATGCCTCATGAAAATGGATTATAGGTGATATATGTTGTACTATCTAGTCTTTCAATACTTTCCAATCTTTTTGTCAATGTAGTCTTTATTGTTAATATAACTGGGACATAGTTTGTATTTGATAGTATGTTCTGAATCAACTATAATTCCCCTGTGTTAAGGCCATATTTTAGAAGTCTCTGATATCTACATTAGTACATAGTACATAGTATCACACTATAAACTGAATTTGAATCAATTATTACTTTTTCTTACTATGTTTTTGTAGAGGGTAGAAGGATGTCTTAAAATATACTTCAAATTAACATAATTAGATAAAAAACAATAGTGATATTTTTAACACCCAGATAATACATATCTCACTGAGACTATTAGAGATGAGATAACATAAAATACTGTATGTTTTTAAGTCCTTAGTGATCTTTAGACTGAAATAGTGACTAGAAGAGTCTACTAACTGTTTGGATGTTGCACAGTGCAAGGATGAGACTATAGGATGGGTAGTGAGTCAGATATTTTAAAAAATGTTAAGCAGCACAAAAAGATGTGTCTACTATAAAATGTGCAGAACATCATTATTTATCATAAAGAGATTAAAAACTGCATTTCTGCATTGTGATTTATTTATTAAGCTGCTTCCTCCAATGTGAATTCTGTGGCACTTGAAGGGTGCATAGTTCTTCAGGTTACCAGAGGAGTGCTTCTCCTGATAGCTGATGTATTTGTTGAAATATTTAGTAATAGTTTACAAGTTTTGAATATCTTTCAGGAATATTGCAACCCCCAACTCTTCTTTAAATTCACTGTATTAATCTGTTTCCATTTAACTTTAGCATTAATCTAGCTTCCATTATGATTTTCTTGCCTTAATATTCAAAGTTTTCTCAGATTCAGAGGCAAGACGTACACGAGATAAGTTCCCTATCAACAAGGGAGCAACAGAGATTAAAGAATGGTGTTGTGTAATTTTACTCATCTTAATCCTTTCATTCATTTAACATACATATATTAGTTACTCTTTATGAATTAAGACTTAGATAGACCTTGGTGATATAAAGAAACATCAAATTAAATTTCTGAATTTTAAGATGCATATGCTCTACTGAAATCAATAGTTAAGCATAGTGATTACAAAACAATGCTAGAAATGCACTGGGGTTGTTGCTGATCATAGGAAGGGGAGAATATTCTGGTCAGAAGAACAATGCCATATTTGAAGCATAGCTTCAGTTATACACATGAAGTGAAGGTCTGAAGCATTCCCGGCCAAGGAATCATTTTAAAAGCCTGGACCACAGACACGTCTAACATACCATGTAATCAGAAAAGAATATTGACAGGACATAATCTGCTAATGAATAAGATCTGACTGGAAGGGCTGCCTTCAGAAAACCACCATGAAATTTGATATGATGCAAGACAGTACTAGTTAACAAAAAGAATTTGTTATATTTTGGTGCAGGTGAATGCTCAGAGAAGGGAATTTTTATGAAGGATGATTCAATTTTTGTGGATTTTATCTGGAGATTATTTATATTATAGTGCATCAGTTGGCAGTGGAAATCCAGTCATTGTTGTCTGGAAAATTAGAGAACTGAAAATGGGGAATCAGTGGTTGCTGCAAAGAGAGGAAAAACTTGTGAAAATTGGAAAAAAGAAAAACAAGAGATGGCAAATTCTCTCTACTATAGCTCTATCTGACCATTGAACTATGCAGGTGTGGAATAGATTTAAGAAAAAATGCAGCAAAAAATTACATATCTAAAATGAGACAGTGGATGAGTCCAATAAAGTTTTGATTTGTACCCAGAGAAGACAGTTCAATGAAAACAGAAACAACTCTCAACAGCGAAAAATGACATGCTCTCTGTCTTTCTAAGTTTCTGTTTATAATTTTAAAAACTCCATCTAAAATTAGTTGATACAGGAAAAAATTGGGAAAATGGGAAACATTCTCAAAAAGAAAACAAATGAAACCAATAACAAGATAACCTCGATATTATAAATAGTAGATATAAATGTTAAAATAGCAAATATAATTTGCTATTTTATCATACATAAAGATCACCACAATATGCTTATAACTGAGTAACAGGAATTTTCAATATATAGAGATAGTATAAGAAAAAAGCAAATGTAAAATGTAAATTAGATGTAAAAAGTACAATCTCTGAAATAGTAAATAATTCATGTTCACTAGATGAACCTAAACTGTAATGGAGATGACAAGGGAAAGACAATGACCTTGAAGGAAGAGCAATAATTGAAAAACAACCACACACACACACACACACACACACACGTACATGCGCACAAACACAAATGTAAATGAAATGAACAAAGCCATAAACTCAGTTAATATTAAAGAGTCTAATATCTATGTAATTGGAATTTAGAATGACAAAGAGACATTGGAGGGAAGAAAATATATATATGTGTACAAACATGCATATATATATATACATATAAATACACACACACAAGTATAACATATAATCTGAAGATGCAACTTTTTAATTTTTAAGTTTTCCCACACTCTATTAGATAAATTTTCATACTCACATCATAAAATTTGCTCATGTGGAGGTTTGCTTTCCATTTCTTTTTTAGAAAATCTGTCACTCTTACTTCTATTATATATGTATATATACATATATATACATACACACACAAGAGGTTCACTACTGTTAATTAACAAAAATATACACCTTAAAACAGGTGCATGAGCAGAAAATGTGGATCAATTTTATGATTACATGCACCCCCTGCCACTGTCTTACTTCAAAGAGCTCTTTCCTTGTTATTGATGCGTAAGAGCTGAGGATAAGGCATCCATTCCCACCATCACCTTGTATTATAGTCTTAACAGGCAACCCAGAAGTTGATGTTCTGATTAGGTAATTTCATGTGGAATCATCATTTTCAACAGGATGGTAGCCATTATTTATCTTTGTTTTTTAAAAACAATAGTATAATTCATCAAACTTGAAAAACTGTTAAAATAGTCCCATATTAATTGATCAGTCTATATTATCATTTAAAACTCTTGGTGACTGTGTTTGAGAATTTGAATGAGATACTAATTTTCATAACTAACTCATTGCAAAAGATCGTTTTTTTAAAAAAGTACATCATTAATCAATAAATTTACACACCAAAGTTTTGCAGCCATCTTCTACCCTGACTTTAGCCAGCTTTTACATTAGGTTTGTGAAGTTGAGTCGTTCTTGTTCTAGTTATATCTTCGCTTCCAAATATACTTGCTGTTTTCTTCTACAAATAAGCAGTTTTTATAAAGGTAAATTTTAAACTTATAATAAATCTTGGAGAACTGCTAGAAAGCCGAGCAATATGGAATAGATCAAATAAGAGAGAAAAACAGTTTGTAAACAAACTGAAAAGTTTTTCCCAGAAGTAGCTCTGATGAATGAAAATTGACAGAACTTTTTAAAGCTGCAGTGGCAGAATCAATACTAGGAGTTGTCAGAAAACCATTCAGTATGGATATGTCTAGGTTCGAAAGCATCAGCACAGACTACTTTATGCCTTATTAGGGGGATTTAAAATGAATTCGATGATTCTAGTTTTGGAAGGATAAATAGCTCTTTCTGTAATCCATGTGTCTGGCAAATTTATAGACTTAGGATGCTAAAGGAAGGAATATAAGATGAAACACTCACTTCAGAAAAGAAAACACATCAAGAATTGAGTTGTATTTTAGCCTGATAGATTATCTCTCTATGGGAATCATACTAGTGAGTGAGAGAAAGTTGTAAAAGATTCTTAAAACAACTGACAATTTGGGAAACCAGGAATATAAATTACATTATTAAAATGAAGGAACCTACAAGAGGGTATCTAAAGGAGTATATTTTAACAATAAATAAAATTTTGTAACTTAAAATATAATTCAGGATTCCAACTCGTGCCTAAAAATAGTGTAATGGTTAATATTCAGTGTCAACTTGATTGGATTGAAGAATGCAAAGTATTATTTCTGGGTATGTCTATGAGTGTGTTACAAAGGAGATTAACATGTGAGTCAGTGGACTGGGAGTGGCAGACCCACCATCAATCTGGGTGGGCATACCATCCAATCAGCTGCCTGCATGGCTAGAATAAAGCAGGCAGAAAGAAGTTGGAAGACCTGACTTGCTGAGTCTTCTGGCTTTCATCTTTCTTCCATACTGGATGCTTCCTGCCCTCAAACATCAGACTCGCAGGTTTTCAGCTTTTGGACCCTTGGACTTACACCAGTGGTTTGTAGGGGCTCTCAGCAGTGTAGGCTTTCCTACGTTTAAGGTTTTGGGACTCAGAGTGATCCACCACTGGTTTCTTTACTCCTTGACTTGTAGACGGACTATTGTGGGAGTTTACCTTGTTATCATGAATATTGATTCTCTTTAATAACTCCCTTTCATATATACATATATCTTATTAGTTCTGTCCCTCTAGAGAACCCTGATTACTCCAAGTATAAAGATGGAAGGGCTATTATTTCTACAAAAATAACAATCTCAAAGGCACAGTAATCTAAAAAAATAAGGACTTCTTAAATGTACACAAGGTTTGAGGTTACAGAGAAAAGTAGTAACCTAAAATTAAAAACAAATAAATAAATAATAACATATGAATGTAAAGAGAAATAGAGGTTAAGGATGGGCTCACCAATGACAGAAGGTAAGGAAAAGAGTACGTTATCTAACCCCCAGAGTTTCAGTCTAGGTCCTGCTGCTTGCAGCACAGAAAGCCAATCACTGAGATGATGAGTATTAACAGGGAAGAAGGCTAATCGGGCACTGCATGCAAGGAAATGGGAGATCAGTCTTAAGTCCATCTCACTGATGAACTAAAATTATGGGGTTACTTAGCAAGGAAGAAATGTAACTATGCATTAAAAAACAGGAACTCAGGTGGGGTAAGGAAGCAGTCAGGGATGAGGGGCCCAGCATATTATGCCTGCATGCAAGTTTCAGTATTTTGATACTTTTTAATAGTCATGAGAGTCCTTTTAGGAGGAAAGAATCCAGATAAATCGAGTATAAGTTTTAAGTTTTAAGACCGGAAGAGTCAATTTCTATGTGTGTCAAAATAAAAACATAAAGAGTCTATGGGACTATTGGGTTCATTTCAGCCCCTTTTTTCTATTTATCCATTCTTCAAACATGGGGAAACTGTTGTCAATTTTTCTGACTTCCTCATGCTGAGGAGTGGCATTGTGGGAAGCTCCATAGCATGGGTGACCAATCAACTGTTAATCTGATACTATAGTTTTCTTCTGTAACACAATCCTTCTCTCTCCAGTTCCCACTTCCACCAAAGCCAAATCACAGCAGGATCAACCGACTTGCAAAGTAAACTTCAGTCCCATATACTTGGCCTGATTACCCACACAAAATGCAGCAAGATCCATGGTCCACATAGGCTCTCCTAAATCGGCCTTGCTAGAACCCCTCAAAAGGCCATTTCAGTAAAAGCCCTGGGCAAATAACTAGTACCACCCCTTATGTCCTGCTAGAAAATATATTTTTTGTGGAACTTATGCAAAGAAGTTGCATTAATTAAAAATATGCATAAATATGAATAATTTATAAATTCTGTAGAAATTAGGCAGAGGAAGATATAAGCCTCAATTATGTTTATAATAGTATACTCAATTGTTAAAGGCTATAAATAGCTCAAAGGAAAAAAATTATCCAGACTCTGAAGAATCATCAATGTTTCAAACAAAAAATTGTTTTTGTCCTCCATTAGTTCAATCCATCCAATCAGCTCCTGCTCTACTTCATATTGGGTTATCAATCTTCATGAACACATAAGTCTTTTAATTAGTACCCTGGAAATTTACTTTCCTGTACAATTTCCTGCACAATCTCCAAAGTTATCAGAGATCTGCATTCAAAAGTCATTTTCATGAATTTCCCCAAAGAAGCAAGCCCTGGACTGTAGCTGATTGTAAATGTCTTCCTGAGAAGGATCAAAGCAAAACAATTGTAGATGACACAAGTCTTTAGACACCCATAGTTAAAAAGACACAGTTGACAATAAAATTAGATTTCTGTGGCATACAACAATTTAACATGATAATCATAATTATTACTGACAACACAAATAAAGACATGTCAGAATTTTTTGAACATCCTACAATCTTGGAATACATATTAAGAACACATCTATATATAAATATAACCTAAAGGAAAGAAAAACAATCACAGATTTGATAATGCTTTTCTGTAATTGTAATACATATCTCCCTAATATATCTCCCTTGGTCTTGGACTTCAGAAAACCTAATATCCAAAACATTTAGTTTGAGGTAAAAAAGACTGAATTTAGAACTTAAAATTTTTCTCATGGGATGTTTGACAAATATCAAAGTATTAAGACACTTGAAATTACAAAACAGGCTCACGGGTCCCTATAAAATAGTCATTTAGCCAAAATCACGAAACTGAAATGTTTACCTTTTAATAGAGAGGAGATTCAGGTTCCCAGACAGTAAGACCTAGTAAAGACAGCATGATGCCAAATAAATCTGACTCTCCCTGCTCTACTTTTCCCTTGCAGTCCACTTAAAAGATAAACAAAAATATTTTATCTCTTGGTAATATCACACACGCATTGTGTTCAAAAGAGAAAACAAAAAAGTTACCTTCGTATGGTATATTATTATTGTGAAAGCTAATTTTAATAAAGCTTTATAAGCGTATCTTTTTAATTAAAATCAGTTTGATCATAAAGATGTCCATAAACTTTTTATAACCATTTACAATTCTCTATTAAAGAGTAGATCAAAACTCCAAGAAAATCCTATTATTATGACACATGAGTCCAAACTCCAGCCTAGTATCAGTGTGCTTTTGGATATTAATGTTTAACTTATTGAAAAATTCTGAACTAATCTTATCCCTCAAAATCAGTTCTTGCAATCTCACATGCTCACCTTTTCTGCAATAGACCCTGAGCCTCAATGGAATGGTTTTAATTTCTGGCCCTGTATCTCATGAAAACAGTTCATTTTGATTGTATTGTTCTCCTGGGTCTGAAGACAAGGCTTTGATTAATGTCAATGCTCAAGATTTAGCAGGTGTCAGTGACTTTTTCAGACCGAGGAGTCAAAGCACTGTAACTTAATAGCATGAGAAGTAGTGAATAGGATATTTATACTACAGAAAGTCCTATCATTCTGTCTAATATATTACAAATGAAAACACAGTGATCTGGTGTCCTATAGTGACTGCCTGCAGCACTTCATTTTATTAAAGTGCTTAGATTACTCCTTGCATATGTCTAAATGCTAGACTTCTAGTGAAAGAACTCTAATCAAAAGCATCAAAAATTTATAGGTCCTATGCCAACCTTATCAAAGTAATGATAAAGGTAAGAGACAGAGAAATTCTAGGCAGACAGGGTTGAGTTCCCAGTGAAATCTCACCTTCAAGCCATGCCTGAAACCCACAGCCCAAAGTGTGAAATTCTATTCCTGTTTGCCCACTCTCTCCCTGAATAATGTATTTTTTACCAATTGAATATTGCCTTTTCCAAAACTATCTACAGCCCATCTGCCCCAATCCTGTACCTATGAAGACCCCAGACTCATTTGGTAGAGAGAAAGATGGCCAAACTTCAGTGAGATGGCTGGACCATAAATGAGACAACTTGACTACAGGGGAAAATGACCAGCTCATGCAGTCTACTCTGCAGCTTGCCTCCCCACTGAGAGCCATTTTCATTGCTTAATAAAATTATCTGCCCTACAATTGTCTGTGCAACCTCATTCTTCCTGGACACCAGGCAAGGTCTCAGGGTCCCGTGTGTGTGGCTATCCAGAAATGACACCACACCAGCCCTTTGTCCTTGCTGGTAGAGGGCAGCTGCCCCATGCAATGAGGCAAGGGGTGAAATGAGTTTCTATACACTGCTGTCCATGGATAGTAGAACTAAAGGAGCACTGTAACACCCTCTCTGGGGCCTTGGGTCATGGACACTCTCAGCTGGGTGCCACCACAAGGGGCACACTGAGCTGTTAACACACTGCAGTCTGCAGACAGCAGAACAAAGAGAGCACTGTAACACTCTCTTTGGGTTTTCAGGGTTGCAGGCTCCCTCACCTGAGCACTGCAGTGGGTCCAGTGTGGAGCTTGCTCCTGCTGGTGCCCAGAGCAACCAGCTAGATCCTTCACTCACCGGCTCATGTCTGGTCTGGTTGTGGGACCCACACAGTTTGTTCCTGTGTCAGCACCTAGACTGGCTGGTTAGATCCCACACTCACTTGCTCACATGATCCCTCCTCCAAGAGATTGAGTGCAGCAGGTCAAGTAGAGGGGGTGCCCTTGTCATGAGTCTGTCATAGGGTCTGAGAAAAATCCTGTATCAGTAAGACAACTACATTTTCTCTACATTTTTTTACTTACAAAAATGGTAAATGCAAATGTCACCTCAAAATTAAACATGAGGATAAATACTGTCCTTTCACTTAAATATTAAACTACAAAACAGAGACAAAGAACAACCACAGAGTAATTTATTTTCAGCTATTTAAAAAAGCATGATCACACATTTCCAAATTTGATTTCTAGATACAGTACTGACAACTGATTAGGTAATTTTACCACTAATATCTTCAAACTAATGCAACACTTGTACACATATGGTTTTCAAGTACACACATAAAGGCCCATCAGTGATAAATGGCTTGGGATCAAAAATCACTAGAAAGTCTCATGTGTTTATTACTACCTAATTCATGTGAATGTCACTTAATTTAACAATGGCCGCCAAAACTAAGCTAGTTTGAGAGTAATCCCATTCAATGTAATTTCTTATTTCTTAAAGACTAGATCAATCATTCAAACTTTGTACCCATGTCACAGTATTTCCTCATTACCTAAAGGAAAATAACTTAAAACCAACTCAAATTATTAATCAGACTTAGTTACCTTAAAAATAAACATGATTTAAACATTTTAGCACCTACCTCTTCAAATAATGAAATAATGTACTATCTCTGTTTAGAATTGTAGAAAAAAAGTCTTTTTTTTTTGCTATGCACATTAAAGCTTTCATAGCTCTCTAGATAATCAGAGTTAAGCAAAATCAACAAAATTTAAGTAGCTGGTGTTCTTTATTTCTGGAGGCTTGACAAAGGTAGCTTAGGAACTTTAGATAAATAGAGCAAATTATGAGCTATTGGAAATGTATAGGGAACAAAATGACTATTTATAGAAATCAATAAAAGCCTTCTATTGGAAACTAAAATAAACCAATGATTTTATATATGCATATATAACTAAAACTTAAGGGAGAACAAACAATAAATAAATGAAAACTAGAAGCAAAAACAAATAAACAGAAAACAAACCCCCAATTTTTCCTCCTACTCAGTTTACCTTAGATACATGATCAGTAAGTATATTAGTGCTAGTACTGTCTTTGAATAATAGCAAATATAGTGTGAAGCAATGCAAGTTTATATGAGAAACTTGGTTCCATGCTAAATCCAGCTGCATGTCTAACTATATTAAAAAAGAATGCCAAACTACCAATGTATTTATTTATTATTTATTATTTTACCTTCATCAAGACAAAGAGCTTTAACTATAAGCAATATTAAACAGCCAAATAGCTTCAATTTTCTCTTAGTTTTACATAATAACTTATTACCTAAACTTTTTCCGCTTCCTACTTTCTTTGTATGTGCATGAATATAGACACATAAACAGAATAAAAACTGCAGATGACTTATACAGACCATCTATGATATGCTTGAGCTTTCTGTTTTGTCCTAAATTTTCTTTTTCTTTTCTTCTTATTTCTTTTTCTTTTTCTTTTTTTAACCATCCAGTCATTTCACTTTAAGAATTCACCACACATTATATTTTCTCATGCAAATTATTTTTTTTCTTTATAAACTTTCTTACCAAAAACAATCTTCATATCCACAACTGTGTTTACATCTCTCTTCAATATTTACTCACTCCTTACTTCCTTGTTTTATAAATAACCTTTCCTAATACATAATTTGAATTAACATTTTGTTAACTTATAAATTAGTAAAGTGATTCTTTTTCTCTATAAAAACACATCTGTGGCATATTTTATATATAGAATTATATATTAACTAGTAAATATAATTCTTATCTTTAGTAACCTCAAATTTCAGTGAAAACCTAGGAAGTAAGAAATCCTAAACTGGCTATTAGATGTTAGCATTTATTAATGGAAACCATTCCAAAATTTTTAGAAATATGTTTTTCCATATCATAATCTTTTCTAATTATAAAAGCCCCAGACATCCAATGAGCATCTATTATAAAATTCAAAATAAATTTAAGATTTTAAATCACACTAAAAGCTTACCTACAACATTTATCCCACTTATATGTACTACTTTTTTTTTTCATTTTTAAGGTCTACTTTTGAAAACTGAGATATTAGACATAGTTTGCCTTTACTTAAACTTAGCTATTTCCTTGTTAACCAGTTTTTGTAGCCAGTGAACATCAAATGCTCACCTAAGTAAGAACTTTAACATTAAAAACAGAGGTATTTTTGCCAATAACTCAGAAGATTCAGCTAATAACATTAAATTAGTCTTATTTGTCAAATAAGAGACATAAACCAAAATTAGTTCATTTTGGCTGGGTTTATAGTTTTATAACCTTCTATGCCAAACTCTTACACTTCAAAATATCTACCAGAGACAAAATACCTGTCAGAGATAAACCCAGACAAAGTTGTGTGCTGACAATTCTGAAGATACTTCTATTCACATTTTATCAATAATTTTAAAACCATTGTTTATTGAAGGCTTACATAAGTCATGTGGACTTGAAAAATACTTTGGGCTTACTTAATTTATGAGTGCTCTTTCATTTATGAGCCAGTTTGGTAGATATAGCATTTAACATAATAAATTTACATACATAACTACATATACTTATAGAATGTATATTCACACAAAACAGAGATCCAACGGCTTTTATCTCAGAATTCTATCCATGAGATAACAATACAAACTCACCATTTTACATGGCTACATATATTTTTTGCTTCAGTAGGCAATCCAAAGAAGACTATGAACCAAATTTTTGGTAAAGCTGTTTCAATGACAGTTTAATTTTTGAAGACCAACTTCCCCAGACTCCAAAGAACACTGAAGCCAAACAGCACCATGGAAGAATATCACTTGGATTCTAATAACCAGGCCCAACCCTTTGAGAACAGCGATATAAAAGCTTGAATACCTAAAAATCCATCTCACTTTTTTATTCTGCAGCACAGTCCACATTCCAAAGAATATTGGAGCCAAACAGCATTTTAAGAAAATATCAGTTTAGCAAATTCTAATTTCCCATAATCTGTATTCTCTCTCTCTCACACACACACACACAATCACTAAAACACAATTCAACTTCTGCAACAACAAACAATCCCCGAGAGTGTCCAAACTGAAATAGTCAGGGTATGTTCCTCTCAATATCTTGGGCTTTTTCAAACCTGTAAATGGAAATTCCTTCAGAATGTAATTTATCTCAGCTGCAAGTGTTCCCTACAATATCTAGCATTCAGAAAAGGTTTATGATACAAAAACACAAAGGTAAACACTCATTGTAAAGGTTAAAAATGCTAGTAAAAAAAGCAATCAGAGATTGAGTAGATGTTGGAAACATTAGCTAGAAAATTTTAAATAACAACAATTAATATGTTGCAAGTGGAAAATTTGGCATACATAAGCAAATGAGTAGTTTTCACAGAGAGAAGTAAACTAGGCAAAAGACCAAATAAAAACGCTGGAAGTAAAGAATATAGTAATAGAAGTAAAAATAATTTTGTCAGGCTAATAAATGCTTGATTTAGCTAATTATAGAATCAATGAACTTTAATACAGGCAAATAGAAATTACAAAACTAAAACAAAAGCAGAAAAATTGTGATAGAAAAAATGTAAAGCAAAACATCTAAGAGTTACAGCAAATGCTAAATAATATAGGATACTTTTTGGCATAGAAAAAGAGAAAAATACTTCACTGTTTGAAGAGATAATGGTTGAAAATTTCCTAAATTTGTGAGCTATAAAATCACCATATTCAAAAAACACAGATAAACAGAAGCAAAATAAATAGCAAAAGAAGAAAAAGAAAGATCTTTAAAAATACCACAGTATAATTGGTGGATTTAAAATATTAGATAATTATAAAGTAAATCATAAAAAAGAAAAGGAGGGATTAATTGCATACAATATAACAGATATGAAATACAGCAGACTTCTTGTTTAAAAATATGAAAAAGAGAAGACATTGGAATGCGGCCTACTCAAAGAAGTAGAATGAATGAAATAATAAAGAAATAAATGAAAATCAAGTGAACTGAAAAATAGATAAGGAAGAAAATAAAACAAACAAAAACCTCTCAAACCCCACATTATATAAATTATTAATAACTTGAAAAATGTCTAGGCAGACAAATCAAGTAACAACAAAAAGACACAGAATCCCAAAAAATCAAAGAGAGAATGGATACCACTGTAGACCATAAAGAAATTTTAAAAAACAATGAGGCATTATTTCTTTAATCTTCATGAATCTACAACTTAGATAAAACTGGGCAAATTTGTTTTAGAGATACAAATCCCAATGTTCATGCAAAGAAAATAATTTGACATGAATAGTCTTTATTACATATACGACAATGAATTTTTAGCTAAAGCTTTTCTAAAATCAAATCTCCAGGCACAATTGATTTCAGTGGGTATATTCATCCAAAAAATAGAATAAGAGTGAATTATCCCATAATTATTGTATAATATCAGCATTGATCTACTACCCAAATCAGAAAACATCATTTTTTTTAACTGGAAAAATAAATGTAACAATATTGGATCATAAATTATGAGAAATATATAATACTAATGTTAAGATGTTAATAACAGGGGGAACTGTGTTTAGGGTACACAAATGCTGTCCATCCTACATTTACAATTTTTCTGTAAATCTGAACTATTAAAAAATAAAAGGTTATTAAAATTCTATAGCTATCATTATGCTTAATGGTCAATGACCTAATTATTTTCCCCAAGTTTGTAAGCAAAATAACATACATCCACTATGCTCAATTATTTGTAACATCCTAAATTTTCTAACCAGTGCAATCAGCAGATAAACAATATAAAATTGTACAGTTTGTTAAGGAAGAAATAAAACTATATTCACAGAGAATAAAAATCAGCTTAGAAAATATCTGAAAGAATTTATCAGCTACTAAAACTAATATATGCATTTAATAATGATGCAAGATATAAAATAAATGCAAAAATCCACCTTGTTTTTATACAACAAAAATGAAAATTTGGTTCTTGAGATAAATTAAACAATACAATTTAAAAAACACTATAACTATATAGATACAAATCTAACAATGTTTTTGAGAACTTTCTACTAAAACCTATAGTATGACAATAAAGAAATTAAAGAAGGTCAGTCATGGTGGCTCATGCCTGTAATCCCAGCACTTTGGGAGGCCGAGGCGGGTGGATCATGAGGTCAAGAGATGGAGACCATCCTGGTTAATATGGGGAAACCCCATCTCTACTAAAAAATACAAAAAATTAGCTGGGCATGGTGGTGTGTGCCTGTAATACCAGCTACTCAGGAGGCTGAGACAGGAGAATTGCCTGAACCCAAGAGGCGGAGGTTGTGGTAAGCTGAGATTGCACCATTGACTCCAGCCTGGGTAACAAGAGTGAAACTCAGTCTCAAAAAATAAAATAAAATAAAAAATAAAGAAGATTCAAATGAAAGGAGCTATACATCTTTGTCATTATTAGATGTAACATTGCCTATTTTTCTCTAAATAATGTAAAGATTTAAGATAATTCCCTAAAATTCTATGAGTATTTTGGCAAAAAATCAATAGTAGTCAAAATGTACATGGAAATGAAAATGAACTTGAATAGCCAAAATAATTTTAAAAATAAAAAATGATGTTTTTTGCCCCAGGCTAGTGAACTCAGTATCTGTATATCTCAAAGTTTCTAGCCACAGTTATTCAGAAGGTTGTCCAGCCCTGGGAAGACTCCATGTCAGGCAAAGCAAAAAGAAGACTTTGCACATGAATTTGAAGAGCCACCAGGCCGACTGAGGCCTCAACTACAATTCTGTAAGAACAGGGTCTATTTCCTCTGGCATGATCTGAGGAACTAGAATTCCAGCTGCCATTCTCACTGCTGCTATCAATCTGTGTATGGAGGTTGGTAGTCAGGCTATTTAAATCCGGACAGTGGACTCAGCACAGAGCAACAGCTTCTTTTTTCTAACCGTCCCGTTTGTGGTAAGGTTTCAAATAGATTCCAGTGTTCTAGAAAGTCAATTCTATCAATTTTGCCAGCTCATTAGTTGCTTTTGAGGAGGAGCTGAGTTCTGGACTTTCCCATTTTGCCAATTTTGGTAATGTTATCTCCATGATCAGCTTTCTTAACCACCATATTCTTCTCTTTTTATACCAGCAATGGTAAATATTTATTGTTTTGTTTATGTTTTGGCCCTCCAAAAGTATAACACAGTCTCCTGACTCTGTTTATTTTGCTCTTCTATTTTCAACTCTGCCTGGCAATGATAATGTCAGTTATACATATATGAAAGGAAAAATAGGCAACAGAAGATGATCAGAAAAAATTGTAACAATGGCTGGGCAAGGTGACTCACCCCTATAATCCCAGAGCTCTGGGAGGCTGAGGTGGGTGGATCACCTGAGGTCAGGTGAAACCCCATCTCAACTAAAATATTTTTAAAAATTAGCCAGGCATGGTGGCATGTGCCTGTAATCCCAGCTACTCAGGAGGCTAAGGCAGAATCACTTGAACTCCGGAGGCAGAGGTTGCAGTGAGCTGAGGTCCTGCCACTGCACTCCAGGCTGGGCGACAAGAGTGAAACTCTGTCTCAAAAAAAAAAAAAAATGTAGCACTAAACTTGCTTAGTAGTCCATGAAAGATGTTCTCTTTAAGGTGTGGCTTTCCTCCATTCAGTCAGTTCTCACTGATCCAGTTTCCAAATGATTCTGCAATTCTACAGGGAATCCAGGGAGAGGAAAACAAGAGCTATAAGAGACCCACGACTTCATAAAAGCCTTCTCCCTATAGTAACACACATTCCTTCTATTTAGGTTTTACTTAGTTACATGTCTGGCAAATAGTTCAGAAGAGTAAATGGATTTTGATAAAATGCTAGCAATTTCTACCATGAGATGGTTTGAATCATCTTTTTTTCAGATAATTCCTGAAAAATGGTGAGTAGTTTTCCCAGAAAAGAGTAGGGAAAACTGAGAAACCAGAAAGATGAAGTACATGTGCAAAGATCTGAAGGAACGAAACAGCTCAGATTCCTTCATATCTGAACAAATATTGGAATGCCCAAAGGGAGGGTAGTGGAAATTGGTGTTGAAAATGGATGCAAGGGTCATATCAAGCAGATTATTTGTACAACATTCTATAAAAGTGATAGATTATATTTGTGCTGAAGGAAAATCTGTTTAATAGATGCTAACCAGGAAGAAAATTTATCAACTTTGTATATTTTAGGGATTACTATCCTTATTGAATAGATAATTAGTGAACCTTGGGTATATGCAAGAATAACTAAAAAGCTTTGACTAAGACTGTGACAGTAAAAACAAACATCTCAATTAGTGATGTTTAAGAAGTAAAATCAACAGAAAATGGTTGACCCACACTTTCAACTTTAACATAAAAAAATTGGCAAATGTCCTCAGATACTTGAAAAGATGATATGTAGTAATGTTCTCTGTTAGTATTTGATATTGTTCTTTGAATAGCACCTAGCATAGAGTTCATCTTCATTTGAAATTAATGAGTGCATTAAACTACAACACTAGGGCTAGAAAAGGGATGAATAGCTTCTGTGTGTGAAATTAATTCAGCACAATATAAGAAAGAATGATCTGAAAAATTTAAAATTTCCTTACTATTAAGCTGTTACTATTAAACCTTCATAACATCTCCAGAGACTGGATTATCGGAGGTTAGAAACTGAAGCACGAAGTAAAAACAACCTACTCAGAAAAAGCACTGGGAAGCTCTTCTCACAATTAATGAACAAGAAAGCTTTATTCTAAAATTAGGATTTGAGAGCAATGAAGGCTAAATCAACATAACTCATGGAGCAAGTGCTTATTATAGGTTCCCTTCTCTCAATGTTTACCTGGCTTCATGTTCAGTGCATAGTGGCAATGAGTAGGTAGTGGCATATAATAAGAGAGTGTGATATGCCTAACAAAAATAAAGCACATCTCATTCAGCATCCTATGTAGATTATTCAAAATTCTCCAAAAACTATAATATTTAAATATACTTTAACCTAAAAGAGGCAGTGTGTTAATGCCTCTACTATGACTCATTTGATGAGCAATTAACTTTTTACTTTAAAATCATACACTTTTGTAGCTAAATCAACCTGAAAATTGATACTTGGTATAAAAACACATTTATAGTTTAATAATATTTTGAAAGAGTTATTAGAGTCTTGATTGAAACTATTACCCACTGTGAAAATGAGAAAGATTTTTAATTAGCTTTATTGAAACTGTTTAGATTGTGATACATGATGAAAATTCTTTTTTACCTTTGCTGGTTTTTAATATTAGAATTTGTTTAGTGGAACTCATTATCTAACTAGTTGACCTCAATTGTTTAATTTTCAAAGTACATTTAACTGAAATACCTTCTGTTAGAAAAATTCTACTGTTCAAAATGAAAAATCCCCTGAAATCCAAATGGCAATTAAATAAAATAGGTCAGGCTGATCCTCTGCCTTGAGGGAGAAGAAGAATGGGTCTGAGTCAAAATATAATGGGAAAGGAAGAGATGTGACATGAAGTCAAGCAGAAGAATGTGACATGTGCTCATAAGGGTTTTGTCAGAAACTTTAAAATACATTTCTTTAAGTTAGTACTCAGATATGTACATGATTAGTATTTGCCCAAACACTAGATTTTGTATCAGAGTAGTTGCATAAATGGCAAATGGCACCAAGCATTTTCTATCTTTTTCTTCTTTCTGTTTCTGTTGCAATTACAGAATTAAATTGAGCTCTTCCAGACATTCTTTGTTTGGATCAGTAGTTGATGTGACAACTGTCAGAGCACACAGCTCAGGGTTATAAAGTTTGACTAAAGAGGAGGACTGGCCCAAAAATGAAACAGCCAGTCTTAAAAGTGGCATTTTAGTATCTGCTGATAATGGATTTCAAGGAAAACTGCTTTAATCTAAGCGTCTGTCTCCTGTCAACCACCACCATCACCTCTCTTCTGATACACATTCCCTTAGGTATAAGAAATCATAGACTTTCAAGGATTCTTCTCTTCCTAGAATATTTAGAGAAAAAGAATTCCGATTTGTGCCTGGTTCTGAGTCAGCCCATTGAGGTGCCTAATTCTCCTGTTTTTTTTTTTTTTTTTTTTTTTTTTTTTCTGGTTCTGAATAAGCTGCTTGGATTCCTTTTGATTTTGCTGCTCTGCAAATTCTGTATGTTGCAATGACTTTTCTCCATGGGTCAGATGCTTTCATCCTTTCAATGGCCACATTGGAGAGTTGGCGTGAAAAATCCCCCACTTAATTAACAAATTCTAGCTTCATTAGAACTCCACCACCTTTAGTCTGTTCTAGGTTGTAGCCTTTCAGAGAAAGGTAGAGCACAATAAATGAGAATTTCAGCATGATTCAGAATATGGCATACTTCCTCTTTTTTGCTAGTTGCTGGAGCACATCTAGCTCTGCTATCCCTAGGCTATCAGCCTCCCAATGCATATCTCCACATTACTTGGGCGACATGTTGAATAATTCAGGCCTCCTGCTTCTGCACTCCACCCTGAGTAATAGAGCACAGACATTGTCAATTACAAATTTTCTGAGCTCTCAGGGTCAATATCTTTGGTATATTTACTTTAGCTCATAACCAGAGAAATTCTCAATTAAAAATGCATATTAATATATATCATATTTAGGCTTCCTATGGAAACTAAAACAGGTATTAACTTTGATTTCAAATAATTTAAAAATGAAATATTTTCATTGTATTGAAATCCTTAGTATTGTCTCATATAGAAGTCTGGACTCTCTTTTGACTACCCAAGTAGTCTGTTACAAAAACAGGTGACATACGTTGTTATGCTTTTGCTCTAAACCAACAATTTTCAACTGGGAGTACCAAGTAGGTAAAGGCTAAGGATGTTGCTGAACATCCGACAAAGCATAGGACAACTTTTTACAACAAAAAATTAACTGACCCAAAATGTTACTGGTACTGAGGTTGAGAAATCTTGCTGTAATTAACATCTGCATCCTCTATTATAGTCCTCCATATAAGATACCTAGATTCAGACCCATGTAATACAGTTACAACTTTGTATTTTTACGTATTACGTATTAGAATAAGTGGATATTTTGGTCAAATAATGATTATGTGATTAGAAATATTTTGCATAGGCTGGGCACGGGGGCTCACACCTGTAATCCCAGCACTTTGGAAGGCCAAGGAAGGCCGATCATGAGGTCAGGAGATCGAGACCATCCTGGCCAACATGGTGAAACACTGTCTCTACTAAAAATACAAAAAAATTAGCTGGTGCACACCTATAATCTCAGCTACTGAGGCTGAGGCAGGAGAATTGCTTGAACCCTAGAAGCAGAGATTTCAGTGAGCTGAGATTGTGCCATTATACTACAGCCTGGGCGACAGTGTGAGACTCCATTTCAAAAAAAAAAAAAAAAGAAAAAAGAAATACTTTGCATATGTATAAAACATCATAGATTAAATGCTATCTATCTTTCAGATCATTATCTCATAAATTCATCAAGAGAAGATTTAAGTAAGGTACTTTTTTCTCCACATTGAGAAAAAGAACATTTACCAGAATGTTAGATGTAACTAAGCCCTTTCAGTCAGTTCCCCTATTTTTTAGATACAAGAGCTAAAAAGAAGTAAAGCACTTTTCTGAGTTACATTGCTAGATAATATAAGTACAAAAAAAGAGTTACATGTTTAAAATATGCTGCTTTTAAAGATCTTTTTTAAAGGATAAGTGCATCCAACTTCCAGAAGCTGTTAAGAAATGAATAGCATATTCAACTCCTCCTCCTCTTCCCAACCTATCTTAGCTTCACTAAAGACTTAGCTGCAACTAATGAGAGCCACCTTAGTCTGGGAAATGTTGTTCACACCACTCCCACTCCTGGGGTGGGTGATAGCTAATGGCTCACTACTATGGACATGCAAGAGCCTAGATTTCCTCCCTCAGGTAGAGGCAACTGTAGCAAGGCTTTACCTGAGACTGAATCTTTGCCAAGCTCTTTACCATTCCCTATCTTTTTCATTTCCTCTGTTGCAGGTATTTCTGAAGCACACCTCATAAAGCGACAGGCACTTGAATACTATTCTCAATACCTGCTCCTTGGAAACCGAAACTATGACATTTGGTAGTCTTTCCTTCCCTCTACCACACCAATATCTAGGGTTATATCTCTATAGGAAGCAAACGGGCAAGATTAAGGAAATAGAGAGATTATATGCTAAAGGAGCTGCAAAAACTGGTCAACTTGCAAAGGCAGGAATTGGGATGGTAGGAGAGGAGTGGATTCCAAGAGTACCAAAGGAATTAACAACAAAGTTGGTCCTCCAAAGTAAGCTCTGTGGATGAGCTTCCAGAGTTGGGTTACTTACTGGCTGATGAACCCATCTTCACTCATTGCTCATCATGGTAGTATAGCTGCTAAGCCTTTACCTGTGTTAATCTGGAATGTAACACAGGTAGAAAAGAATGCCCTGACTCAAACCATATCTCTGACATTTAAAGAGAGAAAATGACACAATTAGGGTATCAACCAAATAAAAAATATAAAATCAAGTCATAAATATTAAATCAAGTTTAGCTACATTTGAATAATATCTACAGATAGAACGATTCACTTAGCTGTTTCCCTTCCTCTCTTCAAATGTAGAAATTTGCCTTGCTTAAGAAACATACAAATGTCCAATAAGAAGTTATCTTATAAAATAATGCTTCCTTCTTTGGAATCTGCCTTCATCTCTTCTTTCTTAGACCAATAACTAAGGTTAAATCTCTACATGATTTTACTAGGCAAGTTCTGGGTTTGCTAAAGAAAGAGAAGAGTCATATATTGAAGAAGCTATAAGACCTAATCAAGGGTTCTCAAAACATCTGGATAATTCCTTTTCCTCAGCACATTGTTACATAAGAATAGAGTATAGAGTCCATTTCCAGCATTGTTCTTGATCTCTACTACATTTGGAGAGTTATCAAAATAATCAGTACTGCATGCACTTGCTAGAGTATTTAAAGGATGTTTCTTCAGGAGACGCCAATCTTTTCTTGGGCTAGCTCTCTCTTTCGGTCAATAGGTCTGAAAACTGGAGAAAGGATTCTAACTACCGTCGTACCAATTGAGTGCAGTCTTACTCTCATTCATTATTAACCATTTGTGATTATACATAGGCAATACTGTTACTGATTACCTATTTATATTGCTCGTTGGAACAACAAATTGTACTATCCATCTTCATAGATTCTAGCAATTCAAAAGCCAACTATCAATCAGAATCTATCATGTTCCTGACAGAGTAGAACTAGGTTTGCCTCCTAAAAAGGTAAAACGTAAAGATGAATAGGAGTATGTTAATATAGAGTCACTCTGCCATAACATAGGGTTTAACACATCCTAGCAAGAATCCCAGGATGTGTTCTGTTACAGGTGAGTACTCTGGGAAGTTTGAGAAAGGCAATGGCTCACATTAAAGAAGTAGAGGTATAAGAACTGTCATGAAAGATGATGGAAGAGCACAAAAGGCTCTGATCATTTTGACTGCTATCATGGGGTGAATCTTTAAGGAAAAGCCTCCGACAACTAGAGATGACTATGATGATTTTTTTGAGATGGAGTCTCACTCTTTCACCCAATAAAATCTCAGCTCATTGCAACCTACACCTCCCAGATTCAAGCAATTCTCCTGCCTCAGCCTCCTGGGTAGCTGGGACTACATTGCACCACCACACTTGGCTTTTTTTTTTTTTTTTTGAGATGGAGTCTCACTTTGTCACCAGGCTGGAGTGCAATGGCACAATCTTGGCTCACTGCAACCTCTGCCTCCCGGGTTCAAGCAATTCTCCTGCCTCAGCCTCCCAAGTATCTGGGACTACAGGCACACACACCACCATGCTCAGCTAATTTTTGTATTTTTAGTGCAGACAGGGTTTCACAATATTGGCCAGGATGGTCTCAGTCTCTTGACCTTGTGATCTCCTGCATTGGCTTCCCAAAGTGCTGTGATTACAGGCATGAGCCCTGTGACCAGCCAGTATTTTTTAGTAAAGACAAGGTTTTGCCATGGTGACCAGGCTGATCTCAAACTCCTGACCTCAGGTGATCTACCTGCATTGGCCTTCCAAGTGCTGGGATTACATGAGCCACCATGCCTGGCCAAGATTAAAATATTTTATGCTAGTAAGTTGTATTTATGAACAGTTAAAGGGATATCAGAAAAGCCTTAGGTGTTCTTTACCTAAGGTAAAAAGCAAACAGTGGCAAGAGAAACATAAGCTTCCTTGAGTAGGCTTGCTATGCCTATTACTTGGTAGACCAGAACTAATGGTAGAGTATGGTATTATGGAATTATTCAACGTGGTAACAACTGATGTGATCAGATGTAGCAATTAAAAGGTCAGGTGGCAGCATTAACAAGTAGAAATAAGGTGGGCATAATTACCATAATGAGCAACAGGTTCATAATAATAGCTGGGGCTTTTGACTCACTAGAATCTATGGAGATGGATAGCATAATTTTGTGTTCCAATTACCAATATAAATAGGTAATTAGTAACAGTATTGCCTATGTATAATCACAAGTGATTAATAATGAATGAGAGTAAGACTGCACTCAATTGGTACAATGGTGGTCAGAATCCTTTCTCCAGTTTTCAGACCTATTGACCGAAAGAGAGAACTAGTCCAAGAAAAGATTGGCTTCTCATGAAGAAACAGCCTTTAAACACTCTAGCAAGTGCATGCAGTATTGATTATTCTAATAACTTTCCAAATGTAGTACAGATGCAAGAACAATGCTGGAAATGGACTCAAAACTATTTTTTTAAGTAACTACACACTGAGTAAAAGGAACTATCCAGATGTTTTGAGAGCCCTTCATTAGAAGGGTAGAGTTGATACCAAAACCTGGGAATCCAAAGTGCTAGCTATTCATAGTCTCCTGTTAGACTAAGAATATATGGGAGTCAGGAATTAAAAGGAATCTTTATGCATGTCCATCTCAAAGTCGGTCTGTTAGTTCCATGGACCTACCTGGTAGTAATTTGCTGAATATATAATTAGAATACATTTTCCTAGAAATTGGAAAATGACTCAGATATGTTTCCTTACCTGCAGAGTTAGATCTATTGTAACAGAAAAAGCTGAATAAAGTACCTTAAAACTGACTGACTGTCTTCTCTATGAGTAAAATAAAAATAATTATATTCTAGGGGGGATAACATAAATTAGTGTCACCCAAAAAGTCCTAAAATATACATGAATCTTGTCTTCTCATATTCTCATTTTTCTCACTATTTTGGCACTTGCAAAAACCAGATGGACAATGACAGATGAAAGTGCAATACCACAAATGTAATCATATAGTAGTCCCAACTGCAGCTGCTGTGCTGGATAAGGAATTTTAACTAGAGCCAACCAACACAATCTTGGCCACTAGAATGAAACTTTTTCTGGACAAATGCATTTTCCATACCCATCAGTGTGGGAAATTATATGCATTCACATTGTACTGACAACTACATGGTCTTTCCCCAATGCTAATGTCATTATTTTTCACTGTTACAATACAGTATGACAGAATCTAGACCTATGAACATATTATAGATCCACTCTATCAATGCCATTATGATAATTCAATATGATGGGAACAAAATGGCATCTAGTCTAGATGTCCTGGGAAGATACATGTTCTCTAGATGATGGATATAACCTTTCTAAAGATTCAAGGGCCTTCCACTTTGGTTAAGATTTTAGGAGGTGAGTTGTCTAGAACATTCCAGGATGTCTCTTTTAAGGTGGATAAAAACAGGTTGTCATACTTTGCAATCCTTGTCTGTCTCTAAGAAAGAAGCCCAGAAGTTGGTAGTCTTTTTACCATTTGTATTTAGAATATGATACTTTTGATAATACTGTTCTTACCTACTTAATACGTGTGCAGAAGACTGGTAATTTTGAATTGAGTTGAGAGTAAGAAATAGCTTTGCAGCCGGTTTAGCTGATTATGCAGGCAACTCAGCAATTTAGGCTATGTAATCTGCCAGACCCAAAATATGACAGATATCTGTAGTAGAAAAGTGTCACCTGAAATTTCTGTCAAGTACAGAAGAAAAGCCACATTACAGAACTCTAGATTTCCAGGGCAAAAAATATCATAACTCTTAACATGCTACTAGTCCTTTGGAGGTGGAATATCTGACTGAGACACCAAATGACCATGCATCCAGACCTCGCCATCATAAGCTGGGTGCTGTCAAACACACCAAGTCGCAAGTTCAGAAAACAGTCTTCTTAACATAAAAGTTATTTTTCCTGCATTGTACAGAGGGCATACATAAGCTGTGTAAAGTGACCCAGCGCCCTATCCTGTGTCACCTATCCCTGCTATACTGCCACCTCTTGTTCAGCTCTTCAGCTCTTATCTGTGGCCTCACAGAGGATCCTAATGACCAAGTTAGTTAAAATGAAGGAATCAGAGCTGAGTTCAGAGACGGGACAGCTTAATATGCTGTGCAGGACACAAATGGGCAACTCTATCCCTATACCCTCACTCAAAGATGACTCTAAATTTACTTTAGGTAGTGCACTCAGCAGTCTACCCTGTGGGAAGAGAGAAGTGGTCCCAGTAAGAATAGATATGAAATTAAAATGGCAGGAAATTGCTTAGCTGACTGGATGGTTAGGGATATGTAGAGGCATGTGTATTGATCAGAATGTGAAAGCTTATAGTATTCGTCAGCACACACAAGAGAACACTAAGAAAAAGGCATAAGATAGCCAATGGTGACGTGATCAGTTGAAGTCAGCATGCCTCTTTCCTTGGTCATTTTGCATGGTAGGCCTATGTCCAATGTAAACTGAGTAGCAGAAATGGAAGCTATGCATGGGTCTAAGGTTTGAGATCTTGCTTTCCAAGGTTGTCCTAGTTATGACTGCTGAAGAATGTACTACCTGCGAGCAATAAAGACTGTTGGTGAGTTTACAAAATCGCCCCACCCTTCAGGTAGCTTGGTGGCCATGAATTGGTGGGTTTTGGATCAGATCTCTTCTATTCTGGAATGAGAAGATATTCATTCTGTGAATATCTAGGAGATTGGCATATATCCTGGCTATAAGTTTTCTCCCCTCTTGGGACTTCCCATAGCACACAGTCTAAGCACTAATGGAAAAACTAATGCAGTTAATTGAAAAACAGTCATGCCAAGATAATCATTTTGCAGAAGAGGACTTAGACAGTAGTTACAAGACCATCAGGTGCATTGGCCATCCTGACTTTATAGTGAAATTATTTTTTTACCATATTAACAATTTTTATGTATTAAATTCAGTGGCAACAAGTACATTCACATTGTTGTGCAAACGTTATTACCACCAAGCTCTAGAACTTTAGTATCTTTCCAAGCTGAAACTGTATTCCCATTAAACAATAATTCCCCATTGCCCCTTCTCCCTGTCTTAGCAACAACCTCTATTTTTTGTCATCAGAAATTAGACTGTACTAAGTATCTCACATTATTATACCATATTTGTAAAATTATACCATATTTATCTGTTTGTGATTGGCTTATTTCTGTGAGAATAATGTTTTCAATGTTGTGCCATATTAGACCACGTGCCAAAATTTCCTTCCTTTTTAAGGTTGAATAATATTCCATTGTATGTGTAGGTCACATTTTGTTTATCCATTCATCTGTCAATGGGCATTTGGGTTGCTTCCAACATTTAGCTATTTTAAATAAAGTTGCTAAGAAAATGGTTGTATTAATACTACCTTTTTGAGTTTCTATTTTCTTTTGGGTATATATATATATATCTATCCAGAGGTGAAAATCTAAGTCATATGGTAATTCTGTGTTTAATTTTTTGAGGCACTACCATAAAGTTTTTCATAAACGTTGCAACATTGTATATTAACCTCAGCAATCACTAGTGTTCTCTACATCCTCAGCTCTATTTGCTATTTAATCTGCTTTAAAAGTATTATTTTTAATTGGCACATAATCATGAAATATTGCTTCATACATAATTATGGGGTACAGTGCGATATTTCAATGCAGGTATGCAGTATGTAATGGTCAAATCAGGGCAAATAGCTTACTCATCACCTCAAACATTTATATTTACTTTGTATTCAGAATATTCGAAATCTTATCTCATAGCTATTTGAAATATACGATAAACTATAGTTAACTAAGGTCACAATACAGTGTTTTAAAACACTACAGGTTATTCTTCCTATCTAGCTGTAATTTTGAATACATTAACAAAACAAAACCTTTCCCTGTCCCCAACTTCCTAATCCCCCAAAACTCTCTACCTCTATGGCATCAACATTTTTTAGCTTCCACATATGAATGAGAATATGGGATATTTATTTTTCTGTGCCTGGTTTATTTCAGCTAACATAATGTCCTCTAGACTCATGAATGTTGCTGCAAAAGATATAATTGCATTCTTTTAAATAGGTGAAAAGCATTCCATTATGTGTATTCAACAAAATTTCTTTATACATTCATCTGTTCATGGACACTTAATTTGATACCATATTTCTTTCCCTTTGAATATATGTGGCAGCTTGAAGATAATACCCTTTAAGAATGATATTTTAGGCCATTCTTGCATTTCTGTAAGAAAATACCTGAGCCTGGGTAATTTATAAAGAAAAGAGTTTTAATTGGCTCACAGTTCTGCAGGTTATATAGGAAGTATGATGCTGGCATTTGCTCTCTTCAGGGAGGCCTCAGGGAGCTTTTAATCATGGTGGGGGAAGAAAACAGAGCAGACCTGTCACAGGACAGAAGGAAGAGAAAAACAAAGTGGGAGGGGAGGTATCATTACACTTTTAAATAATCTGATTTTATGAGAAATCACTCACTATCCTGAAGAAAACTCCAAGCCATGAGCGATCTGCCTCAATGACCCAAACACCTTACACCAGGCCCCACCTCCAACATTGCAGGTTACATTTCAACATGAAATTTGGGAGCATAAATATCCAAACCAGATGGTGAGTGACCCTTCAGAATCCTTTCATATTTTAAACTAAAGGCCACTCCTTATCTGGTGCTGTGTCTGCAGTAGGTAGAATGGGTCTGGGAACTAAGGAGTATAAATAAGAATGACACTACCTATCATCACTCCTCGTGACTCATACTCCTTGTAATTTTGTACATTCCATCCCCAAACATTTTGGCTCTGTAAGATTCAAAATCCTGATTTTCTGAGCAGGATACCACCAAAAGACACAGTAACTGTGCCTCCAAAGTTAAAGCCCCAGCTTTCACTTGGTCATTTGATGCTTTTTTTGTGTCAGTAGATCAACAGGCATGAGAGAAATAACATGCTGGCAGAAGTTTTGGCCATAAATTTATGAAAAATTAGTACTTTCGCAATAGCAAAGGAAGGCAATGTGTCTGGAACTTAGTTTAATGTGCTAAGGTGTATCTTTTTGTACTGACAGGTTCAGTTTTAATTATAAATGAACAAATATAGGAACCACAGCTGGGTATGTGCATGTTAGACCAGAGACACAGACAATTCAGAAATAAAAGTCTGCTTTATCCCAACAGACACAGCACCTATATCAGCAAAAGTGCTATATCTAAGAGGACGGAAGCATTTTGAATGGGTGTTCCAGGATGGAGATGATGAGTAATAGTTCTGAAAACAGAAATAGCTTTAGCAACAGGGAGTGCAATTCATTCTATTATGCCTCTTAAGTTTCTCCAGAAGAAAAAAAAAATGAATTCTATGGTAAAAAAAGATGGAGACAATAGATTTAAGTTGTCTCCCCCAGATCCCTTCTGCCGGGTCAGTTTATTTCTCTTCTAGCTGCTATTGAGTGTTGGCAGTTAATAACTCACAGTTGCTTAGGTTCTCTGGAGAACTGCCTTAACTGGCACTGCCTTGCTAAGAGTAGCAATGCCTTCCTTCCTAAGAGTTGACCCACAACCAATTAGGAATTACAGGAGGTACAAACAGCTATATCCACTGATTCAGCTGAAGTATCGTTTTATGTTGCAGAATCTACCCTTAGCATAGCCTAAGCTTAGACTTTAATGGAGAGCGCAATTGGGTTATTCTCTTCTGCTTCATTTCCCTTATTATAGGATTTTCCTAAACAGGACTTAGAGCTTCATGTGCACTTCATTTCTTTTCTTAGAATATATACTCATAATACATAATATGGGTATATATTTTTAAAATATATACCCATATTTAATTTAGGTAACTAACAGGTCAAGCTCTGACCATAAAGCCTTAAAGTTTTATGTGGACTTCAATTCTGACTCAGCTTCTCTAAGGCATACATCGCAAGACCATCTGACTTTAAATCTTCATATTAACTCCTATTTCATTACCACCCTGAGTCCAAAATGAGCTAACTTATGTCTTGAACATAAGTTAAAATTTTTATATTCATTTTCTTCCATTATTAAATTACCATATGTGATATGAACATTTCAATAGGAGATTCATGTCAGAAAGTTTTAAAAACTCTAAATTATTTACTTCTTTTGATTATCGAATTGCCAGCAATGACTGCTCTGTATATAAACATGTAGATAGATGATTGACTAGGTAAATGATAGAAAGAGACATGTGTATTAACATACCAATTGGAAATTATAATTATACTTGCATATTAAAGCTATTTGGGGGAAACTTTCTGCCTTATGTTTAAAACTAAGTGTGTCTGATTCAACTAAAATAGAATTTCCTTGTAAAGTTACCGTAATTTGGTGCTTCTTGTTGGAGTAATCCTTAGACAATGCCTAAAATATATTTAGCATTTAATGTTCTATTTAGGTTTTCTATTTCTTGGTTTTACTGTAACTCCTAATTTTTAGCAATATGTATGCCACTATAAAATTGTCAATTTATAGTGATTGAAAATCATGTTAGCTTTATTATATTTACTTCTATTTCTTCATGGTGGTTGTGTATTGGTGGGGTGTGCGTATATGTAGGTATATTTGTTACTTTTTGTATTTGAAAATATTAACAGTTTTTGTTGAATAAATTGGTCATTTCAAAGTCTTTTATGTTTAGATCTCTTTCAATTTTGGTTTAATAGATTTTCACTTTCATTATCAATTTTTTTATTCTGTCCTTTAAGCTAACTTTTAATTATTTTTTAGTTTTTCACGGTGGTGGTTGGTTGGTATATGCAATTCTATTTATTAATGACAAAAAAGAAGATAACTTTTTGTCTAATGATGAATCAACTTGTTTGCTGTACATATTAGATTTTATATTTTATCTGTAATTAATTTATTTAGAAAAGTGAGTTCTGTTTCAAAAATAATAACAAATTTTCAAATACTGCATATTTATATTCATTATAATATAGTTTCACTGCATTGTAATTATAGATTACAGCCTGGATGATTTCTGATTTTGGAATATGTATATATTAATATATAGGTTTCTATTTTGTAAGCTAATTCTTAATTTCTCTACAATATTTTATTTACATACTTGAAGAATGCAATGTATTTTAATTTCATACATAAGAATTTAGGCAATATAAGTTTTTAAATTAAATCAACCTTTTTATTTATTTTATTTAAAGCTCTAATTGCATTTCTATTTTTAGGTAACTAAGAGGTCAAGCTCTAAGAATAATGGCTGTACATTTTTTTGTGACTAGTATCACCATGGCTGGCCTTTGTCAGCATTAACACATTGAAATACATATTTTTCTTCATTTCAATCTTTAGATACCATTTTCTATTTAGTTGAAATTTCTTAAGAATGGCAAAAAGATAATTTTAAGTTTGCTAAATTTGATTTCCTAACAAGGAAAAAGAACACATTCATGAATAATGACTAAGATTTTAGTCTTTATTTTCCTACTTCATAAAATGGTTTATGCTTGTTCGGCATTGTTTGTCAATTGTATTTTTTTGCAGTATAGACCTCATATTTGCATTCTATTTTTAGCTACCCTAAATTTTTATATGGACATATTTGAAACTGTATGATTTTATCAATGTCAATACTTAATTTTACTATGTAATTCCATTCCCAGCAAGACATGGTCTTCTGTTGCTTTGTTTGTTTTTTCAGTCCAACTTTCATCTCTGGAATTTTATTACAGCAAGTTGATATGGTTTGGTTCTGTGTCCCCACCCAAATCTCACCTTGAATTGTAATCACCATAATCCCCATATGTCAATGGCAGGACCAGGTGGAAGTATTTAAATAATGGAGTTGGTTCCTCCAGTGCTCTTCTTGTGATAATGAGCTGGTCTCAGGAGATCTGACAGTTTTAAAAGTGTCTGGCATTTCCCCTTCTTGCACTTCTCCTCCCTGCCATCATGTGTAGAAGGATGTGTTTGCTTCCCCTTCTGCCAGGATTGTAAGTTTCCTGAGGTCTTCCCAGTCATGCAGAACTGTGAGTAAATTAAACCTGTTTTCTTAATACATTACCCAGTTTCTGGCAGTTCTTATAGTAGCATGAGAACAGACTAATACACAAGTAAATGAGTTAATGATCTTTGTTAGATTGTGAACTCTGGGAACTTGAATTGTGCATTATTTCAGTTTTGTTTCCTAATGTCAGAACAGTTTACCCTACAGGGTCAACTCAAGGAGATAATAATTGGTTACGGTAAATACTGTCAACTTAATTGAAGAATAAAAAGTATTGATACTGAGTGTGTCTGTGAAGGTGTTGACAAAGAGATTAACATTTGAGTCAGTGGGCTGGGGAAGGCAGATCCACTCCCTTAATCTGGTGGGCACAATCTCAACAGCTGCCAGCAAATATAAAGCAGGCAGAAAAATGTGAAGAGGAGAAAGTGGTCTAGTCTCCCAGCATACGTCTTTCTCCCGTTCTGGATGCTTCCTGCCCTGTAACACTGGACTCAAAGTTCTTCAGTTTTGGGACTTGGACTGCCTCTCCTTGCTCCTCAGCTTGCAGATAGCCTATTGTAATCAATATCCTTATATAATACATAATATCTAATATACACATTATATATATCCTATTAATTCTGTCCTTCTAGAGAACCCTTACTAATACAATAGTAAATAGATTATTTACTAGATTCTATTATATTGACCTTCAACTCTCTTTCAGAGACATGTCTGCTTTGGGGCCCATTTTTACTCACTAACCTAAGCCTTCTCACTTTAATTGATCTTGCTAGGAAATACACTACTATGATTATTCATTCATTACCCATATGGTTCTCATTCTTCCTATAACATTTCCCTAGTCCAAGTCCAACTATTATTTGAATGACTGACTGTCACCTAGTATACAGTAAGATTCAGTTTATCCATTGCAAAGAGTTAAAAGTTCATTTTCCCAATTCATATATTAGAATTTTAACCCCCACAGTAATAGTATTAGGAGGTGGAACCTTTGGAAAGTGATTAAGTCATGAGGACAGAGGGCTTATAAATGGGATTTTAGTGCCCTTATAAAAGAGACACCAGGGGGATCCCTTGCCCCTTTCACCATGTGAGTTACATTAGAAAACTGCTATCCATAGGAAGCATGTCCTGCCCAGCATCAAATCACTAACATCTTAATCTTGCACTTCTCAGCCTCTAAAATTGTGAGAAATAAATTTCTGTTGTGTGTAGTCCTAATTAGCAAAAAGGAATCTGGCTGGTGAGACCAAAGAAAAGAAAAAGAAATGAGGATAAGCTATAACTCTGCCTTTCTTCATGATCCAGAACACATAGCCCTCCTGCACAAATAACTCACAATCTTCCAGTGCTCAGCTATTGCCAGACCCTCAGGTGGCATAAAAATGGCAAGTTAACTCAATACAACCTTGGCATTAGCAATACTCCACAAAGCCCTCTTCAGCGCACAGCACAGACAACATCCTATAACATCTTCAGCAAGTCTTTGTCTCTTTGCAGTCAGCTCCCCTCTTGCTGGCCTGCCTGTTGTTTCCTTGCAATGTATTTGTATACTTTCTCTAATAAATCTGCCTGAAATAGTTTCTGATTACCCTTGATATGTAATTTAAAAGCCACTCAGTCTATGATATTTGTTTTTCTTGCAGCTTTAACAGACTAAGACGCCCATTGTATAGTTTTTTACTACTCAAAATAAATAAATAAATAAATTCTCTCAATCTATTGTTTCTCAAGGTTTAATGAACGGCTAACTTTCAATTTTATTAAATATGCATGTATAAACACGGACATTTTGAAACTACAATCAATAATTTACCAAAATGGAATAATAAGAATGCAGATAATTTGAGCAATAGTTATATTTTTGAAGAATATTCCAAATTTAGAATTGCCTGGATTAAACTGAAAGTGTGCTTGGGCTTTTATAAATATGTCTTTACATTAAGCAATTTGAATTAAAAATTATATCCAGTCTAAGAATATGTGATCCCACTGAACTCATGATTAAATTCTTATAGCTGCAGTTGTATGTTTGTTTCTGGACACTAAATTGATATATAAATTTCTGTATATGCAGATGCATGTGTTAAGACCATTAATTAAGCATTTATAAACATGAATAATTAAAGAAGCTGGCAATGTTTATTCTAAAAAATAGAAATACTATAGAGCCTATAATTTTAATTTCCTTGGAAAATTAGACCATATTATCTCAAAGAGATGGACTAGTGATAACAAAGTCACAAAGAGATAAAGCTTAATTCACTACATACTGCTAGTTGTTCATAACTGAAATTAGGCAGCTCAGAAATTTTTGGGTCACCTGTCAATGGAAGCATTTAGATGCCTAATGGTCATTTATTGAAATAATTCAGAAATAAGAGGTGGTGTCTTCTTTCAGGTCTTTCCAATATGAACATGTTTTAAAAGAGTATATAAAATATCTTTATTCTTCTTTAATATTTTTAGCATTCTCATATATTATTAGTATTATTATTTTTTTAAAGAAATAAAGGAAAAAGGAGTGAAGGAGAGGAAGAAAGAGGAAGAAAAAGAGGGAGAGAAAACGGGAATGTAACTTTATTCTAAAAATGAGTATTAATAATGGCCGATCAATATTTTGTGTATTTAAGGTGGAGAATATATATTTTGTGTATTTAAAATGGAGAGCTCTATAAATATTTATTGAGTTTACTTGCTCCGGATCTTAGTTCAAGTCCTGGATATGTTTATTAATTTTCTGTCTTGTTGAGCCTAAATCTCTTTATGAGTCTTATGTATCTGGGTGTTAGGATCATTAGCTCTTATTGTTGCATTGATCCTTTTACCACTATATCTTTGTTGCTTTGAAATCTATTTTATCAGATGCGAGAATTGCAACTTCTGCTTTTTATTTATTTATTTATTTTTGCTCTCCATTTGGTTGGTAAATCTTTCTCCATCCCTTTGTTTTAAGTCTTTGTGTATCTTTGGATGTGAAATGGGTCTGGATGTAGCATATCATTAGGTTTTGGCTGTATCTTTGGATTGGGGGATTTCGTCGACTTAAATTTAGGGTTACTGCTATTTGATGTTTACTGGCTATTTTATCCATTCGTTGATACAAATACTTCTTTATGTTGATGCTCTTTACATTTTGGTATATTTTTAGAAAGGCTAATACTGGTTGTTCCTTTCTATGTATAATGCTTCTTCCAGAAGCTCTTGTAAAGCAGGCCTGGTGGTAATAAAATCTCTGAGTTCTTGCTTGTTCATAAAAGATTTTATTTTTACTTCAATTTTGAAGCTTAGTTTGGCAGGATATGAAATTCTGGGCTGAAAGTTCTGTTCTTTAAGGATGTTGAATATTGGCCCCCACTCTCTTCTGGCTTGTAGGGTTTCTGCTGAGAGATCTGCTGTAAGTCTAATAGGCTTCCCTTTGTGGGTAACCTGACCTTTCTCTCTGGCTGCTCTTAGTATTTTCTCCTTCGTTTCAACCCTGGTGAATCTAACGATTATGTGCCTTGGGGTTGCTCTTCCTAAGAACTATCTTTGTGGTGTTCTCTGTATTACCTGGGGTTGAATATTGTGCTGCTATGCTAGATTCAGAAAGTTTTCCTGAAAAATATCCTGAAGAGTATTTTCCAGCTTGGATTCATTCTCTTCATCATATTCAGGTACACCTATCAAACGTAAATTAGGTCTTTTCACATAGTCCCATATTTCTTGGAGACTTTGCTCATTCCTTTTTATCCTTTTTTCTGTATTCTTGTCTTCTCGTTTTATTTCATTAAGTAGGTCTTTGACCTCTGATATTCTTTCTTCTGCTTGATCAATTCGGCTATTCAAACTTGTGCATATTTCGCTGAGTTTTTGTATTGTGTTTTTCAACTCCGTTAGTTCATTTATATTCCTCTCTATATTGTCTATTCTTGTTAGCATTTCATCAAACCTTTTTTCAAAGTTCTTAGTTTCTTTACATTGGGATAGAACAAGTTATTTTAACTCCCAGAAGTTTCTTATCATCTACCTTCTGAAGCCTGCTTCTGATAATGGCACACAGCCCTTTTCCATCAGGGCTTGTTCCGTTGCTGATGAGGAACTGTAATACGTTGTAGAGGGGATGTGTTTTTAAAATTATCATATATTTATAATATAAGTATTCAATTCTATTGCGATTACATGCTCATAAAACAGGTAAGTATACTGAAGACGGTAATACAAGGTGACTTGCAAAAAGACCCATAGGGAATTTTGACATTGAATAACTTATCCTGCTGATGTTTTTGCATTTTAATAATGGAAAATATGGTAGGTTAGAACTTGGGTAACTAATGCAATGCAAGATAAATAATGCAAGTCAGATTATGTAACTGACGATTATGATGATTATGAGAGAGATCCAAGATGGCCGATTGCTAACAGCTCAGGATTGTAGCTCCCAGTGAAAGGGCAGAGAACGAGAGGATGCCATACTTTCAGATGAACTTTTGTTGTTCATGGACCAGGAAATTCCCAGAGGAGGAGCCCCATGGGTCACCAGTGCGACTCTTGTGGCCAGCGCGGCAGTTCTTAGTGCAGAGTAAACGGGACTGGGTTCCCTGTCAGTCGACATTTGGAGCTCCAGGAAGGCAGAGTTGCCTAATCAGCTGATTGAAAAAGGGACTCAAGAAGGAAGCCAGACCGGAGATTTCCAGGCAGAAAAGCACCATGACTCTTAATGCCACTGTTTCAGCTGGCACAGTGGGTTGCTCAGATTCTGGTGCTGGGAATCAACAAGTTGGACGTCCACTCAGAGACCTAATTTTAAAGTCAGTAATTACAAAGATGACAGGTGGATAAATTTACAATGATGGGAAGAAACCAGCGTAAAAAGGCTGAGCATACCCAAAATCAGAATGCTTCTCCCTTTACAGGGGATCACAGTTCTTCATCAAAAAGGGAGCAAGGCCTGATGGAGAATGAGTGCATTCCATTAACAGAATTAGGCTTCAGATGGTGGTTAATAAAAAGCTTCTGTGAGTTAAAAGAACATGTTCTGGCCCAATGTAAAGAAACTAAGAACTTTGAAAAAAGGTTTGATGAAATACTAAGAATAGATAATATAGAGAGGAATATAAGTGAGTTAATGGAACCATAGAATACAATATGAGAACTTCACGAAGCATTCACAGGTTTTAACAGTTGAATTGATCAAGTGGAAGAAAGGATATCAGAGGTCGAAGACCAACTTAATGAAATGAAATGAGAAGACAAGATTAGAGAAGAGTAAAAAGGAATGAGCAAAGTCTCCAAGAAATATGGGACTATGTGAAAAGACCTAATTTATATTTGATAGGTGTACCTGAATGCCATGAAGAGAATGAATCCAAGTTGGAAAATATTCTTCAGGATATTATTTAGGACAATTTTCCTAATGTAGTAAGGCAGGACAATACTCAACTCCAGGTAATACAGAGAACACCACAAAGTTATTCCTTAAGTAGAGCAACCCCAAGACACATAATCATTAGATTCACCAGGGTTGAAATAAAGGAGAAAATTCTAAGGGCAGCTAGAGAGAAAGGTCAGGTTACCCATAAAGGGAAGCCTATCAGACTTACAGCAGATCTCTCAGCAGAAACCCTACAAACTAGAAGAGAGTGGGGGTCAATATTCAATACCCTCAAAGAAAAGAATTTTCAAACCAGAATCTCATATCCAGCCAAACTAAGCTTCATAAATGAAGGAAAAATAAAATTTTTAGTGTATAGGCAAGGACTCAGAGATTTCATCACCACCAGGCCTGCTTTAAAAGAGCTTCTGGAAGAAGCACTATACACAGAAAGGAAAAACCAGTATCAGTCATCCCAAAAACTTATCGAGAGGTAAAGAGATTCTCCATAATGAAGAATCTATATCAACTAATGTTCAAAACAGCCAGCTAGCATTAAAGGACAATATTAAACTCACAAATCTCAATATTAATCCTAAATTTAAATGGATTAAATGCCCCAATCAAAGACACAGACAGGCAAATTAAATAAAAAGTCAAAACCCATTGGTACACTGGATCCAGATCCATCTCATAGGCAAGGACACACAAAGATTCAAAACAAAGGGTTGGTGGAAGACTTACCAATCAAATGGAGAGAAAAACAAAAACAATACAGGAGTTGTAACTTTCGTCTCTGACAAAATAGACTTTAATAGTAACAAAGACTAAAAGAAACAAAGGACATTACATAATGGTAAAAGGATCAATGCAATAACAGGAGTCAATGATCATAAATATACCTGCACCCAATATAGGAACACCCAGGTATCTAAGACAAGTTCTTAATGACTTACAAAGAGACTTGGACTTCTGCACAATAATAGTGGGAGACTTTGACACCATATTTTAAATATTCAATGGATTAATGAGATAGAAAATTAACAGGGACATCTATGATTTGAACTCAGATCTGGAACAAGTAAACTCAGTGAATATTTATAGAATTCTTCGCCCCAGGTCTACAGAACATACATTTTTCTCAGTATCACTTTATACCTATTTTGTAAGTGACCACATAATTGGAAGTAAATCACTCTTCAGCATTTCTATAGCATTTCACAGACTTAAATGAAACATTGCTTGACTGTTTATTTGTTATTTTCTTCCTTTATTCCTTCCTGTCTCTGCTGTTAAGCACAATTATTAGCATAAGATGTTTTGAATACCTATTTTTAGATTGCATTCCAGACTGGGCAATAGAGCACGACTCCTGTTCTCTCTCCCCCTTTCTCTTTCTATTTCTTTCTTTCTAAAAAAAAAAAATCTGTCGCAGTATTAATAAACATGTATAATCTTTACAAGTTAAAAATAAAAAATAAATAAAACGTCAGTGACATAATCAAAAATTCACTCTGATACACACACACATAAACAGAGAGAGAACTCAACAGAGTTCTGGTATAAGGTCCTGTTATAAACGATCTTCTTACAGAGATATGCAAAGATGTTAAATGTCACATATTATACCACTCTGTCTTTATATGTTAGTATATTTACAGTAATTCAACCAAAGTTACAAAAGAGCAAGTGGCAGAGCCAAAAGTAGTACTTACTCTTCCAAGAAGAAATCTGCTTTTCATTTATATAAAGAGTTTATGCATTTCTCTAGGCTACATGAGAGGTATGCTATGCATAAACAGGCAAACTAAATTACTTGCAAGAGGTAGCAAGGAGGTATTAAACATATATTTCTCAAAACAGGAAAAATAACCTGAAATATTAAAGTTGCTTCTCTCAAAGTTTTGCCTGTTTCTCAGTGTTCTACCGATATTTTGCTATCTACAAAAATTTAGGCAGGTGATATTCAGAAACAATAGTATATCTCCATTAAATCCTCTTTCCAAGATCATATGATTTGACTCCCTTGAAGTTAATCTTTTCTATTCCACTAAGCTAAAAGTGAAAAGTGATTTTGAATCTCTAAATGCATACAACAGTCAAGAACAAATTAAAGGGAGCCCCCCCAACTGCAGCAGTGCCTTGTTTTCAGAGTGCCTCAAAGAAGAGAAGTAAAGAATAGTCTCCCAGTGTTGCTTCTAAAAGAATATTCATAGACCTAGAAAAAAATACAACTTGCATAAATGTTACAAATCTAATCTAGAATAGTTAAAATCATCAGAGGCTCAAAAACTTAAATACAAATATGATATAATATAATTATTTGCTTCATTGAACAGGTGAATGTTTCAATTCATAGAACTGAAAGCAATTTCTACAGGAGAAAACATCTAAAGTTTTAGGATTTAATGAACAAGGCACTGTGCCTTGGCACCTTGTGAAATTATCTTCCCAGATTTTCTTGTTTTTGTTCAAAAAGAAAGTTAGAATTAAGGTTGGGATCAAATTTGTTTCCTAAATTGATAAATATTTATTGATAGTTATGAATGGATAGGTAAACATTTATTAGTATCCTATTGTAAGTTAGTCATTGATAAAATGATACATTGCTAATTTTAACAATGCACTGAGGAAGAAATTATAATCCTTACAAAAAAAGGATAAAACATATGCATCAGAAATATTCCATGAGTGTTTTTATAAGGAAGGTAAAGCAAGAAAACATCACACCTCCAAGATATGTACATAGAGGGAAGAAAAATAATAGAACAATTTGCCTCTGGCTTATTTAGTTCAGAAAAAAAGAAAGAACTCGATCTTAATATGTGGGCAGTCATTACGATATTGAAAGATAAGTGAATGGGTGAAGGAGGAGAGATGTATTATTCTAAGAAAAGCACATTGATAGAAGGGAGGTGAAAGAATGATAAATGCCTTTATAACTGTGAGATTTGGAAAGAGGCAAGAGTGTCTACAGAAGAATTCTCAGAAGTTTTCTGAGAAATGTGTTGAATAAAAGCTCGTGAATACCCTTAAAGGAAATCTTCATTATATAAATAAATATGTGTGTGTGTGTGTCTGTATGTGTGTGTATATGAAGTCTTCATTATATTATATACATACACACATATACACATTTAATTTTTTGAGACAGATTTGTACTTATGATAAATTATATTGAATGAATATAAATTAATGTAAATATTTCACTATGCAGAGACAGAACCAAAAATGAATCCAACATAAGTGATTTTCTTCAAACATAATTCTACTTTAAAAGTGCAAGTTACTTTCACAGATTTTATTTCATAATTTATTTTCATCTAGATTTTCTCATACAAAATAATCCCAAAAATTATCTTCAGAAAATAACTGGGAATTTTGTATATTTGAGCCAGAATTTGGATTCTACAAAGCCATATAAATGCAAAACAGTTAATTATACTTGGTCCAGGTAAAGTGATTTAAAAATCTCTTATAATAAGTTAGCAGTAAAACGTAACTAACTTAGAAAACATGACCTATTTTTTAAACTTAAAAAACAACCACTTGAAGCAATTGCAGGAAGTCAACCTCTATTTGTTAGTTGTTCCCTTCCTCACACAAAGAAATGTGCACAGGTGAAAACTGCATCTTTGTTTTTCCATAGCTTACTGACTCCCTGCTGTATACCTTCACCTAAAGTAGCATTTTAGAGCAATTAGTGACTGTAGAGATGATTATAATGTCACAAATGTGAGATTACGAGTTTAGCTAAAGAATAAACAGCAGGAGGAGAAAGGCTATTAAGGAGTAAACATACTATTTCTCAAGAAGAATGGTTTGCAATTAGAAAGAAATAGGAACAAGATACAGGTGAAAGACTCAGTTAAAACCATTTATGATTTTTAAAAGTCGTTGCTAGTTTTAGCAAGAAAATACTTCTATGAAGTAAGCAACCCATTGAATTAAAAAAAAATCAAAGATCACTATAATTTAGAGAAGTTTCCCTGTCTCTTGGGAAAAAAAATCAAATATGTTTAGAATGGAAAAAATGACAAAGATCAAAGAAGGAAAACATTACTAGGTAAGTATGACATATTATGTATGAAGGTAACTGTTAGCTTTGAATGGTTAAACGCACTTCATTTAGTTACTTGAATAAAATGCTTTGGCAGAATATTTGAAAACTAGATGTCAGAAATCTGAATACTTCTACCTCACCTATCTTATAATGTAAACTAGATTAAACAAGGTATGAGTAGAATCCATGGCCCGGCTGTGCCAATATTTCTTTTCTCATTTAGATCACTGTTATTTTTAAAAATAATGTGCATACATTAGAGCCAGATACATAGATACCCATACACATACACATGCAAGGGAACAAAAAGGCAATGTAATTGATAGATAATATTTTTGAGGACTTTTCCTTCAAAAATGTAATTTATTCCCCAAATCTTTTGTATTTTTGCCCTGCGTAAAATACATATCACCAGAAATCTAAAAGAAAATGTTGAAATACCATATGAACAATAAATGAATGTATTAATAAAGAAGAAAGAAAATTTGGAATTTCTAATTCCATGTCATCAGAAGTAAATTTCACATGCAGTAAGATTTTTGGCTGACAGTTTTTAAGAAAAAAAATGGAATGCTAAAACAGGTGAAGAAATGTAGTAAGATAATGGCCAAATAAGGACACTGAGCACGAGAAAAACAAACTAAACAAAACAACTACCCTTGATTCAAAAATGTTAAACCCAATAAAATTCTGCCTAGAGTAGTCTCAGTAGGGAAGAGACTCGTGGGGAATGAGGCTAGTGAGATAGCACAGAGATGGACCATTGTGTCAGTCAACGTTTTCCAGAGAAAAGAACCAATAGAACATGCGCACCTAAGTGTATGTGCATGTGAGTGAATGAAAGTATATTTATGCATATTTGTGTGTATATACCTGTGTGTGCATAAAGAGATTTACCTCAGATGGTAGCCCCATTTATTAAATGATTTCACTGCATTAGCTATGTTAGTGAATGAAAGTATATTTATGTATATTTGTGTGTATATACCTGTGTGTGCATAAAGAGATTTACCTCAGATGGTAGCCCCATTTATTAAATGATTTCACTGCATTAGCTATGTTAGTGAATGAAAGTATATTTATGTATATTTGTGTGTATATACCTGTGTGTGCATAAAGAGATTTACCTCAGATGGTAGCCCCATTTATTAAATGATTTCACTGCATTAGCTATGTTAGTGTTCAACTAAATAACTAGGTACAGTGACACATACGACAAGTCATCACAATGATACAGAGTCTTCTGAGCTGTGACAAGGAATTTAGAGTTTGCTCAATAAAATGAGAAGACTTTGATGGGTACTAGGCAGATGGAAGGAGATGTCACAGTGTAAACAGAGCCTAATAGGAAGACATTTATGTCATCCATTTATAATGGTGGTTTTGAGCAGAAATGGCAATATTTAAAGAATTATGAGCAAGTAAGTAGAATATGAAACTCACCTAAAGAAATCTTTCTAAATATTTTAAGAAACCTGTCAGTCATAATTGCAAGGCTTCCAATAAGGATAAAGAATTCATTTATAAAGGCGTTTACAGAAACAGTTTACCAAAATACTCAAGGAATAATACAAACATTTCCTTAGTCTGCATTTTTGCTTTGTCTGCTTTTCAAATGTTGAAATGATTATAAAAAATTTCAGAGACAACTAATAGATTCCAATTTTTAAAAATAAATTTGCATTGACTTTTTAAGTAAAATCAGATTTATTATAGTGTTTAATCAGTGTAGAAATGCTGAATATATATTTTTAATGGCTAAAACATAAATTGAAGAATACTGATATAAGGAGAACATCAATTATATTCCAACTCAATTTATATGATGGATCATCTACGTTGGGAAACTAGACTTAACAATTATGGAACACAGGGATGGAATAACAATGTAGGTACATTAAAGTATATTATGCCTTCATGAAATGTCTACTTTATATTGTTTTTCTTAAGCTAAAAATATTATCTTTCTTCTTTAATAAGCATAATAAATGTTTTCTCTTTTATAGCTATTCTGAAATTATGTACTACCATCACTACTATAATTTTAAAGCTCACAAAATATTTTTTAATTCATATAAATTGTTTCCTTAATATGAGTTATCTGGCTTATAATAGTGGTAACTGAGCATTCACATTGAACTTCTCCAAGAACTCAGAGATCTTAAGTCATTAGCTAAGTAAACCACCAACTAATTACATCCTTGAAATTTATAAGGCACTTAATGCTTTCTTTATTCCCCATCTTGGATACTAATTTTATTTGGATTGGAAACATTATATTTTGATAGAATCTCTTTTTATTATTTGGAGTGCCTTAGGTTAAAGTACTTCCATTGATTCCTTGCATTTAGTTTTTAAAAAGCGTGTTTCCTGATAAAGAAAATGTAGCGTCTGTTTCCAGGTTTAGGCAGGTTTCCATTCAATATCAGAATTTTATTTTTTTAATTCACAATCATGATTCTATAGCAGGCAATTGCATACACTGCAAAGACTTGGGGAAATGGGCAGTGCAGAGTGTATAAAATGCAGAGTATGATTCCTTGTAAAGATTATAAATGCATCTAACCAGTGTGTTTCCATTAAATATAGATTAGATACTATATAAACGGGGTCAGTCATTGGAGGAACTCATGACTTCTTTAATGGGAGTACACATCACTGCTAAAGTCACAGAGGAACTTAGTTTGTGCGATGGTCGTTTGACATTAACACTGTACTCCAACCTGACCCAGAGAGAGTATCTGTCTTCAAAAGATGGCTCCCAGGGTATCATTCAACTCATTCTGTGTGGTTGTTCCCTACAGAGTCCATCTATAGCTTTTATCTTTGCTTTTGGAGACCTTTGACTTCAGAAGGTACTCTGAAGAAAAATCACAAAGGTTCTAAGAGTTATAGATGCTTCATAACCTCTACTTAAAAAACAGTACTTGTTACAGTATTGCTAATGTAGGACTCATCAGTTGTAAAGTGGAAAAATTACACAGAATAAGTCACAATAAATATTTCAAATAAATAAGGTTCTGTTATTTTAAGGATATTTTCCAATCATAAGTCAAGTTGTAAAAATATATAACTTGTGAATTAGTTCTGTAGTAGGTATAATATTTAAGAATTATTTAGAAGCTATAATATTATAAACACTACCAACAAAATTCATAGAAAATATTTACATCTTTTTATTTCTTTCTATTTGGACAATGCAATTATTTCCATTTTATAGAAACAATATCTTTCTAATTAATCCAGGGAGTTGCAGTAAGAATTTATCAAAACTTTTCAAACAGTTTAAATTGTTTCCATAAAATAGCAGAGGCACACTTATCTGTTTGCTCGTGTATTTCACAAATTTGAGATTTCCCACTAAAACGGAACCAACTGCCAATAGACTGTCCTTTCTGTTAAACATAGAAATGGACACTTCCGGTCTTAAAAGCTTGACACTTACACTTGTTTTATCTGAGTTTCTTCCTCAGAAAATGAACTTCAGGCCTCTCACAAAATGCATCAAAGAAATGAAGGCAGACTGAAAATCTCTTTCAACATGGGTGCTTCCTTGACCCTCCCAAGTTTCTGTTTTCTTACACATTGTTACATTTCTTGTCTGCTATATTACCCCTGGTTTTAGTCTGTCAGGGAGCTGGATTTGAGGCTGAGCTCCCAACTCCTCAGCTGCAGCACCGGATTAAAGCCTTCTTTCTTGACAATACTCAGCATCTCAGTGATTGGCTTTTTGTGTGGTGAACAGCAGGACTGAGACCAAACCCCTGGCATGTTGGTAACACTACGCTGTACTAGGAACACAGAAAGACATTTGGAATAAAATAGTGAGTAAAAAGAAATACAGTCCCTGCTTGCTATGGTTCTTATGGTGTAATGGGTACACTAGCACTGGGAAAAAAAAAGAAACAACAATGAATATATAAATAGATTGAGATGTATTATAAAGGCAGACAAATGGGTTCTGGGAAAAATAAGTTAGAAAAATACCCTGTATTTGAATGGATGATTAGGAATAGCATCTGAAGGAAATTTATAGCTCTCCTAAATTCTTTTCTTAAATATTTTAATTAATTTATTTTTCTTGATAAATAAAATTTTATTTTATTTGGGAGGAAATAATTGCAACCATAAAAAATGATGAGTTCATGTCTTTTGTAGGAACATGGATGAACCTGGAAACTATCATTCTCAGGAAACTGACACAAGAACAGAAAATCAAACACTGCATGTTCTCACTCATAGGAGGATGTTGAACAATGAGAACACATGACCACAGGGAGGGGAGCATCACACACTGGGGTCTGTCATGGAGAAATAGGGGAGGGAGAGCAGGGGTGAGGAGTTGGGGCGAGATAGCATGGGGAGAAATGCCAGATATAGGTGATGGGGAGGAAGGCAGCAAATCACACTGCCATGTGTGTACCTATGCAACAGTCTTGCATGTTCTTCACATGTTCCCCTAAACCTAAAATGCAATTAAAAAGGGGGAAATAGAGAAAAAAGAAAACTATATGAGATAATAAATAGGTTAATTTGCCTAACTGTAGTAATCGCCTTCCTGTGTATATCTAAACATCACATTGTAGACTGTATATACACAGATATAATACATACACACATATATATACATTGGCTGTGGTTAGTGTGAAAAAGGAATAGATTAAGAATGACTTCTCCTTTTGTGACTTGGGCTTAGAATGAATAGCATCTATTCCAGAATTTTAATTTTTGGGGGTCAGTAGCTAGTTTCACAGGAAAGATCAGAATTTAGTATAAAAACTATGACATAGTGTTGAGACATTCAGATGGAAAACTCTGGTAGCTAGTTAAGTATATCAGCCAGCATTCTAGGAAGTGCTATTGGCAAATATATAAATATGAATGTCATAGGCCCAATAAGAATTAATGATGCCCTGAGAGTGAATGTTTTTCCCAAAAGGAATGCAAAAATGTAAAATATAATATAATAAGAGAGCCTGGGGAAATACTGTTAAACATCAATATTGAAACATTACAAATGCAGCTTTAGGGAGGAAAGGTATTCAGATTTGGGAACACAGTTTTCAGAGAGAAAGCAGTTTTCAGAATATTTACTACAGAAGCAGGATATTAAGTGTAGATTCTCCTTGGAAAAGATAGGCCCAATGTCTTTTCTAGAACAAAAAAATTGATAGGGAAAATATGTATTTCCCAATGTATTCATTCTCAGATCCCCCCCAAAAAACATACACTTTTATTCCAATGTTTTTACTCCTACCACCTTTTGTCTTTTAATATATTGTATAATATACTTATTTATTACGTTTATATTCTGCTTTCTCCCACAGCAATGTAGACTTCAAAACGGCAAGACTTTTTCTTTCATTGTATCACAAGAGTTTGGATAATGCCTTCCACAAGGTAGATGCTCAATAAATATTTATGGAATAAATAAATGAATTAGATCAAATAAATTGGAGGAGATCTATGATATGCTCAAAGCAATTTACAGTACCAGGTTTAGTTGCTGAAGAGGCTGGAAATAGTATGACCATGATCACGTGGTCATAAGGCCTTGTAGAATTTGTTTCTGTTTTGAAAGCCATTATCTAGGTCATTGGAAGCCACTAAAATTTGCAAAAAATAAAAATGATAACATAAAAATAATAATCTAGCATGATGTTTCTGGTAATAGTATACAAACTTTATCAGATAATAGCAAAACAGTGATAAATATTCTTAAGGAACATGTCTTGTTCCACAAGCTGTTTGACAAGGTAATAGCAGCTTGAGAAAGAGATGGGTGTAAGTCAGTCATTGCAGTATTGCTGAAACAGATAGTGGACCAACACCAACAACAAACCTTGAATTAGAAAGCAACTTGGTACTCTGACAAAATAAGGTGTGTGTGTGTATGTGTCTGTGTGTGTCTGTGTGTGTTTTAATGTACCACGAAGACTAAGCTTTAGGTATTCGACATTGTTGTTCACGTAATTTTTTTTGTGAATTCTAAATGCAGAATCCTGGGTTGTTTTTACCTGGCCTGGTTCTTCTCTGCCTCCCAAAACTCAGCTTGGGAGCTCACAATATCTTTGTATTTTGCCCCTTGTCATATTAGCAATGATTCATCAACTTATTTCATCTGTTTAACCTTTCAATGTTTCTATTCTGTAACCAGACTCAGAGCATCTAACTATTTGTTATGTCAAGTCCTCTCTCCAATTTCTTTTTTATACTGAAAAGACAGGACAGTGAAGAAAAAAAAGTGCTCTTTTCCTTCAAACAACAGAGAGGATTTTGACATTTATTGTTTTCCATGGAAGAATATAAACTTATTCACTAGGGAATAGAGATGGTGTTCCCTTTATTTAAAATGTGTCCGCCTCATACTGGCTCAAAGGACATGGCATCACTCAGCCTGATTCATCAGAGTATTGTACATAATGAAAAAAAAGAAAAGAGCAGTAACAATGTCCATCCATGTTTAGCTGGGGGCCTGGTTATAAAATAATGGTGATAAAACCAGACACTTAAAACCAGAAATAGCCATTATATAAATAATATACTCTCCCTTAAGCTCACTGTCACAACTTTCAAGCTACTGCAGGCAGAATGAAGTGATGATGCTTCCAAACAACCCCCAACCACCACAACTTCTGGAGTCCAAGTTAGCATTGAAAGTAAATTTGTTGCAATTTGGCATCTTCTTTTATATTCATGTATCTCACCATGTATTTATTTATTTGGCAGTTTCTAGTAGCAGTGAACAGATATGAATAATATCGTATGGGTTTTTTTTTTGTAGGTTGACAAAACCAGTTCCCCCTCTTACTGTCCTTATGCACATTTCCCCAGCTGTTAAGTTTTTCTCATGTAGCTTTCTGCCCAATCCTATGCCAATGCTGTGTGACCTAGATGTGAACGTGGGTATGTTATTTAGGTTAAGAGTATAACCTTTAGAATCACAATGAGTGCACTGGACCTTATCTCAGTCACTTATTTCTTATACGCCTCAGTTTTCCCACTTAGAAAATACAGATAGCATGTGCTAAGTAGCGTACTTTTGAGGAGTCAGTGAGATAATCCAGGTACAGCACTTAACATGATGTGTGGTTTGTAATAAGCCCTCAAAATGGTTTGCTCTATCACTGTTGGCTTACCCGTGTTTATTTTCAAGAATACTACATTGCAAATGCATCACTAAATGTAGGTGAATATATAATTACCAACTGTGATTCAGTCATGGTAGATTCAGACAACATTTTTATTTGCTATTTCTTTATTCACTATTTCTAGAAAATCTGTTACTTTGCATATATAGTGTACATTTAAGTATATGTCTTGCCATAAATAATATTCTGCATTTGGTTTGCTATATTGCCTGAAATTTCTTCACTTTTTAGGTATGTACATTTTCTCCAGGAACATCTGAAATACAGTTGCAATATGTTCTGTATAATAGATACAGGATCTTAAAAATCATTTCCTTCACTGGTTTCCTAGAAAAATGCAAGAGACTAAGGAGCAGATGTTATAAACTTTGATGGGAATAAGGGAGAAATATAGAGAAGGTGACCCTGAGCAGTGACCTATTGAAAAATATCTTATGATGGGAACCCCAGTCATGGAGGGCAAAGATTCTGAAAAAACAAACAGCAACAAGAAAAGTTCAGAGAAATGAACTCAGAGCTTCACAAGTTAGCCCTAGACCACAGTATGCACATATCAAGTGGCATATTCAACAAAAGTAAACTAAAGTAAGTAAATCATGTCTAGAGTAGAAATGCATACCTTGTATTTATTGATATTTTCATAAGTCAGTTTTATTTCTTCAAATAGGGGAAATCATTGAACAATCTTTAAAAGAATTCCATGATGAAACATACTGGTGAATTATGATGCACACTACAAAGCTCTGTTTTGATAATTAAGTGAACAATTACTGACAAATAATCGATTTGATCTTTTTTTTAAATAAGTGCTTATAACTAATAATGTAACTCTATTTTCAAGAATGGCAACATTTGTGGCCTGGTGTGATGGCTCACACTTGTAATCCCAGCATTTTGGGAGGCTGAGGCAGGTGGATCGCTTGAAGTCAGGAGTTCAAGACCAGCCTGGCCAACATGCTGAAACCTCGTCTCTACTAAAAATACAAAAGTTAGCGGGGAGTGGTGGCACATGCCTGTAATCCCAGCTACTTAGGAGGCTGAGGCTGGAGAATTGCTTGAAACTAGGAGGCAGAGGTTGCAGTGAGCCAAATTCATGCCACTGCACTCTAGCCTGGACAACAGAGTGAGATTCTATTTCAAGAAAAAAAGAGAATGATAACATTCAATGATGAATAATTTCACCATATACTCAAAAAATATAAAAATTATACATTTTCTCTCTTTTCATCTAGACAGAGGAACATGTAGGTTCTATAATATGTATATTATTAAGTCATTTTTAGTAAAAAATAGATTATTAAAAATAAAGCAAACTTGGAAGGCAAAGAATCTGATTGAAGATCACTGAATATAAACAGGTATAAACAAAGAAAGGTATAAATATGTGTCATATTTGCATTTATTTGTGCATATTTTTGTCTATATTTCTTTTATCAATTTTTATGGCTTTTAGATCATATTGCTTCTTACCATATTCTGTTTTCTATTTTCTTCCATTATTCTTGAAAAATGTTCAGCCCTTCCACCATGATTTATTTCTTCATCCATAGATTAAAAGTGAACAATACAATTAATTTTAAAAACATAGAACATAAATATATCATTCATCTATGTGACTACATCATCATGTCCTCAGAAAAATCCTCATCTAAAATGGCATCTCAATATCCTTATCTGATTAATTTTTTCTCAAAATGCTTATCATGTGCTGACAGTTTTATACATATATATGTTTATATATAAATGTACTGAAGTACACACACACGTGTTTGTGTGTGCACACATGTGTGTGTGTGTGTATCCGGGTTATTTCATTAATTTACAAATTCTCCCTAATACTTACTAACTAAATAAATTATCTTAGGCCAGGCGCGGTGGCTCAAGCCTGTAATTTTAGCACTTTGAGAGGCTGAGGCGGGTGGATCACAAGGTCAAGAGATCGAGACCATCCTGGTCAACATGGTGAAACCCCGTCTCTACTAAAAATACAAAAAATTAGCTGGGCATGGTGGCACATGCCTGTAATCCCAGCTACTCAGCAGGAGAATTGCCTGAACCCAGGAGGTGGAGGTTGCAGTGAGCCAAGATCGCGCCATTGCACTCCAGCCTGGGTAACAAGAGGGAAACTCCGTCTCAAAAAAAAAAAATATTTTAGTCCCTTTTTGACCACAGGATATTTATATTTTCTTTATTATCAGAAAAAGCAGTCTGCTGAAAGTAACAGGACCATAATCAATAGGGGCCTAACCTATGCCAAAATTTATTAATCCATTTACCAAGAAGGCTAGAAGGCAGTAAATGCTGGCATCAATTTCTGCACAACAAAAATCATACAGGATTCCTTATTTGTCTTTTGCTGTCTGTGTCCTTTATTCATTACCTTATGTTTACCACAGGGCCATCACAATCCTTACCATCAAATCTAAATATTAGGTGAAATAAGACGGGAAAGTAAAAGGTAAAACTCTCTGCCTTGTACTTTTGTGAGAAAGTAGAAATTTCACCAGAAACATCCCAGGAGACTTGATCCTAAATTTTACTAGCTGAGCAACGTTGATCTGGAACAAAGTCAGTGGGAAGAGAGGAGTTTGGAAACCCATGTTGGCCAGGAAATGTACTGTGCCTGCCATGGCGTGTTATACTCTTCCTTATATCTTCTAGTATTTCTAGCTCTACACTCTGTGAGGATTCTAGCACTTTAATTTATTTTTATATTATTTTACCTAGTACTGTTAACTAGTTTGAAAATGGAATTAAATTGAATCATCTTTTCTGTGCTTTGTCATAAAAATTACCTTCCTGTTCTGGCCATAAGCACTAACAATGATTGATTTAAAACAAAGGAACAAGTGGACCATGCCATTAGTCTTTCTTAGTAGTGGTTCTGGATCATTAATTGAGTTAAACTGTATCTAACAACCTGCTATTTATTTACCAGGTTTTCCTTGCAAATTTAGAAAGTGATAGTAAAGTTATTTCTCTTTTTTTAGTAAATTCACTGAGATTTTTCACACTATCAAAGATCCTAAATGAAGCACAAAATTGTATCAGATATTTAAAAACTGTTAAAAGTGATAAAGTATATGAAATCAACTATTTTGCAAATATAATAATTATAGTACATCTGGCATAATTTCTGTTGGTCCTCCCTGCTGTTTTCTGTCAGCAGAGACTTGGGCTCCAGATGTTGCCGATGCAGTTGGATGGTCACCCACCATCTATCACCCCAAGGCACAAGAGCTGGAGCCAAGACTGACTCAAAGTTCCTGATGGCAACAATTTTCACAACAGCAGAAATGCCTTGAAAACAAATGATCACATCCTGAACTATCCAAAGTTAGCTTTGCAGAAATTGATTTATTAATATAAATATGCAAATACGTTTTAAATTGCTTGATTTGCTTCTATAAAAGATCTATAGAATTTTATTATGAAATTCCTTACTCATTAATAAACTACAATGTCATGAATATGATTTCTTATTTCACCCATGTATGTATATATGCATATATATACACATATATAGAAATTGATTACTGGAGACATCACAAATCACACATATCACTTTTCTCTGACCTGAGAGGCTTATTCTGATATTCTGATGTATATATGCATATATATAATACACACACGCACATATGTCAGAACATACACATATCTAGATTGTAATACTTCTTACAATATTCTTTTAACTTAAGAGTTTTAAGAAATTAAATTTCTGTAAAACATTCTAACATATATTTAATGTATTTTAACATATTTTTGTGAATGAAACTACTTTTGCAGTATTGTGCATCCTCTTTCCTCACATCTAAAGAAATTTCATATACTGTTGTTTCTAGAAAGGCAAAGTGTAAGTCTTGATACTGGTCCCATTTCCCACTTCATTGAAATGCCATCAGATTGGGAGGCTGAGGTGGGTAGATCACGAGGTCGAGAGATTGAGACCATCCTGGCCAACATGGTGAAACCACATCTCTACTAAAAATACAAAAATTAGCGGGGTGTGGTGGCATGCACCTGTAGTCCCAGCTACTCCAGAGGCTGAGACGGAAGAATTGCTTCAACCTGGGAGGCAGAGGTTGCAGTGAGCTTAGATGCTGCCACTGCACTCCAGCCCGGGCCACAGAGTAACAATCCTTCTCCAGAAAAAAAAAAAAAGGAAAAAACATCTGAGACACTCTCTATTCTTTGTCTTTCTTTACTATTTTCTTCCTTCCTTCCTTCCTTCCTTCCTTCCTTCCTTCCTTCCTTCCTTCCTTTCTTTCTTTCTTTCTTTCTTTCTTTTTCTTTCTCGTTCTTTCTGTCTTTCTGTCTTTCTTTCTCTCTCTCTCTTTCTTTCTTTTTTTCTTTTTCTTTCTTTCTTTTTTTTAAGACAGTATCTTTCTTGCTTTGTCACCAGGACCAAGATAGAGTGCAGTGGTGATATCATAGCTCATGCAATGCTCCTGCCTCAGTCTCCTAACTAGCATGGACTACATGTACCCCATCATGTTTGGTTATTTAAAAGAAAAAAGTGTAGAGATGGATGTTTCCCTGTGTTACTCAGGCTAACCTTAAACCTCTGACCTCACGTAATCCTCCTGACTTGGTCCCCCAAAACCTTGGTATATTAGGCATGAGCCACAGTGCCAAGCTGCTGGAATCTTTATAAAGGCACTAACAACATACATGAGGGCTCTGACCTTGTGATTTTATCACCTCTCAAAGGCATTGCCTGTAACTTCCACCACTTTGGGGAGAATTAGATTTTAACATATGATTTTGGGGACATAAGTATCATCTATATCAATTAATGCAATTACTAACTTGCTATAATCAGGTAGTATAGTTTAAAAGTGATTTTCTAACATATTTCTCTATTATAATTTATTTCATAATCTACCCATATTTTCTGTATTAGTTTTCAATTGCTACTACACAAATTAACAGAAATGTAGTGATTTAAAATACTACAAATTAATATTTTTCCATGTCCTGGGGTTCAAAAGTCCTAAAAAAAAAATTGGTCAACAGGGCTATGTTCTTTCTGAAGATTCCAAGGGAGAATCCAACTCTGCCTTTTCCAGCTCCTAGAGATCACTTCGTTCCTTGGCTCATGGGCCTTTCCTCCACATTGAAAGCCAGATTTAGCATTTTCAAGTCTCTCACTCTCTCTTCTCTATCTCTGTCATCATACTGATTCTTTTTTACCTTGAAAAAGCACTAAATATTACATCCAAAAAAAGTCAATATTTTGGTTCTGACTTTTCTTCCTCCCTTTTTGAAGAACTTTTGTTATTATATTTGGATCCATCCAGACATTCATATAATCACTCCATGTCAAGTTTCTTAAATTAATCACATCTGTAAAATTTTTTTTGCTATGGCAGTTAGTATATTTAGATTTCCACGACTGGGGCAAGAACATGATTAAACTCTTATTAAACCTACCAAAATTCCCTTTCAGTTATTACATAAAAAGGCATACTTCACATAAGTGGCTGTCACCACTAAATATCAATGATCTAGAAATGAGCTAAAAAAACTGCAAGGACAGAAAAATACATAAATAATGTGGATTCAGTCAATTTTACATTCTTTATTCATGGAAGTACATATTGAGCCTACTTCATTAATAATTCTTCAGGGTTTGATTTTCCCTAACCACAGTGTTTTAAATGCAGAGGATTGTAGAATAAAGTGCCCATACAAAGCAGATTTGACTGGCAATTGTAAGAACTAGAAACTTAGAACCCGATATTCTTCCTGTGGCCAAGGATTGAATTCCAAGAAGTCAATGAACTTCTCAACTCGTGTGAAATTTGAGTACACATGGGAATATTAAAACTTACAGTTTTTTCCATATTAATGAAGTATTTAGTTTTCTAAATGCTTCAGAGTCAGCAGTAATGTGAAACAAAGAAACATAAAGTTATCATAAACCTTCAAATTTTTTTACCCTATTTAAAAAACTCAACAGGATGACTTAAATTTGGGAAATATTTCTATGCAAGATTCTTAAAGTAAATTAATTATTTTGCTTGAAGCTGTAAACACTATCTGAAATATTTACTGGCATAAAATATGGCACAAAAAGATAACAAATAATTGCAACTTTTCTCTGATACAAAACCTGCAACTTTGTAAACCCTTATTTGGACTCTGTAGTACACTTATTTGACTAAGACAGTACAGAAATCTTCTTATACTAATCATTAGGAACATTCTTGTCTCAAAGTATCAGTGAACATACTTTAAGGCTGTGATTCGATTTTAATTTGTATGTTGAAATAAATTAAGAATATGGAGTGGGGTATTTAACAAGATGGTAAATTTTCAACAGCTTTAGAATTTATGAAATTTATTTCTCTTGATACATATAGTAAGTTATAAACATTATTTTAATTCTTTGCTTTATTTTATGTTTTACTTGAGATAAACTTTTGCTACTTACTGTTTCATGAATCTTTAGGTTATGTTTCCTATTTGCTTTTGTTAGGATCTATGTCATGAAAAAATATATAATGTGACTATATATTTTTCTTTCCTAGAAATTTGGGATGTAAGCAATAAATCTTTATAGTGCATAGTGTTGTTACCAATGAAATTAGTTGTCAAATGAGAATACTATCAGCTCAAGTGGCTGATTGTGCAATACGCACATTATAATAGAATAATTATCTCAGCCACTGCTCATCTATCATTTTCAAGCGGTCTTTTAGAAAGCCATAAGCAGACACTGGACATTTGGAAGCTTCAGGTGACAGATCATTTTAAGAGAAATAATTTAAACTTTCAAGGTAGAATAGAAGTGTCTGATTACCCTTTATCATGAAATATATAAAAAAACGAAATAAGAATGTACCATTTCAACATTTTTATATGTTTTGGATATAAAGTCCCATATTTGATAGGCTTTATAGGTACATCAAGGAGAAAGTGAATGAATTAGAGATAAAAGACATAACTGTTCATACCATGTATATCATCATCAATAATTATACTAAATTTCCTGAGACTAGATGAGTGGACCAGATGCATTGGTTTTGGAAGAACTGCACATAAGGAAGTAGAATATATCTCTCTATTATAAATGATATGGAAGGAAACTATTAAGCTTAGTTGCAGTAGGAGATCACAACGATAGGAAAAAGTAATGGGGGATAACATTAATTAACTGGCCTAAATGCTTTATATGGCTTATTTTGCACAATCCTTCTTAAATCTCTATGATACTAAGCTCCAGTTTTATTTGAGTTTCGGAAGTAAGATGATTAAGCCTAGACCTGTTAAGTAACATGTCAACAGTTACATAGGTAGTAAGTGACAGGGATTTGGGATATGAGTACACTTATTCATTCGACAAATACGTTAAGCCAGGCTATTGAGGATACAAAGTACTTTCATCACTGATTGTAATTCTATAGGAGGTATCATAAAATGGGAAAACAGCTAATATAGCAAGTGGTAATACAGAGTAAGGAGTAAAAAGCAAAGAGGAGATAAGGACTTAAAAGAACAAAGCTTGTTGATACTTGAGTGTCTTTTTCTGTTTTGGCTGCTACACTAAACATCTGGGACTGGTACATTTATTTTATTTATATTTATTTTTAAGTTTTTATTTATTTATTTATTTTTATTTATTTTTGAGACCAAGTTTTGCTCTTGTTGCCCTGGCTAGCGTGCAATGTGGGATCTCAGCTCATGGCAGCCTCTGGCTCCTATGCTCATGACATTCTCCAGCCTTAGCCTCCCTAGTAGCTGAAATTACAGGTGCCTGGCACCGTGTCTGGCTACTTTTTATATTTGTAGTAGAGACAGGGTTTTACCATGTTGGCCAGGCTGGTCTTGAACTCCTGACCTCAGGTGGTCCACTGGCCTTGGCTTCCCGAATGGTACACGTTTTCAAAGACACTTATTTCTTTTCTTTTTTTTTTTTTGAGACGGAGTTTTGCTCTTGTTACCCAGGCTGGAGTGCAATGGCGCGATCTCAGCTCACCGCAACCTCCACCTCCTGGGTTCAGGCAATTCTGCCTCAACCTCTTGAGTAGCTGGGATTACAGGCACGCGCCACCATGCCCAGATAATTTTTTTTTTTTTTTGTATTTTTAGTAGAGACGGGGTTTCACCATGTCGACCAGGATGGTCTCAATCTCTTGACCTCGTGATCCACCGCCTCGGCCTCCCGAAGTGCTGGGATTACAGGCTTGAGCCACCGCGCCCGGCCCGACATTTGTTTCTTATAGTTTGGGAGAATGGGAAACCCAAGTTTAAGTCACTGGCGAGTTCAGTGTGTTGTGAAACCCTAGTCTCTGTTTCCGCGATGGTATGTTCAGTATTGTGTCCTTACATGGTGGTAGAATAAAAGGCCCCCAAATTTTGGAAGCTTTTCTTTATAAGAGCCTTATAAAAAAGGGAAAAGATCCTCTGACTGAATCACCTCTTAAGGACCCCATGTTTTAACATTATCTTTTTGGCAATTATGTTTCAACATGAATTTTGGAGGGGACACAAACATTCAAACCATAGCACTGGGGGAATAACATCTCAGGCAGATAAAGAGCAAGTATAAGACTGGGGTATTCAAGAAAAAGGAGCCCAAGAGACCTGCATCAAGTCTGATGATGATAGGCTCAGGAATAGATGAGATGCGACACTAGCCACATATGGTCTGGTTTCATAGACAGTTTAGAAATTTTAAGTCTGGTCTTGCATGTAAGAGAGATGCAAATCAAAACCACATTGAGATACCATCTCACGCCACTTAGAATAGCGATCATTAAAAAATCAGGAGACAACAGATGCTGGAGAGGATGTGGAGAAATAGGAATGCTCGTATACTGTTAGTAAGAGTGTAAATTAGTTCAACCATTGTGGAAGACACTGTGGCAATTCCTCAAGGATCTAGAAATAGAAATACTATTTGATCCAGCAATCTAATGACTGGGCATATACACAAAGGATTATAAAACATTCTATTATAAAAACATATTCATACATATGTTTATTGTGGCACTATTTACAATAGCACAGACTTGGAAGCAACCCAAATGCCCATAAAAGATAGACTGGATAAGGTAAATGTGGCACATATACATGATGGAATACTATGCAGCCATACAAAGGATGAGTTCATGTCCTTTGCAGGGACATGGTTGAAGGTGGAAACCAAAATTCTCAGCAAATTGACAAAAGGACAGAAAACCAAACACTGCGTATTCTCACTACTAAGTGGGTGTCAAATAATGAGAAAACATGGAACCAAGGAGGGAAACATCATACACAGGAGCCTGTCAGGGGTGGGCAGGCTAGGGAAGGAATAGCAAGGGGTAGGAGGATTGGGGAAGGATAACATTAGGAGGAATACCTAATGTGACAGGGGGATGGATGCATCAAACCACCAAGGCACGAATATACCTATGTAACAATCCTGCACAATCTGCCTATGTACCCCAGAACTTAAAGTATAATAAAAAAAGACATTAAACAATTTTGAGTGGAGAAGGAACATGGCATAACTTAAACTTTAAAAGGATCACTCTGCTGGCCACTGATAGAAGTAATTTGTATAAAGGCAGAATTGAGAGTAGAAGACAGGAAGCCAGATAAGATGCAAATTAATTGTCTGGGACACAAATTGTTCTTGTTGATGAAAATAATAGTGTGATAGCATTGAAAACTTTGCAGGTATGTCTCTACAAGTCTTTGTATTGTTTTGGGCATTGACAACAGGCAAAGAGAGATGCCAAGAGATTCGAAACCAAAGCTGGAGGACTCATATAAAAATACCGGTGGCTAAGCGAGACATTACAGCTGGAAAGTCCTCAGCCCTGGGTCCTGATAATATTGTCAGGGAAATGGTGCAGATACAGGATAGAGTCAAAGAGAAAACACTGGAGAATGCTGATTGGATCAAGCAGAAAAGTAAGAAGCTGGAAAAGAAAATTAAGGTGGGGTGGACAGTGAGTTCACATGAAAACAAGTAGGAAGTGCTCTTAAAATCAAAGAAAGCTGTTTTTGTCTTAAATGGCTAAAGAAGATGAGAGAATTTAGTTTATTTCCATTTAGTGGCATTAAACAAATGATGTATTTTCTTGATTGTAATGTGAATAATATCAATAGAAAAGTTGGGCACATATGTCAATTTGAGGAAAGTTGAATGAACGGTAGTAAAGAAGCACAATGACATGAACACACAGTGCTTGAAAAAGAGAGTAGATGATGGGGCAGTATCTGTAGTGAGATGTGTAGTCAAGAGAGTTTTGGTTTTGGAGTTTTCTTTTTTGTTAAGGAAGGATTCTTTTTATATTAAATTTCACAACTGATGAGCTAATTCTGTGTTAAATAGTGATGGCTGTTGCAAGGAAAAGAGGAAGTTAAGGAGCAATGTCCTTCTGAAATTTGGGAGAAATGAGATCTAATGTAGCGAGTAGAAGTGGGGTGATTGTTTTCTGATAGGTAGAGGCACAATTTATTGCCCTATTATAATAGATGGGAAGAAAGAAAGATGATAAACATGCAGGTGTTTTCTTGTAGATCTGGTAGGATGAATAATGCCTTCCCATCCCCCAACGGTTCTCATGTTATAATTCCTCAAACCTGTGAATGCGTTACCTTATATGGCAAAAGGATCTCTGTAGACCTGAGCAAGTTAAGGATTCTGAGATGGGAGATTACCCTTCATTATTTAGGTAGGCACAGATGTGATCACAATGGTCCTTGTAAAGAGGCAGGAGAAACAAGATAAGAGAAGAACACATGAAGATGGAAGCAGAGGTCAGATGACAGAGGCCCATAAACCAAGAGATGCAATAGCCTCTAGAAGCTGAAAAAGACAAGAAAACAGAATCTTCTTTAGAGTCTCAGAAAGAACACAATCCTGCTGACATTTCAGTTTTATTCCATTTAGACCCACTATTGAAATTCTGATGTCTAAAACTGTAAAAGAATAAACTCAAGATTTTTTTTTTTGAGACAGAGTCTTGCTCCATCTCCAGGCACCAGGCTGGAGTGCAGTGGTGCATATTTGGTAATTTGTTGCTGTAGGAATAGGAAACTGAGGAGGCTTGTGCATGGGAAGACAAAGGAGGGCACAACTAGTCTCATCTTTTTTTTTTTTTAGAAAAGATGATGTCTCCTGAATACATGCAGAGGATAGAGAATGGGAAATAAGGGGATAGAAAAGCTTGTATGATACCATAAATTGGAAAATAGCAAAAAATTCATAGAATTTATTCTGAAATAAAGGAGAAAGCAGGACCAGGTGCAGTGATTCACACCTATTATCCCAGTACTTGGGGAGGCCCAGGCGGGTGGATCATGAGGTCAAGAGATAGAGACATTCCTGGCCAACGTGGTGAAACTCTGTCTCTACTAAAAATGCAACAATTAGTTGGGTGTGGTGGCATGTACCTGTGGACTACAGGTACTCAGCTACTCAGGAGGCTGAGGCAGGAGAGTTGCTTCAACCCGGGAGGCAGAGGTTGCAGTGGGCCTAGATGGTCCCACTGCATTCCAGCCTGGCAACAAGGTGAGACTCCTTCTCAGAAAATAAACAAACAAAATAGAGAAAACAGTCTCATCACTGGTGTTATACCAGTTTAAATTGAAATACAGAATACAGAGACATTTGTTGTGACTAATTTCTATTTTGTCAGTGTGGGGAAAGGGAATGAAAGATGCACAGAGGATTTAAGGGCATTGGCTGATGAGTGAGTCATGTGATAGGCAATGAATCAAATCTGGACAAGCAGAGTGCTGAACCCAGGAAGGCTAATGCACAGTGATCAAAAAAGTGAAGTCAAATGGTTGAGAAGAAATAAGTTAAGTTAGTAGTTTGTAGAAGAAAAAAACTGAATGACATAATTATAGAATATAGTAATTAGAGGGTAATCATAACAATGACAAGCTCAAAAAGCAGAGTCCAGGATACTGGATGACTTATCATGTATATTTAGCAGTGTAAAATCATTAGGAATGATACAGAATTAGAAAAGATAGAGCATTTGAGTCAGGAATAAAAGTCTTCATTTAAGAAGAGTAAGTCACAAAGAAGTTGACACATGTCAAAAATATGTGGAAAGCATAGTGTACGTGGTTCTTTTTTCTTCTTCTTCTTCTTCTTTTTGAGATGGAGTCTTGCTCTTGTCCCTAGGCTGGAGTGCAATGTCACCATCTCAGCTCACTGCAACCTCCGCTGTTCGGGTTCAAGTGATTCTCCTGTCTTAGTCTCCCAAGTAGCTGGAGTTACAAGTGCCGACCACCAAGCCTGGCTAATTTTTGTATTTTTAGTAGAGACAGGGTTTCACCATGTTGGCCAGGCTGGTCTTGAACTCCCGACCTCAGGTGATCCACCAGCCTGGACCTCCCAAAGTGCTGGGATTATAGGCGTGAGCCACTGTGCCTGGCCAAGCAGTCCTTTTCAAATGGAGCTAGTGGTTTTCAAATAGAGCAGATTTTTCAAAAAGAGCCAATGATTTGGAAAGTCATAATGGGAAGCAAGGATGATACTATTGCTACCTATGTAGATGAGAATATATAAGTAGGTTTAAAAGATATGTATAAAATTCATTGTTATTAATAATCACTAATCAGATAATGAATGATTTAAAAACCTCTTCATACACAGGACATACGTTAGCAACAAAGCAATGACAATATAACATTACTCAGATTTCCTTATGTACCAATCATTTATTTTAGAAATTTCTAAAAAGAGATATAATGAAGAAATTATTCTATAAAATCCAATAAAGATCTGCTTTAATCTGTTAAATACGTACAATTTCCTAAAGCTATTATTACAAATAGATATTATAATGTGATCATTTATTTTTACTTACATACTAACACATAAGGGACCTCTGAACTCTTCTAGTTTTAATGAAGAAATGGATGACAGAGTAAAAAAGAAAATGCTCTGAGGAAAGAATCTAAGCCCACAGTGAAGTCTTTTCTTACATACTTTGATAGACTAGCTTTGGAGAGATATGCATCCTAAAGTACTAAAGGAATCCTGAGGTAGCAGGGCCTCCAGTGAAAACTTATTTTATTAAATTTTGTCAGCTCATGATTTGAAACATGGGGGATTTCTAGTAGACCATAAAATTTCCAATTAATTACCTTAATTAAAGCACTTTAATTAAAGTGATAATCCTTAATTGAACATAAATCAATATCTCATATCTAAATTCAGAGTTTGTTTATAATAAGAGGAGGGAAGATTAAGTTCATAGTATGAAATGAGACAAATTTTAACCTTAGATTCTATTTTGTTCACAACTAAAATGAAGCTGCCTTAAATATGATACAACATTTGTGAGCATAATTGTAGCTGTTGGCATTGTTTTATGATTAATACGACTAAGCATTTCTTTTCCTACTATGATATTGCTACAGTTCCCAATGGAAATTTGTTTTGTTCCAATGAGTCTGTTTAAATTGCACATTTACTTATGAGGATACATGTGGATTTTCTTGATGCCATGTCAAGAAAGACAATTATAAAGCTATTTTTAGAATCTGTATCAGAAGTAATTTATTTCCATTTCAGAGGCATTTGTTAAATTTGGTTAAAATTTTATTCCGTGCTTTTAGGAAAAAAATTACTCAAGGACAATGTTTTTGAGAGGTTTATTTAGCAGAGATACTGTTGCTTTTATTTGGAGTTTATTTGGTTAAACAAGGGCATTATTCATAAAATTCTAAGTACATTTGGTAATTATAATAAAATCAAAGCAAAATAGGACAGAAAATAGATTGTTTAAATTATTTGACTGGCAAAAAATGGCAGCAAGTTTCAAGTGGGTCCACATTTTGCTCACTTCCCTGAACATGAGGGTCTTGCACCAGTTTCCCTGGACCATTTAAACATCTCTTCATGTAAGACTTTATTTCATATCTGTATCAAGGATTGAAAAAGGAGTTATGAGGAGGTCGTGACTGGCTCATCACCCTACCTCTTTGAAATTTAGGTGCCAAATTATAGAATTAAAAAAACATATTTTATCTTAGTTTAGATACCATTAGTAAAGACATCTTATTTTATTTCAGTTTAGGTAAACTATATTACACAAATATACTGAGCAGCTTTGTTACAGAAGAGTGAGTGTTTTTCATTTTTACATGGGGTGCTTCCTAAGGCCAAAGTTAAGGATGATATGCTCTAGCCACCAGTGAAATGAGAGGAAAAGATGGAGTTATTGTGTGACATCTCTATGGCATTTTGGGGGAAAAGATTCTATTAATTGTTATTTTACCTGAGAAGTTTTATTTATTTATTTATTTTTTACTTTTTGATTAAGAGAATGTAATTTTTAGATAGTGTAACAGACTAGAAGCATGCATTTATCTATATATATAAATAAAACTAAAAACAAAATCCTACCCTGCCCCCGCCCCATCAACTCTTAGCCAAGGGAACCCAGACAAACTCTTAAACCGGAGTTCCATCCATGAAGAGATGAGAGGTCAGACCCTCTTAGTTACATCTCCTGCCTTTTATAGTTTAGGCACAACTGACCAGGATTAATAGAGATCATAAGACAGAATAGACTCTGTGGCATTACGATACCAAATAATAAATAGGACCTAAGGCCATGCCAAGCAAGGATTAAGTCACGTCCCCCTACACTTGAAGAACAAAGTATGTTCTAATAGTCTCAGGAATTTTTCTTTTTTCTTTTTTTCTAGCAGTTAAACAAGCACTGGCCATAAGAGAAGCAATATTAAAACAATTACAGCTCATCCAGCTCATAGTCACTGACTTAACTGACATCCTGTTCCACCAGCCAGAACTACAGCTTTGATTGGACAAGAAACTGACTTCAGTAACTTTCTTCTGATAAGAAAATCACTAACCAAGGACTGGTTCTGTCTGGTTTACAGAGACTGCAAACTTGCATGTCTTCTTGTCCTGAAAAGGTCTTTGGAGATATAGGGCCTAATTGTAATATATTTAAATGTTAGGTCTCTACCCCAAAGTAAACATGGGTATATGTTACATGTGTGTTTGTTCAGTACACATGTGTCAGGACCCCCTTCATGTATATTCATAGCTCCTCCTGTAATCTATTAAATATGCATGTTTAGCCAACTCATTCAGCATAAACTCCTAACTCAACCCTTCCTAAATCAAAGTGCCTGCCTTTGGTCTTAGCAAAAACTTGCGCTTCCCAGTTTATAGAATCTTGCAGGCTGTAATACTTTATTATAAAAACAAGTCAGCCAGGGGTGGTTGCTCACACCTGTAATCGCAGCACTTTGGGAGGCCAAAGTGGGCAGATCATGAGGTCAAGAGTTTGAGAGAAGCCTGGCCAACATAGTGAAACCCCATCTCTACTAAAACTACAAAAAATTAGTTGGGTGTGGTGGTGGGTGCCTATAATCCCAGCTACTCAGGAGGTTGAGGCAGGAGAATCACCTGAACCCAGGAGACAAAGGTTTCAGTGAGCCAAGATTGTACCATTGCACTCCAGCCCAGGCAACAGTGTGAGACTCTGTCTCAAAACAACATCAATAAAAGCTGAAAACAAACAAAAAAGCCTCCTTTCATTTTCTAAATTCAAAAATCATATATATATATATTTTTTTTTTTAAATCTTATTTCTGCAAAGTTGGTAGTAAAGTCTCTTTCATTTCTTATCTTAGTGATTTGAGACTTCTCTCTTTTTTTCTTGGCAAATCTAGCTAAAGGATTACCAATTTTATCTTTTCAAAAAAACAAATTTTTGTTTTGTTGATTTTCTTTTTTTTTTTTTCAAAGAAAAAAAGGTGCTTTTCAAAGGAGTCCCAGGGGTTCAGGATGCATTTGAAAGGGGTACAAACTGAAGAAGAATGGCCACTTATCTAGAAAGAGGATAGCAGGCATCCCTGGTTCCCTTCTCTTTTTAGCAGATACCTGGGGTATGTGAGGAAGAGAAGGAAGAGTATTTTCTTTCCCTCTTCCATCCTTGTATCTCTGAGTTCTGGTGACCTTGGCAGGTGCCACCATAGGTGTTAATGTGGCTTTCACTCATGTTAACAGAGGACCTGGAGGTGGGAATTATCCAATCTTCCCACATATGTATGTCCTATCTCCCCTGCTGTCCATAGCCTTGAATTCCCTAGATCTCATTTATGCCATGGATACTAGCATGGCCTTATCCATGAAATGGGAAGCTTGGCTTAATTGACAGGAACCAGCCATGTTCACCTGCATTTTGCCATTTTTTTTTTAATGGATTGGAGGTTTCAGTGGGATGGGCGAATCACAAGGAATCAGGTGTTCAGAGGAATGTATTGAGTAGAGGTGAGGAACTAGGATGTTGAAAAGTAAAAAAAGGAGAGAAGGAGAGGAAGAAAGAGGGAGAAAAAGAGGGAGAGAGAACAGAAATATTGCTTTATTCTAAAAATGGGTATTAATAATGGCTGATCAATATTTTGTGTATTTAAAATGGAGAACTCTATAAATATTTATTGAGTTTACTTTTTCCGGATCTGAGTTGAAGTCCTGGATATCCTTATTAATTTTCCGTCTTGTTGAGTCTAAATCTTGTTATGGGTCTTATGTATCTGGGTGTTAAGATCTCTTATTGTTGCATTGATCCTTTTACCACTGTATCTTTGTTGCTTTGAAATCTATTTTATCAGATGTGAGAATTGCAACTCCTGCTTTTTGTTTATTTATTTATTTTTGCTCTCCATTTGGTTGGTAAATTTTTCTCCAAACCTTTGCTTTGAGTCTTTGTGTATCTTTGGATATACTGTTAGGTTTTGGCTTTATCTTTTGATTGGGGGATTTAGGCGATTTAAATTTAGGGTTACTGCCATTTGATGTTAACTGGCTATTTTATCCATTCGTTGATGTAAATTCTTCTTTATGTTGATGCTCTTTACTTTTTGGTATATTTTTAGAAAGGCTCATGCTGGTTGTTCCTTTCTATGTATAATGCTTCTTTCAAAAGTTCTTGTAAAGCAGGCCTGGTGGTAATAAAATCTCTGAGTACTTGTTTGTTCATAAAAGATTTTATTTTTCCTTCAATTGTGAAGCTTAGTTTGGCAGGATATGAGATTCTAGGCTGAAAGTTCTGTTCTTTAAGTATGTTGAATATTGGCCCCCACTCTCTTCTGGCTTGTAGGGTTTCCACTGAGAGATCTGCTGTAAGTCTAATAGGCTTCCCTTTGTGGGTAACCTGACCTTTCTCTCTGGCTGCCCTTAGTATTTTCTCCTTCATTTCAACCCTGGTGAATCTAATGATTATGTTCCTTGGGGTTGCTCTTCTTGAGGACTATCTTTGTGGTGCTCTCTGTATTACCTGGGGTTGAATAGTGTCCTGCTTTGCTAGATTGGGAAAATTTTCCTGGATTATATCCTGGAAAGTATTTTCCAGCTTGGATTCATTCTCTCCATCACATTCAGGTACACCAATCAAACGTAGATTGGGTCTTTTCACATAGTCCCATATTTCTTGGAGACTTTGCTCATTCCTTTTCATCCTTTTTTCTCTAATCTTGTCTTGTCGTTTTATTTCATTAAGTTGGTCTTCGAACTCTGATATCCTTTCTTCTGCTTGATCCATTCTGCTATTTAAACTTGTGCATATTTCACTAAGTTCTCGTGTTGCATTTTTCAATTCTATTAGTTCATTTATATTCCTCTCTATATTGTCTATTCTTTTCAGCATTTCGTCAAACCTTTTTTCAAAGTTCTTAGTTTCTTTACATTGGGTTAGAACAAGTTCTTTTAATTCCCAGAACTTTCTTATCATCCACCTTCTGAAGCCTACTTCAGATAATGGAACACAGTCCTTTTCCATCAGGGCTTGTTCCATTGCTGATGAGGCACTGCAATCCCGTGTAGAGGGAGAGGGGTTCTGATTTTGGGTATGCTCGGCCTTCTTAGGCTGGATTTTTCCCTTTATTATAAATTTATCCATCTGTTGTCTTTACAGTTACCGCCTTTCTAATTAGGTTTCTGCGTCTACGTCCAATTTATTGATTCCCGGTGCTGGGATTCAAGCAACCCACTGCGCCCGGCCAAAATAACAGCGATAAGTAAGACTGATGGTGCTCTTCTGCCCGGAATCTCTGGTCTGGCTTCCTTCTTGAGTCCACAACAAGCGTCTCTGCCTTCCTGGAGCTCCAAACACCGGTCAGTAAGGGAACCAGTCCCGTTTACTCTGCATGAAGAGCTGCCGCGCCAAGGCACTGGCAAAACTGCTGCGCCGCCACAAGAGTTGCGCTGGCGACCCGTGGGGCTCCTCCACTAGAAATCTGCTGGTCCATGAGCAATGAAAATTCGTCTGAAAGTGTGTCGTCCTCTCGTTCTCTGAGCTTTCACTAGGAGCTACAATCCCGAGCTGTTAGTGATCAGCCATCTTGGATCTCTCTCACTATTTTTTAGGTTAACAAAATATTATCATTGATCTGCACTGCTGCTCCAACCTATATGTGGTATTAACTAAAGGAATTAAGCATCTTTCTTCCCGGGGGACCTATGACTATGGGACTGTGAGTCTGCAGCAATCTCTCTGTTACCATCCTGGTTGATCAGTGTTCCCATTACATCTCACACTTGTGTCTGTCACAGCGACTTCATCCAAATCTTATCTCCCTGTTTTCTGCGTGTCTTATGAATTGATCTAAAGCTCTATTCATCCTAATTAGTCTCTGCAAACTTCCTAGTATCTTTACATCTTTATTCTAATTTAAAAGTGGTTATCCCTTGAAAGCATAGTTGGTTTTTTTTTTCCTGTCCTTGATTCAACAATAAATTGTCACCCTTAAGCCAACTGAATTTGTGGACTCTTTGAGTTCCAGTCTCCTCTCTTGCCAAACATATCAGCTTCTTGAAGACTGAAACCACTGGCTTTGCAGTTTTCTCACTGTCACTATGCTCATCTGTTGAGCTCTGAATCCCTTGCTCCCACCTTCAGGGACTGGAGATTTCAGCAACATTTCTTAAATCCTTCAGTTGCTTCCTGACATTCCCAAACAACATCTAAACCCTAAAGCTGGTGATATACAGGCCTCTATCTTTGCAACCTTTTCCTACAATACTTCTTCTTCTTTAGTGAGCTTTAGACATACTAGTTGTCTTTTGGAACCTGAAATATGTCCATTTCGTCTCACTTCTGAGTTTTTGTGCTTACTTTCTATTTTTCACAAGCTAGCCACTTCTCTTTTTTTAAGCTCTCAAATGAAATATCCTTTCTTTAGACTTGAGGTGTTAGGGAGTCCATGTGTTCACTACAGTAGGACTTTCCTTAATACTAAAGTAATTTCATTAACACTAGACATTAGGAGCCTCTCAAAAAAGCTGAGCTTCTCTTATAAAGTTCCATGCAAATTGTTCCTATATTCAATTATTCATGGTGATTATGCTTTAACACCGTGCATTTAAAAATGTGTTATTTGTTGAAAAATATGTCTAACCTTCAGCCGGGTGTATTAATTAGCTCACTCCTATAATCCCTGCACTTTGGGAGGCCCAGGCAGGTGGATCACAAGGTCAAGAGAGTGAGACCATCCTGGCCAACATGGTGAAACCCCATCATCTTGACTAAAAATATAAAAACTAGCTGGGCGTGGTGGCATGCACCTATAGTCCCAGGTACTCAGGAGTCTGAGGCAGGAGAATTGCTTGAACACATGGGGCAGAGGTTACAGTGAGCCAAGATCGTGCCATTGCACTCCAGCCTGGTGACAGAGCAAGACTCCTCAAAAAAAAAAGAAAAAAAGAAAAGTATGTTACATATATCCAGATGCCTTTTCTCCTAAGTGTTTGTTTATGATCAAAAAATTGGCTTATTCCTTTTCATAGTAGAGAACATTCATTTGATTTTTTCAGCAAACTTCCAGGACTGCCAGGCACTGGCAACCCTGAGAAAACATTTACCTCCTAATGGCCATCCCAAAAACTCTTTAGCAATCTCTTCCTTCTGTTTTGCTCCCAGGTGTGAAACTCTACTATGCATGTGGAACCACAATTTAAAACTCCTATCCCCATTCTTTGTCACTGCACATTCCAAGAACATTGCTCGCTCGTTTCTGACATATTACAGCCTCTTAAGAAGAAGCAGTGTTTGTATGATCACCAATCACACCGTGGGAGGCTGGTATTCAGGGGATTTTGTCTTGGCACCTGAAGCAGGTGGGGTATCTAGATCAACCTAAGCATATCTGATTTGAATTTCATTTTTGCTTCTAGAAAATTGTTCAAAGTATATATTTATACACATATTCAAATCCCTTTTTTTTTTTGGCAATTCCTCTTATATTTAGCATTCTTGGTTTGTGTTTAAACCAAACACTGTAAACAGTGCACGGTCCATATACACTTACATCCATGTCATATACATGACATCCACACACACAAGAACATCTACCCTAGGGCAATTATACTGATCTAAAAGAATAATCTAAAACCTTCCTCAGACTCAGTGTGTTTAATGGATGACCCCAATCAATTTAGCATCAGAACTCTTCTGCATCCACAGAATTTAAGGGTTTTGATTGAATTTTATATGCAGCTGGTAAATGTACCTAATGATAATTCAACTGACTCTTGAGATTCAGAAACACACAGCCCAGATATAAATTTGATCCAGAAATACAAGGTAAGATTCGCTTGAATCTCATGTTATTTCACAGTGTTTCAGAGTCAAGCGATTTGGAGAATTCCTGAGGAGGAGCTATGTAATGATTTTCTATGACTCTTAAGTAATCTTTCCATTGTGCTGTGTGAATTGTATTTCCACACACACTTTCTTCAGAACATCATAATTGTGTATCTTTTCATATTTATATTTTTCTTTTACTTTCTTATATTTTCTTTTAGTTCTATACATACTAAATCTTTCAAGGTATCATCTTCCCTTTCAAGTAATTAAAGCATCGTTTTCCCCAAATAATATTATTTTACTCCCCAAAGAGCAATTTAGCACTCCCTTTAATGTAATAAAAAGTCTCAAATTATTTAATATAATTTATATTATATTAAACATTGTAGACTTTTCCATTATTGTGGCATGACTAGATTTTTGCCACAAATTATATTATCAGATTACCAACCTGTGGCTCTCTTTAGTAGTAGTTTATGAAATTAAACTATCTACGTATGAGACAGGTTTATAATTCTCTGTGAGATTGTTTATATGTGTTTTCCATTTCTGCTTTTCATAAATAAATATCAAAGGCCATGCTTGGAAGTTCACATCTATAATCTCAGCAATTTGGGAATCTGAGGCAGGAGGATTGCTTGAGCCCAGGAGGTTGAGGCTGCAGTGACTCATGAATGTGACATTACACTTTAGACTGAGTGACAGAGCAAGACCCAGTCCCAAAAAGAAAAAAAAAAATATATAGGATAAACTTAAGTAATAAAATCTGGAGCTTTTCTCAGTTTACATGACCATTCAATTTGAATATTATATGAATTATTCTCACTTTTAAATACATTAGCATGCATTGCATATGTTTGTTCTAGACATAACGTATATATATAATAGTTCTATAGCAAACATGTTGGTTATAGGAATATTACAGCAGGACTCATCTAGCTGAATGAGAATTGTGTTAACAAGCAACTAAATCTCACCATTGCCATACTGAGTGAGGGGTTCAAATACTTGCTGGTGCTTCTGTAGCTCATAATACGCTCAAGTCTGTAATTCCACTGCACCTTCTGAACTCAACACCAAGACATCGGGGGATCGTTGTCAACTGCAAATACCCAACACAGCTTCCTGCTAAAGCAAGAAACAGGAAAGAAAACATGTAATTTCTCTTTTTCTTTCTTCTTTGAATGCCTCTCATAGGCAGCAAATAACTAAAAACTAATGGTAAAACAGAGATGAATGTGCACCTAACACCCACAGAGCAAAAGAGAAAATATGGGTAGTTTGCTCTTGTTTCCATATCTTGTCTGGACTGTAGGTAAAATTAGCAAAAACTTTCTTTCATTACATTTTCCGTATTTATTTTTCTTCTTTGCATATTCCTTTGTCCTCAGATGTTCCGAGTTAAATACCAAAACGCATCTTGGGTGGTCAGTGTTTGATACATTGTAGCATGACTCAAATCTTTATTTAGAAGTAATCAGTCTTCATTCATGCTGCTTACATTGGGTTTCTATAGTCTTGCATTAACTTTATGGTTCGAGTAGCATACTATAAGGTACAATGGAATATTTCACAAGTTCCTGGCATAATTGTGCTTACATTAACAAGGAAACAAATTTGAGCAAGAAAAATAACATCTCAGTCTCCACTGCACTTCTGTTTTTTTTTTTTTTTTTTTTTTTTTTTGCCTACTTGTACCATAATATGATGAGTATATAATGGCTGAAAGTCAATAGAGGCTTCTGGAACAGAAGAAGTGTTGTACAATTTTTTTGTCAAAGCAAAAATCAGAGAGGACCAAGTTAAATAGGCAAAAAAAAATTATTCAAGACTATTTCAATAGGGGACAGAGGACAGAATTCAGTCTGAGCTCAACTTCGTTGATAAAAAGATGAACGTTTTTAAAAGCTGGGATGAGTGGATTACTGGTCATTTGTGTTTTCTGATTGGTTTTATTTAAAGGAAAAGTGAATTTTCTAGTATCTTCATGACAGGAAGCAATTTCACAACTTTAAGCAAAGGAATCCACTCTCAAGTTCTCACAGAAAAGAGAAGATAGAGATCCCATCTTCCTCAATGATTACAGTTCAAATGATGACTCACGGGTCCTTGAGAAAGACCAGTAACAGCTACTAAAAAGATTTACATTCAATAGCTGTGGAGAAAAGATTAGAATTTATACATTTTCCAGAGTAAATGCTTTAAGAAAATGCAGTTCAGGGCCTAAAGTCAGGAAGATGACTTTCTAAACTTTAGTCTAACTGAGGAAATGTCAAGGCTGTCTTGGTCACTCCTGCTGAAATTGTTTTTGCATTAAATACGAAGACCCATAAACAAAATCCAAAATTTGTGTGCCTCTTTTTCATCTACTCTCTCCATTTTGGATATGGGAGGAAGATAATTATTTGTTGGTAGAAATAATTAGAACAAACAATAATAATTAGAAATAACTAGAACAAGTGCTGCATCATGAAGGGCAGCCCAGCACCTTCATGCTACAGTGATCTCCACTCTGCCTTGCTGTCCTCTATAGTAGTAGCTGAGAGAACTGGCCAATGATTAGTAAAAGCTGGGTTCATTCTATCATTCCCATTGAGAACTCAACAGCTACAACTCCCCACCTAAGGGATTCCATAATATATCATTTGAGCTTTTTCCAATGATAATTGGCTCTTTCTTCACTAATGAACTGTTCAAGTACTGGTGAAGGAAGTGACTGCCAGGTCTCATAGGAAGACTGCGAGGAAGGAAGACCTCCTCGTAGGAAGACTTAATATGTGGGTAAACCAAAAAAATATAAATCCACTTGAATAGCCCAATCTCTTAAAGTCTTTAGAGTCTTTCTTCTAAAAATACTGTATTAAATACAAACATAGGGTTAAATGCATATGTAACTTACAAAATTTAGTCATACTAAAAAAAGAAATGTAAAATATTTTAATAATACAGTTTATTTAATCTAATATAGCTACAATATCACTTCAACATGTGATTAACATAAAAATTATTAATGGTATTTTACTTTTATTTTGAAATAAACCTTCAAAATGTGGTGTATATTTTACACTTAAAACACATCTCGATTTGGACTAATCACATTTCGATTGCTAGGCAGCCACATTTGGCTAATGAATACTGAATTGAACAGAATGGTTCTTGACTGAACTCAGAAATCTCCAGTGTTTTAATCACATGCTGAGTATAGAACTATTGAGTCTGATTCAGAGATTTGACAGAGAGAACAAGACAGAAAGAGAAAATTCCTAGCTGCTAGATACGACACTTAGCACATTTTTCCTCCCATCTTCTTAGTTTAGCAAACTCACAAATTACCCATGATTTTGAAAGAATAGATATAAAAACCTTGCAATACTTTTGACATCCCATGTTCAGCTTCGTAACTGGCACCCTGGGATAGCCTGGGATGTTAATAGGATTACAGATCAGGACCCAATCAGGAATGGTAAGGAGGAAATAAATTGACAGGCCCTTAAAAGATAGCTACTGAAATTGAGGTATTAATTGATTTCCAATTAATGCAAGTCAGACTTGATCAGACAGTGAAAGAGTAACCATCTCCGCTGACTGGAAAGGCTCAATAAATTTCGGATTTTTGCTTCTCAAGATTATCCAAATACTTCTAAATGTCATTATTCTCACTATCAGTCTCCATTATTCCTAATGAATAACTTTGACAGAAGAAATCTGAAAGTCTTTCAGTTCAATCAACATCATAATTCATTCCCACCAGTAACAATCAACATCATAATTCATATCCATCAGTAACAAAGTCTTTGTATGGCTTTTGATGATTAAAAACTCACAGGCTCTCTAGATATTCCTTGGACATAGAACTGAAAATCTTGTTTTCTTTCTTCTTTCTTTCAGTGTTGTGAGAAGCATTTATTTATCGCACTTAATCTTAAACCTCTGTCTTTTGTGTGCCCAGAACAAATGCTATGTTTGTCAGTATTTCTTCCTCTATAGCTATGCCTTCAGCAAGCATTTTATTCCAGGAAACTACAGGTGATTATTTAAATGACAGTTTTGCCACTGTGCATCTTAGACTACGTCAGTTTCATTCCTAATGTTAGCTTCATTCTTTTGCCTTTGAAACCTAAAGGAGGTTAGATAGCCAATCTCAAAATCCCATTCTTCCAGGGTTGACTATTTGCAATTATGACTGTTACTGATTTCTTTATAACTTAGGTTTCAGCTGCAATTCATGTTTCTTTAAGCAAAAGGGAATTTAATACAATGAGATATAAAAGTAGAACCTGAACTACGAACTATTTGAGCGACTGAGAAGCAGAAACTAATTGTACACAGCATAGTAAAATTTTGAAATAAGTAGATTTCCATTGATAATTCTATTTAGTGGTTTTAATTAATGCAATTAAATTATTTTTAATTACATTATTAAAATGATACATTATTTTTTAATTAATGCAATATTTATTGATCAGTTTCAATGTGTCATCCATCTTGAGATGAGATGTGCTTTATTTTCATCAGTATATTAGTTGCCTGAGAACCATATAGGATTAGTAGTATGACACTGAGCTCTTTGCCAATAAAGACCTGAGAAACAGTGTGGTAGCCAAGTAACTGTTAAGAGTCAGGACCAAGACATGAGTACAGTCTCCATCCCTGTCTGAAAACCTCAATATCATGTAACACACTATCTCAAAATATAAAATAACTAACAAATACTATCACAATAAAGACTAATTTTTTTCCTGGAATAACCAGTACTTGTCAAGCTAATATTTAGAAAGTACTACATTTTTGTCTCTTCTCGTGCCATGTATAGGTTAACTTAAGAAGAAAAATAAAGTTCAGAAGGCTGCATTAGTGTTTTGACTTACAGCCTACTCATTATTTCAGAGGTGAATCTCAGTGAATATTCAAGGTAATATTTAAAAAACATTTCTAGTGCCCATTTCTTTGCTTGTAGGATATGCAATATCTATGGCATATTATATTCTTGAGGATAATTGGTTGTATTTTTTTTCCAAGAAGAAAAATTCAAAAATAATTTAAAAAGTAACTCTGAATTCTACTTTGAACATATTTCTAATTAATAATATTTTAAAATATTAAAACCTATGTACACAAAAGTACAAATATCATAAGCCTACATACCAATGCATTAATGTAAAATGAAACTATGTTAACTCCATCCCGGTTATGAATTCTAATATTACCTGCACCTCAAAAGCCTCCCTCTTAACTTTTCACAGTGACCACTCTTATATTTTCTTCAGGACAACCGTGTGATGGCTTCTAGTTCCATACATATATTTTGCCTGCTTTTGAACCTTCTATAAAGAAATCATGGAATGTATATTGTTTGGAATTTGGCTTTATTAGCTAAGCATTATGTTGACGAAAATCATTTATGTTGTTGTTTACATCTCTAGTCAGTTGATTTTCTTTGATTTATAGTATTCTATACCATTATGTGTATCCATTTGACTGTTGATGAACATTTGTTTTTTTCAGTTACAAATAATGTTATAACAAAATGATCATTCCTAGATTTGATGAATATTTACACACATTTCCATGAGTTATTTACTCATGTTTTACATCACCAGAAAATTCTTAAGAATTATAGCAAGTGGTAGATTTTGACTCCAATCGATAGACCTTCACAAACACACCCTTAGCATAACCAGTCTTCTTATAATAATTCAATTGAGTCAGTAGCAATGTCTTGTTTTTTATGATTATGCATTTACCTGACTGTTAATGTAGTTGATCATATTTTTATATTTTGTCTAAGTATCTCTTCAAGTATCGTACCCAGTTTTATATTAGTTTATCTGTCTTTCTTGATTTATAAAAAATCTTTATATGTATATGCACACATATATATGCATACATAGATACATATGTACACATACACATATATGCACACATATATACACATACATATACATACACACAAACACATATTGGATACCAGTCAATCAGTTTTATGTTTTTTAAATTTTATATCACATTTAGTGACTTGTATTTCCATTTTTAAATTGTGTCTTTTGAAGAAAAAATTCTGATAAAGAACATTTCTGAGTTATATTATTATTTTAGTGAGAAAGTAAATGTGGTATCTAAACAGTAGTTTGCATAAATTACTCATCTAATAAGTATTCTGATTTTGATATTTTCTTTTTTATATAAGAAAATTACCCACTAACTTCCCAAAGTAGCTCAGTTTCTTAACTATAATTGAGAGATCTCTAGGCTTTAAGCAGCAACCCTTATAAAGTACAAATTGAATAGAAAGTACTTCAAATGAATACCTATATTTAATAATCTTCTTTTACTTTGAAGACTACAGTTGTTCATATATTGGTACTTTTAGTGGAATTTGTGTTAAAAACTCTCTTACGCTCAAGAGAAATTTGTTCACAAAGCAACAGTGCAATATATATTTGTTTATTCTCCTAGACTGATAGCACTTCAGACTTCAGGTTCTGACTGGCATTGATCTGTTTTCTTCTTCTCTATAAGCTGGGAATATGCATTGCTCAATTTCACAGGAGACTAGACCCTACCAATTACTACTACTTTCAACATTTCTAACATTTCCATGTGATATTTTAAAAAGTATGTCCCATTTTAAATTTCTTCTGAGGAGTTCAGTCTTTCTGTTTTCTCATAGATTAAAAAAACTTATCTTTTGTAGTATTATAAAATATATTTCATTTTCTTCTTTCCTTTCCAAAATACAAATAATTAAAAACTCTCTTAATGTACTCTAATGCAGATCTTTATATTATGTGTTTTAGCCTTTTTTTTTTCTGAGTATTTTATTCTGGCTTTTAAATTTCAGTGTAATGAGGAGATACATGTTATGTCAGTTTGTGTGTGTATCTACGTGTGTGTATGTGTGCTTTCGCTCTGGATGTTAACTCTAAGGCTGGTCTCTAACACAAGAAGTGAAACGACATTTTAGTTTCTCAGGGTGTGCTATAGTTTGAATCTTTGTTCTTCCACAACTCATATTGAAATTGAATGCACAACATGGCAATCAATGTTGAGAGATGAGGCCTTTACAAAGTAATTTGGTCACGAGGGCTCCACCCTTGTAAATAGATTAATCCAATAATAGATAAATGGGTTATCATAGGAGTGGGACTGGTGGCTTTGCAGGCATTGGAAGAGTGGTGTGAGTAGCATGCTCAGCCCCTTCACCATGTGATTTCCTGGGGCCCCTAGGCACTCTGTAGAGAGTCCTCACCAGCAAGAAGAGCTTTACCTTAGAATAGGGCTCCTCAACCTTAGAATTCCCAGCCTCCATACTGTAATGAATAAATTCATCTTTCTTATAAATTAGGTGTCAGATATTCTGTCATAAACAACAGAAAACAAACTAAGACAGTGTGTATTTCTCAGGGTGTCCTCCAATATTCTGATCCTGTTGCAAAGTTGCCTTCTAGGAAATATCTCCCCCTAGTTCAGTCACAGAAAACAGCCCATTATAGCATTAATTAATTAGAATCATGACTCAGGATATAAGAAACAGAAATGTAGTAGAAAGAAATATCAAGCATAGCATAAATGTTTCATTCCCTGCTGGAGTTCTTAATTTCTTAAATAATATCAAACAAGATGTTTAAAATTGGTTATAAATGAGGAAGAAGATCATTTAAATATATTGCATATTTTAACATTCTACTATTAGTCCTCAATTTAACAAAGAAAACTCACTAAAAAGAGTTAATTGTGCAATGATACACAACAAATAAGAAGGATTAGAATTTAAACAGTTATGTATGTATATATGTATGTATGTATGCATGTATTTATTGAGACAGAGTTTCACTCTTGTTGCCCAGGCTAGAGTGCAATGTCATGATCTCAGCTCATTGCAAACTCTGCCTCCTGTATTCAAGTGATGCTTCTGCCTCAGCCTTCTGAGTAGCTTAGATTATAGGCATACACCACATGCCGGGCTACTTTTGTATTTTTAGTAGAGACAGGGTTTCTCCATGTTGGTCAGGATATTCTTGAACTCTCAATCTCAGGTTATCTGCCCACCTCACCCTCATAAATCAATTATACTTATTTAAAGGCAATATACTTATTAAAGGCAATATATATTTAATATAGCACATTTAAATAATCAAGGAGTATAATTGATTTATAGCAGCACTGGATGTAAAATTTATTAATTTTCCTCCTTCAAAAACACAAATAAATCATTCTTTTTTATTGTGGACAACTTAGTTAGCTATTTCATCTTTGGATAAAACAGACAACTATATTTTCACACCAGGACTTGCCCCTTTCTCTCTTACTCTCTCTCTCTCTTTTTTTCCTTTACTCATTCTGGGTCTTATTATTTCTATCTTTCTTGTGTTATTTTTTAAAAAAATAGGCCCAAAATTAATTTTACTCAATAAATTAATTTCAGTATTCTGGTACTAATTATAAAAATAACTTATGTAAAGATAAGTTCATATGAGACAATACCAATAAATTATCTTTGTTTACATAACAATCAAGTACAAAAATAATTTATTGGAACAAGTGTATTTTGTATAGACAAAATGTTATTGTACTTAATAGCTAATTAAATCACATCATGTTGAACTAATTAAAACTGATTTTATACACATACATAAGGAGAGGTCTTTAAAAAGTTCATGAAAATATGTATTATGGAAAACACTATGCATGGATTTCAAAATTTGTTTCCACCAAAATAAACTTATACTACCATGTCTCAACAGGATCCAGCTTGAGGTACTAAAAGGAAAATTTGAAAGAGCCCCCATCAGAGCAGCATGAATTCTTCTAAAGTGAAAGCAAGAAAAAACATCAAATTTATGGTGATACTTGGGTGAAAAAATGATGAAATCATTGATTCTTTGTGGAAAGTATATGATGTCAATGTCCTAAATAAATCAGCAGTTTGCAGATGGAATCATTTTAAGAAGGGGCAAGATGATGTTGAGGATAAAGCTCACCATTACAGACCATTTATAACAATTTGTATGAAAAAAATTAATTTTCTTCTTGCCCTAATTGAAGATGACCAATAATTAACAACAGAAATGATAGCCAACACTACAGATATCTTGTTTCAACTTACAAAATTCCGACTTAAAAATTTAAATTGAGCAAAATTTCTACTTCATAGGTGCCAAAACTCTTGTGCCCAGATCAGCTGAAGACAAGAGCAAAGCATTCAATGGAAATTTCAAACAAGTGGGATCAAAATCCTGAAGCATTTCTTCAAAGAGTTGTACTAACAGATGGCTTGAACAGTATGATTTTGAAAACAAAGCACAATCAAAGCAACAGCTACTAAGAGGTGGTACAGTCATAGCAAAAACAGATCAGTCAAGTACAAAGGTGATGGCAACAGTTTTGTTGTTCATTGAGATTCTCTGTCCACATGCTACTGTGTTCATACAGGTGATCAATCTTTTAATTTGAAGATGTTAGATTGCAAAAATCTAGGTTTTAATTTAATTTCCTATTTGTCAAACAGGCTACCCCACTTCAAATATTCCTGATTTCTTTAAAACATAAAAGCAAAACAAATTCAGGAAAGTAATTTAAGATGAAAAACTGCTAAGTCTTCCCCAGTGAATGATGACAATGTTGGCATATCGTTATTAGGATTCTCACCTGAATTCAATGTTTTAATCATCCTCAATATCTCAAACTAATATTTCTAGAAACAAATTTGTCATGAAAGTGGACAAAAATGAATTTAGTTTCTCTCATTCCCATGTGTGAATAATTATTCTCATTGAATTTAGAATCTATAAGAGCAAGAATTATGCTAGCCTTGCTATTCCTAAAATCTTTACATTTATTTATTTGCAAATAGTAATGAATCAATAATTATTTTTGAATACATAAATAAATGTGTTGAAAATAAAATGTGGTTTAATTATCTTTCATGCACACGAGATTTGTCAGTTGAAAATCCTTCAAACACATGGACCCATCTTAAATTTGGTGCATAGCATGACTTTCAAGCTGCACATATTGACCTTCAGCTCAGAAACATTTTCCGCTACTATATCAGTACTCACAGCTTTGAATGTATTCATTCTAAATTTACATAAGCAGTTCCATTATTTATATGTTTTATCTGTATTTATTACAGGCCAGCGCTTGTGTGAATGTTGGAAGAGCTGGCAAAGCAAAAATAGAAAGGGGATGTGGAAAGTATAAAACTCGGAGGAACTTCATCTACACAAATACATGACTTGTATTGGTTTCTGATACTCTGGATACTCTGCCACATTTATTGCCTCTGTTGAAACAGTACTGATGGTGCTGAGAAGGCAACCAATACACTTTACTACCCTGATGCTGCTGAAAACCACTGCAGTCTCTACCTGCCTGCCTCCAAAGCCAGTGTTATTGGTATCCGCCTAAAGCAAAAATTGAAGTAAAATGAAATGAAACGGTGACATTTATTTGATTCAACAAACAGCACTTCTCTGCCCTTATTAATCTGTCATCTTACTGCTCTTTGATTTTATATATTTGGGTTTTTTTTTTTCCTACTCAGCATTCTAGGAATACTTCTCATGTTTTATTAACAGTATATGTAATGATCAGATTTCTTGGATTTGAGAATATAGATTTAATTAATAATGCCATTCCCTGTTATCTTGAAAAGATTTGATATATACTACTTGGATATGTCATAAAAATAAAATATAAAAGTAGAGAAGAAAAATATCTCATGGCAACAAATACTACATGGAGAACTAAGACTGTGATGCAGTAGACACCAACTTAGCTATTTCAGATGGAACAGAGAGGAAGGTCTCGCTGAGGAAGTAATTCTATGCATACTGTCTACATGACAAGAAGGAACCACTATCTGAAGATGTGGCAGAAGAAATATTTTTTTTTTGAGACGGAGTTTCACTCTTGTTACCCAGGCTGGAGTGCAATGGCATGACCTCGGCTCACCGCAACCTCCGCCTCCTGGGTTCAAGCAATTCTCCTGCCTCAGCCTCCTGAGTAGCTGGGATTACAGGCCCGCACCACCATGCCCAGCTAATTTTTGTATTTTTAGTAGAGACGGGGTTTCACCATGTTGACCAGGATGGTCTCGATCTCTTGACCTCGCGATCCACCCGCCTTGGCCTCCCAAAGTGCTTGGATTACAGGCTCGAGCCACCTCACCCGGCCCCAGAAGAAATATTTTTAAAACAAGAGATGAGTTGATGGAAATATCCTAAATGAAGGAAAAGCGGGCATTGTCAAGTGTTTTGGTTTGAATGATTTTGCCTCTTCCAGAGTTCATATTAGAAACTCAATCCCCAAGGCAAGAGTTTTAGAAGGTATGGCCTCTGAGGGGTGATTGAGACATGAGGCTTCTGTCCTCATGAATGGAATTAGGGACCCTTGTAAAAGAGTGGTGTCCAGAAGGAGTTTGCTCTTTCTTGTCCTGTCTTTCTCCACATGAAGACAAATAGTTCTTTCTGTCTGGAGAATGCTGCCCTCAAGATACCATATTCGAAGCAGAGACTGGGCTTTCACCAGATACCAAACCTGCTAGTGCTTTGAAATGAGCTCGCAGCCTCCAGACTAACCAAGTAAAATTCTGTTCTTTATAAATTACCCAATATCAGGTATTCTGTTATAGCAACACAAATGGATAGACATCACACAATCAAGAAAGGTGAAATCAGTGTGCCAGTTACAGAGGTAAGGTACTTTGGAACTATAGCCAGAGTAAAAAATGTAATTTAATCTAGATGCAATGAAGAGTCCTTAGATTATTTTCAACAGAAGGATGACTTAACTAAATAACAAACTTAAGTTTCTACTGATTTAGAATACAGCAGAAATAATGCGATATTGCTTTATATATATATATATATTTAGAGATGGAGTCTTACTCTATTGTTCAGTTTAGAGTGCAGTGGTGTGATCTTGGCTCTCTGCAACCTCCGCCTCCTGGGTTCAAGCTCAAGCTATTCTCCTCCCGAGTAGCTGGGACTACAGTCATGGGTCATCACACCTGGCTAATTTTTGATTTTTAGTAGAGATGTGGGTTCTCCGTGTTGGTTAGGCTGGTCTCAAACTCCTGACCTAAGGTGATTCATCCACCTTGGCCCCCCAAAGTGCTGGGATTACAAAGTGAGCCACCACTCCCGGACTTCGTTTCCATTATTAAGAAATAAAAAGATTGCAGATTGTGTCTCGAGAGCTCTTTGTCCTTTGCTTTTAGGTAAGCTGACTGCCATGTTATAAGTTGCCTTGTGGAGAGCCCGTTATGGCTGGGACAAAGAGAACCTCTGGCCTATAGGCAATGAGAAATTCAGACTCTCAGTCCAGAGACCTGAACAGAATTTTGACCATAACAATAAAAATAACTTGTAATTGAATCCACCTCCATTTAAGCCTTCAAATGAGATTGCAGCTGTGGCTGATAGCTTGACTATAATGTCTTGAAACACCTGGAACCAGAGTTATTCAAGGGAGCTATCCTGGAAACTTGGTAATCGTCCTTGGAAACTAGGATATACATGCTATTTTTAGACCATACAGTTTTGATGTAATTAATATGTGACATAATGGATGTGAATGGTCAAACTTTTAGAGGTAGTACATTATCATATTGGAATAATACAATGCATGCAAATGTAGGGTATGTAAATTTCACAACTTGTGTGTAAAATATGAAATATACAATACAATTAGCTATAGCTAAGAAGTTAAGTTTGCCACAGTACTCATGAAGTTGCAGTGTATGGAGAGGCAAATCACTTTTGATTTCTCCCTGGATGCTGTATCAACCAGATGTTTCCTTTCTTAGAAACATACTTTTTAAAAAAGTTTAAGTATTTAAAAGTTGGCAATAAGGTAAGTTGTTGATAGAGAGAGGTTATGATTTCTTATGCAATAAAATTAATAAGTGAGAAAAAGTATCAGAATGTAGAAAGTAGAAGGAAAACATTGAAGGTGAAGGAGACAGTTTATAGCAGCATGACAAAGAGAAGTAGACAGATGCCGATGAGCTGAGTCATGTTAATAGTGGAACATTAGCGGAAAGATTTATTAACTGCTGCAGTTACTTATTGGTCTCGAGCTGCCTTAAATCTTCCAGGGTCCATAATTTATATGAATGCTCCATGGACTTTGAAAATGTTATCCCCATAATGGCAGCTTTAAACTAGAAATATAATGTAAGACCCATATGTCATTTTATTTTTTAATACCTATATTAAATCAAGTAAATGAAAACAGGTAACATTTATTTTAATAACATTTTATCTAACTTATTTTCCCCAAAGATCATCACATCAATGTGTAATTATCATGAGATTTATTAATAGAGATAATTTACATTACATGTTTTTCTTCAAAACTAGTGCGTATTATATACATTTCAATTTGAACTGGCCATATTTCAAGCACACAATATCTACATGTGGCCACTGGCTACTAAAGCTCAGCCCATCTATAGTTCCACAGATATTCTTTCACTAAAATCACACAAACATTTCTATTATGAGAGAATCTGGTTATTTGCAAAGAAAATAACTTAAAAATATATAAATTCAGCACAGCAAATTGAATTTATAGGAATTATTTTTAAAAACTACTTTAATATGGAGATCATATTATAGGAAATGTGGAGTTTTAATTTGTCTTAATTACTTGGTTAAAGATAAAGATATTGATGAATTGAGAATAAAATTCCCCAGGAAGATGAAAATAGGAGGATCTCAGAAACAATTCTTTAGGGCTCAACAAAGCCACAACCACCAAATCCACATTTCATAGAAATTACTATATAGCTCCAAATTAAAATGAAATCTTTAAACTGAACCCCACCACACAGGACAGGAAGGCATAGCTTAAGAGCTTCAGTTACACCAAACTTGAGTTCATTGTAAAATCCTAACAGTACTGCAGTTTTATAGTTACATTTTCCTTCAGGACAGTAAGGGTAGCTGGAGGGAGGTCATGATGGTCCCTCAGGCTGCTCTAGACAAGACTATACCTAAGAGTAGCTCTCAGTTTTTACTGAGACACATGAAGAAAGATTTTAAAGTTGGAAAGTAGATTTGCTAGGGTAAACCGGGGACTCATGGCACATTTTAGGGGAATGTTTTAAGATGTTCAATATGAATAACTGCAAGTGGTGTGTGTGTGTGTGTGTGTGTGTTTACACTCGGGGGCAATGGGAGTGACAGTTTATGAATGCACTGCTAAAACATTGAGAATATTTGCTTTCTTCAAATACTTGAGTGATTTATATTTGAAAAAAAAAATAAAGTATACTCCAACTGAGAAGAAATAATTGGGACGAGGGTACACAAATCTGAAAGGCTTTGCCAGTATTCATCTTAGAGCTCTCCTCATAAGAAGCTTCATCCCTCAAAAGCAGCTATTATCTGATTGCTGTAATTATTATGGCAAAACATAGATGATTTGTGGTCTAGATTTACACATGATCCCTTTTATTTCTGAAAATCTGTTATTCTTTGAGCCACGTACATGTTTGGTATTCTAATAATGAACAATAAAAGAAAAAATTTAAACAAAACAGTGTAAATGTTTACAAAGTATGCTCTGGCTACCCTGAAATAATACTTGACATGATGTTATTGCCAGAGCATCCATTTCTAGTATTCTTTTTAATGCATTGATATACATATGTAAATGTGCATGTGTTTTTAGCAAACTTTTATTCCTAAAGGTAATTATATGATGCACATTTTTGTATGTTACTTTTTTAATTTAACAAAATATTAATTCTCTCCAGACAAGTACCTACAGGCCTAAGTCATCTTTAATCATGAAGTGCTATTCCAAAATATTAAAATGTCATAATATATTTATTCACCTCACTATCAACAGATATTTACACATATTCAGTTCTCACAAAATATAAGTAAACATCCTTTCATACCTGTAAAAAATTCGAAGAGGTGGAATTGCTTTGTCAAATAATAAACATTTCAATATTGATGTAGTATACAAATAAATACATTGATTGAGTGGCTTTCATGTATAAAACATAATTCTGAAAAGTAACAGCCAAACAGTAAAAACATTTCAAAATAATACATTTCAAAATACCTAAATTATCTTACACTCTACCCTTCTGAGCAGCTTTGAAATTCCCCTTCTAAAATTAAATAGTTCCTTAGTCTTTTCTTGAAAATATATTAGTAAAATTTAATTCAATATATTAACAAAATACTGACATTACATTAATTAATTATGTGCTGTTATTTTCTGGATATTACATATTTCAGTACTTTTAAATATTGTTTATTCTTAAATTAAAAACTTATAATTTTCCAAAGACCAGACATATAAACACAGACCCACACACACAGAAGCATATACTCTCACACACCACACATGTTAACTCTTACACCTTAATTTAAAAAAAAGTACATAAACATCTTGAAACTTTCTTCAAAATAAAGAATATACACCATGCTTAAACAAGTTAATTTATGTTACTACACTTCTTTGCTCTAAAAAGTTTAAATGCATAAAACTAGTTTCAGAAGAAAATTTATTTTGCTTTAAAAGTATATCTTACATTGTATTTCCTTAACTTTCAAATATAGTATTACTTTACATTGAGCATGGATACAGAGGATGTAACAATTTAAAATAAAACTTAAAATTGAATAAAGATTTTTCTTCTTATACACCTAATATGCAAATTATTTAATGGAACCATTTGAATTATGTTTAAATGTATGTCTTTTTAGAGTATCTTTTAAGCATGCTATGCTTATTTTTAAATTTTCATTGCAGTATTAGATATATATGTATATATGCAAGCACTGCTCACTTATATTTTATTCCTTATAGATCGTAATCCTACTCAGTTCCAATCAGGATCACTCCACAATTCCTTGACTGCCATATACTGTTAAATTATCCTTGTAAGTAGTCTCTGTTGCCTTATTCAGAGGCATTTCAAATTATTCAGAACAACTGAAAAGTACTATCTGAACCCAATTTTATGGTATTATTAAAATGCAATGCATTTCTATTTTAACAGTTTCAATTCTACATATATTTATTAAAATATTAAGCTTGCATGTTGATAAAAAGAACTGCTAATATACAAAATTGCTAATCCTTTAAACATGCAGCGTAATTTGTCACATCCAAAGATAAATATGTCTGGATAGCTTGGAGTGATTGTTGCTGAACTTTTCTGGGTGCAATTTATGTATACACTTTTGCATAAATCTCCATTTTATCTTCAAAATATTAGAAATATATTTCTTAAACATCCTTACTGTTGTAACATTCTCCATTAAGAAATTCATTTTCATTTTTATATTATGTAAAAACAAAATGTTATAAATATTTAAAATTAAAGACATTATAGACATTATTGCAAATATCTGGTCTATTTAAATTGTTATTGTTTGGTTTTGGTTGAATAATTTATTTTACCTTTTGTTTTTAAAGAAGCATAAAAGAGATATAATATGATGAAATCCTCGGGGCTAAAGTATTTATAGTATTTTAAATATTTTTCTTTATGATATCTTTCTCATAACAGAATAAAATATGAAATCTTGAACTATTTGTTGTTACTTCAAACAAACAAAATGTGAAAACTGCATGACATAATTTAATATGAATAAATAGCATACATATGTAATTGACTCATATACATGCTATTATTGCTCTCATTCATTTATTGATAAAAATAAATTCCAAATCTTAGTATTAGGGTTACAATTAAAAATTGGGACTAGTTCCTGTTCTATAGATAATATGATAGCAGTAAAAACATAAACAGATTACAGAAAATTGGTATTATCTTTTACAAAACTATCTCAAAATGTATCATAGACCTAAATGACAAACACAAAACTATAAAACTTCAGCAAGCTAAAACAGGAGAAAATCTAGTTGACCTTGGCTTTGGTGATAACTTTTAATATACAGCACCAAAAGCACAATGCATAAAAGACAAAATAGATAAGCTAGAATTCATTAGAATTAAAAACCTCTGCTCTGGGAAAAACATTGTTAAATGAAGTAAATAAGCCACAAATTTGAAAAATTTATTTTCAAAGCACATGTCTGATAAAGGATTTGTATTCAAAATGTGCAAAAATTCTTAAAACTTAACAATTAAAAAAAAAATCCAACTAAAGAGCAGACAAAAGATGTTGTTATACACCTGACCAAAGAAGACATAGCAGTTGCAAAAAAATGTGAAGAGATGCTCACTAATATATATCATTGAGGAATTACAAATTAAACAATGAGAGGCCAATATACATCTATTAGAATGGCTAAAATCCAAAAACACTGAGAACATCAAATGCTGGCAAGAATGTAAAGCAGAAGCAATATGCCCTTATTGCAGGATAGAACCCAAAGTTGTATAGACACTTTGGAAGACAGGTTGGTGTTTTCTTACAAAGCTGAACGTAGTCATACCACATGATCATACTCTTAGGTACTAAGCAAATCATACTCTTAGATATTAACCAAAATTAGTTAAAAACCTATGTCCACACAAAAGCTACTTGCAAACGTTTGTATCACATGTATTCATAACTGAAAATCACTGGAAATAACTATTAGATAAATAGATAAAGAAACTGTGTTATATCCATATAACATGCAGTTATTCCACAATGAAAGCAAATGAACTAACAAGCAGAAAAAAAAAAAAAAAAAAAAAAAAAAAAAAAAAAAAACATGAAAGAACATTACCTGCATATTACTAAGTGAAATAAGCCAGTTTGAAAGGCTACATACTGTGTGATTCCAACCACACAAAATTTTTGATAAGGCAAAACTTTGGAGATAATAAAAAAAATTCAGTGGTTGCAGGATTGCCAAAGAGAGGGCCCAAGGCATGAACAAATGAAGCACAGAGCATATTCGAAGCAATGAACATATTCTATACTTTACATTATTTATCACTGTAGGTAATACCTGACATTATGCTTTTGTCAAAACCCATAAAACTGTATAACACAATGAGTAAACCCTAAGGTAAACTATAAAATTTAGTTAATAATACACAACCTATCAATGCTTTTCATCCATTTTAACAAACATATTACACTGATAAAAAAATGTTAATAACAGGAGAAACTGTGTGGGCATGAGAGGATGGGAGAAAGGCTAAATGGGAGCTTTCTGTTCCTTTTGTTCAGTCATTTTTTCATAAACCTAAACCTGCTCTCAAAGTAGTTTGCTAATTTTTAAAAATGGTATACACCACAATACAGGTTTGACTGAGATGCTGTGAATGTTCACAGGCCAGAAGGAAAATATTGCTTGTTATTTAGAAATGATAAATGAGTAAAAGATAATATTGCAAATCGAATTTTATGATCTCTCCTAAACAATTACAGGAATAATATTAGAAATCTGTAAAATGACCTTTTGGTTTATAAGTAGGTTTCTGGAAAAGCCTTCTCATTATTTATGCTCTTTGCTGTACCTTAGGAAAATCCTTAGAAATTTTGTGGCAACAAGTTGAGGATAGTCTGTCAACAAACTGAGTGTATTTTATTTTAGTCTTAATTACTCCTATTATCAGGCTATGTTAATTTCTCCAAAGTGAACTAAACTTTATTTATTATAACACCAGAAAAAATAGAAATTTTAGAATGCTCAGAAACAGGAGTCAATACTGTATTTTCACGTGCTCTTTATCATCTGCTGAACACCAAGTCACATGTAGGACAGAATCTAACCACACTCTTGGGGCTCTGGCTGAGAGCTGAAACCTTTAGCTATCAGTCAGGCCTGGCACCCAGTGCTGATGTCGTCTGTCAAGTGACTAGGATTGGTGGTAGAACCCTTTGCCCATAGGCCACAAGCCACTTTAGAGAATACAGGACAAGAATTTTAGTAAGGTGAAAAAGATTTTGCAGCACTTTTATGTGTGTTTTTTTTTTTTGATCGAAATTTATGAAAACAAGGTCAAATTTAGTTATGACTTTTCTTTCTTTTAACATCTGTAAAGATGTGTTTATTTAAATTGATTTTAAAAATAAGTTGTGAACACAAGTATATTCATCCATTTTCATGCTGCTGATAAAGACATATCTGAGACTGGGAAATTTACAAAGGAAAGAGTTTTATTGAACTTACACTTCCACATGGCTGGGGAGGCCTCACATTCAAGGTGGAAGGCAAGGAGAGCAAGTCACATCTTACATGGATGGCAACAGGCAAAGAGAGAGCTTATGCAGAGAAACTCCCATTTTTAAAACCATCAGCTCTCCTGAGAGCCATTCACTATCATGAGAAAAGCATGGGAAAGATCCACCCTATAATTCCATCATCTCCCACCAGCTCCCTCCCACAACACATGGGAATTATGGGAGCTACAAGATGACATTGGGTGGGGGTACTGAGCCAAACCATATCAACAGTGCTTTGTAGTTTTTAATTCTCAAGACAAGTACCCAACACTCCACCCACAGTCTAATCTACTTCAGTGGTACTTCTGGAAACCTACCCATTTTTCCCTTACAGAAAGTTAATGGCCCAGGAAAAACTCATCTACAGAATTTATCATCACTAACAGATTATTTAGAATAGAGATCTATGGAAGCTAACAAGCAAGGTTCCCTATAATTGCAGATATTAAAGATATGATGTTGAAATTACTCTATTGGTTTGCTTATAGCCTAAAAGGATGAACTGTTTGGTCAAAGAGAAGGAAATTAAATATTTGTAGGTATTGGTCTTTACATCTTGGATTTAAAAAGCAAAAAAGAAGAAGAAGTCCAAAGGGGAAAGATTTAATCTTTGGAAGAAAAAACTTAAAATACTTATGATTAGCAAAGTTAATTTCAAATACTTCAGGTAATAGCATAATTGTATCACCCATAACCAAGATCATTAAAAAGATTATGTATTTAAAAGGGTCTACAATTCTGAAAGCTGCATTTCTCATACTGTGATTGAGAAAGGCCCAATAGAGAAAAATAAATTTATAGTAATAGTGATTGTATCAAGAGAGAATGTACATGTGTATCCAAAATGTGGTAACTATGACTAGATTAGAATATCTAAGTCAAGAAACAATTGTTTCAGAAAGCCTCAAGCTAATTACAATGTAAGGTTAATGAGTTACAGAGGTTAATTATAATGTAAGGTCATTTTATTATTTTAATAGTAATACCTAGAGATAGAATGATAGATATCTTACAGGTAACCATGAAACTAGATAATGGAAGAAAGGCAGAACATTTATTCTTACTTTTAGAAGGTCACCTTTGAAATACAGAACTTGAAATGTACTTACAACACTATCTGACTGGGTACCAAGAAACAGTTTAAAATTATTTGCTAAATAAATACTTCCCTATTTTCTAGATTATTAGAAATGTGAACCAAATAAAACTTTTTCTTTATAAATTACCCAGCCACAGAATGTTCCTTTATTCCCATTAAATAACTATTTTCAAGAAATTTAAATATCAAGTAAATGTCACCTCTAGAATTACTTCTTTGCAGACACTGTTGAATTTTCTGCCCTTCTTTTTTATAACTTCTGCCTTGGTTTAACTCAATCCTCTTGCCTGAACCCGGTGGTTCTGAGAAGCCAGAAAAGAAAATGCAAAAATGCCAATTGGTCTCATTTTTACATTTATAAAGCAAAATCCAAGTGGAAATCTGGCACTCTATAGAATGCTAAACTTCCCATATTTCTTTTTTTTTTTTTTTTTTTTAAAGATGGGGTTTCACCATGTTGGTCAGTCTAGTCTTGAACTCCCAACCTCAGGTGATCCGCCTGCCTTGGCCTCCAAAGTGCTTGGATTACAGGTGTGAGCCATCACGCCCGGCCTTATTCTTATTGTATGTGCTTTGTTTGCTGCACTTATTGAAATGAATATTTCACCTTTGGAATTTTTTTTTTTTTTTTTTTTTTTTTTGAGACAGAGTTTCACTTTAGTTGCCGAGGCTGGAGTACAATAGGGTGATCTTGGCTCACTGCAACCTCCGCCTCCCTGGTTCAAGTGATGCTCCTGCCTCAACCTCCCAAGTAGCTGGGATTAGAGGCACTTGTCACCATGTCAGGCTTATTTTTGTATTTTAGTAAAGATGGGGTTTTTATCATGTTGGCCATACTGGTTTCAAACTCTTGACTGCAAGTCTACCCACCTTGGTCTCCCAAAACGCTGGGATTACATGTGTGAGCCACTGTGCCCAGCCCCATTTCTTTTAAACAATCCTAGTTTTATTCATTTTTCTTTGAGTTTATGATATTTACTCTTCCATGAGTAAACAGAAACTTTCAGAAGATAATTTCCTCTACTTCTCTCCATCAAATTTCTATAATGACCTGTATCTGCACCCATAAACTCTCTCCTCTCATTAGTTACAAAAGATGGCCTGTATTTGTTTCTATTTCAGACCAGCTTTCCAGCTTTTTGACTTGTGTCTTTGGTCCTGTTCTCACTGGTTTGCTCTGGAACTGTCCTCTCACACACCTTACCTTTTTTCAACTCTTCGCTGCAACATTTTGTGACTTGGTCTTATGGTTTGCATGTTTGTTTCCTCCAAACCTTATGCTGACATTTGATCCCCAGTGTTGGAGGTGGGGGTTAATGGGAGGTAATTGGGTCATGAGCTAGCTCCCTTATGAGTAGTTTACATTCTTTGGGTGGGAGGAGTGAGTGAGTTCTCACTGTATTAATTCTCTTGAGAGCTGATTATTTAAAAACGAGGCCTGAACCTCCATGTTCTCTCTCTTTCATCTTTCCTGTTATGTGATCTCTCCACACACTGGCTTTTATTGCCTTCTGCCACGGGTGGACATGAAATGGCTCTATTGTCTGAGGTATACACCCTGGCTCTTGGTCTTGGTGGAGAAAGAATTCAGGACATATACGCACATGAGGAATGGGTTTGGAGCAGAAAGTTTAATAGAAAGAAAAAAAAGTGTGAGAAAAAGCCTTCTCATGTTAAGAAAGCCCCAAAGAGGGTTTCTGGTTTTCGGTGGAATGCAACTGGTTTTGTACAGAGGCTGGAGGAGGCGGTAATTGATTTACACAGGGCCCAGGGGATTGTTTTGACCAGGTGTGCCATTGACATAGCCCGCAGAAAGACTGGCCATCCCACCCACATGGTTTTATCTGGAGGCTGGCATGACACCTGGCATACCTGGTGAGAAGGAAAAGAGGACAAGAGCCACCATATTGGGTAGATCTGGCTTTTAGGTGCCAGTATTTGCATATCAGTGCTCGCAGGTCTGGTTATTCAAGCCCCTTCTGATAAAAAAGAAACAGTTTGGGAGTTGCTTTTTTTGTTAAAGGAAAATTCCACCTGACACCTTCACCCTTTCTAGCTGCCTAAAAATTATTTTTTAATAACTCCCATATTAGAAACAGACTGAAGCCTTCACCAGATGCAGATGGTCAATATTCAGTTTTCTAGATTATTAGAAATGTGAGCCAAATAAACCTTTTTCTTTATAAATTACCCAGCCACAGAGTATTCTTTTATAGCAACACAAAACAGACCAAAATGCATGGGAAGTAAGTAAATTTCTGCCTTACATGACAGAGGTCCTTCTAGTCATTTATTATGTGACACTCTCTGCTTCCTCTGATAGATAATAGATGTATTTCATAAACAATTATGAAGTAGGCATAGTTCCACCAAGTTTGGGCCAAGTCAATTATTCAAGAGATATTTGCATAGGTTTCAACAAGGTGGAGGAAACACATCTTGATACTGACTCTATAAAAAGATAAATTGCTATTCAAAATATTTCTATTAAAGGATACAGAAATCACACATCTCAGAATAATACATTTAATAACAAAAGATTGTAATTTGATGAAATTACTGACATTCATCCTAATTATAATATGTAAACAAGTTTTAGCAGTACTTTAAAAAAAATTGTTGGTCAGACCAACTATTACATTACATTTGAGGAAGGAGACCTAAGCATCTAAGACCACCTCCCCCTTGACTTCCACATTGCATTACAATAGGACAAGTAAAGGCTGGCAGAGTGGGTGCCACCTGTAATCACTCTCGAAAAGATTGCAGGCATGGTATGAAGGAATCTTTCTGGAAGGCTTTGTTTTTACTCAATCAGGATCAAATCCCCACCTAAGTCACATACCCAATGCCTATTCCATGGACTAAGACCCTTTCACATGTAATTTCTAGAGTTGTAAGCCCAAGACCCTTTCATGTGTAATTTCTAGAGATGTAAGCCCAAGACCCTTTCATGTGTAATTTCTAGAGATGTAAGCCTTTAAAAGGGCAGGGATTTTCTTTGTTTAGAGCTCAGCTATTTGGGGCATCCATACCCACTGCAGCCCCCAGCCAAATAAATCACCACTTCCTTCCCATTCGGTGTTCAGGGAGGTTTGTTTCTCAGTCTTTCCTGCTTTACATTGATGTAATAACAATGAAATATGTATATATATATATACGTATATATATATATATATCTCCCTATACTTATCTATTCTTCCTAGAATATGGTGAGGGAGTTGAGGGGAAGTCTTCAATTATTAGACTTTCAAAAAATTCAAAGAACCTCATCAGCCAAAATATAAGAAAATAATGCAATTACTTTATAAAAGTTAACTATTATTGTTAAAAAAAAAAAGTAAATTTGTTGAAAATATTCTTTCTTGGAATGCTGACATTTTAAAATGTATTTCATTATAATAAATATTTATATTAGTTACTCTTGTAACTAGAAAGTTCCTTCCCACCTTGTTTTTGTCTAGAAAATTATCTGGAAACAAATTACTGTTTGTATAGCACTTGCTATATTAGGTCCCATGTTCTTGAACATGATACTTCCCTGACTGCTACCAAATAAACATTGTCCACTTTTAGAATAAATTTTTTGAAGGACTCAGAAACATGATTTCTCCATTCATCCACTGCACATTCTCTTCAGTCTCCTCCATTCATCCTTGTCAGTGCACCTCTGAAATTTATTATAGGGTCACCAACCTGCAGCATATTGTCTATTCAAGTCTATTGCCCACATTCAACTTTCCCATTAGCATTCACGCAGTTAACACTCTAATTCTAGAAACACTGGCATTGGTTTCCATGTTACTACATTCTCTTAGCATCCCTTCAACCTTACCGGCTGATCTCTCTTTGTGCCTCTGCTCTTCTGTCTACTTCAGACCACAACATGTCAGAGAACACTTGTTTTCAGTTTTGTCATTTTCACTTCTCTGACAACACTTTTGTGATAGGTAAATGTGTTTATTTATTTTATCCTCAGACACACTTCATCATCACTTAATGTCAGTAACATAACTTGACAAAGTTTGCGTCACTGAGATGAATTTATTAATTCCAATATTTGGTCTTGGATTTTGAATATTAACTTCTGATGTTTCTCCACTCACAAATTGCTTTTGTCTGTTTTATACATCATAGTTAATACTACTTCAATTTACCTAGTTGAAGACCAAAACACTAGGCATTCTCCTTGATCCTTCTAGTCATTGTATCCTTATGTAATCTTGCTATTTATTCTTTCAGTAAGTATGCAAAGTGGACTATTTCTTAAAACACTACTGCCTTAGTCCTACTTAAAGCCTCTAAAATCTTTTTACATAAACTTTCAGTAACCTGCTGACAGTTCTAAAACATTCTCTTGTTCCCAAACTATTGATGACCTGCAAGACAGCTGTAGTAATCTTCACATTCTAATTCAGATTACAAATATTACCCAGCATAAAACCAAATAATTATTTCCCATTAATCAATATAAGGTATAAACTCTTTATCTCTTCCCACCTTATATTTTCCTGTCTTTACTCTCTCCTCTGAAATGCTCTACTGATTTTGCTCCAACCATGTAAGGCTTATCACATATTCTCTAATGGGTTATGGCTATTTCCATTACTTTTCTTTTCCTCTTTGTGTACAACACTTGACTCATAACTTCTAATAGCCCACTCCTTTTCATCATTCAAGTATCAGCTCAATAGCCCCCTTTAGAGAGGCCGTCCTTGTCTACCCTGTCCAATTTCCTGCCCAGTCATCTCTGACTCCTTAATCCACTTTATTTTCTTCAAAGTGTAATCAGCATCAAAAATCACATTTTCTTGATTCAGATTCTTTTTTCATCCAAAGATGCCTTAAGTTTTCTGTCATTTATATCATCTCCCTTTGTTCTTCCTCTTTCAACTGTTTTCTAAATCTGATCAAAATACTGTAAGAAGTGTACACCTCAGGTTCTCTGCATAAAATAATAAAAGAGTAGAAATAAAATAGCTGAACATTTTGTCAGTAATTTGGCATATCAAGAGCTTTTTTTTCCCCCTCAAGGATTTATTTGTTACTAGCATTCTGAATTTTTAAAAGAACATGCATACACGTGTGTGAGAGAGACAGAAAGAGAAAGAGTGCTAAAGGTATTATTTGTTTATCTTCATTTAAGTGTGAAATCTTATTAAACATCTTCGAAGGGGGTATGTGTAGAAAATTTTCTCATTGCAACACCTTACTTAATTTTAAACCTCTTTATATGGAATACACATTTTTATAATTGATATTTTATTTGTGATATATAATTATGTCCTAAGACAGTACAAAAATAAATCAATTTGTAGATACAAATTTATTTAAAATTTATTTTCTCTTATTTTTGTGAGTTACATAGCTATTAGGAAATCAAAGATGTTTGTTTTCACAATGATTCCAGAGCAAGTTAAGTGTTCTTAACTTATGTGGATGAGCCTTCTATATATTATTAAGAATATATAAAAGAGATGAGATTTAAACAATTCTCCTCAGTAGAGCATCAAGGGTTTATTTTTATTTTCAGCAAATACCATACTTCAATTCAAGTACTATAAAATTACAAAGGTTTTTATTTATTGTTTATATATATTATCTCATCACCTAAACCATAATAGATACTTAAAAAATCAATGAATAAATGAAGATAATTTCTCATCTTAAAATTGTGTAAAACTATATACCCATCTCCACATATGACCTTGGGACTATTAAATGTGAACCACTTATTTTGATTAAAATGTTAGAAATAACAATCTGGTTGACAATGAGAATAGTGAAAATATTGAATTGGTTGGGGGTTGTAAGCAAATTTTTGTGGAGAGAATATATAAAGGAAATTAGAAAATAAAAATAAATTGGCACACAGTTATACATTTGATTTTTGAGAAGAACTTAGAAAAAAATTCAGATACTACATTTTATGCAAATGACACTTCTCAACAAAGGCTTTTCTGTTTCTTGTTGGAATGCATAGAATGTTGTTGTCTTTCCTGACATTCCAATTCATTAAGGACAAAGACATAATTTCCATTTTTCTATTGTTTAAAGTTTGGAGCCTTAGTGATTATTAAGGTGAGGTCTAGTAAATAATGCTTTACGTAGTAATTTTAAAATAGGTATCATTATTTCTTGGAGAAAACAAGTCTTTCTAAAAATAAAATTATTAAAGAATACCCTTCAGATAAACTTTCCTTCAATTCACTTACTTTTCTAGTTCTCTATTTCATTAATTTATACAAAGAAATGATCACTTTAGTAACGATTATGACAAATTAAAGTCTTTATTTCATCTTGCCTTGTATTCAACTTTTATTAGTTCTAAATGAGTTAGAGAAATAAAACTTAGGGAGAAACATTTACTTAGCCACCGATATTTCATTAGTACATTATTGCTATGTTTTATTTATTTTACGAAATTTATTCAGCAAAAAATGATGCACTCCAATCCTTTTGTCTGAAATTATAACAAAACTGGAATTGTGACAGAGAACTAATTTATTGCTTCTATACTTGTTAAAAGACCAAAGACCAAGTATACTAGAAAAGCTATATTTTAAATAATAATTAGGTTTTTATAATTTGGGACTAAAGATATTCAATAATAAATTTAAAAACTATTTTTATCTAGATTTTAAGGCAAAAGTTTTGTCCACTGTATATCAATGTATGACCCTAAAAGATTTCTGAATCCATAGACCTAAAAAGAGGCCAAATATCAAAGTGATATCAAATAGATGGCAGTTTTCTCTCTGCCATTACTGACAACAGCTTCCAAATCCTTTCAGCTCTAAAGCTTTGGAGATCAAAGAACTAACATAAAGGCTCCTGACACAAAAGTGTCATCTCTTTAAACATTATACTAATCCAGGCAAGAAATATACAATGAAATAACCCATGTTCCTATATTCAGTGTTTTGGGTAGATATACCTGCTTATTTAAGTTGCATAACTGAGGAGTTTTTAAGAATTCACCTCTCAATTTATTTATATCATATTATTGAGAGAAAAAATGATGGAATAGTTTTGAGCACCTTATCTGTACAATTAACATTGCATCTTCTTGTCCTATATTTTTCTCACATTTTAAAAATAAAATCTGAGGCTGACATTATGCCTTTATTGTGGATTTTAGTATTATATATATGTTAGTTATATTTTATTATTTAAGCTAATTTTACTTCCAATTTACAAATATACTTTTACCAAATTCCATGTTCCCTTACCCAGTTATAGTCCATTGTTACCATGGATTTCTCAAACCTGAGTTAATATACATAATTTATAACCCGTTTGCCTTTATCATATTCTCCATTTTCTTCAAATGCTATATGTAAATGTTGGATTTTCTAGGTTCCTGCATTTATAAAGATACTTTCGTGGCCTCCATTTATGAAAGAGAATGTGGCTGGATTTTAAGTTCCTGTGTTATAAACTTTGTTATTTAAAGATATAACATTCTTACATAAATCTTCCCTACATTCTTATATAAATATTGTTGAGGAATCAGCAACCCAGTACTTGTTCATTTGATAAAAAACATTTTTACTCACCATATTAGGATATTTTATCCATCCATGTAAAAATGTATATATGATATATTTCCAGGCCTTCTAAAGATCTCAATTGACTTTTAAAGAAATATAGTAATATATTACTTCTTAAAATGATTGCTTCTTAATGATCTTGGAAATATTTATTTTATAGCTTTCATTGTGATTAGATTTATTCATTTTTCCAAACTGGTTGTGTTCTTATGTTAGGTTTCTGCTTTTTTCCATATATATCACTTCATCCCTCCTTCTTTATAGAAACATTTTCTACTTGCATGCTGGGAGATCTCTTCTGCATATTCCAGATTCATATTTAATGTATTAGTATTAATTTTACAATTTATATTATGGTTTTTAATTTTGCTGTTGGACTTTTTAGGTCATTGGTGCTTTCTGTTTACCATTTCCAATTTTCCCTTATCTTGACTCCTTACCTTAGTATTTATTTTATTTAAATGGTTACTTCTTAGCCAGGTGTGGTGATGAACACGTGCAGTCCCAGCCACTTGAAGGCTGAGGTAGGAGGCTCACTTGCACCCAAGAGTTCTAGGCTGTGGTGAGCTATGCAGCGTACTCCAGACTGGGTGACAGAGCCTGTCTCAAAAATAAAATGTTAGTTCTCTTTCTCAGAAGCCATGGAATCTTGTAAATTATTACAGATGCCTAATAGAGTTCTAAAAGTATTGTGTATTTTTTTATTAACTCTGGCAACAAAGAGATTTTCATACAGCTTCATTTGTTTTCCTTATTTTTATCATTGAGTTTATTCATGCTCAAATAAGAACAAAACATTCCAAATCCTATGTTTAGTAAAAACTTGATAAAGATTATTCTTGGCTCCTCTCTCTTCCAATTTGATGGAAGTTAAATACTTTAATTCATCCTGGATATGCATGTTAAGTAAAAAACTCTTGGCCCAACATCCAAATTTTAGTGTTTTGTTTCTCTGATAAGTTGTGACAGAAATATTTTTTCCTCGGTGTTTCACTATTTGACCCTATTACCAGACAGCAGACATCCATTTGTATTTCTTTCTGATCTCTACCAATTTTTTGCCTTACATTCAGTTCTTCACGTGAAGTATATTTTATGGGAAGCAATGTGCCACCATGTCTTACCAGTGTGTTTGCTGATCGTTGCAAATTCAGAAAAATAAAAAATGATGGGGATGAGATAAATACTGAAACAAAAACAAACATTCCATCTGTTCCAAAGAGCACTCACTGTATAACAGAAAGAAATCTCAATCATTCTGCACTTGGTACAAGGTTTTATTTTTGAAATGAGGAGACCATATTGGTTGTTCAAAGGTCTACATTCAGGCTCTTAGTTAATAATTAGTGTTGAAAAATGGCTTATTTATTTTTATACTATTTGTTTGATCAAACAGCTGGCTTACCTATTTCTGTTTCACTGGTATCCATTGTGAGTCACCATCACTTTAACTCTCAATCCTGTTTAAACATTACTGCAGTTATTTTTCCTTTCTTCTTGAGTATCTCAATGGTAATTGAAATATACTACGTTAGAAAATTCTGGTTATACACCATGTTACCAGGACATGTATGTAATTTTCCAAAGTTTGTTAACTTGGAAATTAACTAAATTATATTTTTAGCCGCCCCTCTTTTTGTGACCAATGCTCTAGTTTAGCTAGAGTCAAATGTGTCCAACTATTACTATACAATTTATTTTCTGAACCTAATAAATGGTCTCTCTCCTTTTACATTTGGACCAGCCTCTTTCACTGCAGTAATTGTATTTGTTTTTAATGGTGGTTAATTGTTCCATCTGTTAAATCTCATTAAACTTACACTTACCTATACCTCATGCAATGAAAATATTCACAGCATATTATATTTTTCTAGTCTTTCATCTGTCTCCTTCGTAATATTTTTAAACATTCTGTCAGGGAAGAAAAGCTGCCAATAAATGTTATGCGTTCACTACCTAATACTGTGCTCGGTGCTTATAAAAAGAATAAATTAGATCATTAGTCAATTGCTTGAATTCCTCATACCTAACTTAAAATAAGATGCTAAAACAATATTATATGTAGTTTCCAATGATACCCACATTTAATAAAAGTATATACGTTTATATAAATGTATAATTTCAAACTGTTTGCAATATTGAAATAACAATTTAAGTGTTTCCTGATTTCTTTTGATTTGCTCTTATGCCTTTTGCACCACTGACTACAATTTCATTTAATTCTGCAAAAATATTGCAGGATGTTGCTGCAATATAGTGCTCCATTGCAACACTCTTGACTTCATGTTTGTGCCATGACAATTTAACATTCCATTCAAATTTGAAGATTGTGACTTTAAAAATTTATTAGCTGTAATAAATAAAGCCCAGGTTACTTTTTATTTCATTAAGCAAAAGCATAAAATACCAAGCAAATCCAATTTGAGCGGTTCCTGTTGTTATATTCTCAGAAATAGTCATTGCAAAAGTTTTTTTGAGTATAAATTTAATTTCAAGGGGTTTAGTAGTAGACATTTGAGCAAACCCCAGATGGAAGATTATCTAACCTGAGTAAGCCCAGATAAAGCAAGTATGCAATCACAGGAGGGGAACCTAAGTTCCAGGTCAAAGGAGAAGAGACAGAATTAAGGAGTGAACACCATTTTGCAGGATCCAAGCAAGATCCAATCAGATGAAGCTTTAAAGTCACCCCATTTGAGAATCCATTCAGATCATGCCTCCTGGAATTTCCTTATTGTAAGATCCAATCAGATTATACCTCAGTGCCCTATGCTTAGATAACCCAAACCAAATCCCAGCCACGGAGACATATTTCAGCATTTTAGCTTGTCTCCATGCCAGTTGACTCACAATAAAGGCTTCCTTTTTTCAAAAGCCAATGCCATGGGATTGGTCTCTCTGTGCACCAGGCAGCAAGCCCATTTATTACTCAGTAATAACATTAATATCCCAAGTTCGTTTTATGTAGTGTTCACAATGAAACTAAAATCTGAACTCTTTTGTTAGTAATATTTTACTCTTATTTTGTTAGAAATAAAGTAAACTGGATTAGGATATATTTTTCAAACATGACAACATAAGGTTTTGTAATATGTTAATCTAAATTTAAACTTTGAAAAACACAGCAAAAGACTTTCTGCAAAGTAAAACTAAAGAATTATTAAGTAACAAAATATATTTGTATTTTTATCAGGACCTTAAATAATTATTTACTTACTTTTCCTTAAAAATTTTAAAGGAAAACGTTTACTTAAATATTTTAAAGGCTTTAGAATAAAAAATGTACAGTTAACATAATAAGGGATTCGTGACTATTCCTATGTGGTAAAAATATTATGTAGGCTTTAAAGTTTTCTGTAAACTAAATGAGAGGAAATTATTATGAGTTACTACTGAAAATGATCTTTTCACACTATGAGATAAATAATTCAATAAGGACAAAAGTATTAAGGATTTTAAAGGTGTCCCTTTAATGGTAACTAAAATAAGATTTTGGATATAATTAAGAGATTAACTATGTATATGCATTTATGTATATGTGTATATATATACTTAGAAAATAGATAAAACAAGGAAGGAAGAAACAGAAGGAAGAAGTAGAAAAAAGGTAGAGATGGATTATTATCATTTATTATCAAAACAGCCTCTTCCTGAACTTGTTTCCTAACTCTGCAGTTGTGCATTCTTACCCATTAACCATTTTTTTCCTGGGATTAATTTTTCATGAAGTAAAATAATAGAATATTCTTACACAATGTCTTCAAAATCTCAATGGATTTTTTAAATTTCAGCAGTATTTGAGTATTTTTGGAAATTTAACATATTTTATTTAAAGGTTCTATATTGTTAAATAGTTATTAAATGCTTTCAATATTATTAAACATTTAAAAGTTTAAAGGTTGAGTTTAATACGTATTATTCAATCATATGACTGCACAACCATTTGTTATTATGTTTATATAATTCCAAAAGGCCAAGAAAGAAGTAATTTGAGTAATAAAATAAATATGAAAGTATTTATTTATAATCTATAGAATGAAATAAATGTCTATAAGTTTATTCAGATGATTGAAATAAATAAGTGGTAAAATTAGTGAGCATACATATGAGAAAAAATATGATACTGGCATGTTTTCAAATTATCTCTCCCAAAGTATTGATTAATTACAAAGGAAAACCATAATACCTTTATTGTTAAGAAATCTTGCAGAATTCCCTCAACCAACTGAACAGGTTAACATTACCAATAATAAGAAATACCAACACCTTGTATTTCCTGATGTGATATACTAAGAAGACCATCACTTCTCTGATGATCTTGCATAAAATGAACAATCTCAATCTAATTATGGGAGAATTCCACCAAAATGACAATAACAAACAACAACCACCACCACAAACAATTATTTTCCAAAAGTATCAGTCATTAAATGCAAAGAATAACTAAGGACGGACACAGCTTAGAAGAGACTAAGGAAAAAATAAAACTAAATGTAACACCAAGAATGCTTTAAATTCAGAAGAAAAAAAAAGTCATGTGTGAAAAATTTGAAAAGATTATGAAGTCTTTCCTCAGTATGCATGAGGGATTGTTTCCAGGACCTCTGCTGATACCACAGTGGGCACATGCTCAATTCCCTTATGTAAAATGGCATACTACTGGCATATAATATATGCACATCCTCCTCTATACTTTAAATCGTATCTTGATTACATATAACACCTAATACAAAACATATGCTATATAAACAGTTGTTACATTGTAGTGCTTCCTTATTTAAAATTTTATGGTTGTATTGTTATTTTTTAGTTACATTTTCTCAATATTTTTCTTATGTGTTTGTTCCACGCCAATCATGTGAAAGGCCAACTGTAGCTTAATTAACATTATATAAATGTTAATTATTTGTTTTAAACATTTTAGTAAAGTGTGACAATAGACAGATCAGGGTTACCACCTGAGATGTTGATCGCCACCTGTGGGGGTCTCTCCTGCAAACCCTGACTCTGAGATGGATGAATAAATGCACTCAGACACAAAGTACAGTGAACAAGTGGGCTAGGGAGGTCATCAGCTGCTCTCAGGGAGTTATTGTAGCTACCTGACCCCTCACTAGCTCTTCCTCCTTGCATTTTTTCAATATAGATTTAATAATAGAGGTTCTAAGTCAACACACTTGTGGATAATTCACATAGTTAAAAACGTGGTTTTATGAATGATAAAAGGTTTGGTTCCAGGGTCCTGAACAAACACCATTAATGGGTAATTCCCCTGGTTGATCGCCCTCTGAGAGGACCATCTGGCACAAAGTTTACATGAGTAAACAAGTAGAGTAGAGACAAAGGAAAGTGGGGTAAACAGACTTAACTGGAGAAGTTTCTGTTATCCCTTATCTTTACCCTATGACCTAATGCTCTCAGGTAAGAACCAGCTGCTGTCATCCTGTTCCACTATTACAAGTTATGAAAACTTTTCGGCCTTCCAAAAGGTTTGAAAGTACATATTATAACTTTGCCCAATATTTCCTTTAATATTTTGCCAACCACCCTGCATGAATCCCAAGAGTTAAGTAAAGTGTTAGTGTTAGGGTAATAACTTCTTCCACCATTCTGCAATCTTTTTGTAAGCCTAAAGTTCTATTTGTATATATGTATTCTATACATACTTTATATTACATAATGAAAATTACATTTTATATATTTAGAATGTATTACATATGCTATATCTAATAGATATATTATCACCCCAAATGAATATCTACATATAATAGCCAAAAGCCATCTCTATATATTTAAAGTTAATTTAAAATTAATTAATAGAAAATACAATTTAAAATTCAAGTGTTCTGTCAAACAAGCCATATTTCAAGTGCTCAATATCTCAATATGACTAGTAACTATGGCATTGGGCAGCATAGATTATGTAATCTTTCCATCAATACAAAAAATTCTATTGGACAGAGATGCTCTGAAACATAAGATCTTATCTAGGTCACTTCAAATAGCGAATTGAACTATTAAAGCAATTTCATAGAGTATCATGAATCTGCACACAGTTCTTTTTAACCCTCTAATTCCTCAGTTGACTTCATAGGTAAAATGACATGAGTACTATGATCTCCCTACTACTGCCTTGCATATATGCCATTTACATGTTTGACTATCACAGAAAAAACTTTGTGTGTGTGTGTGTGTGTGTGTGTGTGTGTGTGTGTGTGACGGAGTCTCACTCTGTCACCAGGCTGGAATGCAGTGGCATGATCCTGACTCACAGCAACCTCTGCCACCAAGGTTCAAGCAATTCTCCTACCTCAGCATCCCGAGTAGCTGGGACCACAGGCATGCTCCAACACACCCAGCTAATTTTTGTATTTTTAGTAGAGACAGGTTTTCACCGTGTTGGCCAGGATGGTCTGGATCTCTTGATCTCATGATCTGCCCATCTCAGCCTCCCAAAGTGCTAGGATTACAGGCATGAGCCACTGTGCCTGGCCAAAAAACTTTTGTTTTAGAAAAAAAATTATCTAAATGAAGTTGAACAAGAGTAGTAGCATACTCCAAGAGCTATGTTTCTGTATGGGGAAGGGGAAATAAGAAAACAAGGTGCATAATAAAAAGACTACTTATGAAATAACAATTAAGAAAGTGGTAAATCAGTGGTGCTAACTCTTGTTCTTTTTGGCTTCATTTCAAACAAGTAGGTCAACTTAATGCTGGGGTTGGATGCTTCATGATGAATGTGGATATTAATTGTTCCCATTATAATTTATTGACTATTTAAAGCCACTGATATCCCCATCTCCCATTCAAAGTGTAATTAGAGAATACGTTTCCAATAATTTTGGAACAGGATAAACATAAGACAACTGTTGCAATCCTATTTTGTGGTAAAGTCTCAGGTATTTATGATACTCGGCCTCTTGGCTTTTGTCCATTGGGACTATGAATTTGTCCAGTTCGTGGTAATCCTATACTGTTTAAAGGCTATTACTTCAGAAGAAGGAGCTGGTGCTCTTTTCTCTTCAAGAAATCTCTTATAGAATTGATAGATAACTAATATCTGTTCAAATTGTTTTCTTTTCTTTTGGCAACTAAGTACTAAGTACTAAGTTAGTAGTAAATAATGAACTTTTTAAGTACTAATAACTCTTCATGGCCAGTGCAGTTAGCATTCTTATTTCTGATTTACTCAAAAATGCCAACTTTTAAACAGTTCTTCTCTCCTTCATTCTCTCATTAAGAGAGGTGACATAATTTATGTAGGAAATTTTATAGAAATAGGCTGTTAGCTTTTATTTCTACATTCTGTAACATTAGGTATTTACAAACAGAACTTAAAACATTTCACATTAACCAACTAATTACATGTGCTCTTTATTGAATCAATAAATGAGAACATATTTATCTTAATTAGTAAACAATATGTAAATAAAGATATATCTAAAATATCTATATCTATAATGCATTTCACAAGTTAATTTTTTTATAGTTGTAATCATGTTTACATGGGTAAAACTGTTTAAAATGTAAAATTGTTTAGATTCTTGTTACCATATAGATACAAATATATATACACACACAAATACACATACTCTCTATATAATATATATTCTCGTTACTACATATGTAGTATGTGTGTGTGCATATTTGTTCCTATACACATACAGTTACTTAGTACTATATGTATAAAGTAACAAGAACCTAAATAGTTTTTACTATATGCATAAAGTAACAAGAACCTAAATAGGACATTTATATAAATAAACCTATGTGCCCTTTATTTTATCAATAATGTCTTGTTTACTTATGGGGCTTAAATATCTTGTGAGTCATAAAGTCAATGTTTAAATATTTATTTAAAATTAAAAGCAAGCAAGACATATATTTTACCTGACAGATTTCATTTTAATTATTCAGAATATGGTACTAAGATGTTGATTTTATTTGGTTTGTAATGATTTATTTTTCTACTTTAAATGTTTAAATACAGTATCTGTATTTTTCCCATTCATGATTACTACAAAGAAAAAAGAATATAAACCATTACAAATTCCAGTCACAATTCTTTGCTGACATGATCCATTTATGTTCAATAATTCACCTCTCTTATGTCACTCAGACCAGCTTGGTATTTAAACCTCTTAGTTGTGTGACATTCATCAGGTCTCTCTCTCTTCTTAGTCAGAGATTGAGGAAAGAAAAATAGTCATAACTATGTGAGGCTCTGTCATGAATACACAAAGAACACCATTCACTACAAAAATACCCTGCGCCTGAAACGTCAGATGCAAAGTACTCATACAAAGCATTCCAAGAGAGAGTTGAGTGAGAAAGCGAGAGAAAGATTGAAACTGTTCAGTTTGGGGGTGAGAAATGAACTGTCTGAAGTGACTTAGAGAACAAGCCAGTGACAACGTTGTTCTGTGAAAGTGCTGCATAACTTAGGTGCCATTTTCTTTACAGTTCTCCCATTAAAATATCCACCATCTCATTCCATGTTGCAAGGGGAGAAATGAGAGTACAAGTTTCTCTGTCCCACATGAAGAGCCTCACATTTTCCTCCTTGGCCTAATAGATCTCAGCAATAGAAATACCACACTTTTCGTGGTTATTAGCGTCAATTGCAGATGACATTAAAAAAAATTCTTATTAGGCTGTTACCTAAAAAAAGACCACTATCCTTCAATTAGTCACTATGTATTCTAATCGGTCTCCTAAATGATAAATGAATAATTGGAGAAATAACATTTAAGCAATCCTTATTATCAATAATGTAAATGAAAAAACATACATTCAGAATTGTTTAGTCCTGTGAAATAGTTAATGGGATTACTTTTATTAATTCATCAAATCTTCAAACATCTTTATGAATTAGATATTATTGTTATTACTATTATAAATTTTAGACATAAGGAAATGGAAGCTCAAACTAGCATAGCTAATAAATGATGAAAACAGCTTTTAATATATTTCTGTCTGATTTCAGAAGCCAGTTTAATAATCTGAGCATACCACTGTTTAATAATTTTTTTAAAAAAATGGCATCACTATATTTATTTTCTCTCATAAAAATATAATAAGAATGAAAAATACCTATGAAAAATTTTAAACCCTCAAATAACTGAAAATATGGTGTTTCATGTAATTCATGAAGTCCTAATTTTGTAATAAATTCCAATAATATATTCTGTAAACCTGTTCTCTAGATAATATCCTTTATCTAGAAAATATTAAAATACATAGTCGAAGGTCTGAAGAAAGTTCATTATCCGCATTGAGATCATTATTAAGGCAGGCTAATAAGATGAGGATATGACTGACAAGCCTGCACATCACTACATTGTGGTCTTTTTTGTTATAATGAGTATTTTTAATTTTGGGGGAAAAGCCCACTGCACACTTGTTTGTTAAGTATATAGTTAATCAACCAGTTACATCTTTTACTACACTAAAATTAAATTTTAAATGTTTTTCTCAAAATATTAGCATCTATTCTCCATATATCTCATGCCTTCCTAATATGAATTATTTTCAGAATTATATTGGTCCTTATTTTCAAAATTATATTGGTGTCCTAAGGTTTTTTTTCCTTTTCTTTTACTTTTTTTTTGTGTGTGTGAGATGGAGTCTAGCTCTATTGCTCAGGCTGGAGTGCATTGATGTTGGCTCACTACAACTTCTGCCTCCCAAGTTCAAGTGATTCTCCTTCCTCAACCACTCAAGTAGGGACTACAGGCTTCTGCCAACATACCTGGCTACTTTTTGTATTTTTTAGTAGGGACAGGGTTTCACCAGGTTGGCCAGGATGGTATCAAACTCCATACCTCAAGGGATCTGTGTGCTTCAGCCTCCCAAAGTGCTGAAATTACAGGCGTGAGTCACTGTGTCTGGCCAGTTTGTACATATTTTGATGATCTTAGACATTACTTCCTCAGTGGAGAAACTGAAATCATCTAAGCTATTTTTCTGATCACTTTGTTTCATAAGAGATATAGAAATATACTGTGACAAATACATGCAGTGCCTTATGTTTAGCTATATAAGACAGAAAGATCTACAAACACAGGCACATGTGGACACATAGATACCAAATCTGTGAAATATCCATTAATTAACACAACCTTCACATGTGAAACAGGAAAATAATCTGATATTTCAAAATAATACTGTTTTGTCATAGAACATTGCTTTAAGGACGCAGAGGATGATCAAAATGTAAAAATAAAGTTGTCTGAAAGAAGAAAAGTGTTGATTTTGGAAATTTTGCATTGTATCACAAGTGTGTAGTAGAAGAAAGAGAGCAAAATATTCACTGAAATACACAAAATGTTTTCATATATTGACTCCTTTGACTCCTACAACAACTCAAGAGAGTGTCAGAGCAGCCATTTGATTAGAACACCACCTATACTCTCAGAATACACCAAACATCCAAAGCAAACTTTACAAATACAAGAGAATCAGATGACCCTTAGGGACTTTTTCAAAATGAAATTTGCACTGTACAAATAATTTACTAAAATCAGTGATTATTGAATAATTCCAGTACAAAAGAAAGGCAGCATTCAAATAGAAATACATCCTTTACATTTATGTTCCTTTATTATTTAAACCTGTGCTATTAAATGACCATGTGATTCTCCAAAACTAAATGTGGACCCACAGTTCATAAAAATGCACATGCTTTGATAGTAGATTTGTACATGGTAAAATAATATTTCATTATAAAATGAATTGCCTTAATTGCTTAAGCCCGCAACATGACAATTACTAAGTTAGATAAGGTGTTATTAATATAATACTTTAATGTGAACAACCTTTAAGAAGACAAAAAGTGAAGAAACCAAGTAAACCAACTAAACTGCATTTTATTTTTATTTTTGTTTTATTTTCATATTGCTTTTTCTTGTCCTTTTTTTTTTTCCTGTTTTTAAATGGAATTTCATTGTTGTTGCCCAGTCTGGAGTGCAGTGGCACAGTCTCAGCTCACTGCAACCTCTGCCTCCTGGGTTCAAATGATTCTCTTGCCTCAGGCCTCCTGAGTAGCTGGGATTACAGGCGCCCACCACCATTCCTGGATACTTTTTTGTATTTTTAGTAGAAACAGGGTTTCATCATGTTGGCCAATGTCTGTAATCCCTGCACTTTGGGAGGCTGAGGTGGGTCATATTGCTTTCTCAGATGGGGGTTTCACTGTCACCCAGGCTGGAGTACAGTGTTGTAATCATAGTTCACTGCAGCCTCAACTTCTGAACTAAAGCAATCTTCCTGTTTCAGTCTGCTAATTAGCTGGTGTATTAGTCCATTTTCATACTGCTGATAAAGATATACCCAAGACTGGGCAATTTACAAAATAAAGAGTTATAATGGACTTAACAGTTTCGCATGGCTGAGAAGGCCTCACAATCACAATAGAAGACAAGGGTGAGCAAGTCATGTCTTACATGGATGGCAGCAGGCAAAGAGAGAGTGTTTGTGCAAGAAAGCTCTCATTTTTAAAACCATCAGATCTTATGAGATTCATTCACTATCATGAGAACAATGCAGGAAAGACTCATCCCCATAATTCAATCACATCTCACCAGGTCTCCCAGGACAGGTGGGAATTGTGGGAATTACAATTCAAGACAAGATTTGGGTGGGGACACAGCCAAACCACATCAGCTGTGATTACAGACTACCACCATGCCTGCCAAATTTTTGTTCTTGTTTTTGTGGCGATTGGGGTCTCATTATGTTGCCCAGGCTGGTTTCAAACTCCTGACCCCAATTGATCATTCCACCTAAATCTTCCAAAGTGCTAGGATCACAGGCATAGCTACCACACCTGGATTGCATTGTAAAGTTGTTTACATTAAGGTCATTAAACACGTATAAAATGATTACTTTTTTCTGAGGTATTTACTACATTTTTCTTTTAGATATTCTATGCAGTAGTTATGATTTGTATTATATTTTATATCCATATATATATGTATGTGTGTGTATGTATATATATATCCATATATGGATATATATGTGTGTGTGCATATATATATATATATATATATATATATATATATATATATATCTCCACAATCTACTGAGCTGTTCACTTGTTAGGCCAAATTATGCAACATAATCCTATATTTATCACTAATACCTAATTGTCCTGGGTATTAAAAATTCTAAAATGCTTTTTTTTAATAAAATAAAAGATCATTGCAACAAGGAATCTTTATATTTTTATATCCGCTACTTGGTTTTTATTATATATTAAAGCATTTTATTTTGTTAGTTATTTAGCACATTTAGTAGTACAATTCCCCTTTAGTTTTATTATTTAGTCTCTTTTCTAGAATGTTGCAAGTTTGAGGGGAAAAAAATAAGGTGAAATTAAGCAGTGCAGTGAGAAAATGTCTTCCAAAGGGCAATGTCTGTGTCTTATGCATGGTAATAACTTCAGTGGCAGACTATTGATTATCTAATTGTGATACTTTTTAATTAAATTCTGTATTCACATACCTCAAAAGGAATGTGATCACTTGTGAAGTAATATATTCTCTGTGTTTCTGGTACAAACTGTGCTCAATGTTTTAATTCTTTACTCTAAATGGGATCCTCAGAGACAGATGCAATGCCTTCACCAAAATACTCATATCCAAATAGCTCATATCCTCATGGTTGGCAGCAGACCGGCCCTAAACCTTTGTTCCTTACTTAGGATTAAAAATAAGAAGAAGAATAAGCACACCTTCTTTTACTTCATTTAGATCTTCCATGTGCCTCAGAGATACTTTGTTCAACTGTCATTTTCTGAATGAAGAGTACCTTGCCATCTTATTTAAAACCTGATGCCACCCTAGTTATTAAAATCACCATTACTCTGCTCTGTATTTTCACACAGAATGTAAAACCTTCTGAAGGTTTCAATGCCATCTATTTAGTTATATATGTATTTTTATTATCTATTGACAAGTATCTTTTAATCTATTTTTTCATATGCTAATTGCCTAACAATATGCCTTAAACAAACAAAAATACACCATAGATACTCACTAAATAATCTGTCTGTCTTTAAATGAATATATTTAAGATATATTAATTTTAGACTTGGGTCTGGATTTATAAATATAATATTTAGTTAAAATGATGCTATATTATTTCCATTTAATGATATAACATAAATGACATTATGACAGGAGAGTGGGTTAGATTTTTAGGAACGATATACATTAAATTAGCATTTTATTGTTCTCAAGTTTGGAAATACTTCTGATTTTTGAGGGTTTTTTTCAGGATTATGCATTTCCTACTATAAGCCTCTTACCTGAAAACACCTTCAACTTGAGTGTCCCATCAAAGCAAGGAATATGCTTTACCTTTTTTCTTTTATCCTTAGTATTAGCACTTTACCTTTTTCACCATGTTCTTAATTATTTCAATAGGAGAACCCACTTCTGAAGTTAGTACACATACAGTGAATCTCAGAAAATCAGTCTTTTCCTTTCGTATTTCAAATAAAATAAAGGTATTTGCCTGTGTCAATTTTATTATGTAGCAAGTTTCTCAGCGTCCTTTTACTATTTTTCTTACCATTTGTAACATAAAAATATCATTGTATCCACTCCCCCATCTTTTACTTACACCTCTGCCAAAAAAAAGAACATTTGATGTTATTCTGCAGAAACAATCACCTTATGATTTATCTATAACTATCATCAGTCTGTCTCTTTTTTTCAGAAATTGAAAGCTGTGTTACCCTTCTACTTTACCTTGCAAAGTCTAGGGAGGAGAGACAGATATTTCAAGGCCCCTTTATTTCATTTACAATATGTGATTATGATAGCAATCATAAATGTGCTACTTAGATCATCCATGTCATCTCTTGACCCTGGTGAAAATTCCCTAAGACATTAAAATTACAACAGCCAATTTTGAAAGCAGTGTGTTTGGCTAGACGTCAAGATAAATTAATAAATGAAAACACATATTTCATTAAATGAGACATCATAATGAGATGGAGGATGTCAAAAGCACTGCACATCTTCTTACAATAATCTTACAAAATACTTCAGGAAAATGTATTCCAAATATGTGGAAAGTTTTGAAATATTACAAATGCTACTATAGCTGTATTAGTTTTTAAAGGATGCTATAACAAAATAGTACAAACTAGTGAATTAACACATTTATTCTCTCAGTTTGGGAGTCTAGAAGTCTAAAATCAAGTTGTCGACAGGGCTGTGCTCTCCTTGAAGGTGCAACAGGAAGAAACTTTCCTGGTCTCTTTCTTGCTAAGTAATTCCTTCTCTTATGGATACATCATTCTAATTTCTGCCTCCATCTTTGCCTATCCTCACCTGCGTGCCTGTCTAAATTCCCCTCTCTTTTTTTAGTATACATGCTGCTGAATCGTGCACAAATTTCCCTCTCTTTAAAAAGATAGCAATCATCAGATTAGAATCCACCCTAAACAAATATGAGCTTATCTTAACTTAATTATCTCTTCAAAGACCCTATTTCCAAATAAGATCACATTTACAGGTGATAGGATTAGAAGTTTGACATTCTAATTCTATCACCTGTAAATGTGATCTTATTTGGTGAGTCTATAACTCAAAATGTCAATTATTCTTTCTGTGGAAAAAATGTCAATATATTCATATAATAGCCCTGGCTACTGTCTTTATCTCCTGGCTGGTCCCCCACTCTCCGCTTTCCCTTTAGTCATAGGGAAATGAGGTGAGCAGAATTAGACATTCTGGTCGAAGTCTGGTTCTGTTTCTGGAATCTCCAGGTACATTTAGGTAAAGTTGTTGCCCAAAGAGGATAGACACTAATTAAATCAAAGCTGTATTTAAATCCATTACCAAGGAAAAGTGCTAATGTTCAAAAACACTCAATCATTGTAGCTGTTCAGGAGCAGACTACAGGATGAAAAAAAGAAATAAAGACCAAAGTTGACAAGAGAGAAAAATGGATAAATTTTAAGAAATGGAGTACACATTATGAAGTGTTTGTGACCTGGTCAGCCTGGCTTTTGCTTTGACCAGATTCTGTCTTGTTCATGAGTTGTTCATTACCATCCTGCATTTGATCTGGTAGCTCTCAAACTATATTTTCAATAATAGAATATTTTTACATAAATGAGCACACTGGCATCTAAATAACAACTTATCAAAATGAATGTCATACATATGATCTAAAAGTGAAAAGCTTGGTTTAATCAGTTTCTATTTTATGATTAAAAATAAACCATAGCTTCTCTGTTCTAACTTCTATTTTCCAGACAGTTGGTAAATGATTTTTCTGTATGCCTTTCCTTTTTCTTTCCCATTGCCATTATCCTAAAGCAGCTTTTCTGTACCTCTCACTCTGACTCTTACAAAGCCTTGACAATTAGTTTGCCAACACCAGTTGTTTTTTCTACTCCATTTCATCCCTTAAAGTTCCACTGGCAGATTGATCTCCCTAAAACACATCTGTGATCAAAATCCCTGATTCAATTAAGTTAAAAAAAAAGAAAACCCCTTCAGTGTATTTCAAAATGTGATCTAAACCACTTTTCATTGATAGTATCTACTCATTATTTATAACCTTTGTGAAAATAAACATGGCTTATGCTTTCCTCTCCTCATGCATTTGCCTCCACTTGAAATAATGTGTCATCTACATTTTCCTTGTTAAAATCCTTCCTGTTTTCCATGATTTCGCTGACGAATAATAATGTTTTATTGCTCACACAAATACTGTGGAAAATTCCATCAAAACCACACATGTATTACTCGATACTTTCAAACCAATTCAATTTATTCTTGCTGAATAAATCAATCTATGGTATTCTGCAAGTGACATTTTACATGCAGGCTACTAAGATAGTGCTTTGTGATTATGGACTTCTAATCTAAGGCCTGTGCAATCCTACATCTAACTTAATTCCTGCTATAAGTTTTAATATACTGGATTTTTGAAAATTTGTTTGCTAAACATGGAAATTCTGTTTTCTCATTTTGAAAATATAACGAATTTCCTTACATTCAAGATCATAGATGTAGCCTTCAGACAAAAATGTAAGACATACTTTGTGAGTTTATATTTCAAAATGAACATGTCAAAGATTTAGTTAGTATTTGGCAACCACTTTCTTATGTTTATGGAAGATGTGATGAAGGTAGTTTAGAGAGGAGTGTGATCCCCAAAGAATGTTCTAACATGGTTTAAATACGTGTCCCCTCTGAATCTTAGGTCGAAATGTGATCACCAATGTTGAAAGCAGGGCCTAGTGGGAAATATTAGATCATGGATTCAGATCCCTCATGAATGGCTTAGTGCCATTCTCGTGGTGATAAGTAAGTTTTTGTTCTGGTATTTCAGCAAGATCTAGATACTTAAAAGCATCTGGCACCTCCCCTCTTTCTCCTCTTGCTCCTTATCTCACCATGTGATATGTCTGCTCCTGCTTTACTTTCTGCCATGCATAATAGTTCCAAGGCCAAGATGGAACAATTTGCAATGGCATTCAGAAACAAGAAAATGTCGACCACTTTTTCATCTTAAGGGAAATAAAATTTAAGTGAATAAATAGATTTTACTTGAGTATTTGAGTAAAATCCCGGATGTAGAAGGCTGCATCTCTGAAAAGTCTATGGGCTTAGAGTTGTAAGGGGACCAGCAAAGGCTTACAGGGGAAGTGGAGAGAGGGAAATTTGGTTGCAGGTGAAGACATGTGGAAGATGTTTCCAATGCAATTTGTGATAAGGAATGATTACTAAGGAAGATATATTATCTTATAATCAAAAAAAAATAAGAATTATATTCATAGTAAAGTTATAAAATTAATAGAGTCGCATGAGGGGCTGTAGGCATGCAAATACATTTATCTGACTGGCAAATTTACATTTGAGTTTGGATTATGAAGGCTGAACATCAAGGGTAGTGTAATGTGCATTTTCAAACGATGAAAATATGTAACATTTATATAAAAGGAAGAAAGTGTAATAAGCAGAACAAATATGTAAGAGTTATCACTGGAGAATAGATTTACATAGATACATAAAATAATAAGATTTTTTTCCAAAATTAAAGAAAGATTAGTGTGATAAAAGTCAAGGAAGTAAGGCAGCATGACTCAATGTTTTAATCAAAATCATATATCTTTCAAATATTGTTTTATAATTGTTTGAGTCTTTGAATACTGTATCTCTGTTCATACTGGTATTCAAAATATTTTAAGTTGCCTATGCTTAACTAACAGTTTGCATCCAATTTATTTGAATATGATATTTGGTTGACATTCTAGGCATTAATATCCTTTGAAAGTGTAGGCAAGATTTTCTAGTTTAAAATGCAATGTCAACGACTGACTATACAAAACTCTGCTCAATAGTGCAGAGATGAATAATAAGAAAATAATTAAATAAGTTTATTGAAATTGGCCACATGAAAGATGGTGACTTTCACTAAGAAATTTCACCAAAATAGAAAAAAGACAGAATTTAGATTACACATGGCTGAGGAGTTAATTGGGAGTAAGTAAATAATGGTATCAAGAGAAGATGAATTTTATGAATCCACAATTTAGAAAAAAGTGAAAAATAAAACAAATAAAAAATAAAAGTGAAAAATACTGTGGCAGAGGTAAATGAGTAGTCATGTAGAATTTCTACAAAATAGGAGATATTTTGAGTTGATTATATAGATGTGTATAAACAATAACAGAAAACAGAAACAATAAAAATTCAAAAAGGATAGAGTCAGAAAGACATACAAAACAAATTAGATAACAGATAGAATGAGATGCCAGAAAATAATGGATAAAATATTTTCAGGGTCATTGGCAGAGAGAATGGCATTGACAAAATTCTTATTCATTAAACTGAAGGGAAAACAATAAGCACAAGTTACAGTACTGGACAATGACAGATTCGTTCTTCAAAAATATAGTGTAAATTCATAAACATGATGCAATTAATTAAATTTATTACAGAAACTTAATAATACAGAAACAGACTACAGGGTATATAAGTAGTACTATAAGCAAACATTAGGTATATAAGTGCTACCATTTTAGGCAAATCATTAAAAAACTAAACTGTTAAATGCAAGAACCCATAAAATAATACCAGTTTAAGTGGTTTCTCTGAGTTATATCAGGGGGCACATAATCAACTCCTTTGCTCAATGAAGGGAAACAAAACAAAACAAATACTGAATGTTCCTAATTATCTGTCAACCAAGAGAAGAGCATATAAGGATAGCAATGAAAATGTTACTTTACTCTCAACCTCATTCTCTTCTTCTGTTGACAAGTAAAGAGATTGTTAATGATTATTTGATTTCAGTTGAGGCTGATTTGTCACTATTGATTCAACTTAATCAACCTATGTTTAAAGTCAGAGTAGTATAAAATAAGGGCTGAATTTCCTCCAAATTTTAAATTAGTCATATATGTGTATCTGTATTATCTATACAAAGTTTTCTTGAACAATAAAAGTAATACATATTTTAAGCAAAATTGTTATTATTCCATATTGATTTAAGATAAAATGAAGACTATGAGAGTGTCTAACTCATAGGGATTGATATAAGAAAATTACTCTTCTGACCAAAATTTAGAAATAGAGTCTACATTAATCTTCCATCTGAACCCAATAAAAGCATGGACAAAATAAATGAGATTAAAAAAAATGGTGGTCATCAGGCAACAAGGAAAAATTACCAGAAACATAGGAACATAGGTGGAAAACCAGAACTACTCACAAAAATATCAACAGCATCTGGTTTGAAAACTACATGACTAATATGAATGTTATTATTTCAATATCTGTAAAATATTAGTGTTTGAAAAACAATAACAATGCATTTTAATGTTTGCAACTTACATATAAGTAAAGTGTATGTCAATAGCATTAAAATTGGGAGGGAAGAAATGGAGGCATACTACATCTGAAGTGCAGATTCAATGTCACTTAAAAATAGATCATATGTTAAATATGTACACAATAAACCCTAATGTATACACAAACAAAACAAAGGATTATACTAATGAGTTAGCAAAATAAAAGATGCAAGCATAAAATAGAAAATATTAAGGAGATAGATAAAAAGCCAATTATATTAGTGATTATGTTAACTGCAAATGGTAAAAAGACACTAAGCAGGAAGATTTTCAGAAAGAAGAAAGAAGAATTAATTACATGTTTCCTATGAGATACATGTTAAATACATTCAAAGTAAAGAGACATTAAAAGACATACCATCTTGTTGGAAAAACTGGATATTCACATGCACAAGAATGAAAATGGACTCTTATCTCAGTTTTCACGGGAGAATTAACTTAAAATTGATTGAGGACTTAAACATAAGACCTAAAACTATAAACTTAATAAAAAAAATACTGGAGAAAACCCCATGACACGGGTTTGGTCAGAGATTTATTGTATATAACCACAAAAGCACAGGCAAGGTAAGTTAAAAAAAAAAGATGAGTGTAGTAGACTAAGACACTTTCAAGTAATGAAGGAGTCAGTAGAGTGAGGAGACAACTCACAGAATAGGGGTTGCAAATATTTGCAAATCATACATCAGATAAGAGGCTAATATCTAAATATATAAGAAACATAAATTAATAATAAGCAAGAATAGTCCTATTTTTTTACATGGGCATTGTTTGTTATGCTTAGGATTGCTTTAGCAATTTCAGTTCATATGAAATTTTGGTTTCATATGAAATTTAGAATAGTTTTTTCTACCTCTGTCTGTGAGAAATGACACTGATAGTTTGATAGGTATAGCATTGAATCTGCACCTAACTTCAAACTATGCCACAAGACTACAGTATCCCAAAAGTATGGTACAGGTGCAAAAACAGACACATAGGCCAATGGAATAGCTTACAGAACCGAGAAATATAACTACATACCTTCAACAAACCTGACAAAAGTAAGCCGTGGGGAAAGGACCTTATATTCAATAAAGAGTGCTTGGATAGCTGGCTAGCTATAAGTAGAAGAACAAAACAGGACTCCTACCTTTAACCATATATAAAAATTAACTCAAGATGGATTAAAGATTTAAAAGTAAAACACTGAACTATTAAAATCCTACTAGAAAACTTAGAAAACACTATTCTGGACATCAGCCTTAAGAAAAAACTTTGTGACAACCCTTGAAACAATTGCAACACAAACAATTGACAAGTGAGACATAATTAGACTAAAGATCTTCTGTACAGCAAAAAAAAAAAAAAAAAAAACTAACAGCAGAGTATATATAATACCCTACCACCCCCAAAATTACACTATTTTCAAATTTATGCCCAGAGATAAAATTCTAGGCCATATGTGAATTCCTAATACATTTTAAAAATCAAACCATATAAATTCTGTTCTTTGACCATTATAAAATTAAATTAGAAAACAACAAATGAAAAGCTCTAGAAAATCCCCAAATATCTGGAAGCTACATAACTTGCTAATCAGTAACCAATGTCTAAAAGAAATCAAAACTGAAATTATAAAGTATTTGAAACTAAATTAAATTAAAACATAGCATATCAGAATATGTGAGCTACTGCTAACATATTATGTAGTTGGAAATGCATAGCTCTAATTACTTGTATTAACAACAACAGCAAGAGACACCTAAGGAAAACTCCCAAATCCATGACCCCAGATTACTATTTAAAAAACTAGAAAAAGAAGAGCAAAATATCTACAAATAAGAAGACATTAAATAATAAAGATGTAAGAAGAAATCAATGAATTCAATAATGAAAACAATAGAGAAAACGAATAAATCCAAAACCCAAATCTTTAAGGATCCTAATGAAATTGATAAACTTATTATTATAAAAAAAACAGGGAATACACAATGTATCATTATCAGGAATGGGAGAGGATACAGCCATAGAGATTCTACAGATATTAAAGAGATAATAAGGAATCATCATGAAGACCATTCTCAACAGTTTGACAAGTTAGATGAATGCTTTCTTGAGAGACAAAAATAACAAAATCTCACTCAGAAGAAATATTGAAAAAGACAAGATTAAGATAGTGAAAAGACAGTACAGACACTGGGAGAAAATATCTGCATATCATATACCTGATAAGAGACTTGAATACAGAATGTATAAGAACCCTTACAAATGACAATTAGAAAGATCAATAACCCAATTTTTAAAATGAGCAAAGGATTTAAATTGGTATCTCTCTAAGGAAGACACATAGATAGCCAGTTAGCACATGGATAAATGTTCAATGTCATTAGTCATTAAGTAAATGCAAACCAAAACCATAATGAAATTCCACTTAGCACTGCCCATAATCCCACATCGAAATAACACACAATAACTAGACTTGGTGAGAATGTGGAAAAATCGGAATCCTCACATGCTGGTAAGAATGTAAAATAATGCTGTCACTCTGGAAAATCAGTTTGCCAGTTGTGAAAAATGTTAGGAATAGAGTTTTCATATCACCTAGCAATTCTACTCCTAGATGTGTACTCAAGACAAATAAAAGTATATACCAATACAAAAACTTCCACATTAATACTCATAGCAGCAGTGACCTTAAAAGTCAAAAAGGGGAAACAACCCAAATATCTATCAACTATTTATTTAATGAATAAAGAAAAAGTGATACAGGCATACAAGGAAAGTTATTCAACAATAAAAAATAGCAAAGTATTAATGCATGCTACAACATTATAAACCCCCATTAAGGTAAATGAGAAAAATCATATACAAAATACCACCTTTTAGATGAATCAAATTTTGTGAAATGTCTAGAAAAGGCAAATCTATAAAGACAGAAGTCGATTGGAAACAGTTAAGGCTCGGGTTAGTGATGACAAATAATATTGACTACTATTGAGTAGAAGGTTTTTCTTTGAGGTGATGGAATGTTCTAAAATTCAATTGTGATGATAGTTACACAACTCTAAATATACTAAAAATACTGAATTGTAAGCTTAAAATCGGTTAATTTGAAAGTAAGTAAATTATATTTCAATAGTGTGGTCTTAAAAAGAGAAATAGATAAAATGAATGATCTCAGAATTATTAAATTCTGGTTAAAAACATAATTTTACTTTTTAATAAAATATTTGCATAAGGAATATCTCAGTTTAAAATGGCTTTATTGGTGAATTGTACCAATTGTTATTTAATAATTATTAAATATATAAAATATAAAATATTTTTAAAATACTTAATTTAAAAATATATAAGAAATAATTAATACCAATGTCACATGAATGCTTCTTTTTGCTCCTCTGAGTGAATGATTTCCAGTGATCTGTCCTCAAGTTTGATACTTTCTCTTGATCTAATCTGCTGCTCAATCCCTCTATTGAACATTTCAGTTTTGCTATTGTATCCTTCAGCTCTTTGAGTTCTGTATGGGTACTTTTAAGTATATATTTTCTGTTTCTTCATTGAAATTCTCCTTTTTTTAATGAAAGTTCTTCTAATCTGAGCAAGCATTTTTATGAACATTATTCTGAATTATCAGTTGGATAAGTCACATATCTGCATTTTATTAATTTCTGGAGATTCATATTATTCTTTTATTTCTAACATATTTCCTTGTGTCTTGATTTTACTTTATTCTCCATGTTGGTTTCTGTGCATTAGACAAAACAGCCACTTCCCCTAGTCTTCACAGACTGCTTTTGTACAGGAGATAACCTTCACCAGTGAGGCCAGCCAAAGAGTCTGAGCACCTCACAAAGCTTTGTGTTCATCCAAGCTGCAGTCTTTGTTCTCAGTGGTCCACAGGATACAAGAATATGCCAACTTCCGTAACTTGCACAAGGACAGTAAGTTAAAACTAGTGTCTTAAGTACCAATCATAAAGCTTTGGGTGCTAAATAAGTGGGCCAATATAATCTTTCCTTAGCGAGAAACTGGCAACTGGAATTTATTAATTTCTTGCTCTGTACTGAGCCAGAGAAGAGCTGTGAAAAAAATTTTGCATGGTCATTGGGGGAGAGTCTAGAGTCTCCTATTTCTCCATCTTGCCAGTATCAAATAATAAAAAATTTTTAAATGCCAATGTTAAAAGGAAGATACAATTTTTACAGTTACCTCACAAAAGAGGGTATATGAATGACAAATCAGCCAATGAAAAGATATGAAACATTATAGAAACATAATTAATTAGTCATTAAAGAAATACAAATTAGAACCATAATGTGATACCATTACACACCTCTTAGAAGGGCTATATTTAAAAGACAGACCTGAGCAAGTTTTGATAAAAATATGGAGAAATTGAAACTCTCATACACTGCTGGTGGGAATGTAAACTGTCACAAACACTTTAGATGCAGTGTAGCTATTTATCAAAAAATTAAACATACTTTTATCTCAGCAGATTATAAGCTCTGTTAGGGAGGGAACTATGTCTCTATTATATATACACCATGCCACATCCACATTTATGGAACATCTCTTAATATGCTCACAGATGTATAAAACATTTGTGTCATGTGTAAAGTTTTCTTTTATGGAAAAGACATTTATAGGCTTTGATTTTGTAACTTTCTTTTGTTTGTTTGTCCTTGTGCTAGTACCACACTGTGGTAATTGTATGAGTTTTACAAAAATGCTCATAAGAAGAGTAAGTTCTTTTCAATATCCATAAGTTTTCTCCTTTAAAATACCCTTTATTATTTTTAGCAATTTACATTTAAATATATATACATATATTTTTTGAGACTGAGTTTTGCTCTTGTTCCCCAGGCTGGAGTGCTGTGGTGAGTGAGATCTCTGCTCACTTCAGCCTCCACCTCCCAGGTTCAAGCGATTCATTTCCTCAGTGTCCTGAGTAGCTGGGACGAGAGGAGCCCGCCACCACGCGGGTTAATTTGGGTATTTTTTGTAGAGATGGGTTTTTGCCACATTGGCCATGCTGTTCTTGAACTGCTAACCTCAGGTGATCTGCCTGTCTAAGCCTCCCAAAGTGCTGGGATTACAGGCGTGAGCCACCGTGCCCAGCCTAAACATAAGTTTTACAAACAACAAATTTCAGGAAACATTCTCTCACCATGTTTTAGACCAATTTAGAGATAACTTGCATCAGTACTATATTTTAATTTATAATTTAAGACGCTGGCAAATTTTTTATATATTTCAACTTTCTACATTTATTTAGCAGTTTTTTTTAGTGCTCTCCACTATGACTTTTTATTTGTGACCTTGGCTTAATTCCCGCCAACTTTCACAAGCATACATTTCATGTTTACCTTTGTTTTCACATTTTCTCTTGTTAACATAATGTTTAATTTATTTATTTGCTCAGCTTATAAGCTGTCTCCTCCAATAGAATGAAAGAACCAAGAATTTAAATTTTGTTTTTATCAATGGTCTTTGCTAACGACTGAGAACAGCTCACAGGAGGAAGATCTCAACAAATATTTGTTATGTTCAGTCTTTTTTCCCTTTAGTATGTTAATACAATAAGTATATCATTAGCAAATTTAATGTTAAACCATGCTATTATTCTTGAAACAAGTTCCATATGTGCTTGATTTGTTTTTTAATACAATGTTGGATTTTTATGCTGTTATATTGTCTTTAAAATGTGAACGCATGCCTATCGTTGGCTGTAGCTTTTTGAATTTTATCTGATCTTAAGTAGTATTTATTCCTCCTATACTTTTGTTAGAATTACTTCTATGATTATTACTTAAAGACACTGATTTCATTTTGTAATTACTATGTAGTAATAATTGTAATAACAGTTTTTAATGTTATTATTTTCAGGGAGAATTGCCTATTTTATCAAAATTTTTTAATATATTGCATTTATGATCATCTTTCTTTATCTCACAGGTTGTTATTATTTTGAATTCCATTTGATTTTAAGTTTAATGTTTTGTTTATGAGGTTTATATTCAATATTGTTTAAATTACCAAAGTATTTTAAATTTGTTTAAAAACAAATTATGGCTCTACTATATTCTACGTGCTTCAATTAGCCTTCTTAATGAAGTGTATATGTTAGTTTTCATAACTCCACAAATGTAAAGTTCCTTAGTGTTTTCAGCTTTATTCCTTAGTTTTGAATTGACAGTATGAATGTATGTCATTATTCATCAGAAGTTATTTTTGTACTGCACTTGAAAGTCAAAATATTCTGGCTTTCTTTGTTGCCATTGGAAAACACTGTTGTTTCGATGTACATGATGCATCTTTCCCTTTGTATAATACTAATTTTTTTAACTAGGTGCCTTTTTTGGGGGGATGGGAGCAATACAATTTCACTCTGATGTGACTAGATCTGATTTTTTTGAATTTATTATTTTCTGGTGTCATTTTGAACTTCTTGAAGAATTATTTATATTTCTCAGTCATAGTTTTGCATAGTGACTTCTTTTACTTTTTATTACTTCTGAAATTATCTTGGCCTCCCTCTTTTGAATGTCCTAATCTTGCATTCACATTTTTCAACTTTGCATTTTTCAGCTTTATATTTTAATGTTAATTTATATTATCTTTCATATTTTGATTTATTTCACTTTATTTCATGAATTTTTGGTCTATTTAATTTTCAAGTTAATGATTACATACATCTATAAGTTTGATCTATTTTCAAACTTGATGACAGTTCCTTTTATATAACCTTAATTTTTCCTCTTGATTTTATATTTATATATTTTATTATTATAAAATTGTTCTTTTTATTTTCATTTTTAATTAAAGTTTTCTATTATCTAAACTATGTAAAGTATGGTTCCTCTTGTTCAATTAACCCTTACCTCACACATGATTAATTATTTCTTACACATTTTAAGTTTTTTTTATTCTGAGCTCATCTTCAGTGGGACTATTCTTATGTCTATACTCAGCCCATGTTGCTTGGTTGTGAGATTGTCTTTCAATAGCATTCTGTATTTTCTTCTTTCAGACATTCCAGGGTTTTTATGTTAACTTTCAAATTGTACCTGGCAGCACATCCAATTTCAAACTATAAATAAATGCAAAATGCAGACTCAAGATATTGATATCTCAGGGGATATATTTATTCTTTCCCCAAAGTTTCAGCAAAAATAAGCTTGTTTTTCATATTGCTATGTTAGTCACCAGAAATTATTAATTTCTCCCACTTACAGTCCTTGAAGAAAGTCTAAGTTCTAACTTTAAGTCTCAAATTCCCAAGGCCTTATCTCTGATCTCATAATCATAAATACCCTAGGTCCTCAGCATTACCAGGTCTAGTGATTTCACTCTCAGCCCAATTCCAGCAGTAGTTTACATGTTTATAACATTTTATGTCTCACTATAGATTTCCCTTAGTTTCTGTGAGTTCAGCTCTGTATTACATCTTTCATCTATTATACCTAGCATTTAATAGCATTTAATTAGAAGAAAAAGCATATTCTTATCTACTTTTCCAGAACTAATCATCAAAAGTATTTAAAATTTCTCAGCATTTAGGTCCTATGCAGACACTCGTATTTGAAGTCGGCCATGATATACCTCTGTGGGTAGGCTTCTTCCTGTTTGTGCCTTGTAGGCCCTAGGGCACCAGATACCTATTTCTTCTAACATAATATTCAGCTCTTATGTTCCTCTTTTGCATTTATTTTGTGTGTTTTATAGTAAGTTATTTTTCCTCCAGGAATGAGAGCTCAACATAACTGGAACATTTTGTTAGAGGCTATTAATATACCAATCTTAAAAGACAATTTAGAGCAAAATTGTTTTCACTCATCAAGATTCACATTGCATCTGCTTCCAACAGGTGCAGTGCTTTTCTCTTCCTCTTCCTGGAGGTAAGAAATAGGCCTTAAAAAAATTTTCTTAGTGGCCTTTGTTATTCAAAAAAAGTAAGTGGGCCAGATGGTATCAAAATGAGTGTGTGGATTAGATTGCAAAAGATGAGCTCTTATGCAGGCGTGAACAACTCCTAACTGCTCCTGTAACACTGATTGCACTGTGTGTTGTTTGTTTGTTTGTTTGTTTTTTAGTTTATGCAATAGACCTACAAAATGAGCTTGTTTCATTAGGTCAGAGTTTGAGTGTTATTCAATAGTATTCACAGTGAAACTTCACATGTTTCTGCCACTGCACATAATAACTAATTTGCAGTAAAATAAGCTACTTTATGTAGTCTATTTGATTTTGGTTTAATGCTTAAATGACTTTGGTCTAGGAAGAATGAGCAATAGATTGAAGTCCCAAGGCATCCCATGTCCTATTTACTTTTTGGTATATTTGACCAAATTTTGGCCAACTTCAATGCAAGTGTAGATATGTAATTGACAGAAAATCCCACTTGGAAGTATCCCTATTTCATATTAATGTATGGAAAATGTTTTGAACTTCATTAAGGTCATGTTACTGGCAATAGTCCCAGGAAACATTCTGGCCGGGTCTAAACTTCATTTCCAGTTTCTAGGAAGGAGAAAATGACCTCTTCAAGTGTAACTTTTGTAGATAAGTTTTGTTCAACTTTTGGTTTGAAATGGTTATAAAAATCACACTCTGCTTTCCACCATTATATTTATATCATAATTTTAGCATTTCCTTGGCCTTTTACACAACTTCTCAAGTTTATTTTGGTTCCAGTGCAATTGATTCATTCTTTTTCCTTTACCAATGCACATAAAGATGACAAATTAATTTTATGGGAGTGTCTGAATATAGGGAAAGTCAGGAATCCAGAAATATGTTGGCTCCCAGTGGAGTCCCAAGGGCACCATTATACACAGAGATATTCTTCCTAATGCAAAGCTGCTACTACTTCTGTTTCTTTCAAACTTTCTCCACTATTATTTTATCCAATTACAAAATGTTCATCCAGTCAAGAGCTCATTTGTTTCATTCTTTGCAATGACAGCACCAGCCTTGAAGCCATTTCCATTTTGGGAGACAAATATAGGTTTTTCTAAAGTTACTTCAGATACAATCTAAAGAGATCGAGGGGCTCTTATAATCCTCCTCTTATTTTATGTATAAAGGCATGTAGTTAGTGAAACAAATTCATGAAGTCGCCTGATCTTAAGAAATGATTTTGTGGAATAAAAATCTTCTACTACACCCTCTAAAATTTTCATTTGCTCAAGATAGAGATTACATTTTTAAGCAAGCCATTCTATTTTACTATTCTCTTATCTTTTAGAAAGTAGATGAGTTAAAATTTTTGGTGAACACCTTTTTCAGTTCTGTTTCAGTGGCTCTATATTGATGACTTAGTCACAGTAGATGATGTGATACCCATGTCACTAAAATTTTCAGTAATCACACCAAAAATAGAGATATTAAAATGTTATTTTTTGGAACAAGGCACATTGTACTTAGACAATACTATGTGAAAATTTACATTTACACTCATAATATGGAAGGGACTTGTTATTTCTTGTGATATTCTAGATACAGATATCCTAGACACCGGATCACTTGCGATATCCTAGATACAGATGTGCAACCTCATTCTGACCTGCTTGAAACTGCACACATAGAATAGTCCATTGTAATTTGTCAGAAGTACACCAATGACACAAATCCATGTTGAAGAGCATCCTATTCCTGTCCCACTCTGTTACGAATCTATTGCTATGCCTTTGTTGTCTGGTGGGATAACAGGACTAGTTAAGGTATCTACTTGCTAATACCTAGATTCAATTATTTTCAGAGGATTATTTGTAGATATTTGGAGAGAGTATGAGGGAAGGGAATCTGTTACAAATCAATTTTTACATGTTTTGGAATGCAGCTCATTTTTTGAGTTGATTATTCTCATTTTAATGTTCAACAGTTACAGATATTCCAGTTATTAAAGATCTTATTTAGTTAGGCCATTTGCTGTGGCCTAGGAATAAGTGTTAATAAGTACTAGGTTCAGTACTAGTTTTGCAACTATGATAATTTCTCCCTTTTCCTTGTGGTCTTATAGCAATATCAGCAACAGGGTCCATGACATTAACCTCCCATCATTTTCCAAAGGAAAGAAAGTGATAAGGTATTACAAATGTGAGAATATAAATGGCGTTAGGGTCTATGAAACTAGTGCATCACCATGAATTGCTGTGACCAACTCTATAATCAGGACTGTCATTTACTAGGTCAGCTATTAATATATGTAAGGATAAAACTCATGAAAGACCTACCTTGAGTTCTGACAGCCCATCTTTACATTTTATGTTGGGCTCCTATTACCATGTCTTACTGTGTGAAGACTGAAATATAGCTTATGTTAGGCTGGTGATAGTTGTTATGGTTCTTACAAAGTTTGGTGACTTCGTGCAATTCACCACACAGAACCAACTTCCCTCTGAGCAGAGTTGTGGGCACTGTGGGTTTAGTAAATCTATTAGAGCATTTGGAAATTGTTGAGCATGAAGTCAGACTTCCTGAACCACATTCACATATTCAACAAACATATAATCTTAACACAGCTTTATGGATTTGATATGAATTAATTTATCCCATGGGAAGCCACAGTTTAAAGCAGCAATATGTGGAGCATAACTGAGTAGAGTTTGAAGCCTGTGCTTTTAGTTGGTGTAAAAAGGATTATATAAAGGCACTGCTCTCTAATGACTATCTTCTCTATGCATATCAAAAACTTGTTTGCACTGCTTTCTTTAGCATGTCCTATTAATATGAAATCATGTCATTTCAACACATTTCCTTTAGTTGGATTAAAAGGAGCCACTTTTGAAAAACATGGTAATGAAGAGCAACAGACATTCCTGTTCTCCCCTACTACAGTCCTTTCCATATTCCTTATTTCATTTAAAACAAATATAGGTTTGTATAAAGCTGGGATTATCTGCTAAATTAATCTTTTGAATTTTCCTCATTTTGATGTTCATAAATTCATCCTAAATATTTTTAAACATTTCCAGTATTCAGATAAAGATAAATGCATAGAAAATTTTTCATGGTCAGAATAAAGAGATGCAGTCTTAGATATATCTACTGTCTATTTATCTAGATTTTATTTTGACCTTGATTTTTATAGTTTCTTGAAGTCTAGAATTCTGAAATAATAGAATCGAATATAATGCATCAGGGTAAGAGATGGGTACAGCTATAAAATGACTTCACACATCTCCTTCATGTTATTTTTACCCTCTCTTTGTGATGCCAACTAGGCAACCTAGATAAGAGACAATTGCATAGATCTTTTGGAGCAGATTCTAGATCAGGAATCTAAGTAAAGTCCTTCGGAGATGATCTTGACATATAAACATCCATATCAGATGTAGCCAGCCAGCTGTTATCAATAACTTATATCCGGAACTCAGGACATATTATTTTGGTTGTCAATAAATAGTGCCAATTTTATTCGTTTTGAATCAAATGAATAAAAAATGAATTCAAAATGAATAAAATTGGCACTATTTATTTGAACCATTAAGTTGAAAATAGCCTCTTTAATAATAGACAATGTAAATGAGTAGACAGCGCTGCTTTTCCAAGGAGAATGTAGTCTGCCCCTGGAGACATCATTCATAGGGAAATTAGGGTTTTAATTTACTTATACTGTCATTCAGTAATAAAAGCTTCACATATTAACAAATATGTTTTTTGTTTCTAATAAGTTGCTTCTTTTTTTTCTTTTTCGAGACGGAGTCTCACTCTCTCCCAAGGTGGAGTGCAGTGGCACAATTTTGGTTCACTGCAATCTCCGCCCAGACATGAAATTACTCTATCATGAAAGTTTCTTTGGCAGATCTTGGAACTACCCTGAAAACTCTTCCACTATAAAACTTCGGAGATCCCAATCAATATGTGATTTGGTTTCTAAATGAAAGCTAATATAATCTAGTGGCTTATCATAGACAGACAATCCAAAACAAAGGTAGAGAAAAGACGAGGAATTTTTTTGTGGAGATTGAAGTCCCACCATGTTTCCTAATCTGGTCTCAAGCTCCCGGCCTCCTGTTATCAACCTGTCTCAGCCTCCCAATGCTCTGAGATTACAGGTGTGAGCCATCATGCCAGGCTGGAAATCAAATCTTAAGGAGATACGATGCTCACTTAATCAGAATGCAATTTATCTGTGACTCCTCTTTAGCCTCTTTGAAACTGGTAAGTTCCAATCTGTGCAAAAGAAAGGTAGTTACTTGTTTAACTGCTGTATGAATACCTATGATGATTATTAATCAAAGGAGTTAAAATAGATATAGATATGTACATACATATCTCAATATATTAACATTGAGACTTCTTTTATCTCAGATCAAGTATGAAAACTGTAGGCATAATCTTGCTAGGTCAGTGTTCAATAAATATTTACTTAGCACCTTCAATATGCTTGGCAATGTTCTAGACATTGAGAGTTCAACAGTCGGTAAGAGAGGGACAGGCTTATATATTATGAGAGACAAAGAGAGGGAGAGAGAAAAAAAGCAAGTAAGATGAGTACAGGTGTTGATGTACATTAAAAATAAAACAAATAGGGTGACCGCCTATAACTGATAGGAGATGGAGATAGAGGTTCTGCCTTTTAAGGGGTTTCTGGAAAGGCTTAAGTAGGAGAAGCATTCTTGGCCTCAAGTGATATTCCCTCCTTGGTCTCCCAAAGTGCTGGGACTACAGGTATGAGCCACAACCCCCAGGTTTTCTGTAATAATACAGTCAACAATAATGGCAATAACAGTGACATCCACAATAGTGTTTAGATAACTTTTTTTGTATTTAATCAATACAATAATATTTTCATTGTATGAATGTAGAATAAGGTTCAGAAGGTGTACTAGTCAGTTCTCATGCTGCTTATAAAGGACTGCAGGAGACTGAATCATTTAGAAAGAAAAGAGGTTTGACTCAGTCCTGCATGTCTAGGGAGGTCTCAGGGAACTTAAAATTACGGCAGAAGGGTAAGCAAACACATCCCTCTTCACAAAATGACAGAAAGAAGTGAAAGTAGGGAAAATGTCAGACGCTTATAAAACCATCAGATCTCATGGGACTCATTCATTATCACAAGAACAGGATGGGGAAAACCACCCCCATGATTCAATTATCTCCATGTGGTCCTTCCCATGATGCATGAGGAATTATAAAAACAATAATTCAAGATGATATTTGTATGAGAACACAGACAATTCATATCAATGTGGCCCATGCAGTAAGTAAAAATTATATTTTGGAAAATGAGCACTCACCTCTTTGCTTTGAAAACCTAAATTTTTATTGGTGGTCTTCAATCCTGGATGAAAATTAGAAACTCTTATGGAGCTTAAAAAATTCGAGTACCTTTGTTCCAAAGGTACAAAGATAGATAACTGAAACACACCTTTGAAAGTGGTTCTATCAGTGGTATATTACAAAAATTTCCCAAGTAATTATAATGCATAATCAAAATTGAAAATGACTGACTTATTTATTATAATAATTTGGCATTACTTACCATTAACATTAATACATAACACATACTGATCTCAAGTTTTATGAATAAAATATCACAGGGAACTTTAAATTTGACACAGAACTTACAACCTTGATTATTTATGAATGTTTTATAGCATCATCTATTTTTCTTGGTTCATGTGAAATCTAGGAATAACCATATAAATAAAATATATTGTTTTCCCATTTTAACTGCAATTCTTGCTTATAAAATTGAGTCAACAGTTCAAATTAAAATAGTTTAACTAATATTGATTTCAGTTATATAAATAAAAATTAAGTTCTTAACCATCAAAAATTTTATAAATTCAATCTGTAGGTCTATTATTCTTCTATATGCAATTGTTGAAAATTAAAGTATAAGATGTATGTTTCTATTTACATTAAGATTTTCATTTTTCATCAAAAATCTGATATAATTTTGTATAGTTTCCTATTGCAAGAATATATAGTCATCCTTCATGGGGGTATCCAGAGGCGATTAGTTCTGGGACCTCTCATGGACAGATAAAAAATTTATAGATGCTCAAGTCCCTTAAGTAAAATGGGCTATTTTCATATAACCTCCACCCTTCTTCCCATATGCTTTGTCAACTCTAGATTACTTACAGTACCACACAATGTGAATGCTATGTGAATAATTGCTGTACTGTATTGTTTAGGGAATAATGGCAAACATAAATATGTCTGTACATTTTCACTAGAGGCACAGTTTTTTTCAATTATTCTTTATCTATGGTTTGTTGCATCCACAGATGAGGAACCCACAGATTGGAAAGGTCAACTGTACATAAAAACTGAGAACTAAGGAATGACTATGAAGTTTGCTGTGTCTTTTCCCTTTTAAGTATATTAATCCATGTATTAACTTGGGATTTTTATTACGAATAGCCAAAAAGCACATAACCTGTGGGGGATATGTCTTCCTTAATCCTCCCGCTTTCATCCTCACATCAGTTTTTTTCTGGCTACTTATATCTAGTTTCAAATATTGATTTTTTTTAGCTTTTCCTTTTGGGTTTCAAGACATAATATATTTTTGTGTTTGATATTTCCAGTTTAACACCTTTCTGTTATAGGTGACAGAGTGATGATTGGAAGAAATGCTCCTCAAAAGAAAAAAAGAAGAAAAGAAGGAGAAATACTCTATCAACATCATTTCCTTTCATTACTTTTTAATGTATACAAAAGGTGAATTAGATTGCATTGATTCAAAAACTAATTACACTTCAAAAATCTGTTGATTAATTATTAACTTTATTTCTTAAGAAGAGTTCTAATATTGGCTTTATTTCCATTGGGAAAATTAAAAATCAATGACACTGGTTTTCAATCCTTGGGCTAAATTATGCACTGGGTATGAAATTGCCCAATATTTCCTAACAAAGCCCATATTTTCACAATATATAATGTATCCCCTAGGGTACATAGAAATATAATTATTATAAAAATAACTTTATTATGAGTAAAGGTTCATAGAGTATGAGGTCACAAAGAAAAGGTTTAAATATTTGATACTTAGTAATAAATCATGATGTGGTATTAGATTAGCTAGCACCTTTTGGTCTTAGTTTTCCTTTCAGTGTATGAGAGATTATAATTCTTATCTTGAGTACTTCTTATGTGATTATTTAAATCAAGAAAATATGTTGTCTTGGTTATAAACAAATCAATTATATTTTTATTTGGATCATTTTATTTGTAAATGACTAATCTCCAACAATCATAGAACAAGAAAACAAGAATCAAATTATGGATTAAAAAGTAAAACCTTGATTTATTCTTTCTACAATGTACCTACAGTTATTGTATCTATGTAAAACATCACATTATATATGATCACTGTCATTTAAAAAAAGAAATAAAATTATTTTTATAAAGCAAAACTGTGCAAACAGCTGTTATTCATTTGAACTTTAAGAGCAACATGAAGTAGCTCTTTTCTCAATCTGTTGATGTCTCTTATGCCGTATTAATTATTTGCTTGTTTTATCTTCCCTTTAATGGTTTTATTTTCATTTGCTTCCTTTCATGTTTTTCTCTGTGTAAAAGAACTGACATGATTTCATTTTACATCTTCAGCCACCAGGGTGTAATTGCTTTAGCTCTCTCTGCCCAAACTGGTTAAAACTCTTTCTGCTCTAACTTGAGTCAGATGTCAAAACTTGCAGAATTATGAAGGTCTTCATATTTATAAACAAATCACACATTCAGTTTTAACTGAAATATTTGAAATCTCTCTATATTTTATCATTTAATCATCAGTAGCATGTATTAAAATGTATAAATGGTGAATTTGATTATATTGATTCAATACACTTTAAAAATTTGTTGATTCTGAACTTTATTTCTTAAGAAGTTTTATACTTCTAACACTTTCAAAATTGTCTAGTTTGAACAATAAATTATAAGTTCACACTACAGAAGTTACCAAGTGCTTGGGATAAGAAAGCTCTTGGAATAGTAGAGCTGGGCTGACAACTTTAAATATCCACTAGGATAACTTAAAATAACAAGCAAGTTTAAAACAACAACTGTATTCTATGCTTTAAAAACGTCTTTTGACATTTCTCTCCCAATTTGGATTAATAAACCATATCTTACTTTACAGATTCTTTTAATTAACATTCTTTACCTTATTCCATTTTGCATATCACATAGCACATCACAAAGTACCGAAAAAGTCAAACATCAGGGAATAGGAGAGCTTCTACTGTGATTAATCAAAAGTGCATAGGCCATTTTTCTAACCTTATTGCCATTCTTTTACAAATTTAGGATATAAAATTAAGTTATCTGATGTAAATCCTGCTGCAGCTTAACAGACTAAGAAAAAAGGAAAAAATAAAGAAAGGATAAAAATGCTTATAAAAAAGTAAGTATGAATCAAGAAGAGCAAACCATTACCAACAAGCCTCATTTGAAAACATTACAATGACATGCTTGCTCATGAGTGCTTGAAGTTTGACTGGAATGCTGCTGAAACCCTTTATTCTCTAGCTACAAACTATTCATCCTAACATCCTCTTCATTTACAATAGCCATTCTTTCTCCTGCAAAGGATGCAGTAGTTATGTTCCTAATTGTCTGAATGGCATCAATGTACAGCCATGCAATGCAGACCTTTTTAAAAGGGTCAGTAACTACAGTATATTTAAGAATTCTGATGGTTGAAAGTGAAGCAATGGAAACTACAGAGGGAAATAGTGATGAGACACATGGGTTTTTGCAAGAATGAACCTACATTGCAACTACTCCAGGCTAACTTCAAAAGTGTCTGAAGAGCAATTGGATAATGAGGAGCAATTGCACATCAAAATTGTCTGTATCATCCTGCCATTATGAACATGTCATTGAGAAAAATATATAAGAAATAAAAAAACTGCCAGGGCAACAGTTAGACAGCCTTTCTCCCATGCTGGATCTTCTAGGATCATTATTCTACTAGGATATAGAACTATTTTTCAAGTTAACACACTAAAACCCTATGGAAGAATTATATAGTTTTTTGATGAAGACTGACCATCAGGCAAGATACTAGTTGCTGTTATTTATATTGTGTCTGTGCCTTGGGAATCACTGCCTTAGATAAAAGTGCTCTTGATAACTTTTTATGATAAATAAAATATACAATTTGTGGTAGGTTGTATAATGGCTACAAATTCATTCTATCTTTGTGTACATCTTCCTTTGTATTGTAACTTTGCAGCTCATTTCCTCAAGAGGTACCATACAATGCCTCCCAGCTTGAATTGGATGTGGCTAATGGAACATCAGTATATTAAACACAAGCAGATACTGAAAAATTGCTTAGTCATTGGTGCTTTCCCTCTACTACTGAACTTTGATATCTGAGAACACAAATTATACCAGCACTGGCAAGTAGGATAAAGATGAGAGTTGAAATGGAAAAGATTCATGCTCCCAACCTGACAATTTTTAATCACTAGACATCTGAGTGAAGCCATCCTGGATGAAATGAAAGAGGCTAGGAAAATCAGAAAACTGAGCTAAATAATATGATTGCTGTCTTAAGCCAACAGAACTGGGAATTTGTTAAATAGTAAAAACTAACTTATACATCATTACATATTAAATTATGAGTGAAACATCTATATATATTGTATTATGGCATGGATCCAACCTTTCTCAATATTTATTTGTGTATTTGAAATTTAATGTCAAAAGATCTTTCAGTTACCTTCAGATGGTACCATATATATTTGTGCATTGTTGATTGATTAATTCAACATTAAAATTTAATTATTATTTGTGTATGTTTTAAGATAATATTATACAGATATCTCTGAAATATTGGGATTATTCATAGACTATTGTCTCAATTATATGGCACTTAAGGAATTAATTTGTTTAGAAGTGGGACTTATAAATTAGTTGACTATGAAGACCTATTCCTTTTTTATATTTCCAGAAAACAAATTATCTTTAAGTGCCACGTAACAGATAAAAATACTGTGTTTGTATTATAATTCCTTTGTATTACCTATATATATATATATATTATTGTTGCTCTTCTTCTTTTTCTTTCTGGACACCTAAATGAAAGTAGGTTTTTGTGGCACCCATATTGGAGATGAATAAGATAAAAACAGTTACAGTGCCTTATCAGATGTTCTCTTGAAACATGCATCGTTAGTAAAGTATGTGCCTAATCCCAAGATAAAGTTTCAGCAAACAAATAAACATTACTTGTCCTACCTATGCTCTTAAGAACGCAATAATAACAGAAATATGATTTACAAAGTAGAGTTTAAAATTATGCACATATTGTTGGGAGGCCAAAGCAGGTGGATCACGAGGTCAGGAGATCAAGACCATCCTGACCAACATGTTGAAACCCTATCTCTACTAAAAATACAAAAAAGTGATCCAGGCATGGTGGCATATGCCTGTAGTCCCAGCTACTCAAGAGGCTGAAGCAGGAGAATCGCTTGAACTCAGGAGGCAGAGGTTGCAATGAGCCAACATCCCGCCACTGCACTCCAACTTGAGTGACAGAGCGAGACACCATCTCATGTTACCACTCTGATACAATACGTGTGTGTGTATATATGTATATACATGTGTATGTGTATGTGTACACGTGTATACACACACACACACACATATTTATCAGAGTGGTAACATGTCAAGCCACTGTAGGTCTTGAAATGTACAGGATTGGTAAACTTGACTATAACCCAACCTAGATGTATTAATGTAACTTAAATGCAATCTCATTCAGGATAAAGAAAATGTGGTTCATATATACAATGGAATGCTATTTGGACAGAAACAAGGATATATCCTTTGTAGTAACATCGATGGAACTAGAGATTATTATGTTAAATAAAATGGAACAGGAATAAATACCTTATATTCTCATTCATATGAGAGAGCTAAAAATGTCAATATCATGGAGATAGAGTCAAATGATACCAGGGCTGGAATATCAGAGGCCATCAAGGGTTTGTGGATGAGAGTGGGGAACAAAGAGAATTTGGTTAGTGGGAACAAACAGCCAGATAGAAGGAATAAGTTCTAATGTTCAACAGCAGAGTAGGATGACCATTGTTAATAACCATGTATTGTATATTTAAAATAGCTAGAAAAGAGGACTTGGAATGTTCCCAAAACATAGGAATGGTAAATGCTTGATGGACATGATAAATAGCCTGTCTTGATGATTACACATTCTATGCATGTAATGAAATATCATATGCACCCCATAAATATATACAAATGTTATGTATCATTTCAAAATAAATAAAACAATCTCTATTAGAGGAGAGGGTTCTCTTTCCATGGAAAGGGAAATTGGAACAACACAAGGAAATACCAAGTGTGTCCATGCAGACATTCAAAGGGAAGAATCTGCCTTGGCCAAAGAACAAAGACTTTTATGCTAGAGTGGCAGATGTGTGGATAATATGGAGATGGTTGTGTAAGGATGCCTGGGCCAGATTTCATAAAACAGCACACTATGACTTACACTGCTAGTTCTCAGAGCATACTGAAATAGCTCCAGTGATCATTCGACTTCCCATGTAGCATGCACACAGTGAGGGATCATACTAAACAGATCATATAAGAGTGTAGGCTTTTGGGCAGTGTTATTTCCAATTTAAAATTAGTAAACCCTTATTCTAATTATAACTAAATTTCCATTATACATCTTCTGTTACTGACATGACAAAATACCAAGTTGAAAAGTTTATCTCTTATTGTACATAGAGAGATCAATATTCTGACTTCATGTTTATTGCCTCCAAGCTTGATTGTTCTCAGTTATTCCCTGAAAGATGAAGATACATTGAGTTTGTAATGACTTCATGTTTCTGACTATGTATATGGATTTGCCATTTTAACCATACTGATTCAAAACAGAAATTCTATATTGTGGAGTCATGAGAGATTCTTCATCCTACTCTAAGCAGCATCTCCATATTCTGCTTTGAGTTTTCTCTTTCAAATTATTATATAGCAAAATTAAGACAACTGTTGTGCTAGCATTTTAATAAAGAATTTTATTGCTATTACAGAAAGTCTTTAAAAATTCCTACTTAGAAAGGCTCTTGAATCAGAGGATTTAGGGTACAGCGGGTACCTGCATTTTAAAATACTTCACAGGTTGTGTTAATAGTACAGACAAAAACAAATGGTTTATTACGTTTAAAAAGAAAGTAAATAAGGACTATCAAATGTTTTATCATGAATATCTCATTTAGGATTAGCAAACTGATCTATACACACAGGAAAATCCTCCGAAACTTTAAGATGAAGAGCTAGAAGTTAAATACTGGCTTCAGGGGAGAGGGCAGTCGCTTACGCTGACACTTTGGTTTCCTGTAAGAGGTTCTTTCACAAGATGTTTAGGAAGATTCTGTACCCAATGCTTCAAGTGGTTGTGTCTCCTGGGAGACATTTTCAGTATAAGAAATGTTAAATTTATCAGGATGTTGCATCTCACTTCCCCTGAGGAGCAGCGGTAGCAAAGCTAGACATGTGCTTAAAATAAGAAATAGCTGGAGGAAAACCCTCAGAGAGAGGTGATCTTTGGGGGCAAAACAATTTTGTTGTTATAGCTTGATTTTTTACCTTTGTTCTAATTTAAAATGCAAGTTTTAACACATGCAGCTGAAAATGTACCTAAACCTTTAGCATAGCTTTACTTTAAGAATCAGAGCTTCTGGGCCAGGTGCAGTGGCTCACGCCTGTAATCCCAGCACTTTGGGAGGCTGAGGCAGGCATATCACGAGGTCAGGAGATCCAGAGTAGCCTGGCTAACATGGTGAAGCCCCGTCTCTACTAAAAATTAGCCAGATGTGGCGACATGCACCTGTAGTCCCAGCTACTCAGGAGGCTGAGGCAGGAGAATCATCTGAACCTGGGAGGCTGAGGTTGCAGTGAGCCAAGATCACCAGTGCACTCCGACCTGGGCAACAAAGTGAGATTCCGTCTCTCTCTCTCTGTCTCTCTCTCTCTCTCTCTCTCTCTCTCTCTCTCTCTCTCACACACACACACACACACACACAGACATACACACACACACAGAAAATCAGAGCTTCTGCCTCTTATTTTACTTCCTAAAAAGCTATAATCTTAATAAAGTGAGTTTTATTACAATAATTATTAAAATACTATTTTGTTAGTATTTTTAGAGGTTACAATTGCAGCATATAAAACCAAAAGTCACGATGGAACTAAATAAATAAGCACCTCTCTTTATTTCCCAATGCAGGCTTATAACTCAATACTATATAGCAAGCATTATGTTAGGATGTTCAGAAGAGCATAGGTGACTCATGGTATCTTACTGTAATATACAGTGGTAAAGATCTTTGGCTCTGAAGTCAACCAGTGATAGAGTCCAGGTCCAGATTTTACAACTCTTATTGGTATTACATTGTGTGATATACGTAACCTCATGAACGTCATTTTTCTTACTTGAAGTTCGGAGATAATGTTGTGGCAAGTAGATGTGATGACATATAAAGCACCAAGCTTGGTATCTGGCATGCCGTAAATGCTCCATAAAGGCTGATTGGTATTGTGATTATGCTACCACAAGATAGGGTTACGTAGGTAAGATAAAGGTGAGGCTGCATACCAAGAGAAGAGTAGAAGGTTTTCTGTGTAAGAAGCTGAAGCATTTGTACTTTATGCTAAAGGGGACCGTTCTAGATGGGATCATAAGTGTGTTGATCCAATGTATGAACTAGAAAAATTATTTTGTTGTTTCTGGGTGAGATAACATATGAGTCACAAGCACTGGTCTGTCAGTCTTGACTTCACACTCAATACATTCACATATTATTAAAATTCCTATTTAGAATGATGAAGGGAATATTGAATTAGGTTTATGTCTGAATCAGGAGTAGTAATGGGAACAGATATTAAGCATATGCCGGGGAATTTGAGAAATTCCTTTTTGATATTAGAATGGTTCAAATTAAAAGAAAACAACACAGTGTCAATCCTAACACCCATCTGTTGCAAAAGTGGAGGACCCATAGGGACATTATTATAATTATGTAAGTTGCAGTTTCACAGGTACCATAATTTCTGCCTAGTGAGGAACATGAAATAACTTGGTAAGCATACTGCAATGATCATAATGTGATAGGAAATAATTATGATTTCTATTGGTGACAGTGTAACAGGTACCATTATATTATTATACTCTTTGGGCCATATTGATAATTGAAGAAAATGTTATGTTTTAGTGAGTGGATATTGAAAATAAAAATGTAATAAATTTTTCTTATGCAACTTCATTGATCCCCTGAATTTTATCTGAGGAACTCATCATGAGATAAATGGCCGCCAAGTCACTGTACTGCATAGTGCAGGCTACCTTCCATTTTACCATCCACCTAACTCTCCAGTTTGAGTATAATGTTTGAAAAGGGATTTTTTTTTTAATTTTTTTGAAAAGGCAATGAAATTTTGTAGTTATTTCTTCAATTTGCCCATAACTAAATTTGTTCATTTATCAGTGATTTCTTATTCGAATTTCTCACAGAAGTTGCAAGAAAAATAAAGGGGAAATAGATGGAGTGTTGATGACTATTTACATACAATGAAACTTCAAAACCTCTCTGATATATAGACATTTCAACAGAAACCTAAAGGAAATAAATGGATCTAAAATGAAGATATGTGGTAAGTATCATTCTAGTCAGAGGGACTAGGATGTCCAAAGTACCTGTGGCAAAAATATAATTGATATGTTTCAAGAATAACTCCAATGACAGGTAGGCTAGGACACGGTGCACAGAAAGGAAATAGTACAATATTGGAAGATGAAAGTAAGAGAGGTAATGTGTGTGAGAAAGTGTGTGTGTGCGTGTGTGTGCGTGTGTGTCTGGATGACAGGGATGGTGAACATTACATTTGGGTCCTCAAAGGTCATAAAAATGAATAAAATCCTGAGTGAATTAGGAAGTTCTGTAATGAATTTGACAAAGGGAAATACCATAGCTTATTTTATGTTTTAATCACTTTCCTTGCAATAGAGAGACTTGACAACAGGTGAGAAAGGGATAAAGAAAGGAGAAAACTTAAAAGTTGCTGAAACAATGCAGATGAGAAAGGATAACTTAGGTGGCAGTGGTGCTGAAGCTTGCAGATGAGGGAATAAAGTTTCTATTTACTGATATAGGGGAATTCGAAAGCAGAGTAGCATCTTTAAAAACAAAACTGGAGTTTCAGACAATTAATTTTATATCTGCTATGAACCAGCAAAGACAATTTTGGTAATTCAAAATCATTAGATTGTTCTTGCTGTATGGTATAAGCTTCTAATAAAGGTAGGTGAAGGATGTGAGGCTGCATTCGCCATAGTATTCCCTCCAGGAAGTGTATTACAAAGAACAAAATGTTCAGGCAGGATTCTGTCATGGATACAAGCATTTGTTAGCAGATGATAAAAAGTTATCAAAGAGTGTCAATTCTGTGTGTGCGTGCGTGTGTGTGTGTGTGTGCATGCGTGTGTGTGTGCGATTTCTAATATTGCCTTGTGTAAAATGTTGTAAGACAAATAAAATGCTATTCTAGATGCCAAATTTAGCAAATTTCTTAGTCAAAGTCAGGTGGGTCATTTCTAATTAATTTTCAGTAAACAGGTTCATTTCAGAAAGAAAATCCCGAGAGCCAATTAGCTTGAAAAAAGCATGGGCTCTATGATTATTTTCAAGAAAATGAAGGGAATTCTTATGCTATTATCTACATAGCTTTAGAACCACCAATTTTATCACAAAAACCATAATTCTGGGAACCATTATATTCTAGAAACTTCCTGTAGTCTTAATCTCACACATAAATAAACTATTTTGTCAAAGAACAAAATGGACACAACTTATTAGTCACATGGAATATGGAATTGTGGAATTCCCTTAGAAAGAGCTACATGCGAAATGTAAGAGAAAATTTAACTAATAGAGCAGGCTCAGAAATTTTAAGGTACAACTAACAGGACTTGCAGAGTAATTTCGAAATAAAGAAATAAGAGATAAAATAGCAGAAATAGCAATAATGTATGAATTACTTAGAACAATCTTTCAAAAAGCTCACAAGTAGATTACTTGTGCATGAATAACTGATATCGTCATCGGTTTTTCACAAGATAGTAAATCAACAACTTCAAAATTATAAGGGAAGTTTAGTTTGAGTCTCAATTTTATTACCCAAACAATTTAACATTTACATGCAAGGGCAGAAGTAAAATAATTTTTAGAATTCACTTATTCCAAATTGCTCATACCCACATCATTTTGTCACAATTAGAAATGATAAAAATTAAAGAAGCAAAATTAGCAACCTTTCTAGATATGATTATCGTGGTGACCCCAGCGTAATCAAGGTCTCAATTATCTATCAAAATATTTAACAGAATCACCTGAAAAACTTACAAAAAGAGCATCAGCATTCAAATCATGTCTCTTCCACGTAAGGGGGTTCAGAGCGTTCTACTCCAAAACATGCCAATTTGGCATATTGACTACTTTGGGCTAAAGACACTGTTAAAACAGAAGATGCAAGAGAGGCATTCTGACCCTCTTTTTCTTTCCCCAAACAGGAGACAAAACTGCCATGTGAAACACGCCCTCCAGAAAGAAAATAATATTCTCATCACCAGAGAGAAGTACTTAAGGCCAAAATCTGTACAAACGGACTTTGTTAAAATATGTGTAAACAGACTTGATTAAAATAGCCTGTATCTTCCTTTAATCTTTTTCTTCCCCACAGTTACTACTCTTTGTTCAGCCTAGTATATAAGCACTTAGATCCCACTACTTTCTGTGTCTTCATTTCCCTCTAAAGTTTCTCCTGTACGATCAGCCCTCCGTAGCTGCAGGTTCTGTGTTCAACTATGGATCAAAAATACTTTAGAATATAACAAAAATAACAATACAACACTTAAAAACAAAATGAATTTTAAATGCAATAATATTGCAACTATTTACACAGCCTTTACATTGTATTAGGCATTATAAGTAAAATACAGATGATTTAAAGTATATGGGGAGAATGTGCTTAGGCTACATGAAACTACTATACTGTTTTATAAGAAGAGCTTGAGCATTCTTGGATTTTTATTTGAGTAGGTCATTGCGGAACCAACCCCCTGTGTATACAAAGAGATAGTACTTGTAAAAAATGTTAATACAAATTCTATGCTTTTTTTCTGTTAATCTGTCTTATTTTGTGTTAATTCTCCAGTTCCAGATGGAGAGGCTAAAAACGCTTTGTCTCTCCTGTGCATGCAGCATTATTAGCAATTTAGAATGTTTAATGGCAAAGCGTTTGTCTCATAATAGCCATGCAATCTATAAAAGCTAGGCCTAAAGAAAATTAATCAAGACCCAAATTACAGAAGCTAAAAATTTACTGGTAACTAATAAAAGGGTCTTGAAAGAAATAAAACGTACACTTGTTTCCAGAGTAATAATGGCAGTATTACATATACGCCAACTCTCTTGACGTTCATCCAAAAAGGATGACCTAAGGATGGTTATTATCGTGGAACAATAACCAGAAAACAATGGGAGAAAGAAAAGAGGCATATAAGATGCTAGATATAATTTCAAGTCACCACCACTTAAACAGTGTGGTTACAGAGAGATTGACTGGGTCAAAATTTATCCAAAAATGTACCCTATAGAAAATGTAATTTTAAATAAGACAATATAAATTCAGTTTGTCGTCTAAATCTTAACTATAATCAATGCACCATTTATGGTAACTAAGCAGAACTAAAAACTTGAAAATGCTACAAAGCAGGAATATATTGGTATATAATTTTTACTTCTTTAATTATTTTTCTTAGGTTTCTAAATTATTTACAAAGAGTAACTAAATTCATTGAGGGTTTACTAGGTTCTCTGCAATATGAGAACACTATTTTACATCCATGTCATATATAATCTTCACAAAAATTTTAAGAGGTAGTTGTAATTAATCTCCATTTGTGAATGAGAATGTAGTGTCCTGAACAGTTTAAATATCTTTCATTATTTGCAGATGGTATCAAGTTAATTTACAGATTAACAGGAAAACCATGTGTATTACTAAAAACAACCATACTTCTGTAAACAGATACAAGTTTTAAAAGAGATAGAATATTTGTGCTGGTACTAGAAAGGATGATAAGGAAGTATATAGTAGAATCTAGTTCTCTGTTAGAAAGATATTATAGTTTCCAGGTGAGAAATAGAAGACTGTGCTCAGGCAGTGGTAGCCAATATGAAGATAAATGTAAGAGCTATTTTAGAGGTTGATAAATTGAATCGTTATTGTTGTAGGTGTTGCTTATTTACTATTGAAGAGGAATCCCCTGATATTTCCACAATCATCAATATAAGGTAGAAATAGCTTCACAGAATGATACAAACTAAAACCATGTGAACTGCAAGGAAAAGAATCTTACATGCCTTAGGGTGCTACAGTGCAAGATCAGGGGATTCTATTATATGTTTGCAAGTGTATGTATGTGTGTGTGTATGGGGAGTAGGGGGATTCCCTTTGATATTTATATAATTTAGAGAATATTGTAAAATATTTTGATTTTCTGTTCTTTGAGAAAAAGTTTCAGGTACCTGACTGAATATTACTACACTTGGTAAGTAGCTGATTATCTTCAGTTATTTTCAGTTTCCCTATACTATCTCTCTCATCACACACACACACACACACACACACACAAGCATATATACACAAACCTATATGATGATACAGAAGATTTCTTAAAAATAACAGTCTATTTCTAAATCAAAGCATAAATTTCAAAATTTTATTTAGAAATTTTTGGATACAAATTCATGGGGTACCTGTGCACTTTGGTTACATGCATAAATCGCATAAAAGTTAAGTCAGGGCTTTTAGTTTATCCATTATCTAAAAAGTGTACATTGTACTCATGAACTAATTCTCATCACTCACTTGCCCTCTCACCCTCTCACCTTTCCAATTCCCCATCGTCTATCATTCCACTCATATCCATGTGTACACATTTTAGCACCCACTTACGAGTGATAATGTGGGATATTTACCTTTCTGTGCTGGTATCACTTAAGATAATGACATCCAGTTCTATCCATGTTGCTGCAGAAGACATGATTTTACTCCATTTAAGGCTGAATAGTATTACATTGTGTTTGTGTGTGTGTGTGTGTGTGTGTCTGTGTGAGTTTGTGTGTGTGTACATATATATATATGTATATACACAATATTTTCTTCATCCATTCATCTGTTCATAGGCATTTTATTTGATCCCATATCTTTACTATTATGAATAGTGCAATGAGAAATATACCAGTGCAGGTATCTTTTAAATATATTTATTTATTTCCCTGTGGCTAGATACCTACGAGTGTGATGGCTGCATCAAAATGTAATTCTCTTTTTAATTATTTGAGAAATCTCTCTACTATTTTCCACAGAGGTTTGTACTAACTTACACTTCCACTAACAGAGTATAAGAGTTCCTTTTTCTCTATATGCTTGTCATCTGCTGCATTTTGTATACTTTTTTGGATACTATTTAATTATTGCCATTCTGACAGGGGTGAGATAATATATCATATTGGTTTTCATTTGCACTTCTCCCATGTTTAGGAATGTTGAACATTTTTTCGTATACTCGCCCATTTATATATCTTCTTTTGAAAAACGTCTATTCATGTCCTTTGCCAACTTTTTAATGGGGATATCTTTTGGCCTGTTGAGTTCTTTGAGATTCTTGTACATTCTGGATATGAGTACGTTGTGAGATAAATAATTTACAAATATTTACTTTCATTCTATAGGTTGTCTGTTCACTCTGTTGATTATTTTTTACTGTGCAGAAGTTTTTTAGTTTAACTAAATCCTAGTTTTAATTTTTTTGATTATACTTTAAGTTCTGGGGTACATGTGCAGAACACGCAGGGTTCTTACATAGGTATACACGTGTCATGGTGGTTTGCTGCATTCATCACCATGTCATCTACATTAGATATTTCTCCTAATGCTATCCCTCCCCTAAACCTCCACCCTCCAACAGGCCCCAGTGTATAATGTTCCCCTCCCGTGTCCATGTGTTCTCACTGTACAACAACCACTTATGAGTAAAAACATGCAGTGTTTGGTTTTCACTTCTTGTGTTAGTTTGCTGAGAATAATCATTTCTAGCTTCATCCATGTCCCTGCAAAGGACATGAACTCATCCTTTTATGTGGCTGCCTAGTATTCCATGGTGCATATGTGCCACATTTTCTTTATCTAGTCTATCATTGATGGTCATTTGGATGGGTTCCAAGTCTTTATTATTGTGAACAGTGCCACAATAAACATACATGTGCATGTGTCTTTATAATAAAATGATTTATAATCCTTTGGGTATATACCCAGTAATGGGATTGCTCGGTCAAATGGTATTCCTAGTTCCAGATCTTTGAGGAATAAGCACACTGTATTCCACAAACATTGAATTAATTTACACTCCCACCAACAGTGTAAAAGGTGCATCTGTTGTCTCCTGACTTTTTGGTGATTGCCATTCTAACTGAAATGAGATGGTATCTTAGTGTGGTGTTGTTTGCATTTCTCTAATGACTAGTGATGATGAGCCTTTATTCATATGTTTGTTGGCTGCATAAATGTAGCCTTTTGAGAAGTGTCTGTTCCTATCTTTTTTTTATTGTACTTTAGGTTGTGGGGTACATGTGCAGATCATGCAGGATTGTTGCATAGGTACACACATGGCAATGTAGTTTGCTGCCTCCATTCACCCATCACCTACATCTGGCATTTCTCCCCATGTTATCCCTCTCCAACCTCCCTGCCCCCCTGCTGTCCCTGCCTTGCCCATCCCAACAGACCCCAGTGTGCAATGCTCCCTCCCTGTGTCCATGTGTTCTCACTGCTCAACACACGCCTATGAGTGAGAACATGTGGTGTTTGATTTTCTGTTCTTGTGTCAGTTTGCTGAGAATTATGGTTTTTGGATTCATCCATGTCCCTACAAAGAACATAAAGTCATCCATTTTATGGCTGCATAGTATTCCATGTTATATATGTGCCACATTTTCCTTGTCCAGTCTATCATCGAGGGGCATTTGGGTTGGATGCAGGTCTTTGCTATTGTAAACACTGCCACTACGAACATACGTGTGCATGTGTCTTTATAAAAGGGTAATTTATAATCCTTTGAGTATATACCCAATAATGGGATTGTTGGGTCAAATGGAATTTCTATTTCTAGGTCCTTGAGGAAGTGCCATGCTGTCTTCCACAATGGTTGAACTAGTTTTCACTCCCATAAACAATGTAAAAGTGTTCCTATTTCTCCACATCCTCTCCAGCATCTGTCTCCAGATTTTTTAATGATGGCCATTCTAACTGGTGTGAGGTGGTAACTCAATGTGGTTTTGATTTGCATTTCTCTAATAATCAGTGATGAGCATTTTTTCATGTTTGTTGACCTCATATCTGTCTTCTTTTGAAAAACATCTGTTCATATCCTTTGCCCACTTTTAGATTTTTTTTTTCTCTTGTAAATCTGTTTTAGTTATTTGTAGATTCTGGAGATAGCCCTTTGTCAGATAGGTAGATTGCCAAAACTTTTTCCCATTCTGTTGGATGCCAGTTCACTCTAATGATTGGTTCCTTTGCTGTACAGAAGCTCTGGAGTCTAATTAGGTCTGATTTGTCTATTTTGGCTTTTGTTGCCAATGCCTTTGGTGTTTTAGTCATGAAGTCCTTACCTATGCCTATGTCCTGAATGCTTTTGCCAAGGTTTTCTTCTAGGCGTTTTATGGTGTTAGGTTTTATGTTTAAGTCTTTAATCCATCTGGAGTTAATTTTAGTGTTAGGTTTCAGGAAGGGGTCCAGTTTCTGCTTACTGCACACTGCTAGCCAGTTTTCCCAACACCATTTATTAAACAGGGAATCCTTTCCCCATTGTTTGTTTTTGAGAGGTTTGTCAAAGATCAGATGGTTGTAGATGTGTGGCGTTGCCTCCGAGGCCTTTGTTCTGTTCCCCTGGTCTATATTTCTGTTTTGGTACCAGTACCATGCTGTTTTGATGACTGTAGCCTTGTAGTTTAGTTTGCAATCAGGTAGCATGATGCCTCTGGCTTTGTTCTTTTCATTTCTGGATTGTCTTGGCTATGCAGGCTCTCTTGGTTCCATATGAAGCTTAAGGTGTTTTTTTTCCAGTTTTGTGAAGGTCATTGGTAGCTTGATGGGGATAACGTTGAATCTATGTTACTTTGGGCAGTATGGCCATTTTAACCATATTGATTCTTCCTAACCATGAGCATGGAATGTTTCTCCATCTGTTTGTATCCTCTCTTATTTCCTTGAGCAGTTCTTTGTAGTTGTCCTTGAGGAGGTCCTTTACATCCTTTGTTAGTTGTATTCCTAGGTATTTTATTCTCCTTGTAGCAATTGTGAGTGGGCGTTTGCTCATGATTTGGCTCTCTGTTAGTCTGTTATTGGGGTACAGGAATGCTTGTGATTTCTCGACATTGATTTTCTATCCCAAGACTTTGCTGAAGTTGCTTATCAGTTTCAGGAGATTTTGGGCTGAGATGATAGGGTCTTCTAAATATACAATCATGTTGTCTGCAAATAGAGACAATCTGATTTCCTCTTTTCCTATTTGAATACCCCCCTTTTTTTTCTTGCCCAATTGCTCTGGCTAGGACTTCCAATACTATATTGAATAGGAGTGGTGAGAGAGGTAACGCTTGTCTAGTGCCAGATGTCAAAGGGAATGCTTCCAGTTTTTGCCCATTCAGTATGATATTGGCTGTAGGTTTATCTTAAACAGCTTTTATTGTTTTGAGATATGTTCCTTCAATACCTAGTTTATTGAGAGTTTTTAGCATAAAAGGTTGTTAAATTTTGTCGAAGGCCTTCTCTGCATCTGTTGAGATAATTATGTGGTTTTTGTTTTTGGTTCTGTTTATGTGGTGGATTATGTTTATATACTTCAGTATGCTGACCTAGCATTGCATTCCTGGAATGAAGCCTACTTGATTGTGATGGATAAGCTTTTAGATGTGCTGTTGGATTCGATTTGCCAGTACTTTATTTACGATTTTTGCATCTAAGTTCATCATGGATATTGGTCTGAAGTTTTCTTTTTTTGTTATGTCTCTGCAGGGTTTTGGTATCAGGATGATGTTGGTCTCATAAAATGGGATTTGGGAAAGATGAGCTGCCTGTTCATATCTTTTACCAACTTTTTGATGGGGTCATTTATTTTTTATTTTTTATTTTTTAATTTTATTTTTATTTATTTATTTATTATTGTTTTTATTGCATTTTAGGTTTTGGGGTACATGTGCAGATCATGCATGATAGTTGCATAGATACACACATGGCAGTGTGTTTTGCTGCCGTCTTCCCCTTCACCCACATTTGGCATTTCTCCCCAGGCTATCCCTCTCCCCTTCTCCCCCCACCGCTGTCCCTCCCCTATTCCCCCCAGCAGACCCCAGTGTGTAGTACTCCCTTCCCTGTGTCCATGTGTAACTGGACCCCTTCTTGACACCTCACACTAAAATAAACTCCAGATGGATTAAAGACTTAAATATAAGACCTGGCACCATAAAAACCCTAGGGGAAAATCTAGGCAAAACCATTCAGGACATAGGAGCCGGCAAGGACTTCATGACCAAAACACCAAAAGCGTTGGGAACAAAAGCCAAAATAGACAAATGGGACCTAATCAAACTTCACAGCTTCTGCACGGCAAAAGAACAGTCACTAGAGTGAATCGGCAACCAACAGAATGAGAAAAAATTTTTGCAGTGTACCCATTTGTTTTTTTTTCTTGTAAATTTGTTTGAGTTCTTTGTAGATTCTGGATATTAGCCCTTTGTCAGATGTGTAGGTTGCAAAAATTTTCTCCCATTCTGTAGGCTGCCTCTTTGTTCTGATGATAATTTCTTTTGCTGTGTAGATAGTTTATTTAGCTTAATTAGATTCCATTTGTCTTTTTTGGCTTCTGTTGCCATTGCTTTTGGTGTTTTAGTCATGAAATTTTTGCTTCTGCCTATTCCCTGAATGGTATTGCCTATGATTTTTCTAGGATTTTTATGGTTTTAGGTCTTACATTTAAGTCTTTAATCCATCTTGAGTTAATTTTTGTATAAGATATAGATAGGGAAGGGATCCAGTTTCAGTTTCCTGCATATCGCTAGCCAGTTTTCCCAATGACATTTATTAAATAGGAAATCCCTTATCCAATGTTTGTTTTTGTTAGGTTGGTCAACGATCAGATGGTTGTAGATGTGTGGCATTATTTCTGAGGCTTCTGTTCTGTTCCATTGGTCTATATAACTGTTTTTGTACCAGTCTATGCTGTTTTGATTACTATTTTTAAATTCTTATTTAGAAGTTTTATTGTTGTATTTCAACTACTTAATTAAAAAGTAAATATTGCTGTATCTACCACGCTGTCATGAATTAACTGTAACCTTGTAGTATAGTTTGAAGTCAGGTAGCATCATGCCTCCAGCTGTGTTCTTTTTGCTTAGGATTGTTATCAGAGATATTTATCTAGATTTTTTTCTATGGGGTATCCTTAGCTGCCTTTGGTTGAGGGTATTGCTACCCTCTCAAAATTAGCTTGAAAGAGTTTTCTTCCTTTCAATTTTTGGAAAAGTTGATTGGCATTAATTTATTTCAAGACTTTGTATTAATAGAATTCCCCTGTAATACCATCAAGTCTTTGACTTTTCTTTTTGGGAGGTGTTTAATTACTTAGGACATTTCCTTACACATTACTAATCTCTTAAGACTTTTTACTTCATGTTTAATTTTTGGTAGGATTAACATTTCTAGAAATTTATCCATTTCTTCTAGGTTACTTAATTTATTGGTGTAGAATTGTTCATAGTACTATCTTTAGACTCTTGTTGTTCTATGGCATTGATAGCAATATTTCCTCTTTCACTTATTTGAGTTATCTTTATTTTTCTCTTAGTTAAGTCTAAAGTTTTTTTTTTTGTATTTTTATTAACTTTTCAAAAGCCCAACTCTTAGTTTTGTTTACTTTCCTAATGTTTTTCTAGTTTCTACTCCATTTACTTATGCTCTAATCTCCATTACTTTCTTCCTTTTGACTTAGTGTTTACGATTTTTTTTAAGTTTCTGGAGGTATAAATTTAGGTTGCTTATTCGAAATCTTTTCTTTATTTTAATATATAATTATTTTTCAACAAATTTCTCATTAAAACTGCCTTAGCTAGATCCCATAAATTTTGGTATGTTGAAGGAAATTATTTAACATCCTCACTCTTTCTTCTTGTCTGCAGTTTTTGATATTGTGAAGACATTGTGTTCTGACAGATTCTAAACTTATCAGGCCAAGTAATTCATCAGACTATTTTACCTCATCTCCCCAGTGTACAATGTAATATTTCCCATGTGACTTGTGCTTATTAATTTGTAAAAATTTCTTAAATGAATGAATATGTGTGATTAAAAATAAGAAAAAATAAATGGGAGAGAAGAAAGAAGAAAGGGAAAGGGAAACAGTGATAAAGGGAAAAGAAGAAAGCACAAGCAATAAGGTGAAAGAAAAAGATGGAGGGAGAGAGAAACAATAGGAAGTAAAAGAGTATAAAAAAAAAGATTAAATGCTAGCCAGAAGGAATAGGAGAGTGGAGGGAAAAAGAAATTAATAAGAAAAAGTAGGCAAAATAAATTATGAGATTAAAGGAAGAGTATCAAAACCAAGAAATCAGTGGCCAATTAAACATGAGAGTTACATAAAATGTATAATTTAACCATCAAAATAATGCCAATGAGAAAAGAATCCATTAAACTAACTAACAACAAAAACAACAAAAGAGAAATTAAGTATCCTACTCAAATTGACTCAGCCCTAGCTATTGCCAGACCAATGACTTGGACCAGTTTTAAAATCTTCATATCTAGTGCTCTGACTTTAGACTATGAAAGTTGAGTTCTCAGGTTGGAGCACTATCTGAAGATTTAACCCCTTAATGACATCCCTCAATTATTCAGAAATTAATAGTTAGTGCCTACTCTTGCTCAACCTCTATCTAGACTCTTTAAATATAGGAATGAACAGAGCATCCAAATATCCTTGTCCTCTGGGACCTTATATTATAACAATGTAAATATATTACAGTGATAAGAGTAACAAATGGAAAACAGCACAATATTTTCAATATTAGAAAGTGCTATTAAATTTAGATTCATGTAAAGAGGATTAGAAAGTGCAGTCCCTTCAGCAATTACAGCACTAAGGATAATGAAATGAATGTTTAGTAGTGCCTAATTAAATCTTTCTCTAAAAGCTATTGTTCAGTACTTTAAATATACAGATGTTGAATCATGTACTGGACTTACAGACAATTCTTATAATCATTCTCCATACTTCATGATTTTTTGAAAAGATTATTTTCTTAAAAGTTAAAAAAAAATGCCAACTGGAGTGAGTAAGACACATAATAATTAATAAAACTATGAGAAAATCCTACAAAAGTTATTGAAACATTTGAGTATAAAAATAAATACTTGAAATTAAGAAATATAGTATGAAAAATTAAGATCAAAACAAAGTGAGAGAGACAGCTACTTCTGACCTATATGGAGTAACAAAGATTTATTTTTCCATCTGAACTAACCAAAATAAACAGACTATATGTATGTGTGTGTGCATATGTTTATAATGTATATGTGTATATGTATATATGCCTGAATAATATGTATACACATGTGTATATATAACACACATATGTATGTATATGCACATATAACACACAATGTCTGATATACACACATGTATATAAGTATTCACGCATATGTAGAATTGAGATGTGTACACATGTGTTTTTATATATACACATGTGTGTCTATATGTACATGTGTATGTATATAAACATGTGTATATGTGTATATACATATATACATATACATACACATACACATACACACACACATATCTATATATACAGAGAGAGAGAGAGAGTAATAATTATTAAGACATTTGTATCAGGCAACAGTGATCCCTAAGGGATTGAAGATAAGCTATATTCTACAATTTCCCAATCTTTTGGAGAGTTTCCAGGATATGGCAGAGGGAAGGGTAACTCAGATGTAGTCCAGATAATTTTCTGTGCTAAAGTTACAGCTTAATGTCTGGGGAATCCAAGGCTGCTGATGTTTCCAGGACAGAATACATGAGAGGCAAATGCTTCACAGAAAGAATGCTCCAGAGATCTAAAGAAGGATCCTGTGAGTTTTTAGGTGAGTCATCATCAGTGCACAATATGAGGAAACTACCTGAGGAAATTGAAAGAATCAACCGGAATTCACAAAGAACAAGAAATAATACCAGTTCCCATTACCAGACAGGTTAAACTTAACAGTCTCAGTGCATTGAAGAGGAACAAGTATGACCTTGCCTCACAAGTGAAGAATAGCCAGCCTTTAACTGAGAACTGTTTTAGAACTGCCTAACAAATCATGCAAGCCAGACTTTAAAAAGATCAAATATTTTCTACATAACTTAACTCTATTCCAGAGTTAAACTGAATGGTATTTACAAGAATACAAAAAGTCTAGGGTACAACAAGTAAACCTCAGAAATCTGACAATACATCAAAGATAGTCAACATACAAAGAGTCAAAAGCTCCTAATACATAATTAAAATGAGAATCAACCAACAAAACCAACAGAAAAATCATACAAGCATGGGTGTTAAAACTAGAAGAAAAATTCATTACAACATTATAACTGCATCTCATATGTTTAAAAAGTTAGGAGTGACAGGTAAGACATGAAAAGAACCAAATTGAACTTCTACAGACAAAAGTTACAGTTTCCAAGATGGAACAAAATGTATTGGAATGAATTGACAGCAGGTTTGATATTGCACAAAAGAAGTTATCGAACTCAGACAAATGATAATAGAAGTTTTCTAAAATGAAATACAGGCCAGGAATGGCATCACACACCTGTAATCCAACCACCTTGGGAGGCCGAGGTGGGAGGATCACCTGAGGTTAAGACTTCAAGACCAGTCTGGCCAACATGGTGAAACCCTGTTTCTACTAATAATACAAAAAAAAAAAAAAAAAAAAAATAGCGAGGCTCGGTGGTGCGTTTCTGTAATTCCAGCTACTTACAAGGCTGAGGCAGGAGAATTTCTTGAACCTGGGAGGTGGAGATTGCAGTGAGACAAGATTGTGCCACTGTACTCTAGGCTGAGCAACAGAGAGAGACTTTTTCAAAAAATATTTTAAAATTATATGAATAAATAAATAAAATAATATGAAATACAGAGAAAATAAGAAATTTGTTAAAAAAAAAAAACTTGAAAAGAGCATCAGTGAGTGGTAAGAGAATTCCAGTTGGTTTAATACATAGAGTTTCCACAAACGGCAGTGGTGAGGGGAAATGTTTAAAATAGTAATGTCAAATATCTTTCCAAATTTTATGAAAACTATAAGATCATATTTGCGAGAAGCTTAATGATTACAAAACACCTAAGCTTGAAGTAAATAACTGCAATACATCATAAGCAAATTTATCCAAATCAGCTATAAAAATCATAAATCATTCAAAGAAAATACTAGTTAATTACAAACAAATAAAGTAAAGAGAATTCTTACCAGAAACAATGCAATGGAGAAGAACATAGATCAACATCTTCAAAATATTCAAAGAAAAAAATATGTCCAACTAGCATTCTATACTTAGTGGATAACTTTCAAAAATTAAGTTCAAATGAAGACATTTTCAGACCACAAAAGATAAAAAATTCATCAACAGCAGACCTATACTGTAAGAAATGATAAAGAAAGAACACCAGAAGTGGTAAGTACATTATAATTTAAAAAGTTAATTTCTTATTATATAATCTCTTTAAAACATGACTCTCTTTTAAGGAAATACAATGTATTATGCATGTAAGTGTATTAATACATAAAATACGACAACAGCAACAAGCTCAGGAGATAAAAATGAAAGTATACTATTATAAGATGTTTATACTATATGTGAATTTGTATAATATCACATAAAAATAAACTCTAGTAAATTTAAAATGTATTCTCTACATCCTAAGAAATCACTAAAATACAAGTAAAAGAAAAGATGAAACAAAGTAAAAATAGATAGCAAGACAATAGACTGAACCTAACTTTATCTAAAATCATACTATGTGTAAATGCTTTAACCACTTCAATTATAAGTCAGAGACTGTCACAACAGATGCAAAGGCAATACCCAACAATACAATGCCTACACGAATTGCATTTTAGTATAAATTCAAGTTTATAGTTAAATAATCCAAAAAATACCACACTATCACAAGTTAAAGGAATCTGTTGATTGTATATCTTTAGTAGATATAGGTTTTAAAGCAGAAAAATATTATTAGGGATGAAGAGGGTTCTTTCACAATGAAAATTAAATCAATTCATCAAGAAGGAAAAAGAATAATGAACTTTTATTTACTTAATAAAAAACTGAAAATATACATGAAGGAAAACTGACAGAGCTGAAAAGGAAAAACAATCTATTGTTACAGTCAAGAAATACAGCACCTCTTCTTAATAAATAATAAAATAAGTAGACAGAAACAATGAAAAAGATTTTAACAATACTTCTACTTGATCTAATTGAAATTTATAGAATCATCTACGCAATAACAGCTAAATGTACATTATTTGTAAAGTGCATATGAAACATTAATCAAGATAGCTCATATTAAAGTAGAATAACAAGTTGCAATAAATTTCAAAGATTTTGAGCCAAAATGTTATCTGACCATGAGATAATCAAATTACAAATCAATAACATAAGTAAATCTGGAGAAATTCTGAAATATATGAAATCTAAATAACATCTATATAAATTATCTGCTCAAATAATAAGTTAACATGAAAATTAAAAATTATTCATGGGATATCTCAAAAGTAATATTTTGGTGGAAATGTATACCAGTAGATATTTATATCATAATAGGAGAAAGTTCTCAAATAATGGCCTAAGTTTCCACCTTAAGAGATGCCAGATGTGGGTGAAGGGGAGGAAGACAGCAAATCACACTGCCACGTGTGTACCTATGCAACTATCTTGCATGTTCTGCACATGTACCCCAAAACCTAAAATGCAATCAATAAAAAATAAAAATTAAAAATGATACTAGATTTTAAAAAGAAAATTAAACACAAATTGAAAATAAAAATAATGATTATAGAAAAATTAAAAAAGAAAATGCAAATAGAGAAAAATAAGCAAAAATTTGGCTCCTAGAGATCAATGTTTTATTAACCTGTAGCCTGAATATTAGTGAAGAGAAGAAAAATAATATTAAATTGATTTACTTTCCCATAGGTAATGTGGTGATCAGTCAGCTTTCCTTGTTTTTTTCCAAATACATCTAGTATCTTCTAATCTACTTGGGAAGGAGAGTTTTATATAAAGCAGGGGAATGTGGATTCCGTGTCCTCAATATTCAGTATGAGGATATTCTCTTAATCCCCAAGATTTAAATTAGCACCCTTTGTACTCCCTATATTGCCCCTTGGGTTTGTGAGACCAATAACAGTCTTGTTTTTTTTCTCTAGAAACTAGAGACATAGAATAGAATATATTCTAAGTATTCTATGGACCAATGCTGCATAACTGAAGGCATTTAAAAGACTTACAAACAATTGGCTATTTTCACATGGCACATCTCAGCTACCTACTGTGATATCTGGTATATTTAATTTTTGAAAAATGATAAGTTCCTCAAGGTGAAGTGCCTTGATTCTCTGTTCTACCTTTCTGCAGTCTTGTATGTTTTAATGTCCCCCAGTCAATAAATTACTTACCATTCTCTCATTTGATTTATTTCTACATGATTCCAAATGTCTCTAGTTTCACAAAATGTGGCATTTGTTTTGCATTCCCTAACTCATTACTTATTTGCATAGTTTTGATGTGGTTTTCAGCAGTCCTGACATGTCATTTGTAGAAATTTCCCCAATATTATCAATCACATTCAGTCATGCTCTTTAGTTTCCTTTAATCCAGAAAAGCTTGACAATCTTTCTTTGTTTCTCTTAACATTTTTGCCTTTGAAAAGTATAAGCCAGTTGTTTCATCTAAACTTGATTTGAGTTTTTAAGTGTTTCTCTATTATTAAATTCATGCTATTTAGCAGGTACATTACAAAAGGCAATTCTGTGTCTCTACAGTGCATCACATTTCAAGGCACATGATTACAGTTTCAGTATTGTTGATATAAATTTTGAACCCTTGCCTGAGGTAATATTTGTGAGTTTTTCCAAATTGCATTTTCATCTTATGTAATAAATTCACTAATACAATTATCCTGTTTGTTATCAAATTTTCATCCAGTAGTTTTATCATTCATTAGTAACACTTGCCTGAATTTTTAGAACAATTTTTGTAATTTTGACTTTTCTAATTTTATCATTGTTTAATATGTTAGTTGATCTTTATTTAGCATAGTCTGTTTAATTTTATTTAATGTATTATAATCCATGACCTTCATTATTTAAGTGCTCAAAATTGTTATAAATTTGCAATGAATGTTCTCTTAAGTTTCCTGCTGTGTCTTTTTGTCACGATCTCAGAATTATTAGCACATTTTCTTATTTTACAGTCATCAGAAGTTTAAGGTTCATTTAAAAGTCTCCCTATGTCAGCCCTAGAATCAACCATTACTCTAAGGAGCATTGATTTTATTTAGTGACATTCTGAAAACCAAGATATTGAGTTATTATACTTACTGCTACAGAAATAGCTAAAATTATATACATATATACATATGAATGTCTGTGTGTCCATGTACATCAAGAATGATGAGTTTATATTGACATCTCCAAATTTTTAATTCATATTCCAAAGTTCTTATTTGCCTTTCCTTTTTGTCTCTATTTTCTCACACTGTTAAAATTTCAAATGTTTACTCACTTATTAGTGTTGCAGTCTGCCTACTCCCTAGTTCAAGTAGGTCTGAGTTCTTGTCCCATGACCAAGAAGAACAAAGCACAGGCCACTAGAGAGTAAGTAGATTAGAGTAGTATTTATTCGGTAAAATGAAAGCTCTCAGCAAAGAGGGGGATCCTGAAAGGAGGTTGTCAGAATCATGTGCCTTGGAATGTGATGCACTGTGTCTTGCATGTGGCAAAAGCTAGGAAGTGTTTTGTGAGTTCTACATAGTGGCAGAGGTAATGCTCCCTTACAGGGGTGTTGCATCTGTGCATGCCTGGTGTTGGCCAGAATGACACCATCTTGGTTATTATCTAATGAAACCCAAGGCAGGGCTAAAACCACAATGCTAATGTCATGTTAATGACATTGTAATAAGCTGGGTCAAGTTAAGGACATTAAGGTTGATTTATTGCAGCTGCACCTAAGTTGGGACAGTCACTTCTGAGCAATATCTTGGCACAAGGAGGAGTTCTTCACCACATTTCTTCCCATTAGATGCAAAGACAGTATAGGAACTGTCCTGTGGTTGTTCCTGTGAACATTGCCCTTCCCTGTCCTTCTCCTGAGACTCTCCCTATTTGGCTAACCAGCCACTAACTGCTTTCTCTCTCACTAATAGTAGAGTTTTCACAGTCACAGCATTGGTGAACTAACACAGCTAAAAACATAAACCGACTAATTAGAATTCAATATTGATTTATAGTTGTATTTGTTTTCAGCCAAAGAGTATATAGTCAAAGTACTATGTTCAAAACCTACTTCTATTCGTATTATTTTCTCCCATAACATTATTTTATTCAGTTGATACATAGGTGAGTTCATTTGATTGTTTTCAGAATATATGTTTTATACCCTTTAATAAAGACATAAATGTATATTTTTAATTCAAGACAAAATAGTTTTAATGCAAAATAAAATATTAGCATGATCATTACTAAACATATGCTATAAAATAATCTTTTTCTGTACCTGTATATATTTTATTTTAAAACATTTATAGTTTGGATGATGGAAATATAGTGAAATACAACAAAATTTTTAGTTCAACTTTGTAGATGAGTTTTCATAGTTCTCTGAAATAGATGAACCATGATCTATTTGGCCTGCATAACTTTTAAAACAACTTTTACATATTTGAGTGATTCAGATCCCTATTATTAAGCCAAATTTTTAAAAAATTTAGTTTTGAAGACAGAGGCTTAATTTGAAACTGTGTTGATCTTTGAACTTAGTACACATTTCAGAAAAAGGAGGTTTTCACGTTTAAAATTGATTTTTTTTGCAGTTGCTTTGATGTGTAAATTATGAGTAAGTGCTTCCTCATAGCTGAATTAGAACAGATGCATGTGGTGAATACAACAAAACCAGAAACAGATGGTATACCTCATGTATAACATCTTAATACATCTCTTTTTATGTAAGACAATTAACGTAGCAAGGATACTACATTTAACTGATTTAACTGATTTTCTTAGAATTTGCTGATTTCTCAAAGGAAGGAACAATATGGACTTTTGAGATGTACCACACATATATACACCTTCACACAGTGTTTTATTCTCATTGTTACTGTGCTGTACTAACTTTTCCAATTAAACGCACATACATACACACACTACATTTATGAAATTTGTGTGAGACAATGTAGTCACTGATTTTCTACTAATTAAGGTAAGTGCTGAATAAGGTCAGTTTATGTATATGTTTTTTCGAGAAGAAAAAATATTTATTTCACCATCGCTGCAAAAGGAACATATGTGTAAATGTGTTTTTCTATGATTTATTTTCATTAATGTTTTTTAAGTATTAACTTTACTGATTATTCCATGTCAGAACACTTTGTTCCATACATAGAAAAAGCAAATTTAAATGCAGAATGAGTTTAGCTTTGAATATGAAGAAAAAGTTAAAGAGAGATTACATAAGGCAGTTATATAAAAAATACAAATGCCTAAAATCTTCCTAAGCTATTGAGGCTCAAAAAGGATTTGAGCTTGGATATCCAGATTGATAAAATTGATTAAATAATTTCTTAATTTTCCATTTGAATATCATCGTGTGATTACAGACTTAAATTAAATTAATGTTCATGACAAGCTTGATAATTTGGGTCACCAAATTCTCTTTTTCTGCCGTAGATATTTTGACAGTTGCTTCAATTTGGTTTTTAGTCTTTCTTGTCCTAAAGTATAAGCATATGGATTATTTTGTGATACAGTCAAATAACATTTTTCTACAAAATATAAAGGATGTGTAAACTTGGGAACACCTAAACTAGTTTCAATTTTCATCAAGTTCATTGCCACAGTTTGAACTAAGCTACAGTCTCAATATTAAAGCCATTAAGCAAAACTTCCATTCGAAAAATTAACCAGCCCGTGGTTGAAACTTTCAGCATGTAGATCTATTTAGTGGTCTCTTAATTGTAGTGTCTTACTGGTGTAGACATTGTGATAGCATCCTCTTTGTTCTCACTCAGTGTATCTATTTGCATACGTATCTATGTAACCTCATTAGTTTCTGTTAATGTAGATAGATGGATACATGTAAATAATATACATGTAAATGAACATATGTAAGTAGATAAACATCAATAAACATCAAATAAAATGATTTTAGTCATGAAGTCCTAGCGCATGCCTATGTCCTGAATGGTATTGCCTACTAAAAAGAAATGGCAACAAAAGCCAAAATAGACAAATGGGATCTAATTAAACTAAAGAGCATCTGCACAGCAAAAGAAACTATCATGAGAGTGAACTGGCAACCAACAGAATGGGAAAAAAATATTTGCAATCTATCCATCTGACAAAGGGCTAATATCCAGGATCTACAAAGAACTTAAACAAATTTACAAGGAAAAAAATCAAACAAACCCTGCAATCTATCCATCTACAAAGAATTTAAACAAATTTACAAGAAAAAAAATCAAACAAAACACTCAAAAAATGGGAAAATGATATGAACAGACACTTCTCAAAAGAAGACATTTATGAAGCCAACAGACATATGAAAAAAGCTCATCATCACTGGTCATTAGAGAAAGCAAATCAAAACCACATGGAGATGCCATCTCACACGAGTTAGAATGGCAGTCATTAAAAAATCAGGAGACAACATATGCTGGAGAGGATGTGGAGAAATAGGAATGCTTTTACGCTGTTAGTGAGAATGTAAATTAGTTCAACTATTGTGGAAGACAATATTGTGGTGGTTCCTCAATGATCTAGAACTAGAAATACCATTTGACCCAGTAATTCCATCACTGGCTATATACCCAAAGGATTATAAATATTTTATTATAAAGACACATGTACAGGTATGTTTCTTGTGGCACTGTTCACAATAGCAAAGACTTGGAACCAACCCAAATGCCCATCAATGATAGACTTGATAAACAAAATGTGGCACATATACACCATGGAATACTATGCAGCCATAAAAAGAACGAATTTGTTTCTTTTGCAGGGACATGTGTAAAGCTGTAAAGCATCATTCTCAGCAAAATTACACAAGAACAGAAAACCAAACACTGCATGTTCTCATTCATAAGTGGGTGTTGAACAAGGAGAACACATGGACAAAGGGAGGGGTACATCACATTCTAGGGCCTGTTGGGGGGATGAGGGACTATGGGGGGTTAGTAAGGTGTGGGCAGATAGGGGAGGGATAGCATTAGGAGAAATACCTAATGTAAATGACAGGGTGATGGATGCAGCAAACCACCATGGCACGTATATACCTATGTAACAAATCTGCAGGTTCTGCACATGTACCCCAGAACTTAAAGTATTATTTTAGAAATGTTATTTAGTATAAAGTAGGTTTTATAATTGATTTTCTTGAAAGTGTTATGAATTTGTTTCTTATTAAAATAAAAAATGAGTAGGAAGAGAAATATTATTTACATGGATGACCATACAAAGTGACATCAATTATTAAAAAATAATGTATTTTTTAAGGCAAAATTATATACAAACAACATAAAACCTGATCTTGAAAACTGATTTTTTTCTATTAGCACATTTACTGCTTGGAAAATATGTTGACATTTTTGGTCATTTCAGTTAAAGTTTACTAGAAGAATGCAAATTGTTATAAGCATGAGGCAGAAGGCTGATGACTAGATTAAAAACCAATCAAACTAATAATGAAATAATATGCCTAATACTTTTTCTTCCAGTGAAAACATTTTTTTCATGTTCACCACACAATGTTAATAGCTTTCCTGCTACAGTAACATTTGCCATTACAGATAAGGTATGCAAACATGTTTGTACTCTAGTAAGGTATTTAACCAAAAAAAATAATGTGCTAATATCATTTTGTTTAAGAATATGGAGTGTCAGTAACTTAGCATTCATTTTAAGGTAAAAAAGTGAGTAATTAGTCATGACAACCTCGTATATGAAACATAATTATAAAGTCATCCAGCAAGCAAGTCTTTTTCATGTTTGTATAGCACTTGCCTAAATTAAAATATAAGGGGGCTTGGAACATAATTAAGATAACACAAGGCAAATCTCTCTCTCTCTCTCTCTCTCTCTCTTTCTCTCTCACACACACACACATACACACACCAACTAAAGAAAATATACTACTTTTAGATACATATTTCTTCATTTAGAAAATTACAGATTATAATTATGTTTATTGAAGCATGATTTAAGACAAAATATTATGTATAACATGCCTTCTGTACTCATGATAAAGTTGGAGATTAAGCAACACAAAACAGATTTACCTGAGATGTAAAAATGTGAATTATTTATTCAAATAATTTAATCATACAAATTCAAATCATGTTAGGTTTTGTTATGAGAATGGACTGGTCACAAGGATTATGTGCGCGCCTTAACATATATTATCTAATTAACTTGTGGAATTCAGTCAGAGCCAGGAATGCAAATAAGCATAACAGTAAAGTAAATATACTCATTTATTTGTCAAATATTTATTGGGCCCTCCTAGTTGCGGGGCATTGATTTGCATACTATCTGTGTATCATAGTTAGATTCAGAAATTATGAAAACCAAAAAGTCACTGGAAAAGTGAGGAACATATGAAGTGCTCTGGGAAAACAGAGGTGATAAATATCATTAAGGATGGAATGAATGGAGAGAAGTCTGAACAGAAGCAAGCAGGAACATCTGCGTTAAGGTGAGAGAAGGAGATTCTGCTTTCTTGAAAACTTTTCTTTCTCTTGTAGAATAGGAAATATTGGTATATACATATGAGGATGATGGAGAAAAGAAAGTACAAAAGAATACATGGAAGTTAAAATACAGGTGTAAAGCAGCATAAAGTTTATAAAAGAAAAGAATGTATGTTACATAGTTTTTATTATTATTGACCTAAGGTTTTTTGTTTGTTTGTTTGTTTTGTTTTTTCGAGATGGAATCTTGCTCTGTTGCCAGGCTGAAGTGTAGTGGCACAATTTCAGCTCACTGCAACCTCTGCCTTCTGGGTTCAGGCAATTCTGTCTCACCCTCCAGAGTAGCTGGAACTACAGGCATGTGACACCACACCCAGCTAATTTTTTTTTTTTTTTTTTTTTAGTAGAGATGGGGATTCACCATTTTGGTCAGGATGGTCTCAATCTCTTGACCTCATGATTTGCCCACCTTGCCTCCCAAAGTGCTGGGATTACAGGTGTAAGCCACCCTGCCTGACCATGACATATTTTTTGGGGGACTTTTCCAAAACCCCAAAATACCAGCTGTAACTAAAACAGTAAAGGGTGAATACAATCTTGCATGTGACTGCCATATTGCACATATGCCATTTTTGCCAGCCAGAAGGTATTCACTTTTCTTCTGGTTAAAAAGTACTCTGTGGGGGCTTCATCAGAATACAGCCTGTGCAATACAACAAGGTCCCATACTTATAAGCGTCACTTGATTTAAGCATATCTAAAGACCATTAGTTTTTCTTTTTAAGAAAAGATCATGTGCTCTCATTTTGCCCTGGGCCCTGAAAATTGAATAACTGTTTCTGATGTCATATGTGATTTTCTTGGGGGAACATAAAGCCTACTCTCCTTTCGGGGGGCCCTGACAGCTTAGAGTGTTAGCATAACCCTATTCTCCTTGAGCCAGAAATTCCTCTGAACACCAGGCTGAATCATGGCAGAGAAAACTAGGCCTAAGGTGATTGGCTGATTGATTTTTCAAAAACTATTTAGTACTAAGAGCTTTCTCTTCTCCTTTGAATGAGAAGTAAGTGGATGTGAGATCTGGAACTAATGCAGTTGTATTGAGATCACCATAAAAAAAAAGCCTGTCTGAGATGTAAGTCAGCATACAGTGGAGAAAAGAGTGGAGCCACAGCTTGTAAGGGTTCCTGATGCATCATTTGATCTCTTAGAACACCCTGCAGTTGAAGCTTGACAAACTGCTGAACATTTTTAATTGAGACAATGAGTTCTCCCTTAGATACAGCCAGGTTTAATCACATTTTTTCTGACCCTTAAAAAAAAAGAATCCCTCTCAAAATCCATTCAACATAAATATGAAGGAAAAACATTTCCTTTGTATCTTATTTTTAACAAAATCTGTTTTGTAGAATTAGGTAAGTGCCCACTCAAATTATAACTCAAATGAAAAGACTTTATTTCATTGAAGAAAATACAATCAGAAGAGAACTGCTGTGGTTGAAGAAGAGCTATGTGCCATCCACCACACACTGCATCTTCTTCAGTGGTCTGAGAAAATGTACCTTGTGTGTGTAACTCCATAAAGCACAGTTACAATAGTTCCTATGTATCCATCCTTTTTGTATCAACTACATCTACTCACATTTCTCCCTCCCTTTCTTTATCTAGATTTAGCAATATAGTTTATCTTATACTCTGACAGAAATTAAGATGTTGTTTTTTCAATTATTAAATCATCTGTGTGCTTTTTCCCTTACAAATTGTACTTATTACATCTTTGTGAGGTTGACAGTGATTTATTAGGAGACTATGTGTTAAGTATAGCTCTTGACCAATCTAGGCACCCATTTAAATAGTCTTCACAAGACAATATAACAGATGGGAATAATATTCATCATTTTTTTTCACAGAGAATGTCTGTCATTCTTAAAACTAAGCTTTTCATTACTTCCAAGTCATGCTAGTATTTATTTTCTTCTGGTTACACTTAGATTGATATGACCAGCGTAGCTATGAAAATGCGAACACATGTAAGAATTTAACTTTAGTCTGTGAAACTGGAAGCAGAAATTTTTGCAGGAGTCACATTTTTTTTCAAATGTATTCCCATGTGTTATTTAATCTTAAAATGTAATAAATTGTAAGATAGACCATTATGGGCCGGGCGCGGTGGCTCACGCCTGTAATCACAGCACTTTGGGACTCTGAGGTGTGTGGATCACGAGGTCAAGAGATCGAGACCATCCTGGTCAACATGGTGAAACCCCGTCTATACTAAAGATACAAAAAATTAGCTGGGCATGGTGGCGCCTGCCTGTAATCCCAGCTACTCAGGAGGCTGAGGCAGGAGAATTGCCTGAACCCAGGAGGCGGAGGTTGCCGTGAGCCGAGATCGCGCCATTGCACTCCAGCCTGGGTAACAAGAGCAAAACTCCGTCTCAAAAAAAAAAAAAAAAAAAAAAAAGATAGACCATTATGATAGGTAACACTAAGAAATTTTTAAAATGCAGCTTATTAAAATTGAATCACGTATAAGACACCTTAAATATAAAAACCATATGCAACAAAGTTAAGGGAATATCATAAATAATGGAAAAATATTTTCAAATATATAATAATATTTCTACCAGAAAGGCATTAGAGGACCAGATTCTATCTGTCCATCCCAGTGATAGAGGTTGTCTCACTTTAACTTTTCTTCTAGCTACACTTTTCTTCTAGCTGATGAATTAAAGCATACTTTCACATGTGTATTTGTCATTCATGTTTCTTTTTCTGTGGGCTATACATTTCCTTTAAGACACCTTCATTGACATAGTTGTTCCCTTCTTGTTTTGTCAGAATTATTAATGTATGTTAATTATTTTTATGTTTTATTTATACATGTTATAATTATTGTTGCCCAGTTTGGGGATGAACTGTTCGGCCTCGCTTGAAGAACATATGTTCTTCATGATAGCAAAGTGAAATGTATTTATCTTTTCTTTATGGTTTTACTTTTGGGTTCTATTTAAAAAATACTTTTCTATCCTAAGGGCCTAAAATGCTCTCTTAAATTTAAAAAATGTTATTTTTATATTTAAATAATAATCTATCTTGCATTATTTTTTATGTGTTGGTGTAACCTGGGCAGTGTCTTTTTGGTTTTTTAATATGAATAAACCAATCGCCTAATCACGAATTTTTGACTAATTCATCATTCTCCAGTGATATGCCATCCTGCCATGTCACTCCTATCTTAAAAGTTTCCACGTAGAATTAGATTTGCACTTTGCTTTCTATTGTTTTCCACAGTAACTAAATATAAAATTGTATATCAAATTGTATTATTTTGTAGCTTCACAGATAATCTTGAAAACTGTAGGGCAATTTTCCTCATGTTGATCAGTTTCAGAAACATGCCTTGTCCCTTCTTGGCTTTGAGTACTTCCCTACACATTTCAATTTCCACAGATAGCATGTTTAGAATCTTCACCGAATTTTCTTAAAAATTAATACATTTTATATTTCACTCCAAAAATAACTTATTCATTGTTTGTAAGATTCATTGCTACCTGCCTTCAATATTTTTGGAGGTGTGTGTATTGTAAATTCTATTTGTGTAACAATTTTGTATGTAATTTTTAAAATAAGCTACTTTATTGCTTCTATGTAGTAAATCAATGAATTTATGTAGTACTGTCAATGAGCTATGCTGAACTTTCCTATTAATTTTAATAATTTATAGATTCTTTTCAGTTCTGTATGTGGAAAACCTTATATTACAAGAAAATGTATGCAAGAATTATTACATTTTAAATATTTAAAAACTATCAAAAACCCAGCTTCAAGTATTTCTCTCAAATGGATAATGGAATAATATAATCCAACTATTCCTGCGATTTCTATACCATTCTAATTGCGCAAAAGTCTGGGAAGTTACGTTTTCCAGGAAAGAGAGGAAGGTTATCAAGCCCCTGGTCAATTTTAAGCACCACTTTATTTCTCCAAACCACGTGGATCCTTGAAATCTCCTGTTTATGCTATTAGTTGGTGCAAAAGTAATGGCGGTTTTTGCCATTTAAAAGTAATGGCAAAGCCACAAGAAATTTTTGCACCAACCTAATACATGCAGAGGTTGAGACACCGCCAAACCCCCAAATTTCTGGCACAAGAGCTCTGCCTCCGTAGAGATATCACATAGCTTTTCCCTGTGGGCAATTGTTCCCCTTCAATATGTTGTAGGGAACAGTGTGAATGCCTCTAGCATTCTTGGAAGTTTTCCAAGTCTGTTGGAATCTACACCTTTGTCGTCCTTGAAAGCACTATGTTTTTCTATCCTGCATAGTATCACCACTTCTGCCCATTATCCTTAATTTATATCTGTAATCTATCTTATAATTTTTCAGATGAATTTCAGTTTTATGGACAAATGCAAAACCTGCTAATTTCAAGTATTTTTCCCCTAGGGAGGGGATACTAAGTGGGGAAAGGAGTCTGAGAGATTTATTACTTTTAAATTAGAAGGATTTGGCACATACTATTTTGTATCTTAATCTGTATCATCAAATGCATAATGGAATTTGTTGATGGAGCTGCAGGCAAACTGAGACAGGATTTAGTCATAGAGGGAACCAGATTTATGCTGAAGTTCACAGGTACACAGACACCTTCTGTACTAGTTTCTTATTGCTGCTGCAACAAATTACCACAAACTTAACGGTTTAAAATGTATTACCTTACATTTCTAGTGGTCAGTGGTCAAAAATCAGTCTCACTGGCTAAAGTAAAGGTGTGAGCAGAGCTAGTTCCTTCTGGGCGTTCTTAGGGGTTAATTCATTCTGCTTTTTCAGGTTCTAGATGGTGTCTGCATTCCCTGACTTACCACTTCTAGTGCCATAGCAACCTTCTGTTTTGGTTGTTACATCTCTTACAACTAAATCTGATCTCCTGCCTCCCTCCTATAAAGATGCCTGTGAATATATCAGGACCATCAAAACAATCCAGAAAAATCTCCCCATCAAGATCTTTAAATAACCTCATCTCCAAGTTCCATTTTGTCATATAAGCTAATTTTCATTTAGGAATTAGGCTGAAGACATTTTTGGAAGGTCATTATTCAGCTTACCACATCTATTACATACCACTATTTGAATGCCCCTTGGAAATTTGAATGAAACGAATTTAAGTACTTAATTTTAATATTCTCATGGCTTCTTCTTGCAAATATCTAAGTTAGTGGGAGCAACTTGCTCAACTAAATGCCTAATAATCATAGTATATTTCTTTTTCCACACATCCAATTAGATTCTAAATTGTATCTTATTGTCCTAAATAATTACTGAACTCATCTATTATTTTAATTCTCCTTGAGTTTTATTCCTATTTTTTTCTTCTCTTATATGTTAACCATAATAATTTTAGCAGTCATCCTGCCATCACACTTACCCTTTTTTGGTTACTAAATACTATAGCCATCAGAGAATTTTTATAAAACATAATCTGATAAATCACCTCTCTTCCCAACAGAAAATCTAAAAACCTCATGTTGAACCATGCAATAGTTTTCTGTAGGGCAAAACCTGCAATTGATTGGCAAAGCCTCACCTAAATTGCATAGGCTATAATCGCATTTACTACAGTGATGGTGTAATTAAATTTTGGGTTCCCCACTGGACTGGATTCTCCACAACACAGAAAGCATGCCTCTTTTGCTCCCAGTGGCTTGCACAGTACGTGACAAATACATGCTCAATTTGTTGGATAAAATATTGAGGGCTTTTAGAACCTAGTTTCCGTCTTTCAAGCTTTTCCTTTTTACACACACAAATCAAAAAATCATGTACAGTACTAAATTAATCATTGTTCTGTAACTTATTTGTCATATTCTTGTGCATTGGCTGTCAAGACAATTCTATAATGTTTGCCTGTAGCTTTTCATCTTGCTAACTGAATAGAAAATTGTACTTGAACCTACAGACACTAAATTAAATGTTAGTCCACTCTGTGTGTATGTAGGTCTATAATGCTTAAGAAGGCACGGCAAAGAGGACAAAATATTTGGAAGTCATCTAAATTAAAGTGGAATCACTTGCAGGAAAAAAAGTTTAAAAACCAAGCCTGACAGATAGAGCCAGGGAAGCCCATGAAAAGTTGATTCTCATGCATGTGTCTGATAACAAGACTATCACAAAAAGACTGCAAAAACTATCACATTAACAAATGTCATTGCAGCTGATACAGTTTGGATCTGTGTTCCCATCCAAATCTCATCTCCAATTGTAAAATTCCCAGACAAGAGAGGAACCTGGTGGGAGGTGATTGGATCATGGGGGTGGTTCCCCACTTGCTGTTCTCATGATAGTGAGGGAGTTCTCATGGGATCTGGATGCCTGATACATGTCTGCCATTTTCCCCAGTGCTCTCTCTCTCCTGCTGCCATGTAAAACATGCCCTTGCTTCTCCTATGCCTTCTGCTATGATTATAAGTTTCCTGAGGTCTCCTGGCCATGTGTAACTGTGAGTCAATTAAACCTCTTTCCTTCATAATTACCCAGTTTCAGGTAATATCTTAATAGCAGTGTTAAAGCAGACTAATACAACAGCAGCCTTGCACAAAAAATACTTCTGGGAAGACATCTGCCAGCAACTGTCACTGTAATCTTTGTAGCCAAGTATAATTATCTCAAAACAATCATGTAATCCTTCTCATGTATTCCTTTAAAAGTCTTTGTCTTCCATTACCAGAATTTACACATAGTTTACTATGGCATGTGTATTCCCATTTTAGTGCCCTATTCCAGAATATCATATTCTTTTAGAAAGCAGCTCTCCATCTTTTAGGTTGACAAATAGTAAGATTTGGGCTTTTGTATCTGTGTTAGATTTCCATACTGCCATAAAAATTCAAAAATGTAGTGGCTTAAAGTAACACAAATTCGGGCAGTCCAGTAGTCCAGGATGACTCAACTGATGTCTTTGCTTTGGATTTCACAAGGCCAAAATCAAAGTGGGCTACTATCTGAAGGCTCTGAAGACAGTCTGTCCTTAGGATCATTAAGTTTGTTGACTAGAGTCAATAATTTGCAGAAACAGGACTGAAGTTCCTGCTTCCAGTTGGGGCTGGCTGTTCAGAGGCTACCTTGCTGTTTTTCTCAAGCTCTCTACATGGTCCCCTGTGCCAGCCACAGTGCTTTCCCTTCCATATCATGTCTCCTGACTCTTCTACTGCAGTTACATCATGAACTGATTCTTTCTTTCTTCTTTCCTTCTTTTTTAAAAGGTAATTTAACGTTAAATTTGCAAATAATAACTATACATACTTACAGGGTACATTGTGATGTTTTGATGTCTATAATGTATAGTGATCAGATTAGGGTAATAAGCATATCAATCATCTCAAACATTTACCATTGTTTTATGTTGGGAATATTCAATATTTGTCTAGCTATTTGAATCTATATAAGGCATTATTGTTAACTGTTTTTAAAGGCACTTGTGATTACTGTAAGTCCCTCCAGATAATACACAATAATCTTCCTAATTCATTGTAAGCTGATTAATAACCTTATTCATTCATCTGCAAAGCCAGTTCACAAGAGTGCCTAGATTACTGTTTAATTGAATTAAAAAATAACAATTTGTGATTGACTGAAAACAATATGTAGGGAGGGAGGAAAACTAGAATTCTGTTTGCCCTGGTACTGGCACTGAATGAAGAATTTCTAACCTTAGGAATAACAGAATGGCATCCAGAGGACTTCGAAACATTTAGGATACTGTCAATGAAAGTGAGGCAGGAACTAAAGGCTATAGAAATAGAAAATGAGAGTTCTGTTAGATATTGCGAAATTTAAATTTTTCCTTCTATGTTTCTTATGTTTTAAAGTTAGTTTATTTTTTTTTCTCTTTTTTATCTCCCTTTGGAAATTAACAGGAAACTGGCTTAAATTAAAATTGTCTTGGTGACTTATTTATGAACTGACAAAATACAGAAAAGTTGACGACACAGCATCCTAGTCTGCTGCAGGCTTGAGCAAAAAAGGAAGCCAGGTGGGAGCAGTATGTGTTGAGAGTGAGAGAAGAAAGAAAGCAGATTGTGTGCCTGAGGCTTCCAGGAACAAAGTGGAAGATTAACTGGAAGACTGGCCATGAAAAATTATTCAAGAATAGCAATAACACTTTGATTTTAAAAATTTAATTACCTCAAACCAAAAATTTAAGGTTATTACATTGGTTCATTAATATTTATATGTCTTCTGGTTTGTTTATTCCATAAGTTAACTGTACCAATGATCAACAGAAATGGGTAATCTGTTTGATTTTTGTAAAGAATAGATAAAGATAGCAATATGAAAAATAATATTCTTTTAAAAATGTATTCTGAAATTTGGCACTCATATGTTTTTATTCAAGAGAATAAAAACACACTTTATTTTCTTTTTACATTACTTTGACATTTCTAAATTTTCACAGTATTTTAAGAAATATTGAGTTATAAAAAATTTAATTAATATCTAAATAACTGCTAAAAGACACTATTATTTTTGCATTACTAATAGCATCAATTATTACTTTTTCTTTTTACTTCTTTCATACTTTTTTGACTCAACATAAAGTATATCTAGAGTGTCTGAAATTTGCCACATGCTTCATTACATAATTAAATGAGATAGTCCTAGACAAGATAAGTCTGTTGTAAAGAGATGGACAAAAAATTTCTATTCAATGAGTACAGGAAATATTACAAATGAAAAGCTTCTAAGAGTCAGCATGAATAGATATGGAGTGTTTTAGAATGTTAAGTAGCCACTCAAGTTGTTGGAGTGGCTTGTGGAGAAGGTTTATTTTATAGACCACTCTTTGAAATGTATGTAATCTATGCATATTGAGGGTGAATTCTGAAATATTCTATTTAGAGAGATCCATTCTGGTATCATATACTTTGTTCTTGTAATATATGTAATAGTTTGCATATGTAATATTTTGCATATCAGGTTGCCATTACACTGATATGCAAAATATTAAACTGTTAAAGGCCACATACATTGTTTTAGTATTTTCTTAAATAGGTGTGAGGGGAAATGCAGTAAAATGCTACAGAAAAGAATGGTTTTACAAAGCCCAAACCTAGTCATGGACTGTGGAAATGAGTAAACACGATACAGCTTTGGTAATTTGCCACCTACTTACAAGGCACAAACCAGTTTAGGAACTCGTATCAGAATATGACATATACATATGCATGTATGTAGTTAATTTATTTCTGCTTGTGGTAATTTCTATACTCAGAGTACTTTTTAGTCATTTCAATGGGTTACATCTAATTTCATATAAAAAAAGTATTTCCTGACATCACTAATTCTATGCAAAAGTTTGAAATTACTCCTTCAAATTGTGTAACATAACAGCTAAAATATAAAAATTACTACAGTTTTAAAAAATGAAGATTATAGAAAATATTCGCGTAGAATTTTGTAAGACCAATATGATATATATACAGTATCATAAAATATATTGACTATTTTACTTTCCTTTTTCATGTATAATGTAATTTGTATCATAAATCATACAATGTAAAAAGCTATCTTAGAAAATTTCCCACTTGGAGCAAAAATTATAAAATATAATAAGTTTGAACCTTTCACGGATTTTTGAAACATGTATTTCTTTCCAAAATTATCAAATTTGACCAATTGTTTATAGTAAAATTTTTGAATAAGGTAGTTCCAAGTGATATTGCTTTATGAGTACTAAAATTAAACCCTTTATCATTCATAATGCAAATTTTATAATTTATATTTCGCTATGTCAAATAAATGGTCCACCATAAATTGAAGAGATTTTATCATTCAAACACAGAATAATAAAATAATACTCAGGAAAATTTAACTCAAACCAGCATTAATTCATATGAAATAAGTGTGGTTATTTTCTAAGGAAAATATACATGACAAAGTAAATTTGTTATATACTTTTGAGTTTGATGACAGTGGGAAGAAAGAGTGGCATTTTTTTTTTTTGAACTAGCTCACAGTTGTTTATTCAGATGGCTAATTTCAAAAGTAGCACATATTCATAGTCGCAGAATTGTTGCTTATCAGAGTCTATGACTGAAAAATAGCAATTGAGTTATCCTGGAACAAGTTAAACAATATTTTTTTCTTTTTTTCAAATATAGAAATGAAGTATGACAGAGAATTGGTATCTAGGTTGTAAAAGATAAATTCAAGAAACTGGCTGGGAGTGGTGGCTCATACCTATAATCCCAACACTTTGGGAGGCCAACTAGGGTGGATCACCTGAGGTCAAGAGATTGAGACCAGCCTGGCTAATATGGTGAAACCCCATTTCTACTAAAAATACAAAAATGAGCCAGGTGTGGTGGCACATGCCTCTAGTCCCAGCTACTCAGAATGCTGAGGCAGGATAATTCTTTGAACCCGGGAGGTGCAGGTTGCAGTGAGATGAGATCGCACTCCAGCCTGGGTGACAAGAGCAAAACTCCATCTCCAAGGAAAAAAAAAAAAAAGAACCTAAATTAAATCTCAAACAAATTTTTGTAAAATGTGGAGTGACCTGGAAAAAAAATCTACATGAATTATCTTCTTTTTCTACATATGAGTCTGTGAGCTAAGGCATTTTACACTTGTAGGAAGGGCAGAATGTCCCTAGTCTATGTGTTTCTGTAGGGTCCTGAGACAATAAGCCCTGCTTTTCTGTATTGGGCTATTATACCATCAGCAATTATGATGTTTTGAGAGCAGAGGGAAGAAAGTTCCAGCTTTCACTCGACTCTTACATATTCCCATGAGCAGGTGGTAGATATTATTAGAACTATTTGTAAACACTTGGAGCAACACTGTCTATCCCGGAAGTCTAGAAATAACTGAAAGACTCATGAATTTCACAGCAAGATAGAAGTCATGTCACACCTTTTGTTAGTAATATGAATTGTTGAAAAGCTTGGAGGATATCAGATGACAAATATTTTGAGAAAATAAATTATTATAAGTAACATTGCTAACATTTTCAGCACTTTGCTCCTCTGAACCAGAAGGTAAAACTCAGGCTGGTCTCACATACCAGCAAGAACTCTAAGGTCAATAGAAGATCACAAGTTTTTCTGACTTTCTAAAGTACAGCCCTTTTTTGCTGAATGGATGGAATCTATGGGTACACACCTCTAGAGTGCCTCCTTCTACAGCAGATGTAGGTAGGCAAAGGTTCCATAAATATTTTAAGATTTTACTCTATATGTGAAGACACATACTTTTATTTTTAATTCAAATCAGAAGTATAAAAATAAATGTATGCAATTTATCCACTGGGGAAACAAAACAAACGAGTCTAGATATTTCAGGTAGAAGATGATGTAATACAGAGTGCTTACAAAATAGATGGGAAAACTGAAAAACAGGCTCTGTTTTGTCTCCTGAAAAATCTCCAAGAATATTACAGAAGTGATTCAACAGTGGGCCACACTACATCTCAATCCAATTACATTAGGGCTAAATCAGAAGCAAAAAAGAAAAAATAAACAAATAGCTTTTGATATGGCTACCTCTCACACCCAGAAGTAAAAAAGGGAGAGTATGAGACTGTCCTGGAATGGCTCAGATTTCCACGCTCTTGCTTGGAAGCATCTTGCTCACGAGCAGTCAAATAGTGTAGTATAATAATCTGTGACTTATTTCTGCTTCTGTCACAGGATCTCTTGGATGTCATTTCACCAGCCGAAACCTCTCTGTGCAGTGGCATCTACCTGAAATTTGTTCAGGCCCGCTGGGCTCGTTCTGCATGCTCGGCTGGGCAGGATGCGCTCGACCCATCTGACCAGCCCAGATCCTATGCCTGCCAAGGGTGAGCCATGCACTGAGCAAGAGTGTAGGGATGCCCGTGTCCAGAGCTGCAGTTGGGTGGTTGCAGCCACACCTGGGAGGGACAGGCTTCCATCCACCTCAATGCGTATGGGAGCAGAGCTTCTGCCTGTTCCTGGCTCCTGGTGGCTCCATGGAGTGTGCAGGCCCCGGGCATGCCTTCCCCGCTACAGCTGGCATCTTAACAGTGGCCATTACAGACAGGTGGCCTCTGCCATCATATCCAAATCTCAAAAAAAGTACATGAACTGTTTCAAGTGAAGTTTCTAGATTCAAAATAATTTAAGCTATAGTGGTCTCTAATCTTCCAACGTTCTCAATTAAATGAGATAGAACGTGAAATTGGACCAAATCCATCCAGAAAACCCAGCATACAGATTATATTCCTTAGTAATCATCAGTATAAACAAATAATACCAGACATTTGAAGAAAAAATGGTGAAATGTTTCTTTTAGCAATGAAAATTTCTTTGTCCCCCCAAATAAAAGAAAACTCTATATGAAATTATTTATATGTTTGCACTATTTCAAAATCATATCATGAGGTATTATCAACCTCCTCATATAATGTATTACAAATCTGTAGGAGTTATTTCAATTTTTTGAAATATTCAATTTTTATTTATTTCTAATGCCTGCATTATTAAATAATGGCCGATATAAATAATTAAATTATTTATGATTTTGTATTTGTTACTAAACTATCTGAGCAACATCTTACTCTTCTGTGAAACAGAGATGATAAAAATTGAAAGCTCAGCTCAAACAAAATGATGCATTACATAGCTTAGGAAATGACATGTGTATCATAAATGTTCAAATATTATTAGCTATAATGATGAGAAAATGGTCATGACTATGATTGATTATGTAGAAATTTTATGGAGGACTAGCTCTGGAATGCTTCCAGAGTTTGTGGATGAAGAAAAGTGTTTTCTTGTTATTTTTGTATATGAGCAATACCTTGATTTGATGAAAGTGTACTAATTACATTTTTTTTCTATAACTCTGAAGATACTACTAGTATCCCAGAGATTTTATTATTAGTTTGAATGCATGGAGACTTTTCTTAATGCTGGAAATTCAAAAATGCCAGTGGGATATCAGTAGATGTTAGATTTATTTCTTTAATGTGGTAAAGTGAGAGAAGAATATTCGCCACCCCACCACCTTTGAAAACAACTCTGTGTTGTGTTTGTTGCTATTCTTTTCATCTTTAATTAATTAACTAATTCTTCCTGTTCTACGTGTGCCTTTGTATATTCTCATTTCAAACCTTTACTTAAATCCGTATCTATTTCACTGTATTTATTATCTAATCACTTTTATATTTTATTATCATTTATATTTTTTAATTTGTGTTTTGTGATATTTTAAATGTATATTTTTTCTTTCAGAATTGTTTTCGATTGGAAGGAGATTTACAAACCTTGTACAGAGTTTATTTGTAGCATGCATCAAGTTTTCTCTCTTGTTAAGATGTGGTACTAGTGTGATACATTTGAAGAAACTAATAAAATAATACTGATGCATTATTTTTAGCTAATGTCCATATGTTATACAGATATTCTTAGTTTTTAACTGAGTATATTTTTCTGTTGTAAGACTCATCCAGGATAAAATACTACCTTTAATAACTGCGTCTCCTTAGTCTCCTATTGATTGTGACAGTTTCTCAGACTTTCCTCACTTTGGAAGTCTTTGACAGTTTTAAGGAGTACTAGTCAGATATTTTGTAGTCAACCCCTCAATTGAGGTTTTACTGATGTCCTCCTAGACTAGAAGGACTCTAGAGTGGAGTTGAAGGCCCTCAGGAGGAAGAAATTTACAGAGTTAAAGAAGCTTTCTCGTTACATTACTATCAAGGCCACATACTATCAATGCCATTTATGACTATTGATGTTGACCTTGGTTACCTGGCTGAGATAGTATTTGTCAGGATCTTTACTGCAGACTTACTCATTTTCCACCCTTTCCAAAGTATATTACTGTGGAGAAACTTGCTGTGTGCATCATACACATAAAGGGTAAAGGGTTATGTTCCAACTTCTTAAGGTAGAGCTATCTACATAAATTATTTCAGATTCTTCTAATTGGGTTTTTTTCTCTATTCTCCATTATTTACTAACTTGTTCAATCATTTCTACCAGAATGGACTCATAGATATTGCTTTTATACATAATTCAGTATGTATTCATTATGTTCCTCAAATTTTTGTAGCATTGTTCATTTGGAGTTTTCTTAATTGGATCCATGTCCCTTTGACATATCTCCACCATATTGCTTTTTGAGCACATCCTTACCTTCTGGAACATAGGATACTCTTGGATCACCTTATATATTCCCTAGCCCAATCATGGAAGCTGCTTTTTGCCAAGGATACATGGTTTGTTTTTGTTTTTTTTTAATTGGGTAATAGTTTTTTAAAACAAGATCTGTTTGTTGCTATTGAAATGCCATTGCTTCCTGGCCTTCTCAGCAAACAGAGCTGGAAAGTGTGTGTGTGTTTGTGTGTGTGTATGCATGTGCATGTGTGTGTGTTTAATGCAGTATCACATAGTTTATTGTAGCCTCCCTGACTCTGTTGGTAACCTTTCCCTCCAACAGTGAAACATCTAACTCCCAGAAGCCAGCTTCTGCCACTCACTTACTTGCTTGTTCAATTCCAACATTCAATTATAGTGGCTTCATCGTTGTTAACTTAATCCCATGAATAACAACATGCCAAACAAACTCTGGTTGTTTACTGATCCTTTTGTGTTTAGTCTCATAATCTCTACTCCTTTTCAAAATGATGTAAGCCAAAACATTTTCCCTGTTCTTTCTACAAAATTGTCTCACACTATAATCTAATTCAATTCTTTTGTTACAGTCTTCATAATTTATTTCTTAAAATCCATCTTAGGATCCCTGAACTTCATAACTTCTTCCTTAAAATTTTTCATACATTAAAGTTCACCTTGCTTTTCATATTATCCTGTAGGTTTTGACAAACATATAGTGTCATTTATTCACTATTACAGTGCCACACAGAATAGATTCACAGACCAAAATACCCTTTGTTTTACCTATTCAGATAGTTACAGATATCTAGAGTGATGCTTTGGGGGAAACTCAGATCTACTTTGAACTTTTTAGGGGTCAATTAGCTGGTGGTTTTCACAGCCTCCTGATTGTCAAGCTACTTGTTTGTTTGTAAAGCTCTCACAGAGCTGGGAAAGTGTAAAAGTGGAAATGCCAATAAGCCTTTGTTTTACATTGAGTAATTGCTCATCAGATTGTTGTAAGCCTTTTGTCAATTTAAAGAGTTTGGAAAAAGTTTGACTATCTGTTTTTCAGTATTCTTATCAAATAAATTAAGAATCAAAATTTTATAAGATACTTCCCACACAATCCAAGAAGTGATTCCCTTCCAGCTCTCTTAGGTAGAAAGTTAAGTTGTTTCTGATGATTTATAGTAAATAATGAAACATGGAATAGCATCATATTTTTACACAAACATGAGCATGCCAGTAAATAAGTTATGTGAGATGGAACATTGGTTCGAAACAATTAACGATTGTTCTACCATAACTAGGAATGAACTACTGACACATGCTGCAACTTGATAATGTCCTAAGTGAAAAAAGCAAATTCAACATGTACATACTATATGATTTCATTCATATAAAATGGCCTTCGTTAGCAAATATAGAGGGACATAATAGAGATTGGTAGTTTCCAGAGGCTAGAACTATGTGGGAGTGGGGAGTGAGTACTAATGTGTATAGGGTTTATTTGGGGTTGACAAAAATGTTCTAGAATTAGAAAGAGGTAATGGTTGTGCAAATCTGTGAATATATTAAAAATTACTGAATTATGCCTTCTAAAATAGTAATATATACACTTTAATTAATAGTAGTTTATGCTTCATCCCTACTATAGTATAAATCCATAATAAGAAAAAGATAGATTCACATACACATATTTATTGCTACATAAACCTGAAAAATTTCCTAACTTATATTAAGTTTCAAAACTTATGTTAATGACCTCATAATAGCCACACAACATTCATTTCTGATATGTGTCTGACATCAACAGTTTCAACACAGAAACCAAATCTTGATTGAGCTCCATCCTATCTCTGAAAAACATCCAAAGCACCAAGAATTTGCAGAAACAAGACATCTCACTTTAGTGCCATATATGCATAATAAATCATGAGTTTTCTCATTTATTTATGTGCAAATCCCAATGGACATTTAATTTTGCAACAGACTCCTTTAGAATATATAGTAGTTTACATTTTTATCTGTCCCGCTTTATTGAAAATGACCCATGAACTTTCCAGCAACATCAAATGAAACCACAAATCATTAACTAAAAAATGTAGTGTGTGAGAGTCTAGTAATCATGATTAAAATAAAGTACAAAAAGAGCTTTGTTCCCTAAAAGATAGCTATGTGATTGATGCTTTCCTTGAGGGCTAGAGCTCTTTGTTGTTGTTGTTCTAATTCCAAAGCTTCCTAACCGACAAAGGCCCAGTTCAGGCTTTATATAAGACATTAATTTGAAATTACTCTGACATATTCTAAAACATTGAAAAACATCAGAATTTTTTAAACATGAATATGTTGTACTTCCAGTCTGCAAAAGAATTAGAGCACTTATTCCCACAGTCAGTAGAAACTAACCATTCTAGTATCTGACAATGGTTAATAAAAGTAACATTTTTGAATTCAATAAATTAATAAATCTTAAATTAAATAAATTTAAGATCCAAGTCAATTTCTGGGGAAAAGCAACAGGGATTTCTGCACTATATAAATGCTGAATCATTTAAAATGTCTGCCTTTTATGAATTATATGTGTGCTTTTAAATTCTGAGAAAAATAAAAACAATTATAAAGGAAAACATTTGAATAAGATCAAAACAAAATATGAACCAAATTAAAACTTTTCTGATATCCTAAGTTATTGTATGTATTTGTCTGTTTTCATGCTGCTAATAAAGACATACTAGAGACTGGGTACTTTAAAAAGGAAAGAGGTTTAATGGACTCACAGTTCTACATGGCTGGGGAGGCCTCACAATCATGTCAGAACACACAGGAGAAGCAAATGAACATCTTAAATGGCAGCAGCCAAGAGGGCATGTGCAGGGGAACTCCCTTTATAAAGCCATCAGGTCTACTGAGACTTATGCAGTATTGTGAGAATAGCATGGGAGAAACCCATCCCTGTGATTCAGTTACCTACAGGGTCCCTCTTATGACACATGAGGGTTATTACAATTCAAGGTGAGATTTGGGTGGGGACAGAGCCAAACCACATCATTGTGCCCCTGAATCAATGAATTAATGCATATAAAGAAGACAGAATAGCTACTAGTCTATAATAAACAGTGCTGCCTAACATAATTAACATTGTTATTAATATTATTGCAACAAAGAGAGAATTAAGCATCAGGCATTTATTGTTCCCATCATGAATATGTCAGAATTTGAATTGTGGATGATTTCTTTGACATTTTCTAGATGTACATTTATTTATTTATTTATTTTGTATATTTACTTAAAAAGATTAAAACTTTAACAGGATAACTACCCTAATTCAATTATTGAAATATTTATTCACCACCCAAATATATAATTTTCTATTATGTATGAGCTTGCCTTGCTTCTCTCTCCTCCCTTCCCATCCCCTTTAACTAAAAAGCAGTGATTTCTTAGATGATAAGGTTTACTTTGACAGTTCTGTGGAAATTTAGTTTTAAAAATAATGAAAGAATATGAGTTCTGGTCATTGACCTCAGTATTATCAGAGTCCAAGAAAATAATCCCTGCCTTTAATGCTTTATAATCCAGTAGGTTGATATGACTGTATTCTCTTGATTCTTTACTCCAGTTTCCAGTGTAGGAAGATTCTAATTGTGTTTTCTGTTAAGATCTAAGTCTTGCAAAGTCATTTTAAAAAGTATTATTATTGGCTGGGCACAGTGGCTCACAACTGTAATCCCAGCACTTTGGGAGGTCAACATGGGTGGATCATGAGGTCAGGAATTCAAGATCAGCCTGACCAACATGATGAAACCCCATCTCTACTAAAAAGACAAAAATTAGTTGGGCACGGTGGTGCATGCCTGTAATCCCAGCTACTTGGGAGGCTGAGGCAGGAGAATTCCTTCAGCCTGTGAGGCAGAGGTTGCATGCAGTAAGCCCAGATCATGCCATTACACTCCAGCCTGAGCGACAGAGCAAGACTCCATCTCAAAAACAAAAAAAAAACAAACAAATTATTATTATTCCATTTGTATTCTTTTTCTGAAAATATCAAATTTGGCAAATAGATATACACAGAGATTCCCTCTTTCTGAACTGAGTGGCAGCTCAGCATATAATCCTACAGGAATTTTCCTTCAGGTTGGCATTCAAATTCTGACAGCTGAATACTTACTGTTTTAATTATGAAACAATAAATAAAATTAAATGCTACCTTTTGTCGTTGAATAGTTTCCCATACTTTCCCCATCACTTGAGAGAAGAATTACATAAAATATTATTAGTATACATTAAGATAACCTATAGTTTTAAGTGAGATATTTAGAATATTCAAATACAGTTTGTATAAATAACTAAAACTAACAAGAATAATAAAAATAGTCAGGATTATAGAAAAACCTAAAAATCTTCAATAAAATATTGGCAAGCGGATTGCAACAGCAAATCAAAAAACTTATTCATCATGATCAAGTAGGATTCATCCCAGGGATGCAAGGCTGGTTCAACGCAAGTCTATCAACGTAATTCATCACATAAACAGAACCAAGTCTGTCAACGTAATTCATCACATAAACAGAACCAAAAACAAAAACCACATGATTATCTCAATTGACGCAGAGAAGGCATTTGACAAAATTCAACAGCCCTTTATGCTAAAAACCCTCAATAAACTCGGTATCGATGGAACGTATCTCAAAGTAATAAAAGCTATTTATGACAAACCAACAGCCAATATCATACTGAATGGGCAAAAACTGGAAGCATTCCCTTTGAAATCAGGCACTAGACAAGGATGCCCTCTCTCACCACTCCTATTCAATATAGTACTGGAAGTTCTAGCCAGAGCAATCAGGCAAGAAAAAGAAATAAAGGGTATTCAAATAGGAAAGGTGGAAGCCAAATTGTCTCTATTTGCAGACGACATGATAGTATACCTAGAAGACCCCATTGCCTCTGCCCAAAAACTCCTGAAACTGATAAGCAACTTCAGCAAAGTCTCAGGATATAAAATCAACGTGCAAAAATCACAAGCATTCGTCTACACCAATAACAGACTTAAATAAAGCCAAATCAAGAGCGAACTGCCATTCGCAATTGCTAAAAAAAGAATAAAATACCTTGGAATACAACTCACAAGGAACGTAAGGGACCTCTTCAAGGAAAACTACAAACCACTGCTCAACGAAATCAGAGAGGACACAAACAGATGGAGAAACATTCCATGTTCATGATTAGGAAGAATTAATATCGTGAAAATGGCTATACTGCCCAAAGTAATTTACAGAATCAACGCTATCCCCATCAAGCTACCATCAACTTTCTTCACAGAACTGGAAAAAACCACCATGAACTTCATATGGAACCAAAAGAGAGCCCGCATAGCCAAGTCAATTCTAAGCAAAAAGAACACAGCGGGGGGCATCACACTACCGGATTTCAAACTATACTACAAGGCTACAGTAATCAAAACAGCATGGTACTGGTACCAAAACAGAGATATAGACCAATGGAACAAAACAGAGGCACCGGAGGCAACACAACATACATACAACTATACAATCTTTGATAAACCTGACAAAAACAAGCAATGGGGAAAGGATTCCATGTTTAACAAATGGTGTTGGGAAAACTGGCTAGCCATGTGCAGAAAGCAGAAACTGGACCCCTTCCTGACACCTTACACTAAAATTAACTCCAGATGGATTAAAGACTTAAACATAAGACCTGGCACCGTAAAAACCCTAGAAGGAAATCTAGGCAAAACTATCCAGGACATAGGAGTAGGCAAGGACTTCATGAACAAAACACCAAAAGCATTGGCATCAAAAGCCAAAATAGACAAATGGGACCTAATGAAACTCCACAGCTTCTGCATGGCAATAGAAACAGTCACTAGAGTGGATCGGCAACCAACAGAATGGGAAAAAATTTTCGCAGTCTACCCATCTGACAAAGGGCTGATATCCAGAATTTACAAAGAACTCAAACAGATTTACAGGAAAAAAACAAACAAGCCCATTCAAAAGTGGGCAAAGGATATGAACAGATACTTTATGAAAGAAGACATATATAAGGCCAACAATCATATGAAAAAATGCTCATCATCACTGGTCATCAGAGATATGCAAATCAAAACCACATTGAGATACCATCTCACGCCAGCTAGAATGGCGATCATTAAAAAATCTGGAGACAACAGATGCTGGAGAGGATGTGGAGCAAAAGGAACACTTTTACACTGTTGGTGGGAGTGTAAATTAGTTCAACCATCATGGAAGACGGTGTGGCGATTCCTCAAGGCCTTAGAAATAGAAATTCCATTTGACCCAGCAATCCCATTACTGGGTATATATCCAAAAGTCTGTAAATCGTTCTACTATAAGGACACATGTACACGAATGTTCATTGCAGCACTGTTTACAATAGCAAAGACCTGGAATCAACCCAAATGCCCATTGATAATAGACTGGATTGGAAAAATGTGGCACATATTCACCATGGAATATTATGCAGCAATCAGAAATGATGAGTTTGTGTCGTTTGTAGGGACATGGATGAATCTGGAGAACATCATCCTCAGCAAACTGACACAAGAACAGAAAATGAAACACCGCATATTCTCACTCATAGGTGGGTGATGAAAAATGAGAACACATGGACACAGAGAGGGGAGTACTAAACACTGGGGTCTATTGGGGGGAAAAGGGGAGGGCCAGTGGGAGGGGGAGGTGGGGAGGGATAGCCTGGGGAGAAATGCCAAATGTGGGTGAAGGGGAGAAGAAAAGCAAAGCACACTGCCATGTGTGTACCTATGCAACTGTCTTGCATGCTCTGCTCATGTACCCCAAAACCTAAAATCCAATAAAAATTAAAAAAAAAAAAAAAGAAAAGAAAAACCTAGAATAAATTGTGAAATATGGCAGGAGTAATTAACTCCAAAGATAATTAAATACAATGTAGTTTTAATACATGATAGTATTATTAATGAAAATGTGATGTTGTAATCAACCAAAAGGAAATAGAAAAGTAAAAGGAAGATATATCACAATTTAGCAAGATATAAAGTGAAAATTTTTATTTTGTACTATGAAGCTTTACAACTAGATTGTCTAAAAGGGAAATAAATATAAAATATATTTCTAGGATAGAATTTTGACTTGGGAATAACCAGAATCTTTAAAGCTCTCCTTGACAATTTCATTTTCAAAATGAGTAAAATGCCGTATTTTAAAATTATATATGTTATTATATTAGTTTTCTGATTATACAGTGTATTTACAATATGGCTACCTTAGAAAATATGTCTAAATATAAGAAGAAAAAAAGACTATTATATCTTCTATATTGCCTCATTTTGCAGCTATGCATATATATTTAAATTACATTTAATATTTTATTTATATAGCTAAAAATTAACAAAATTAACAAATAGCATTTTTGAAAAAATCCATTGACATCAAAAGGTTGACAACAAAAAAACTGACATTTCATTGTCTAACTTGAATTTCTTACTAGTAATATTAAAAATAGAACTGATGTGAACATATACTTTATCATTTCTAATATTTCTATTAATCATATGCTCTTTTTCTTACCTAGCCCTCAACATGTTGGGGCATGTTCTTTTTTTTGTGAATTTTTTTGGGGGGGTAAATTTTATGAAAAATTAGTATGTTAAGTGACTGTCATATAAACATAGAATTTTTTTCTAATTCATTTGTGTGTGTTTACATTTTGTTTTTTAATGATTTTTAGATGCTGATTTATTATCAAGAAAATATTTTCTTATTGTCAATAAATTTATTTTCTTAATTTTTATAAGATTTCATTTTGATAATTTTATTAATTTAAAATAATGTAAATATTTTGCTAGGTAATTTTTTGTGGCGGAAAGGGGACAGGATCTCACTCTGTCACCAGCTTAGAGTGCAGTGGTATGACCCTAGCTCACTGCAGCCTCCAGCTCCGGGGCTCAAGTTATCCTCTTGTCTTGGTCTACAGAGTAGTTGGGACTACTGGAACGCACCATCATACCGGGCTAATTTCTTAATATTTTGTAGAGATGAGGTCTTACTTTGTTGCTAAGGCTGGTTTTGAACTTCTGGCCCCAAGTTATCCTTCTGGCCTCCTGCCTCAGCCTCTCACAGTGCTGGGATTATATGTGTGAGCCACTGTATCCAGCCTAGAATTTATTTTTGATGGTAAATTATTAAGCATTAAAATAGATATATGTATATATTTTGTGTCATTTTTCTTTTATTAATTTTACTTACATTCTGGGATACCTATGCAGAATGTGTGAGTTTGTTACATAGGTATACATGTGCCATAGTGGTTTTCTTCACATATTAGCATGCCATCTAGGTTTTAAGCCCCTAATGCATTAGGTATTTGTCCTAATTGCTCTCCCTCCCCTTGTTCCCACCCCCTGACAGGCCCTAGTGTATGATGTTCCCCTCCCTATGTTCATGTGTTCTCATTTCCCATTACTGGAGATATACCCAAAGGATTATAAATCATTCCACTATAAATATACATGCACATATATGTATTTTTCAGCACTATTCACAATAGCAAAGACTTGGAAGCAACCCAAATGCCCATCAATTTTGGAATACTATGCAGCCATAAAAAAGAATGAGTTCATGTCCTTTTCAGGGACATGAATGAAGCTAAATAGACAAATGGGACCTAATCAAACTCCACAGTTTCTGCACAGCAAAAGAAACAGTCATTAGAGTGAACTGGCAACAATCAAACCAACAGAATGGGAAAAAATTTTTGCAGTCTACCCATCTGACAAAGGGCTGATATCCAGAATCTACAAAGAAACTAAAACAGATTTACAAGAAAAAAGCAAACAAGCCCATTCAAAAGTGGGCAAAAGACATGAACAGACACTTTACAAAAGAAGACATACACGAGGCCAACAAACATGAAAAAATGCTCATCATCGCTGGTCATTAGAGAAATGCAAATCAGAACTACATTGAGATACTATCTCACACCAGTTAGAATGGCGATCATCAAAAAATCTGGAGACAACAGATGCTGGAGAGGATGTGGAGAAATAGAAATGCATTGTGGGAGTGTAAATTAGTTCAACCATTGTGGAGGACAGTGTGGCGATTCTTCAAGGACCTAGAAATAGAAATTCCATTTGACTCAGAAATCCCATTACTGGGTATATATTCAAAAGACTATAAATCGTTCTACTATAAGGACACATGCACATGAATGTTCATTGCAGCACTGTTTACAATAGCAAAGACCTGGAACCAAGCCAAATGCTCATCAATGATAGACTGGACAGGGAAAATGTGGCACATATACATCATGGAATAGTATGCAGCCATCAAAAACAATGAGTTCATGTCCTTTGTAGGGACATGGATGAGTCCGAAAGCCATCATTCTCAGTAAACTGAAGCAAGTACAGAAAATCAAACACCACATGTTCTCACTCATAGGTGGGTGTTGAACAACGAGTACACATGAACACAGGGAGGGGAGCATCACACACTGGGGTGTGTAGGGAGGAAATAGGGGAGGGACAGTGGGGAGTGGGGAGTTGGGGAAAGATAGCATGGGGAGAAATGCCAGATATAGGTGATGGGGAGGAAGGCAGCACATAACACTGCCATGTGTGTACTTATGCAACAATCTTGCATGTTCTTCACATGTACCCCAAAACCTAAAATGCAATAAAAAAATTGGTAAAAAAAAGAAAACTGAAGAAATACAAAAATAAAATGATACTACCAGTAATCCTATAATCAAAGAGAATCACTCTTAAGATTTCTTTTTTATCAGTTTGAGAGACTCAACTGCTGTGACATTCTTGTGGATTTTAAAATGTTTCACTTCATTCATCACATTAGAAATTTGAAGAAATTTTTACTACATAATTTGCAATCATTTTTCGAGTGGTTCATCATTTTGGTACTATGAAATGTAGTATATCTTTATTTTGAAAGTGTTCACTATTATAAACAAAGAAAAAGTATCTATATTTTTAATAAAAGGAGACTATATTTTGCTTTAAAATAAATTTCTAAAATTAGAAATTTAGTAGAAAACGTTTTAAATTTTTAGTTCCTGCTAACAAAGATCATATTTGGTTTATGCTAAAAAGACATGTTACTTTACAGTTCCTCCAATAATTTAGAAATCTTTTCATTCAGCCAGTATTTACTTGTTAATATGAACCACATTTTTACCTTTTTATCTGTTTACTTGAGATATACAAATCTCATTATAAATTGGAATATTAATTATTTTAGCTTATATTTCCTTAAAAATCAGAGGTAACCACAATATAGTACATTTTAACTATCTCTGTATAAGATAAAAATTTAACATTTTCCTGTAATCATATTTTCTGATCTTGGTCATAATATTATATGAAGGAAGTAGCTTACTATATTACTAAAAAATATGTTATATCTTCTCTCATAATCTTAAATGTGTCACTATTACCAAAGCTCAGGATTATTCTATAACAATATTTGAAACTGCAAGTGCTATATAGAATCCTAACTTATAAATTTTCATCCTGGTCAACATGGTCAAACCCCGTCTCTACTAAAAATACAAAAAAATTAGCTTGGCATAGTGGTGCGTGCCTGTGATCCCAGCTACTCAGGAGGCTGAGGCAGTAGAATTGCCTGAACCCAGGATGCAGAGGTTGTGGTGAGCCGAGATCGCGCCATTGCACTGTAGCCTGGGTAAACAAAAGCGAAACTCGGTCCCCCCTCAAAAAAAAAATTTAAAAGAACCATATTTATGTTACAACTATGCTACAACTGTCCCATTTATATCAAATAAATTCATTCACTCCCTTATGTCACAGCCTTTACACATTATTTGAGTGATAATGACTTTATTACTACTTTACATATAAATACTGCTCTGGAATTACAGATGATATATATCACTAATGTATACAGATGGTATGAGCAACATCATAGTTATTTAAAATGTGTACACAAGATAAAAATAACTTTGTATTAGATAATGTATAGATGTATAGTGTCATGCCAAATCACTATCTAAAACAAAGTTGTTAGGGAGAAAGCAACCCTGTTTTGACAATTTGTGTGTGAGTAAATGGTGCATCCATTGTCCATGCCATTTGTGTTCTTCTGCATAAAGCACCAAATTACATATTTAAAATCATGAGATTTTACACAGAAATGAAAATTATATTTCAATGAATGTTCTTGTCTTATTTTGATACTTGGAAATGGTCCTAAACAGCAATTTCACCCATCTTTATTTTACATTATTGTATAAGCATTTCATAAGAGTACTTTCCTATCTTTCACATCAAAATCATTTTTTATTCATCAATGTTTGTGAAACTGACCATTTATTGGATCTTCGAATGTCAGGTACCTTTATGCACTTTGCAAATGATGGTGTATTTAATTCTCATAGTATCTCTATGGAAGAGACATTATTTTTGCAGCAATTTACAGGTGACATAATAGAGGTCCAAGAAGCCTGAGAGTTGTGTCTCAGGTAGCACAGCCAGTATGTGTCACAGCTGGGTTCTTACCCACTCCTCACTGCTTGCCTCCTTGGTAGTACAGTCAAGCATGAGATGGACCGAAATAATCACAGAAGATAATCACTCAATCATTTTGTTAATGTATTATGTTATGGCATTTACATTTAATAATCATAATTATTTGTAGAGACAAATCATATACCCTTTTTTCCAGAACTGAAACAGCTGATATCCATACCATCATTGGAGGTCTAAAGTTCAAGTTGTGGTATATTTGAAAAATGAAGTTTATATTTGAAAAGTGAAGGTATTTGAAGAAAACTGCACTATAATACAGTCTTCAAATGATTCATTTTCAGACAGTTCCCTTGCATCTTTTTAAACTTCTCTACCTCCTTTGCATGATGCTTTGAACTCCACTGCAATCTGTGTTAGTCTGTTTTGGGTTGCTATAAAGAAATACCTGATACTGGGTCATTCATTTAAAAAAAAGAGTTTTATTTGTTTTTTGATTCTGCGAACTGTACAAGAAGCATGGCACCTGCATCTGCTTCTGGTGAGACCTTGGGAAGCTTTTAGGCAAGGTGGAGTGGAGAGGGGAGCCAACATGTCACATAATGCGAGAGTGAGCAAGAGAGAGAGTGGGGACGTCCCAGACTGTTTTAAGCAACCAGTTCTCATGTGAACTAATAAAGCAAGACCTTAATCATCACCAGGGGAATGATACAAGCCATTCACATAGAATATGCCCCCATGACACCAATACTTCCCTCATCAGTCCTTACCTCCAACATTGGAATGACATTTCAGCATAAGATTTAGAGGGGACAAACATTCAAATTACATCATGGTCTTCCATCTCCAAACCCACTAGCATTGTTTTATGTTTTGTTTTTTTTTCTTCAGTTTTTAAGTAGGGTAATTTTCAGGGTAGATACTTTCCTTCCTGACATCTAGACAAACAGACAGACATGCACAATCTAGACAAAAAGATAGACGTGCGCAATTGCAGCACCCATCTCCAAAGCCAACTAGCTAGCATTGTGTTCTAAGGCACATTTTACAGGAGATGCTCTCTTCCCTCAAACACATAGATACGCATGCACACAAAGACAAGGTCAAATAGATGCAAACAATGCATTGAATTTCATCGTTGGTGTGTTTTGCTGATCTTTTCCTTTTTTGCTCTGGACCCAGGTTTCTCTACCTCAGTTTCCTTATTTCTGTGTTCCTCAGTTGGGGTGGGAAAATGCAGTTTCCTTTACAGGAAACCACCACTGTTAACATCAACCAGATTTAGAAAGTATTCCTTACTTCCTATTCAGTCCCTATACTTTCATTGTGAACTAATTCCATTTACTCTTAGTCAAGCCTTGGCTCTCAAAACTCCACCCAGGGAAACATCCCATGCAGTTTATCAGAGTGTTTTATTTAATGACCACTAGTTTTGGAATTTTTCTAATAAAGCAAATGATTCTAGATATTTTAAGCATTTGTCAGGTTGTCTCATCTGTATCAAAATCATGCTCATATTAACTAAACTGAACTCTATAAATGAGAATATTACAGAAATAATACTTGTTTCTAATTATTATCCAGGTAGTCTTACTATTTGCCTTGTGATAAATATCAAATATTAAAATATTAAAAACAGCATGCATGCTTGCATTCTATACACCAAGTGTTTTCTTTCAGGTTAAGAAATGTCAAATTATATTCAACAATTTCACATTAATAACCTTGTGAATAACATAAACAAATTAAATATCTTCAGGGAATAATTTTATGTAATTACATTCATGTTAAAGCATTTTCCATATTATTATTTTGTTTTGTATGTTGATTTGAATATAATATATAAACAGAATTGTTACTTTGGAAATAGTATAAATATTGAAATGTTTATAATAAGATTTAAGAGGCAATAAGAAATATATTAAAAATAAAAAAAATTTTATAGATATTAAATATAAACTTATTTTTGTACACTTATTTTTTAAATTATATAAGAATCAATAGGTTGATATATAAAGATTTTTATTCTACTATTATTCTTTTGTTCATGTTTCTTGGGACATTTTATTAATTATTTTTTAAATCCAATCATATGTTTGTAAAATTGACATAAATTTATTTTTTATTTTCTATTTATATAATAGTATCTTTAAAAATAAAATGAAATTAAAGAGGCAAGAAGAAAGGTATACTGAAAAGATATATAAATATTGTTTGTTTATTTGTTTGTTTGTTTTTCTCTTTACATAATGGAAGCCCTATGGCCAGATAAGATTCAAAGATGGTATTCTTTGAAATCAGAACAATGACTTTGATTTTTCTGAGAGTAAACACTTACTTGTATGGGAACACTATTTTCTCCTGACTTAACCAAACAAAATTATTTTTCAAACTTCCCCTAATCTTTTGTAGGATTAAAAATATCTGAGGAAGAAAATAGCCATTTTGCTTGATAAAGAGTGGTAGAAGAAAAATGTTAATTTACATTGAAGCCAGTAGGATTTTCATTTCCAATTCTCAAAATTCAAAATTTCAGCAAAAAAGAGAACACAGAAGACTCAAAATAAAAAAAAATCAGTCATTTTAGTTTTCTAATCTAAAACTAATGTTAGTGAATATACAACAGTTTTCATTGTCATATATTAAAATATATTATTTTTAAAGTATTTATAATTATTCCCAGCATATTTTGTCTCATATACATACTAGCTCTATTAACGAAATAAACAAAAATATATTAATCTTGGATTAAGTAAGTTTTGCTTTGTTCAATGAATTCATTCATTACTATTGTATGCAGAAGAGTATTGACAAGAACCCTAATTATTTTACTGACTATAAAGTTGTAATCACACTAGGGGGGCACCAGAAATTGACCTACTCTAAATTTGTCATAGACAAATTGTCACAAGAATGGTATAAGCTTCATATGTTCTTGAATCACAGATATCAATGGTACCCTATGTAGTAAAAGGATGTTGAAGTAATAATAGAAGGAAAGGTCAACAATGCTCTGGTGTCCAAAGTCCTCGTCTCATTCTTTAACAGAACATATGTAGGCTCCTATCAGCAACCGCATTTGCATGATTTTCTTCCTAGAACCATCATACATGAGATATTGCTACTCTTATATAATAGAGCCAGAACCTACAGTTGTCCACATATTTGAGAAAACATCCATCTTCTAGATCATCTGTTTATCCTCTAGCTCATTTAGTTCCTTTTCTCTTAAACGCTCCTTGTCAGCATTTCAACACACTAATGCCTTTCATTTTGAAACAACAAAATACACGAACAAGCTTATTCTGATTACATTTACCCCATGAGCCACAGGCCCATTTCTTTGATGTTATTTACACAAGTTAAAAAGATCATCAAAAAAATTTTCTGTTAGCATTGTTCCTTCAATTCCTCTTGGAAGCCAACTGCAATCTGCTTTGAAACTATTAGATCTCACTTGCACTTTGTTCAACTCACTTTTTAGGCTCATTTGACTTGAAATATTCCCACCATTCAGAAGATGCAGCATTCTCTTCTCTTCAGTAGCATAGAATCTTGGTTTGCCTTTAGCCTGCCAGGTTCGTCTTTCTCAATACTAATCTCTTTGCTGGTTCCTCCTTCTATCTTATTTTGGGAGTTCCCAAATGCTCAGGGCCTGATCTTCTGTTTTCTATGTGCCCTCCCTTTGAGATTTTATCTAGACTACCTGAAACTTACAAATGTATAACTCCAGTTCTGAACTATCTTTGGAACTCCAAACTTATATATCTGTCTACTTGGCATTTTCATTAATACCCATCTCTCATTTTACACGTACTATGTCCAAATATTTACTGTGGCTCAACCACCCATCCCTAAACCAGCTTCAACCTGCGTTATTTTTGCAACCTAGTTAATAACAACTAAACCTTTTCAGATCAATTCAAAAATCTTGGAGTCCTCTTCACTTTCCTTCAGTGATATCATGTACTTGCCCTTATTAGAAATCACAAAAGAGGTTCCTTCTCAAAACTTACTTGCTTTTGTTTTTCCCTCTACCTGAGATAATCTTTCTCAGATATCCAACTCATGTCCTCATATTTGTCAGGTCTTTGTCAAATATAAACTTATCAAAACTTTGTGCAAGACTGAAATTACTCCTCCTTCTGGAAGCATTTTCCTTATCCTCCTTAATATTCTTCTTCTTATAATTAATAACAATGATTCTGCATATAATTCTTTGTTATATGTTTCTTTCAAAAGAAACAATAGAAAAGTTTACTCGAGCCACTAATTTAAATTTTCTGCAAGTTCATCTAAGTTTTTGTTACCCCAGTTAGAACCAGAATTTGATCACTCTGTGATTTTTATCCCACATTATCTAAAACCAGTATGAAAAAAACTATAATTCAGCACGTGCAGTCCCATATGTTACCTTAAAAACACTTCAGTTTAAAATGTCTTCTCCAAGATTAATATTGAGCAAAATAATTTTTTAAAATTTGACCACCCAAAGGGAAATCATTGACACTAAGTCAAAGGCTGTGATACGACTCCACAAGTAACTAAGGGAAAAGTTGAGAACACATAAAAGACAATACAGGCCTGTTCATTATCTCCCTGTTTGTTCAACTTAATAGTGAGAAATGTAGTAGCTACAGACAAAATAAAAGAGGTTCTGCTATGTGGAAGAGAATGAATGATCTTAGATTTAGAAACGACCTGTCATCTTAGACATGAAAAAACTGCACTGGGGTTGGGAGACTGGAAAAGAAGAGAAGGAAAACAACAGATTATTTACTTAGAGCAGCTATTTGTCTGAAACAATCTCAAAAGTGGGCAAAAAAAATGTGACATAGACTTTTAGTGACCAACAAAGATTGAGATACAAAGCCAAACTAACAAGAATAGTAGTAGACATAAAATTATGTGAAAATTATTGCTTCTTAATGTAAGAACAATGTGTTTGGGTACTTAGTTTTTAATTGAAAAATCTGTATCTTCTCTATTATCTTCATATGATATATTAAGAATGTATAAATTAACACATGAAAGATAAAATTTGCAAAAATCACTAGACAGAGTTGACATTAAAAATATTGTTAGTGATATTGAGTCATTAACTTACTGTAGAATTAAGGAACCAAAAATTGATTAATTTTTACAAATTTTCTTGAGAAGTTGTCAAGACACATGTATGAATTGTTGAAACAACCCTGTATCACACTCTTTACATACAAAACCTCTTCCAAGGCAAATAATATCTAAACTATTTAATTGCTTTTTATATGAAAATACCCAAAAGTATTTTGTGACCAATCTGAAAACCTACCATCTCTCTGAAGATTTACAGATTTCTTCTTTCTAGAGAGAATCAACAGATCCCTATAAAATAACATTTATAATGATAGCATGATAGACAGTTTTTTTATTCATTCAAATTATAATCTTTGAATAGCTACATGTGAATGAATACATGAATAAACTAATTTCAGTATGTGATAATTCCTATGAGTAAAGTGATACACCTTAGCATGATTTGCAAAAAAAATGTATGAGTTAGTGCTCTGTTTAAAACCATCAGACAAGACTCTCTCAGGGCAGGTGATAATTAGCAAATCCCAAATATCAATGAGAAGCAACCTTAGTGGGGCAGGGGAACAGGCTTGTGAAAATTCTTTCAGTTGCAGTTGCAGGAAGGTTACAGTAATGCCTGTGTAGAACTTTATGACATCATACAATTTGTTGACCTACAAAAATAAGAAAAAGCTGAAGTTACTCTGCAGTGACACAGTTTCTTTTTTTTTTTTTAATTTTATAAAAAGGATTTATTCTTTTTTTAACAAAAAGGATTTATTGTTTATTTTTTTTTTTGACACAGAGTCTAAGACAAAATGGAACACGCACAATTCCAATAGAACGTCCGCTACATATAAGCTTGCACTGTCTTCTAAGTTATACCTCTTTCAAGTAGATGTTCCCACTGAAGCACTAGATAAATAAATGGGCTCTCACAATGGAGATCTGTTGTCATGTTTGGTGAGGCCCCAGGTATTATGGATATTTACATTCTTTAGATCTAGTAGTTGTACAGAAGGAATTAGGTAAGATACTAAGGGATAGAGAATGGGAAGATTGACCATCATGAAAGGATAAGTTCCTTTAAGAAAATGTTTAGCAGTTCAAATTACACATTCACCAAGGGATAATAAAAAGCATTCATCTAATCCAGGTTGATATATAAACACAGTGAGTGTGGTTCTTGTGACTGAATCAATAGTAATATTCAATATTAAACAATGATATATCAGTATCATTTCAGTTGTAAATCAAGGAAAAAATATGTGACTACATAGGAGATCTACATAGGTGATATTAAATGTAAAACCTAAGAAAAGGGGAAGATTTCCAGCTGATAAAAGCAGACTTCGATGTATATCTTCAATTCTGAGACAGAGAGATCAATCTCATTAATATACAAAAAAAGTTAGTTAAGTAGAGTCAAGTAGATTTACCACATAAAGACAAGAAATATCAGAAAGCTGTACTTAAAAACTCTAATGGATTTCCAAAGTGGTAGTAAATTAAGCAACAGATATTAGAATATTATCTGAGAACAATAATTATACAAGTATATATATTAAAAATTAAAATCTTTACATGCCACACAATATGGACAATCAAAAATTTTCTTGAGACAAAGTGACACTGCAGGGTTAGGGTAATCCAAAAATATTCTTAAGGTGGTAGCATTTTGGATATTCTTAGAAGGATTTTGTTAGTAGTGATTGAAGGCAAGAAATAGTTTCAACTGAAAGAGAGAATAGAATAAACATGAATACAGATGCAAATTGAGAGAAGTTAAGAATGTTTATGTACTATAGTCGACAATACCTCACTTAGGGAAGTCCAGAACTGCTGCGGACTATAGTTGATAATACCCCGCTTTAACTGAAATGTATGTTACCATTAAGGAACTATGATAGAGAACACTGGAATGCCAGTTGAGGACATATTGTATCTTGCCTTGAATACCAAAGTCTATCAATATTAATTAATTTGTAAGCTACAGGGAAATGAATGATGGTTATTGAATAAAAGCATGAACAGAACTTTGGGTTAGAGGAGATTAACTTGGCAGCTGGGAGAATTCTCCCTTGAACATTTGATATTAATTTTTCACTGCTTATAATTAGCTATTATTGTTGAAAGAGTATCATGCTCACTTTGAGAAACTTTCTGTTGCTGAAAACATTTGTATGATTAAAAAAGTGTATACAAGCTGTGTACTGATTTTGTTTCTAATTTGCATGAGAGTCATATATTTGTCACTTATTTAATAAAAGATGAATTTAAAAAATGAAAGCATGCACTATGAGCTGAAGATTGTTGAAGGTGTGATTTCACAAAATGATAAAATGATAAACTTAGTATCCACCTATATGAAACAGCAGCCCTTATTATGAAGTAGTATCAATATCTCATAAATAATATATTGGTAAAATGCAGTATAATGGAAATTGATCCTAATTGGTATACATCTTTGCTTAATACTTGGCCAGTTAGTATATTTATTACTTAAGATTAGCTTACATGCAGAAACATATCATTGGCTAAAAAGGGGATATTTGAAAGAGTATTCCTTGAAGAACAAACTCATCATATCAATTACAATTTTGTAATTGGCTATGAATAGCTTCTTTTTAACACTAAATAACAACAGAATAACAGCAGACATGTATGAGATTATGAGACATAAAACCAGTTATGTGTTTTACTAATTCACTATTTTATATAATAAAATATTTTATAATAAAATAATTACATTGCAGTATTTAAATTTGATTATATGATTGTCCCCCACTAGAAAATTATGACTTCCTTGCAATAGCCAGTATATTATGATAGAAAAAAATATGCTACACTAGTTGTACTTATATTAGAAAAAATAGTGAAAACACAGTGTTAATTTCTTTAGGGGAAAAAGTGGCCGTCTTAGAGACTGGGAGGCTTTGGGCAAGAAATTTTAGAAATTTTGTAGGGTTTAAAGTATTAGATAATTTTTAGGATAGCCATAATCTATAATGTATTTATACATTGAGAATTTTAGTTGTAGTGTATTTAAAAGACTTATATAATGTAGATTTTAACAGAGTACTAAGTATTATACGCTAATCTCCATTTGTATTTTAAACTTGGTTTCTCCTAAATAGAGGCAAACAGAATAAAAAAAAAATACTACCAGAATTATCTGTCAATTGATTATATTAAATCTCTTCCATATTCATTACCTCCCTTGACTTCTATCATTTACCCCTGGTATGTTTTAATTCACACAGTCAAATTCACTATTGAATGAAATAGCAGCCATTGTATCATTATACTTATCTAGGCATTACAGCATATGGCAGATGAATACCATCTGCTGGGAACATTCTGGACTAGAAACTTCTCTGGCACAGCACTTGTGGAATACGGGCTTCTGGGCTAAATGCTATTAAGCTAGGCTATGTTTAAAATGCCCTATCAGTTAGTTGAGTATTGTGGCACAGCATCACATTTAGCCTTATTAAAATTAGCTAATACAGAACACTGGAAGGCATTGCCACACATGACATTAACTGAAAGTGGGTCAACTTAGTTCTTACCAGTCTATTACACAAAATTTCTATGGAAATTGCTGTTATTGTTGGTTAGATTCCAATTATTCATAATATCCATGAAATGGATAGGACAATTTTCTGCTCAATATTGCTCTTCAGAATAATAGCAAGCTATAGAGCATAATGATAATTTTCTTAAGGAAGTAATTTCCATAGAGTTATTTCTGGGCAATGCAGTCTTTGAGTCCATAAAAGTAAACAAACACTCAAACACATACATCCACTATATATACACACACATATATTTACATGTATATAGACATATAGACACAAACACTTATACACACATATTCCAACAAACCATAGGGAAGTTAAGTATAAAATAATTTTATTTAATTATAATATAGAATTATAACTATCATTAAATGCAGAGTCCACACTTTGAATAGTATTATATTAACTGAGACTCGTGCAAGTCAGAATTTTGTCTTTGCTTTGTGCAGTTCCAAGAAAATAAATTACTATAACCCACCCACCTGTAATCTAACAGACTAACATCTTGATTAACCAATGTGTTTGCTAACTCAGAGTAAATAAACTTCTGGGATATGAACTTTTGTAAACCAAATTTATAGCCTAGCATCTATAGACACCCACTTGTCCAATCAAGGGGCATCAATCAATGCAGAAAAGGCCACATCCTTCTTCTGTTCACCCACTTATCCAAGAGTGAGTGTCTATAGATGTTAAGCTATAAATTTGGTTTACACGAATTCCTTCGTTTTCCTTAAGTCACAAGACGGTTTAAATTTACCTTTTTGTGTTATTTCATTGTATCTACATCATTTTTCTCTACTGATACTGGCAATTCTAGTTTCATTCCTGTCTCCTGTTCCTTCTACACTACCGATACCATTGATTAAAAATTCTTTAAATTAAGAGTATTTGTCTTATTCTTTCTTAAATTTTAACACAATAATACATTTAGTCATGACATATTCTTTTAATTTTTGTTATAATGTTTTCCCTGAAAATAATTTGACCAAATGTAACTGTAAATACAAAATCAGCTTATTTTATTATAGTTCATTACTTCCATTATGTATTATAAATTTAGACATTCTAAAAATTATTAATCACTCACATATTAGGCATAAATTATTATTTGTGAGCATGTTACTAGTATATTTTAATTAATGTTAATAAGATATCTGGCATATTTCAATCTAATTTTACCTCTTCCCTGTTGCATTTCTAAAAATATATGCAGGACAAAGCTTAAAGACTGTTTCTGGTTTTCCATACGTTATTTCTTATTACTTTACAAAAATGTGTGAATATATAATCTAGCATTTTTTCTTTTCTTAAACCAACCTTGGATGGGCAAAATACTGACTCATCAGTGGTTTCCAAAATAGTCCACTGATGCCCTTTTTTGTACTCTGTTTGGTGCACATACTCAAACTTCCTCAAAAATTATTTTTTACATTATTATGAAAACAGGCAAAAGATATTAGTAGTTTATATCTCAGGAAGATTCTGTGGCATGTATGGAGCTTGTACTCATAAATTCTGGAGAGAAATTCACTTTGAGATTAAAAGTCGATATATGCAAACTAGCTGGAAATATCTCAAGAGGAAGGCCGGATCCCAGACTCATTATGAGCCAAATAGAGAAGCAGAATGAAAAGGGAGGTGAAAAGTTTTCCTGAGATCATAAGGGGGAAAAGCAGGGGTGTGTGTGTGTGTGTGTGTGTGTGTGTGTGTGTGTTAAATAAAACAAATTTAAACTCAAACTCAAGACAAAAATTTGAGGTAGGAATAATGTTCATCTATTTTGACCAAAAACGTATTAATTTAAAAGTAATATTCAGATTTTTCTTCTTTAGAAATTCTTGCTCAGAGATCACTTATTTTGAAGCTTTCACTTGATTGAAAGAAGTATTGGAGCTGATCTTAAATTTGATGTCTAATTCTCAGTATTGCATAATTTCGTATTTAGTGTGAATAGGAAAATCGATTGAATGTTTTAGTTATTTAAACTTAAAAACATTTCTGAAAAGTTGGAAACATAAAATATGTAACCCACAATTCTACTATTGAGGCACAACTTTGTTTACTCTATAGGTATTTGTAAATTTATGTCTATGTCATGTTTTCTTTCCCTTTTTCTCCTCTTGTTGCTCTCATGTACAGAAACTATTCTGAATTTTAATTTAATTTTAAAATATTAAAATTTCAACATGCTACACTATTTTGATGGCAGGACTTCTACATGATATTATAGTTTGAGAATATTACTTATCCTCTGTTCAAAATATTTTGTCAGTTTACAACTGTGATATAGTGAATGAACACTTAAATAATCCTTTTTGCATGCAGTATTTAAAAGCATTAATTATTATTAATCTGTAGAGGTAGGATTCAGAGATTAAAATGTGTTAACCTATATATGTCCTTGGACCTTATTTGCAAATTGTTCAACAAATTGTTTTAAAAAATTATCACTATCATTTGATAACAATGCTAGTCATTCATTAAGATGCCTACTCACTTCTACTCTCTCACCTATATCATACACAATTATACTTGTTTTAAATTCCTGCATGTCTCAGTTACTAATGAGATGATATTTTGGATATGAATCTTACCAGAGTCAGTATTGTAATTTTGTGGAAATATTTTTAAACGTGAAGTAAATACTAATTCTATTCCTTGATTATAGGAGAGAGAGAAAGAGAGAGAGAGAGAGAGCGCACGCACGCACACACATACGCACACACATTTTTTAAATTTCTTACTAAATTGCCTAGACAAAGACACAGAAATTGTTAGGTGCAAGATTGACAAGAAATCTAGGAGCTGATACAAGCAAATAAACACGGTTTTCTTCGGCTCACAGGTCCTTAGGGAAACATGCTAGAGTTAGTGTCCCTTTCTCTTCATGATAGGGTATCAATCAATGCTAAAAAGGCTACATCTTTCATCTATTAGGATTCACATCAATACTCAGGAAGGAATCAAATAGTTTTTATCTTAATATAACACATTTAGAAAAATGCAAAATGTCCTTACTATCAAAAAAACCTGAGTAACAACATGGACACCACTGTACCCCGCAACCCCACAGCTCATGGGGAGGAAGAAGAGGCAATTCTCACTGCACAAGTAACTCTCACTTCGGTTTTCTAGAATCCTAGGTAGTCCATTTATTCATAACTCTCCCTTGATTGTGATTTAAGGCTTCTTGATTTGAGTGATTCTGAATCAGATTCATACATTAATAATCACAATCAAAGCGTTCACGTAGTCGATAGGGATCAGCATGACTCCCTCATCCAGGAGTTCTTGTGATTTTGTAAGAACCTAATCATGGTACTAATTCCATTCTCTTCTAAAATTATTCGAAGAGTTTCTTTTTCCAGCACTGAGTCCTGCCTGATACATTGAAAGTATTGTCACTTAAATAATAAAAATATTATAACAATAATAAATATAATGTAAAAGGATGGATATGTATATGTTGGGCAAAATCGAACAAAAATATAGCAGAACATCTACTATTTTATGGAAAAATATTTTATATTATTTACCTCTTATTTTAGGTAGGAAATTAACATGTAAGTTTTAAATTAAACACAATCTATAATGAAATATATGGATTGTGACCAAAGCAAAATTCATGAGCAAACCATAAAGTAAAGCGGTTTTAACTAAAAATTGTCAATATGAATATTAATTAGTCTTGTAAAGCCAGTCAAAAAGAGAAAATAAATGATGAAATGAATGTAAGAAATTGAAATGAATTATTATGAAAACAAAGGAATTCATTACAAAGTAGAGAAAATAAGGTTAATAATTGCATACTGGAGAAATTATTTTTCCAATGTCAAAAAAAGAAAACATGAATGCTAAACTTTAAGATAAAAAAAGAAATCATATTGCAAAAGACTTAACTAGTTACTCAAATCCAAAGTGCAAGAAATGAAGATCAGATAATCAATTTAAAAGTGTTCAAACTCAACACATACAAAAATTAAATAATGATTTATCATAGCTTATTTATTAAATTGCTGAACATTTTTACTTAAGAATAAGCAAGGTTTCTATATCTGAAAGATTAACATATACTTATAAAGCTGTTGGAAAAATAAATTTACACGTAAAGCCTAGAAATTTGATAAGCAGAATTTAAACTAACAAAATCTAAACAAAGACAAGCAACACAATTTCCCATCTTAAAGTCTGTTTCTATTGATATAAAATGAGGAAATTATAAATATAGGCCATGCATTCCTTGGAATTTATTCCGTTGGAAATCTAAATTCCAATATGGATATTTATTTAATGAATAAGCTATTATGTATTTAATGTAAGCTACTATGTAACTGTTAATATAAATTGTTTATTAAATATTTAACGGGCTGTGAAAATGCTTACAATTTATTGAAAACCACAGTGGAGACTACATGGGCCCGTTTTTAAGAATGTGAGACACATACATTAAGAGTATTTTTAAGGTAATTTTATTTGAAATTATCCCTGGTCAATAAGGTTTATAATGATTTATAAATGCATTCTTTGTATGTTTTACTATGTTATCAAATGTTCCTAATTAAGATCATATTATTTTATAAGAAAATGCTTACTGACAAAAGTTATTACTCTGTCGTCTTCTGAGAGCTGTTTTTTGTGCTTACTAATAGAGCAACATGTCTTCCCCTCCCCTTTAAGAATCATGCTGAGAAGACTCCTTAGTGTATATGTCTCATCGACCTTTGGAGATTAATTCTAAAAAGAGAATTTTTATGTCAGTACATGAATTCCTCGTCAGTAAAAATGAAACTGTGTGCCAATGGATTTCTATTCCAGATGACTGAGCAAATTACCAGCTGTGTGACTTTACTATCTCAACATCTCAACTTTTTCTTGAGCTTTAAAAAGAGAGTTAGAGAGGATAGTCTTGAGAATTTCAATTATTGGACTCTCATGCTCGATAGTGGAAGAGGGACACTTTGCAGTTTTTGGACACTGTTAATAGTACTTCAGTAAACCTCCTTCTATGTGGATACCTGCACCTCAGGATTCTTTTCTCTCTTGGGTATGATCCTGATGTGGGATTTCTGGATTACAGGAGATCATACACAAATACACAAACATATATATCACATATAACATATGTAATATATAATGTAATATATAATGTCATTAATAAAATAATACAACTATAGTAAGTTAATATTATTAAATATTTAATACATGTTAGCATTTTTCTTTCTGAAAAGGATAGAGCTTGTTAGTACTACCAATGTATATGGAAATGTCTTCTTCCTTACAATAGATGTCAGAAAATCAGGTTAAATTACTAACTTTTCTAATTGTTGCTACTCTGAAGACTGTAAAATTATGGTTCATGTTTTCTTCATTTTTATTTGTCTGTTGAGTAGTGATTCTGAGCAGTGTCTCTCATTTTCTTGCCCAACTCTCCTCTGAACTGTCTACCCATATTTCTACTAATTTCCAATTAAGAACTATGGAACACTGTTTTTATAAGTGTTATGATGGCACTAGAAGTTTCTGATTCAATTTATAAATCCATATATTAAAAGTAGAGCTTTACAGAGAGTATGATGGTAGTTACCAGAGGCTGGGAATGGGGGGAATGGGAAGATGTTGATCAAAGGATACAATTTTAGTTAGACAGGAGGAATAAACAATAAGTTTTTGAGGAGATGAACTGCTAATTAGCTTGATTCAATCATCCCACATTTTGTGTGTGTACATGTATGTGTGTGTGTGTGTGTGTGTATATCAGCATCACTTTGCACCCCATAAATATATAGAATTATAATTATTCAAAATGCTATGGGAAATAGCACTCTAAAAGTAATTATAATTATTTTATTTGGTTAAAAGTTAAAATTAGTATGATATTTTATTGATATAAATGGGAATACATTTTGCTCAAGCTGTTTCCAGCATATATTGATCACATACATGCTTCTTTCAGTTGTACACACACACACACACACACACACACACACATTCACTCACTCACAAGCATAAAAAATAATATATATATATATAAATGTTACACACAGTTCGCTTTAGGTATAAAACTATAGGCAATGTCAAACCACATTTTAGTGGGCTGATGCAAAGACGCGGTAAAGAGAGCATTACAGAGAACTAGAACCTGAAGAAAAAAAATATGGCCCAAGACTTTTTCCCAGTTGCAGAGTTTCTAATTGACTATTAAGGATGGATAAACTGCAACAAACCCTTTGAGAACACAGTGAAATAAAAGATGGCTATACAATCATGCATAAACAGTTAGAATTTGTTTATGGAGGAGTGGAGCTAACCAAGAACTAGGAAAGGGGTGGGGTAGAAAAGACAGAGCGACAAGGAGAAGGAGGTAGAACATAAGATAAATGAGGTCTGATGAAAAATACGACCAGAGGCAAACTCGCAGCTGCAGAATTTCTACTTGACTCCACGATTAGGGTTTTCCACAGAACTATTACCTTTTAGGAGTATCTTGTTACAACATAAACTTTCCTTGGTACATCTCTTACTACACATATACCTTGAGTGAATAATGTGGGAAAAAACAATAGAAAGAAGCCTTATTCTGTGACTCAGTCAAGACCAAGGAGAAAAAGTGGCTGTGAGTACAAAGTGAATGTGATTTAAGGAAAAACAGGAAATGGAGAGCCAGAATGGATAAATTGCTATTTTACGCATCTTAAATTTTAGGTGGAAGAAATTTTGGTAGTTCGAAATCCAGAACTAGTCTTGTAATAAAGATCAAGAGGATACATTGGCATAGAGTTATTGTTTCATTGGGGTGATTGTTGAAAGTTCTCCTGAACAAAGGATTTCCAAAAGAGTGAGAGTTTCAGTTAATATCCAGATTAGAAAGTCAATACTGAAATGATGGTTTTGAGATAAACAACTTTTAAATCATTAAAATTATAAAATTCTGTTCAATACATATGTGATGGTTAATATTAAGTGTCATCTTGATTGGATTGAAGGAACAAAGTATTGTTACTGGGTGTGTCTGTGAGGGTGTCTCCAAAGGAGATAAACATTTGTGTCAATGGACTGAGAAAGGCAGACCCACACTCAGTATGGCTGGGCACCATCTAATCAGCTGCCAGCTAGAATAAAGCAGGCAGAAGAAAGTGGAATGAGCAGACTTGCTGAGTCTTCCAGCCTTCATCTTTCTCCTATGCTGGATGCTTCCTGCCCTCAAGTGTCAGACTCCAAGCCCTTCAGCTTTTGGACTCTGGGATTGACACCAGCATTTTGCCAGGGGCCCTTGGGCCTTTGGCCAAAGACTGAAGGTTGCACTGTTGATTTCCCTACTTGTGAGGTTTTGGGACTCAGACTGGCTTTCTTGCTCCTCAGCTTGCAGCTGGCCTTGTGATCCAAGGACTTTACCTTGTGATCATGTGCATCAATACTCCTTAATAAACTCCCCTGCATATTTAAATCTAGCCTATTAGCCTTCCTGTCCCTTTAGAGAAACCTGACTAATACAACATATCTAGTATTTAATATAATTTTTAACATTAAAATTGGGAAGACGTGGCAAATATTCCAAAAATGCCTTGAATATTCAAAAAATGCCTCCATTCCCTAGGCTGGCAAACAAGGACAGTGCTTTTTCTTTTTCTGTGATGTAAGAACATTATCTTTGTGTAATTTTATTGATTACCACATGAGAGAAAAATAGGAACACTCATAATGAGAAATCTGAAGCATTACTATATAAAGGGGAAACTACTATTCTTTGATGCCTTTGCAGAAATAAAATTATTCAAGTATTTAAAAAAAACTATGTTTTCAAAGGCATGTTATTTGTGGATTCAATAATGAAACTCAAAAATAGAAATAGTGTTTGTATTTTAAGTAGTGAATGCAAATGTTCCCTCAGTGACATCTGTTTCCATTGTTTTATTATCATATATGTTTTAATTGCATTCTAAAAATATGCCTTTATATTTTGAAGTTTTCTTTTTAATGTTGTCTTTATATTGTCTGTGTAATATGCAGTTCATTGAAGGGAAAATAAGCCTGTGTTAAGACAAATTCTTGGAGGAGGCAGTTTCTCTCTCTTATCTCTGCTGTGAACAAACGTGGCAACTGTGGTAGGTTCTACCTAGCCTGATGCATAGCTCTGGCAGTTATTCACAAGGTCTTAAACTCATTGTTTTAAGGACGTTATAGAAGTCATTACTGAAGACCGTTTACCTGGAATGCATTCCACCATGGGTCCTCAGCATTCCTGCACCTTCTTGCTGACTGCGCCAGACAGAAAGGCTTATCTGTCTTCTGATCCCAAGCATTTCCTATGGCTAGTCACATAAGCAACTGGCAGGTTAAGACAACTACAATATGACTACTGGGTAGCTTTCCACGTTCCAAAGCAAGTAGACTGGCTTATTGGCTACTTGGTAAAATCTTCCCAGCTTGCTAAAATCAACAAACAAAAATCTATTGATCTCCTGTTGTGTGTTCCTTAGGGATTCCACAACTCATTGTGTATGCTGTCTTCATTGCTGCCTCTCCCATCATTGTAAAAAATTTAAGGGCAGAGTTACCATTGCATTTACGCTGATACTCTGACTACTGCTTTTTCTGTAAATTATTCATTCTTTCATCTCTGTTCCAAGACCTGCACAAGCATCTATGGAATTGTGCCAGTTTCACATGTTAGCTTGTAAATCACAGAAAATCTCAGACTTTTCCTAGTTCTTGATGTGATTGAACCCTTCATTGTACTTTTATTTATTTATTTATTTATTTTTGAGATAGAGTCTACCTTTGTCACCCAGGCTGGACTGCAGTGGGACGAACTTGGCTCATTGCAACCTCTGCCTCCTAGTTTAAGCAATTCTTCTGTCTCAGCCTCTTGAGTACCTGAGACTACAGGCGCATGCCACCATGCCCGGCTATTTGTTGTAGTTTTAGAGGAGATGGCGTTTCGCCATGTTGGCCAGGCTACTCTGGAACTCCTGACCTCAAGTGATCCACCCACTTCTGCCTCCCAAAGTGTTGGGATTGCAGTCATAAGCCACTACACCAGCCAAAACTTAATTTAAGCATTAAAAAAAAATCTACCTATATTAAATTGTACAGTTTTGATTACAACTTCAACCACCTTTTTGATTTTTTTTCTTTGAGATGGAGTTTCGCTCTTGTTGCCCAGGCTGGAGTGCAATGGTGCGATCTCGGCTCACCGCAACCTCTGCCTCCCAGGTTCAAGTGATTTTCCTGCCTCAGCCTCGGAGGCATCTGGAACTACAGGCTTGCACCACCACACTCAGCTAATTTTTGTATTTTTAGTAGAGGCAGGGTTTCACCATGTTGACCAGGATGTTATCAATCTTTTGACCTCATGATACGCCTGCATCAGCCTCCCAAAGTGCTGGGATTACAGGTGTGAGCCACCGCGCCCGGCTCTTAATGATTTTTTACAGGTAGTATTTCACTAGCAGAACTAAAGCCCAGAAATACCCTCAGGTAGATAGTACAAGCTTTCTCAATATTCCAATTCTGCCTGTCATCTAATCCTTCTTTCTTATCTTTTTCCACATCCATCTGTGTAGAATTTTGCTTTCCTGTGAAATTTCTATCTCTGACTTCTCACTAGGAAATGATTAAAAGTTTATTTTCAGATATTCCTTACCAGACTACATCTCTCCAAATAGGTTATGCTATTTAAATTTCTCTTAATCTTTTTACATTATATTCTAAAATATTTTTATTTGTTGTTTCCTAGAACAAATAATGCATGTAATCTTTATGGTAGGTCTGTGGTCTCTGATATACTATGTAAACTCCCCTTTTGGGTTCTCTCTTTTGTGGTCTATATTTTGCAGGTTAGCCTTTTCTTCCTGGAAGCTAAGACTAAAAACAAATCCCCTATTTTATAGTATTATGATCATATTAACCTCCTACCACCAAGATCCCAAGTGATGTTTTATTACAGTATTAAAATATAAAAATGTAGCACTTATATAGACAATATGCATGTGGTCTTTGCCATGCAGCAGACATAGATTTTTAATTTATTTATAAATGAAAGGTAATATCTTTCATAATCACCAGATACTATATAGTGACTTGCCTGAAATTATGCAGCCAGTACCTCGAAGAACTAGAATTTCAACCAGGGCAGACTGCTTCAAGTATCTATTCTGAGCTATTAAGCTAAGATGGATTTATTTGAATAGTGATACATTCAAAAGTTTAATTTCAAGGTCAGACCAAATTTCTTTAGTACTTCCATTAAAATGGCATCCAAATAAATAAATGTTGGAATCTGAAAACTGATCTCTATCACTACTAAATTTTTCCCATGATGCCACCAACCAAAGCACCCACTACCAACATATTTTTGACTATGTCTTTCAAAACTGTTCTCTTTATTCTCCCTTGTGGTGCTATCTTAGAAAGGCATGTATCTTTTTAATATGAAGAGAGAATATAGTCTATAAACTGGCAACTGACAAATAATTGGGACCCAAAATAGAGCTTCCTTAAGGACCTTGAGCAAATAAGTGCTATTTCTGGGGTTTTCTTTCCCTTATTGAAAATTTGAGACAATAATATGTCTTTTACATGGTTGTTGTGAGCTTTGAAAAGCACTGTTATTTTTCTGGTACAGTATAACCATGAAATAAGTATTATTTCATTCTCTTCTTTACAAAGCATATAATGGAATGTTCTTTAATATCTGACATCTGTTTCAATTTCACACATCACTGATCTTTGGTGTATAAAATGGGGGACTACCATATATATTTATTAAATTACCACAATGAAGATTAATTTAAAGGCCAGTTTCTTTCTTCTAGTAAATTCCAAAATAAACTTTCTGTAAAGCATACAATATTTTTGACAAGAGAAACCTCCTCTTTCATTTTCTATTTTTTTAATTATCAAATTAACTTTAATAGGAGAAAGACCAATAATAATATTCAATATTTGACATTAAAGTAATGAAAGTAACTTTTCAATGAAGCAAACACATATTTTTTTCAAGTAAAATATACAACTGAAGCAAAGAGTAAGCTTTCTAATTTTCTTTGTATTATTCTCTTACAAAACCGTTTCATCCTCTTGAAGTAAACAGTTTAGAAATAATCTCTAAATGCCCTTCAGGACAAAAATATGTACCTCCCTTTTAGTCTCATTATTATATATTAAAATTAAACTATCCACACAGGCCAATTGAATTGAATGAGTTTTAATACCATGCGGTGAAAAATTAAAATAACACGGCCAGGTGCAGTGGCTAATGGCTGTAATCCCATCACTTTGAGAAGACAAGGCAGGTGGATCACAAGGTCAGGAGTTTGAGACCAGCCTGGACAAGATGGTAAAAACCCATCTCTACTAAAAATACAAAAATTAGCCGGGTGTGGTGGCAGGTACCTGTAATGTCAGTTACTCAAGAGACTAAGACAGGAGAATCACTTGAACCTGGGAGGCAGAGGTTTTAGTGAGCCAAAATCATGCCACTGCACTCTAGCCTGGTGGTAGGACAAGACTTGATCTCACAAAAAAAAAAAAAAGAAGAAACAAAAGAAAAGAATGCAATTATTTTTAATCTATTTGAATTTTAGAAGAGAAAGTCAAATTGGAGCTCTACACAGGTGAGTTCTAGGATGTTACAGCATATTAGAAAATCTAGAGGATTAGATACTCATATCCCCAGGATATGTTTCTCTTCTCCTAAAAACCCACAAACTTATGTATCATCAGTGTCACACAGAGCTAAAAACCTATGATTACCTCAATAGATACAGAAAAATATTTGACAAAATTCCACCTACCTTCAAGACAAAAACCCTGAACAAACTAGGAATTCAAAGAACACACCCAAAATAATAAAATTCATATACAACAAACCCACAACCAACATTATCTTGCACAGGGAAAAGTAGAAAGCATTCCCCTTAAACCTAGAACAAGACAAGGATGCCCAACCCTCACTTCTCTCATACAATATAGTATAGAAAGTTCTAACCAGAGCAATTAGGCAAGAGAAAAAAATAAAAGTCAGCCAAATAGGAAAAGTGGAAGTCAATTGTCTCTGATCACTGATGACATCATCTTAGACATAGAAAATCCTAAAGACTCCTCCAAAAGATTTCTATATTTTATAAATGGCACAAATATAAGACCTGAAAATTTAGAAAAATTTATTCTGGACATTGGCCAAAGCAAATAATTTATGACTATGTCTTCAAAGGCAAACACAATGAAAAAATTAGACAAATGGGATTTAAGAAAAAAATAGTCTACACAGAAAAAAGAAATAATTATCAGAGTAAACAGACAACCTACAGAATGGGAGAAAACATTTATAAATTTTGCATCTAACAAAGGGCTCATATCCAGAATCTAAAAGAAACTCAAACAACTCAACAAGTTAAAAAAAAAAAATTCCTACTACTACTACTCAGTTATTTTTAATACTATGCAGCCATAAAAAAAGAAAAAATAATGAAATAATGTCTTTTAAAGCAACATGGATGAAAACTGGTGGCCATTATCCCAAGAGAAATTACTCACAAACCAAAAGTCAAATCATAGATGTTTTCACTTCTAAGAGGGAGCTAAACAATGGGTACAAATGGACATACAGAGGGGAATAATAGGCATTGGAAACTCCAAAAGGTGGGAAGCTGGGAGGGTAGTAACTGACAAAAAAAAAAAAATTACGGTTTGGATACAGTATATACTATTTGGATGATGAGTACACCAAAAGCCCAGACTTCACCATTACATATATCCATGTAGCAAAACTACACGGTTACACCTAAATCTGTAAAAATAAACAAAAAAAATTTTTGGAAGAGATTGGGAAGAAAGAATGGCCAATTAAGTCAACTGAGTCCTCTTCGACTAGTTTCTGAAATTCAGAAGATTAAATTTTCAGAATATTAGCTTTACTATGTCAAGGATACAGAATAGTAGCTTTACTATGTCAAGGATACAGAATAGTAGCTTTACTATGTCAAGGATACAGAATAGCAGCTTTACTATGTCAAGGATACAGAATAGTAGCTTTACTATGTCAAGGATACAGAATAGTAGCTTTACTATGTCAAGGATACAGAATAGTAGCTTTACTATGTCAAGGATACAGAATAGTAGCTTTACTATGTCAAGGATACAGAAATTTTTAGTCCTGAGAACTGGAATCCTTAGGAGAAATACCTAATGTAGGTGAAAGGCAGATGGATGCAGCAAACCACCATGGCATGTGTATACATATGTAACAATCCTGCATGATCTGCACATGTACCCCAGAACTTAAAGTATAATAATAATAAATAAAATAAAATAAATTTCAAAAATAACTAAAGTATCTCCTAAAAGGGTAAGTTGGACATTCGCAAACTGGTCTTCCATGTATTAGTGAAAACTTTGAGTCAACTAATGGCATGAGAGGAGCTTACTGCTCTGCTGCTGTTACTAGGTAATAGATAATTAGCACCAATGGCTCTTTTTCATTCTTGGCTGTGGTGGTTGGAAAGGGAGGAATGCATACATATCTCTCAAAGATTTGAGAAAGTTTTTTTTTAGTCTATTAGACTATTGATGACTGGGAAGAGTGCTCAGTTTCTTGTTGACCTTTGATTTTGGGCCTTTGATTGAATGGAAAATTTGCCATAATTCTGCTTGATTTCCATGTTAAAATGCCAAAATCTCTACAACTTACTGAGCTACTGAATCTATCCTTTCTGATGGATAGCTCTCTTGAACAACTCTCAAAAAAGAAGTCAAATCATTTTGTAGCCCAATCCCCTGCAAAAAAAAATTATGAATCTCATAATAATATTATACATTATAGGTTCACTATTATATTCTACATTATGAATATTGCATAGCATATATTACTCATTGTATGTAATACACTATATATATTATAAATATTAAATATTATATATATTCATACATGGAATATACACAATATATGATAAACTATTTAGTATATACAACATATACCACCAACAGTTGCTATATATTACCAGTATCACATTACACATGCTAGACACTGGTAGAAACATTTTAATTCATTTAATTCTTACAATATTCTTATGAGTTAGCAATTATTATTTTCCATATCTTATAGATGAAGATTAAAACTAGTTATGTGAATTGTGTCCTCTTTTCCTAGTCTATAAAGAAAGCTTAGAGTTAAAAATCTAAGGTTGGCCATATCCAAAAGGTATCATTAAGTTACCTGTGAATCTCTCTGATATTAGTTGTGGCAGAAATAATCACTACCAAGGTGCTGGTGCACTTGGGTGCACCTGGGTATGGTGTTTAGCTTTCAGTTCTACCCAATGCACCTAATTTTCTGCCACTTGGAGGCACTCTTGTATCATAGGAGAAAATTTTCTGGCTTTAAACTTGGCTTCCCAAAGGTTACTGCTGAAGATTAAACTACAACCTATTATGTTTGCAAAGAACTCGCAAATCTGAATCAGTGATATTGGTGATCAGAACCTCATGTTACTGAATTAGGGTTACCCTTTTAGCTAGGTCATAAAGACAGGTCCAATCAAAGCATCTCACTTTTTTTCAGATTAAAGAAATCCCTGTCATCTTTCCCTTCCAGACAGGTGGTTGCCACTGGTGTGGAATGAGACTTGGAAAGAGCTCTGGATATGTACGTGGCTTCAGACTGCAGAGCCTGAAGCCCAGGATGATCCTGTTCGCTAGGATTAAGGAAAAAAGACTGAAAGCCAAACAATATATCAATTGAAAGAGTCTATGCTTAACTGCAGAAGCAATACAAAAAGAGATTGGAAACCATACACCTTCAAGGAGTTTGCAGGCCAGTAGAGAATAAAACCTGGTGAGCATCCTTTAAGGACTAAAGCTGCAGAATTTTTTACAGGTCTTTCGGGCTACTGAAGGGGAGAATACAGTTAAAGGAGCTAGTCTATCTGAAACTGAATTAGTATGATTAAGAATTGGTAAAGTGATCCAAGTTTTGGCATTATTCACAGAACTACCCATATGTATACTACATAAAATCAATTTTAATATGGTATTTTTAAATGGAATCATTTTTGGAATCATGTATGATTAAAATTCAATAGTACACCAAGATTCACTTTAGTTTTTTTTTGCAAGATGTTTTCTTATTAAAATTAATTGAAACTCCAATGCCAAAATACGAGAATAAGACTCTTCTATTCTTGTCTTGTCACCACCTGCCTGTGTGAGCCTGAGTAGCCCAATTTTCCCCTTTGAACATTGTTTTCTTTTTTTAAAATATAATACTCTATCTGTTCAATGTACACAATAATCTCTAACATCCTTGTAGCTTAAAATTCTGGATTTTCTTAAAAAAAGAATCCCCGAAAATGCTTGTCTTAAACCAAAGCAAGATTCAATTCCCTCTAAATGAAATACAAAAAGAGTATCGTTCTTAAATGTCTGATGTAGTGATTTCTCTTAATTGTTTTTCCTCCTGCTGTAAGAACATGGCTTACCAACTGTGATGTTTGATGAAAACTGAAGATTTTTTTTAAAGTCAAAAATAAATAAATTGGAGTGCTTACTCAGAACAGCAACAGCTGTGTTTTGATGTTTACAATCACAGATGTTAGATGTTTCCAGATGGAAACAAGGTTGTCAGTCTTCAATTTCCTTGAGAAAGAACTATATAATGATGGTAGTTAAAAACCAGTTTCATAGATTTTCTGTGATGCTAGTCATGAAATTCTAGAGTTTGCTTGAAATATATACATAACATAGCTTTCATTTTATTGTACATATTTCATTCAAACATTTAAAACAGTCTGTTTATTTAATTTTATTCCACATAAAATACCGATAAGTATGTGACAATAGGGTTTCGATTAAGGTTTCCGTTTTTTAATCTTGAATATTATCTAGCTAGGTTATGGTTATGAATTATTAAAATACTAGCAAATACAACTGTGGCAATTGAGAATAAAAAATAAATGTATGTTTTTGAGTGTACCAAGCTCTGGCTAGAATGCTTTTATAAATAACAATCACTTGTAATATCTGTTGTTCTTTTACTCTGTGACCAGCACTGAGTTAAATATACAAAATTCTACTTCATATGTAAACCTTGCAATGATTTTATGAAGAATGTACTATTACTATCTACATTTTACAGGTAAATTTGACGTTTAGAAAGACAAAAATAACTTGCTAAACTTCATACAACTAAACAAATCATGCATCCATCATTCAGATCCAGAACTCCTTACACTGGAGCCCAAATTCTCAATCAATATACTCTTCAATCTCCAGCTATGCCATGCTTTTGCCATATGTAATCTTATTTCATAATAATTACAACCATATGAGGCAAATAATAATATTCTAAATTTTTTAAAGCAGAAATTAAAATATTGAAATGACAATTGAATCAAGATCAATTACATGACAATTGAATCAATTAAATGACAATTGAATCAAATACAAAAAGGACTTCCATGCTCCAGCCCCAGATGTACTAGACAATCCTCCCCAAGCACTTTAAGGCTGTGGATGGGGGAACCCCTTGGGCTCAAATCCCTTCCTGCTACCACATAAACAAGTAAACCTCCTTCCTGACACGAAGAACCAGCCAGGTGTGCTTAGCCTTTCCTGAGCTACCCCCAGAATATGCGTATAAACCAAATTGTCAATTAAATATTAAGATAAATTAAATATATTTTACACATAAATGCTCTCAAAGCATACTTATTGTATGCTCTTTCTCAGGAAACTGTTGGCAGCTATGCATCACTAAGGTGAGGAAGCACCTCAGGAAAAGGAGAGATTGAGAGTTGTAGCAATGAAGAAGGGAGATTGCACTATGATGCTCGAATAGCACCTGTAGGAGACAACTGCCCAGAATGAAGCATGATAGAAATCTTCATGGAACATTCCACCAAGATCATGAAATTTCTCAAATGCATCAAGTGCCTGGACATATTAAGATGAAATTTACAGATTTCTGGGGTTACACTGGTAAAATGTGCATATTAAAAACAGTTACAAAATGAGACAGAGCAAAAGAAAGAGAATCAAACACACATATGATGACAACATTTGATGCCAGGTTGTGGAAAATTGAGTCACCATAATTCCATGCTTATTTGTATGTAACAGTTACCAAATTATAATAATAAATGCAGAATATCTAATCATATTTATAAGACTAATATACTGGAAAGATAAAAGGACAGATAAATTAACTTTTTATCTAGTAGACAGCAAATAACAGACATCTATTATCTTCCAAAGTCACAAGTCAATGCATATATAATGTCAAAATTCTAAAAGTAAAAATATAACCGAAATATTCAGCCGAAAAAGTTTAAAGGTACTAATATGTGAAGTGATTCTCCTGCCTCAGCCTTCTGAGTAGCTGGGACTACAGGAACACCATGCCTGGCTAATTTTTTGTATTTTTGGTAAAGATGGGGTTTCACCATGTTAGCCAACATGGTCTCAATCTCCTGACCTCATGATCCACCCGCCTCCACATCCCAACAACTTCATTTTTTAAACTCTGGTCATAATTCACTGTGATAGAACTCAAACAAAAACATTAGATAATCAATTGTTGCCTGCATGCTGTAATTACAGATTTCTTTTATAATGTTTGATCAAAAAAATAAAAGCTTTGGATAGGTTTCAATTTATACCTTTTAATATTTTTCTCAATTTTTAATTTTTGTGGATTTAAAGTAGTCGCACATATTTATGGGGTACATGAGATATTTTGACACAGTCATGTAAAGCATAAAAATCACATTATGGAAAATGAGGTATCCATCTCCTCAAGCATTTATCCTTTGTGTAAAAAGTAATTCAATTGTAATCTTTCAGTTATTTTAAAATGTACAATTAAATTTTTTTCACCACAGTCATCTTGTTGTGCTATCAAATACTAAGTATTGTTCATTTTTTCCATTTTTTGGTACCACTTCACACATTCACTCTCTATCACCTTAACGAAATGACCAATTCACTTAACATATTGACTTCCAGTTCCATATATGTTGTTACAAATAGCAGGATCTTCTTCTTTTATATGGCTGAATACCACATTGCGTGAGATTACCATGAGGCTTTCAAATACTATCTTATCTCATTATTTTAAACTCATGGCAACTTAACACAGATTGTATAGACAAACAAACAAACACACAGAAGTAACACTAATAAAACTAATAAAAATTCTACACTTTAATTTCGTTCTCTTGTTTTTTAACTTTATTTCTCCTATGATTTATTATACTATGTCTTGAAAAGTTGTACTTATACTTTTGATTGGTTCATTATTTAGTCTTTCTGCATCAGACAAGAATGGTTTACACACCACAATTACAGTCTTGTTATAATACTCTATCTTATAATAGTCTATGTTTTTCTTTGTACTTACTGTTATCAGTAAGTTTTGTGCATTCAGTTGATTTCTTATTGCTAATTAATATCCTTTTTTTTCAGATTGAATAGCTCCCTTTAGCATTTCTTGTAGGACTGATCTGGTGTTGACAAAATCCCTCAGCTTTTGTTTGTCTGTGAAAGTCAGAAGGAAACTATCCTTCAAGCATGAAATATCCTTCATGCTTGAAGCGTAATCTTGCTGGATATACTATTCGAGTGAATTTTTTTTCATCATTTTAGTATGTCATGCCACTCTCTCCTGACCTGTAAGTTTCCCACTGAAAAGTTTGTTGCCAGATGTATTGGAGTTCCATTGTGTGTTATTTGTTTGCTTTCTCTTGCTGCTTCCTTGACCGTTGAGGATTTTATTATTAGATTCCTTAAAGTAGTCTTCTTTGGGTTAAATCTGGGTGGTTTTCTATAACCTGCTTATACTTGAATTTATATCTTTCTCTAGGTTTGGGGGATTCTACCTCTCTTTCTCTACCTCCTCTTTAAGGCCAATAACTTTCCCGTTTGAGGTTATTTTCTAGATTTTGTAGGCACACTTCATTTTTTTGTCCCTTGGCTCCTCTGACTGTATTTTCAAACAGCCTCTCTTCCAGCTCACTAATTCTTTCTTCTGCTTGATCTTAGAGTCCAGTCCTAGAATCAGGGACCCCCAAGACCTGGCTTGGTGCTCTGCCCACCTATGTCAGACTGGTACCTAAGTGCAAAATGAAGTCCCCTTTCCTTTTCCGTTTGCTTTTCTCAAGCAGAAGGGGTTGTACTACATAACCACTATATCTGGTAATGTGCTGAGTCACACCTGAGGCTAACAAGTCTCAGAGGCTCAGCCAAGGCCCTTGATGTAGGACTGGGTATCACGTTGGTTATTCATGGCCCAAGGGCTCTTTAGTAAGCAGATGATGAATGCTGCCAGGACTGGGTTCTTCCCTTCACGGCAGCAGGTTCCTTTCTGGCAAAGAGTGTATCTAAAATGTTATCCAGGATCTAGGGCCAGAACGAGGACCTCATGACTCTGCTCAGTGCTTTATTATGAGACGCTGATCACCACCTGAGGAGGTGTGTTCTGCAGCCCCTGACTCAGCAACAGATGAATAAAATAAACTCTCACACCCACTACAGTGATTTGAGTGGATTGGGGATGGTCATCAGCTGCTCTCAGGGGGTGATTATAGCTAACTAACCACTTACTCCCTGTTCTTCTTCACATTTATTCTGCATAGATTTAATAACACAGGTTCTAAGTCAACACACTTGTGGGTAATTAACATGGTTGAGAGTGGTTTTATGAATGACAAAAGGTTTTGGTTTCCAGGGCTCAGAGTAAACACCATTAACAGGTAATTCCCCTTTTGCCTCCCCCTGAGAGGACCATCCAGCACAAAGTTTACATGAGCAAACAGAGTACAGACAAAGGGATGTGGGGTAAGCAGACTTAATTGCAGACGTTTCTATTATCCCTAATCTTCACCCTATGACTTAATGCTCTAAGATAAGAACTGGCAGCCTTCAGCCAGTCTCATTAAGACCTGTCAGCCTTCCAAAAGGTGAGACTAAAATCTTATAACTTCCCTAATATTTCCCTCAATATTTTGCCAACCACCCTGAGTGAGTCTCAACATTATTAGAATGGTATCCAAGGTACAAGACAGTCCTTTTTATTCTTTGCTCTCCTCCCATTAAGCAGAATGAAGGAGTCGCTTTTGTTGCTGTGAACTGCACTGCCTAGGTTGGGGGAGGGGTAGCACAAGCACTCCCTTAGCCATGCTGGCCGATGTCTCCCTAGACCACATGCCACTACAGTCCTCTGGCTCTGAGCCCAGTCCAGCACTCAGAGTGGCTTCAGAATTGCTATCCCAGCAATTCCTTCTGTCCTATCCTAGACTTCATTTAAAATCTGCTTACCACAACAGGGTATAGCTTCACTTATTCCTTTCACGAATTGCCTGCAGGAAAAAGTAAGATCATGCTATTTCTCTCAATAAAATTTACTGTTATGTGTAGATAATGAATCTGGAGTAAAAATATGTATGATTTACAGTACACACACATACACACAGAAATATAAATCAATAGTCACGTGAGTGACTTCCTGAGAAATATCACTATCAAAAACCAAAAGGGAGATGAGGGAAGGGGGGACACCAGAGCACTTTAGCCCATGGTGGCAAGTCTTGCTGTGAAACTCAAGTTCCAACTGCTGTGATGGGCAATTCTCCTATGGCTACGGCTGGTCCAAATGGTCTGTGGGCACTGGTTGAGCACAACATGGACTTTTTCTCCTCTATAACAGAGCAACACTGAGTTTCACATGAAGTCACCCAGTCATTGCACTCTGCCTCCCCCAGTACACAGACTCTCTGTACTTACTGCCCAACTGATGCTGGAGGACGTCAGTGGGGTGGCATCCAAGATTCAAGCGTGTTCCTCCTGCCCTCCTTCATGCCTCTTTCACCAATATGAAGTTAAAACCAGGTACTGTGATTACTCACCTGACTTGTCATTCTTGTGGCAGTACTCTTCTGTATGCAGATAGTTATTAAAATTTGGTGTGTGTTAGGGGGCACAAAAGTTGTAGGATTAATTTATGCCACCTTTCTCTCCCCTTCGCTCATCTCCTTTTTGATTTTTGATAGTGTTATTTCTTAGGAAATCACTCGTGACTATTGATTATGTTTGTATGTGTGCCTATACTGTAAATCATACTTATTTTTACACTAGATTCATTAACTACAAATAACATTAATAACATTATCTACAATAATAATATTATATACAAATAACAAATTCATTATCTACAAATAACAGCAAATTCCACTGAGAGTAACAGCATGATCTCATTTTCTCATGCAGGGGATTAGTGAAAGGAATAAATGAAGTGATACCATGTTTTGGTAGGCAGAATTCTGCAACAGTTCTCTGGATTCCCAGCATCTAATGTATCACACATCTTGTCCAGTTATTCATCAAATATGATCTGCTTGCTGCTGTGAAGGCAGGTTGCAAATATAACTAACGCCCCAAATCATGTGATTTTAAGATATGGAGATTATCCTCACTGGGCTTGATTGGATCAGGTGAGCCTCTAAAAGAGCAAAGCCTCTTCCCAGTGAAAATGATTCTTTAAAGCCTTAATGATGTTTGATGCAAAACAGATTGCCTACTGATAGCTTAAAGATAGAAGGAAAGGAATACTGATGTCCTGTATCAGCTCACAGAGGCCCCTGATGGTAGCCAGCAAGGAAATAAGAACCTCAGTTCTGTAATTATAGACACTGAATTCTGCCATAACTATCTGGGCTTCGAAGAACAGAGTCTTGTTGAGAACACAGCCCTGGGAGGCCAACGCCTTGATTTAAGCCTTGTGAGTGGCTGAGCAGAGACATCAGTGCCTGGATGTCTAACCTACGAAACGGTGAGAATAATAGGCGGGTGTTGTTTTCAGCCACTACATAGGTGGTAATTTGTAATAAGGCAAATTAACAAGTGAAAAACTCAAAAAAGCTTGTTGATAATTTTTGGAAAGATTATTTTCTAAAATAAATATTAAGGAAATATATGATTTTGAGATCATAAACCTTTATATAAATAGATTATGTCCTAATCTAGAACATTTGTGAATAATTATATAGTGCACAGCTTCACACTAGTTACTAGAAGCAAAACTGTGAAGTGGAAAAATTACAGTAACAGATAACTGGTAATCTGGAACAGATGTGTTCTTTGAGCTACTTATTGCTTTTTGAGTGCCAATGAAAGATGTTGAGGCTGCTAGTAAAAATAAACAAACAGCTCACTAACTAGAACCACTGCATAAGATTAAATTCCCGGGCTTTATTCAACGTTCAGACATAGAGAATGTGAAAATAGTCTTAGCAGAATTTCCGGATGTTTGTTCCTCTTTGATTATGTAAGAAAATGAGGAAGGCTCGAGAAGGTATTTTTAATCCTTCATACTTCTAATGTTAATTTCTGCAAAGTTTATGTAGGTTACAGATGTGATAAAAGACACTGGCTGTAAGAATCGTAAATTTGGGCATAATGTAAGCCTAAGAAACCCAATACTCGGCAATAAATGAGGAACCCTTTTAACCTAGTTTGGCTGTTATGAAGTATCAAAAGCTGAGAATGTTCTAAAAGCAGCTGAGATATCATCCAATATTTGGAGTTAAGCTGTATTCTCATAGCAAACATGTTTTTAGTAATAATGGACAAATATTTGAGAAAACTTGAACACAGGGGGAACTGGTGACCTCACAATCTAAGTGATACCTTTCTTCCAATTGTGCCAGGTGCAGTCTGACAGCCTTTAGTGGTAGCTCTTCATGTAGGAGTGTCAGGATAAACTAGATCTTTGTGCTCACCCTAATCACTAATAAAAGTATAGGAGAAAAATAATTCCCTTAAGAATTGAAGTGTAAGACCCTGCAACAGAAGATGTAATAAAAGAATAGTTTAAAGAAGAATCAATATTATGAGCAGTACTCATAAAGTACACTTTATTAAAAACACCAGTTACCAGACCAAAGACAGCCTTTACACCACTTGTATTACAGTAATTAAAAGGTGAAAGGAGAGAAAAAACAAGCTGAAGAAGATAAAGTAAGTATATAGAAACTCCAGTTCTTTAGAGGTTTCTGCAAATATGGAGCCAGAGATTGTTTTCTCTTCCATACACACACTGTGTGCATGTGTGTAGTTTGTGTGTGTGTGTGTGTGTGTGTGCCCATATGTAGTTTGACTAACATTTCCTCCATTTCTGATCTTGTTAAAAAAAATCTACTTCCCAAAGTCAAAAGATAGCATGACTCACACCGGAACACCTGATTCATTCTCTAAGATTTTACTAACTACACCTAGTGTGGAATGTGTCACCTGTCATGAAATCATTTGTGTCAATCCAGAACTACCATTAACATGTCCCTCCTGCAGAGAGGCCTGCTGCACAGGAATGCAATGAAGTTATCCTAGAAAGAACATTTTAAAAGACTGATATAGAAAGAATCCTGAGGACATTTAATTTCCTGGTTCCACTCAACCTTAGTTTCACCCTTGCTCTTCCTGGATACATGGACCAATAAATCTCATTTTGAACTTGAAGTAGTTTGCATTGACTTTCTGTCACGTATCACCAAAGAATACTGACTACTAGAGAGGACTTAATACAGCAGTTGGAAGCTGTGACCATGGCTCTGCAGACTTGCAAGTAAAATACAAAATGTGCTTGGTTTTGGTGGTAGGTCAGGCAAAGGAACTGTTGGCCAGATCCAAGGCACAGAAAGCTGGGAAAACTATAGGTGATGTAGAGAATCAATAAGTAAATTTGACTATTAATCTATGCAGATTTTTTACACCATGTGAAAGTGTTGTGGCTCAAAATAAAACCAAGCTTTTTGTGATTGCAGAATATCACAGAAAATTTGGGAAAAGAAAAACGTGGAGGGGCCTGGTGCTCACAAGAGTAAATTTATGTCAGGTAAATGTCCCCTCCTATAGGCCATGTGGTTTTGTGAAGCACATGGCCATGCTGTGTGTGGTAGTGGTGTAGATACTGGATGGATACCAGAGGTAAAATAACAGTGCTTGGAAATTCATTTTACGGCTTCCATTTAAGCCATCTTCCATTATAATTGTGTAGGTTGGTATTACACATTTTGAGAAGTAGAGAACTTGAGAAGTAGAGAACTTGAGAAGTGTTCTTACTACATGATACATGTGTTCTTATTACATGATATATGTAAACATAGAATAGTGTAAAAGGGTGTTTGAAATATGATAATATGGATACAGAGGCACTGAAACATTCAGTCCTGGACCAGAACTGAGACCTGAACCCAGAGCCAAGTAGAATAAAATACATGACCATACACATAGAACCAACTCTGATATATTTAAATGATTTTCCCTAGACAAGTAAGCATCAAAGTGGGACACATTAGCTTACTGTTCTTTAAAACTTATCTTTTCTGCTAGAGTTAAAATAGTGAAGGAACACAGTATGTATACTATACAGCCTGGAAATTGTTCTAATCCAATTGAACCCAATAAAAGTTAGAAAGACAACAGTTCCAGAAGCCTGTCCACATCATAATAGGCCTAAAGTAGTCTGACAGGAGGTTGAGCAGTTCTGAAAATATCCACCATTCCGTAGCGTCGAAAATACTTTTGTGATTTTTAAGTTCAGGGCTTTCTGTAGTATATTCATGAAAACCTACTGCAAAGTTAGAAAGTTTCATAACGAACTCTTCTGAATATTTATTTAAGAGGAATTTTAGATTGAGAGAATGAAGAAAATACAGCATTCTGAGAGTTAATGGCTGAGAAATTTTCAGAACTGAACAAATATATCACTGCTTATACATGTAGGATCCTGAGTAAGAATGTTGAGCAATAGCTAATGCAAGAACAATATAAGTGCCACAGAGTAAAGCTTTGAACACATGTGTAACATAGATTATTAAGTTATAATAAATGTAAATACAATATATAGAGCTATGTAGACAGGCTCATGCATCTAGTAATGCTACCGTCCCAAAATCTATCCGCCAATTCCTCAAATCCTTTTATTATATCAACTAAAACTATCAACTCTCTTCTAGTTTTATGCAACTGGTCTCTATGCCTTCATTCTTGTTAACCATAAGCCTGTTTTCTACTCTACAACAAGAGTGATCTAGCTATCACCAAACACAATGAAACTCACTCTTATGATTTTACATATCCTGGGATAAAACAGTGTTCACACAGCTTACTAGAGCCTTCATCGCTGACCACACTTATTTACAGTATTTACACTTTAGATGTACTTAAGACCTATTATTTCTTACTGTGTAGACCAGGTAATCTCTTGCTGCTTACCCTTTTCAAATATTCTTGCTGTGCCAGAGATGTGTACAAACAGCACTTTCCATCCACACACACACAAACACACAACACGCACACACATGCACACACATGCACACACAAACACACCTATGCACACACACACGCACACATATGCAGAGCTGACTCTGCTCAGATTAATCCAAGATGCTCATGGCAGAGTTGGTATGTGCTCTCTAATTGTTCTGATACTATCATGTGAATGCCCCTTTCAAAATATTTATGGAAATCATAGCAGTGCCTGTGCCCCTGTTTATCTAACTCTCTACTCTGAAAGCCTCTTGGGATAATGAATCTTATATATTATTATTTCCTTTAATATTCTGAGTGGTTATCACATTCTACTACTGCATGCTCAAATACCATTGATTGCATGAATTAACAAATGGATATACTTACTGTATATTTAAGCACCAACACCTACATCAAAACTTAATTTATTCTGCATGCATCATTAAAAGTTTAATCCAAATGATGTGAGAAAAACTCAGATATTGAAGCTTTTCTAATTTTCTGTGGATGCTTTTACAGATAAAATATTAAATATGAGAAAATTACTTCATATTTTTGAGTCTCAGTTTATTCATATGCAAAATGCATATGCTCACAAATATCTCACGTTTAGAATTAAATATGAGACATAAGTGACAGTTACTATCATATTGGCTGCCAAACTGTAAGGTGCAAATAAATATCCTTCATTTTGCTTCAGATGTATAGATTCTTGACATCTCTCTCATCTCTATAAAGAAATATAATGAAGTTATATAGTAGGATATCTCTGCCATAGCCTATAGTGGTAGGTCAGCCTTACAGACCCTTAAAATTTGACCTTTATAATACTTTTATTCATTTTTTATATTGGTTTCAATGAACTGTGAGTATGATAAATATTTAGCATAGAAATCCATTAGTTTTCTCTAATGAGAAAATGAATGGGTTGTACTACTCTCCTGGAAAAAAAAAAAAAAAAACAAAATAACTTAGATTGTTAATTCTGTAGCCCCTTTAGACTGCTGAATGTCTATGAATGAGGCAGGCAAATTACCTAAAATTACATTTTTATAAACATATTGAGTCCATCCTACGCCTATCATATGTTTTTCTTTCTGCTCATTTCCATTGCATTTGCATATTGCTCTTAGAAATGGATTCTTGGAGTTTTGAGGAACTAGAAAAAGTTTAATATAATAATAAATTTGTTAAAATATGTGGATGCCATTAATTTCTTGTGGATTATTTTGGTGGTGACTGTTGGCCCCAGTGTGTGATGTTCCCCTCTCTGTGTTCATGTGTTTTCAATGTTCAACTCCCACTTATCACTGAGAAAATGTGATGTTTGGTTTTCTGTTCCTGTATTAGTTTGCTGAGAATGATGGCATCCAGCATTATTCATGTCCCAGCAAAGAACAAGATCTCATTCCATTTTATGGCTGCACAGTATTTCATGGTATATATGTGCCACATTTTCTTTATCCAGTCTATAATTGACGGGTATTTGGGTTCATTCCATGTCTTTGTATTATAAATAGTGCTGCAATAAACATACACGTGAATGTGTCTTTATAGTAGAATAATTTATATTCCTTGGGTATATACCCAGTAATGAGATTGCTGGGTCAAATGGTATTTCTGGTTTTAGATCTTTGAGGAATTGCCATACTGTCTTTCACAATGGTTGGACTAATTTACATTCCCACCAACAGTGCAAAAGCATTCCTATTTTTCTATAGCCTCACCAGTATCTATTGTTTCCTGACTTTTAATAATCACCAGTCTGATTGGTGTGAGATAATATCTCATTGTGGTTTTGATATTCATTTCCCTGATGATCAGAGACGCTGAACTTTTTCTCCTATGTTTATTGGCTGCATAAATGTCTTTTTTTTTTTTTTTTTTTGAGAAGTGTCTGTTCATACGCTTTGCTCACCACTCCTATTTAACACAGTATTGGAAGTTCTGGCCAGGACAGTCAGGCAAGAGAAAAAAATAAAGGTATTAAAATAGGAAGAGAGGAAGTCAATTTGTCTCTGGCTTCAGATGACATGATTTATATTTGGAAAACCCCATCATCTCAGCCTGAAAACTTCTTCAACTGATAAGCAACTTCAGGAAAGTCTCAGGATACAAAATCAATGTGCAAAAATCACAAGCATTCCTATAAACAAAAATAGGCAAGCAGAGAGCCAAATCATGAATGAACTCACATTCACAATCACTACAAAGAGAATAAAACCCCTGGGAATACAGCTAACAAGGGATTTGAAAGACCTCTTCAAAGAGAACTACAAAACTCTGCTCAAGGAAATAAGAGAGGACACAAACAAATGGAAAACCATCCCATCCTTATGAACAGGAAGAATTAGTATTGTGAAAATGGCCATACTGCCCAAAATAATTTATAGATCCAATGTTATTCTCATCAAACTGTCAATGACATTCTTCACAGAAATATATTAAAAAAACTATTTTAAATTTCATATGGAATCAAAGAAGACCCTGTATAGCCAAGACCATCCTAAGCAATAAGAACAAAACTGGAGGCATCCCACTACCTGCCTTTAAATTATGTTACAAGTCTACAGTAACCAAAACAGCATGGTACTGGTACCAAAACAGACACATAGACCAATGGAGCAGAGTAGAGACCTCAGAAATAACACCAAAAACCTACAACCATCTGATCTTCAACAAACCTGACAAAAACAAGCAATGAGGAAAGGAGCTCCTATTCAGCAAGTGGTGCTAGGAGAACTGGCTAGCCATATGCAGAAAACTGAAACTGGACCCCTACATTAAACCTTATAGAAAAATCAACTCAAGATGGATCAAAAACTTAGATATAAAACCCAAAACTATAAAAATCCCAGAAGAAAACCTAAGCCATACCATTCAGGACACAAGCATGAGCAAAGACTCCATGACACAAATGCCAAAAGCAATTGTAACAAACGGCAAAACTGAAAACTGGGATCTAATCAACCTAAAGAGCTTCTGCGCAGCAAAAGAAACTATCATGAGATAATCTACAGAATTGGAGAAAATTTTTGTCATCTACCCATATGACAAGGGTTTAATATCCAGAAACTACAAAGAACTTAAACAAATTAATAAGACAAAAATAAACAATCCCATGCAAAAGTGCCTGTTACCTTTGAAATTATTCTTAGGTAGCAGCTTACTCACAAGAAAAGCCATGCGTGGAGCAGGTGTCTCACTATGTGATGAAGTGTCATGTCATAACGATGAAAGGTGAAGGTGACTAAGTATTTTGGATAATGATTCAAAAAAATCTGAAGAAAAACAGATAATCCCAAAGCAGGAATACTTCTGAAAATCGTTTCAAAAATGTATGAAACTGTTGCTACTGCATAATTTCAACGCCTTTTGAAGTGACACAATCAAAGGGCACCATTCTTCCAGATTAAACATATTTTATTGATTTTTATCTTCAATGAAAAGAATGCTATTGAGGTTTCATTTGTATGAATCTGAAATACCTGATTTAAAGTTATCTTTCGGCACTGTGAACTTCTCCCGAGTGTACATTGATCAAGTAATTTTTTTCTTCCTTTTGATTTTCTGTTTTATCAAAGGAGCAGTCTGTTCTTATGGGTACTGCCCAAAAGGAGACTTTCTTTGCATGCAACCTTGATCATGAAAAGTTGAATTTTAGTAAAGCAAATTAAACTACACAAAAATTTGAGTAAATAATATCTTACTGTAATAACTGGATGAAGTCTGTAGTATCAGGGGCAAGGAAATGATAGCCATCTAACTTGAGTTCTACTTCGTGTTTGGCTATATGTCAGTTATATTTATTCTGAGTAAGTTCCTGAATCTTCTTAAATGCTACTTTCCCATATGTTCAGTTAAATAATCTGATTATAACTCAAATAAACATGAACTACAAAAAGTAATAAACACAATATTGTCCTAAATGTTTTAATAATTATAGTTTAAGTCCTTTGCCATGGCCCATTTCTCTTTTTTCTAAAATTGCTTTAGATTAAAAAAAAATGACCTCTAATCACTGTTTAAATTTAAAGGTATTAATTATAACTGAATACATATCTTACATATTTTATTCTAATTTTACCTTCTAATATTGCTGAATATTTTCTTTAATTTTTCCTTTCCTTCTAATATTGCTGAATGGTTTCTTTCTTTAATATTTCCTTCCCTCCTTTCCTCATTCCCTCCCCTTCCTTCCTTCCTTTCCTCCTTCCCTCCCCTTCTTTCCTTCCCTCCCTCCCTCCCTCCCTCCCTCCTTCCTTCCTTCCTTCCTTCCTCCTTCCTTCCGTCCTTCCTTCCTTTCCTCTTTCTGCTTTTAAAAATTTGAGTAGGTATATAAGTTAATATTTTTTGGGTTACAAACCCTTATATATATATAAAACTACTGAGGCCTCACAATGTTTGCTAAGACATTGGAAGTCATCATAAAACAAACTCAATAGTTCCATAGAGAGTTTTACTGAATAAACATAGAAATTGACCCTCCTGGTTTTAAAGCCTGAAACTTACACTTGTTTGACCTGAGTTTATTCCTCATGAAAGAACCCCCACCCTGTGAAAAGGTATCAGAGAACAGAAACCCACCAGATCATCATATCCAGACAGTGAGATAACTGGTCTCTCATTCGTCATGATTGCTTTCTTACTGCTCTCTAGTTCTTGTTTTCTTAAACGTTTTTACATTTCTTCCCTGCTATGATATATAAACCCCTAATTTTAGTCAGTAAGACATAGGGGCTTACGGCTAATCTCCATCTCCTTGACTGCAGCACCCAATTAAAGCCTTCTTCCTTGGCAATAGTCAATGTCTCAGTGATTGGCTTTCTGTGCTGCGAGCAGCAGGACCTAGACTGAACTCCTGGTGTTTCAGTAACAATTACTGAGTTGATTACATAATAAAAAGATGACCTAATACAGTCTCTTCTATCCCTCCCCAATTCTACTAGTACTCCTTAGCATTATATTTAAAGTCTGGTATCATAATATGGCCTTAATGGCTCCCTTTTAACTCTCATATATCACTGAGGAATTACACCCAGTGTGTAAGTAATGTGCTGGGCACTGGAGATACATCGATAATCAAACACACATACTTGCTTCAATGACAGCGTTCATTTTGCATATACCTCTATAGCATGAACTGCATTATAACTGCTATTAATATTCCAGGAGTTGGCTTTCTTTAGCAGATCATAAACTCCATATGCATCCATGATTTTTGTTTTAGTTTACCTGAAAGAAGTATACTTCCCATAATCCCTTGTATATAATATGCACTCAAAGAAAATAATTTTTTGAGTTAAAAATCTCTTGGCTCTAATTGATTGAGTGCAGTGTCATCAACAGTTGTTGTCTACTTCAGAATCTGTCCTCATTATATTTGCTAGTTCTCTGAATTTTTTAACTTACACCTTATCTTTAAGAGTGTTTCTAGTTAACATGCTCCTTATGAACAGACACTTTTCAAAAGAAGATATATATGCAGTCAACACACATAAAACCTCATCATCACTGGTCATTAGATAAATGCAAATCAAAATCACATTGAGGTATCATCTCACACCAGTTAGAATGACGATCATGAAAAATCAGGAGACAACAGATGCTGGAGAGGATTTTGAAAAATAGAAATGCTTTTACATTGTTGGTAGGAGTGTAAATTAGTTCAACCATTGTGGAAGACAGTGTGGCGATTCCTCAAGAATCTATAACTAGAAATACTATTTGACTCAACAATCCCATTTCTGGGTGTGTATTCAAAGGGTTATAAATCATTATAAATCATCATGCAGCACTGTTCACAATAACAAAGACTTGGAAACAACCAAAATGCCCATCAATGATAGATTGGATAAATAAAAGGTGGCACATATACACCATGAAATGCTATGCAGCCATAAAAAAGGATGAGTTCATGTCCTTTGTAGGGACATGGATGAATCTGAAAACCATAATTCTCAGCAAACTGATACAAGAACAGAAAACCAAAAACTGCATGTTCTCACTCATAAGTGGGTGTTGAACAATGAGAACACATGGACACAGGGAGGGGAGCATCACACACCAGGGCCTGTTGGAGGGTGGGGTACTAGGGGAGGGATAGCAGGCGGTAAGGATATTGGTGAGGAATAGCATTAGGAGAAATATCTAATGTAGATGATGGGGTGATAGATGCAGCAAAAGACCATATGTGTATACCTATTTAACAAACTTGCATGTTCTGTTTTGTACCCCAGAACTTAAAGTATAATAAATAAAAAAATTAAAAATTAAGAAAATAAAAAGAATAAGAAAGTATTAGCCACTTTAAAAATTTTAAAAAAAGAAAATTCTATCTCTACTCTATGCAGACAGCTTTGACCAGCAATGCAGCCGTCCAAGCTCACTGATCCATAAGCAAAGCACCCCCATCATGAGAAGAGTTCTGCTTAGGAAATTTACCTGTCTCAGAGGCTTGGAAGAACCTGAATCTGTTCACTGAAAACCTTGTTTTCCAAACCTACATTTTTTTCCAAACAAATGGACTTACAAGTACCCAGACCCTTGTGAGACAGCCCCTGTTCCTCACCAGAATGGGAGTTTGGAGAAAATGACAAATAACCCATCTCTCCTATTAGGAGTATTTTATCCCGTTAAGTAAATGCCTGCCTAAAGAGACTATTTGTCACAAGGACATAATTTAATCACTTATATATGGTGAGGGAAAAACTAGGAATTAGAGTAAGTGCTGAGAACATGAATGAACTTTTTCTCCATCTAGATGTAAATGTACTTCAAGCTCTTCCTGTCTTCTCACCTCATTACTGTACTTACTGAAAAACCATTTCAGTCACTTGTGTTCATCAGCTAATGCAATTCATTATATGATACCTATCATAATTGTAAAATAATATTTTTAATATTTTTACTGAATTATTCTAAAATAAAGCTAAATAATTATTAAAAGTTAGCAAAGTAATTATTAAATTTAAAAATGTAAAAGAAAACAATTTGATTCATAAATTATGTAAATGTTAATTCAATTGTATTCATGTTTAACAAGTTTGAATTATTAATGACTGAAATAAATGTATGTGATAACTTAGTGTCTATATTCCTAATTAATTGGATAAATTAAATAGAGAACTAGCATTTTGACTTTGGTTGTTAAAGTACACATGTAGTCCTAAAGGATGTCATGAACTATTCAGCAGCAAATCATAAGATAGTGAAAGTAAATGATCTGTGGAAAACAGCAGAAAATGTTCTTTGCAAGTAAATATTCAAAACAAAATTTAAAGAACTAGAGTTAGAGTTTCAAGAATAAATTAAAAAAAGTATCTAACAAGGAATATAAAATTAATAATGCCCACATTTGCTTAAATGAGTCAATTACCGAGTACACGTGGTTTTTCTACTGGTTGTTATGAAGAAACTATTATATTAACTAGTGTTCCAGGTTTGCAACTAGGGATTTATTTCTGAAGTTCCTTCCTATGGAAAAACACCAATTGTCTTTTTTTCTTTCCTTCTTTCTTTCCCCTTAGAATAAAAATTAGAATGTTTTTGTGAAGCGTAATCTTTAAATATTTACATGAATAATATTATGCAATGACTTCTTTTTACTAAACTTGGATAATTGAATTCCATTTAAAACTGAGAAAAATAACATATTGTCTTAAAAGAAACATCTGTGATAGCTGCATCCCCAAAAGGAACCAATGTAAATTTTAATATAGAAGCCACTTTTCAGGGGGAGCCTTTCCTTCTACTAAGATTAGGTCCAGTATTCCTGATATATGTTTTCCAAGCATCTTGTACTTGTCCTTTGAAGAATTCATTACAATTACAGTAAATTGTGTAATTATCTCCTTAATGTTTATTTTCACAGAAAACTATTTGTAGTTTCCTGTGAAAGATCAGGAATCAAGTTTCTTTTGTTCATTACTCTATTCCTGGAACCCAGCCTTATGTCAATACATAAGCAAACACACATGTACGTAGACTTAAAAGGGCTATGTGACCTGCCCAATGTTACACAGTTAATAATTATTAAGGGTGAAACCTTCCTAATTCTTTTTTATTTTCATTATTATGTGATGATAAAACTTTTAAATAACTCTACAGTAAAAAAAATGTGTGTGTGTGTGTGTGTGTGTGTATGCAGTATAGAAACTCCCTCCGATTCTCCAAAAGTTCCGTCTTTAACAGAGGATAGGGAAGATACGTTTGTTCAGACCGATTGATCTATGGCCTTATTGACATACGGATGCATTCATTTTTACAACATAGCTATTTATCTTTTTTTCCATTGACCTCTCACAAAACCATGCTTACACTAAATAAATGTGCCAGCTCTTTAGAGTCAGCCAGGTAAACATTCATGAAAAGAAAATCATAGCAGTATGTGAAGAACACAGTGATTGTAATTATCTGAAAGGCAGGTCTCTACAAAGCAAATTAAAAAGTGCTTGCTTCTATCTAGCCACGTAAAAAATTATGTAGGGAAAGTTATATAGATGTAAAGTTAAGCAGATTTCTTTCAGGAACGGAAACGTTAGGTTCTTTATAAAATGTACTAAATGGCAAATTGAAGCAGTAATAATACTAGTATTGATATGGCATTAATTCCTCAAAATGTAAATACTGCTACCAAAGATATCAAGGCCATCATGATGAGAAATATGGGAAAGCGTACATAAATTCATTAGTTTTAATATGGCCTTCTGAACTTCAAGGCTTACATTGAAAAAACTGCCACCATATTTTTATTAAAAAGAAAACTATATATGAGGCAACATAGATAGTAAATACAATTTTTTTAAACAACATATTTTATATGGCATATATAATTACAGTGTGCAACAAATAGCAGTGATTTTAGAAATAAATATACTGTGACTAAAACAGCTAGGTAACTTGCCCAATGTCACACAGTTAATAATTATGAAGGGTGAAACCATCCTAACCCTGTTTCATTTTCCCGTTATATGATGATAGAACTGATCAAATGAACTTTCTAGAGTTAAAAAAAATAGAAACATTAATATTACAGGGACACCTATACATATTTGAAAACATATTCATTTACTTCATGCTCTCAACCCATAAAAATTACACTCCCACTGTGAGATCATTCTCTGTGTGACCCAGTTCTCCCCCAATTCTCACTTGTATGTCTCAGAAATAATTGTGCCATGTGGTGGGAATGCCACCTCCCGAGATAAGGAAGGACTGACTGAAACAGCCTGGGCTTTGTTCCATTCCCACCTAGAAACAGGATTCCATTCAATGCTCTTGCCCAGTGATTCCTGTTATTCCCAGGATATAAGATCCCAGGGCAGGCTGCTTTTGGGGATCCCTCAGCTGCAGTGCAGGGCAGGGATCCACACAGATGAGACTCCGTATTCCCTATGCAACTTACCTGAGCCATGGAGGACCAACTTGTCATGAATCCCAAGTTTCTATTGTCCTTTATTGCCTATCCATGAGTAATAAGCCCACTTCACGTAACTTTCTTTTTTTTTTTTTTTTTTTTTCCAGACGGAGTTTCACTCGTTACCCAGGCTGGAGTGCAATGGTGCGATCTCGGCTCACCGCAACCTCCGCCTCCTGGGTTCAGGGTTCAGGCAATTCTCCTGCCTCGGCCTCCTGAGTAGCTGGGATTACAGGCACGGGCCACCATGCCCAGCTAATTTTTTGTATATTTTTTAGTAGAGATGGGGTTTCACCATGTTGACCAGGATGGTCTCGATCTCTTGATCTCGTGATCCACCCACCTCAGCCTCCCAAAGTGCTGGGATTACAGGCTTGAGCTGTGTGTGTGAGGGTTCTGTCTCACTGGACTTGGGCAAGCAGCCATAGTTAACCTACTTTGCGTCTACCATGACCCAGATCGTCTGGATATAGACAGAAATCTCTGATCTTACCAGAGTTTATAGTTTAGTAGTCAAAATAGAGTTGCATTTGCTCTGAGAGATCACCTGAATCAGTTTTAAACAGCAAACAGCTTTAGAATTATAACCTAGAAGGCACAATTGAATTTTAACAAATTAGACCTATCTTTCCATGGTAAATACATTTCCAATCACATTCCTTGCCTTATGTAATAACATAGAGAAATCCAGTATTTAATATTTAGGATTTTCTGTTTGCTATTCTCTATTAGATGACAAATGCTTTCACAATTATCTTTGCAGAAATGCATTATGAAATAGATATTTGTCAGAATAATTTTCTCTTCCATTACTCTTGTTTTTGTTCTAATCCTTTTTCTGAATAGATATAAAGGTTGGGTATAACTTATCTGAAGTGTTTGGGACAAAAATGTTTCTGATTTAAGATTTTTTTTTAAATTTTTGAATATTTGCATATATAATGATATATTTTGGGGAATAGAACCTAAGGCTAAGCATAAAATTTATGTTTCATATGTACCTTTTACATATAGCCTGAAGACAATTTAATATAATGTTTAAAATAATGTTATACATGAAACAATTTTTACTGTATTTTGACTGTGACCCATCATGTAAAGTCAGGTCCACTTATGAAGTCATTTTGATGCTCAAAAAGTTTTGAATTTTGGAGAATTTTGGAATTTCAGATGTTTGGATTAGGAACACTCAACTAACAAGATTGTGTGTTTTACAACTACAACTCATTCTTTTACCTTTCTTTGGGAATCAACTTTTAATGAATACTACTTTTCCTTGATAATGTGAACTATAGACTATCAATATATTATTTGATGAAGACCAACAGTAATTTTGTAGTCTACATTTTTCTTACAGTAATTATTATATGTTTAAGGTTAATACAAAAATGTATTTATTTACAACAGGTTTTGCTCAGTTTTGGAATTCAAAACACTGATATATTCTATAATGACAAATTAAAATAGTATCCACAAAATACCTATATTCTATAATGACAAATTAAAATAGTATCCACAGAATACCTACTCTACCAGGAAAAATAATTGCCTCATGGCTGAAAATAACTTAGTATTAATGTGTTACAAAATTGTATTATTCTCACCAGTGCAAGCTGACCGAATTCAAACTACATTTACTAGGCACAAGGTCATTTATAATGCTCTCCACTAAGTATCCAAAGGGCAATTTTCTGATATTCTCCCATATGTTTTAGTCTTTCTGACATAACTGACCCCTTTGGAAGACAACTCTTTTCCATCTACATGTGCAAAGTGCTGAATGTATCCTTTAGCTATTTAAATTGCTTTTAGCAGGTCAGGTCACCTCATTTAATAGTTTCACATTACTTTATTCGGTTTGCAACTCTTAGAAACAAAAATGTTTCACTCCAATTCTTCTTTTCAATGGAACTTAATATCGTGTGTTTAGAAAAATGATTTTCTGGCAGGTATTTCTCTTTCTCATATTCTTCACTGTCCCAAATGCTAGTTTTTAAATTAAATCTTGGATAAAAATGTAGAAATGCAGGTTTTAAAGATGGCTGATGACCAGCCAAACTCTTGTCTTTTTCCTACATGTTTTGATATTTCACAGGGATGTTTTTATATTAAATTATTGCTATTCACTTAGCAAAATACATAGAACAATGATCATGGCAAGACTGTGTTAGATAACTTGTAAAGTCTGAAGACATGAGTTGACATCCACAATGCAGACATTTCTCCTTGTTTCCCTCTCCTATACACTTAGAAACTTTTGAGATAAATGTCCACCACTTTATTCTTTAAAATACCGTTACATTTCATTGGGAATTCCTTTGGGAAGTACCTCAAACCTGATATAAACATAGACCTCTAGAGGCTCTCAACCTGACCTACCTCTATTAAATAACATTTTCTGAAATATCTCACTTCAGGGAGTATTTGGATCTTGCCTCAAGGACTCTGTTTACTTTCTACTTCCTACTTTCATTACCAACTTGCCTTTGGTCTACCATTCACAAGCCTATTAGGGGAGAAGATTCCACTTTTAAAATTTTATTTTCTGTTTTATTAAAAGAACAGTGAAGAGTAATAAAAAGTAATACATTGATAAATTATCTTTTCTAAACTGATGTAAATTGTACGTGATATTTAAAGTCTCTCGAATTTGAACAATTCTTTTATATCCTTTTGTAATACAAAATTTTATCTGGCTTATGTTAAAGAGGATTTTTAACAAGCGTTTACCACATGGGTCTTTTAAAATTAATATTATTAAAGACAATTTTTTAGAGCAGTTTTAGATTCACAGCAAAATTTAGGTTGGTAGGAGATTTCCCAAATACCCCATGCCCACACACATACATAGGTTTCTCTGTTATTGACCTCTGGCACCAGAGTGGTATATTTGATCCAATTGATGAATCTACCTTGACACATTGTAATCACTCAAAGTCCATAGTTTTCATTAGAGTTCCCTCTTATATTTGTATCCTGTGCGTTTGAAAATGTAAAATAACTTACCTTCACCATTGTAATATCATATAATGTAATTTCACTGACCTAAAAATAATTGGTGCTCCACCTCTTCACCCTGTTCTCTCCCCTTATTTTTTATTTGGCAAGCACTGATGTTTTTGCTGTCACATGTCTCTAAAAAATTATCTTTAGATACTTTTTTTTATAAGCTGTAGCTACTTTTTTTTTTATAAGCTGTAGATAAGAAATCCACAGAACACAAATTGTATGACAGCAGAGTAGGTTGACACTTTTGTGCTGTTTTTATTGCTTTGTAAACAGTTTCTAAAATTCCAGAAGTATCTGTGTAAAACAAAACCAAATATGTCAAGAAAAAAGACAAAGTACAGTTCTATAACCTGTGAAAACTGAAAAGAAGATGGCATTTGCATAAAGATGGCTGGAATTGAAGGTAATCTAAGGCTAATGCAAAGGACAATGCATAAGGTCACTGATTGGAGAAATAGCATGGGAGCAGGATGGTCAGTGAAACTGGAGGAAAAGAAGAGGATATCAAATAAGCACCAGAAATATTGTTGTAAAAATTGGTGAAAAAATATATTGTATTGTTGAAAAAATGTATTTGTGACACTTGTTGAAGTAAGGTAAGGCAGGCTGTTCAACAGGGTTCTTATAATGGGTTTTCACAGTAGGGGACAGAGAATTGGCTCAACTGTGAATACGACATGAACAGGTGGAAATGTGTAGCTAAGAAGCAAAGTGGGAGTGGGGTGGATGGAACGTTACTAAGATGAGACAGCTGGAATAATGGAGGATTCTACCTATATTAACCTACCAAGAACTTTGTAGAAGGAAAGCCAGGGTGATGAGACCTCATCTGGGGAAAAATGGAGGAGGAGGAGGAAACATGATCTATATTGAGTGTGGTCAGATATCAAGGATAGGTAATGATTTGGGGTAAAATAACTCAATAGGATACTTGCTGAAGCTGAACAATACAAGACAAATCTGGCAACTCAAAAATCAGAGCCCAGCACGGAAGAGAGTTTCATGGAGCCTGAGCAGAATTTGGTCAAGAAGAGAGATTCCATCAGTATTGAGAAAGAATAGTGAGGAATAATTTACTCCTTCAAAATTTGATGGCCTGTCATATACTCAGTCAAATATATATATATATATACACACACACACACACACACATATATATACACGCATACACGTAACACATATATATAACATGCGCACACACATATATACACAAATGTCCTTAGCATTACATTTTATTGAACTAACATAGCACCTTTGCACATCTAAAAATGTTTTGTTTACCTTTTTCACATATAATCAGTTTTTCTTTTAAAATCACTTTTTGAAATGTTATTACTTATGAGTACAAGACCCTCTAAAGCTTCCAATATAAAAGCTACTTCTTAAAACTTGGATAGATCTTGGGAAGCTTTCCTATGTAAAAGAGAACTGTGACACAGATGTGTCAAGAAGCAAGGTGACATCTTTACCCAGAAACAAACTGTCCTCACTCCACGGGCTATATAGCCTTTAGGGAGATATCTAGCATTTAGGTATCAAAAGTCAAATTTTAAACCGTCTGATATTCTGTTCTTTTTTTTTTATAGTAATCAACTTATTAGTTATATAAATAATTTTCAAGATGCCTAGAATGTATAAACTGAGAAATATCCTTTTGTTTCTTTGGCTTTTTATTTTCAAGAGATTTATGAGAGAGATGCAAAAATAGTACAGGGAGTTCTGATATACCCTTCACAGGGCTTTCCGTGATGTAAATATGTTATATAATGTTGAATTAAAAACAAACCTAGAGAGGCTTTATTTGAAAAGGCTCCCACAATGTAAAGAATGCTCTGAATAGAAGATTTGCATGTTGCTCAAGAGTTAGGAAAAAAGGGTTTTACTTTAATGGAGAGGAGTAACCAAGGCTAAAAGAAACAGGAATGAAGGTGAACTGAAAGGGTGCCATGACTGAAGAACACATTAGCAAATGTGCTGTGCTCAAGCCAGTCTCTTCTCCAGGAGTGGCCCTTACTGTGGGGCTATGTCCTGGCTCAGGCTGAGAGTGCATCCATGTTCAGGAGTCTCTGGGGAAAGGCAACATCTTTAACCAAGTTTGGTTAACAGACACTTTGTTCTAATTGGTCAGTAGGAACAAAACAATTTAGCCAATACTCTGAGGCAAAGAATGAGATTTTGGAGGGTCTGTGTCTGGCCTTGTTATAGGTAAAACAAAGGGGTCATCTGTGAATCTTACCTAAATCTTACTAGGAAGGCTGGCTCCACAATGAGTCATTTTTCAGAACACGAAAGAGTGGTGTTGCGACTCTTTAACTACAGCTCTTTCCCACAATTACAGGGCTCATGTAAATTTCAACATTGTCAGTAACTATAGGATAACAGAAAAAAAGATAGTGTAAATCAATAAAAAGAGCTATTAGCATAAAAATTTCAACATGAGTTTTAAGCATATGACACAGCTAGGAACCTGGTCATGATTTAACTGTTACTTTATTTAAATAAGAGTTAAGAATATAGTAACATAAAAATATAACATGACATGTTAATATTCTTATTTTCTATAGGTACTGAGTCAAACTTTAAAACCAACATTTTGCTAGACAGCTATAATAAAAGTATTAATACGTATTTCCTCATTGACCTGATGGATTACTTTTATCCTATATGGTAAATTATGTTTTGACATAAATTTCTAATGTGTATTTAATTTAGTACTCAGCATTCTATAAGAGATGAAAATACTTTTTATTGATTTACATTCACCATGGCATTTTTCATTCCACAAATAATAAATGACACTAAGTTCAATTAAAAGTAAACATTTAATATATAATCACTGAATGACTTATTTTACCCTCCATCTAACTCTCCTTAACATGGAAACTTCCCTGAGTTTATATAATTGGGACTTATTAATGTTGCCATGCAAGTGCCACTTAATTAAGGGCAAAAAGGGTACAGCCATTAGTTCAATGAAGGAAAATAATCTTACTAGAACTCTGTGTCCTCTGAAAGTAATTGGCAAAAATAAAGGTATGATTGACAATTATTAGTAAAGTTGGTATTATATAGAAGAAAAATAATACATATATTGTCTCTAAAATCTTGGCATGGTGCAGTGGCTCATGCCTGTAATTCTAGCACTTTGGGAGGCTGAGGCAGGCAGATTGCCAGCACTCAGGAGTTTGAGACCAGCCTGGGCAATACAGTAAAACCCCATCTCTACCAAAAAATATAAAAATTACCTGGCCATCGTGGTAGGCACCTGTAGTTCTAAGTTACTTGGGGAGCTGGGGCAGGAGAATTGCTTGAACCCAGGAGGTGGAGGCTGCAGTGAGCCAAATAGCACCACTATATTGTCAGTAAGCCAAGATCCTCTGCCTCTGCACTCCAGCCTGGGTGACAGAGGGAGACTCTGTCTCAAAACAAACAAACTAACTAACTAACTAACTTAATTATACATTGGTTTATGTTATCAAGAATGTAATTTGGACTATAAAGTTTAACAGAAAAACAAAAATGTTTATTTAGTTTATGTTTATTTTCCCAAAACCAAATATAATTAAAATACATAGAGACTGTGTCTCCTTGTTTAAATCAATAAATAAGTTTTATACAACTTGCTAAAAGAAATTTTCAGTTGGGCCTGGTGGTTCATGCCTATAATCCCAGCACTTTGAGAGGCTGAGGTGGGAAGACAGCTTGAGGTCAGGAGTTCAAAACCAGCTCAAGCAACAAGGTGAAACTTAATTTCTACTAAAAATACAAAAACTAGCCAAGTGTGGTGGTGTACACCTGTGGTCCCAGCTACTTGGGAGGCTGAGATAAGAGAATCACTTGAATCTGGGAGGCAGAGGTTGTAATTAGCAGAGATCATGCCACTGCACTCCAGGCAGGTAACAGAGTGGGAATCTATCTCTAAATAAATAAATAAATAAATAAATGTAATTTTGAGCTGAGGTTTGATAAGTTACAGATGAGACATTTTCAGGATTTTCAAATATTGACAGTAATAAAAACAATGAGGGGGGAAGCACAGAAATATCAAGAGTTTCTATTTTTCTTATATCACAGAAACTTGAGTAAAAAGGAGTTGAAGACTTGATTGTGCCTCCTTGTGGGCTAAGATCAAGGCAAGATCTCAGCTTTGCAGGGCTTGAAGTTTATGTAATTACAGTAGTTCTCTTTAAGAAATAATCCAAAATTAGGTACGAAAGTAAACATTTACTTGGATAGAGGAAGAAAACAAAAGCACTACCAGTTATAAATTTAAATATGACAAAGGGCTGATATCCAGAATTTACAAAGAACTCAAACAGATTTACAGGAAAAAACAAACAAGCCCATTCAAAATTGGGCAAAGGATATGAACAGACATATCCTTCTTTACGAAAGAAGACATATATGAGGCCAACAAACATATGAAAAAATGCTCATCGTCACTGGTCATTAGAGAGATGCAAATCAAAACCACATTGAGATACCATCTCATGCCAGTTAGAATGGCGATCATTAAAAAATCTGGAGACAAGAGATGCTGAAGAGGATGTGGAGAAAAAGGAACACTTTTACACTGTTGGTGGGAGTGTAAATTAGTTCAACCATTGTGGAAGACAGTGTGGCTATTCCTCAAGGGCCTAGAAATGGAAATTCCATTTGACCCAGCAATCCCATTACTGGGTATATATCCAAAGGACTATAAATGTTCTACTATAAGGACACATGTACACGAATGTTCATTGCAGCACTGTTTACAATAGCAAAGACCTGGAATCAACCAAAATGCCCATCGATGATAGACTGGATTGGGAAAATGTGGCACATATACACTATGGAATATTATGCAGCAATCAGAAATGATGAGTTTGTGTCGTTTGTAGGGACATGGATGAATCTGGAGAACATCATTCTCAGCAAACTGACACAAGAACAGAAAATGAAACACCACATATTCTCACTCATAGGCGGGTAATGAAAAATGAGAACACATGGACACAGGGAGGGGAGTACTAAACACTGGGGTCTATTGGGGGGAAAAGGAGAGGGCCAGCAGGAGGGGGAGGTGGGGAGGGATAGCCTGGGGAGAAACGCCAAATGTGGGTGAAGGGGAGAAAGGAAGCAAAACACACTTCCATGTGTGTACCTATGCAACTGTCTTGCATGTTCTGCACATGTACCCCCAAACCTAAAATGCAATAAAAAATTAAAAAAAAAATTAAATATGCTGGAACTGATACTGACCAGGTTCATTCAGGTGTGTTTTGTCTATGACCACGGTAAATCCATCACTGTGACGACACATTTTGCAAAAGAGAAAAGATTTATTCACCAGGCAGCCTAGAGAGGAGGCAGGAGACTAGCTTTCAAATTTGCCTCCCAGAACATAAGGGTTAGGGATAGGTTATTGGTAGTAGAGAAAAATGAAGTTATCAGTGATCTACACAAGTGTAGTCAGGGTTCATGGATTTTCCTAGGGCATATGTTCAGAAAATGGAGGCATTAGCATGATCTGAGGGTAGTGTTTTGGGCCCTGTGAGGTCAAAAAGCCAGTTAGTGGACATTTACTCAGGCTCAGTTGAAGGGTCAGTATTTGCAACTGGTTTGAACTGGACAGGGGCAGCCTGAAGTTCCTGAAAAATAACTGAAGCAGCCGTTACCATGGTGACTCATAAATGTTATCTATAATGTAGCCAGTGAAGGTTAAGTTACAGCGTTCAGTAGCATAGCCTTCAGCTTTATGAAAAAAAGGGGGAAAAAAAAACAGTAAAAAAGCAAGGCACCAAAGGTAAGCAGGTCAGCTTGTTTGGCCGACCCAAGCAGATTAACCCCTGTTTCAGAAATACCACGTTAAAATCTGCAAGAGTAACAATCTATATAATTTTGAATTTTATAAATAAATAGATTTTTATATAAATGTAATATTAACCTACCTGCAACTTTCTGATCCATCGTTATAATAATTTTTCTGTTTTCTATCCATATACTTATTCTTTGTTCATCCATTCAAAATTAAAATCTTACGGTATATTCTTGAGAGATAGAAAAATCCTTTAGTCTTTTTCTTAGTGTGGTTTATCAAAACTTATTTTTGTATTTAATTGGTAGTTTTAAAAGTATCTTCTGGTTTCACAACATGTAATTAATTGGTAGTACTCTGTAAATTGGTAAGACTACTACTGGTTTCATGAAAAACATTCACAAAATTTATTTTATATCGTCTCCCTGGTTTAAGAAACAGCATGGTGCAAAGGCCATGAGACAAAGGTTCACTTTGACTGGTCAAGAAGAGAAAAGGAGTGTGCCTGGCACACTGAAGGCAAGAGAGGGCCATGAGGTTGCAGATGTGGGAGGTCACGTGGGCCTTGCATGCTACCACACAGTACTTGTCTCTTACCTGAGCAAAATGTAAAGCCAGTATAAGAGTTTTGAGTGAAGTACACTATTTGTGTGTGTGTATTTTTAGTAGAGATGGAGTTTCACCATGTTGGCCAGGGTGGTCTCAAACCCCTGACCTCAGGTGATCTGCCCACCTCAGCCTCCCAAAGTGCTGGGATTACAGGTGTGAACCACCATACCCAACTGAGTACACTGACACAATTTAACATAACGTGAATTTCAGTGTTTCTGGCTGTTGTGCTAAAAGGGCATGAGTAGACTCGGAAGTCTAAAGGAAAGGAGAAACTAATAATTGCAGCAACAAAAAAGCGTTATAAGCATTTGAATTAGTTATTTAGGGAACAAAAAGCAGGGATTATCTTAAACACAACAACAAATATGTTTTTACTAACTGAAAATTGTAGCTATTACTGACTTGATATCTGAAGCATCCTTATCTTAAACACAACAACAAATATGTTTTACTAACTGAAAATTGTAGCTGTTACTGACTTGATACCTGAATCATCCTATCCCTTATGGTGACAATGGAAAACACAACAATATTTCGGTATCTATATAGAAATATGGAGCCAGCTTATCAAAAATTCAATAGTTGGATAATTCTTATTATAAAAGAAAATATTCAGCTTGATATAGTAAAATTAATATCTGATATTCAAATAATGGGATATGGTCATTTATTTACTACAAACTCTAAGGATTTAAATTATTGAAATAAAAATTATTTTCATATTAATTAACGTGTGTTTATTTTAAAATTGCTCATGTTGCTGAAGTTATTTATCTGCTCTTACCTATAGATGGTAAGACTCTTAGACAGAGGACTAAGTTCACTTCATTCCCTTATATTCAGCTTTCTGATATTTAATATCTTCTATTGGCATACAGAAAATGTTTAGTAGGTATTTCAAATAAAGAAGGAAGGAATCATTCGGTAATTCAGTCAACCAGAAAGCAAACACCTACTGGCTGGCATCAACCAAAAATTGACATATTTACCAAATTTCTCGCCCTGAACCCAACTTGTAGTATTTGTAGAGGCATAGGACCACTAGAACAGAAAGGATAACCGAAGACTCTTTCACCACCTTTTACCACTCAAGAGACCCACTTAACAACCAAGACTATCAAGTATGTTCTAAGAAGTTCATTAATCAAGTAGTTGATAATAAAATGGTTCCAGTATGCTGAGATAGTTCATTCAATAATAGCTGTGATCCCTTGATCATTCTACACCTTATGGTGACAATGGAAAACATCAGCAGATTTACAGATGTTGCACTAATAAAGTATTCCACTGGGAAACAAAAAAGAAAAACGAAATAAATATCCATACCCTACTTTTGAAACATTTTAGGTAATAAAAATTTAAATCATTGGTTTTAGATTTAGATTATATTCTACATATATCCTGCCCTTGCCACTGACAAACGACTTACTAATTGGTTTAAGTATATTAGAAGAAATAAAATCAGTCAGTGAAATATTTTCTTAGATGTAGTAAACTTCTAAGGAATTAGGAATATTCTGAGTAAATATTTTTGTATTCCCCTTTTATTAGTCATCCTTGAAATGAAAAATTTTGAACACAGTTAATTCAGAAAACAACAGATGGTTTAACAAACTTTTCTCTAAAATTCCTTAATGGAATTTCCACTCAGCTTTTGTTTGCACAAATAGATGCATAACAATTAAACATACAGTCTTTTTATCATCAATGCAGTATTACTTATCTGGTTATTCAAACAGCCTTCCTAATTTTACAGCAAGTCTGTACTGAATGAGTCAGACCTATTCATCATCGCAAGGGTAGCTTTTATCACAATAGTTTTGAGGATGCATTTTTGCCGGATAACATTACAATGGTGTCCCACTAATGATTTATTAGAATGCTACATCATGGTATTGATAGAAAATAAAAATAAACCTAAGAATGACTTGATCATTAATAATATTAAAACTATACATTATGTATGGAGCTTGTCCTCATTTTTAAAAATGGAAGCATTTATTTATGCCACCTGTTTAAATAATGTGTGATCCATGGAAAATAAGTTAAACCATTTAAGAAAAGCAGCATCACTTAGTGCTTTATTTTCCATGACTATATAGTGTATGGCAATATAAATTAAACAGGATAAAAAGTGTATGTAATTCTTCACCCACATCAAGTGATAATAGCAAAAAAGGAGATAGATAATTTACAATTATTAAAATAATTATTGACGTCTGTATCTATGAACACCAAAGTCCTTTATATTAAAATAATAATTTGCAGAAAAGTTGCTATTTTCCAGAAAAAAGCATGGCATTGTATTTAGATTATTTTTTGCAATTACAAAATTGTTTATTTCTGTAGTTACTAAATTAATTACTGAGAAAGTAATAAAGCATCCACTTATTGAATAATGTATATTTTTCATTTGTTAAAGTAAAAACAAAGAATCAGACATGACCAGTAGAACTGTTGCTTTAGATCTAATGCCCTTTGCATGCAGTCGAAGTATTGTTAACCAAATATACAAGTCTTGTGATTACAATCCTGAAGTCTACATCAAAATCTTCTTGTAGCCTGATAGATGTACTTCCTGAATCATATTTTTCTTTTTTTAATGGTAATTTGTCCTTGTCACTAATTTGAGGCTAATAAAATTTAATTAGAAATGATAAGTGTAACTTCCATGAACATTAAAGGAAAACCACTTGGATAAATGTGGGAAAAATTAGCAGACATTTCATGAAGATAGTACTTACTCACACATTTAAAAAATGTTATTCAGAAGAACTAAGTTTTCTCCATATATTTCTTACATACTTTGTAAATGCACATATCTATGCTATTATTGCAAATATGTGTCTTCTTTACCATGTTTTCCAATCACTTCCTGCCAAAGCCATGGAAATGAATTGATTATTTTTAATATCTCATATCTAAAAACCTATTATTTATTATTCTTCTGGTAATTCAATTTTAGATTTTACTTTGGATTTTCTATGAACAATATTACATCATTAGAAATTAATGCTAATTTTGTTGTTTTTTCCTCATACCTTTTCTAAAAATTTAACCTAATAAACCTGGATGATTCCCTTATATCTTTTTCTTTTTTGACTTACTTCAGAACAGGCTAGAATATTCACTTAGAAACTGGGATGCTAAAAATAGATTTAAACATTCATTTATAGCTTTTTGGGCTCAGCAAGTGGTGCCCCAAAGACTGGAAATTTAACCTGCTGAGAGGCCTTATAAGCTGCCTCGGTATCAAGGTCTCTTTATCCTTGTCTTCTCCTCTTCTTTCCTGAGCAATGAGGTGATGCTAGGACACCCTCCTTAGGGATCTTGTGAAATAACAAGGAAACATCAATGACCAGAGATGAGAAGAGACTGGGAATCATCACGACACTCAGACAGAATTTTCTTCTATTCTTCCAAGAACAGCTCCAAAAGATAACCGTAGGAACTTCATAACAGGACAAACATTGTTCCAATAAACCGCTGTCTGAGCACTGGGCCTATTTATTTCTTTGTTTTTCTGGCCTTTGTGAAGAAAGCATTTCAGCCTTAATTACCTGGTTCATCTTTGAGTTCTATTTTGCATGATTCTTATGGAGCCATGTGCAAGTAATAGTAATAACTTTATTATGTTTTTCTCTTGTTAATCTGTTTTTTTTTTTTTTTTGTTATAGGGACGTAGGCTTTTACAATGAAGAGTAAAATTCACCTTTTGCAATTAGGAGTGTAAGGATTAACCCTCTCGGCCCTCATAATTCTGGAAACAAAGGTGGGATGACAGACCCCTGACTTGCTTTCAAGACTACAATGGCGGACCTAAGACAACTGACAAAAAGCTGAACAAGAAAGGTAAGAATTTTCACCAAGGTTAGTTCTCCTGGATCTCTACCTGTAGTACCTGATGGAGAATGGAAGGTAAACATTTCTCTTTATCCCTTTCTCTCCAAATTCAGTTTGGCAGGAGAAAATTATCTGTATAGGTTTGACTCTTGTGTAAGCTTGGTTTGGAAGTACCTATTTATAATTACCTTTTTCCTTTTCGTGGGCAACTATTTTTTTCCTGTTTGTCTTCTTTTGTGTCTCGAGAACTTGGCTTGACCTGCTGCCCGTCGGGGTCATGCATGTTATCGGGTCATGCAGGTGGCCAACCGAAAGAGGCCACGTAAAAAAAATAACATATCAACTTGCCAGCTTTCAAAGCATTGCCTAAATATTTCCCTTTTTTTTTAATTTTTATGTTAAGTTCAGGGGTAAAAGTGTAAGTTTGTTACATAAGTAAACTTGTGTCCTGGGAGTTTCTTGTACAGATTATTTCTGCACCCAAGTATTAAGCCTAGTACCCATTTAGTTACTTTTCCTGATTCCCTCCTTCCACTCTCACCCTCTGAAAAGCCCCAGTGTGTGTTGTTCCCCTCTATGTGTCCATGTGTTTACATCATTTAGCTCCCACTTATAAGTGAGAACATGTGGTATTTGGTTTTCTCTTCCTGCATTAGTTTGCTAAGTATAATGGCCTCCAGCTCCATCCATGCTCCTGCAAAAGACCTAATTTCGTTCTTTTTATGGCTGCATAGTATTCTACAGTGTATACGCACCACATTTTCTTTAACCAATCTATCATTGATGGACATTTAGGTTGATTCCATGTCTTTGCTAGTGCCTTTAGTGCTGCAATGAACATGCATGATCATCTGTGTTTGTAATACAATGATTTATATTCCTTTGGGTGTATACCCAGTAATAGGAATGCTGGTCAAATGGTATTTCTGTCTTTAGGTCTTTGAGGAATTACCACATTGTCTTCTACAGTAGCTGAACTAATTTAGACCCTGACTGCAGTGGATAAGCATTCCTTTCTCTCCTTTTTTTTTTGTACTTGTCTTTGGGAGTGGCTGTGGACCTTGTGAGGACTGCTTCTCTGTTCGTCTTTGGAGATGCCTTTTGCTTCCTTGGTTAAATCGCAAAAGGCTTATTGGTTTTGGTCATTAATCACTTGGTAGATTTCTTTAGCCTTCTTTTTTTTTTTAGAAGAAGGAGGAGAAGGAGAAGAAGAAAAAAAGCCAAAACACCAGAAATATTATTTTCTTTTTCCCAGCTAAAATCTGAGGAAAAGAGATTTTTAAAGTTTTTTTTTTTTTTTTTTTTTTTTTTTTAATGAGCTCTGTGGTCAAGTCAGCTAAATTGAAATCGTGTGTGTATGTGTGTGCGTGTGTGTGTGTGTGTGTGTGTATGTGTATGTATATATGTATATATATTAAATGTCTTTGTGCTTTTTCTCTTTTGAATGCTATTTCCCTCCATGGGAATTATTGGCTCAAGCCTGTAATCCCAGCACTTTGGGAGGCCGAGGCGGGTGGATCACGAGGTCAAGAGATCGAGACCATACTGGTCAACACGGTGAAACCCCGTCTCTCCTAAAAATACAAAAAAATTAGCCGGGCATGGTGGCACGTGCCTGTAATCCCAGCTACTCAGGAGGCTGAGGCAGGAGAATTGCCTGAACCCAGGAGGCGGAGGTTGCGGTGAGCCGAGATCGTGCCATCGCACTCCAGCCTGGGTAACAAGAGCGAAACTCCGTCTCAAAAAAAAAAAATAATAATAATATGCTCCATTCTTCTGTATGCTTTCTTTTTCGTTAGCATGATATTTTGCTGAGAAAAACGTCAAACTTCATCGACCTTGATGGGAAAATTGTGGTCTTCCCAAACTGGCTCCTCTAGCAAGTCCTTTCTTCCATTTACTTCTACTTTTATTTTCACTTTCAATCTTTATCCAGTTTTCTTAATCATTGATGTATTACCCTTCAATCCATACCTCTTCCATTTTGTAGTCAGTGAGTGAAAAATCACTCATTGAAAGCATCAGAGTTCTGGCTGTCACATAAGGAGATCTAAGAAAGAGACTTCTAGACACTGAGACCCCTTGAACCACACAGCCAAGGTACCACAAACACCCCCACTTTGGGGTCATCTTTCTCCTGGACCCCCAAAAGTCTTGAGCAGGTTCTACTTAGGTCTGAAGCTCTGCTTTCTTTTATATTAAATTCTTCAATCTCTCCAGCTTTGGGGGTTACCAGTAATTATTTTCAACTGTATGAAAGCAATTGACCTTTATGTACGTGGTAACTAGTAAGTTGTTGGCAAAGCTGCAATGTTACACAGAGTTAGCAGCTGCTGCAATGAATGGTTGTTACTATAGGAAGCAAATACTGGCTTTTTATCCTCATTTCTTTGCAAGTTTAGATAAGAAAATCTTTAGATTTCTGACCAAGTCAAACAGAAACTGATGGTAAACGGCAATTTGGAATGAGAAAAACTGTTGACTAGGTTTTTCCGTGGGAATCTGGGAGTTGGGGCCATGATGTGATGATGAGTGCAGTTTGACACGTGGAGACTGTGAGAGTACTCACCAGTGCTCTCTGCCAAGGATGAGTTAATCACAGAGTGGGCCAGTTGGTGCTGGGTCATCCACTAGCCTCGGGGAATGTCCTTGCAGAGAGGCGCACTATGAGAGAGCATTAAACAGCCCAGCCCCATGGTGTTTCCCTCTTGGCCTTTTGCCTTGGATGTGAGGGAACTGGGATTCAATGTAGGAATGGGATCTTTGATTTTGCGAGAAGCAGGTGCTCTGGCTTCCGGCTGTGTCTGCCTTTTATATGTGTCAGTGTTGGCACCAAGAAGCTACAAATGCTTTTTTGGTCCTATTAAATAGCAGGCTCCACCCTGAACTCAGTGGCCCATTTGGAAAACACAGACAAAATTGTGAGCTCTATATTAATATTAGACCAAAATTGATCTCCTTATAAAATCCTGTGGGGAATTCCTGTGATTGTTTCTTTGGCATCCATTTTAATCTTTCTTTGTTTTATGTCTAATTGACATACCTAATTGCTTGAGAATGCTTAAATTTTCTCTCTGGGCTTTGAGATGTAAAGATGCTACCTTTTTTTTTTCTAAAAGTTACTAAGGGTTTAGGCATGAGGGGCAGATAAAGTTTAACTTGTTCCCTTGACAGTGGTACCATTTTTGTCTAACTGTGCTTTTTAACTAGTGAGTTTTATCTGCCTTGTGGAAAAACGGTAAGATCAAAGCTATAAAAGCTGTATGTTGGTCCATATTTTTATGTAGGTATATTGTCTACATATCATCAAATCAACTTAATAATACATAAACACTCATAAATTAAGTAAATAAATCCAGATTCTTTTCAAGTGTAAATGAATTTAGTTATTTTTGCTAAATAAAATTGAGGTTGGGGCCGGGTGCCATGGCTCATGCCTGTAATCCCAGCACTTTGGAAGGCTGAGGCCGACAGATCACCTCAGGTCAAGAGTGCTCATCAGGGCAACGGCTAACCTTATTTCTCATCAGGGCAAAGGGCAACACCTTTTCCCAGGTAAGATTTACCTCTTGGAAAATTTTAGAAAAAGATTTATTTAATGTCCTATTTATTATTTCAGGCTTTCCAGAAGATTGGGGTCTCTAAGATAAGTGCAGTTTCCAATCAATGCTTAGTAACTGCAATACTTCCTTGGTTATTTGGGCCACAAAAACAACTTTGTTGTCACTTTGAAGAGTTTGTGGGAGTCTATCAATAAAACCAACAAATATCAAAAATTCCCAGGGCCCTGAGGCATGACAGTGAAATCCAATTGCCAGTCTTTTCTAAGGTATGTTCCTCTCAACTAACTTTCTTGCTTAGAGGAGGCTTTTATACCTTCTGGAGACTGGATTATTGTTCCGGCAAGTACAACGACATCGGACTACAGTTTGTATTTTTTGTTGCAAGTGACACCCAACAGGATAAGGCTGTATCCAGCATACAGTAGCCTCCCACTCACAATGGGTGCTTTGACAAATTTGCTCAAGGATTGGTCTAATCAAAGCTTGTAGAAGAATTTTTCCTTCATTATTTATCAGCCATTTATGTTTGGCATGTTTAGAAAACCCTCCATTTCTCAGCTCTCTTAAGCTCAACCTTTGAATATTTGGTGTGATAGGTTTCCAAAGTGTAGAAACAAGAGCCAGCTAGGTAGTGGGCTTCTTGGCCATCTGTTTCACCTCTAGGTCAGCCTTAGAATTTCCTTATCAACACTGGTGCCTGCCCTCTGGTGTCCTTGGCAGTGAACAATCACTATTTCTTTTGGCACCTTTACTGCACCTAGTAATTCAAGATTTTAAGGATTCTGCTTTAGTTCTTTGTTATTTGAAGTGAGGAGGCCCCATTTCTTCCAAATTGCCCCATGAGCCTGGGCGTATTTAGAGTAGTGTAAACCTTTATTTGCTTTCCCTTATTCGGATGTACAGCTCTAGTTAGATCAATGAGCTCAGCCTTTTGAAAATGTCCCGGAGGGCAGGGCCTGTTCCTCAATTACCTGCTTGTTAATAACCACAGCACATCCAGCTTTTCTGACTCATCCTTTCATGGAATTGCCTCTATTGGTGAAGAATTTGTCAGGTTCCATCAATGGCAAAACTGTGAGGCCTGGTATGCTGGAGTAAACTTGATTAGTTAGTGGAAAGGGGTTTGGATTTAGGAAAGAAACAGTCTTAAAAGTTACATTTGTGTTATCAAGAAGCATGGATTGATATTCTCCCAGTTAGCCTGCTCTCAACCAATAACCCCCCATGTGCTAAAGCAGAGGTAACACATAATTTACAGTGTGCATTGTCATTCACTGCCCCAAGATAAACTTTTCAGTTTACTGTAATATATCACAGGTGACAGCCTGAGGCAGCTAGGTTAGCCCTTAGCTACTATGTCAAGCTCTTTCAAAAAGTAGGCCACAGGACGTTTCAAGGTGTCAAGGACTTGAGTTTGTACTCCAAGTCGAATTCCCTGTCTTTCTGGAAAAAATGAATCAAAAGCTTTGCATAGGTCAGGGAGATACAGGACAGGAACTGTCATCAATTTTTCTTTAATGATTAAGTCTTTTTGACACTCCTCACTCCAAAAAGGGGGCTTCTTATCTACCCCTTTTAAAGCCTCATAGAGAATTTTCCCTATTAACCTGAAGTTAGGGATCCAAATTCAACAAAATCCAGCCATTCTTAAAAAAAGCACGTAGCTGTTTGTGGAGAGTCAGGTCTGCCACCTGATTTATTGCCTCTCTTGAATCTAGGAGAAGATTGTGAGTTTCCTGGGATATCTCAAATTCCAGTTACTGAAGTGTAGAAAGAGAGATCTGTGCCTTCTTTATAGAAACTTAGTGACATTTCCTGCCAGACATTTTCAAGCTTTGATGGCATGGAGAATGGGGTTACCCTCTGTTTCACTGGCTATCAAAATTTTATCTATATATTGCAAAATAGCTTGTTTATTGATGATTATTTCCCTCAAGTCTTTGGCTAAGATTTCTCCAAAAATGGTGAGAAAGTTTTTAAGTCCCTGGGGAAGCACAGTCCAATAATACTAACATTTAGTGTTAGTCCAATTTTTCCCACTCCTTAAACACGCAGTTCTTGGAACTCAGGGGCCAAGGAGATGCAAAAGAAAGCTTTCTTTAAGTCTATTACTGAGAACTAGGCAAAATTTCTCAACATAGTGGTAAGAAGAGAGTAAGGATAAATGTCCTCTATGATTTGATTTATTGCCCTTAGGTCTTAGAGAAACCAATATTCTTAGTTGTCAGGCTACTTAACTGGCAAAATAGGAGTGTTGTAAGGGGAATGAAAGCATCAGAGGAGCTTATATTCTAAGAAAGCTGTCATCAAAGTTGGATTCCCCTATCCTGGAGCTTTAGAGGATACTGCTTAATCCAGAGCAGAGTGTGTGTTGTCGGGGAGTAATGTCAGATTTTAACTAAACATGGATTGGTGCCACATGGGGCCATTCAGGACAGGTAGTGGCCCATGATTTATGGTTTATCTTCTCAAGGACTTCAGTGGTGAGGGCATGAAAAACAGTCAAAGTGCAATTAACTCCACTTGCAAAGAGCATGAAGTTCTGGAGGGACTTCAAGGTACACTTATTCATTTCAGAAAGTCACCTGGGCCTGTAACTTGGAAATATGATTTTTTCCTAGTAATGGGTATAGACATTCTACCATATAGTCACAATTGTGGGTCAAAGAAGTTTTTTTTTTGAGACAGAGTCTCGCTCTGTTGCCCAGGCTGGAGTGCACTGGCCAGATCACAGCTCACTGCAACCTCCACCTCCCAGTTTCTAGCACTCTCCTGCCTCAGTCTCCCCAGTAGCTGGGATTACAGGGGTGTGCCACCATGCCCGGCTAATTTTTTGTATTTTTAGTGGAGATGGGAATTTCACTATGCTGGCCAGGCTGGTCTTGAACTCCTGATCTTGTGATCGGTGTGCCTCGACCTCCGAAAATGCTGGGATGACAGATGTGACCCACTGCACCTGGCTAAATTTTCTATTGTACATTATAGCACTTAAATAGTTAAAACTGAGTAGGTCGCTCTGGTGTCAATAAAAAAAAAATCAACTAACTTATCACTAACTTTAACAGCTACCCTAGGCTCTTGGTGGCTGAGACTGATCATGGATTATGATCTCTGAGTGGTAGAAGAAGCCTCAAGCTCCTGATATTCCAGGTTATAGTCACTGAACCCAGCCACTTGCATTGTCCAACCCTTCTATTCAGCTTGGGACAATCTTCTTTCCAGTGTCTCCCTTTTGCGCGGTATCCACATTGTTTTTTTTTCCCCCCCTGAAAGAGTCTTTCTAAGAATTTTCTCCCTTGTGGCCTTTGCCCTTTCTGATGAGGGCCTTCTAGACTCAGTTACGGCTGCTCCAAGGAACTTTGCCTGTGGTTTCATCACCTGCAATTTTCATTTTGTTGTCACTTAGTCTACTTTCAATCTAGAAAGACCTTATATGTCACCTCAACTAATTGAGATATTGGCCATGTTCCAACGCCCTTTAATTTTTGCAGTTAGGTTGAATACCAGGCATACTCTGCCCCAAAAAAGCCATATTAATTAACTTGTAATTTTCAGGACAATATGGATCTTATCTTTATATTCTTCATAAGCCTCCAAAATTTTTTCCAAAATGCTGACGGGTTCTCATTCATTTCTTGTCTAATTTTCTGCACTTTGTTTAAACTTTTGGTTTGCAGACTCCTTTTTTGAGCCCCACAAGAATATGCTCAAAAAATGTTGAATCTTACCTTTATTCTCATTGTTCAGATTCCAGTTTGGATCGTGGAGGGCCACTGCCATATTGGCACCAGTCCTCACCTGGTTATTAGGATCTTCTGCATGTAACTGGTCAGGCTCCTCCCAAATACTTTCTAGCACTACACAACACTCTTCAGATGCCAACAAGATGCTAAGGAGGCTCTGAACGTTGGCCCATGCAGGGTCATGAGTAGTGAATATAAACTCAAAATGATCAGTTTTATGTTTTGTGTCATCCATAGAAGCTGGATCATTCTGCTTACAATTATGTAAGTCAGAGGTGATGAATGGGCTACATACTCACATCATTCCACCAGGCTGTCCTTCTTCAGTTAAACCCCCAATATAGACCTGCCTCAGAGGAAATTTCCCTACATAGAGGGTTAGTGGACCTCAGCCAAATTTTGTCCCTGATCGTTACAAGAGGACAAGACTGTTTCTCCAGAGTTCTTGCATGTCTTTTTGGTGAAAGGAGAGGATGAGGAACAGAGGAAGAACCCAACAGAACGAGGGTAGGGGCCGCAGTTTGATAAGGGAGATGACTAGCAAGAATCAGAAATGGTTTTTTCAGAGATGGGAGAATCTCAGAGGTTATAGCTACTGGAGAGGCTGAAGCCAACCTCAGAATAGTTGGCAGGGAGTGCTGAAATGGCAGGACTGGGGTTTCGGATGTTATAGTAGACCATGCTTCCTCATCCAAGGAACAGTTACATTAAGTTGGTAATGTGGGAAGCTTAGGGCAAACTACAGACTCACCACCCTTCTTAAACGCCTCCATCCATTGCATCCAATTTAAAGGGGCAAAAAAGATTGGACTTAAGGAATTTTATTCCATATTTCCATTCAATAGCAAAATGAATCTATTATCATTGAAGGTGGTATTATATTGTAAAGGCCCAAGGAGTGGCCAAAGTTTTTCAGCTTCTAAAGAATATTTATACCAAACAGTATTACAAAAGCATGCCATTTTCCTTTGTTCCATTGGTTTATAACTCTATTCAAACAGATTTTGAAGAATTCACATACAAGTCAGCTGAATTCTGGAATGGAATTCTGATTTCCCATAACTATATTAATTCCCCCCCCATATATATATATATATATATATATATTTTTTCTCTTTCTCTCTGCAGTAGTTAGATTATATTTGAGTAGTTGGAATACACTATCAAACTACATTCTAACTACTCAAATACATTATCAAAATACATCCTAACTACTCAAATAAAATTTAAGTACTGCAGTGGCAATTAACAGGGCCCAAGAATGTCAAACCTGAAATAGTCTGGCTTCTTTATCTTCTCTCAGTCATTTGGGCTTGTATCAGCCTTTTCTCATGCTGCTAATAAAGATATTCTGGAAACTGAAAAACTATGAGTCAATTAAACCTATAAAGGAAAGACGTTTAATTGTATGGGGACACAGTCACACCAAATCATTCCACATCTGGCTCCTCCCAAATCTCATGTCTCCACATATCAAAACACAATCATGACTTTCCAACAGTCTCCTAATGTCTTAGCTCAGTCCAGCATTAACCCAAAATTCCAAGTCCAAAGTCTCATCCGAGACAATGCAAGCCCCTTCCACCTAGTAGCCTGTAACATCAAAAGCAAGTTAGTTACTTCCTACATACAATGGGGCTAAAGGCATTGGGTAAGTAAAACCATTCCAAATGTGAGAAATTGGCCAAAATGAAGGGGCTACTGGCCCCATAGAAGTTTGAAATCCAGTGGGGCCATCAAATTTTAAAGCTCCAAGATGATCTCCTTTGACTCCATGTCTCATATCCAGGTTATACTGATGCAAGAGAAGGGTTTCCACGGCCTTTGGCAGCTCTGCCTCTGTGGCTTTACTGGGCACTGGGCTAGTTCAACCTGCAAATGGAAATTCCATTGGAATCCCCCCTATTGGTTGGAGCATAACACATTGTCTGGCACCCTCAAAAAACATTCACCTCTCCAGACACAGATGTCAGATTTCAAAGGCTGTTCTTCCAAGGCAATCAGGAATACAGTTGGGACAAGCAGCAGCAGGGTCAAGTAGAGAGAGACTAAAACCAAACTGACCAAAACACATGTCATATAGCTGCTTAGGAAGTCTTCTGAAACTCCTAGCCAGCATCTGATCCACAAGCAGTGTGTTTCCAGTCAGTAAACCCAAATCTACTACCAAAATACCGTGGGAATTGTCTAGATCCTGCCGTTTGCCACACAGCAAGCCAGTCATCGAGAAAACAAGGACTCCCAGGGAAGAAGCCTTTAATTGGATACTGCGGCCAAGGAGATAGGAGATCAGACTCAAATCCATCTCCCTGAACAACTAAAGCTGGCATTTTATATAATAGGGAAGAAATGGAATTATGTTTGGGAAAACTGGATTTAGAGTGTGGTAAGGAAGATGATTTGATCAACAAGGAGCAGGCAGTCAGGTAAGAAAACAGAAATTTGAGAGGAGCAAGGAATCATGACGTCTAGAATCTCATTGTCTGGATGTGGTGATTTGGTGAGTAACAGTTCTTTTTGGCTTTGTGAGAGGACTGAGGATTTTTTCCTGAGGAAGGAACTCAGCTAAGACTAAAGTAAGTTTTATGTTTTAAGACCAGAAGGGTCTACATCCCGCCCACCTCACCCCCCACCCCCCACAAAAAAATCTGTCTGTGATTGAATTGGTCTCATTTCTAAATTATGCTCACCTTATTTTCTTTTCCAGGTTGTCATAGAAAATCATCTGTAGGGCCATAGACCTGAGCTGATAAAACAGTACCAGTGTAACACAGGTAGAGGTGATGGGATAATCTAGGCTATTTTTTCATACAATTTATGTATGCCTTCTGCACTAGCTCAGGATAATGCTAAACACACAAAGCCTGATTTCATTATCTCATGATCAGGTGACTTCAATCTCATGGATGATTTCATAGTCACCAGATATCATAAAATACTATGAAACTTTTTCAAATGGAATGTAGTTCTCTGCTGTAGAAGTCATAGCATCATTCCAGAATCATTAGGTTCTATACAGATCTTTGGTTTGGACTTTCTAGAAAAACCACAGAGCATTTTTATCTACTAGAGGCATCTTTTAAATTTTATATGTGGTGTCCTAAAGCAAATATGGCAAAACCACTTTTATTCTATTATAGACATGTTGTAAATCCTGCTTTTCACACCCCACCTGATCAATGGGTCACAGAACTCTTTTAAAGTATCATAAATGCTGCTTCTAATATTCAGAGTAGCTTTTCATCACTTGTGCTTCCTTTTGAGTGGCAGGAGATATAAAATGCAAAACTCTTTCTTCTTGATTTGGGGTGTCAACCTAAACAACAGACAGAGAGAGGGACTAACTAACAGAAAATTATATTTATTTGAGATTGAGCATTGCAATGGTAATATGGTGGGCATATTCAGGGAAGTAAAGGAAGACAAGGGGTTTTACAGTAAAGATTAAGGAAATTTTCATAAATTGTTTTGAGACAACTATCCTTGGCAGAATCATTATTTGTATAAATTTGTGGTTACCTTTGTGCAAGGCAATTGTTTTTGCAGAGTCTTTTGTGATAGTCCTTATTACCAGGCATATATGCATAAGAGCCCTTTCTTGATGGCCTTCTCTAGTGCTCTTTGTTAGGGTTTGACACAAGTGACTGGATATTGATTCTGACAGTTTTCACAAGGGAATGTCTTGACATGCTCCAGATCAGCTGATTCTTATAATGTCCAGCACAGTCTTAAAATCTTCATTCCAGTGGCAAGTCGTTGAGTCCTTTATTTTTGTCCATTGGAACCACTTGTGAAACTTTTGATACCAGAGCAAAGCTCATACTCTGGAGATTTTTACTTAACTGATTTGAATTGACATATAGGTATTTTAGAATTTTTAAAGCAGTTTCCCAGTTATTTCTAATGTACAGATAAGACATGAGGAACACTTTAATTAGATTCTTGGAGAATGGAGAATGTATATTAGGACCAGAGATATAATTTATTAATTATCTATAATTACCTCTTTTCCCAGACTAGAAAATAGTACATTTCTATTTCAATTCAATTTATAATCCACTAAAGAACTAAGTAATTATTTAATGTTAAACTCATTTATTAATAGGTTAATGGAGTTGGCCCTTAGAAAGTAAGGGATCTAAAAGGAGATAGAATTTTTGGTAAAACAGTTACACCATTTCCTCTACATGGCTCTGAAGTTAAACATGGAAAGTGGGTTGGAGGAAACAAAGTACAAAGATAAAATTACATAAATACAATTTTAGTGATTGCTCTATTCCTATTAGGTTGTATAACAGCTGGAGTTTGCTAGTTTGTTTTCAGTTTTTTACATAGTTTTTAATGTCCCAGTAATGTAAAAAGCAAGCTAAATTTTATAATTAAATTCAACAAATGTGTTTGCCTGAAGTAACGTTGATTATTACAAAAAAAAGATTAAATTTTTCCTTTTCAAAATGGTCACTCTAGGAAAAGCCAATTATAGGTTTAAAAAGAGGGCTGTCATACTATTACAGTTACTTTTAGTAAGACAGAGTTTTCTATATTTTATTTTGATAAAAAGTAATGTCTTCCCTCATCAAACTTTTAGGTGCAAAATGTAGTATTGTTAAGTCTAAGAACAATGTTGTACAGCCAATCACAAGAACTCCTACCATTTGTATGAGGAAGACATTCTATCCTCTAAACAGCAACTTTTCATTTTCCTCTTCTCCCAGTCCTTGGCAACCACCATTCTACTTTTTTCTATTACTGTGATTTTTGCCTACTTTAAATATTTCATATAAGTGTAATCATTCAATATTTTTAATTCTGTGACTGGCTTATTTCACTTAGAATAATATTCTATAGGTTTATCTATGTTGTCACATATGACAGGATTTTCTTATTTTATAAGGCTGAGTAATATACTCCATTGTGTCTATATATGACATTTTTTTTTTATTCATCAATTGATGAACATTTAGATTGCTTCCAAAGCTTGAATACTACAATGAACATGGGAGTACATTTATTTCAATTATTTTAAATAATCACCCGGAAAGTGAGATGACGAATCAAATACTAGTTTTATTTCTAATTTTTGAGGAAGCTCTTTGCTGTTTTCTATAGCAGCTGCACCATTGTATATTCCCAACACCGTAGTAGAGTTCCATTTTCTCAAAATTCTTGCTGACACTTTTTGTCTGTTTTTATCTTTATTTTCATTTTGATACTGGTCACCCTAACAGATGTGAGTTCATATCTCATTTTGAATTTTATTTGCATTTCCCTGATGACTATTGATATTGAGTGTCTTTTAATATGCCTGTTATCCATTTATATATCTTCTTTGAAAAAATGTCTTTTGCCCATATTCTAGGTTATTTTTATTTATTATTTCACTATTGGGTTGTAGAAGATTCCTATATATTTTGGATATTAACACCTGATATGTTTGGCTCTGTGCCCCACCCAAATCTCATCTTGAATTGTACTCCCATAATTCCTGCATGTTGTGGGAGGCACCTGGTGGAATATAATTTAAATCATGGGGCTTGTTTCCCCCATATTGTTCTCATAGTAGTGAATAAGTCTCATGAAATCTAATAGTTTTATCCGGGGTTTCTGCTTTTGCATCTTTCTTATTTTCTCTTGCTGCCACCATGTAAGAAATGCCTTTCACCTCCTACCATGATTCTGAGGCCTCCCCAGCCATGTGAAACCCTATGTCTAATTAAACCTGTTTTTCCTCCTGGTCTCCAGTATGTCTTCATCAGCAGTGTGAAAACAGACTAATACAGAAAAATGGTACCAGTAGAGTGGAGTGTTGCTGAAAAGATACCCCAAAATGTGGAAGCAACTTTGAAACTGGGCAATAAGCAGAGGTTGAAACAATTTGGAGGGCTCAGAAGAAGACAGGAAAATGTGGGAAAGTTGGGAACCTCCTAGGGAGTTGTTCAATGGCTTTGACAGAAATGTTGATAGTGATATGAAGAGTGAGGTCCAGGCTGAGGTTGAGGTGGACTCAAATGGAGATGAAGAAATTGTTGGGACTGGAGCATGGTGATTCTTGTTATGTTTGATCAAAGAGACTGGCTGCATTTCACCCCTGCCCTAGAGATTAGTGGAACTCTGATCTTGAGAGAGATGATTTAGGGTACCTGGCAGAAAAAAATTTCTAAGCAGCAAAGCATTCAAGAGGTAACTTGAGTGCTGTTAAAAGCATTCTATTTTAGGAACAGAACAGAGGCCTCAGAAATAACACCACATATCTACAACCATCTGATCTTTGACAAACCTGACAAAAACAAGCAATGGGGAAAGGATTCCCTACCGAATAAATGGTGTTGAGAAAACTAGCTAGCCATATGCAGAAAGCTGAAACTGAATCTCTTGTTTACATCTTATACAAACATTAACTCATGATTAAAGACTTAAACATAAGAACTAAAACCATAAAAACCCCAGAAGAAAACCTAACCAATCCCATTTAGGACATAGGCATGGGCAAAGACTTTATGACTAAAACACCAAAAACAGTGGCAACAAAAGACAAAATAGACAAATGAGATCCAATTAAATTAAAGAGGTTCTGCACAGCAAAAGGAACTATCATCAGAGTGAACAGGCAACCTACAGAGTGGGATAAAAGTTTTGCAATCTATCCATGTGACAAAGGTCTAATATCCAGAATCCACAAAGAACTTAATCAAATTTATAAGAAAAAACAACCCCATCAAAAAGTGGGTGAAGGATATGAACAGACATTTCTCCAAAGAAGATATTTATACAGCCAACAAACATATGAAAAAAGCTAATCATCACTGGAAATTAGAGAAATGCAAATCAAAACAACATTGAGATACCATCTCATGCCAGTTAGAATGGCTATCATTAAAAAGTAAACAACAGATGCTGGAGAAAATATGGAGAAATAGGAATGCTTTTACACTCTCAGTAGAAGTGTAAATTAATTCAACCATTGTGCAAGACAGTAAGGTGATTCCTCAAGAATCTATAACTAGAAATACCATTTGATCTAGCAATCTCATTATGGGGTATCTGCCCAAAGGAATATAAATTATTCTGCTGTAAAGACACATGCATGCACATGTATGTTTACTGTGGCACCATTCACAACAGCAAAGACTTGGAACCAACCCAAATGCCTGTCAATGATAAACTGGTTAAAGAAAATGTGGCACATATACACCATGGAATACTATGCAGTCATAAAAAAGGAGGAGTTCATCTTCTTTGCAGAGATGTGGATGAAAACCATCATTCTCAGCAAACTGACACAGGAAGAGTAAACCAAACACCACATGTTCTCACTCATAAGTAGTAGCTGAACAACGAGAACACATGGACACAGTGAGGGGATCATACACTGGGGCCTGTTGTGGGGGGGTGGGAGTATAGAGGTGGAATAGGATTAGGATAAATACCTAATGACAGGTTGATGGTTGCAGCAAACTACCATGGCACATATATACCTTTGTAACAAACCTGCACATTCTGCATATGTACCCAAGAACTTAAAGTATAATAAAAAAGTAAAAAATAAATAAAAACTATTCCATTTTAAAAGGAAAGCAGAGCACAAAAGTTTGAAAAATGTGCAGCCTGACAATGAGATAGAAAAGAAAAACCCATTTTCTGAGAAGAAATTCAAGCGGCTGAAGAAATTTGCATAAATAAGGAGGAGCCTAATGCTAATCCCCAAGGCAATGGGCAAAATGTCTCCAGCGCATGTCAGATGTCTTCACAGCAGCTCCTCCCATCACAGACCCAAGGGCCTAGGAGAAAATGGTTTCATGGGCCAGGCCCAGGGTGCCTGTGCTGTGCACAACTTAGTGACTTAGTGCCCTGCATCCCAGCCATTCTAGCTATGGCTGAAAGGAGCCAATGTAGAACTTGGGTCTTGGCTTCAGAGGGTGCAAGCCCCAAATCTTGGCAGCTTCCATGTGGTGTTGAGCCTGTGAGCGCACAGAAGTCAAGAACTGAGGTTTGGGTACCTCTGTCTAGATTTCAGAAGTATAGAAAGACCTGGATTCCCAAGTAAAAGTTTTCTGCAGAACTGGTGGACTCATGGAGAACCTCTGTTAGCACAGTGCAATAGAGAAATGTGGGGTTGGAGCCCCCACACAGAGTCCCTACTGGGGCACTGCCTAGTGGAACTGTGAGAAGCAGAACACTGGCTTCCAGACCTCAGAATGGGAGATCCACCACCAACAGCTTACACTGTGTGCCTGGAAAAGCCACAGACACTCATCACCAGCTGGTGAAAGCAGCCAGGGGGGTTGCTGTACTCCGCAAAGCCACAGGGACACAGCTGCCCAAGACAATGAGAACCTTCTTCCATCAGTATGACCCAAATGAGAGACATGGCATCAAAGGAGATAATCTTGGAGCTTTAAGATTTGACTGCCTTGCTGGATTTTGAACTTGCATGGGGCTGGTAACCCCTTTGTTTTGGCCAATTCCCCCCATTTGGAGTAGTTGTATTTACCCAATGCCTATACCCCCATTGTATGTAGGAAGTAACGAACTTGCTTTTGATTTTACAGGGTCATAGGTGGAAGGGACTCGCCTTTCATACTAAATGACATGAAATAAAGTAAGTAGCAATAAATGATATAATAAAATTTTATTATTGCATACATTTGATTCACATGAAATACTCATATAAACTAGTGTTTCTTTAGTTTCTGAGTCATTTATGATGTTGACCCCCCTCCAAAATTAAACCTGTTAAATCTTCTCTATTTAATTCAATTATAGGACAATTGTGCTATTGTGCTATAGACAATTATGAGTTTACAAACGAGTTTGTATAAGATACTTAATGCACAGAGAATTCATAAATATTGATTCTTAAATTTGAAATTGCTTTATAATGCTATTTCTCTTGTGTAGAAATTTATCACTTTTTTTTAGTTACCAATTAGAAACTTTTTCTTTTTTAGTTTTCATTCCTAAAGTATTAAGTTCAAGGATAAGTGTTGTTTAGTGCCTCAAATCTATATATATTTCTTATAATAGTCTTTTCCTTTAATAAAGGTTTTAGGAGAATGTTACCTAAGTCTATATCTCCTTTACCATTTCCCAAGAGATCCTTTAATTTTCTCAGAATTCACTCTTTATATATTCTTAGCGCTCACATAAAGAACTATGGCAAACTCTATCCATAGCCTGCCTTTAATTCAAGTTTTACAACTATGATGTAATTGGTCATTTTGTACTGTTTTATTTTTGTATACAGGAATAAACTTCTTAAATAGCTTGTAATTTCAAATATACTATTGGTAGAAAAAGCAATCTTATAGCTTAATTAAACACATTAATTTTATTATTTCTTCTTGTGTTATTTTTCTCATTTTGTTTGATTTCTTAGATGTGCCCTGTAAAAAAAGAGAGCTTTAAAAAGAACACATATTGAGAGCATCAAGATCTATGAAAAAATAGCATCAGTTTTACTAACTGGCTTTCCTTCCAGGTAAGAGACTTAAAGTCTAAGGCTACTACTTATTTGGCTGAAAATATATCATCTGATATTCATAAAACTTGAGTATACTAATACCTGACACTTAAACTGAAGCCACTTTGACTTTCATATGTCTATCTTGGAACATTTTTTTTTGTTTTAATTAACCTCTTTATCTTATCTTCCAGTCTAATAAAGATGATCTCTTCTTAATTAGATCTCTTCTTTATTAGAATCACTTCTGAAGAATATCATTTTTATATATAAAAATTTCCAACACTGCAATATTATTGTCATAAGAATTAAGATGGAACACAGTTTATCATTAATGTATTTCTGATGGATCTCAGTGGTCCTACAGCAGAGGGCCCTGACTGTTAGAAGGAAAACTAAGAAACAGAAAGAAATAACTTCATCATCAACAAACTGGACATCCACTCAGAGAACTACAAAGATGACAGGTGGATAAATCCACAAAGACTGGAAGAAACCAGCACAGAAAGGATGAAAACACCCAAAACCAGAATGCCTCTCCTTCTATAAGGGATCCCAACTCCTCACCAGCAAGGGAGCAAGGCTGGATGGAAAATGAGTATGATGAATTGACAGAAACAGGCTTGGGTAATAAGAAATTTCTCTGAGCTAAAATAACATGTTCTAACCCAATGCAAAGAAACTAAGAACATTGAAAAAAGATTTGACGAAATGCTAATGAGAATAAACAGCTTAGAGAGGAATATAAGTGAATTGATGGAGCTGAAAAACACAACAAGGGAACTTCGCAAAGCATACACAAGTTTCAACAGCTGAATTGACCAAGCAGAAGAAAGGATATCAGAGGTCAAAGATCAACTTAATGAAATAAAATGAGAAGACAAGATTAGAGAAAAAAAGGTAAAAAGGAATGAACAAAGTCTCCAAGAAATATATGACTATATGAAAAGACCTAATCTACGTTTGATAGGTGTACCTGAATGTAACGGACAGAATGAATCCAAGCTGGAAAATACTCTTCAGGATATTATCCAGGAAACCTCCCCAACCTAGCAAGGCAGGCCAATATTCAAGTCCAGGAAACACAGAGAACACCACAAAGATATTCCTCAAGAAAAGCATCCCCAAGGCACATAATCATCAGATTCACCAGGGTTGAAATGAAGGAGAAAATACTAAGTGCAGCCAGAGAGAAAGGTGGGGTTACCCACAAAGGGAAGCCCATCAGACTCACAGCAGATCTCTCAGCAGGAACCTTAGAAGCCAGAAGAGTGGGGGCCAATATTCAACGTCCTTAACCCTGTCTCTACTAAAAATACAAAAAATTAGCTGGGCATGGTGGCATGTGCATGTAATCCCAGCTACTCAGGAGGCTGAGGCAGGAGAATTGCCTGAACCCAGGAGATGGAGGTTGCGGTGAGCCAAGATGATTGCGCCATTGCACTCCAGCCTGAGTAACAAGAGCAAAACTCCATCTCAAAAAAAAAAAAAAAGGAGAAAGAAGAGAAAAGAACTTTCAACCCAGAATTTCATATCCAGACAAACTAAGCTTCATAAGTGAAGGAGAAATAAAATCCTTTACAAACAAACAATTACTCAGAGACTTCTTCACCAGCAGGCCTGCTTTACAAGAGCTCCTGAAAGAAGTCCTAAACATAGAAAGTAACAACCAGTACTAGTCAATCCAAAAACATACCAAATGGTAAAGAGCATTGACACAATGAAGAAACTGCATCAACTAATGGGCAAAACAGCCAGCTTGTATCAAAATGGCAGGATCAAATTCACACATAACAATATTAACCCTAAATGTAAATGGGCTAAATGCCCCAATCAAAAACACAGACTGGCAAATTGGATAAAAAGCCAAAACCCATCAGTGTGCTATATTCGGGAAACCCATCTCATATGCAAGGATACACAAAGGCTCAAAATAAAGGGATAGAGGAAGATTTACCAAGCACATGCAGAGCAAAACAAAGCAGGAGTTGCAATTCTAGTCTCTGATAAAATAGACTTTACACCAACAAAGATCAAAAGAGACAAAGAAGGACACTACATAATAGTAAAAGGATCAATGCAACAAGAAGAGCTAATGATCCTAAATATATACACACCCAATACAGGAGCACCCAGATACATTAAGTAAGTTCTTAATGACTTACAAAGAGACTTAGACTCCCACACAATAATAATGGGAGACTTTAACACCCCATTGTCAATATTAAACAGATCAATGAGACAGAAAATTAACAAGGATATCCAGGACTTAAACTCAGACCTGAACCAAGCAAACCTAATAGATATTTACAGAACTCTCCATCCCAAATCCATAGAATATACATTCTTCTCAGCACCACATCACACCTACTCTCAAACTGACCACATAACTGGAAGGAAATCATTCCTCAGGAAATGCAAAAGAACGGAAATCATAACAAACAGTCTCTCAGACCACAGTGCAATCAAGTTAGAACTAAGAATTCAGAAACTAACTCAGAACCAAACAGCTTCATGGAAACTGAACAACTGGCTCTTGAATGTTGACTGGATAACAATGAAATGAAGGCAGAAATAAAGATGTTTTTCAAAACCAAGGAGAATGAAGACACAACATACCAGAATCTCTGGGACACATTTAAAGCAGTGTCTAGAGGAAAATATATAGCAATAAATATACACATGAGAAGCAAGGAAACACTAAAATCAACACCTTATCTTCAAAATTGAAAGAGCTAGAGGAGCAAGATTAAAAAAAAAAAACTCAAAACTTAGCAGAAGACAAGAAATAACTAAGATCAGAGCAGAACTGAAGAAGATAGAGACAGAAAAATCCCTTGAAAAAAATCAATAAATCCAGGAGCTGATTTTTCACAAAGATCAACAACATAGACCACTAGCCAGATTAATAAAAAAGAAAAGATAGAATAATCAAATAGATGCAATAAAAAACGATAAAGGGTATATCACCACAGATTCCACAGAAATACAAACCATCATCAGAGATTATTACAAACAACTCTATTCATATAAACTAATAAACCTGGAAGAAATAAATAAATTCCTGGACATTTTCATCCTCTCAAGCATAAACCAGGAAGAAGTCGAAACCCTGAATAGGTCAATAACAAGGGAAGAAGTTGAGGCATTAATTAAGAGCCTATCATCCAAAAAAAGCCCAGGTCCAGATGGGTTCACAGCCGAATTCTACCAGACATACAAAGAAGAGCTGGTACCATTACTTCTAAAACTACTCCAAACAATCCAAGAAGAGGGAATCCTTCCCAAATCGTTTTATGAGATCAACATCATCCTGATACCAAAACCTGGCAGATACTCAACAAGAAAAGAAAACTTCAGGCCAAAATCGATAATGAACAGAGATGAAAAAATCTTTAACAAAATACTGGCAAACCGATGGCAACAGCATATCAAAAAGCTTATCCACCATGATCAAGTAGGCTTCATCCTGGGGATGCAAGGTGGGTTCAACATATGCAAGTCTGTAAACATAATTCACCACATAAACAGAACCAAAGACAAAAACCACATGATTATCTCAATTAATGCAGAGAAGGCCTTTGACAAAATTCAATAGCCTTTATGCTAAAAAAATCCCTCAATAAACTTGGTATTGATGGAACATATCTCAAAATAATAAAAGCTATTTATGACAAACCAACAGCCAATATTATACTGAATGAGCAAAAACTGGAAGCATTCCCTTTGAAATCTGGCACTAGACAAGGATGCCCTCTCTCACCACTCCTATTCAATACAGTATTGGAAGTTCTAGTCAGAGCAATCAGGCAAGAAAAAGAAATAAAGCAATCAGGAAAAAAAAGAAATAAATTGTCTCTATTTGCAGATGACATAACTGAATATTTAGAAGACCCCATCATCTCAGACCAGAATCTCCTGAAAGGGATAAGAAACTTCAGCAAAGTCTCAGGATACAAAATCAATGTGAAAAATCACAAGCATTCCTATAAACCAATAACAGACTTAAAGAGAACCAAATCAAGAATGAACTGCCATTCACAATTGCTACAAAGAGAATACAATTGCCTAGGAATACAACTAACAAAGAACGTAAAGGATCTCTTCAAGAAGAACTACAAACCACTGCTCAACACATAAGAGAGGACACGAACAGATGAACAAACATTCCATGCTCATGTTTAGGAAAAATCGATATGGTGAAAATGGCTATACTGCCCAAAGTAATTTACAGATTCAGCACTATCCCCATCAAGCTACCAATGACCTTCTTCACAGAACTGGAAAAAAACCACCTTAAATTTCATATGGAACCAAAAGAGAGCCCACAAAGCCAAGTCAATTCTAAGCAAAAAGAACAAAGCTGGAGGCCTCACACTACAGGACTTCAGACTATACTACAAGGCTCAGTAATCAAAACAGCATGGTACTGGTAACAAAACAGAGATATAGACAAATGGAACAGAACAGAGGCTTCAGAGGCAACACCACATATCTACAACTATCTGGTCTTTGACAAACCTGACAAAAACAAGCAATGGGAAAAGGATTCCTTGTTTAATAAATGGTGTTGGGAAAACTGGCTAGCCATGTGCAGAAAGCAGAAACTGGACCCCTTCCTGACACCTTACACTAAAATTAACTCCAGATGAATTAAAGATTTAAACACTGTAAAAACCCTAGAAGAATATCTAGGCAAAACCATTCAGGACATATGCATAGGCAGGACTTCATGACCAAAACACCAAAAGCATTGGCAATAAAAGCCAAAATAGACAAATGGGACCTAATTAAACTCTAGAGCTTCTGCACAGCAAAAGAAACAGTCGTTAGAGTGAATCGGCAACCAACAGAATGGGAAAAAATTTTTGCAATCTACCCATCTGAATAAGGGCTGATATCCAGAATCTACAAAGAACTAAAACAGATTTACAAGAAAAAAACTAATAAGCACATTCAAAAGTCAGCGAAGGATAGGAACAGACACTTTACAAAACAAAACATTCATGAGGCCAACAAATATATGAAAAAATGCTCATCATTGGTTATTAGAGAAATGCAAATCAAAATCACATTGAGATACCATCTCATGTGAGTTAGAATTGCAATCATTAAAAAATCTGGAGACAGTAGATGCTGGAGAGGTTGTGGAGAAATAGTAACACTTTTACACTGTTGGTGGGAGTGTAAATTAGTTCAACCATTGTGGAAGACAGTGTGGTGATTCCTCAAGGACCTAGATATAGAAATTCCATTTGACCCAGCAATCCCATTACTGGGTATATATCCAAAGGATTATACGTCTTTCTACTATAAGGACACATGCACACAAATGTTCATTGTAGCACTGTTTACAATAGCAAAGACCTAGAACCAACTCAAATGCCCATTGACAATAGACTGGACAAGGAAAATGTGACACATATACACCGTGGAATACTATGCAGCCATAAAAAAACGATGAGTTTGTGTCCTTTGTAGGGACATGGATGAACCTGGAAACCATCATTCTCAGCAAACTGACACAAGAACAGAAAAATCAAACACCGCGTGTTCTCACTCATTGGTGGGTGTTGAACAATGAGAACACATGGACACAGGGAGGGGAGCATCACACACTGGGGCCTGTAGGAGGGAAATAGGGGAGGGACAGTGAGGGGTGGGGAGTTGGGGAGAGATAGCATGGTGAGAAATGTCAGATATAGGTGATGGGGAGGAAGACAGCAAACCACACTGCCATGTGTGTACCTATGAAACAATCTTGCATGTTTTTCACATGTACCCCAAAACCTAAAATGCAATAAATAAAAAAAAAAAATCTCATGTTCATTTTATATTCACATCTATATGTGTAAAAATGAAACAATACAAATTTCATAGTTAATCTCTTGAACAAATCTTCAATTCTTTCTACATGTCAAGAGAATCTGTCTTTTTCAAAAGTAGTTCAAACTGTTATTCTCCTGTGTCATTATAAAGATTAGGTTCTGTTTAGGATTATATTTTTATGTAGATGTCGCCTAATTAGGAAAATAAATTTTATTGATTGTGAATATCACTAGATAAAGCAGAATAACAAAAATCACAGTTCTAGTAATTTAAATATTAAATATTATATCTCTGTGAAATCACACTGGAGCTTAAATTCTGATGCTAAAAATGTTGACACAAATGTTATGACTTAACAGCTGTTGCACAAATAATCGATATGTTAAAGGACTTTGCTAACTCTGTTTGATATGTTTGAAAATGCTGATTGCTTTTATTTCAAATGGTGATTATTACGGCAATTTTGATTTATTTTTCTGACAATCTTTGGTTTCATTTAAAAAATGATCTATATATCTTATGCTAATGAGTTGTTCTTGACTTTCGCCAGCATATTTTCCTGTCTTTTAAGTTGTTGCCCTATGTTTTATTATAATAAACTGCAATATGTCAGTCTATGGACAACTAGTTATCAAAACTAATCTTAATGTTATTCGGTGAAAAAATTTGAATTTCATTTATTGATTGTATCTGATATTTCTGTTTATAGTGAAATTCTTCAGTGTGCTGATTCTTAGACACTTAGTCTTTGATGAAAAGTTGTGAATGAAGAAAGATAGAAATGTAGTATCAGAATCATGGAATGATAATCTTGGTACTTGTGCTTTTGTTTAATATATTCATTAAATAGTCCCACAAAAAACACTTCCTCCCTATGTTGAAGAGGTGTCTAGTACTCAGTTGCATTATATTAATATATACTCTGAATGTTTTAAGTAAAATATTAATGTACAATCCTCAAAGATCAATGCTAAATATGGTGATTTGCAATTATATTTTACATATCAAGTAGTCAAGACCTTACAAAATACCTTTGATTTTAAAATACCAAAGATTAATATAGACAGAAACAAAAATATATGCACACTCCTTCCCTTGAGAAATCTGTGTTGAAAATAGTTTTCCCTTTAATAGAAACTTCTTAATGCCAATAGGAATATTTGACATACAGACCTTAAAAAATAAATGAATATATTATTGTGATGTACACTAGAATATGGTACAATGTTGCATCACATGTCATGTGATCATTTATATTACAAATTAATATATCAGTATATATTATTAATTATTTTTCTAGAGCATAAAGTCAATATGCAAAATGGCCTTATATATTAAAATTTAATAAGCAGAAAAAAGCCCAATATTATTTATTGCTATTCTATCAGGAATGTGTATATACATTTGTATTCTTTTCTTCCCACTAAATAGGCTAATTGTGAGTTATTGAGAGAGAGAAATGATATGGGGGATGTGTATATAAATTTGTATTCTTTTCTTCCCACTAAATAGGCTAATTGTTAGTTTTATTTGCAATTTATTTGCATTATGACTTTATCATATTAAAATGCAAACAACAAACACCATATTTTCTAGAAGTATGCAATAATTCTATTTTTAAAGATAAAGTAAAAAGAGATAATAGATAAGAAAATAAATCTAATCTGAATAAAATAAATATTGCACTAAATTGATTAAGTGAATTCACATAACAATATAGAAGTGTAAAGATTACTTTTATATTAAGCAGAAGGAAATATGATGTATTTCTCTAAAACATCTTGACTGTAAATATATCAATTTCATATTAATCTATAAATTAACAAAACCAAAATCAAAATTGCAACATAATTAATTTGAAATTGAATAAAAATAATCCCAAATTACTTTTCTACAAATAATCATCTGTATTTGTCATTTTGGGTTGCTATAAAGGGGATACCTAAAGCTGGGTGATTTATAAAGAAGTTTATTTGGCTAACAGTTCTGCAGGCTATCCAAGAAGCATGGCTCCAGCAACTGGTTGGTTTCTGGTGGGGTCTCTAGAAGCTTTTACTCATAGTGGAAGATGAAAAGGGAGCAAATAACTCCTATAGTGACAGCAAGAGCAAGAGAAAGAAGATATGTCCCAGTCTCTTAAACCAATCAGATCTCATCTGAACTAATAGACTAAGAACTCATTCATCATCAAAGAGCTGGTGTCAAGCCATTGATGAGGGATCTCAAACACCTCCTTCCACACTCCACTTCCAATATTGGGGATTTCATTTCAATGTGAGATTTGGAAGCAACAAACATCCAAAGTATATCACCATCCAAGGACCTGATCAAGAGTGTTGAATACAGGTGTGATAACAAATCAGGTAAAAAGTGTCAAACGTTTAACAACCAGAGAAAGGAACAATTATATAATAAATGAACCATTTTTGGATTAATAAGTTTCAGTCATGTGTACTTAAGAGAGTACTAAAAGAATGGGAGACAGGACAAAATAAACTTTGTTCATTTTAGTGGCATGCATTCTAATTCTATTTTAATACATGGCCTTAATTTAGTAGACACTAGACCCTCAATAGTTATACTTTCCTTGTATTCCTTCTTTTTCAATGGTATCTTATTTTTAATTAAAAAATATGTATATGGTTTAAAACAAAATAACAAGTGTTCTTATAATAAAAAGCAGAGTCCCCTTGCTGTGCTAATTCCCACCTCTGCATGGGACTTTGCTGCACTTTAACTAACTAGTGTTTATATTATCATTTTTAAGTTTTCAGTGCTAAGCATTAGCTTCTTTTTACTTGTTAGATAAATGAGGATTAAGCTCATTTAAATGATTCTATATAGAGCTTTCTTCATCTCAAATTACTTAATTTATAGCAAACCATGGAATACAACTAACATATTCAAGATTTTTAAAATATAGCATTTACTAAATTTGGTAATATACAATGGTTATAGACTAGAACCATTAATTTAGGTATTAACAAAAAATGATTTACAAAATATGTCATTTCAAGTCAACTACTGTATGTAGCACGTTACCATGTGTGTAAACAAAAAGGAAGTTCATATGCACATATAGATCTTATGTATGAAGACCACATCTATCTATATCAATAGTGAGATAACATGTTATATACTGGTTACTACTAAAGGGAATTGTAATGAACTAGGAACAAAAAATATTCCCAGCACAGAAGGAAAACTACTGTTCATACTGTTCCTGGATATTATACCATACATATATGTATATGCATAGTGTTCAATGTAATATATCAATGGAATAAAGCAATTCTAATTGGGATCTCTTTGTATATTTATGGAGATTGTCACTGGGGAAACTCTTTCAGTAAACATCTGATAATGACTTAATCTCATTAATATATCCTTAGATCCCTTGATCATCTATAAAGAGATATATTTGTAGAAGTGAGACAGAGAATCATTTGAAACCTTCTGGGAACTAGCATTCAATTAATCAGATTTTTTTAGTTTCCTATTTGACTATGTGTTTAAAACTTAAAAAATTATGGAGATGATGCCATAACCTAGTAGGAAAACCCATCATAGTACATTATTTTCCATAATTTTAACCCTCTCTTGCTGAATCTATTCCTATAACAAATTCATGGCCAACCTAAGGAATTTTGAGCTTCCATATGCTTATTTACTAAAATAGAACTTTGTCCACTTTGATTCACCTGCACAAGATAAAATGACCAAATCTTTAATCAATATTTTAATTACTTAATATATCCTATTATTCAGTAGGTATTTTCAACAGCCTGCCCATGTTCTACATTTTCTCCTGAGTTAATTAGGCAACCATTCTAGATTCTAATAAAATAGTTCATTATTGCAAGCATCTTCATTCTCTAACTTCCAATAACATTTTTCCTCACTGTCATTCAAGACCTTACCAACTGTATCCTTAAGGCTCTTCCAAATTCTGCCTGCTCTTTCATCCCAAAATCAGTTCTGAGTTTTATGCTATTGGTATGGAAGCAACTAATTTTCATTTTCATCCATTAAGATTGCTATGAGTTTACCATCTTACCTATCGAGATGTGATTGGTTAGCAGCAACTCATTACAACTCATCTATTGTTGCAAAACAAACTCCCCCAAAACTTAGGGGTTCAAAAACTATTATATTTGGCTCACAGGTTTTGATCAAAAATTTAATTTGGTTTCATTGGGCAATTCAACTGTGATCCACATATAATCAAGTGTCACACCTCTTACTGAACTAGCAGAATATATTAGTTTTCTAGGGTTGCCATAAGTAAGTACCAAAAACTTGGTGGCTTAAAACTGCAGAAACTGTCTCACAGTTCTTGGGACTGGAAGTCCAAAATCAAGGTGACATCAGAGCCATGCTCCTTTCTGAAAGCTCTAGGGGGAAATGCTTAGTGTCTTCTAGCTACAGGTGACTCTCAGCAATCCTTTATATGCCTTGGATTGTTGCCTTACATAATAATGTCCATTTCTTCTTCTGTCTCCACATGGTATTCTTCTCTGTTTTCTCTTCTTTTTAAAAGGATGCTAGTGGTTGGATTTAGGGTCCCTTCTAATGCAAGATAATTTTATCTGGAGATTCTAATTAAGAACATTTGCAAAGACTATATTATAGTAAGGTTATATTTTGAGGTTCCTAGTGGACATGAATTTGGGGAAGACAAGAAGGGTATTGTTTTACTTGTAAAGTGTGTAGCATTATTTGAAAGTAAACTGTGGTTAGATTTAAAATGCATGTTAAATTCTAGATATATTAGTTTTGTTGTTCCCATAACAAATTACAAACTTAGGGCCTTAAAACAGCACACCTAATACGATCAGACATTTCTGTTAGACAGCAGTCCCACACAGTAACAAAAACTAAGATCAGTTTGCCAGCTGGACTGTGTTTCTTTCTGGAGGTCTAAGGAAGAATCCATTCCTGCTTACTCAGGTTGTTGGCAGAATTTAGTTACTTGTGGTTACAGAATGAAGGACCCTCATTTTCTTGCTGGCTGTCATCAGAGGGCCCTTGCCAATCTCTTGGCTCAGGGCTTCTTTCCTGCATGTTCCAAGCCAGCCACAGTGAGCTGAGTCCTTCTCAGGCTTCCTCTCTCTATTCCTCTTTCCTTGTTGCTGCTTTCTCTCTGATCCTCCTGGGAAAATTTCCCCTATTTTAAGGACTCCTGTAATTAGATTGGGCCTACTTGGATGATTCAGGATAATGTGCCTATCTCTTCATTCTTGACATTAACATCATCTGTGAAATCTCTACTGCCATGTAAAGTAACACATTCATAGGTTCTGGGAATTAGGGTATGGCCATCTCTGAGTGGCCAGTATTGTGTTTACTGAACTATAGAAATTATTAAAACTATAAAAAATTGTAGTAATACAAACAAATAATAGGACATAATCATGAATGTAGCTCCAAAATACAGGAAACAAAAACAGAAAATAATAAAGAGCTCTAGATAAATTCACAATTAAAGTTGGAGATATCATCACTCTTCTCAGCAGTTAATAGAACAGAGAAAAAAAAATCAGTAAGATGTAAAAGACAAAAGATAGTGCTATCATCCCACTTGACTAACTTGACATTTAAAAAATACCACATGCAACAATGGCAAAATGCATATAGTATTCAGGTAGACCATGATAAGGTTCAATTACACTGGATAGACCATGTGATGGAGCACGAAACAAAGCCCAATGTATCCCAGAGCTTGAAAACATAAAAAGTATATACCCTGATCACTTTGAAATTATATCTAATTTTTAGATAAAATGATATGTCAAAGATCCTCAAATAATTAGAAATTAGACCACAAAATCATAAATAACCTATGGACTAAGGAGAAAATTGGGAAGAAATTTAGAAGATAAACAGATACAAGCAAAACCTATCAAAATATGTAGGATGTAGCTAAAGATATGCTTTATATAAACATATAAATATATATTTATATGAATATAAATATATAATATTTATAAGAATATAAATATATATTTATAAGAATATAAATATATATTTATAAATATTATTTTTATAAATATATATAAATATATATTTATATATATTTATATAAATAATATATATAAATATAATTTATATATAATTTATATATATTTATATTTTTACATGTAAATATGTAAATATATAAATTTATAAAAAATATAAATTTATAGCTTTCTATGCATATATTAGAAAAGAAAAAATGTTTAAAATAATGACCTGGGTATTTTTAAGAAGCAAGAAAATGATGTGCATGTTATACAAAATTCAGTGGAAGCAAGGCAGTAATACTGATGAGAGCAGAAATTAATGAACTAGAAAGCAGGCAAATGAAAGAAATAATAAAAAGTTAGTTTTTAAAAAGAGCAATTAAATTGGTAAACTTGCTATGAGACATCAAGAAAGGAGCAAGAAAAAACAATTTAACAAAACTGATAGCATAAAAAATTAGAAAATCTGAACAGCCTTATATTGATTGAAGAAATCAAATCCTTCATTAAAAATAACTTCTCATAGAAAACTCTGAGCTCATATTACTTCATTCATTAATTCTATCAAATATTGAAGAAATAAGTAATATTATATATAATATTTTTCAGAAAATATATAGAAGAAAGAAGGAATATTGCTAAACTTATTATGCCAATACAATTTTGAAATAAAACCAAATAAAATGACATAATATAATGCATTTATTCTAGCTATATATAGAAAAGTAATGAAAGTGAGGCATGATGGGTAATGCCTGTAATCATAGCACTGTAGGAGGCTGAGGTGGGAGGATCCTTGAGGCCAGGAGTTCAAAAATCAGCCTGGGTATCATAGGGAGGCCTCATCTCTATAAAAATTTAAAAATAAAAAAAATATTCAGGCATGGTGGCACACCTGTAGTCCCAGCTACTCAGGAGGCAGAGGCAGAGGAATTGCTTGGGCCCAGGAGTTTGAACTTGAAGTGTGCTATGATCATGCTACTGCACTCCAGCCTAGGCAAGTGAGGAAGACACTGTTTCTAAACAAACAAAAACCTTTAAAAAGGTAGTGAAATTTTATCAAGCAGTGTTTAATCCTGGAATGCAAAAGTTAGTTTTTATTTACTTATTTATTCATTCATTCATTCATTCATTCATTCATTCATTTATTCTTGAGACAGAGTCTCGTTCTGTCACCAGGCGCCAGGCTGGAGTGCAGTGGTGCAATCTCGGCTCACTGCAACCTCTGCCTCCCGGGTTCAAACAATTCTCCTGCCTCAGCCTCCTGAGTAGCTGGGACTACAGGTGTGCGCCACCACGTCCGGCTAATTTTTTTTGTATTTTTAGTAGAGACGGGGTTTCACCATGTTGGCCAGGATGGTCTAGATCTCTTGACCTCGTGATCCACCACCCTCGGCCTCCCAAAGTGCTGGGATTACAGGCGTGAGCCACCGCGCCCGGCCGCAGAAGTTAGTTTTAAACATTCGAAAATCAATCAATGTAATTTATCACTGGGAAAATAAAAAATTACCCATATGATTATTTCAAAAAGAAAAATTATTTTAAAAATTCAATACTCATTCATGATTTTTAAGACAAAAAACAAAAACTCCACATTCTTTTGCTTTTCATTTGTTTGTTTGTTTGTTTTGTTTTTGAGATGGTGTCTTGTTCTACTTCCCAGAATGGAGTACAGTGGCATGATCTCAGCTCACTACAGCCTCTGTCTTCCGGGTTCAAGTGATTCCTCACCCTCAGCCTCCGGAGTAGCTGGGATTACAGGCGCCCAGCACCACACCCAGCTGTTTTTTGTATTTTTAATAGATATGAGGTTTTGCTATGTTGGCCAGGCTATTCTTGAACTCCCAACCTCAAGTGGTCTGCCCTCCTTGGCCTCTCAAACTGCTGGTAGTACAGGTGTGAGCCACCATACCCAGACTGAAAATGCATACTCTTTGAAATCTAAGAATAGAAAAGAAAAACCCATCAACCTAGTAAACATCATTGATTAAAAATCTAGAGCTAATATCTTAATTAGCTTTAAAATAGCAAACAAATCAAACTAATCTGAAACAAACTGCAAGGAAGATAGAAGGAAATACAAAACTGTTAAGACAGTAAGACCTCTTATTTAAAAAGTGAGTTCAAACCAAATAAATCTATGCACCATTTGAATCTTGATACTCAGTCTTGCTATGAAAGCTTAGGATCCTTCTACATTTAGATAAGTTTTTGAAATATCTTTTATTATCTGCACCATTATGTTGTTAACTGCCATCATTTATTATCTAAAATAGGTATTCAATGCATTCAGACTGAATGGCTATTGTACATCAGTGCTTTCAAAAAAAGTTGCTTAAATACTCTGAAAAAACAGTATTTTCAGGTTGGAAATACATTTCTAGCTACATGCATATCTAAAAATAAGGATACACACACATTGAAAATAATAAAAACATATATTCCATACAAACATTAACCAAGAGACTGTATTAATAAAATTCTAAATGTTAGGAAAAAAAACTGAAGTGTAATTTTTAGAGATACATTTCTGAGAGGTAAAATTATAAATACAAACAAAGAATTTATTTCCATAAAAGTCAGAATGTTTATTACCTTTAGTGAAGTCACATAGAAAATATATAAGGTTCTACATGGTACAAATACTCTATTTTGGCCTGAATCTTGATTGTATGGGTTCATTTTTCTAATGTAGTATTTGTGATATATTTTACGATAAAATGTTACAGAAGAGGTGCAGGTGTTAGAATTAATATTATGCCTTCATTTGACTCATGAATTTTGCCCATCTCCATGACAGATAAATTATGGAGTGTGAAGTTACAATAAAGTTAATCAGTCAGTAGTTTCCTTGCTGAAACACATCAATGTAGCCCCCTCTTACAATATCTAAGGCAGTGTCAACTCCCTGGCACTCTGTCATGATGATCTCACAGTCCCATGAGATGTGATACTGGTTTACTATGGGGCTGAAGTTTTGTATGCTCAGAACCTCTGCCCAATATGTATACTGCTTCTCCCATAGCCAGAACACACAGGTAAAAGACTTAAGTGGTGGAGACAGGAGCAGCTCCTTTCCATTTTGGGGCTAAAATTGTTGCTTTTCTTATAACTTGGGCTTTACTGGTTTACAATTTTAGTTTCCATATGTCTTAGTTGGTTTGCCCTGCTATTAAAAAAAAGTACCATAGACTAGGTGGCTTGAAAGCAACAACAGAAATTTATTTCTCACCATTCTGCAGGCTGGAAATCTGAGATAAAAGTGCCAGTGCTATCCAGTTTGAGTGAGGCTCATCTGTCAAGCTACAGGCTGCTGACTGCATGTTGTTACCTCATGTAATAGAGAGAGGGTTAGAGCATTCTCTGTGGTCTCTTTTATGAGGGCACAAATTCCATTCATGAAGACCTGAAGGTCCCATCTCCTAATTTTATCACATTTGTGGTAAGCATTTAAACGTATCAATTTGGACAAACAGTCTATAAAACCATATTTGAATATTTCATTTAGTAGTCACAATAATAATCCCTCTGAACTGGAATTTAAAATTGCTATTTGTCATTTTGGGAATCCTCATAAAATGGAAATAGACAATGAAAGAGATTAATCTACTAGCTGGGTGACTGATTTTGCTAATAAAGATGATAGACATATCTGTTTTTTTCTCTTTTCTTTTCTTTTTTTCTTTTTCTTTTTCTTTTTTTTTTGAAACAGAGTCTCACTCTGTCACCCATGCTGGAGTGCAGCAATGCAATCCTGGCTCACTGCAACCTCTGCCTGCTGGTTGAAGCGATTCTCTTGCCTCAGACTTCCAAGTAGCTGGGACTACAGGAGAGCACACCACACCCGTCTATTTTTTTATATTTTTAGTAGAGACAGGATTTCACCATATTGGCCAGGCTGGTCTCAAATCCTTGGTCTCGACCTCATGGTCTGCCCATTAATTTTAATATATAATACATTCAATATATAGTAATACTTTGTTGTTGTATATGTGTGTATTACATACTTTCTACATATATTTACAATATTATTCCTAGCAATCTGAGTTAGAATGTATAATTATTTCTATTTTAAATAATTTTTTATTGCCTAGGAACAACATCATTTTTCTAGGCTACACAGATAAATGCTGGTGGAGAAATCATGGTAGCTCAGATACGAGTGACATCAATGCCTGTGTTAATACTGGTTAATTAATAAATGCTAAGAGATTAAAAATAAAATATCATACAAAGAAAATATGAAGATTAAAAAGAGAATAGAAAAAAGAAAGAGAAGTGCTCATCTCATATGTTAAAAGAATTTAATCCATTAAAATGTGTTACAGTAGTATTGTTGTAATTTCATTTTATACATGCTTAATAACTGTGAGTATATGCAATTGCTGGCTTAAACTGAGTACCAAAATTAATCATTTCTAAAAGGCACTTAGCAATTCATAAGTAAGTCTGCTATCTTGTGGTAAAATTGCATCTTATTATAAAATTTCAAAAATTAATAAGCCAATTAAACACATCAAGCATTTGCAAAGGCTTTTATTGATCTGTATACATAAGTTAGAATTTAAGTTCTATAAAATGCATTGAGAGAATGCAATGAATATAATAGGCAGAGTTTGACTTTATTTATTTAAAAGACAAAAAAAATTGGAAGTCTTAAAATATGGTAATACAAGATGCATTAAAATATAAAAGTAGTACTTGCTCATGAATAAATAGAAATGTCTTATATAAAATAGAAATTAATTTGTTTTTCTTATGATATGGTATATTTGGGATATGTGACCCTTCTAAATCTCATGTTGAAATGTAATCCCCAGTGTTGGAAGTCACTCTTATGGGATGTGATTGGATCATGTGGGGATCCGTTATGTCCTGGTGCTGTCCTGAATGAGTAAGTTGTCTCAAGATCTGGTTGTTTAAAAGTGTGTGGCACCTCCCCTTTTTTCCCTCCTGCTCCCACTCTGGCCAGGTGACATGCCTGCTCCTGCTTCACTTTTAACCATGAGTAAGAGCTCCCTGTGGTAAGAGCCAAGGAGATGCCAGTGCCATGTTTCCTGTATAGCCTGTAGAACCATGGGCCAATTCAATCGCTTTTCTTTATAAATTATGCCATCTCTGGTATTTCCTGACAGCAATGCAAGAATGATCTAACACATGGTGCAGAATTTATAATACAAAACTACTTTCAAAGAAGACAACTACTTATAAGTACTATTTACAACGGATTATGTAGGTCATGAGTGCTCTAAGTAAATATAATTCCAAACAAAAAAAATTAAATGATGTTTACTGAAAGTTTATTTTTACTTACTTTTCTAACTCAAAATATGAAAGTTACTTTTAACTTAATATGAAGATTTAATCTTTGTTAAGTCATGTTAGCCGCCATATCTTTGAGTTATTCAATTACATAGAGAAAATCACTAGTTAATAAAAGTTTAATACAATTTAAGCTTCCCAAGACAATTAAATTTCACATTTGTAATATATCAAAAGCATATGTCACTGTTAGATATTCAAAGGTAATCTTCAAGTATTCTACAATAATAATAAATGTAAATCTCTGTAGGCAAGAAAGGTGATACAAAAATCAGATAGGATGCTTTATGTCAAGATGTCCAAAGTTTATCTTAAAACAGCAGCTTCTCTGCAACTAATATAATATCCAAAAAATGAATTAATCATACAAAATGTATAGGTACGTGTTTATAATAATGGGTAGTAGAAAGCTTAGCTAGGTAAAATAGAAATGTGCTAAATGTGTGCACTTGGCTGATTTAAATATTTGGCATATGTCTCTACTGTAGTTTTAATGGCATATTGGAAGATGAACTTGGTTAAGTAAAAATATGGATTGGCCATGACAAAATAGAAATTTGATCAATTATACTGAATGCTGTTAAGGAAAAATAAAGTTCAATCTACTTAAACCAGATAATGATTTTCTCACTGATTAACACTTCTTTAAAAAATATCTATTAATTCTTCTTATAAGACATTTACTTTCTTTAAAGAGAGGTGATGTTGGTTAAATTGATACATTACATATTGGGCTGCTTAAAATTAAATTTTGATCCTAGGAATGATACACAAGAATTTCAAAATATTACATATGACATAGATAATGAACAAATAAGCAGTAACATTCATTTCTAATAAAAATTTTGTTAGGATTGACAATCTGTTACTTAAATATAATTGACATGGTGGTGAACCAAATTACTCAATTTCAAGTTCTGGGCCTATTATTATGTAGAAATTTATTGGCCATAGCCATTTGATTTAAAAAATTCACTTGCTTTTTGATGAAATATGAAAAAATTAAGGAATGTTTTAGTGTTATTGCAGCTTAGCAACAATGTTAAAGAGATTATAGCTCATTAATAAGTGTAAATGTAAATTCCCTCTTTTTCAGTCTGGTTAAAAAGAAAGCAACTGAGACAGAAGTAGTGAACGAAAAAGAAAGGGAAGGAAAGGGAGGAAATAGGAAGGAATGAACAGAAGGAAGGATGGGAAGAATGGAGAGGAAAGAAGAGATGGGAAACTAATATTAAAAAACCATATAATCTCTAACTGGAATTCTAGATCATCATTCAACTATATGACGTAACAAAGAAAAGTACAAAAAAAATTAGGTGCTTGTGAAAATTTTGAATATTATATTAATAAAAACATGAAAGTTATGTGATGATTGTAACAACAAAGTCTTTATAACAAGAAGGTTGTGTTTCAGCAGTAAAACCATACAGAAAAATCCTTGCCTTCAAAAAGCTTATTCATATTAATAGTCTCTTAGAACTATTATAACAAATTTCCACAAATGGGATGGCTTAAAAGAACAGAAGTTTTTTTTTTTAATTCATACTTAGTAACGAAGTTGTTTATATTATAAATGAGAGGCTAGTCATATATAGCTCAAGATCATCATTAAGACATGAATATCAATTTCTCAGAGACTTCCTGTGCATGAAGGTACACGCCTTTGAGGTATACATGAGATATACATAAATTATGTGTTTCCTTATATATGCATATATATTGTAATATAATGCATATACAAATCACATGATATAATGCATATATAACAAGGAAACATGTGACATCATGTTATATATGCATATGTAATGTGGAAACAAATAATTACTGAGCATACATAACAAGAAAGAAGTCTGCAAACTTTTTGCATTTTGAGTATGACTTTTCTAAATTATTTTCTACTTATTGTCATCAATAATATTTTTCCACATAATATAATTATTTGTGCCATCAAAATTGTTCATGATGTAGCATTTTATAAAAGGCTGCTCCATCTTTTATTTCTAAAATGTTTTTCTAAGACACTGACCCCTTATTCTATAAAATTGAATGCTGGCATTTTCTTATTTCTCAAATCATCTTTTTATCTTTTTCTCAATAGATTCACGTATGTCTCAAAGATGTGAACCATCTCCTTCATACACAGGAAGTCTCTGACAAATTGATATTTATGGCTTAATGATGATCCTGAGTAATATGTGACTAGCCTCTCATTACTTTAGAATCTCCTTCATCTCTTCTATGGAATTTGGCCAATTGTCTTGTCTTGAGTTTCTTTTCTCAGTGTGTAATGGGGCATATTTTTACATATATTTCAATAACAAAATATATCAAAGTTTCATGTGCTTGTGTGCCTCTTCCTGAGCTTCCCTTAAGAACTTGGTTGTTTCTTAAATGGAATTATGAAATTGCAATGTTTTGTCTGGCAATGATTATTTGTTTTACTAATATCAAGTTATTTCCACTGCTGTTGTAGCATCTTTCAGCATAAAATGACTTTATAATCTAATTCAATTTATAATGTCACTGTTAAGCAGAAATATCTTGTGCAGCTGTTCATGGTAAAGCATTGTGCACTAACCCCAGAGGAAGAATCTAAGCACCTTCCTGATGCTGCCAGGTTTTCTAAGTCTAGCAGGAGCCTTTGTATAAACACAGATGTCAGAGTTCTGCAAGGGTTTTTGACTCTGGCAGTAGCTCATTGCCACAGCAGTCATACTTCTGCCACTTGCATACTTAGATTTAGTCTAGAGAGACAGAACACTCCCACAGAAAGTCAGGAAAGGCAAGTTCATTACTCACAGATAAACAGCAAGAATTAACAGAAACCTGGACTCCATGGTGAGCCGATCCCTCCTGGTTCAGGAAAGTTGTGCTGCATGGATGGAGTCTATCTGCATTTGTCCCAGTTTGCACCAAAGTAAAAGCCTCAAAATCCCACCCCTCTCAGTTTTATACCCTGGGGGAAACTTGGTTTCCTAAGTTCAAGTGTTGAGAACATCCTCTTCTGGGAGAGATGAGGGAAAAACTTAAGCTATTCTGGAAGGTTCTTCTTTATTTCAGGGAGTTACATTCTTGGTACATTCCACCCCAAATTTGGAAGAACTGGGATGGCACTCAAGGAAGAACTGGGTTGGCACTTTGGAAGAACTGGAGCACTCAAGGATCTTTCCTGCAGCTATCTTATAAAAGACAGTTGAGACAGTTGAAAGCAATTAAATACAAGAAGATATTAATATATTAAAATAATGCACATAATTCAATTGAAATCTGGATAATGTAAAACGCTGTAAAAAGTTTATACATTACACATATGCATAGATAATTACAATTATGCCATGACTGACATTTTGCTAATAGCAATTGTGAAATGCCATGGATTGCAAAATGCCATGCATCTTACTTTCAGAGATATTAAATTGTAGAAAAAATGGACATCAGAAAAGTCAGAAGGAATTCTTGCTCTGTTTAGAATACAGAAAGTTGTAGCAGACCATTCCTCCCAGTGAAATCAGCAGTTGTTTTCCTCCTTGTAGGCATATCAGATGAGAAACTAAACAGAAAAAAGTTTCTGGGAGACAGAGAAGCCATAATTATTTACAGGAGCCAAGGGGGAGATGAATATTGAGTTGAGGGTTGTCATATCAGTTAGGTCTAGGGTGATCAACACATTGGAGGTAAGGTAATGAAGAGAAGTATGCTTAACATTAAGTATGTTTTTCTCTGCAAATATTTAGCTAATTAAGTTGAAATTGTCAAAAAGTTTTGAGTCTAGGATGGTTGGTGTAATTAACATTTTGCTATTGTAAAAGTGACATTTATAGTTTGATTTTTAATAAATGGTTGCACATTCATTAATTGATATATTATGTGGTTATATACTTATACATGCAATAACCTTCTCACATATCCCTTAACATTTCCAAGTGTAACTTGCTTGACACTCTGTTCAAGATGATAACACTCACTTTCCCTTATTTGCTTTATTTTTATTTATTTTTTTATTTTTTTTTTTTTGAGACGGAGTTTCGCTCTTGTTACCCAGGCTGGAGTGCAATGGCGCGATCTCGGCTCACCACAACCTCCGCCTCCTGGGTTCAGACAATTCTCCTGCCTCAGCCTCCTGAGTAGCTGGGATTACAGGCACGCGCCACCATGCCCAGCTAATTTTTTGTATTTTAGTAGAGACGGGGTTTCACCATGTTGACCAGGTTGGTCTCGATCTCTCGACCTCGTGATCCACCCGCCTCGGCCTCCCAAAGTGCTGGGATTACAGGCGTGAGCCACCGCGCCCGGCCTATTCGCTTTATTTTTTAACAGTAATTAGCACAATCTAATATATTATATATTTTGAATATTTTATTATTTCTTTTCATTCACTATTACATTGTGCTTGTTTGCATAGTGTCCCCTAAAAGTCTATGGCCTTTCTGTAACATTAGAATGTAATCTTGTTTGGGAGACAACATCATTTTAGATGTAATTAGCTAAGATAAATTTATACTATAGTAGGGTGGACCATTAACTCAATATGATTGTGACTGATATCCCTAGAAGACAAGAAAAGACACAGGAGAATACCATGTGAAGATGGAGGCAGAGATTAGAACTATTTGACATAGGAAAGGAATGCTAAAAAATGCTGGCAACTAATGGGAGTTAGAAGAGAAGCATGGGATGTAGTTTTCCTCTGAGACTCCGAGAAGGAATGTCCCCTGCGGATACTTTTATTTCAGTTATCTGTCCTCCAGACTTCCAGCGTTGAAATAGGTGAAAAGACTCTGTTCAGGAGAGTAAAACTAGGAAGGCTTTTACTGGCTATGTGGCCACTTTAGAACATATGACTCATTTTCTTTCTGACCTTTTCATCATTGGGGACTTTACTGAGTGCTCCAGTGACACTTGTGGATGGGAGACTAAGCTGGAGAGACAGAACCACTTATCCAACAGTTCTGTCATCAAGACATTTGAAACTACTAGATGAAACCTGTGAATTCAGCCAAATATTTAAAGAGAAATTAACAGCAATCCATTTAAAATTTTTCCAAAAATACTACAAGTGTGACCCTGATATATACAGACAATACAAGATATAAGATATCTTGTAATACAGATAATAAGAGATCTTTCTCCCTTTTAGATATAGAGGAGAAAAGAATCTGAACAAAATATTAGCTAATTAAATCCCACAAGATATGAAAATGATTATACACCATGACCAAGTGGCACTTATCTCAGTAATGTAAGAGTGATTCAAAATAAAGCAACCAATATAATTTAAAATACATGTATCCCAGAACCTAAAGTACAATAAAAAGAGAAGAAAAAAAATTATATTAATAGATCAAAGTGAATGAAACATGATCTCAATTAATTCACAAAATCATTTTATGATATATAACAATTCATTATTAAAAAAAACAAAAATTATGAATTTTCTTAACATGATCAATAGCATTTATAACAACACAGAGATACTATACTCAATAGTGAAAAACGAAAATATTTCTCCTTAAGGTCCAGAACATGACAAAATTTCCTCTTCCATCCCTGATATTTACATATCAGAAATGAAATTTCTAGCCAGAGAAATTAGATAAGAAAAATAAAATAAATTGCATTCAATTTTAATGGAAGAAATTTCTAAAATCTCTATCAATGGAATAATCATATATATACAAAATTAAAAAGAATCTACAGGAAAGCTACTAAGACTAATGAATTAATTAAGGAAAATTGCAGAATACAAGATAAACAAAAATGAGTTGTGTTTCTATACATCCCAATGAACAAACTGCAAAGGAAATTAAGAAAGCAATTTCATTCATAATGGAATTTAAAAAAAATGAAATAGTTAAATTAATTTAACCAAGGAGATCAAAGTCATTGTACAAAAAATTATGAAGTATTGCTGATGGAAAGTAAAGACCTAAATGAATAAAAGGATAGCCCATGTTTTGGGTTGGAAAATGTAATCTTTTTTTAGAAATGATGCTAAACAACTGAATTTCCACAGGCCAAACCCTGGAATTTGGACCCCGTCTTATCCCATATGTAAAAAATTAAACCAAATCAGTGACCTAAAAGTAACAACCAAAACCATAAAACTCTTAGAAAAAATAAAACATATGGGTATTTATGAATTTGTATTTGGAAATGAATACTTAGATAAGATGCCAAAAGCATGAGCAATAGCAACAGAAAAATTACATCATCATAATTAAAAACTCACATCAAAGGACACTATCAAGAAGTGAGAAGCAATCTACAGAATGGGAGGAAATATTTGAAAATCATATGGCTGATGAGAGTTTAATATCCAGAATAAATTATCATATTTTCCCAAAAAGCATATTCATCTATTATGTATCAGGTTTTCTTTTAATTGGAAAATAAATTATTTCCATGAGTTTTCCCCAACCCCCAAAATACTTTTAAAACTATTTCCTTGATCACAACTGGTCTGTATAATCACTGTAGCTGCAATAGAAATGCACAAAATGAACATCATAATTTTCTGCCTTTTATGACGAGAGGCAAATTTCTCCAACAAGGAACAAGTGAGAGAAGAATAGCTGCTTTGTATCTGTCTGTTTAATACAAACAGATTTAATTATGCTGTATAAATAAAATACAATCTTATACAATACAGTCAGATTTCTAATACTAAACCTTCACAGATTTCAGGAAGGCTTCTGTCCTTCCCATATAGCTTTGTAATCATTAAAGTTGCTAATATGCCCTGATTTCTCATAGCAACCTCTCCATGATTATTTTCAGAAAGAAAATCAGTTATCTTAATGATGTCACAAGTCTCTTCTTCACTTCTTTGGCACAGGTTAATTCTTAGCATGGACTACTGTTGAGATTTACTATTGCCTGGTCTAACCACAAGGATCTCATGAGTGAGGAAAGAACCCAGGGGTGATTGGCACACAGAAATAAAATGATCAAGAGCATCTGAACCTAAGGTCACAGTTATAATGCATTAGAAACATAGGGTATTAGACAGCAACTGCCTATTGGGGTCAATTATCATGAATTGCTTTCACACTTATGTATCCTTATTCAACTAGAATTAACTGTCTTGTGTCATCATTTTGGAATAGAAAGAGGAGTTTATGAAGAAATATAAATAGATTTAAGTTAAACTTGAATTGATTGTTCAATGAGAAAAGAATGAATAAAAAATATGACAAGAGTTCCTAACAAGAGGAACAAAGAGCAAGAAGAAAATATGGTACGTATACACAATTATCCACAATAGAGCACTCTTCAGTCATTAGAAAAAATGAGATCCTGTCATTTGCAACAACATGGATGAAATTAGTGGTCATTATGTTAACTGAAGTAAGCCAGACACAGAAAGAAAAAAAAAATAACATGTTCTCACTTATTTGTGAGAGCTAAAAATAAAAACAATTGAATTCATGGAGAGAGAGAGTAGAATAATAGCTATCAGAGTCAGTGAAGGGAAGTAGGGAGTGTGTGGGGGGAGACAGGTTGCTTAATAGGTACAAAAAAAGAACGAATAAGATCTAGTATTCTACCAAATGCTTGAGGTGATGGGTAACCATTTACATTGATGTATTATTACATAGTATACGTCTGTATCAAAATATCTCATGTACCCCATTATATATATGTATATATAACATGCATATGTATAATGTGTAAATATATATGTACGCCTATTCTGTACCCACAAAATTAAAAATTAACAAAGAATTAATGAGATTATAGAAACATGTCTATTTAGATATCATGTACTCAATTATTTCTCTTGAACATCATACAGTTCTGAATATTTCTAATATTTTGAAAGAATGATGCATAAGAAAATGTACTTTATGGTGTAATTCATGTCTAAATGAAAGTAAAATATATTAGCCCATGTTAAAGCAAATATAATATATGACACACTAATAGTAATTAAGAACCTAAATAATACCAATTATTCCTAATTATATTTTATTTCTGTTGCATTTTTGCATAAGGAATAATGAAGAATAAAGTTTATATAAGGAAGAATGAAAGATCCAACAGAAATCATAACTAACGTAATATAAATAATTGGTGTAACAATTTAAACTCCCACTCAGTATATTATTTGGAACCCAAATTAGTCTTAACCATTTAAATTAATGAGAAAAAGAAGAAGTTATGCCAGAAAATCACTAATGTACTGATTGAACTGGAGATATTCTTACATTATATATTTTGAAATATACATTCGTGCATTATAATAATTATTATAGTGTTTATAAAAATAATAGCTACTCACTAAGGAGAGAATTACTACATGTTCATTGAATTTTAACTGAATTTTTCTTCTGGTTAATTAAAGAGGAGCCTCAAATTTGAATAAAGTTACCTTCAACTACAGAAGGATGTCAAAATATTCTTACTGAGACCAATATTTAATATAAAATGGAAGGGCCAACCTCAATGGAATTCAGCAGGGTTTCCCAACAAATAGTATATCTTCAGGCTATTATGGTGTCTTATAATTCTCACTCAATAATATATATGTGTCTTGAAAGCCTACCACTTTAGCCTTTACTAGGACACACTTACGGCTAAAATCTAGTATATAACTTTGTGTTATGATGGCACACTTCACCCTTTATAGTCTGCTCTCCCTACAATGCCAATCTGGTGATACAGATTATATGCAAAATGCACATATTTAATTATTCAAAACAAAACCTCCTGTTGATTCTTCAGCTCTACTGAAAGGGAAATTCTGTTATTGATATATTACTTCAATTTAAACACAATTAAATAAAAATCATCAATGGCCTGTATAGAGATCAACTTCTGACTATTGTTAAATAAGTCACCGTGATCAGTACATTATAAAATCTAAGTTAAAAATCATACACATAATTAAAAAAAAGTGTTTCAATGTTTGCATTGACTTGACATAATTAGAGTTATAAAGTTAATCTGATTTGATAAAAGTATGTATAATGACCATTCATTACACTTCCAGTTCTTTCATATATTTTTCTTTAGGTGGATTTTTTTCTTAATATGTAGTTCGTTTCTATCCAAAAGAAATCAGACGGTGTAACATTCAATTTCAATTGATCATATTGTAATGTATATTTAAAAATGTATATTTCATTAAAAAGGGAATTAATTAAGAAAGGGGAAATCTCAATTATATTAAAACTCAGATAAGATATAAAATGATTTAATCAAGCAAATAAAACCATGATGAAACCTGTTACATTAAATACTTGCGTAGGGCAGGCACAATGGCTCACCACTGTCATACCAGCACTTTGAGAGGCAGAAGCTGGCAGAATATTTGGGGCAGAAGCTCAAGATCAGCTTGGGCAATATGGCAAAACACTGTCTGTATAAAGAATACAAACATTAGCCAGGCATGGTGGGGCATGCCTGTGGTCCCAGCTACTGGTTACTCTGGAGGCTGAGGTAGGAAGATCGCCTGAACCCAGGAGGTCAAGGATGTAGTAAGCTGTAATGGCACCACTGCACTCCAGCCTGGGAGACAGAGTTGCAACCCTGTCTCAAAAACAAACAAATAAACAAAACAATTTGTATAGAGTCTGATCTGAATTGTGTCATTTAGGCATACTTTACACAGAAACAAAAGTGTTCAATATTTTATAGGTGAATTATTCTATTTTTCATTTGCAACTCTTAAAGTATTTTGCTGCACTATAGGAATACTGTAGGATGTTTAGATTACTTTTCAACATATATAGATACAAAATTTAGAAAATAACATGCATATTTTAATCATCAATATTCAGAACTTTCACCCATGTACGACATATCTGATGCCTTAATTACACAGATGGAATAAAAATGTATACAGTTTTTATGTAGTTTCAATTCGTATGGTAGTAAAACAATTTGTTTTCTGTGTTTCTGTATTGAATTATGCAAACAGGATACAATACAATTTTAAAATCTTTGGATTTTTAATAAATATTGGAAGGAAGAAATTGTTATATACTATATCTAGACAAGAGATTCATCAGAAGTATTTTGTGCAACTCTAGCTCTGTGTAATAATAAGTGTTCTGGAGTAAAGGCAATCTTAGTGAAATAAGTTTGAAAAATTAGTCTTTATAAGAAGTCATCCCTCCTGAGGCAAAATTAAGGCTTGCAGAAGCCTGGAGATAAATCAATTAAATACATAATTCAACAACAACAACAATAAATGTTATATTTCATCAAAAAGGGGTTTTTCTTTCCCTCAATGCCACTGCATTTTTGAAAACACAATGTAAGAATCAATTAAGATTATTGAATAAATTAACTTTTCTGTTGTAGAAAATGAAAACCAATTTTCATGTCTATAGGCAAGATTGTATCATGCTACAGTGAAAAAAGTAAAATACTACAAAATAACAGTATCAGAGTAAAGTACTACATTAGTCTGCTGAATATACATAAAATAAATATAATTAAGAATAAATGGTATCATTTAGCTTCTTATTATTAGTGTATCATATTTTAAGGTATATTTGCTTTAACACAGGCTAAATATGTTTTAGTTTGTTTTAGGTATGAATTACATCATAAAGTACTTTTTCTTACTCATCATTCTTTAAAACTTCAGAAATATTCAGAACTGCAGGAGGCTCAAGAGAAATAATTGAGTACATAGTATCTAAACAGAGAGTCAGTTTCTGTAGTGCAGATAATCAGCTTCAGGACTTTATAAAACCCTACCAATGACTAGTTTTTGAATTTAGACACACCACACCACTTAATTTTTCTTAATCTGTCTTTATCTTTTAAATAGGGATATATCTATCATTTTTACTGTTTTGGGATTTGAGTTATTAAAATAAGTTTTATATAGTTTCAACATAGCGTAGGTATTATGTTTAATAACCACAAATATTTTGTTTTTCCTTTCTTCTTTTTTTCACCTAGGCTACAGTGCAGTGGCCCAATCATGGCTCACTGCAGTTTCAATCTGCTAGGTCCAAGCAGTTCTCCTCCCTCAGCCTTCTAGAAGCTGGGACCACAGGCCACAGATATCTTCTGATGCATTTAAACCTTTTATAACACAGATTTTTCTTAACACTTTAATTTTACTTATTTTCTACAATCACAAATCAAATCCTTCATTACACTAGACAGTACATTAACTTGAAATATACAAGAAAAATAATTATGAGGTCAATATCAGTAAACCAATATTTTATAATAATAATCACACTTAGATCTGTGCTTTCCAAATTTTTCTATATTCATCCTTTAAGGATAAAAAATATGCAATCATTCTTTTCCCTGCTATCAAAATATCTGATTCCTATCTTGCCCTGAGAAGAAAAAGTAAAGAGAAAGTAGGGGGTGTGCAATCCACAGGGAGGCCAACACTATTCTTCCCAGGCTGCAAGAGTCTGGTGTTCATTAGTGCAATAGATAGGCTCTATGTTTCAATGTGTAAGAATCAGCTTCACTGGTGTAGGCATCTATGAAATTAGCAAAGGTTTCCTGCAGTGTCCTGAGGGATTGCAACAGCTGCTTGTTCACTTCCAGATTTCAGCAATTGCTACATTGTCATGAACTTGAAGCCTAGAGAGAGAACGCTGACTTCAAACCTAAATCTTGAAACAATTATAATCTGTTTGAAAAGCTGTTGTAGTTTTTGTTTCCTGCATTAAAACTTGTATCAGCATCTTCAGAACGCAAGTCTAGTCTGTTAAGTCATCTATAAAGTATGTATTGCTTTGCCAGCTACCTGGTTTCTTATGAGTGAAAATGGCTGTAGGTTTCCTGGATTTTCATTGTTCAGTTGAGCAAGCCCTTCTTTTAACCTAACACCTACACAGTTAAGCTTTACCTATCTTTAATGTTACTTATAATTGAATATGGAATAATTTGCCACTTTCACTCTTTTACACATACATTCATACTGCGTGGATGATTTCCATAAACAGTAAGAATTTCATAAACATGAGACTTAAGGAAAGCAAATATATTGCATATGTCAGTGATTTAATCTTTTAATAAAGCGATTCATTTTAAAAGTCACAAACAATGTTATAATATTTTTTGCCCAAAATGGATGCAAACCCTCAGATTCATACTGCAATAAAGTGTTTCAGAAATAAAAATCTACAACATGAAAAGGTCTATTAAATTTGTTTTAATAAGAGTAGTCAGAAGACAAATGATCATATAGCACTTTCAGCTAAACATAGATATATTGCAGTACATTTAAATTTGCTGAAGAAAAATTACTTGTACAAAGGAGATTCTGAGTCAAATGACAAGGGGAAGAAAGCTGTAAGCATATAGCACCACTTATGTTATTAATCTGAATGACAGGGAAGAAGTAAAAAGGATAACAATAGATGCTGACATTGCATAGTATGAGCCATGAATTAATTTCCTCTGACAATGACACCTTTCAAAGGACAGTTACTGGCCACAAACCATAATATTTTTCTCAGAGTATAGGATGCAAATATAATAGATCATTTCTTATTATATAAAAGTTACAAGATCATCTAGAGAATATTTATTTCTCTTTTATATTTGGTAGTATATGTGACACTGTTGATAACTAGAAGTTCTAATTTTTTATTTTCTTACTGTCTAAGATTTGAAACATTTATACTGACCTCTACTAAAGTGATCTCATTCTAAAAATGACTTGCCTATAAAACAATGGCTGAAGCAAATTTGTTTTAAACATCTGCATTTAAGAAATTACCCCACAGTGAAGGACATTTCTGTATTTTTAAAACAGAATATGTTGAATATAGTCAATATAGAGATGTATGTCCCCACCAAAATAAAAATGCCATCCTGACTAGAGAAGACAGAAATTGATTGTACATTTTATTCATTTATAAATTTACCCTAGGATGTTTAGGTTGGCTCAGATCACCTTTTGTTTCTCTCATATCTGGCAACAAAAGTGGGGCAAATATTTAATCTCACCTGTTTCATCAGTACAAATTCAGATGGAGGAAATTTCCTTGCCTGATTATACGCATATTTGCAGCAGCTTTCACAGTTACTGTCCATACACTAATGAAAAAAGGCCTCCGTCATTTGTCTACTGCTCTGCCCAAAAGTAATATTCTCCTAACCAAAGCATTTTCCCTATCCAAAAATATCACTAGCATCATCAGCAGGGTAACATAAGATAGATCAGGCATCAAAGAAAGCAGGGATTATATCAACCTCAGAACACCACCACCTAATGAAATACAGTATTGATTTAAAGTTAAATTCAACACCCACAATGACCTTAATCTTACTGAGTTTCACCTTGTTTTGTCCTAGAGAGAAAGAAAAGAATAGCAGAAAGAGTCGCTGTATAGGTACTTGCAACAAGCTGGAAAACATTGCCCCAGAAACATTTGTCTTGGAGTCCCACATGAGACTCTGATTTTTTTTCTTTGGTAAAATATTCTAAAAAGGGTATGGACATATGATACAGTTTGGCTGTTTCCCCACCCAAATCTCATCTTGAACTGTAGTTCCCATAACCCCCACATATTGTGGGAGGGACCCAGTGGGAGGTAATTGAATCATGGAGGCCATTATCCTCTTGCTGTTCTTGTGATAGTGAGTGAGTTCTCATGAGATCTGATGGTTTTATAAGGGGTTCTCTCCCTTTGCTTGGCACTTTTCCTTCTTGTAACCATGTGAAGAAGGACATGTTTGCTTTCCCTTCTGCCATGGTTGTACATTCTTGAGGCTTCCACAGCCCTGCAGATCTGTGAGTCAATTAAACTTCTTTCCTTTGTAAGTTACCCAATCTCCTGTATTTCTTCATAGCAATGTGAAAACAAACCAATGCAGTAAATTTGTACTGGAAAGTGGTGCACTGCTGTAAAGATGCTAGAAAATGTAGAAGTAATTTTGGAACTGGGCAACAGGCAGTGCTTGGAGCAGTTTGGAGGGCTCATAAGAAGACAGAAAGTTGTGGGAAAGTTTGGAACTTCCTAGAGACTTGTTGAGTGGCTTTAATTAAGACACTGACAGTGATAGGGACAATGAAGTTCAGGCTGAAGTCGTCTCTGATAGAGATGAGGAACTTTTTGAGAACTGAAATAAAGGTGATTCTTGCTATGCTTTAGCAAAGAGACTAGCGAAATTTTGTCCCTGCCTTAAATATCTGTGGACCTCTGAACTTAAGAGAGATTATTCAAGCTATCTGATAGAAGAAATTTCCAAGCAACAAAGTGTTCAAGAGGTGACATGGGAGGTCTTAAAAACATTAAGTTTTGCATATTCACAAATATATGATTTGCAATTTGAACTTAGGTTTAAAAGGGAAACAGAGCTTGAAAGTCCAGAAAATTTGCTGCATGATGATGCAATAGAAAAGAAAAACCCATTTCTAAAGAGAAATTCACACTGGCTGCAGAAATTTGCACAAATAACGAGGAGTAAAATGTTAATGGCCAAGACAATGAGGAAAATATTTTCAGGACATGTCAGAGATCTTCATGGCTGCCCCTCCCATCATAGGCCCAGATGCACAGAAGGAAAAAGTGGTTTCCTGGACAGGGTCCAGGGCTTTGCTGCTTTGTGCCGTCTCAGGACTTGATGCCCTGTCTCTCAGCCATGGCTAAAGGGGCCAACATAGAACTCAGGCTGTTGCTTCAGAGGGCACAAACCTCAAGCCTTGTTGGCTTACATGTGGTATTTGGCCTGTAGGTACACAGAAGTCAAAAACTGAGGCTTAGGAAGCTCTACCTGGATTTCACAGGTTGTATGGACATGACTGGATGTCCGGGCAGAAGTATGCTGCAGGGACAGAGCCCCCATGGAGAAGCTCTGCTAGGTCAGTGCAAAAGCAAAATGTATGGTTAGAGCCCCAACACAGGGTCTCCACTGGAGCACTGCCTAGTGAAGCTATGAGAAGAGGGCCATCATCCTCCAGACCCCATAAAAGTAGATGCACCAAAAGCTTACACTGTGTGCCTGGAAACACTGCAATACTCAACATCAACCTGTGGAAGCAGCAGGAGGTGGGCTGTAGCCTGCGAAGCCCCAGGGATGGACCTTCCCAAGGCCTTAGCAGCACACCTCTTACTCCTATGCTGAATATAAGGTGATCAGTATGATATGGTTGTGAGACATGGAGTGAAAAGAGACCATGTTGAGCTTTAAGGTTTGATGACTTATCTATTGGATTTTGAACTTGCATGGAACCTTTAACCCCTTTGTTTTGGCCAATTTCTCCCATTGTGATTGGATATATTTACCCAATGCCTATACTCACATAGTATCTAGGAAGTAGCAACTTGCTTCTGATTTTACAGACTCACAGGTAGAAGGAACTTGTCTTGTTTCAGAGGAGACTTTGGACTTGGACTTTTGGGTTAATGCTGGAATGAGTTAATACTTTGAGGGACTGTTGGAAGGGCATGACTGTGTTTTGAAATGTGAGGACATGAGATTTGGGAAGGGCCAGAGGCAGAATGATATGGTTTGGCTGTGTCCCCACTCAAATATCATCTTAAATTGTAGTTCCCATAAAACCCACGTTCTGTGAGAGGGATCCAGTGAGAGGTAATTGAATCATGGAGGCTGTTACTCTTATGCTGTTCTCATGATAGCGAATTAATTCACATGAGATCTGATGGTTTTACCCTTTTGCTCTGCACTTCTTTTTCCTGGCACCATGTGAAGAAGGACATTTTTGCTTCCCTTTCTACAATAATTGTAAGTTTTCTGAGGCCTCCTCAGCCCTGTGGAACTGTGGGTCAATTAAGCCTCTTTTCATTATAGATTATCCAGTTGGGTATTTTTTCAAAGCTGCATGAAAACCAACTAATATAATTCACCAGCAGAAAGGACTGACACTGAGCCCTCAATATGGCACCTTGCTTCAGAGTGGTCAGCCAGCAACTTAGTGTCAGGTTGATTATATTGGATTTCTTCTGTCATGGAAAGGGCAGTGGTTTGTCCTCACTGGAAAAGATTCTTACTCTTGTGGTATGCCTTTGCCTATCCTGTTTGCAATGCTTCTGCCAAGACTACCATCCGAGGACTCACAGAATGTCTGATTCAGCATGATGGTATTCCACACAGCATTGTTTCCAACCAAGGCGCTCATTTTATGGCTAAAGAAGTGTGGCGGTGGGTTTATCCTCATGGAATTCACTGGTCTTACCATGTTCCCCACCATTCTGAAGCAGCTGGATTGACAGAACAGTGGAATGGCCTTTTGAAGTCACAATTACTATGCCAACTAGGTGACAATACTTTGGAGAGTTGGGGCAGAGTTCTCCAGAAGACTGTCTGCCCTGAATCAGCATCCAACATATGGTACTGTTTCTCCCATAGCCAGGATTTATAGGTCCAGGAATCAAAGGGTGGAAGTGGAAGTAGCACCACTCATCATCACCCCTAGTGACCCACTAGCAAAATTATTTCTGTCTGTTCCTGTGACATTACATTCTGCTGACCTAGAGGTCTTAGTTCCAGAGGGAATAATGTTGCCACCAGGAGACACTACAATAATTTTATTAAACCAGAAGTTAAAATTACCACCTGGGCACTTTGTGCTCCTCATACCTTTAAGTCAACAGCTAAGAACAGAGTTACAGTGTTGGCTGGGGTGACTGAGCCAGACTATCATGATGAAATCCATCTAATAGTCCACAATGGAGGTAAGGAAGAGTATCCATGGAATACAGGAGGTTCATTAGAGTGTCTCTTAATATTACCATGCCCTGTGATTAAAGTCAATGAGAAACTACAACAATCCAATCCAGGAAAGACTACAAATCGTCCAGACCCTTCAGGAATTAAGGTTTGTGCCACTGTACCAGGTAAAAAGTCATGACCTGCTGAGTTGCTTGCAGAAGGTAAAGATAATACAAAACGGGAAGTAGAAGAAGGTAGTCATTGATACCAGCTATGACCATGTGACCAGCTGTAAAAACAAGGACTGTAATTGGCATGAGTATTTTTTTTTTGGTTAAGAACATGTTTGTGCATTATACGCTTAAACTAAGAAAATATTTTTATTTTTTCCTTTCTTTTTCCTATATCATGGGACATAAAATTTACTAATGTCATATCAGCATTTCAATGTTGTTAACTTTATCTAATTGCTTATAGGTTAAGGATAAGTACAGTTTCAGTTGTAGGAAGAATAGTTGTATTATGTTAGGTATAATTATTATCCTACTGTTGTCTTCGTTTGAAGATTATGTATGATATGAGAAGTTTTGTATGGGTTCAATTTGACAAGTGGTAGACTTTTGATGGTTTATATTGAGTGTCAACTTGATTGAATGGAAGGATATAAAGTATTGTTACTGGGTGTGTCTGTGAAGGTGTTGCCAAAAGAGGTTAACATTTGTGTCAGCCAACTAGGAGAGGCAGGCCCATCCTCATTCTGTGTGGGTACCACCTAATCAGCCTTCGGTGTCCCTAAAATAAAGCAGGCAGAAGAAAGTAGAATGAGCAGACTTGCTGAGCCTTGTGACACTCATCTTTCCCCCGTGCTGAATGCTTCCTGCTGTCGAACTTCGGACCCCAAGTTCTTTATCTTTTGGATTCTTGGACTCACCTCAGTGGTTTTCTGGGGTCTCTCCGGCCTTCTGCCACAAACTGAAAGCTGCACTGTCAGCTTCCCTACTTTTGAGGATTTGGGATGCTGATTGGCTTTCTTGCTGCTCAGCTTCAGACAGCCTCTTGTGGGACTTCACCTTGTGATCAAGAGTCAATTCTCCTAATAAACTCCCCTTCAATATATACATATATACATATGTCTTATTAGTTCTGTCCCTTTAAAGAAACCTGACTAATACAGCATATAAACTTACCCTGTGTGAGGCTCGGATGTGGGAAGAATCCTTTGAGGGGAAAGTATGGCAGGAGGTGAGGATGTGCTCTAAAGATTAAGGAGAATGAAAGAAGAAAGATGGTGACTCTTGACAGATGATGGTTGACAACAGGCTCAGTGAGTTGACTTTTTGCCAAGAAAGGCCAAATCTTCAGTAAAGATAAACTCAGGAAGTGCTGAGTGTGGGTGGATGCTGTGTGGAAACTGATGAAGGAGTGGCATTTGCATGGGTATTGCTGTCTTGATACTGAGCATGGAAGCAGAAAATGCAGAATGAAGGAAGTCATGGAACTCAAAAACCATTTGAGGAACTCTGAACTCTCATAAGCATTAGGTGTGGAATTATAGTAAGTTTGCTTATATGCATATATGCATTTATACATACATATGCATTATTGATATTCGTATGTCACTTCTTTCCATAGAAATTGCAATATTTGTAGGAAAAACTACATATGCTATTTTATATTATGCTTCTTTTTACTTAACTACAAAATGTTCTAGAAAAAAACAAATATAATTTACTATATATTCATTTATATGGAAATAGATAAAACATTTAGTGAAGATTTGAGACTAAGATTGCAATAAAACTATACCTAAGGATGGATTTAGAAAATATAAGTACAAAACTAATTCTCTCTTAGAATTTATAACTACTATGTTGCGCATGAGAGGAGTTTGCAGTTGGAATTTACACTAAATGATATGCTCCAGAAATACCCTAACAACAATTTCAGATCTTTCCTCCACTCCCAGCCAAACCAATTACAGAGCAGTAAGACTCAGAACACTGTGGAAACGCAGGCCAGTATGACAGAGACACGTCTTCAGCCCAGGCCTCTCAGTACTTCTACTTGAAAAAGTACTCAACCTCAGCTCACAGTAGGAAGTATTGAGTGTGATGGGCAAGAAGTGGTAGACAAATGAATCGAAAGAACTAGAATGCCCAGGCTCAGATAATGACAATCTTGACATACTTCCTAAATACCAAAAAGCATCACATCAGAGCTGAAGGCAAAAGCATTTACGGGATAGGAAGAGTCCATAGATTATTAACAAAAGAGAAATTCCGTAAGAAAGCATAACGATGATGGTCTTATATTTACAGTATATACTAACTTAAATTATATAAAGTAAAAAAAAATTTAAAACACTATAAAAGTGAAGATTAAAAAATAGTAATTTTTGAACTAAAAAAATAGAATGTTCTGGCAGACTTTCATTAGCATTGGATCTGTAGAGAGTTTTCCTACAAAAAAATAATAATGATTAGAAAATAAGCTTTATTTTAGAGACATGAAGTACATTAATTGGAACACTGATCCATGTCTTTTTCTAGCACACATAAACCATTTATACAATAGTAAAAATACTAAATCTAAAGAAAATATAATCCATAATATCACTCAAAGGATATCTATTTTATGGATGTAAGGCTTCATTAATAAATACTAAATTTCCTTTTAATTAAAAAGTCATAGTAGACAATTTCAACATAAAATAAATGGAAATAGTTTTATTTGCATTTCTTTATCAGTATGTATTTCATTACTGTAAGATATATGCCAAATAATACTGGAAAGCTTAAAATTATTTGATGAAATTTATTTAGAGGTTAGAATCAATGTTTTTAATTAAATATTTCATTTTAGAATCTTCTATTCATGTGATTTGAATGATGACGCCCATCCTGTCTCATCTCCTTTACTTCTGCCTTACAGGTTTTAGTGTTATTATTAATTGCCTATTGCTTGGGTTTTAAAATTATTGTCTATAACTGCTGTCATTTGAAACATGCCTTTACTCTCTGTCAGTAATGTGATTGTCACTAATATCTATTCTGCTTCATTTTTATAATCTATTCATATTTTATATTATGTAAGTTTGATGCTCTGTGTGTTTCACATAGTTCTGCATTTTACTTTTTAAATTTATTCTTTTGATAAACCATCTTCTCTGTAGTTCTTATTTAATTGATTTTTAAAATACTTTTAAATTACTCTGTAGCTTGAAACATTGGGGAAGAATATTCTCTCTTCCTTGAGTTATATATCTTTTCAGGAAACATATTACCCATTTTCACTTACAATGTTTCCTTCACCCCCCAGCCTGCTCTTTGATATTTTCAAACTTGCATTGTTATTTCTTATCTTGTTCACACAGAAGCAGCTCTGTTTGATAGGTTTTATTCGCTCTAAAATTAATGCTGATTTAGTCTATTATCAGTTTTAAATGTTTTATTTTATTTATTTAATAATATTTTATTTTTTAGAGACTGTCTTTGTCACCCAGGTGGGAGTGCAATGGTGCAATGGTAGCTCATAACCTCAAATTCCTGGGCTCAAGAAATCTGGCTGCCTCAGCTTCCTGAGTGGCAAAAAGTACAGGCATGTGTCACCATGCCTGGCTATTTTAACTTTTTGTACAGATGAGGTCTTACTATCTTGCCCATGCCTAGTCTATTATTATTTATCTCAAACCATTTGCTTGCTTCCTTTGCAATATCACATGAAGCAAAGAGATTTCATCTTTTTTTTTCTTTTCTATAAGTTTAAAAAGTTGCAAGGAGTAGGAGTAACTCATCTTGCAGAGGAGCTGTCGTTGGAAACCTGGGCTGTTTTCTTTCCTTAAATTTATTACATGCTCAACATCAAGGTTCTCCTGACCCATAAATCTATAGGGTTTACACCATCATAATGTGGCAATACATCAAGGCTTTCCTCAATTCACTATAGGTAAGATGCTGCTGCTGACCCGGTCTAAACTACAGAGGTAAACATGGGACCTAACTCTAAGTTAATTAGTACTTTTGCTACTCTGAGTTTGGTTCAGAATAATTATATTATATCAGATATTTGGACCAAATGTGAGTCAAGCGCAAAGATTTTTCTCCCTCATATATTATTGAAAGACATTCCACCTTTCTAATAAATTCAGAGCTACAAAAATGTAATCTAAAAGTGCTCACAGTCATCCACATAAGAATGTCTCAGCGATTAGAAACAACTTAGAGGAGAGCATGGAAAATAGACAGAGAAAGATGGGCCTATTTGTGATATTATTTGGATTGCCCATTAACCTATAATTTTAGGTGTCAACTGTTTTCTTTTTTGGCTATGTTAACTTGAATTCAGTTTCAGTTAATTTTGCTGAAAAGAGTACTAACTGATAAAGTTACACTTTTTTTTTGCTGGATAAAACCTAGAGAGAAGACAATGGCAGAATTTAAACCACAGAAAGACAATAGCAGTCATTGTAAATGTGCTTGCACCATGGAAAGCTGATAGAAGAGGAGAAAGAATGGAGGCAGAGACACATTAGGTGGTTACTATGTGAACCCAGGTTAAATAGGAAGGTAATAACTTGAAGAAGCAGTTGTCAGGGACGGTAAAGGGAAGTTGTTGGAATTTAAAGGCTTTTAAGATTGAAGGTGGCAAGATTTTTTATATTTTTTTTGAGGGGGTGGTGCGTTTTTGGCTCCTTACAACCTCTGCCTCCTGGGTTCAAGTGATTTTCCTGCTAAGTAACCTCCTAAGTAGCTGGGATTACAGGTGTGCACCACCATGCCTGGCAATTTTTTAATTTTTATTAGAGATTGCGTTTCCTCATCTTAGTCAGGCTTGTCTCAAACTCCTAACTTCAGGTTCTCCACCTGCCTTAGCCTTCCAAAGTGCTCGGATTACAGGTGTAAGCCATGGTGCCAGGCTGAGGTAGCAAGATTTGATGGTGGATTGAATATAAGTAAGGGAGTAGAAGGTTAAAATAATTCCAAATTTATTTCTTTCACAATTACATATTGCCATTTACTACAATGAGAAATAATAAAGGAATAGTAGTTTCGAGAATTATGTTCTGAAGCCTTCATATATTTAATTTTTACATGAAACTTAATCTGCCAACTTGATTTTAATGCTACTTTTACCTGTTCTGTTTATTGACCTAATGGATAAGTTTTGTTTCTATTCTATAACTATTAAACTTTCTATTTCTTGTTTCTTTGCTTTTTAAAAATTCATGTTTTTATCTTCTTGTTATTTTTATTTTCCAAGGTTGACTATAATCCTTTTGGAAGGAGAACCAAAAATGTTTGTCTACAAGTGTGATGTGAGCATACAGGGAATGGTCACGGATAGGAAGAGGAGAGGCTTAATTAAAATTGAGGACTGTAGAGGTAACTTAGCAAGACATTGAGGTCATTTAAAATGAAAATTGTGCATTATAAGCCACCAATGTTCTTGCTCAGCCAGGAGGCAACCAAAGCCCTAACACTTATATTTCTGTGGATACTGAGATTTTTCTGTAGACACAATGACTGTCTCATGTGTCCAGTCACAATTGGACCTTCAGTTGCATTTTGAAAACATTAATTTGTGGTAATAAAACAAAAATGGTATAAAAAAAGGTATAGTATTGAAAACAGAAATAAAAATTATGCCTTTAAAATTTATGTTAATTTACTGAAGAAAAATATTCAACCACAAAGAAAAGCATATCTCTCCATCCTTAACATAATATGTCTATTATTTTGGGTCATCAAATTTATTAATTAAAACATCAAATATCAAATTATCCTTTCCTGATAGTCTTTGGATATCTATCTGTTGTGTTCCCTAAGTCAGCATATAAAGAACAAAAGAGGAGAAAGTAAGATTGGGTCACTGATAGTGTCTGTTATGTAAGTGATTTATGCAATGAAAAGAGGAAGTCAATTTGTCTCTATTTGCAGATGACATGATTGTATATTTAGAAGACCCCATCGTCTCAACCCCAAATCTCCCAAAACTGATAAGCAACTTCAGCAAAGTCTCCAGATAAAAAATCAGTGTGCAGAAATCACAAGAACTCCTAACCACAAGTAATAGACAAACAGAGGGCCAAATCAAGAGTGAACTCTCATTCATAATTACTACAAACAGAATAAAATACCTAGGAATACAACTAAAAAAAGATGTAAAGAATCTCTTCAAGGATAACTACAAACCACTGCTCAAGGAAATAAGGAAGGACACAAACAGATGAAAAAACATTCTATGCTCATCGTTAGAAGGAATCAATATTATGAAAATGGCCATACTGCCCAAAGTAATTTATAGATTCAATGCTATCCCCATCAAGCTACCTATGACCATCTTCATAGAACTGGAAAAAAACACCTTAAACTTCATATAAAACCAAAAGACAGCCTGCATAACCAAGACAATTCTAAGCAAAAAGAACAAAGTTGGAGGCATCAGGCTAACTGACTTCAAACTATACTATAAGGCTACAGTAATCAAAACAGCATGTTACTGGTACCAAAACAGAGATATAGACCAATGGAACAGAACAGAGGCCTCAGAGGCAGTACCACACATCTACAACCATCTGATCTTTGACAAACCTCACAAAAACAGGTAATAGGGAAAGGATTCTCCATTTAATAAATGGTGTTGAGATAACTGACTAGCCATGTGCAGAAAGCAGTAACTGGACCGCTTCCTGACACCTTACACTAAAATTAACTCCAGATGGATTAAAGACCTAAATGTAAGACCTAACACCATAAAAACCCTAGAAGAAAACATAGGCAATACCATCCAAGACATAAGCATAGGCAAGGACTTCATGAATAAAATGCCAAAAGCATTAGCAACAAAAGCCAAAATAGACAAATGGGATCTAATTAAACTCCAGAGCTTCTGCACAGCAAAAGAAACAGTCATTAGAATGAACCCACAATCTACAAAATGGGAAAAAATTTTTTGCAATCTGCCCATCTGACAAAGGGCTAATATCCAGAATCTAAAAAGAACTAAAACAGAATTACAAGAAAAAAATGAACAAACCCATTCAAAAGTGGATGAAAGATATGAACAAACACTTTGCAAAAGAAGACATATATGAAGCCAAGAAATGTATGAAAAAATGCTCATCATCACTGGTCATTAGAGAAATGCAAATCAAAACCACATTGAGATATTATCTCACAAGAGTTAGAATGGCAATCATTAAAAAATCTGGAGACAACAAATACGAGAGAGGATGTAGAGAAATAGGAACACTTTTACACTGTTGGTGGGAATGTAAATTAGTTCAACCATTGTGGAAGACAGTGTGGCGATTCCTCAAGGATCTAGAAATAGAAATTCCATTTGACCCAGCAATCCCATTCCTGAGTATATACCAAAGAATTACAAATTGTTCTATTATAAAGACACATGCACACCCATGTTAATTGCCGCACTGTTTACTATAGCAAAGACTTGGAACCAACCCAAATGCCCATCAATGATAGACTGGATGAAGAAAATGTGGCACATATACACCACGGAATACTATACAGCCATAAAAAAGGATGAGTTTTTGTCTTTTGCAGGGACATGGATGAAACTCTAAACCATCATTCTCAGAAAACTGACACAAGAACAGAAAACCAAACACCACATGTTCTCACTCATAAGTGGAAGTTGAAAAATGAGAACACATGTACACAGGGAGGGGAACATCACACACCAGGGCCTGTTGTGGGGAGAGAGGTAGGGGAGGAATAGCAGGGGGTGAGGGCATTGGGGAGGGATAACATTAGGAAAAATACCTAACATAGATGACAGGGGAATGGATGCAGCAATCAACCATGGCAAGTGTATAACTATGCAACAATCTTGCATGATCTGCACATGTACCCCTGTACTTAAAGTATATTTTAAAAATCCCAAACTTCGATTTGATTCACAGAATTTTCAAATCTCTGACTTTTAGCAGATTTAAAGATTTGGCATATTTATAAGAATTCTCAAAAAGACAAAAACAGAAACTTTATAATATATTGATATACAGAAAGAAATTTATTATAAAAAACTGGTCTATGCAATTAAAAAGACTAAAGCCAGGTGGTGGCTCGTGCCTATAATTCCAGCACTTTAAGAGGCCAAGGCAGGCAGATCATGAAGTCAAAAGTTCAGGACCAGATTGACCAACATGGTGATACCCCATCTCTATTAAAAATGCAAAAATTTGCCAGACATGATTGTGTTTGTTTGCAATTGTCCTTTAAAGTGGAATACTTCTCAAGATGATCAGAGCTTGGGCTGGTAACACTTAACGACAAGATCATCATTTAACTTATCTGAGCTATTAAACCAGGTCTTTTCATTTAAAATATTTGTTTATTCAATAAAAACTGAGACTATTTTAGCTATTACAGGATATTCTCATTATAGTTGTTGATGCCTTTCTTATTGTTTGTTTTATTTATTCACTTATTTTATTTTTTAAATTTTTTCTTAAAATCAAAGGAAATTTAAATAGTAGAACCTATATTACAAAAGTTGATTACATTTCCATTTAAGTATGTTATGATTTTTACCCCTGAGTAACTTGGTGTCTAAATTAGTGGAGCAGAGCGGCTCAAAAACAATAACAGATTATGAGTTGAGAGTTCAATTCAGGTTATAGTATATAATATAAAATAACACCCATGTGAAGACTGGGAAGCAAAACTTTAAAAATGTAAAATGTAGAAAACATAAAGAAATTGAGGCATAATTAGGAAACAAATGAGATTTTTAAAATTTATTAATAAAATGTATGTATAAGTTTCTCCAGCATCATTCGCTTGTCCAGAGAAAACTGGAAATATTTTAATCAATTACATTTAAAGAATATTATGAGTAAAAAAACAGGAATATGCAGGTAAGGGCATGAGGAATGCTATGGAGGTATAAGGTCAATTATGATGTGCAATAGGAAGTGAGAAGAGTAAATGGAAGATCACTGTTTACATGAATCTTTACTCAAATTTATAGCATGTTAAACAGATATGCTTAAAGTGCCAAAAAATAATTCACATAATTTTATGTGAATAAAATTAGATATCAAGGTGTACTTATGCATTATAATTATATAAAGCAAAATAAGTGTAACAATATTTCTTTTTTTTGAGACAGAGTCTTACTCTGTTATCCAAGCTGGATTGCAGTGGTGCTAGCTCAGCTCACTGCAACCTCCACCTCCCAGGTTCAAGAAATTCTTCTCCCTCAGCCTCCCGAGTAGCTGGGACTGCAGGCACGTGCCACCACACCAGGCTAATTTTTGTATTTTTAGTAGAGTCAGGGTTTCACTATGTTGGCTATGCTGATCTTGAACTCCTGACTTCATAATCCACTGGCCTTGACCTCTCAAAGTGCTGGGATTACAGGCATGAACCACCATGCCAGGCCCTCAGATTCTATTTTTTATATATCACAATGCTAGTATTACATCCAGTCAGTACTTTATGGCATTTGAAAGTGTGAAGATGTTCATTGCAGCATTGCTTATAATAATAAAGTACCTGAAAGCAAACTAAGTGTCGATCAATAGGACACCCTTTACATTAAGAATGCAATATTAATGGAAAGCAATATTTATTGGTATTAACATAAATAGGTAATAAGATCAATCTAAAGGTTATGATGTGCCTGGAGTTCCAAGGTATTGTTTTTTACATTCAAAAGAGGAATGAAGCAGTAATAACATACACTTCCAATAATGTCATTACCACATTTATTTTCTTTTATTCAGTTTTATGGAGGTATAATTGGCAAATAAAAATTGTATTATACAATCCAATTGTTGTCCAACATATTGTTTAGATATACGTATCCATTGTGAAATTATTACTGCAATTAAGGTAGTGAACATAACCATTGCCTCAACAGTTACCTGTGTGTATGTGTCAGTTTGTGTAGTAAGATCTATGCTCTAGCAAGAGAGCAATTTTCACAACAGAAATGAATATTATTCTGTTCTCCTTTTTCAATAAAAGTAAGACTTTTGTATTGCATTTGGAGATATCAAAATATATTTATTCTTTCTATAATAGTTAAAATTTTGATTATGAAAGAGTTATGTCTTCATTCCAAGGCCCATATACCAAGTTATAATATTTGATTATAAAAAAAGTTAGATCTTTTTTCAAGGCCCCCTTAATAAAATGTCTTTAAGCAATTAATTAATCAATTAGCCAATTAAGATCAATTAATCTTTTAGTATATTTCTTTGTGTCACATTTCAACAGAATCATACAAAAACGTACACACAATATATTTGTTGTTGCTTTGTTGTGTTGTGCTTTGTTCTTGTCGTTGTTATTCCTTGGTTGCCATATCATGACTACAGTCACTACCCTGAACATTGGGTCTTCAGAACTTATTCATCTTGTAACTGTTAAGTCAGTACATTTGGCCTACATCTTCCAATTTTCTCTATGCCTCTACTCCTGATTATCACCCTTCTCTTATTTGTTTCTATGAGTTTGGCTTTTTTAGATTTCACATGCAAGTGAGATCATGCAGGATTTTTCTTTCTATGTATGATTATTTTACAAAGCACAATATCCTCCAGGATCAGCCATGTTATTACCACAAATGGCAAGATTTTCTTCTTTTTAAGGCTGAATACTACCCATTGTGTGTGTGTGTGTGTGTGTGTGTGTGTATTATATTTTCTTTATCTATGTATCCATCAATGAACACAAAAATAGAAGTAACAATTCCCTAGTTAAAATCGTAGGTGTGCTGTAATACTGGAATATGACTTACTGAAGAAAAAGACAGGATATTTATTTTATTTTTAAAAATCCACTTTTAGACATATTTGGTTCTAGTGAAATGATAAAAGTGGCATTTAGGAAAAATCTATATATACTTTTCATTCTCATTGAACTGAGAACGTTGATTAATCTTTTGGTATATTTCTTTCTGCCACATTTCAACACAATCACACAAATACATACACACAAAGATTTTTGTTGTTGGTGCTTTGTTGTATTTTGTTTTGTTCTTGTCGTTGTTACTCCTTGGTTGCTATATCCCTAAATCTGTAATATTCAAGTAATGATAAAACCTTCCATTAATTAATAGACTTGGATATTTACCTCTGGTTTCCTATGGTTTGACCCTATGTCAATAAGACATTATTTATTTAAGTAAAATACATGTCTACATTTTAAATTAGAGATACATTTTATCAAATGGGGATTTTACTTGTCTAAAATGATGACGTCAGAAGACACCTGTTCTTGATTTAAATTCATCTAATAGGATAAACTCCTTTGTCATTTAGTGAGAGCTATTGGAATTTAAGATCATAGCGAGTCTGAAAATGATTACTCTCAAAATGACTGCCTAGTTATGGATATTCTTCTGCATTTTAAATTTGGAGAGAGCCACATTATTTTAAGTAATAGCATAATCAATTTGAAATAGACAGAAGATATGGATAATTTAATCATTGTATCCAAAATAAAGGACAAAGGGTGATAAGAGACAAAATGCTCTTGCAGAATTACTGTAATACTTGTTTAATATATGGTCCATGATGGTTAAATCTATGAATACATGAAGCACGAAGGAAAAGAATTATCAGGGTACGCAATTTGCCAATTTGCATCATAAAACTATAAAAATGAGGGTTCTAATTTCCCAGTAATTTCTAAAATGTGTAAGGCCCCATAAGTCTTTTTAATTAAATTTGTCAAAATTCAATAAAGCTGGAAATTTAATGTCTAATGTTTGTCTTTAATGCAATGTTGAACTTAAATTACTATAAAAAATGAAGCAGAATGAACCAATCTTACATTATGTCATTATTTTACAGCATTCTTTTTTGCAATGCCTTTTTTTGCAGTAACATTATATAACCTCAGACATTAAAGATAATGGTTGCAGAGTATATGCTAGAAAATATTGACATGGCTTAAAGAGTTTTGCTTCAAATTTTATTATAGCAAAATATCATCTAGAAACCATCTTAATGGTAGTTTTTATTAGTTTTGAAAACTTTTAATATAATAGTGGTTATTTGTTGTCATAAAGCTAAATATAAGGTTTCAGTTATGATTATCAGCTAAAGTAGACTTAAATGAGTGTATGTGTGTACATCTGTGTGGGTGTTTATACATGTAGATGCTAGTTAATTTGACTTTCTAGATTTTCTTTTTTTGTTTTTGTTTCGGAGATGGAGTCTCACTCTGTCTCACAGGCTGGAGTGCAGTGGCACAATCTCAGTTCACTGCAACCCCCACCTACAGGGTTCAACTGATTCTCCTGCCTGAGCCTTTTGAGTAGCTAGGATTACAGGCACCTACCACCACACCCGGCTAATTTTTGTATTTTCAGTAGAGATAGGATTTTGCCATGTTGGCCAGATTGGTCTTGAACCCCTGACCTCAGGTGAGCTGCCCACCTCTGCCTCCCAGAGTGCTGGGATTACAGGAGTGAGCCACTGTAACTGGTCAACTTTCTAGATTTTTATATTTGCTCTACCTAAACAATTATGATGTTAATATTTCTTTCCCTTTTTAAATACCTAAAAAAAAATGGCTTATTATTTTTGTTTGTTTCTTTTTAAAGTAGTTTACAGTAACATGTGGGATAGAAATGGAAATTACAAACATGTGATTTGACCAAATGTGATCCATAGTACCCAAATGGAGAGTAAGTGTTCCCCCATTTCTTTGTGTTAATTTAAAAATCATGAAAAATTTAGTCCTACCAGTATTTGAGCTACATACCCAGAAATATTCAGTCATTGAAAAAAATCTAACACTCACTTTAAATATATAATCACATATACGAAGCCTATTCTGAAGCAAGTTTGCTATTTTCTTTTCCTGGAAGTAATTTTATGTCCCTTTTATTGCTGTGACTCTTGGGACAGTAACAGGCACCAGTGATGGAAAATTTATTTCATAGCATTCTCTATTTTAATAGAGTGGTTTAGAAAAACTAAAAAAATGCCATTTTCAGACTTCACTAATTTCTGACCTCTTAAAAGTTGGATAGTTTTGAAGTTAATTATTTAGAACTGATTTGTTCATATTGTTAATAAAGATCAAAATTCATGTTTATTTGAAGTTGTTTTTAGGCACATTTAAACACTTCAGAAATCCCGTAACATCTAAATTGTTCACAGAATGTTGGAGCTCAAAGGTATAAATGATGCAAAACGGTCTATGCCAACCTATATTTTTAGTGAATAACTTTCAGTCCAGAGAGAATATAAACACAAAACTTACCAAAGCCAAAACGAAAAACTGAACCCTGCCATATTAAATGTGACCATTGTTTATGCATTAAACACAGTGAATGTGTCGCAGACTTTTTAACAATGTATTTTAGTAAAATTTGGCCATACCTACTTAAAGAAAAACTTTATTAAAATGTTTAACATATACAACTCACTACGACCCATATGCCTGCAGCTGTGTAAGTCATCTAACCTCACAATATTTACTTATTTATACTTTACATTTGGACAACTTAAAAAAGGGGGGGGGAATGCACTACTTAAAATCTATTTTCAATTGGTATATTTCTCCTTTCATAAAAAAATCTATATTTTAAATGTTGAGAATTTATCTTAGAAATAAAATTTATATCTCATATACATTGTATTTCATGTATAGAGGGCCAATAGTGAACACAATTGATGAATCCTCCAATAATGTGCCATTTTGCCCAATGTATGTATTAAATGACTCATTTTGCTTAAACAAAATTTTAATTTTTAAATTAAATTTGTTAAATTATTAAAAAGGCATGGATATGTAAAATGTATGCAATGTAATTTTTAAATTTTGAACATATTCATTGTGTTATTTTAGTGAAATATCCATAAGCTTAAATAATTCTAAATAATATAATTGCTTTTATAGTAAATTCATTATTAAAATTATATCTCAAATATTAGTTACTAATATTTTCCAAATTTTCTTATTGCATTATTAATGCGAAGGTTGATTTTCCAAATGTTTTGTTTGTCCTACTTTTATTCAATGAAAGGATATATTCCCCATAGAAAGATAGTTTGCATGTGCTACAGAGATTATTATGTAAAGCCTGAAGACACTGTGTTATTATTCTTTTCTTTTTAATTATTGTACTTTAAGTTCTGGGGTACATGTGCAGATGGTGCAGGTTTGTTACATAGGTATACACATGCCAAGGTGGTTTGCTGCATCTATGCCCCAGTCATTTACATTAGGTATTTCTCCACACCTTCTGCTATCCCTCCCACTCCCTGACAGGCCGTGGTATGTGATGTTTCCCTCCCTGTGTCCATGTGTTCTCATTGTTCAACATCCACTTATGAGTGAGAACATGTGGTGTTTGATTTTCTGTTAGTTTGCATGTGCTATAGAGATTATTATGTAAAGCCTAAAGATACTGTGTTATTGTTCTTTTAAAAATCATTTATTTTACAGTCTACAAATTATGTGACTTTTAACAAGTTATAAACCCTAATTTAGTTTCACTTTTAATTTTATAAAAGACATAATTATATATTATTAGTAAAAGATTAATTTAGTTCACTATTGATCTCTTATCATTTTTTTGATTTCAAGAACCATATAGTGAAATATGTACTATCTAGAATGCTGACTTCCTTGAAAATTTATCTTACATGATCATTATCCTTCCTCAATTTCTCACTCCCATTGTCACTCCCTTCTCACTACCAATACTTCAGCCCCTCCATAGTTTTAAATTGTACACTTCTTACTCTCCATTTACCATCTCCCCCTTTTAATACCTCAACTTCATCGATCTTTCTACTTCCACTAAGTTCTTCAATCCATTTTATCCTGTTATTTTCACTGTTTATTAACCCATGATGAGTTTTCATACTGTAAATTTCATGGTAAATCATTATAATCATTTTATTGCACATACATTCATCTGTTTGCTTCATTTTAGCTCTTCATACATGTGTGGTAAAACCACTATCTTTTTAAAATCGGTATGTCTCCTAATCCGTGCCTGTGACAGTGCCTCTGAGTTTGACTGAAGGCATACTTGAAATGTTGGATTACATTACCTTAAATAACCCCTAGCTGCTCTTGAGCAGTGATACTGATATCCCCTAATCCAGTCTCTCCAGCTTTCATAAATAACTATCTCATTTTTTTTTTTCACCTGACATTGTTATCAAGAAAAAGAGAAACAACAAAAAACAGAGTTTATTTGCCTGGCAAGTAGCAACTCTCCACAAGGACTCAGGTTTTGTTCAACTCGAGTTTCATTACTTGGTGCCAGTAAGGAGGACGAAAGAAGTGTTCTCCAAAGCAATGTCCTTCCAAGGGAAACTGACAGGAGGGTTTTGTGGGTAATGGAAAAATGGAGATGGGACAGGGTACATCCTCACTAGTAGAGGAGGGGTTCCAGTTGCGCAGATGCAATGAGTCAATACGCCGGCACATAGGTCACATGTTATGGTAATGAAGATACAGCTCCTCTGGGGTGGAAATATTAGCATGAAAATTTACTTGGGTTCATCTATTAGTTGCTGGGGTCTTTCAGGAGCTACTTCCAAACAGCAAGGCTTCATTCCACACAGGCTACCAGGCAGGAGTCTGTAAAAAAAGGCTGGTTGCAAAAATTGATTAAATTTTATATTCCCTGACGACCCTCCCTGTCTGTTTACAAGATGTCCACACCTTTTTGCTATTCCTCACCTTCAAATAGCAGCCGTAGTTCTTTCAACACTGAGAAAACTGATGGAATTAAGTAGAGATCCCATCCCTCCTTCTCATCCCACATTATTTACTAAATTGAATTGATCCTGTGGGGCCCACTGCCCTTGGCCCCTACAGATTTGCTGAAAAATCACTGACATTGTTACAGTAGGTAACTAGTCAGGCATGAGCAGTGCAGGAGTGGGCTTCCCAAGACACCACCAGGAAAGTCAGGTGAACATCATGTGATGGTCAGATAGTTGTTGTTAGCTGTCTCTCCAAAATAATAATTGGTTGTAGCCAGCACCTAGGAAAGGCAGTTTCCCTACAGGTAGGAAACACTTGAAACTGTTGATCAGCAGCTTCCTGATAAGATCTCAGGAGTTGGGCCAGTGAGCTTGATCATGGGCATTAAGAGGAAAAATGGTGGAGTTTAACTGGTAAATGACCTTCCATGGGCATTCTACCCAAAAAGAGACTGAAGACACTGAAAGCAGGACAACATATAAAACTCTAAGTCCAAAGTCAAACGGCACAAGACTTCCAAGGTGTCAGCTTGGCCCTCTTCTAAGTATTTTACTTCCTTTTCATTTCTGCTCTAAAGCTTGTTAATACATTTCTACTCCTGCTCTAAAACTTGCCTGGATCTCTTTTTCTGCCTTATGGTCATCAGTGGAATTCTTTCTTCTGAGGAGGAAAGAATTGAGGTTGCTATAGACCCACATGCAGTCACCACTGGTAACATATTTTGGTGCTGGGTAATTCGAATAACTTCCACTGCTAACAAGATGAGGAAGACTGAATAATAGGAGAACACGCATACAAATGTATTTAACGTATATACATGGGAGCCTTCAGAATGAAGACCCAAACCCTCAATGAGGTATAGAAGATTACATACCATCCAGAGGTTATGAAGAGAATGCAGGTTCAGTGCATGGCCAGAAACAGGTTATGTTGGTAAATCAGGTTTTAGAAAAAAAAAAAGACAGTTTGTGGGAGAGTGGAAGAAAGAGACTTGGCTAACAAAAGGGGAAACGTCATACGTAGTGGCATGCAGACAATAGATGGTAAATGTTGCCTTTCAGACTGTTAAAGGTGTTAGACTCAGTCAACAGTGCTCTGGACCACGAAAGGCCTAGAAAGGGAAGATCTGACCACGGGAATGAAGATTCTCTACAGATGCAAATTTCTCCCACAAAAGATGACATGCAGGGCCACTTCAGTCTGCTGGCCCCATGGCTACCATATCAAAATATGTCCAAGAAATCATTTGGTTTAGCGTATTTTTATTTCCTTCTCTCCAAAATAATTGTTTCTTGTCTTCATCATTGATCTCCCCTCAAGATAGGTTTATTTCACCCAATCTTCTTGCTCCATCTTAAAGGAGAGTAGGGAGTTCTTTTGACCCCAACTCCATTTTCTATTTTCTACATTCTTTCTCTGAAGCTTTACCTGAAATTTCATGTTTTATTTTAACTCTTCCCATCTTCATTACCCCACTTTAACAAAATTGTCTTGCCACGACCCCACCAAAAGTCATCAATTACCTCTAGGTCGGGAAAGTCAATGTTGCTGTTGTTGCTTACCTAATCTTACTTGCCTAGTAAGAAATATTTATTATAATTGAACAAACTCTCTTATATGTAAAAATTCTCACAATGCCTTACAGATCAATGACCAGCCAAGTTTTGCTTATCACTTCTGTCAAAAGAAAAATTGAATTGGGCAAAGTAAAACAGACAAGGATGACTATGTCCGAGGCTACTGCAATAGAAAAGAATCCATAGTTGAGTCTCAGTGCAACTCCACTGAACAAAAGGGTCTTGGGTGTTTATGAGTTGAGTTGTGGGCAGAGGTCATGGAGAACCTGTGTTTGCTGAAAGGGCCTCACAAAAGGAAACTTCCTCAAATCTTCAGGGAAAGAAGTAGTTTACAACTTGGAATAAGGTGCCTACTTAAGTTAGGTTCTCATCCTCCCACAGAGACTGGGAGACAGGGACACCATCTTCTTTGAGAGTGCTTTGGCCTTTTGAGATAATTCCTCCCACGTCCCTGAGAAAAACATTTCTGGGTTGTAAAACGGGCAAGAAGCTTTTAATAAATGTTAATGTGTTAAGTTGGCAGAGAAAAAATTTACAATGACAAGTTTTTGAAAGCCAATTTTCTGTGAAAAGAGAAGTTAGAGCCTGGAGTCAGGAAGAAGCATTTCCTGGGTTTAGACTATGGAAGGCAAAACTGAAGCCTTCTTGGTGACTCCTGGCTACTATTTTCTCTTCAGCAGCAGCAGCATCTCTACGCGGTGAGGTGTGCCAGGCATCCCTCGGCTTGTCGCAACATAACTATAATCTCTGCTTCTGTCTTCCTTCAGTGTCTGTCTTCACATGGCATTTTCTCTCTTTTATTTATTGTAATTTCCTCCATGCTTTTATCCAGTCTCATGCATTTAAACTCATTTGCCAGGCCGGGTGTGGTGGCTCATGCCTGTAATTCCAGCACTTTGGGAGGCTGAGGCAGGTGGATCACGAGCTCAAGAGATCGAGACCATCCTGGTCAACATGGTGAAACCCTGTCTCTACTAAAAAAAAAAAAATACAAAAAATCAGCTGGGCATGGTGGTGCATGCCTGTAATCCCAGCTACTTAGGAGGCTGAGGGAGGAGAATTGCCTGAACCCAGAAGGCGGAGGTTGCAGTGAGCCGAGATCGCGCCATTGCACTCCAGCCTGGGTAACAAGAGCAAAACTCTGTCTCAAAAAAAATAATAATAATAATAAAATAAATAAACAAATAAAAAATAAACTCATTTGCCTGGCGAGTAACAAACAACTCTCCATAAGGGTACAGGTTTTGATCAATATGAATTTTATTACTTGTAGTAAATTCTAAATTCTAACAGCTCTGAAATGCGTATCTTTAACTGGGATATTTGAGTCATCAGCTCTAATTTTGTGGACTCAAAATCTCTGTGTTAATGTCCATGAAAGGATGTGCCTCAGCGTTGGTAAAGCTAAGATATTCTTGAATAAATTCTGTTCCTTTTTCTTTTTAAAAAAGGTAAAAATTACCTAACACGTAATGTTTTTTAATCTCCAAACCCCATGAAAATGTTAGCGTATATTTGAAGAAAAGATTGCCATTGAATGGTCTTTTTCTTCTAACTACCATAAAAAACTTTTGTATAATAATTATTATATTTGTTCAATATCAATAATGGATAGCAAGCTCCTCTGCCAGCTTTGAATATAAAAGCAATGAAATTCTTAATTACTTAAAGTTTCTTTCTTTAAATAAAATTTTTATTAAAAATACTCTTTTTGTAAATTTCCAATTCTTGTGTTTGGCTCTAATAAATGTTTTTGTGTTTAATTATAATCTCTATACCTTACCTTATGATACTTATTGATTTAGTATACCTGGCTCAGGCATCTGAATACTAATTAGATTATTATATTAAAATGGTTCCTCATGCCATGGAAAGAAAGAGGTCCAAATGGGAGTTTCATGGTAATCTGCATGCTTGCAGTTATTATGCAGTATAGGTTTCCTACAATGCAATGAGAGCTGAAGGATATCTATAACCAACTTATTTACTAATAAAGGATTCAATACTGCATTTAGAAATCATTGATTCATTCATCAGTGGAATGGGGAGGCCATTTTGAAAAATGTCTAGGATATCATCACTTGAAACTTAAAACTCTTTCTTTACTTTTTAATTTAATTTAACTTAATTATTTAGGTTTTGATTTCTCAATGCCCAGTATTGTGCTAGGTATGGGTGAGTCAAAGGCAATTAAGGTAAAACTTCACAATAAAATAGTCAATTTTTATCTGAAGCCAATTGACTTCAAATATAATTCATTTTAGTAGTTTTATGAGAACTGACATGCAAATATGTATTTATGTGTCTTTATATGCATATATTAGAAAGGGTGGGTATGTAGTTTATTTATTTATTATATGTCTATCTATATCAATCTTATCTCTATAAAGTCCACTTCCTCTGTTCTGGATAGGATTTGGGAAGGTATCAATAAACAAAAATAAAGTCAGTTAGCAACACAAAGCATTTTAACTTTCAGGGGCATAATAGTTTGGTAGGATCTTGAAATTCCCTGAGTGTTAAGACATCTGTTAGGGCTGAATGCCAGTGGTTTGTGAAGCTCTCAAAACCAATAGGGAATACAAATCAAAACTGTTCAAAGGATGTTTTTCTTTCTGCCATTTACCAGGAGTTTTACAGAATATTCAGTGGCTATTTAATCTGAAATGAAATGGGAAATTAGCAGTTGCTTTCTAACCCACATCTGGTGATAAGTGAGGCCACAATGTAGTCCAGATGCCATTTGCTGCTACATATTTTCTAGTTCCCATTTTGGCTGACATCTCTAACTACTTCAATATGGTACAGCATATACAGAGAGAGAGAGCGGGAGACACAGAGAGAGAGAGAGAGAGAATTGTAGCCTTGATGAATGTGAATTAGAACAGTCTATTTTCGGTGAAATAAATAAACAGTTCCCATGAAATATGTTTTCCTCCCTCCCTCCAATCTGCTCCCTTTTTGGCTAAATATGCTTAGTTGTTCCTTTACAAAATTAATTGGTATTTCAGCCTTCATTTTTTATATTACATAAAGAATCTATTGAAATTAGCTTATTCCAAAGTTAGGATGACCAATAGTAACTTTGGCAATTTAGCTGAATATTAGAAATTCCTAAAACAGCAATTATCTTGTCTTTTTAAATTTTATTGTTAACTTCTACAGCAGTTCAGTTCCAATTCCTATTTGCCTTTTGAGTGCAAGCACACTTTTTCTAAAGGACTTTTTGATTTTTTCTTAGATAATGACTTATCCCAACTCTGTAGAGTATATTACTTTACAATATTCAATTCACATTTCTTGCTTCTAATTTTGCAAAACATGCCCTTCAGTATATATTGTTTCTCTTGTTTCTTTAAAGTACTTACAAAATTAATGTTCTGTTTATTGTAATTTTTTTTCACAAAACACCCTGAACATATTCCCATTGACTTTAGTCCCTTCTATGTAATACTTGCTATATTATATTTGAGCAGAAAACACTTTCAGAATAATTATCTTCCTCATTACATCTGCCCACATTTATCATTAATCAAAAACAAAATTATAGAAGTTGAAAATATTTTGGGTTGTGCAATACCAGGACTTAGTGCATTCTTCCACTTTTCTATTTAACATAGCGATGTTATAAAAATTATATTATAGGTCATTTTTTATCTATATGGCTGGTTTATACATATTTGTTTTTCAACATACCCTCTTAATTTGTAAGATGACATGTTGGGAGGATCGACATAGTCATTGGTAATCCAACCACTCAAGGAAACATATTATCAAAATCTTACTGAAACACACAGATTCAAAATCAATTTGTATTATTAAAAAATAAACACAAGGGAATTCACTTCATTAAACTATAAAATGTTGAGGATATTGTGAAAAATTTATTTGAAGTAAAAAAAAAAGTCTTTAAAAATACCAGGTTTCTAGCTAAAACCTATTTTTAATGATTTTCTAGAAAAATTTCATTGTTGTTTTTGCCAGGCCACAGCTCTCACTCAGTAGGGATTCTACTGTTATTTTTCTGCATTTCTGACCTTTGCATACTGAGTAGCATTGGCACTTCCAAAGCATTCTCGAAGTTAAAAAGGTCCCTCAGAACTTCCACTTCCACTTTGATATATAGAAAGCTGCAATAAATGTTTTTCTCACACTAATAAACCTTACAGATAATTTCATATTTCATGATAAAAGATAGTATACTTGTCCAATATGCTCAAGAATAAGGCAAAAACATTTTATTCTTTACTGGAAGGCATACAGATTTAAAATAAAAAAAAATTCATAGATGGCATGATTGCTTGTATAGAAAATTCTGAAGAATTTCCCTAAATTCCTAATAGAATTAATAAGTGAATTTAGCATAGTTCAAGAATATGACTCAATATTAAAAATTAAATTGTACATATTTTTAAATATATATATGTATATATATTAGAGACAGTCTTACTCTGTTGCCCAGGCTGGAGTACAGTGATGCAATCTCAGCTCACTGAAACTTCTGCCTCCCAAGTTCAAGCCATTCTCCTGTCTCAGCCACCCAAGTACAGATGCCCGCCAACACACCAGGCTAATTTTTGTATTTTAAGTAGAGACAGGGTTTCACAATGTTGGCCAGGCTGTTGCCAACAACAAAAATATAAATATAAATATTGTATTATATTTATATAATATAATATATATTTAGACTGTCTCTCTCTGTATATATATGTATATATAGTGTGTACAAGAGCTCATAGCAGCACATATAATAATGAAACTATAAAACTATTGGAAAAAGTAGAAGAAAATCTATGTGATGTGTGATTATATAAAAAGAACTTCGTACCCAAAAAACAATGTAGGGAAGGCTTAGAACACCAGGTAATGACTGATGGTATTAGTACTATTTTATTCTAGAGTAAAGCTGAAGGGGCTGCTTGTGCAATTACAATTTTTAATATACATGCTTTTTTTTTTATCAAATACACCATGAAAAACACTGTTAAAAATCTAAATTTTCTACAGGGTCATGGTAACTCCCATCTCGAATTGCTAAGATAAAAGTAACTGCACAAAGAGTAAGTTATTTTTTAAAAAGGTATATATAATTAGTGGCCCATTAGTGTGTATGTGTGGGACAATAGTGGTGCTGAAAATTGCAATAAATATAAACATTCAAGTGCCTTGTTTTTATAATTTTCTCTTTGGAAGAAATTTCTGTTCTTTAAAAAAGGCTCTGTATAATTATAAATTCAATTTTGTGCAAGTCACTGTAATTTTAATTCAATATTCAATTCTAACTTACAACCCTGCAATTATAAATTAACTCTCATGGTTATGTGTGCCCTGAGATATTAACCACAAAGATTTATAGGGACAAGGGCCCACAGTATGGTGGTCTGGTACATAATCTACCATATATATGTATGCTCATTTTACTTCTTAATAATACAGGGCTGCTGAAATTTGGGCACTTTCTATTTCCATATATCTCCTATAATAGTCAAATGGGAAATATGAAGTTAAAAATGACATTTAAATTACTAGGGAAGACAATTTTAATTCATCTTATCAGCTTGACATTGAGACTTGGGACTTCTGTTCTTGTGTACGTTTAATGACGTATCTGTGCCATTAAATTTATTTTTAATGTTCTCCAACATGAATATTCTTCTGATATTTTGCACAGTGTTATGAGGATATATTCACATGACGTATGTTAAGTTAAAAATGTAAATTAAGACATGCTATATAAAAACTGTTTTCAGTTTAGTGACGCTAAATGTTCATCAAACAAATAAGAATGTCACAGGGACTTGGTCAGTGGTGAATAGTTGCTTAGCTCAGTCAATATATTCCAATTAGATTTCAAATGAGGAGGCTGAAACCTTACTATTGTTAAGTAGATTGCACAAAGGAATATTGTACAGAAATGAGGTGAACTGAAATTAAATATGTAATAGCATAAAGGTACAAAAAAAAAAAAAAAACCTGACAGCATAAAAGTACAAATGGAGACCTACAAAAATGTATATACATATTTTAAAATTATAAACCAAGATACAAATTGCTAATTAAAATATATCCTGCTGTCCTACCATGTCAAGTATATATTAAAGGAGAAAAAACATTTTTTAAGGTTATATGTACAGTTATAGCTTTCCTTATAAGTGAAACTATGCAAAATATCAAAGATAACTGAATTCAATTATTACTGCAAATATTTTTATATTCTGTTTATTGGAAGGCAAAATTTAGATAGAAAATGTTTTAAAAATGTAAATTATTTTAAAGATATGTGTACTGTAAAGAATTTGTCTTATGTAAGAAGAAAATGCACTTGTTAAAAATCAAGATTTTTATATAATTTTTATTTTATTGGCTGTAGTAATAGCTGAAAGACAACTTGTTATGGGTCTATCATGTCTGCCTGGTTTTGGAAGCAGAATCACTAATTACCATTTGTTTTAGATATTTTTCCAAGAATGTTTATATATTCAATAACCTAGGAGATAGTCTTGCTCACTGTCATTACTAACAATTTTGGTTTGCTAAGCTTCGGGTTCTTCTCCTCTAAGGCAATGCACTGTTCCTTCACCTTGTAGGAAGTGGGGCTTAGTGAATTACCACAAAAATGCTGACATTTTAGCTACTCCATTGCTATGAGTTATAAAACATCTTGGTCAGTGACCCAGGAGTCATCTACTAAATTCGCTGGTAAATATCATATAATCTTTCAGCCTTCAGAGGCCTGGGACAATGATCTAAAGATTAAAGAATAACATGTAACATATATTCTAAATTCCTAAATAATAAAATATAAAATGTAAATGTATCAGGCTTCATTTAAAATAAGTATTATGGTGTGATAAGCAATATTTTATATAATACATAATTATTTGGTAATCATCTAAAGTATGAAATAACATAATAAATTTACAACGTAATAACTATTATTGAACATATAAACTAAATATACAAATTAAAAATTAAAATATTCAATTATTTCCATATTTCTTGGCAAATATTACCTTCCCCAAAAGTCTTAAGGTATCTAATAAAAATTCAAATAAAATGTTAATTAATAAATGTTAGTTATAATATTCTAAATCATTCTAAGTAATTTTTTTAAAATTAATCTTTATAAAAGTTTATATAAAATTTTTTTTTGCATTTTTAAGTTTCCATGTCCATCTATTTGCCAATATGAAAACTATGTCAGACTTTATGCAAGTTATGTTTAAGATTTAGCCATATAAATTTAAGCATAATATTTGATTAATCAACAAATTACTTCTTTTTGCTTGAGGAAAAGGAGACAAAGATAAGCAGTATAGAGCCCCTCTGAAATGTTCTTCTTCTCCACAATTCATTGTTCAATAAAATTTAGTGATAAGATTGAAAGAAAAATGTGGATCTCTTCCCTTTTTCCTAATTCAGCTCCTGTGCTGGGTTTTCCTTCAGGCTAACCTATAAAACGTGACAAAGGGCTTCCTAGGTTCAACTTTTCAGTCCTTCAAAGAAGTAAAATATTTAAAAAAGGAGGCCAATGTACCTACGGTCTAATGAAAACAAGCATGTAAGCATGACTTATCACATCTTCCTACTTAATTTATATTAGGGAAAGGGTTGATAGAGAAGAGAGAAATGACCAACCTGTATTATGATCTTAGCTATATGCAGAACTATTTTACAAAAGCTGCAGACACTATTCTTCTATATCTTTCTCTGAATCAGCTTATTTAGAGAAATGTTTGGTTTAATTATTACTAAATGCATGAATTTAAGGTCCCTTGCCTTAATTTGGGAGAATTTCACAAGCCCATCTCAGCTCCAAGATTTTGTGGAATTGACTGAGACCTTCATTATGACTGCTCTGCAGTCAGTGCCTCTCTCTGGTCACTTTTTTATTTTCTCATGGTAGTTGATTCCAAGAGCACTCCCCAATTATACCTTGCAGGCAAACATCAGTCTCAGAGTCTGTTCCACAGAAACCCTGCCTAAGAGAGTTGACGCCTGACACAGTCCAAGGAAACAGACTCTAAAACGGAATTTTCGTAGTGAGTCATCTACTGGGGAGCTAAGACTAATTATCCCATCATTGGTGGTAGGTGTCCTACTGTCCTTGACATACTATGTGCTACAACTATTTTTTCCTTTTGCTTTTATTTTCCCTAGAGGTGAAGCTGGACAGGTTATCAATGAAAAAGAATGTATTAATGGGTGATGGGAGATGGGGGATTGTTGAACCTAGAGAGGTTTAAGTGCAGTGGTAATGGCAAAGACAATAAACATGAATGCCCTGGAGAAAAGCAATAAAATGATGATGGTGATTAATTGATCAAATGAGAACCAACTGTGAAAGTCAGAGGGTCTCTTTTGCAGTATATAAAAAGACTCATTTACTTCAGCAGGTGGGCAGAAAGTGCTGATGACAAAGCCTAGCACTTAAATTTAAGAGTAGTAGAGTACTAAAGAAGTTTGAATTATCTTAGCTAGTCTTCTACACAGACATAAGGCTTTAATTGGAGAGAAATGGGATCCTGAGACTTGGAATGGCAATGTTTGGATAACTCTACTTGAAAAACCATGCATTTGGAAAGAGGCAATACATAACCAAGTAGGCAGAATGACTTCACCAACTAATATTGGCCAGTCCAATGCTGGTATGATGGGCAGTAATAATATATCCGCAATACAGGTGTGGAGGATGTGGGGTATGAGATGGCCTAACACCCCATGCTAAACTCACATGGACTGACTGAGTTACTGCTGCTGTTGGAAGTACAACCTCCCAGTATGAGAGCCATGCTATATCCCAGGACAGCATTACCACATGAAGAGATTTAACGGCAACTACTTGGTCACAATTTATTACATTGTACTTCTTTCATTCTGCAAGGGGAGTGATTTAGCTTGACTTAAAATGACACATACTGGGATACGGCTTTGCGTTTTCTTCTGACATTTTTGCATATTGCCCCATGCAGAAGCTGCCATCATGAAAGAGTAACTAAATAGACATTTGAAGCTACGTCTAGTGCCAGTTTAGAGATAGTGATCTAAGGATGTACTTCCATCCTTCAGAATGCACTATAAGCCAAACATAAAATCTGGTTATATAGCACTACATCTTCAATGGATGAAAAGCATCAATTTCGGAACCAAAATGTAGAAAGAGTAGCCTACTATCTGTCTCTCACTTGACTTCAGGCAATTTGTGATTTCCTTTATCATAACTCTAGGGTTTAAAAGTTTCAGGTCTTGGTTTCCAGAGGAAAAAATGTTTCTGCATAAGAGAATACAGTAAAAATGAAATTAAACTTTAAGCTATGGCTGCCACTAAATAACTTTGTTCTCCTTAAGCAAAAAGATCAGTTAGCAAGGAAAGGAGTCGTGATCCTGGCAGTGCAATCAATCATGCTAATTTGAAAGATGTAGGGTGCTGAAAATTGGGGCAAATTTATTTTACTTAGCATAATGTCATCCAGGTTAATCCATGTTGTTACGTGTCAAGATTTCCTTCTTTTTAAAAGCTGGCTAGTGTTCCAATATATGTATATACAACATTTTCTTATCCATGTAGCCATTGATAAACATTTTATTGTTTCTATGTCTTGCTATTGTAATCAATGCTTTAATTAACATAGAAGTGCAAATATTTCAAATGTTTTGGATAAATACCCACAAGTGTGATTTTGAAATCATATGACATTTCTATTTTTTCATTTTTTGAGGAACTACCATACTGCTTTCTACAGTAGCTTCATTATCCTGAGGGAAATAAGCCAGTCACAGAAGGATGAATACTGCATGATTTCACTAATATGAGATATCGAAAATATCCAAACATATAGAAGCCGAGAATAGAATAGTGGTTGCCAGGTACTGAGGACAGGAGGAAGTAGGGGAGTTGCTATGCAACAGGTATAAAGTTTCCGTTGTTCAAGATAATTAAGTTCAAGGTATTTGCTATACATTGTGTTTATATATAACAATAGCATATTGTATGCATGCAAATCTGTACAAAGGCATCGCTCATGGAAAATATTCTTACCACAATAAAAAAATACAGGCAAATAATAAAATAGAAAACAACACTGAGGTAGAGAGGAGTATCTTTGGCATTTAGGTGACTTACAGAGGTGCTCTTCGTATTACTTTGCTCAGTTTTGCTAATAAATGGATGTGTGTAGCATTCACACACTGAGAAAGTCATAATGATCAGAGACTCAGATCCCCCAGGACTGATGGTCTGAATCTCCTCAACAGGCACTTAGATGGTGACAGAAGTCTGGAATGCTTCATAGAAGAAAGAAAATGAGCGTCGCTGGCAGTCTCTAGTTTGTTTCCACTAACGTTCCTCATGTTTCCCAGGAAAAGAGAGCAACAAGTCTGCTGATCTGTCTGGAAGTACTCATATAAAGAATGCAGGATAAAGTGGTCAAAAGCATAAGCTATTATATAATGCAAGTCACAGCCTGTTATTCAGGACCCTTCCTGAAGACGTAGGTACTACTTCTCCCAGCTGAGATGAGGTTGAGGAATTATCTTTGGTTAAAGAGTCTCCTTATTCAAGTTTACCTAATCTCCATGGAACAATCCACATTCAGAGACTGGATACTTTGCATCCAGACAGGGCCATTCTGAAGGGCCATCTCAATTCCAGAGCTCTTCGTGGGACTGACTGATGAAACTTCTGTTGTAACTGAACTACAGTTCAATTCCTCTGTCTGAGCAATCCTACATTCTTCACTCTCCAGTGGACTGCCTGCGTACAAACCTACCTCTCAGCATCTGTTTCTAGGGAAGTTCACTTAAGATAACAAATTGTATATAAGATTAATTTGTTCTATGATTGAGTTTTACTTCTGAAGTCTCTTTGTGTATACTCGTTGCAGTTTGTTGCTACTATAGTATTTTCCTCTGCAAAATGTTTTTATGAGGAAAAAGTATCAGACACTTTCTCCTTTGTGTTTCCAAGCTGATGCTAATTATCTGTCATTTGTTCTCTATTTCTACTTACATAATTAATGAATAACTTGCCTTTTGGGATACAGTAGATTTTATTTCAATTTTTGTTCCATGTAGAGTTTAAACTTAAATTCAAATCCCAAATAGTAAATAAAATGGGTTTTTGGACACCAGACATTGCTCTATTTATTATGACTCTTCCCTAGTCAGAAACAGACTGGATAAAATACCCTTGAGCTTAAATGGATGAATAATCACTCTTCTAAGGTGTTTATATCATGATATACTATGGATATAAGTAAGGCAAGGGATTCTTGAAAAGTATCTACCAATTTGAGAGCCTAGTTATGTGCAAAAGAAAATAATCCGCATACATAGACATAAAAAGAATTTTTTAAATGACATTGAGTACCTCACCAAATAGCCATTTGTTTGTGTGCTTGTGTGAGTGTGAAAATTATATATATGTAATTTTCTTATTCTCAATCCATTCCTCTAGAATTTTTCTTTTAAGGTCCATAAAGTAAACATTTTAGCCTTTGTGGGCCATAAAATCAATCAGACTTGCTCAAACCGGCCTTTATAGCACTAAAGAAATTACAGATAATATGCAAAAGAAAAAAAGAAGAAACTTTGTCTATGAAAATAGGTGACAGGCCAGATTTGTCCAAAGACCTACTTTACTGACTCCAGCTTAAAACAATCAGTGAATTTATTCAGATTTCCTTATAGTCTTATTCCCTCCCAACCCCTACATTTTTGGGTAAATCTTTTAGATCTATGTTGTCAGAATATGAACCAATTACATTCTGTTCAGTCACTCTAAGTTCACTCTTGGACTGAGACTTTATATAGAAGTAAAATATACCACTCTATTCCTTTTGAAAATGTTTCTCCAATCATAGTTTGGTTGCCTGAGTTTTTATGTGTTCATAAAGGTTATTCTGTGACCTTTATGTTTAAAGATCTATTTGATTATACATAATATCACTGGTTCACATATTCTTTCATATTTACTCCCATTTCTTTTCTGACAGAAAATATTATCATCAAAATGCCTGATCTCATTTTCCACCTTTGAAAAGTGACCTGGTTTTGCCTGGCCAACAAGGTGAAACCCCATCTCTACAAAAAATACACAATTTCGTGGGCATGATGATGCCAGCCAGTAATCCAAGCTACATGGGAGGCTAACGGAGAATTGCTTGAACCCAGGAGTGGATGTTGCAGTGAACCAAGATGCACCCACTGCACTCTAGCCTTGGTGACAGAGCAAGACTCTGTCTCAAGAAGTGAACAAACTGTAATTCCAGCACTTTGGGAGGCCGAGGCGGGTGGATCACGAGGTCAAGAGATCGAGACCATCCTGGTCAACATGGTGAAACCCCGTCTCTACTAAAAATACAAAAAATTAGCTGGGCACGGTGGCGCGTGCCTGTAATCCCAGCTACTCAGGAGGCTGAGGCAGGAGAATTGCCTGAACCCAGGAGGTGGAGGTTGCAGTGAGCCGAGATCGCGCCATTGCACTCCAGCCTGGGTAACAAGAGCGAAACTCCATCTCAAAAAAAAAAAAAAAAAAAGAAGAAGCGAACAAACAAACAAAATGTGACCTTGTTTTTTTTTTGGCTGTGTGGCCAACTTATTTTTGTTCCTTTTTTCATAGTCTAATAATTTTCCTAGAATTGCCTCACAGTTGTCCATTTTGTATTAATTATCTCAGTTAAACAATATACTGTTTTGAAAAGTGCATCTGTATTTTCCTTTCCTTTCATATATACACATATATATGTATGAGAGTGTATGTGTGTGTGTGTGTGTGTGTGTGTATATATATATATATATGAATGAATATAGCTTTAGTAGTTTTATTACATTGCTTTTTGGGGGGAATTGTTATCATCTATAGAATAGGTTTCCTTTGCCTATTTTCAATATCTAAGACCTTATCTAAAAAATGTTATATCTCCTTTTTATTTCTGTTGGAACATTTAAAAAATTTTTTTTCTTTTTTATTTTTTTAATTGTACCTTAGGTTCTGAGGTACATGTGCAGATCATGCAGGATTGTTGCATCGGTATATACATGGCAAGGTGGTTTTCTGTCTCCATCTCCCTGTCACCTATATGTGGCATTTTTCCCATGTTATCCCTCCCCAGCCTCCCCACACCCTGCTATCCCTCCCCCAGCCCCCACCAACAGACCCCAGTGTGTGATGCTCCCCTTGCTGAGTCCATGTGTTCTCATTGTTCAACACCCACCTATGAGTGAGAATATGCAGTGTTGGATTTTCTGTTCTTGTGTCAATTTGCTGAGAATCATGGCTTCCGTATTCATCCATGTCCCTAGAAAGGACACGAACTCATCATTTTTTATGACTGCATAGTATTCCATGGTGTATATGTACCACATTTTCTCTAACTAGTCTATCATTTATGGGCATTTGAGTTGGTTCCAGGTCTTTGCTATTGTAAACAGTGCCACAATAAACATATGTGTGCATGTGTCTTTATCACAGAATGATTTTATAATACTTTGGTTATATACCCAGTAATGGGATTGCGGGGTCAAATGGTATTTCTATTTCTAGATCCTTGAGGAATTGCCATACTGTCTTTGACATGGTTGAACTAACTTACAGTCCCACAAACAGTGTAAAAGTGTTCCTATTTCTCTACATCCTCTCCAACATCTGTTGTCTCCAGATTTTTTGATGATCACCATTCTAACTGGCGTGAGATGGTATCTCAATGTGGTTTTGATTTGCATTTCTCTAATGACCAGTGATGATGAACACTTTTTCATATGTTTGTTGGCCTCATATATGTCTTTTGAAAGCATCTGTTTATATCCTTCTCCCACTTTTGAATGGGTTTGTTTGTTTTTTTCTTGTAAATCTGTTTTAGTTCTTTGTAGATTCTGGGTATTAGCCCTTTGTCATATGGGTAGATTCCAAAAATTTTTTCCCATTCTTTTGGTTGTCAGTTCACTCTAATGATAGTTTCTTTTGCTGTGCAGAAGCTCTGGAGTTTAATTAGATCCCATTTGTCTATTTTGGCTTTTGTTGCCAGTGCTTTTGGTGTTTTAGTCATGAAGTCCTTGCCTATGCCTAGGTCCTGAATGGTTTTGCCTAGGTTTTCCTCCAGGGTTTTTATGGCGTTAGGTTTTATGTTTAAGTCTTTAATCCAGTTGGAGTTAATTTAAATTTTTTCTTCCTCTACTATATTAGTAGTCAGGCTTTCACAACAAAATACCACATATTGATTGGCTTAAACAACATAAATTTGTTTTCTCACTGTTCTAGAGGCTGAAAGTCCAAGATTGATGTGTTGGTAAGTTTAGTTTCTCCTGAGGTCTCTTTCCTTGGCTTGCATAGGGCTGCCTCTTCAACCCCACTCATGTGGGCTTTCCTCTGTTCACACATGCCCTGTGTGTCTCTTTTGCCTCCTAGAAAGACACCACTCCTATTGGATTATAACCTCATGCTGTGACTTCCTCAAACATAACAACCTCCTAAAGGCCCTATCTCCAAAAACAGTCACATCACAGGTTAAAGCTTCAATAATTTATTTGGGGTGGGGGTCAGGGCACAGTTCAGCTCACAACAAATACTTTCTAAGATGTCTGTTTATTCTTGTGTTACACTTGATTGACTTACTGATGTTTTTCTTGGGCAAACAGTCTAGGTTTTTCTTTCCTTCTATGTACTGAGTATCTTGTTTTTGAACTTTACCAATTCTCATTTAGATTTTTCTTCATTATTTGCATTATTTTCCTAATACCATTTAGCTCATTTTGTAGTTTTCTTCTAAATTGTTACCATATTTTTGGTTTGTCTTTTTTCTTGAAATACAGCATTCAGATTGTTTTACCTTTTTTTCTCTTAAAATACAATAAGGTTGGGCACAGTGGCTCATACCTGTAATCCCAGTACTTTGGGAGGCTAAGCTGGGTGAATCACAAGGTAAGGGGTTTGAGACCAGCCTGGCCAATATGGTGAAACCCCATCTCTACTAAAAATACAAAAGTTAACCTGGTATGGTTATGGGCCCCTGTAGTCCCAGCTACTCAGGACACTGAGGCAGAGAACTGCATGAACCCAGGAGGCAGAGATTGCAGTGGGCTGAGATGGTGCCATTGCACTCCAGCCTGGGTGACAGAGAGAGACTCCATCTTAAAAAAAAAAAAAATACAACAGTGGCCAAAGTTTTATGTGTGTTTGTTTGGTTTTGATTTTGTTTGTTTTTCTATATAATATTAAAACTATATTAGAAAATATAAACTGACAGGAAATTTATTTTGGATGAGATGAAATTAGGAATGCTGATTCAAGAAGTATGTGCTTTCAAAACTGCAATGAATATTAACAGATTACCTTTCTACAGTCTTCAAAAAATCCCAGTAAGATGCTTGAATGTGATTACCTCCAATAACATTTGATTAATCTTTTCAATATTTCCTCCTTAGATAAATAAAAATATTTATCTAGTATTATCCAAACTTACATTTGACTATTCATAATGATGAGTTAGGTTAAATGTAAGAGTTAAAGAAAGAGAAAAGAAACACAAAATGGGGCTCAACAGTTAAAGACATGTTTATTTGAGATAAAACATGAGAGGTGCTTCTGGCTGATTTCGGTCAGGAGTGCTTTCTCTTACAGTCTAACAGTATATATTGGTTTTAGGGTGAGGGGGTTTATCACAAGCTTGGAATATTTATGTGTGGGAGAGGAGTTTATGACAGGGTTGTAATGTCTCTGGGCTGAGGGAAGGTTATCTTGGGGCAGACATCTTTCTGGCTGGAGGAGTGTTATCTCAGGGCTGGCATCTTCCCAGCTGGAGAAGTGGGGAATGTTTCTGGTTGGAGATGTTATTTGTGGTTTGTGGTCATGCTGACCTTAGCCATTAGGCTGATGCCCTTTGGATTTAGGCATTTATTTTACTGAGGTGAACTCTAGAATGAGGGACTTGTCCAAGATGGCAATGCTCCTGCTCTGTCATTAAACTTTATCATTTTATTCCTCTCAATTTGTTACTGGATTTTTCTTAAGTAATTTTAAAAATTATTCTATATGTTAATAAATAAAAGTCTGTCGTTTATGCTGCAAACATATGCACCATGTCTCTTGATATATACATGTATTTTGTTCCTTTGTTCTATTTTATAATTGCATTAAGTCAAGCCATTACTATTTTTTGTCATAACTTCTTAACACTTAATTTTTTGCTGTTGGATAGCCTAGGAAAGGGATAGCACTATTTCACTATGAATAGGAATTTTTTCTTCCACATTCTACATTTCTGAAAACATTATTAACAACAGTGAGGGCAAGTCCACAACAACAACAACAATCCCACCTATATTTATGAGAAAATTTAAGTTTACAATGCATTTTCAATACTTTTGCTATACGTTTTAAATCAGTGGAAAATTCAGAATCATTTAATTTAGAACTCTTTATTATTTTACTTAATGTAGCTCCTTTTGTGCATGTTGTTCAAAGTAAAAATGTGGTATATCAATTGCTCAGCACCTGCTGTTACTTGTGATTAAGAGACAGACACTGTTCAGAGGAAATTGGCTTGTAATTACTACAAAGAGCAGGCAATCAACACAAGTATTGTCTTTTTATACTTTAAAGAGAAAGAGAGAGAATGAAATTAAGCCAGAACCTTTATTTGAACATCACAACTCAGTTAACATACAACTGTTTTCAGGAACTATCTACCACCCATGGTGATGTCTCCCAGCAATGTTAGCGGTCACTGTGCTTACGAGAAACTAACCTGAACTTTTATGACTTTGTATCATTCCAAAATTGCCAGAAAAAAACATAGATGATAGTTTAGGCCTTCCTTTCCATCTCTGGATTGGATTTTTTAAATAATTAGCATGTTACTTGATTCAATCAACTTAAGTGACTGCATTTCAATCTTGAGTTTCTTTTCCTAAATCTCCCATATGTGGGTTGAATACACCTAATCCAAAATGCTTGGGAACAGAAGTATTTTGGATTTCAGATTTTAAAGATTTTGAAATATTTGCTGATACATAAAGAGATCTCTTGGAGATCAAAATCTAAACAGAAAATTATGTTTCATATATGCCTTATATACATAGCCTAAAGGTAATTTTATATAATATTCTTAATAATTTTAGCATGAAACAAAGTTTAATTGAATTTGACTGTAACCCCTCAGATGAAATCAAATGTGATATTGCCCACCTGTGACTTCACGTCAGTACTTAAATGTTTTGGATTTTGAATCATTTCAATTTTGGATTTTCAGATGATGAACATTAAACCTGTACCGTTGTATCCAAGTGAGTTAGAAGGAAAGCGCCATGCTCAGAGTTCCAAATTAAGAGTCCTTGATTAGCCAGCAACTGAGAGATGGCTGGCTAACGCTCAAAATTCTCTCAGCCCAGAGGAAGGGGCTTGATTTTCCTTTATACCTTGATTTAGGTACGGGAAGGGGAGCCTAGCTGAAGCAGAATTTTACAGAAGCAGAACAAGCAAGTTAGATAAGGAAGCTGGCAACCAGAGGGCAGGAGGTTCTCAGGATTGTTGGTTGCTATATTTCCATACAACCATCAAGGAGGGTAGCAGGGGCAACTTTCCATACAATCAATCACCAAGAAAGGTATTCACAAGAGCAGGTAGACTTGCCAAGCATGATGCAGTTACAATAGTTACAGGCACTGTGAACAGTGTGAACCACTCTTAACGGCTCAAAGCTTTGAGTGCAGAATGACCCAGTAATGCAACTGTGGGGGCCAAGGCAGGGAGGGAGAAGCTAAGCTGCGGCTTACTGCTGAGATGGAGTCAGTTAGGCTAACACAAACTAGGTTACTACGGTACCTAAATCTTTGAAAGGGTAATAAAATTCATTCTGAGAATCTAAACAGAAATGCTTTCTGAAAAAGAAGAAAACACATTCACCTAATTATTTATATGTATTTTAAATAGACTAACATAAAGAAACTTGGAAGTAAAAGACTGAAAAATTTTTATTCTTTTTGATTATTTTTAATGTTTATACTAGAGCATCCATCCCAAGAGATAAATGTAATGTGTTAATCCTTTTACTATGGAGAAGATGGACAGAATTTGTATAATCTAGCAATGACTAGAAGAGACTTAATTTATATTCAGACAGATGGACAGACTAGTAGGTTCAATGTAAACATTCAATAATTGTTAATGATTATGTTTGTCATTTTACACTCTAGAACTATGCAAACAAAGAGACATAGTTTCCTTGCTCAAAGACAGAATAATAATAATGAGAATAATGAGGAGAAACACAGCCTAGTCAATAGCTCCAATGCAACATGGTAAATTCTATAATGAAAGAGTATAAAGGACTGCTGTAATTGCATAGATTAGTAATTAAAGGTTCTACCTAGGAGAATCAAGACAGGCATCATTTAGATTCCACCTTAGTGTAATAACACTTGAAAGAATTAGCATGATCTGACTAAAATCAGCTTTATCCTTAAATCCTTACACATTTAGGGATAGAAACAAAAACTCTAATATTATAAACAGATTGAGAATCTACACAATAAAATTTTCTTGAGAGTGGTCACCTCTCTAATAAAATACATGACATACAGTGTATTTCTTTAAGAAATTTTGCTAAAATTTGAATGAATGGTTTTATAAATGTTCTTATGTCTATAAGTAAGGTAGTTGCTTTACCAATTTTTATGACCTGAGGTGCTGTGTAATCATTTGGAGGTGTCGTCAGAGTCCATTCTCCTACACAAACTTCATATAGTTCTGAATTATATATTCCCTGTGTATCTTGGTCACAGAATATTGCTTGTTATTCATAAGTTAATGCTCTACTTGTTCTGTTTTGTTTTGTTTTAATTTCCTTTTTTTACTGCCATTTCCCCAAACACCCTATATACAGCATCATCTTTTTACATGCTTATGGTCATTGTATCTAATATAAAATCTGGAGCTTATATGAGTTTAAAATATTCCTTCATGAATAAAATCCCTAAAGTCCAGTGTGGACTATTATCAAGTGTATTTCAGGGTTTAGTATTATTTTTGCTTTATTTTTAATTTTTAGAGAATGTCAGGATATACAATACCTACATTAATGAGTTCCAGAAACATAATGACCTATTTTAGACCATGTCTAAGACCAGGTCAAACTGTGTTTCAGATGGTTGAAAATAACTGAACAAATTTGGTAAAAAGAAGTTTTTGCTTATCTCCTGCATCATTTAATTTATTTGAATCTTAGGAAATTTACTGAGTACATATTTTATAGAATATGAAGATAGTGTGCAGAGGCAGTTATACATATCATCACATGGAATCCACAATATTCTAAACTTTTAAAATATATTTTCTAAAAGACTAAGTATCTTGTCAATGTCATTCAACTAGATGTAGAAAATTGGAATTGGAATTTTTGCTGACTATAGACTTAATCATGTTTCATCAAGGGGCATCCATATAATCTTTTTCTTTGCCGGTAACCATGTATGTACTAAGTGAAAACAATTGCAATAACAAATAATATTTTGTTTAATAAAACAAATTAACTTATTTCTTAGGACTTCGTTGAATGCTAACTGACTTCACTTTCATCACATTAACTGTATCTGGATAAAAATAACCAAACTCATATATTCATCCTTTTAATTATAGGCTAATATCTACATAAAATCTAGTCAGTAGAGGTCAATGAAATTACTGCTACTAAAAATAAAACTTTTAATTAAAATGTTACATGAAAGAAGTGAAACTAAACAACCAATGTGTTACAGAAAAATGGAATGATATACAGAGAGAGAGAAACTATAATCGAGAAAATATTAAGCTATTTTTCAGAAAAGTGAGTTGAAAACTCGGAAGAAGAAGATTTGTAATAAATATTTAATTTAGGTGAAATATGGATTAAAAACTCACTGAAGAGAAATTACCTGTTTCTTCTATAGTATTAACCATTTAAAGACATTTCAGTTAATTTTGAAAACAAATTTATATTGGGTCAGATAAGAAAATTTTTGAGCTTTTAAACAAGTCTTTGAAAAAAACCCAATACAGTCAATTACACAAATGCTTATTTAATAGACACCTAAACAGAAAAAAAAGTTATAATTCCAAGCTCACTGAATTTGTATTTTAAGGTATTTCATGCAGAGAAACTTCCCAAAATGGACACAGAGGATGCATTGCTTATATTGTCCTTAGACTTGTCTATTGTTTAAGGAATATCTAGTTCGGTTTTAACTTCTCCTTGATTTTTATGAACAAACAATGAACTTTAGCATTATAGAATGCACTTACAGATCTGAAAATCTACTTTATTAAACTTATTTCTTATTGGGTGATGTACATATAATTTAAAACTAAAAGTTAGGAGTACATTACAAATAAAACGTAATCATCTCCACAATGAGCATTCTATATAAATAAACTCAATATCAAAATACATTTTGAAAAATTGTAAGAGACAGGAATCAGAAACATTTAAGAAGTTAATTGATTTTAGAGATAATTTTACAAGCCAAGCATTTATATTGCTTTATGACAACCAAAAAAATTTCAAATAAAAAAACCCCACAGCCTGGCATTTTTATATAGATAAGAGTTTTGTATTCTACCATTTCAGCCATTCATGTGTAAATGAATTGCTTAAAGTGCTTAAAATAATTGAAAACAGATGAATATTTTGAGCATAATAAGCATTCTCTATTCACATTTTTCTTCCCTAGAAAACCTTTACTTTGGGCGGGGGATTGGTAGGACTACAAAAGTATTCTTTAGTCTAGTTTGAATACCATGCATTTGAAATGAGCAGATCTGAATTAATGAGGTCATGAGGTCTAAATGAAATATACAAGTCTCTCTGTGAATTTTAAACTGGATGAAAAACAGTTGCTAGGCCAATTTTTCTTCTTGACATAATAGCTCTAGCAAAGGAACTTAAAACTGAGCCTAGATGATTTTTTAAAAACAGACTTCATTTTTAAGAGCATTTTCAGGTTCACAGACAAATGAGGTAGAGGGTACAGTTTCCATATATCTCCTATTCCCACATATACACAGCCTGCCCCACTGTCAACATCCTGCACCAAAGTGGCATATTTGTTAGAATCAATTAACCTATATTGACACATCATTATCACCCAAAGTGCACAGTTTACAAGAGGATTAACTTAGTGTTGTACATTCCAAAGGCTTAGACAAATGTATAATGACATGCATCCACCATTATAGTATCATATAGGGTAGTTTCAATTATTTTAAAATCCTCTCTGCTCCACTGTCTTATCCATCTCTGCCCCATCACCCCTGGCAACCACTGAGCTGTTTTATTCTCTCTGTAGTTTTGCCTTTTAGTGGCTGCCATATTGTTTGAATGATATAGTACAGTAGATAGCCATTTCAGATCAGCTTTATTCAATTACTAACAGGCATTTAAGGTGTCAACCAAGAAAAGGTAGAAAACCAGACTGCAACACAGTAAGACAGGCATTAATTGGGGTCTTTGAATTATAATTCCAGAGGCACATATTTGTATAAAGGTCAAATTGTGTTCTGAAGTGATGAAGGGAAGTAGGAAATTTTAAAAGGACACTGAGGGTAATTACACAAGTTGTTTTGAAAGAATTATCATGGGTGGAAGAACCTGACTTAGTACACGAGTCCATAGTTCCTTGATTGTTGCTATTGAGGAGTAGCAGTGCTGGCGAAATTCAGTTGTTTTTCAGGATGCTGTGGTCATTGCAGTTTGGCCCAGTTCAAAGTTTCAGTTTCAGGGCAAGATTCTGTTTTTAGTTTTCTTTTTTTTTTTTTTTATTTTGTGCAAGGTTACAAGTGATGCAGGTAATCCTTCTTAGAATAGCTTCGGGAATATACTTTAGAACTCGGAACCTGAGCAAAGCCATTTTGTACAGCATATTTTAGAAAGGTTCCTCCGTGTCTTTTCAAGACTTCATAGCCCCTTTCTTTCTTTTTAGCCTGGAATTTTACATTGTCTGGATATACCACAGTTTATTTGTCCTTTCACTCTCTGAAGCACATCTTAGTTTCTTACAAGTTTTGACAATTATAAAAAAGCTACTATAAACATCATTGTGCATAGTTTATGTGGACATACAATTTCAAGTCATATGAGTAAATATCAAGTAGTATAACCACTGAGTTGCATGGTAAAAGCATGTTTAGTTTTGTAAGAAATTGCCAAAAAATCTTCCGACATGGCTGCACCATTTTGTTTCCACCAGCAATGAATAAGAGTTTCTATTGTCTCACTTACTTGCCAGAATATGGTGTTGTCAGAGTCTGAAATTTAGACCATGTAATAGGTATGTAGTGATATCTTAATATTGTTGTTGTTTTAATTTGCATCTCCCTAATGATGTATGATGTGAAACATATTTTGTATGTTTATTTGTCATCTTGTATTTTCTTTAGTGAGATGTCTGTTTAGATATTTTCTCCATTTTTTATATCAGGCTGTTCCATTCTTCTTACTGAGTTTTAAGAGTTTGTGTATATTTTCAGTAACAGACTTTTATTAAATATATCTTTTGCGAATAGTTTCTCTCAGTTTGTCAATCCTTCAGTTTTAAAAGAAACAAAATTCCATAAACAAATGTCTTAACTCTGTAGGAAGCTATTTCTTGCCCTGGATATTCCCTCTATTTCACAACATCGAACTGCTCTTACTGCTTAAGTGTTCCCAACGATGTGCATTCTGAGAACACACAATCTTCATTAGGTCAACTATTTTTTATTTAATAAGCTGTGTTGTTGATTAAATATATTTGTTTACACTGTCCTATGGAAACTGTAGGGGCCTGAAAAGGCTTTGATGTCAACAGTGGGTTAGTAGAGATATTTCTTCAAAGGGGATTGGAATTGACACTGGGTTAAAGAACCTCAGAGACGAGCTCTTGAATGACTGGACGGATTATATTAAATTGAGTAATCACTATCAAGATAATGCCAAACATCTAATGCGAAAATTTCCTGAAATTATTTACTATGGCAATGCCGAATATTTGGCACAAAGGCTCTTACTTATTTGACCCCCAGACCTAAGGCAGATATTTTAATTGAATAAAATCATTTTGTCTGAACCAGGATGATGAATGTCTTCAGCTGAGTGCTCTAGGAAGCTGCTACCAGTAGTGAGTACAGCATGACAATAATAAAATTTGTCATGCTCACTTGGCTGCTAAAATTATCTCTGCTTTCCTTCCTTAATTAATGTCCTCCAGTTTTTCCTTATAAACATATAAAAACAAAAAAGAGTAGATCCTTGTATACATATTTGAATTTCTTTTTTACCACTTTTAGTAACAGGAAAATTTAGCACCCTTATAGCATTCATTTGTTTATGAATAAAAGACCCAGTTTTTATCATCTAACTGGCACTGCTGTAGACAGTAGGATCTGACCATCAATAAACACACAAAATGTGCTACTTTCATGATGTTTACATTCCAACTGGGGAGAGCGAAGATGAATAAATAAAATATTTAGTATATTAAAGAGTAGCAAATGCTAAAAGTAAAATTGAAACATGAAATGTGGACAGGGAATGTGCATGAAGGAGAGTAAGGTGTCACACATGTGGATTGCGATCTTAGGTAGCATGACCAAAAAAATGTAACATTGAGAAAGTGACTTTGGAATAAATATCTGGAAGAGAACTTTTTATTTGAAGCAGAAGAGAAACAAGTACTTACAGCCCTGCTGTATATAGCCTGAGATATTCAGAGAACAGTGAGGAGCCCAGTGTGATTGGAGAAGAGCAAGCACAAAAATAATTTGAGATGCTAGCAGATAGCATTTTGTATTTCCTTCATGCCTTTCTGCATCATTTTATTGAATTATTTTAGCAGCTTTTTAACATGGTAGGTATGAGTACCACCATTTTACAAAGGTAAAGACAGAATCAAAATGCGATATGCCTTATCTAACGTCTAACAACTAGTAATTGCAGCATTCCCCCAGAGATGTAAATTTTTGGAATACAAATTCATCACAAATTCTGTTACAGCACACATGCCACTTCATAACTAAAGAAATAACTAACATGTAAAATGAAAATTATCCTGTCATGTAGTGTCCCTGGCACCTAACTCAAAACAGCATGCAGGCCACATCTTCCAAGTATAATCAGTATTTCAGCAGCTTCAGTCAAGCTGGGCTTCTTATTTGTGATTTTGTTCATCCATGCCAATGTTCTACTTGATATATATGTCAAGGAACTACAGGAAAATTTTCATTGATGTACAGTGTATTCTCAAAGATACATTTTTAAAAAATGGAGTGAATGCTTATCAAATTACAGATTTTTTTCCTAAGAGGAATTTAAATCACAATTTATCTCAATTACAAAATAAATAAAATTTATACTGTATATATTATCTTTAGTTTTTGTATTTTCTGAATACTTTAATACAAAGCAGATTAGTTGAAATTCTATGAATGTTTTAACTGAAGATAAAACTTAGCAACTTTTTACACCATTTATTATTTACCAATTGGATTCAATAAAATCAAATTTGTAACACATTTGCTTTTCTCCAAAAGAACAAATAATTTCGTTTCTCATTGTAACAAAGCAGCTAGAAACCATCCTCTAGGACTACCTATAGGGAATAATCAACCACAGACAAATATATGAATCCCTATTATTAGGAAACTTGGATACTGCTGCGACAAAGTTGCCGATTTGAGAAACAACTATAAAAATTTATCAATATCTGAAATCTAGAGGAATTTGCCCTCTTTTGATTTGGGGCTCATGTTACAAAACCCATATTGATTTTCTCTGTTCACAAAATATTAACACATATGAATAAATTTCCTCATCATCTAACACAAGTCTTTTCCTATAAATCATTTTTTTAGAAGTTGAGTAGGATGACTGCCTCTACCTTTGATCTGCCACATGGAGCACCCAAAATAAATTTTCCATATACTTTAAAGAATATGTTTAAAGAAGATCATTTTTTCATTTTAGTCATTTAATTTTTAAAAGAATTTCTATTTTAGGTTCAGGGATACATGTCCAGGTTTGTTGTATATAGGTAAACTCATGTCAAGGGGGATTGTTGTACAGATTATTTTGTCACGCAGGTACTAAGCCTAGTACTCAATAGTTATTTTTCCTGCTCCTCTCCCTCCTCCCACCCTTCAAGGAAGCCCTAGTGTCTGTTGTTCCCATGTGTTCGTGAGTTGTCATGATTTAGCTCCCATTTATAAGTAAGAACATGCACTATTTGTTTTCTGTTTCTGCATTAGTTTGCTAAAGATAATGGCCTCCATCTCCATCCATGTTCTCAGAAAAGACATGATCTCATTTTTTATGGCTGCATAGTATTCCATGCTGTGTATGTATCACATTTTCTTCATCCAATCTGTCACTGATGGGCATTTAGATTGATTCCACATGTTTGCTATTGTGAAGATTGCTGCAGTGAACATATACGTACATGTGTCCTTATGGTGGAATGATTTATATTCCTTTGGGTATATACCCAGTAATAAGATGGATGGGTTGAATGATAGTTCTGTTTCTAGCTCTTTGAGGAATCGCCACGCTGTCTCCCACAATGGGTGAACTAATTTACATGCCCACCAACAGTGGATACCTGTTCCGTTTTCTCCACAACATTGCCACTTGCCAGAATCTGTTATTTTTTGACATTTTACTATTAGCCATTCTGACAGGTGTGAGATGGTATTTCATTGTGGTTTTGGTTTGCATTTGTCTAATAACAAGTGATATTCAACTTCTTTTTGTATGATTAGTGGCTGCACATACATCTTCTTTAGAGAAGTGTCTGTTGATTTCCTCTGTCCAATTTTAATGGGTTTTCTTTTGTTGTCTGTATATTTGTTTAAGCTCCTTATAGATGCCATATTAGATCTTTGTCAGAAGCATAGCTGCAAATATTTTCTCCCATTCTGTATGTTGTCTGTTTACTCTGTTGGTAGTTTATTTTGCTGTGCAGAAGCTGTTTAGATCCCACTTGTAATTAGATCCCACTTGTCAATTTTTTGCTTTTTTTTGCAATTGCTCCTGGTGTCTTTGTCATAAAATCTTTGCCTGTTTCTATGTCCTGAATGGCACTGCCTAGGTTGTCATCCAGCATTTTTATAGTTTGGGATTTTACATTTAAGTACTAAATCTATCTTGCATTGATTTTTGTATATGATGTAAGAAATGGGTCCAGGTTAAATCTTCTGCATGTGGCTAGCCAGTTATCCCAACAGTATTTATTGAATAGGGAGTCTTTTCCCCATTTCTTATTTTTGTCAGCTTTGTGGAAGATCAGACGGTGTGGTCTTCTTTCTGGGCTCTCTATTCTGTTCCATTGGTCTATGTGTCTGTTTTTGTACCAGTACCATGCCGTTTTGGTTAGGGTAGCCCTGTGATATAGTTTGAAGTTGGGTAACATGATGCTTCCAGCTTTGTTCTTTTCCTTAGGATTGTCTTGGCTATTTGGGCCCTTTTTTGTTTCTATATGAATTTACAATAGCCTTATTTCTGGTACTATGAAGAATATTATTGGTAGTTCGATAGGAATAGTGTTGAGTCTATAAACTGCTTTGGGCAGTATGACCATTATAATATAATACATAGGATATCTTTCTATCCATAAACAGAGAATTTTTAAAATTTGTTTGTGTCATCTCTGATTTCTTTAACCAGTATTTTGTAGTTCTCATTATAGAGATCATTCACCCTCCTGGTTAGTTTTATTCCTAAATATTTTATTCTTTTTGTGGCAATTATGAATGAGATTGAGTTCCTTATTTGGCTCTTGGTTTGGTTGTTGTTGCTGTATAGGAATGCTAGTGATTTTTGTACCTTGATTTTGTATACTGAGATTCTGCTGATTGCTTATCAGCTTAAGAAGCTTTTAGAGGAGGCTGAGGCAGGAGAATTGCCTGAACCCAGGAGGCGGAGGCTGTGGTGAGTCGAGATCACACCATTACACTACAGCCTAGGTAACAAGAGCAAAACTCCACCTCAAAAAAAAAAAAAAAAAAAAAAAAGAAGCTTTTAGGCTGAGGTGTTTCTAGATATAGAATCATGTCATCTGCAAACAAAGATAGTTCCACTTCCTCTCTTACTATCTGGGTGTCCTTTCTTTCTTTCTCTTGCCTAATTATTCTGGCCAGGACTTCCAATACCATTGTGAATAGGAGTGGTGAGAGATGATACCCTTGTCTTGTGCTGATTTTCAAGAAGAATGCTTCCAGCTTTTCCCCATTCAGTACTATGTTGGCTATGGGGGTTTGTCATAGATGGTAATGAGATCAATTAAAACATATTACCCAAATATGTTGAAAATCTACCTAGGCTTTTACCATTGATGGGCAAAAGAAAAAAAAAAGATAAAAGGTTTATTTACTTTATAAACTGTAGCAAAATTTAATAGAACATTAAAATTACCCCAGACATTATATATAAATATGAAACCCTTAGGAAGTTCACAAAATATACTATCTGAAAATAATTCCAGAACTTAAATATTTTACTTGTGTACTGAATAATCAGAGAAAGTTTTAGGATAGCAGTGCAGAGTATACCAAATCTAATGTCATTCAATATGTTAAATGCGAAAACTACATCTATCTTATTTTCATTCTTTTTCTAAGTTTTTAGTCCAAAATCATTAGTTAAAATATTTTAAAAACTAGGCATTTTGTGAAGTGATAGAGATTGAGAAATAGGTTAAAATAACAAGTCTATAAAATAAGATTCCCATAATTCTACAGAATATTCACATATCTCATCTCTAGATTTTTATCTACCTGGGGGAGCTTTATCTACCTGGGGGAGTTTCCCTTTCTCCTTGCCTGGATTTTTTTGGGAGGAGGCAGGTGGGACAAAATCTTGCTCACTGCAACCTCTGCCTCCTGGGTTCCAGTGAACCTTGTGCCTCAGCCTCCCTAGTAGCTGGGATTAAAAACCTGTGCCACCATACCTGGCTAATTTTTTACCTTTTTCTCCTCAAGTGATCGGTATGCCTCGGCCTTCCAAAATTCTGGAATTACAGGCATGAGCTACCATGCTCAGTCACGTATTTCTATAACATTTTAAAAGACCTTTTTGGATTGAGTTAGTTCTCATTCCTATGTATCACTTTAGGAATCTGTGTGTTGATGCTCACGACAGTTACCAGATTGAAATTGTATATTCCTTTTTTTGATTAGACAAGTAAATTTTTGTACTTGGTTTATTATTTACCAATGTAGTCTAGAAGTCAAGAATCTTTAATAAACAGTAGGTATTTTTAAAATTATATTAATCAACACAAATGAAAGACTATGATATTTTGGTAGATGTTGTAGAGTAATAGAAATAGTTACAAAAAGCATTTTATAGATTGGACAGTATAAAATGATACTAGTAATGGAACATTTTGCATAATATTCTGCAGCATACAAAATGATGATATAAACTGAGGATACTCTAAGCAGAAATGGATGGGATTTCTTTGGGTTCTTTTGTTTGTTTTTGTTTTGCTTTGTTTTTCTTTTTGAGACTGAGTCTTGCTCTGTTGCCCAGGCTTGAGTACAGTGGCTCGATCTCAGCTCACCGCAAACTCCGCCTCCTGGTTTCAAGCAATTCTCCTGCCTCAGCCTCCTGAGTAGCTGGGATTACAGGCATGTGCCACAATGCCCAGCTAAGTTTTGTATTTTTAGTAGAGATGGGGTTTCACCATGTTGGCCAGGCTGGTCTCAAACTTTTTAACTCAGGTGATCTGCCCACCTCAGCCTCCCAAAGTGCTGGGATTGCAGGTGTGCCCACCATGCTCAGCCTTTTTTAAAAAATATAATTGAATATTGATACATTTAACATGGAGCTTTTGCTTTTGTAACAAAATAACTTAAAATTGCATGAGCACATATTATAAATATCTCTCAAACATCTTCCTAATAGTAAAAACATGTAATACATTTATACCATGCAATTATAATTAAATCACATTTGTTCCTGATTTAATATTAATTCCTTTAAACATGTTATGTAATAATTAAGCTTAAGAATCTCTTTATAACATTGCAACAATTAAAAGAGTCTTATGTATAATCTATGTTCCTGGGCCTATAAATTATCAAAAAAAAAATGAGAACTTATCATTATTAAATATAATAAGTGGTCAATATGGCAAAATGACAATTATATGAATGAGCCAACTGAGAATCAGGCAAACTTCAAGGAAAAGAAGGCGCATCCTTTAACCTACAATTTTCTTAAAGACAGAAGATGTAACATGCTTGTTCTAATTGTAATGCAAATTCTAATTAAAGTAGTATCATGGTCCTATCACATTAGAAATAATACATATTTGTTAAAATAATTTATGAAAATTTAATCAATTTTCCTAATGATTCAGGTGTTATGTACTATGAATACACTTATGATTCCCAGTCTGCTTTTTTTCCAGCTGTTTTTGGTATTTGACATGAGCTTCCTTCCAAAGAATAAGAAAATAATGTAAACAAATGAAAACATTATGGCTAACATTCAAAAGGTATGCGATTACCTAAAGCTGTATAAGCTAACCAGAAAGAGATCCCGTGCCTGTCAGACTTTATTGTTACACTGCAAATATTAATGCCAGTGTTCAACTGGGCATGGACAGGAATGGAAACCTACAAAGGTAAAGGAATAGCACATATTTAGGAATCAAAGTTTACATTTATGTACAAAAAGGTTTCATTCTATGGTAATAGCATAGATCCCAAAGTAAAACAGTATACAGAGTAAAAATGTACTAGTGATGCCAGCACAGATCATCTGGTAATGGTGACAGTTACATCATTCAATTTATATGGGTTTTATTACATATTAATATTGATATGCTGGTTTTATGTGTCTTTTTACTTGCATAAATCTCGTTCTGAAACCATCTGATTTTTAAAATTAACAATGCCATGTTCTGAGCCTACATGATGAAGGACAGACTCTGAATGCAGCACATTCTCTAAGATAAAAATGACCATCTGTGAGTCCACTTAGAACACAGCCAAGCTATGTTCTACTAGATTGGAAACAAATGACATTTCCTATGTGAAGTATCTGCACAAGGTATCATCAATCTGTGTTCTTCCTGGCTTTGTTTTCAGTCCATTGTCAAGGAAGATAAATGATGTAGCATTCATAATTGTATCTCCCATGATCTATAGACTGTTAGCTCTCTATGTGGCTTCCTTTAATTACAGTTACGTATCCTTGTTCTGAGAACCACGATCTGATAAAATCCTCGTTTAAAAATGCCCAGAATGACTATTTACAAATATTGTTTTTTAGACAAGAGGAGTAAACTATAGGTATTTTCGGTAAAGACTATGTTAATTAGGATAGTCAATTTTCCATTGTATACATCTATCGTAGCATTACTTTGTATCCCATAAACAATTATAATTTGCCAATAGAGAACAAAATAAAAAATAAACAAAAGTGACAAATCATAATGTAATGAAAAGTATGAAACTTTTATGGATAACAATACAAAAATGTTGAGAGCATCTGAATAAAATTATTATGTAAACCCCCAAATTTCTTCACTTTATTTATTTAAGAACGCTTAGTCAATGGCATGTTTTGTATTCTTGTCTGTCTTCCCTTTGCTCATTCTTATTCTACAGATATTCTTCAATAAACCTTGTGCTGCATTTATCCTAGAGGACTCTCATTTCTGTCACTTCCTTAGATTAGATGCTTGTTAAAAAGCAACAAAAATTTATACTCTAAGCATAATATCAAGTCAAAGCTTACTTTCTCCACAAAGTCTTCATTGATGAAGTTCCTCAGGGAGTTTGCTTTCCTCCAACACAATTTTCTTCTTCCCTATAACTTGTGGCAATCTTCACTTTCTATGTTTTTGACACTGATTTTTGTTTTACTGCCTGCTATCCCTCTTTTGCTCTTATTAACTACTTTGCATGTGAATAAAATGATAGAGGGGACATTATTATTTTTATTGGACAAAAGATACTTTAAATTAGATACAAATTGGGAGTTACAGTGCTCTATATTAGAAAAATAGTAAAAACTCAAATACATTTAGTATAAAGTATGTTTTTAATTAAATGGACTTCTGTGCAATACTGTAACGATACACAGATCATTTCTAACAGTATTCTTTTTTTCCTGAATTATAAGTTGCTTATTACTAATGCAACTGAACTAATTGGCTTGAAAAAAGAGTAAGAAAAAGCAAAAATATTGCTAATTTTTTAGTATCTATGAGGTCAAGACCCTAGCTAGATTAATTTATCTATCAATTTGATTAATTTTTCCTTCAATTTCTCAAGGTAGGAATTTTTGACTACATTTTAAATACCATTTTTTTATTTAGAAAATGTCCTCTTACAGGACTTCATTTTCCAAGCAATAGCCTATGTTAATGATTAGGTAGAAGAGTGGGTAAATTTACTTACTTCTCTGTTGTCCCACGGGCATGTGAGCTGAAACATATTTTTTAATATATACATTACCTAGCTCCTTTCACTTGAAAGAACTGAAATAAATGTATAACATGCATGTTCACTTTTTTGAAACTAGATATAGCTCACAAAATGTTAATAAATGAAGTATGCTGATAATGTTAGCAGAATATATATCTTATCTTCTTAAGTCAACATTGCTGGACTGTTTCATGAGTTTTGAATACTCATCTTCACATCTGAAACAGCATCAGTCAACAAAAGCATACACTTATCAGGTATACCTTAGGTTTGCAAGAGATGTCCATTATTTACCTTTCTAAGCACTCAGCTTCTTCCAAAGTCCCTGACAAGCCAAAGAAACCAGCTATTCCTCATGCAGGAGAGTGTGTGAGTGTGGCTTTTGTTCTTTCAATTGCAAGAGATAAAAGAAGATATTTCTTGAGAGTTTTGTGAGGTGCAGGTTTTATTTGGTTATCAGACACCATTTTAGCTGAATGGAAAAGAAATGTATAATACTTTACATTATTTATACAACCTTTCTGCCTTCCTCATCTCAAAATGACCAGTAAAATTAATTGAGAAATTCCTAAAGTTAATTAAGGAATTCAGAAAGATGGAATGGCAGAAGCTTTTGATTTTAATTATTTTAAATTCTGGAGGAATGAATAATTCTAATGTACTCAACTATTTTTTTTAAACTGGTGATAATTATTAGTATTTATTTGTGTTCCGAAAGTTGATTTATTTTCATGTTTGTTGGTAGGTTTATAAGGGCATGTTTTTGTCAGTGATCACATTTTATGAAGGGCCGGGGACCAGGCTACATAATTTGGTTAATGGAATGCCAGCAGGACACTGTGTAATTTTAAAAGTTTAATATGCAATTGTTGATGAATATTATAATGATGGTTGATGTATTTTTTATTATCTTTACAATAATAATAATCTCTTATTGCTTTAATTTTTCAACACAACAAAATAAATGTAACAGACAGCCACACAGAATATATTATATTTTGTAAAATATGAACAAAATTATTTACAAACTATCTCTAAAAATTAAACGAAAAATACAGAAATCTAACAACATACTGAAAAACAAACTCTCAAGGCCTGAACATTATTGTTTATGCTATTTTTTATTAGAGAGTATCTGTCGCCTGGCTTCTTAAGAATCTCTCCTGATGAAATAGTGAATGAAAGAAACTGAGTAGTATGTAACTGGCTTTTTCAAATAAAGCTAATTAGAAGTAAAGTAGCCACACAGCAATAAATGAACACTGTAATTAAAAAGAATGGTGCAGATAATCCTATGAAAATTGCAGAGATAAGGATAAATATTTATTGTTGATAAAATAATAAACCAGGGCTGAATTTCAGCTTTTGAGTCTCACAGGAGTAATGTGATTCTATATAAAATATTTCTTTTAGCATCTTAAAAATTATTATATAAATATACATATAAAGGACTTAAACATTTTAAAAAATTTATAATGATTAATAATTTGCTTTATGAGTAGGTGTACAAAATAATTTTCATCAATTAGAAAAGCATACAAGGAAGTGGTTTTTCAAAACAACTAAAATTCTGTTCAAGCTAATATCTTTCATTTAATACCATGAATACCTGGAAATGTTTTCTCTTCAGCTCTTGACCCTGTATGACAGACAGCTTTGTCAATTTAACTTTTTGGAAACACATTTTTGATATTCTGACACTACTCTCTAAGGGCTAAATATGTTGACATAAGTTATTTTAGAATATTTAAAATATACCTTAAAATCACAATGTTGCCTTTAAAAAAACAGTTTATTGAAGACATTTTTAAAATGATATGGCACTAAATTTGCATTCAATTTTCATCTGAGTATTAGCTTTAGAAAGTTCCTGGGCTAGCAGGCTGATCACGTCCCATATCCTGGAAAAATTTAATTAAATCCTCTCCACCACATCCCTAAGAGCAATTCCTCACCATTCTCAAGGTACAGATACAACTTGGAAATGCACAAAAAGAAGAGAGAGAGCATAAATGCCTCTTTGCTGGGTGATTCCAACATGAGGAGTTGAAGTGCCAAGGGCCTAGTTTTGATAATATGGGAAAAAATAGAAGAGAGTCACTGTATATCATCTGTACATACCTTTTGCTCACTGTTGCCAGGCAATGTTACAGACTTTGTATCATTTGTCTGTATGTGTCATTTCATTCATTTTAAAACTCCCTTTAACAGAGGTAACTCTTTAAATTGAAAGGTAAAAAGTGTATATATTTTGGGTATACTGATCCGACTTTTTAAAATGTATAAACATGACTATTGATAATAAACATTGACCCTTTTCTTCTTATATATTCACATACCTAATGTTTTCTAGTAATGTTCTAATGCCATTTTTTAACTTTTTCTCTTATTATTTTATTTGTCTCTTATTGATACTTTATACTTTTAAATTACTGTATTTATTTAAAATCTCTATTATACTTCCGGGCGCGGTGGCTCAAGCTTGTAATCCCAGCACTTTGGGAGGCTGAGGCGGGTGGATCACGAGGTCAAGATATCGAGACCATCCTGGTCAACATGGTGAAACCCCGTCTCTACTAAAAATACAAAAAATTAGCTAGGCATGGTGGCACATGGCTGTGATTCCAGCTATTTGGGAGGCTGAGGCAGGAGAATTGCCTGAACCCAGGAGGCGGAGGTTGCGGTGAGCCGAGATCACACCATTGCACTCCCGCCTGGGTAACAAGAGCGAAACTCCATCTCAAAATAAAATAATAATTCCTATTATATAATTTAAGCACAATATAATATTTAACAAGTTAACAAGGGAATAAAATGGATTCATAATAGTTATCTTATAAAATTTAAAGAAAGAGGCTATGATATAAGAAACAGTATATATTCTATAAGAGAAAGGCAGGGCTAACTCTTGCTCAAGACCTGTTTCTAGGCCATTGGGCATCTTTCTATAAATTAGAAAAAATCGTTCTTTTTCTGGATGGATGCAGCTCTGCAACTAGAAATCTTACATATATATATATACATAATTGTACTTTAGGTTCTGGGGTATATGTGCAGAACACGCAGGATTGTTGCATAGGTACATACATAGCGATGTGGTTTGCTGCCTCCATCTCCCTGTCACCTATATAGAAATCTTAATGGATAGACAGTACTTTGTGTGAAGGAAAATGGTACTGGACACATGACTTGAAGTATAGCACACAAGCTGGATTCCATCTCCTTTATTCCCCTTGGTCAGGAACCTCTGTGTAATGCAAAATCCATACATGTATATGACCATAATACTTGTAGCATTCCTTCTACCCTCGCTATAGCAAAACATTAATTTAATTTAGAAGTAAAAGCTAGAAATAATGTCATAGAATTACTTTGACTGCAAGTTTGTCAGGCCAAAATTTCTACCCATATCCAACCATACATACTCAATCCTGCAACTTGCCTTTGAAAATGCAAAATAACTCTATGCTTCTTTCTTTCTTTCTTTTTTCTTTTTCTTTCTTTTTTTTTTTTTTTGAGACGGAGTTTCGCTCTTGTTACCCAGGCTGGAGTGCAATGGCGCCATCTCGGCTCACCGCAACCTCCACCTCCCAGGCTCAGGCAATTCTCCTGCCTCAGCCTCCTGAGTAGCTGGGATCACAGCCACACGCCACCATGCCCAGCTAATTTTTTGTATTTTTAGTAGAGACGGGGTTTCACCATGTTGATCAGGATGGTCTCGATCTCTTGACCTTGTGACCCACCGGCCTCAGCCTCCCAAAGTGCTGGGATGACAGGCTTGAGCCACCTCGCCCAGCCAACTCTACGCTTTTTTCAATGGCAACCCCTCTGAACTGAGAAAACAGTCTCTTTATATCTCATTTACTAAATGTCTTTTAAAATATGTAAAAACACTTGAGCTTTCTGTAAAGACCTTAGCACAAAATGAAATAAATAGCAGAATGTGTTCAAGAACTTACTTCTCATTATCAGCCAAAATTTAGTCTATGAAAGTCAAAAAATATTTGAAATTTCTTAGTGCGACTCTCAGAGAAATAACACGAGTGCGACATAATGGGTACTAGAATCATATTTCCAACAATTTAATAAATTTCCTACTCTCCTGGGTACTTCCTCTTAAACAAACAAAAAGTATGTAATTCACATCCATCCAAACAAATTAAGAAAACAAGATTCCTCTGGACTTTGCCTCATTTTGTTCTACAAATCTCTTCCAGAAATCAAAACCTCTTATGACAGACAGGTACCCTCTTATTTTACATCTTATTACTCGTGGAATTCTATAACTCTCATAATAGATGTAATACATTCCTCTCAAATTGCTTGCATTTCCTCCAACATTTGATGTCATCTCAACATATTCTTTTCTTACTGTTCTAGGAATTTGCCATAGCATTTGTAATTTCTCCACTGAATACTTCAAAATGCCCTCTCCTGTAGCTGTTTGCCAGGATGCAAATATCAGTTCAATAATATTTATGAAGAACATATAATGCAGTGGCCTTATGCCAAAGTGTCTTTCATATTTAACAATGCAGACAACAGAAACATTATCAAGAATAAATATATTATATTCAATATTATATTATTTATAAATATTAATATTTGCATTTATTCTGTATTTATTAATATTTAATAATATTTATTAATATTGAAGTGCTTAATATGAATTATTTAAAATGATTATACCCATCAGCATGTCTTTAGGGTTATCTATAGGAATGCAACTAACCATGAAGGTTTTATTTTTATTTTTTTATTTTTTTTTTATTGCATTTTAGGTTTTGGAGTACATGTGCAGAACATGCAAGATAGTTGCATAGGTATACATGTGGCAGTGTGATTTGCTGCCTTCCTCCCCCTTCCCTATTCCCCCCAATAGACCCCAGTGTGTAGTGCTCCGCTCCTTGTATCCATGTGTTCTCACTGTTCATCACCCGCCTATGAGTGAGAACATGTGGTATTTCATTTTCTGTTCTTGTGTCAGTTTGCTGAGCATGATGTTCTCCAGATTCATCCATGTCCCTATGAAGAACACGAACTCATTGTTTTTCATTGCTGCATAATATTCCATGGTGTAAATGTGCCACATTTTCCCTGTTCAGTCTATCATTGATGGGCATTTGGGTTGGTTCCAGGTCTTTGCTATTGTAAACAGTGCTGCAATGAACATTCATGTGCGTGTGTCCTTACAGTAGAACGATTTATAATCCTTTGAATATATACCCATTAATGGGATTGCTGGGTCAAATAGAATTTCTATTTCTAGGTCCTTGAGGAATCGCCACACTGTCTTCCACAATGGTTGAACTAATTTACACTCCCACCAGCAGTGTAAAGTGTTCCCTTTTCTCCACATCCTCTCCAGCATCTGTTGTCTCCAGATTTTTTAATGATCGCCATTCTAACTAGCGTGAGATGGTATCTCAATGTGGTTTTGATTTGCATCTCTCTGATGACCAGTGATGATGAGCATTTCTTTAAATGTTTGTTGGACTCATGTATGTCTTCTTTTGTAAAGTGTCTGTTCATATCCTTTGCCCATTTTTGAATGGGCTCGTATGTTTTTTTCTTATAAATCTGTTTTAGTTCTTTGTAAACTCTGGATATCAGCCCTTTGTCAGATGGGTAAACTGCAAAAATTTTTTCCCATTCTGTTGTTTACTGATTCACTCTAATGACTGTTTCTTTTGCCGTGCAGAAGCTGTGGAGTTTCATTAGGTCCCATTTGTCTATTTTGCCTTTTGTTGCCCATGCTTTTGGTGTTTTGGTCATGAAATCCTTGCCTACTCCTATGTCCTGAATGGTTTTGCCTAGATTTTCTTCTAGGGTTTTTATGGTGCCAGGTCTGATGTTAAGTCTTTAATCCATCTGGAGTTAATTTTAGTGTAAGGTGTCAGGAAGGGGTCCAGTTTCTGCTTTCTGCACATGGCTAGCCAGTTTTCCCAACACCATTTATTAAACAGGGAATCCTTTCCCCATTGCTTATTTTTGTCAGGTTTATCCAAGATTGTATGGTTGTAGATATGTTGTGTTGCCTCCAATGCCTCTGTTCTGTTCCATTGGTCTATATCTCTGTTTTGGTACCAGTACCATGCTGTTTTGATTACTGTAGCCTTGTAGTATAGTTTGAAGTCCAGTAGTGTGATGCCTCCTGCTGTGTTCTTTTTGCTTAGAATTGACTTGGCTATGTGGGCTCTCTTTTGGTTCCATATGAAGTTTAAGGTTGGTTTTTCCTGTTCTATGAAGAAGGTCATTGGTAGCTTGATGAGGATAGCATTGAATCTGTAAATTACTTTGGGCAGTATGGCCATTTTCATGATATTGTTTCTTCCTAACCATGAACATGGAATGTTTCTCCATCTGTGTCCTCTCTTATTTCGTTGAGCAGTGGTTTGTAGCTCTCCTTGAAGAGGTTCTTTACGTTCCTTGTTTGTTGTATTCCTGGGTATTTTACTCTCTTTGTAGCAATTGTGAATGGCAGTTCATTCTTGATTTGGCTCTGTTTAAGTCTGTTATTGGTGTATAGGAATGCTCGTAATTTTTTCACATTGATTTTGTATCCTGAGACTTTGCTGAAGTTGATTACCAGTTTCAGGAGTTTTTGGGCTGAGACAATGGGGTCTTCTTGATATACTATCATGTCGTCTGCAAACAGAAACAATTTGGCTTCCTCCTTTCCTATTTGAATACCCTTTATTTCTTTTTCTTGCCTGATTGCTCTGGCTAGAACTTCCAGTACTATATTGAATAGGAGTGGTGAGAGAGGGCATCTTTGTCTAGTGCCAGATTTCAAAGGTAATGCTTCCAGTTTTTGCCCATTCAGTATGATACTGGCTGTTGGTTTTTCATAAATAGATTTTATTATTTTGATATATGTTCTGCCAATACCGAGTTTATTGAGAGTTTTTAACATAAAGGGCTGTTGAATTTTGACAAAGGCCTTCTCTCCACCGATTGAGATAATCATGTGGTTTTTGTTTTTGGTTCTGTTTATGTGGTGAATTACATTTAAATACTTGCGTATGTTGAACCAGGCTTGCATCCCCGGGATGAATCCTACTTGATCATGGTGGATAAGCTTTTTGATGTGCCATTGCAATCGGCTTGTCACTATTTTATTGAAGATTTTTGCATCTATGTTCATCATGGATATTGGCCTGAAGTTTTCTTTTCTTGTTGAGTCTCTTCCAGGTTTTTGTATCAGGATTATGTTGTTCTCATAAAATGATTTGGGAAGGATTCCCTCTTTTTGAATTATTCGGAATAGTTTCAGAAGGAATGGCAACAGTTCCTCTTTGTGTGTCTGGTAGAATTCGGCTGTGAACCCATCTGGACCTGGGCTTTTTTTGTGTGGTAGGCTCTTAATTGCTGCCTCAACTTCAGATCTTGTTACTGGTCTATTCATAGTTTTGACTTCTTCCTTGTTTAGCCTTGGGAGGACACACGTATCCAGGAATTTATCCATTTCTTCCAGGTTTACTAGTTTATGTGCAAAGAGTTGTTTGTAATATTCTCTGATGATGGTTTGAATTTCTGTGGAATCTGTGGTGATTTCCATTTTATCATTTTTCATTGCATCTATTTGGTTATTCTCTCTTTTCTTTTTTATTAATCTGGCTAGTGGTCTGTCTATGTCGTTGATCTTTTCAAAAAACCAGCTCTTGGATTTATTGATTTTTTTTAAAGGGTTTTTTGTGTCTCTGTCTCCTTCAGTTCTGCTCTGATCTTAGTTATTTCTTGTCTTCTGCTAGGTTTTGAGGTTTTTTTTTGTTTTTTTTTTTTTTTGATCTTGCTCTTCTAGCTCTTTCAATTTTGATGATAGGGTGTCAATTTTGGATCTCCCCACTCTTCTAATGTGGGCAATTATTGCTATATATTTTCCTCTAGAGACTGCTTTAAATGTGTCCCAGAGATTCTGGTATGTTGTGTCTTTGTTCTCATTGGTTTAAAAGAACATCTTTATTTCTGCCTTCATTTCATTGTTTATCCAGTCAACATTCAAGAGCCAGTTGTTCAGTTTCCCTGAAGCTGTGCCATTCTGAGTTAGTTTCTGAATTCTGAGTTCTAACTTGATTGCAATGTGGTCTGAGAGACTGTTTGTTATAATTTCCATTCTTTTGCATTTGCTGAGGAGTGATTTCCTTCCAATTAGGTGGTCAATTTTCGAGTAGGTGTGATGTGGTGCTGAGAAGAATGTATACTCTGTGGATTTGGGGTGAAGAGTTCTGTAAATGTCTATCAGGTTTGCTTGTTCCAGGTCTGAGTTCAAGTCCTGGATATCCTTGTTAATATTCTGTCTCATTGATCTGTCTAATATTGACAGTGGAGTGTTAAAGTCCCCCACTATTATTGTGGGAGACTTTTACCATTATGTAATGTCTTTCTTTGTCATTTTTGATCTTTGTTGCTTCAAAGTCTATTTTATCAGAGATAAGAATTGCTTTTTTTTTTTTGTCTCTCCATTTGCTTGGTAAATCTTCCTCCATACCTTTATTTTGAGCCTTTGTGTATCCTTACATGTGAGATGGGTTTCCTGGATACAGCACTCTGATGGGTTTTGGCTTTTTATGCAATTTGCCAGTCTGTGTCTTTTGATTGGTGCATTTAGCCCATTTACATTCAGGGTTAATATTGTTATGTGTGAATTTGATACTGCCATTTTGATTCTAGTTGGTTCTCTTGCTCATTACTTGATGCAGATTCTTCATTTTGTGATGCTCTTTAGCATTTGGTGTGTTTTTGGAGTGGCTGATACTGGTTGTTCCTTTCTACGTGTACTGCCTGTTTCAGGAGCTCTTATAAAGCAAGCCTGGTGGTGAGAAAATCTCTGAGTACTTGTTTGTTTGTGAAGGATTTTATTTTTCCTTTACTTATGAAGCTTAGTTTGGCTGGATATGAAATTCTGGGTTGAAAGTTCTTTTCTTTAAGGATGTTGAATATTGGCCCCCACTCTCTTCTGGCTTATAAGGTTTCTGCCGAGAGTTCTGCTGTGAGTCTGATGGGCTTCCCTTTGTGGGTACCCCGACCTTTCTCTCTGGCTGCCAGTAGCATTTTCTCCTTCATTTCAACCCTGGTGAATCTAACGATTATGTGCCTTGAGGTTGCTCTTCTTGTGGAATATCTTTGTGGTGTTCTCTGTATTTTCTGGCTTTGAATATCGGACTGCTTTGCTAGGTTGGGGAAGTTTTCCTGGATAATATCCTGAAGAGTATTTTCCAGCTTGGATTAATTCTCTTTGTCACATTCAGGTGTACCTGATTGTGACCAAACATTGATTAGGTCTCTTCACATAGTCCCACATTTCTTGAAGACTTTGCTTATTCATTTTTGCACCTTTTTCTCTAATCTTGCCTTCTCGTTTTATTTTATTTAGTTGATCTTCGATCTCTGATATCCTTTCTTCTGCTTGGTCAATTCAGCTGTTTAAAACTTGTACATGCTTCTCGAAGTCCTCATGTTGTGTTCTTCAGCTCCATCATTTCACTCATATTCCTCTCTTAGCTGTCCATTCTTGTTATCATTTCATCAAATCTTTTTTCAATGTTCTTAGTTTCTTTGCATTGAGTTAGAACATGTTCTTTTAACTCATGGAAGTTTCTCATTACCCACCTTCTAAAGTCTGATACTGTCATTCTGTCACACTCCTTCTTCGTCCAGCTTTGTTCCCTTGCTGGTGAGGAGTTGTTATCCCTTATAGGAGGTGAGGTGTTCTGGTTTTGGGTGTTTTCCTCCTTTTTGCACTGGTTTCTTCCCATCTTTGTGAATTCATCCACCTGTCATCTGTGTAGTTGCTTATTTTCAGATTGGGTCTCTGAGTGGACATCCAGATTATTGATGAAGTTATTTCTGTTTCTTAGTTTTCCTTCTAACAGTCTGGTCCCTCTGCTTTGGGACTGCTGAGGTCCACTCCAGGCCCTGCTTGCCTGGAGATCACCTGCAGCAGCTGCCGAACAGTAAGGGTTGCTACTAGTTTCTTCTTCTTCTGTCTTTGTCCCAGAATGATGCCCACCAAATGTCAGTCTGATCAGTCCTTTGTGAGGTGACTCTTTGGATATACGGGGGTCAGGAAGCTGCTTGAGGAGACAGTCTGTTCTTTACAGGAGCTCAAGTGCTGAGCTGTGGGCTCCATTGTTCATTCAGAGCTGCTATGCAGGTACGTTTAAGTCTGCTGCGGCAGAACTCATAAACCCCCTTTTTTTCCTCAGGTGCTCTGTCCCGGGGAGTTAGGGCTTTAATTATGAGTATCCATTACGCTGCTGCCTTTTCTTTTTTTTTCTTTTTCAGGGCTGTCCTGCCCAGCAAGGAGGCAGCCTAGTCACTGCCTGCAGAGGCTTTGCTGAAGCTTTGCAGAGGCTTTGTGGGTTCTGCCCTGCTGCCATGTATATTTCCTTGCAGTCCTGTTTGTATGGGTGTGGTTAGAACTGCCTCAGCAACGTTGGCCTGCCTCTGTAATGGCGGACTCTCTTTGTTATGGTGGGTTGCCTCGGCAATGGCAGGCTGCATCAGCAATGGCAGACTACCTCCACAGGGGTGGAGTACCTTCGTAATGGTGGACGCCCATCCCCCACAGAGCTGGGTCATCCCGGTTTTAGCTGTGCTTGCCATGAAACTCTCAACCCCGAGCATTTCCAATTGCTGTTTTTTTGTTTGTTTGTTTGTTTGTTTGTTTTTGTGGGCATGGGACCCGCCAAGCCTGATCACCTGGCTCCCTGCCTCAGAGCCTTTTTTTTTTAAGTTGAACAGTTGATTCTCTCCCAGGTGTTCCAGTTGCCTGCTGAAAGCGTGCCAGGATCTGTGTGATTTCCTGTGCAGAGACCCACTGAGCCGGCTGAAACAACGTCGCTGCCCAGGAATCTCCTGGCCTGGCTTTATGTTTCAGTCCCGTTTAATCAGATGAATGGGCTAATCTGCCTTCCCAGATCTCCAATTGCCAGTTTAACAGGGAAACCAGACCAGTGTATTTTGTATGGAGAGCCACTGCACTCTGGCACCGGCCGAAACAGCCGTGCCGGCCGAAACCGCCACACCAGCCAAAACAGCCATGCTGGCGACCCTTGTGGCTCCTCCACCTAGGAATCTCCTGGTCTGTGGGCAATAAAGATCCATCTGGAAATTCAGCATCCACTCACCCTCTGCGCTTTCACTGGTAGCTGCAATTCTGAGCTGCTCCTACAGTGCCATCTTTACAATGAAGGTTTTATACAAGGATACAGTTCTCTAATTTTAATGAGTTCCTGTCTTTCCTAACAGTTGTATTGGCAGTGATTGTTTTTATTGTATTTTCCATATTAAATATAGATTGTGCATTTCAAAAAAGAAATAACTAGTGTCTCAAATATTGAGCACTCACCCTTAGGTACTCATTTAGTTTCTGCTTCTGCAGATTACTGAATTGGCTAATTACCTACAAAGCACTGTGTTAAGAACTCATTTCTGTTAAATGCTCATAATGTCTGAGTAGCAAAAAGCATTTATCTATAAGACATTTTTATAGACTCAAAATGCCCTGTATGTGTCACTTTATGACAAATAAACAAACAAACAAACAAACAAAAAACTAAACATCTCAAAGCTGATGGTGATAGTATGAGTTCCTCTGTCCACAGTGGCCTTAATCATGATTTCACAGATTAACAATCACCAAAGCCAGATATAAATTGTAATTGAGAAAATAAAGACAGCTGTTTCATGAATATAGGAACATAAAAGTTGGGCATTTATGTTCCTCTATCCAATAATAAAAATGTCATTGGGATGACATTTTTTGGATTAAAAAAATATAAAATTTTTACCTTTTCCTTGCTTTAGAGGATGTAGAGAAAACATTGTTTTCTGAAAACAATTTTGTGAAAACATTGACATTAACAACAAACACACCTGCTTGGAAAAGAGGATAACATGTTGGTCAATGTTAAATTATATTTACTTTGATATGTCTCTGCAGGTTAAATCAATACTTGTATGAAACTTGAAGTTTACATTTATTATGGAGGGTACTTGTAAAAATATATTTGAAGCCTGTAAGAGCCAGAAGGGCTCAGTCATATGCAGCCTTCTGTGCCTGATGTTTTCTTTTGAACTAGAGAGAGAAGTGAGCATGCAGTCTGTTATTGTAGCTTGTGCACAAGGACTCAAATAAGAAAGATGTGGGTGTCTGTAGGAGAAAAGGTTTAGAAAACCAGGCATATTTTCTATGACTGTAAAGAACTTGTATTATTGGAATTCCATATGTCTAAATGCAACTGAAGGAAATAAACATCTCTATGTATATATAGTATAAAACTCTTGAGATGTAAAAATATACAATCAGATAAATCTGCCTCTTTAAGTCAGTATTAAAATCATGCCATTGAAAAGAATAATAACATAATATTATAGGACATAATATGATGTGATATGACATACATACTATAAAGTAATACATCATATCTTACTACATTTTCATTACTTGTAGAATGCTAGTATTGAACTTGGTTTGAATTCTTTGGAAGAGAGCGATATGGCTCAGAAAGGGAGTTAAACTAAATGCAGTGATAATCTCAGACATTCCAGGAAGAGATTTGTATGACTACAAATACAGAATTTACGATGAGTCATTAAACACATATAAAATCATACATATCGCTGTGTTGATGCATATTGTTCTGAAATTTTTGTACTTGATTTTTTTTAAATCGAATGCACATAGTGTAACTTACATACACGAAGCCTCTTCTTCGTGCTCATGGCATGCATTACGGAGCTTTCTGCTTAACCTAAACAGCTTCATGTCCTTGTATAAAGAAGCTTTCTTGTGGAGTGTACACACGGTATCTAGTAACTAAGGCAGGACTCTATGTTTGGTGTCTATACAGAGACACAAATACACATAAAGAGAGGCAGAATTTTATTTTTAAAAAAGTAGAGTATTTGTTATTATAAGTCTAAATATTAATTTTGCTCTACCAGTTACTAATTTTATACTTGATTCATCTGTAATATTGGGATACTACTACTTGACTTTTAAAATATTAATCAAAGTGCCTTGTATATGATAAGCATTTAACATTTTAAAATGCTTACATTAAGATAGTATTTTAGTTAAAGCTGTGTCTTTAAAATCAGTAAGCATCCTGTCATAGGTTACTGATGTAAGTCAAGCATACTGCAAAATGCTTCTGTAGGAAATTCCAGGTGTATAAGACTGAGGATTCGATGTTTTAAATTTACTACCCCCAACAAGAGTCATAGTAAAGAACACACCTATATTCTTCTGTTTTTTGGCAATTATTGCATTCATGGCACTTATCTAAATACCTATTCAATAAGAAAAAGATCCACCTTTTCTCAGAAAACATGTCAAATGGAGATAGTGTTGCCCCTGATCTTGGATCTATATAGTCCTGCAAAGATATATCCCACTGCAATAAAAGGGGCTAGTGCATCAAAATTACTGCAAAAAATACTGCCTTTGCTGACACAGAATTATTGATTAAAATGTTGTAAACCTCACCAATATAGTTTTTGATGCTATACATCTGACTGGAAACAAGTTTGACAATGTAGTCGACAAATTAGACATGGAGCATTAACTGCTCATTGTGATGAAGAAGGCAGGATTTCTTATGTGGAGCTACAAAAAGGCCTAGACAAAGTACAAGGGCAGAGTTATGGACTTAAGGGCAGTTGCATAATGGTTCTGACGAAAATGAAAGAAAGCACAAAAATCTCCCTTTGGAAAACGCAGATGCAGCCATCATCATACCAGCTTTTCTTTTTTAAAAAATAACCTCTGGCTTAACTTCCAACTACATTAAAACCATTGCAAGTGTTTATGTGCTCAGGGACATCAATGAGCCAAATACAATTGACTTTGTTTATGGCTTGGTGCCCAAACAAACATGTTATATTTGATATATCCATTCTCACTATTAAAGTGGGTATCTATCCAGTCTACATCTGGGGATGTCTACCGGGATGCAGGAAATTTTGATAAATGAAGCTCCTTCGTCACAAAGTACAAAGGAAGCATACAGTGACATTAGTGAGAAAACTGGGGCTGTCAGTTTCCTCTACATTGTTTGCCAACTTGCTAAGCTCAGCATTTCATACAGCATCTGGGCCACACTGATACTGAGCTCCTCTGTGAAGGGATTTACTTCAGTGCTGTTATCACTCTACCCCTATCCAATTCTATGTGCTTCTTCCACATCCCCTCAATATCTGGATAAACATAGACTTGTTTTGGTGACAATTTCACTGAACAAAGAGTATATTTAGTTTTCCTTCAGTTCTAAATATAGACTGCATGGAAATATACTTCACATAATGTAGAAATATAACAGAAACTCATTTTCTGGTTGAATTAGCCAGTTATTTTCTATGGATAGCAATTAAGAACACTGACAAACACTGCGCAGAATTTTACAACCAGACTAGATATTTGTGAGAAATTGCATTATTTTCTCTACAAAGGAATACTACACCCCAAACCCAGATAAAGTGTCAGCATTTAATATGAATGCATATTAGAATCAACAACGGTGAGTACACAAAAGTAAGTACAATGATACTTCTTGAAGGTTCATGTTGACCCTTTCCCTAATGGGGTGTGTGTGTGTGTGTGTGTGTGTGCACGTGTGTGTGTGTGTGTGCGCACGTGTGTGTGTGCATGTGTGTGTGTGTGCACGTGTGTGTGTGTGTGCATGTGTGTGTGTGTGTGGTGTGGTGATGCAGCATATTTTTGCTAGAGCTGCCCTGTCATCCACTCTCACATGGTTTTGGTTTTCCAGCACTAACTTTGTAAGATCTTTTCATTCATTCTTTCTTTCCATATATTTTTTTTCAATTTTGGGGCGTTTGTTGACCTTGCATCTTAAATAACCATAGCCCCTGAATATTATTTATTTCCTAACATTCACTGGTAGGGTTAGTAAATATAGAAGTCAGATTTTTCTGAATATTGTTTATAATTTGTTCGGCTACAATGTATCCAACATGTTTTACTATAATATGGGAAGAAATGAAAATGATTATGTGTCAAATTAGAATCTGCTTTTTCCCAAATTTATTGATAATGCTTTTCTGAACCCCTTCAAATAATTAAATTTTAAAGATATACTTCCAGGTAATACATATTTCTGAATATAGTGGAACATGCCCAAAAACAAGTCTTTGCAAGAAGGCCTGAGCTTTAGAGATTTTCAAAGGCACCTTTAAATTTTAAAAAACTCATTGCATAAATGAATGTGTTTATCCACTTTCCTACTCTCAGAGTGTGAAACTGAACTAGCTTCCTACTAAGCAATCCCGGGCATTGTGTATATAACAGAATTTAAATAAACCAATCTTTTGCAATAATCTGCACACATTTTAATTTTCTCTGATTTTATCTGCACATATATTAATTTTCTCTGATTTTATCTGCCCTATAACAATACTCAATTAACATGGGGTTGGTACTTTGAGATAATACTATTAAGTAGCAATTCTTTAATGAGATCCTTCAAATAATTGACTTTCCTTGACAAAAATAATTACTGTAAAACACTGCCCAATCATTCTGGTGCCTTGAAAATGTTAGATGTAACTGCCACTCTAACATAGGTTATATCACATCTCAATAATGAAGGATATAAAAATGGCTCTCAGCTAAAATTTTGTAGGCATTGCAGAATTATAAGAGCTTAAGCTGTTTAAATTAGCCCCTTTGCCTTTTAATCAGTGTAAGAGAGAAGTTGACTCATACTAGCTCCTGGTTTCCCAGCATGTACTAAACGTGTAGCTCAATTTAAAGTACTTATCAGTCACTGGCTGATATCACAAAATCATGAACGAAACTTTTAAGTGGAAGGAGCTAGTCCTTTTAATACTGGCAACTTTTGATAGGCTAGGAGTGTTGAATAACATTCAATAGTAGTGTAGTGTAGTGTTCAGAAATGTTCTCATCTCAAAAACTACTCCTTATAATTCCAACTTTAACGTTTCCATGAATAGATGGGCCTCTTCTTAAAATTCACATAATCCTACAGTTATCAGAGTACACAATGAAACATTAACACAAATGTATCATTTTCTTTAAGAGCTTCGTAAAGTGATTTGATAAATTGATTATGAGGTTTCTTATTCCCTAGTTGTTTGGGTATAACCTAAGTCCTTAGCAACTCCACAAGCTTAGTATAATTTTACTTCTGCAAAACTTGATTCGAATTTGAAATTCTGGACCTGCAGAGAATGTCCTATTTGTATTTGTTCCCCTTTCCTAATACTACTTCTTCATTCTCTCCACATGGTTCTATTTTTACATTTGTCATTCTATACTAATATTTCTATCTCCTATTAAAATAGAATAAAACAGCAGTTAATGAAACAAATGAAACTTGCCAAATATCCTTAAAAATTCAGCAATTTACACGACTCTTCTTTTGGTTTATAAATTATATAGCATGAGCAATCTTCTGTGAATTTCCTCCTGGCAGATTCTGCTCCCACTGAAAAGAAACAGCAACTTTATGACCCAAGGGTCTACTAGACTAAATAAATAAATAAGCAAACATCTCTTAAGTTGCAGTTTGCTCTTTTTCTCAAACAACTGACAGAGTAAAATACATTTATTGCTACTCAGTTACTTTTCAGGGGGCACCTTTTTCAGTGATTTATACACAGAACTGGTTTGCATCTCTTACTACATAATCTTGAGCTTATTCCAAACAAACAAAAAAATCCTTCACTCTTTCTACCAAAGTTTCACTGAAACATGGTGTGCTAATTGTTTTTCTTCATTTATAAGTTTTATTTCAGGGTTGCAAGCTGTTGGTAAGGAAAAAGACCAAGGAAAACTGGTAGGAGTTGTATCATGTTGGTACAGGTGAGGGCAATATCCATTGCAGTAAATTTTACTGGAATGGAAATCCAAGGGCTTGGCTTTGTTCATGGGTTCCTCATACAGCCGTATTTTATACTTACAGAAAAGTAAAATTAGCCAACATCTAAAGTTCAGATATTTCTTTTCAGATGGGTGAGTTTTCCATTTCCTTTGACTATATCTAGCCTATTTATTTTATAGTTTTTTGTTTCTGTCCTGCTGCTTGCAAGACTCAAGACAAATTTTTTTCAAACATATTTTCGTTGTCTATAGAAAGAACATTCCATTTTGGTTGACACAAAAATTCAGTACTATGAAGTTTGAAAAGAATAACAAAGTAAATATAAGCACTTTTCTAAATGGAAGACGTAAACATTATAATCCTTGGATTCTGTCCAAACTAAATATGAGGTTATTAACCAACTAACAGTTCTTAAGTGACATGAGGCTGACAGGCTGTCATAGATGTATAGAAACATAATTATTAGCAGTTTTTAATTACATCATTTTGTTTTCTCCAAAAGAGTTATTTTATTTTATTACATATGTGCTACTTTAAGCTATTTCAATTCCTTGTAAAAGTAAGTCAATGCTCAATTTTTTTTTCTGAGATTGAACTCTCAGCACAATTCCCTGTGTAGTAAAAAAAGGACAACCATAGACTTAGCGTTATCAAGAAACAAAACAGGAGGAGCGACAGAGAGCTGACTAGATGCAGCCACAAAACACCCCTCCCACCAAAAAAAAAAAAACCACAAAAATATTGAGTAATCAATCCATCACCTTTAAAAGAGATTTTTTTAAAGAGAAAACACTGAAAGTCAACAGAAAAGTGACACAGACACTGAAGTTGAAGATGGATGAAGCTTAGAGGCCCGCATGGAGTTGCTGAATGCCAGGACCACTGAACAGGTTCCAAGTAAGGGTTGAGTGAAAGAACTCCTGGGTACCACACTACTGCTGTGGGGGATTCCCAGCTACAAGAGATCCCATTACCCCCATAAATATTTGTGTTGACACGGGGAACTGCCTGGAGAGTAGGGAGAGGCAGCTCAAACCTTCACAGAGTCCAGAAGGTTTTGAACATGGGACTACTACAGCCAGGACCATAGATGCCTGTCTTTCAAGGCTCTCCATCTTGCTCTGAATGACTCTAGTCCCTGCTGAGCTGGGCTGGGAGAGACCAGGGCTGCCTTTCCTACAAGACTGCTCTGATTTATTTGCCCCCTTGTCTGCCAGCCTATCCCAAAGTCCATGACTGGCTGCTCTCACAATAATGGGCACAGAGCACAGCCTTCACTGCCCCACCTGTGTTCTGCCAGTGGCCTGGGAGCTATTTGGTCCCCCTAGCACAGCCAGTGCTCAACCCCAGGGGATTAGAGGACACAGCCATGGGCCTGTTCTAAACCCCTCAGCCTTCAAGCATACTGCGAGGGTTATTGAACTGAAATATGTGGCCTGAGCTTGAGGTGCCTCATCGTCAGAACTCAGAAGAGTTAGGCCTGGGTTCGTGTATTGGGGCACTAGAATTAGGCATCTCTCCTACCACAACCCAAGTCCAGAAAGGGTGTGGCCTGTTGGCCAGCCACATGTTCTGTCTAAGAGAGCTCTGCAGTCCAGAGGACCTGGAACAGCCCAGCCCTCTAGGCACAGAAGTCTTGAGATAAAATTAGATTTTTATACCTGCTCCTGGGAAAGACACTGAAAGGAAATCCAATCAGGAGAGCACAAGCTGGATGGTCCCCACAGCCATCTGCTGGGCAGAACACCCAGGCCATTGGTGCTGCACCAGCTTCATGCCTCCAGCATACTGCCCTGCTTGGGGATCCTCCTCCCTTGACCCACTGTATCACTCGACTACCCACAGAAATACCACACAACATTCTTTGACTCTACCAAGCTCAGAGGATTAGCAGATCCCTGGAAAGTTGTACGCCTACTGGTGCCTTACCTTCAGCTCAAGCTGCTCCTAAGGAATGGGAAAGGGCAGCACACTAAGGCCTCACTTGGGGCTAAGCAAGGGTAAGAATGGTGCCAGTGATTTGAGGGGGTCTCCCCCAAGGTCTAGGAGCAAACATGGTGAGGGGGTCATCTCTTGCCCCATCTTCCTCTCCCAGAGGGCTGCTGCAAATGAACTGGAATACCGAAGCAGCACGTGACTGCGTGAAAGCCCCTCTGCTGTTCTTATACTTAAATACCACCTAACTGACTGCACCAGACAAAAATAATTCCTTCAGCATGCGTCGCCTGTGAAACCAAATGCAGGAAATTAGCCACAGTGAAGAAACCCATACAGAGCTTTGGCCCTTTGAAAACTCCCAGAAATTAAGCAAATTGACTATTCATAACATACGCCACAGTCAAACCCTCAAGACAGAAAATAAAAACAATAAAAAACGAAAAACCCACCCAAATGACAGCAACTTCAAAAAAAAAAAAAAACGAAACACCAGCCTTCTCAGATGAGAAGAAATTAGCCGTATTTTGTTCTTAGAGAAATCTCCAAACTGCTTTCCACAGTGGCTGAACTAATTTACATTCCCACCAACAGTGTATAAACATTCCCTTTTCTCTGAAGCTCCTCCAATATCTGTTGTTTCTTGACTTTTTATTAATAGCCATTTTGATTAGTGTGAGATGGTTTCTCATTGGGATTTTTGAGAAGTCTGCTTGTATGTCTTCTTTTGAGAAGTATCTATTCATTTCTTGCTTTTTTAATAAAATTATTTTTAAGATTTTGATTATTGGTTTAAGTAAGTTTCTTACAGATTTTTGATATTAGACATTTGTCAGATATAATACATAGTTTACTAATATTTTATCTCATTCTCTGTATTGTCTGCTTATTCTTTTGATAGTTTCTTCTGTTGTGCATAATAACTCAACCCTGTAAACTCAAATGGTCATAGCACTTCTTCACCTCCAAAGGATTCCTCAAGCTCTCAAGCAATAGACCTTAAACAGATTGCATTGTCTGAGGTAACAGGCATATAATTCAGAGTCTGAATGGGACCTAAATTCAAGAGAAAGTTGAAAGCCAATCCAAAAAAGCCAGTAAAATGATGCCAGAGCTGAAAGATGACATATCCATAGTAAGGAAGAACCAAACTTAATGTTTGGAATTGAAAAATTCACTATAGGCATTTCAAAATGCAATTGAAAGCCTTGACAACAGACTAAATCAAGCTGAGGAAAGAATTTTAGAACTCAAGGATGAGTTCTTCAAATCAATTCAGTGAGACAATAATAAAAAAAAATAAATTTATAAATGAACAGAACCTCCAAGAAACATGACATTATGTAAAAATACCAATTCTGTGACTCATTGGCATTTCTGAGAGACCAGGAGAAGGAATAAGCAAACTGAAAAACATATCTGAGGGGATAATTCATAAAAATTTCCCCAATTGTGCTAGAGAGGTCAACATACAAATTCAAGAGATTTAGAGAACCCCTGTGTGATACAAAAGATGATCATCACCAAAATACGTAGTCATCAGATTTTCCAAAGTCAATGTGAAAAAAGGTCTTAAAGGCAGCCAGAGAAAAGGATCAAATCACTTACAAAAGGAACCCCATTAGGTTAACAGTGGATTTCTTGGCAGAAACCTTCCAAGCCAGAAGAGATTGGGAGCCTATTGTTGCATCCTTAAAGAAAATAAATTTCAACTAAGAATTTGATATCCTGCCAAATTAAGCCTTATAAATAAAGGATAAACAAAATATTTTTTAGACAGCAAATGCTAAGGGAATTTGTTCCCACTAGGTTAGCCTTTCAAGAAAGCCGTAAGGAAATTCTTAATATGGAAGCAAGAGAAAAATACCTGCTACCACAAAAATCCACTTAAATTCATAGTTCACAAATCCCATAGAGCAACTATATAGCAAGGACTACAAAGCAACCAGCTAAAATCTTTTTTAATAAAAAACAAAAACAAAAACCTCTCACCTAGTAATATTAATCTTGAATTTAAATGGTCTAAATACCCCACCTGAAAAGCATTGAGTGGTAAGTTGGATAGAAAAACAAGACCCAACTGTCTGCTCTCTTGAAGAGGCCCATCTTACATGTAACAGTACCACAGGCACAAAGTAAAGGAATGGAGAAAGATCTATCATACAGTGGAAAACAGAAGAGAACAGTGGTCGTGATTCTTATATCAGATAAAAGAGACTTTAAACCAACAAAAAAAGATAATATCTAATGATAAAAGTTTCAATTCAACAAAAAGACTTTACTAAATATATGCACACTCAGCATTGGAGCATCCAGATTCATAAAGCAAGTCGTTTTAAACCTAGGAAAAGATTTAGACAGGCATGTAATAACAGTGGGAGACTTCAACATATGATACACATATATCATTGAATACAACATAGCTATAAACAAGAATAAAATCATGTCCTTTGGAGCAACAGGAATGTAGCTAGAGGCCATTTTCCCAGGTGAACTAATGTGGAATCAGAAAATCTAATACTACATGTTTTCACTTTTAAGTGGGAGCTAAATATTAAGTACACCTGGACAGAAGATGAGAACAATGGACACTGAAGACTATAGCTAAGGGAGGGAGGGGGCCAAGGGTTGAAAAACTATCTATTGGGTACTAGGCTTACTACCTGGGTAATGGGTTCAGTTATACTCCAAATCTCAACATCACATCATATACCCTTATGACATACTTGCACATATGCACCCTGAATCTAAAATAATAGTTGAAAAAAGAAATAAAACCAAAATCCAAATGTTACGTATATATTTAAAGCTCTATGTCTAAATATGGCATTAACTGATATGCTTTATTATCTATTTGATTTTTATCATCTTACATGCACTTTCTACAAATTGACTTCTCTCTGATAGTTCCCTTGTATTTTTTTTGTGATAAGAAACATACTTATGCTCATTAATTACTAAGGACATTATTAGAGTGGGAATTATAGCTAAAACTCAAAATCAAATGCATATATTCTATTTAATAAAATTTTTTCCATGGAAATATTAGTTAATAATTCTAAAACATACATATATATGAATTAAAAAATTTAATAAATGAATGGCAGATAATAGAAGCCATGTTCATTACTTTTGGAGTCGGAAGTAACAGATGAGCAAAGGGTAGCAGCTTGGACAATCACGTATTAATGAATTAAGTTGAGACATCACTATGCGTTAATGTTTAACTTAATACAGACACAAATGGTTATATTTGTGTCTGTAGGTTATATTCCTACAGACATAGGAATACCTGTAGATATGTATAAAAATTTGGGTTAGTATATAATTATATACCTTCTTATTCTATGTCTTTCTAGTAAGAAGGACTAAAAATGAGGATGCACAGCTATGATGAGCAAACCTAGCACATAGATGCTAGTGTCTATACCATTCTCTAATGCTTTTCCAGTCCACCACCCTTACCTAGCTGAGTACAAACAAATCACTATTACATTTTGCTGTGATATTTCACATGCAATTATATGTAAATGTTAGGTGTTTTGTTTGCTTGCTTGCATATTGCATGACAATTAAAGCAAATAGCTGAGATTTAACTTTGTATTAACATTACAGTGCAGAGTTAGTGTTCATGAAAAGAAAGCCTGGAGACTGAACTTTTCTTAAACACACATGAACTCAGAAAATCCCAGAGTAGATTTATTGAGGACTTGGGGTTTCCACAGGGTGGAAATAGGGCTTTAAGCCAGGTGTATCTGAACCTCAATAGAATGACATCTGAGTCATCATCTACTTAAAAACACAAGAAACAGGTATATAGTGATAAAGGCAGGTCATGAGAAGTCAAGATAAATAAAATAGAATGTTAAATATGGAAGAAACAATAGGTTTATTTAAACTAGAACTCTCATTATAAAAATGAGAAACCAAAGTTTCTTGTGAAAGTAAGTGCTGGCTGAGCACAGTGACTCATGCTTGTAATCCCAGCACTTTGGGAGGAATTTGACTTTGTGACTGCTTGAGACCAGGATTTATAGACCAGCATGGGCAACATGGTGAGAACTCATTTCTACATTTTTTTTTAAATCAACTGGGCCTGATGGCACTTGCCTGTAGTCCTAGGTACTCAGGAGTCTAAAGTCAGAGCATTGCTGGAGCCCAAGATTTCAAGGTTGCAATGCTGTGATTGCACCACTACACTCCAGACTGGGTGACAGAGTGACACTCTGTCTCTACAAGAAAAACAAAGAATATGAAAGTAAAATCTAAGGTGGGTCATGAGGAATGACTAGGAGACACCCATAATAAACAGAGAAAGAGTTTTGAAAACAACGTAATATTATGTTACAAAGAACCGGAGGTAAGAAAGTATACATGGTATAAATAAAAACAAAAAATTAATATTTAGAAAAAATACCAGATTTTTTATAAAGCAATAAAATATATGAAAGGTATCTTTTATGGTCTTATTAATATTATAGCTAAATTTGTCTTTTCAATGCTGAAAAAGTATATCAGAAATGCAAGAAACATGAATAGATTATTTCCAAAAAAAAGTTAAAAGAAATAAATTCAACCTTCATTTCAAGTCATCAATATATGTATATTATATGTATATAAAACAAATAATTCAGTAATATATATACACTATATCATATAGTGTATATATACCATTCAAATATAAATATAAATGCATACAAATATATACACATGCATATATATGTATAAATGGGAGAAAAAAGCTTGTCAAGAAACATATAGAGACCAAAATCTCAAAAAAGCAAAATACATCTGTGTGGGCACACAGTTAACATGACCCTTGCTCTCCTATATAAACATTTGAGCTTTGGTTAACTGCTTAGCCCTGTTCCTCTAATACCTTGATAAAGGGTTATATCAACTCAATAACTATGCAGCATTGTCTTTGATGAAAAGACATCTGATGAGAAAATTACATCTGGCCTAGAAGAAGCAAAAATATGTGACAGTAGCCATAGCTTTGAGTTCCTCTGGGCATAGTAATTCCTATAACTGGGACTTCCATTTATGAAAGCCCTAAGGCTGTTTTAGACACAGTGGCTTCTCTTAGATTTAAGACATCTAAGCCAGGGCTATTTCTCAAAAAGAATTATTGTAACTATTGAAGTAGATATTGGAAAATATCATAAACTTAGATAACATATACTTATCACTCAATTACTCATAAAAGAAAGCACATATATCTGGACTCCATAAAAAGAAGTGTCAGCACAAAACAATGTGAACAAGCTTCCAACAAATATTTTCTGAATCTCTGTGACATGCACTAGAAAAAAAATACATATACATTAATTTTTAAAATATATAATTAGGATATAAAAATAAAGACTATATATTTTTTCAAAGACGAACTAAAATCACAGTAGATAACTTATTACATTCTTGCACACAAGTACCTTGCTATAAGTTTACATACCAGTATGTAATGAAGCTAAGAACATCATTCATGGCAAATATATTTTAAAGCATGAGAAATTGCTTAGGTAAAAAGGAGACATACATATTTTTAATCAGCAGCAGCTCAAGCAATCCTCCTACCCCAGCCTCTGAGTAGCTGGGACTACAGACATATTCTACCACACCCAGCTAATTTTTGTATTAGTAAGGACAGGGTTTCACTCTGTTGCCCACGCTGGCCTTGAACTCCTGAACTCAAGTTATCTGCCCAACTAGGCCCCGCAAAGAGCTGGGATTACAGGCCTGGCCTTAAGTTGGTAAATGTAATCCATAAATATTTTGCCCCACTGACTGGCCGTTTCTCTCTTTCCCTCTCCTCATATCTTCCTATTTCTAAGGGACAACACATTTAAATTAGGCCAATTAATAGCCCTACCGTGGTCTCTAAGTGTTCAAGTAAAAGGATGAGTCACAAATCTTTCATTTCAAATGAAAAGCTAAAAGTAGCTCAGCTTAGTGAGGAAGGCATGTTGAAAGCTCAAATCAGCTGAAACCTACACCTCTTGCACCAAACATTTCATCAAATTATGAATTTTTCGTTTTTTTTTTTTTTTTTTTTTTTTTTTTTTGAGACGGAGTTTCGCTCTTGTTACCCAGGCTGGAGTGCAATGGCGCAATCTCTGCTCACCGCAACCTCCGCCTCCTGAGTTCAGGCAATTCTCCTGCCTCAGCCTCCTGAGTAGCTGGGATTACAGGCACGTGCCACCATGCCCAGCTAATTTTTTGTATTTTTAGTAGAGACGGAGTTTCACCATGTTGACCAGGATGGTCTCGATCTCTCGACCTCGTGATCCACCCGCCTCGGCCTCCCAAAGTGCTGGGATTACAGGCGTGCGCCACAAGTTATGGGAGAAAATTAAAAGTCCTACTCCAGCAAACACATGAATGATAAATAAGAAGGTAAAACAGACTTATGCTAACATGGAGAAAGTTTGAACGGTTTGGACAGAAGGTGAAACAAGCTACATTACCTTCTACCAAAGCCTAATATAGAGACAGGCCTTAATTCCCTTTAATTCTATGAAGGACAGGAGAGGTGAGAAAGCTTCAGAATAAAAGTTTGAAGCTAGCAGAGGTTGGCCATGAGGTTTAAGAAAACAAACTCTCTCAATAAAATGCAAGGTGAAGCAGGAAGTCCTGATGGAGAAGCTGATGGAGAAGCAAGTTATCCAGAAGATCTAAGATAATTAAGGAAGGAGGCTAACAATAGATTTTCAATGTAGAAGAAACTGTTTTAAATCAGGAAATGCCATCTTGGATTTTCATAGCCAGAGAACAGAAGCCAATACCTAGGTTCAAAGCTTTAAAGGACTCACTGACTGTCTTATTAGAGGCAAATGAAGCTAGTGACTTTAAGGGAAAGCCAATGCTCATACGTCATTGAAAATCTTGGAGTCCTTAAGAATCATTCTAAATCTACTTTGCCTGTCATGTATAAATGGAAAAAGCAAAGCCTGGATAGAGCACACCTGTTCCCAGCATGGTTCACTGAATATTTTATGCCCACTATTGAGACCTACTTCTCAGAAAACACAACTCTTTTCAAAAATTATTGCTCAGTGACAATGCACCTCGTCACACAAGATCTCTGATAGACATATAAAAGAAAATGAATGTCTTCATGAGTGCTAATGCAATATCCATTTTGCAGCCAACTTTCAAGTTGAAATTTTTTAAGAAATAGATTTCAGGCCGGGCACAGTGGCTCAAGCCTGTAATCCCAGCACTTTGGGAGGCCAAGTCAGGTGGATCACGAAGTCAAGAGATCGAGACCGTCCTGGTCAACATGGGGAAATCCCGTCTCTACTAAAAATACAAAAAAAATTAGCTGGGCATGGTGGCGTGTGCCTGTAATCCCAGCTACTCAGGAGGCTGAGGCAGGAGAATTGCCTGAACCAAGGAAGCAGAGGTTGTGGTGAGCCGAGATCGCGCCTTTGCACTCCAGCCTGGGTAACAAGAGCGAAACTCTGTCCGCCCCCCAAAAAAAATAGATTTCATAAGTCTATTGCTGCCATAGATTGTGTTTCCCCTATTGCATCTGGGCGAAGTAAACCAAAAACTTTTTGGAAAAGATTCCAGATGACATTAAGAACATTTGTGATTCATGGGATGAGTTTGAAATATCAACATTAACAGGAGTTTAGAAGAAGTTGATTTCAGCCTTCATGGGTGACTGAGGGGTCCAAGGCTTCAACAGACAGAATAACAGCAAATATTATTTGCAACAGCAAAGTTTGAGATGACTGACTCCAATTATAAAAGTTCTACTGTGTGGAAAATGCTATCAAACATCATCACATGCTACAGAGCAACCTTTCATAAAAAGAAGAGTCAAATGATGTGGCCAACTTTATTGTTGTCTTATGTTTAAAAATTGCCATGCCAGATGTGGTGGCTCATACCTGTAATCCCAACACTTTGGGAGGCCAAGGTGGGTGAATCACCTGGGGTCAGCAGTTTGAGACTAGCCTGATCAACATGGTGAAACCCCAACTCTACTAAAAATACAAAAATTAGGCACAATGGCAGGTGCCTATAATCCCAGCTAAGATACTCAGGAAGTTGAAGCAGGAGAATGGCTTGAACCTAGGGGAGTGGAGGTTGCATTAAGCTGAGATTGCACCACTTCACTCCCAACTGGGTGAAAGAACAAGACTCCATCTCAAAAAGAAAAGAAATTGCCATAGCCACTCCAACTTTTATCAGTCATTATCCTGATCAGCTGGCAACCATCAACATTGATTTAACCTCCTGAGCAAAAATATTATGACTCACTGAAGGCTCGGATGATTGTTAGCATTTTTTGCAATAAACTATTTTAAATTAAGACACGTATATTGGTTTTTTAGACATAATATTATTTCACATTTAATAGACTGCTTGATGGTATAAACATAACTTTTACATGCACTGAGAAATCAGGATGGTATAAACATAAACTTTACATGCACTAAGAAATCTCAGAACATTCATGACAGTCATTTTATTATAGTTGTCTGGAACTAAACCTACAATATCTCTGGGATATGCCTGTGTATACGTGCTCATTTAGAAAAACGCTAAATGGAAATACAGCAATGTGTCAACTGTGTTATTCTCTGGCTAGTGAGATCTAAAATAGCTTTTCTTTTTGTGTGTCTATATTCCTTCATTACTTACATGGCAATATGCATATAATAGTTCAAAATAAATTTATTTCAGGTATATAATATGTCAGTGAAAATTAAATGTATATAATTAATGTTTAACAATATGCCAAAAATTAGATATATTTGACAATGGCAGGTAGAAAACCAAGTAGTAACTGTCCACTTTATTAATTGAGTTATATTACTATTACCAGTAGTATTTGAGTGTAGTGTCATAAAGTCCTATGGAACTCAGGGGGAAGCTTAATAGCTACCACCAGAGAGCAGTGAAAATTTACACATTTGTTTAAACACTACCTTATAGAAATAAATGTGCTTGAGTTTGGCATCCTACAATTTCAGAAAATGTCAAGCACTTTTAGAATTAACCCTTTGTAAAATTTCATATTTTTTACAATTAAAAAATTTACAATAAAATTAAAAACAAAAACAGTTTAAACATTCAAAATTTTGTTTTAACTATATCATAATTTTACTCATAACTGTTCTACATATTATGTATATTAGTTCATTATATGCTCACTGAGATTTATCATGGCAATTTAGTATTGTGACTCCTCAATTTAGAATTATTTATATATTTAGCCTCAATATGTATTCTAGAGGATAATTTCTGAATATTATGGCTATATTTAATACACAGGTCATAGACTCACAGTGTCTTTTTCCTGTAACACTTGCATCTCACAAAATCAAGGATTACATAAATAAATTTTTATTATTTTCTTGAAAAACTATATTAATATGCAGAATAAATTCAAACAATGTAATTTTTCTTATTTTGGCTACATTTTAAAAAATCATAATTTATATTCATTTTTATGTGTCATGAATATCTAGACACAGAAGTAGGATTTATTTTCTTGGTGTTTATCCTCAAAGAGAGGTGGTGAGCATTCATCTTAGTCAGGATATCTTTAGGAGTACATGCTATAATTCTAAAACAAACAAATAACACAATGTACTGAAAAATGACAGCAATTTTATATATTCTAAAATGTTAATAAAGCAATTGCTGTCCTCAAAGCAAAGTAAGGCCCTATTGGTTTTTCATGTGGAATAGAACACAAAATGTTTTGTTGAAGATGAAGCCACAGTCTGTGAAGCACTAGCACCAAATACAGTCAATAGTGGCTTGCATTAGATTTCATGGAAGAAGATTATCTGACAAGGGACCATGCTACCATACTTCAAGTAAAATTAGAGTCACGTGTAGAGTGCAACATACAATGTGTATAAAACTGTAAACTTATATATAGAGGTGATAAAAAAAAGAAAGAGAAATCAAGGAAGATTTAGACCTAGCTTCTAGGCTCTGTAACAACATTGTAATTGCACTATGGAAACTCTAAGCTAATAATAGAAACCACATCTATGAACTAGACTCTTGGGGGACCCAGATAAGAAAAGAGACACACTATACATATGAGAGTAAGACAGGTAGATAGGTGATGATAGATAGATAGATGATAGATAGATAGATAGATAGATAGATGATAGATAGATAGATGTCACTTTCTTAAAGTAGCCAATTTAAAAATAAAAATTTTTAAATAAAAATTTTAAAAATTATTTTACTTGATAAAATTGGTCACTTTATTTCATAAAATCAAGTGGACAGCCTTATCAAGAAAAATGACACTAAGAAATACAAAAAAATAGAGTATATGTTTATTCTCAAGAAACATGCAAGAAAAGATAAGCACCTGAGAGAGAGAGAGAGAGAGAGAGTGTGTGTGTGTGTGTGTGTGTGTGTGTGTGTATACTATTGCTGGAGCTTCTTCACTCACATACTTCAGCCAGCAAGAGGGAGTATTATAGCCTTTTCACTCCTGCAGTTTGGTGAATTCTGACTTCTTGTATCACAAAAAAAATAATGAAATACACTGACATCAGAGAGTGAATAAGGCTGAGCAGAATTTTATTGAGTGACAGAAAGAAAGCTATCCACAGCAATGTGGGACTCAAAATTAGGTTGCTGGCTGAGAGGCTGAGTCTGGGGTTTTTATGGCCTTAGAATGGGATATGCATGCTGATGGGTTTAGGAGTAGGCTTGAAAAAATATCACTAAGAAAAAGGTACAATAGTGTAAAGAACCAGTCAGGACTGAAATGAAGAATTTGCCCAGGACCAATCAGGGGCTGAAGTGAAGGCTTTGCCTGGGACCTTGGCCTGAGACCAATTAGAGGATAAGAGAATGAAACAGAAATGGAAGTTTCCACTCCAATCCATGGACTTTTACTATCACTATTCAAATGTATTGATGATATAGAAACAAACAAACAAAAAAGCAAAACGTAATACAGTAGGTAGGATAATTTCTATGTTACACACAATGTAAAAAAGAAATTTTTAAGACACTACCTATAAAACACCAATAAATAAGCAGAGAAAATAAGAGTTAAAGTATGACTTTATAGGATATACATTGAGTGACATAAACATATGACTATTAGAATTTCAAATAGGCCGGGTGCGGTGGCTCAAGTCTGTAATCCCAGCACTTTGGGAGGCCGAGGCGGGTGGATCACGAGGTTAACAGATCAAGACCAACCTGGTCAACATGGTGAAACCCCGTCTCTACTACAAATACAAAAAATTAGCCGGGCACGGTGGTGCATGCCTGTAATCCCAGCTACTCGGGAGGCTGAGGCAGGAGAATTGCCTGAACCTAGGAAGCAGAGGTTGCGGTGAGCCGAGATTGCACCATTGCACTCCAATGTGGGTAACAAGAGTGAAACTCCGTCTCAAAAACAAACAAAAAAAAAAAGAATTCCAAATAAAAATCTCGGAGAACAGTTGACAAGTAATATTTAAATAGTTTGAACAATTAAGACTGAGAGGTTTGTTTCTACATGTATGGCATAATATCAAGAAGGAAGACAGAATGATACTTCACTGACCCAAATATTTTAGATCCTCTAACAGTCACATTGCTGGAGGATTTCTATACTCAGATGAATAATCATTCAAGAATGATGGCAAAATAGATATATTATCTGAATATGAAAGAAACAAACAAATTTAAAATATTAGCTTTCACAAAACTTGTAAAAGTCCTAAAATAATTATGTCAGAAAAAGAAAACTATATCTATATATAGGTATATAAAATAAGTGAGACTGTACAGATGTACTGGTAAAATATATTGAAAAATCAGATTAATTATTCATTGACAGGAAAAAATAAATAATTATGTAGTACTTTGAAGATAAGTTAGAATGAAAACACTGGCCATATAGAAATATATAGTAAGAGGAGACAATATAGTTTACTGACAGCATAGACTTTGATGAGGTTATTTTCTTAGAAAGTGAGAATGAGTAAAAAGTACTAGATTTACATTTATATATTTATTAAACATATATTATCTAATATAATTCCCATAAATTCCCTATATATTTTACTTACATAGTATTTGATATAATCTGTAATATATTTAGACATGTGTGTTTGTGTGTGAGATTACAGGGCTACTGAGTTAAAAACTATTAACAGTATAAAGATAAGAAACAGAAAAATATAACAACAATAACCACAAAAATAATAGAACAATGATGGCTATGAAGCTTAAACACATACACACATTCTCTCTTCAGTATATCAAAAGTTAAAGAAAATATCACAAATGCATTTTTTTTGTTTGTACTATTTTTATTGGTGCACAATAATGGCATATATTTGTAGGTTACAGTGTGATATTTTGATACCTGTATATGCAATGTGTAATAATCAAATCAGTGTAATTAGTATATCCACCACATCAAAGACTTATCATTTCTTTTTTGAAAAAATTCAGACTCTTCTGTTTTAGGTGTTTGAATATCTAAAACAAATTGTTATTAATTATAGGCACTCTACAATGACATAGAAACTAGAACTTATTTCTCCTATTTTGTGTGAATTATACTTGTCATTTTATATCTAGTAACAAATCTCTGGCTATCCCCTCCTCCCTACCCTTTCCTACTTTTCTACTCTCTAATTCTATGAGATCAACTTTTATAGCTTTTACAGATGAGTGAGAAAATGTGATAATTTGCTTTTCTGTGCCTGGCTTATTTTACAATGGCAATTTTGAGATTTTAAACTAAACTACACATTAAGGTACTTTACTTCAAAATTTGTTAAATGAAAGTATACAGTATTTGAAGAGAAATATATAACTTCAGGAACACATATTAAAATAAATATTAATATCATATCTTTAACTTTTAAAAAGAACAGTAAGTGAGTAAGAAGTATAAATATGGTAAATATTTTAAAACTTGAAGAAGATAATTTAAAATTCACAAATACATGATATTAAGATTCAAAATAATTTATTTTGACTGGGCATGGTGGCTCATTCCTGTAATCCCAGCACTTTGGGAGGCTGAGGCAGGCAGATCATCTGAGATCAGGAGTTCAAAACCAACCTGGCCAACATGGTGAAACCCCGACTCTACTAAAAATACAAAAAGTAGCTGGGTGTAGTGGTGCATGACTGTAATCCCAGCTGCTTGGGTGTTTGGGGCAATAGAATCACTGGAACCCAGGAGGTGGAGGTTGCAGTGAGCTGGGATTGCACTAGTGCACTCCAGCCTGGGCAACAGAGTGAGGGCAATAAGAAAGAAAAGAAAAGAAAAGAAGAAAAGAAAAGAAAAAAAAAGAAAAGAAAAGAAAAGAAGAAAAGAAAAGAAAAGAAAAGAAAGGAAAAGAAAAGAAAAGAGAAGAGAAAAAAGAAAAGAGGGAGGGAGGGAAGGAAGGAAGGAGGGAAGGAAAGAGAGAAGGAAGGAGAGAGAGAAAGAGAGAGAGAGAAAATAATTTCTTTTAAAACCAAAGAAAAGATGAATAACCAAAGATAGACACATTTGACAATGTCAAAAATAAAATTTGTCTGGGTGTGGGGGCTCACTGTAATTTTGGTGCCATGTGAGGCCAAAGGAAGGGGATTGCTTGAGGCCCAAAGTTTGAGACTAGCCTGGGTAACACAGCAAAACCCTGTCTCTACAAATAAGAAAAAAAAAAAATTAATTCACTAAGCATGATGCCTTGCACACCTGTAGTCCTAGCTCCTGGGGAGGCTAAGCAGGAAAGATCACTAGAACACAAGAGTTTAAGATTACTGTGTGCTATGACTGTGCCACTGCACCTAACCCCAGTGACAAAGTGAAACCTAACTTCTAAAAATATGTGTGTGTGTGTGTATATATATATTATATATATACAATAAATATATATATTAAATCTATATAATATATTATAATAAATATATATTAAATATATAATATATACTATATATTAAATATAATATGTATAATATATAATAAATATATATTAAATATATATAACACATATTCTATATAATAAATATATATTATATATATAATTTATATAAGCACTGTGTAAGTATAAAAAATACACAACAGACTAGGAAAAATTTAAAGTGCCAGTGACAAGAATAATTAAAAGAAAACTACTCTGATAAGAAACAGCATGCAAATACTACAAAAAATAAATCCCAGGAAGGAACTACAAAGGGCCAACAAATATGAAAAATGCTTGCAATCATAGAAACCCAACATTTTAAAACTCTGAGATATACCGAAGATGTGAAGGCATGGAAATCACAAACGCCTCATAAATTGACACATCAAACAATTGGACATAGCATAATAAATGTTTAAATTTAATTTTATAATTAAATATGCGTAGTCCATATGATATAGGAGTTAAAAAGAAATTATTTAGGCAGAGAGTGAGGATAAGGAAGTCCTTGGTAAGGTTTCTATTTTAATAAAAAGCAGCCCCAAATCATTTCTTTTGTAACAGAAAGCAGCCTGTAAAATTGAGCTGCAGACAGGGACAAGCAAGCTGGAAGCTTGCATGGGTAAATGCCAGCAGCTGTGACAATAGGAAAAGTCTGTCTCAGGGCTAGGCATGTTTGACATGGCAGCTCCATCTTCCCTTTTCTTTGTCAAGCACATACACAGTAAAGAGTAGACAATATGGTCCTGGCCAGGGAGAAAACCCATTTATATAATAAAAGATTAGGTTTGGGTAACCAAGCTTCTTCATGCCTGCTATGTAAAAATCACACTTGGTCCAACCAACTTTTGGGCCCTATGTAAATCAGACACTGTCTGTTCAAACAGTCTATAAAACCCACTTAATTTCACCAAGGGTCCAAAAAATCCACTTGGAAGCCCCTCTCTGTGCAGGAGAGAGAGCTGTTTTCCTTTTTCTTTCTTTTACCTATTACACTTCTGCTCTTAAACTCACTACCTGTGTGTCCATGTGCTTGATTCCCTTGGCATAAGACAACAAATATTGGGTATTTAGCCCAGAAAAAAACACCTCATCAAACATAATATATTACTAAGAAAAATCATTATGAGAACATAAGTCCATTGATAATACAAATATTTGTGTAGTAATTACAATTTTCAACTAAAAATATAACACATCCAAGTATTAGGAACTGAGGTCATTCAAATTCACAAAGCTTAACATTGAAGACTGAGAACTTAGGTTAGTTGTGTCAACATAAGTTACTTTTTCTAAGAAATGTCTGCCCAGCATGATAAAACTACAAATCACTAAATAATTTTGCTCATTGCTACTGAAAATTTCTTCAAACCAATCTATTTGAGAAATAATTTGCACATCTGGGTAACATGTCTTCTGCTCAAACAGCTCATTTATCAGACAGAATTCTACTTATGAACTTGCATTAAGACTGTTGCTCCTCTTTGTCCACCACTTTTAAACTATTACAGCATGGATTTTGGCCAATCCCAGTTTCCCACTTTGAAAGACTCATTTAAAAAATCAGAATCTCTGAAAATGAGACACTGATAAGAATAGTTTTGTTTTGTTTTGTTTTAATTAAAAGAATAATTGCATACATTTGTGAGTATGATGGTTTTCATAAGCCTATACATTAAGAAATGAGTAAATGAAGCTAATTAGCATATTCATCACTTCACAGTTTTGTAGTGTATTGTGAACTTTTAAAATCTAACCTTTTAGCAATTTGAAATATGCCTTATATTATTATTAACTATAGTCATCATGCTATGCAATAGATACATCAAATTTATTCCTCCTGTCTAAATGAAATGCTGTACACTTGACCAACACATTCCTTGTTCTTTCCTTCCCCTCACATTCCCCAGTCTCTGGTAAGAACCATCCCATTTTCAACTTCTATGAGTTTGACCTTTTTAGATTTCACGTACAAGTGAGATCATGCAGTATCTGTCTTTCGGTGCCTATTTCATGTAGCATAATGTCCTCCATGTTCATCTATGTTGTTGCAAATGACAGAATTTTATTTTTTAAAATAACGGCAATCCCAATTCTGGCTATATATCCAAAAGGATTGAAATCAGCATGTCAAAGAGATATCTACACTCCCATGATTATTGCAGCATTATTCGCAATAGCCAAGGTATGGAATCAAAGAATGAATGGATTAAAAAAAATGCGGTATATATTTTTAAGGCTGAATTACACCTTAAGAGAGAAGAAAATTCTGTCATATGCAACAACATGGATGAAACTGGAGAAATTTAGTTTTTAAAGCTTATTCAGTTATTTTGAATGCTACAGCTAAAGATCTGCTAGAATTTAAGAGCCTATGGCTTCAATAAATTTATTTTTTAGGATAAACTAAAGCTAGTAGAGTTTATGATGAGGAATTTATATTGAACATGATGGGGAACACATAGGAGACTTTCTATCATATTTTGAATTAGCCTCAAATCTCAATTACCTTTATTTTACCTGATAGAGGTTCCTTCTTCTGCTAGTTGATACCTCCAAAAGATACCAGGTACTATAGTGGCATTTGAAATATCAATGTATTTTGTCCTAATCTTCATCCTTTCTTTTTTTTTAGACATAGTCTTTTTCTGTCGCCAGGTGCCAGGCTGGAATTCAGGGGTGCAATCTCTGCTCACTGCAACATCTGCCTCCTGGTTTCAAACAATTCTTCTTCCTCGGCCTCCTGAGTAGCTGGGACTACAGACGCACACTGCCACGCCCACCTAATTTTTATATTTTAGGAGAGACAAGATTTCACTATTTGGTCAGGAAGGTCTCGATCTCTTGACCTCGTGATCCGACCACCTTAGCCTTCAAGTGCTGGGATTACAGATCTTCATTCTTTTATATCATGAGTTATTTAAGACAGGAAGCTCGCCTAATCCATCATCCCCACTAACATCACACCTGGTACACTATACATATTTCATATTTGTTAAATGATTGAAGGTGAATAAAAATTATTCATGATTTACATATAAACTAATGGCTATAATTTTTAGTTGTTTATGTGTGTTTACCTTAGAAATTAATGTTACAATGATTCACATGCTTCAGTAAGAAAAAATAATTCTTCATTTTTTAGTATAAACAGGATTATTTTCATTTCATTACTGTGCAAAAGAGGTACACCAAAGAATTTCCAAAAAACATAGCTACATTTTCATAGAGAGACTTCCTTAGATTATTATTACATTTAAAAAGTTTCACCCTCTTGAATAAGAAAAAGCATCATTATCCAATGCAGCTTCTTTAAGAACGTTCAATAATAAAATAAGATTATCGGATATGCTTAATTTTGGATTTTAAGGTATTATTTTAATGCTTAAGAGCAGTGATTCTCAAACCAGAAATAGTGAGTGTACCTGGGTTTGAACTCTAGCATAATTTTTTAAGAAAATAACTCTGCCTTATTACTTTATTAGGTTGATTAATAAAATATAGAACAGTGTTTGGCAAGTGGTACTCACTTTTAATTATCATAGGTAATATGGTTTTATAACAGTGAAAAATTTATATATCTTATTTTGGCCAGGTGAGGTGGCTCATAATCCCAGCACTTTGGGAGGCAAAGGCAGGTGGATCACTTGAGGTCAGGAGTTCAAAACCAGCTAAGACAACATGGTGAAACCCTATCTCTACTAAAAATATAAATAAATAAATAAATAAGCAAGCAAGCAAGCTGGGCATGGTGGTGGGTGCCTGCAATCCCAGCAACTTTGGAGGCTGAAGTGGCAGAATTGCTTGCACCCGAAAGGCTAAGATCCCAATGAGCTAAGATCCTACCACTGCACTCTAGCCTGGTCTCAAACAAAACAACAAAACAAAACAAAACTTATTTCAAATCACAATAAAGGGTATGTGAGATTTTTATGAGAGTGCTTTCTGAGATTTAAAAATTAAAGCTGTGTTAAGTGTTCAAAAGTTGTCTATCTTGTAAAATTTTATATGTTGAATTTATTTCCCATTACATTATATAAGTAAATATGTGTTTCCTCCTAGAAAATTCAGAAGAAAATGAAATGATTATATGATGAAATGTCACATATATACTATGAGTAAGCGAGAAGGGAAATGCGAATCAAAGATTTACTCCTGACAAAATATTTTAAATATGTTTTAATGAAAGTAACACAATACTCTTCTAGAACAACAAACAACTATATACCTAAATTAGATGCATTTGAAAGCGCTTCATTTTCCCTACCTGCTGACTTGCAGCTATGCTAATGAGAAAAAGAGAAAAAGAACTATTTATTAAATGATCTCACAGTAACTTACATGTTTACTTCACTGCAAATTATTTATTAAAATAGTACTTTATAGTTATTTGATGAACCTACATAATTAATATCTATTTTAAGTGGACAGAGAGCTTTCTGAAGTCTCACTGTTGTATTTTATCTTACCTATCCTTGACTCTTAGTGGCTGCTTAGTAAATTTTGTGAAATAAATCATTTGTGTGACTCAAGATTTTATGCAAAAGCTGTGAAATACAACGTAATTGTTACACTGTTCCTCTTTCTTCCCTCTCCCTGAAAGGGATCAACAGTCAATTCTATATGAGTCAGAAAATAAACAATACAGAAGAGCAAATCAGGGGCAAAAGAGGCCAATACACTTTTCTTGTTGATCATGATCAACTCTGTGAGAAAAAATTGCTACATGTATTTATTCATCATTGCTTTTGTAATATTGGGCCACATGATACAGGATAATCTCTCCATATCAAAATCCTTGACTTAATTATACCTGAGAGTCCCTTTTGCCATGTAAAAGTGACAGGTTCACAGGTTACAGGGATTAGCTGTGTGCATCTTTAGGGGCATTTTTTGCTCAACCATGGTGCATTCTTTGCTTCTCAAATACTAACATCTAATCTCATGTGCAAAATATATTCTCTCCAAAGTCCCCCAAATCTCAATTTCAGAAGCTCATATAAATTCCATCAGCTGAAAAGTGTGCAAATGTCATCATCTAGATTTGCGTGGGTGAGACTTTGTGTGTGATCCATACTGGTCACAATTCCTTGTCAAGTGTATACCCATGAAACTAGACAAGATATATGCACCCTAAATGTCATGCTGTGATAGGCATGGGATACTGCTTATAGACGTTTTATTTCAGAGAGAAGAAAATGAAAGAAAAAATAAGTGACCTGTTTCAAGCAAATTCCAAATTCAACTGGACATATTCTGTTAGCCTTTAAGGCCATGGAAAAGTCATCTGTGGCCTCTGATTCCACACTTCTGGGTTCTCTTCACTGCATTCTGGGGCCAAGGCTCCAGGCTATGATACATCATTTATTCTACATGAAAGGTAGCACATGTTTGCAAGTGTAAAATTTTCGTGGTAGCATCTTGATTGGTGACTGGTATTTCATTTTCAAGTATCTTGTGATCTCTCCTGTATGCCTGAGGGTTCATTCCATTAGACAAGGAGCTCCTGCACAGGTTTTACATAAATAGTCCACGTCGGTATATATATATTGCTAAGATGCCTGAATGGGATCCGTAAGTCACACAGTCACACACCTAATCTCTTCAAACAGTCCTCCATGTGACTGAATAACGTGACCTTTTGTTGCTTCTGAGATCCTAGAGAAAGGTTGATCAGGCAAACTCTTAGCTTTCTATACTCTTTTCTAACACGGAGTCTCCTAATTTTAGTTCTTTGCAATCTTGTTAGGCTGAATTTCCAAAAGCAGTTTCAGGTTTCTTCTTCTTCTTCTTTATTTCTTTTTTTTTTTAACAATTCTTTTCCCAACTTATCTCTCTCTCTATGAGCATTTAACTATAAGTGGTAAGACAAAATTAGATCTCACCTTCAGCACTTTGCTGGGAAATCCCCTCAGCTAAATATACAAGCCCATCTCTCACAAGTTATGGTTTCTAAACAACTATAGGACAAACATCAGCTGGGCTTCCTGACATGGTATAACAATAATCCACTTTGCTCATATTTCCAGGAACACGTTCCTTATTTCCTTTTCAGTCCACATCAACAGCATCTTCAACAACATACTTCTACTAGGAGTCTATTTACGATAATTTAAGTATTCTCTATAAAAACACAGGTTTCTCTATCATGCTCCTCATTGCCTCCTGGGTACTCACTAGCAGTACCCTTAATATCCATAATATCTCTTAATACCTAATATCTCTATCAGCAGATTGTTTTTGATAATGTTTCTCTCTAAAAAGATACATAAATTTTTATTCCCATATTTCTCACTCCTGAGCCCTCACTGGAGGTCTCTGAAATTCACATTTTCACTAGTAGTCTGGGAAAACTAAACTAGGCTTTTGCTATGATGCTTCTTGAAATTCTTATACTCTTTACTCCTTACCCAATTCTAAAGACACCACCATATTTTCGATATTTATGACATCAAAACCCTACTTCTGATGTCAAATCCATATTAGTTTATTTTTGCTGCTATGAACATTAACTAACACAAACTTAGTGGTTTTACAAATTAGGAATTTATTATTTTACCATTCTGTCAGTCAGAAGTTAAAAATCAGTCTGACTGAGAAAAATTCTAGTTATTAGCAGAGGTAGTTTCTTCTGGAGACTCTGAAACTGTGTTTGCAAAAATTATGACAGGGAAAAAAAAATCTGACTTAGATATAAATCAAAAAGTATCTGAGTCAAGTCTCAATCTATTTAGAAGTTTAATTTGCCTAGGTTAAAGATCATGACCCATGACACAGCCCCAGGAGGTCTTGAGAAACATATTCAAGGTGGTTGGGTTACACCTTGACTTTATACACTTTAGGGAAACATAAGATATCCATCAATGCATGTGGGGTATATATTAGTTTAGTCTAGAAAGAGAATTCTTGAAGCAGGGGCTTCCAGGTCATAAATAAATTCAAAGATTTTCTGATTGGAAATTGACTATTATTTAGAGACCTGTAATCAACAGAAAGCACTGTCTGGGTTAATAAAAGCAGTCATGGGGACCAAGGTTCTTGTTATGTAGATGAAGCCTCATAGCCGGCCTTTATAGGCAATAAATGGCAAATGTTTGAGACCTTTAAAAGGTGCTATACCCTCAGCTAATCTCCTGAGGATCAGAAAAACTTCCAGAAAGGGTAGGGGATTTCTCTACAGAATGTAAATTTCTCCCACAAAAGATAGCTTTGCAGGATCATTTCAAAATATTTCAAATAAATATATTTTGGAGTAAAATAATTTGATTTCTTTCAGGGTGGGCTATCTGTCATGTGATGTTAAACCAGAGACAGGTTTGAATTTGGTATATCATATTGCTTCAAAGAGTCTGTTTTACAAGTCTTAAGATTTTTGTTTTAATGTTAATGCTGGCCAGTTTTGTGCCTAAACACCAATGGGAGGAAAGTATTATGAGGCATGTCTAACACTCTACCCCTTTCTGTCATGGTCTGAACTAGTTTTTCAAGTTTCTTTCAATCCCTTTGGCTAAGAGGGAGGTCCATTTGGTCAGTTGTGGGGCTTACTTAGAATTCTACTTTTGGTTTACATAGGAAAGTTATTAGTGAAAGAAACTTGATGTAACCGATCCTATCTTGCTTTCAACCTCCAAGCTGCCTTTGCTGATAACTTGGCACAGGCCCAGATAACAATAGGAGGAATTTAATTTATAGGTTAACTATGAAACAAAAATTATAATAGCCCCTTCCCAAAACAAATCTACTCCTGGGGATGAGACTAACCTTGTAAAACTAACAAATTAGCCACAAGATCAGAAATTATGGCTCAGGAGTTCATGTATCTAGAGGTCACAGGATTCCTAACCTCTCCAATCAGTCCTATGGATAATATTACTATTGTAAAATCTAAGATAGATTTTGAGATTTTTTTTAGACCCTGCATTCTGATGGACCAGATGGCACCACCCAGACAAGTAAAGTGTCTCCAGTCATTCTACAATCCCACTCAGGAACTAAAGACAGAAAGAATAACCTACCTTGACCCCTGTGATTTCATTCCTAATCTGCCCAATCAGCTTTCCACACTCCTTAGCCCCCTGCCCACCAAATTATCCTTATAAATCTCTAGTCTCCAAAGTTTTTGGTAGATTCATTTGAGTCATAAAACTCTGGTCTTCTGTTTAACTCACTCTATTGCAATGACACTCTCTAAGTAACTTGCCCCTATCTTTGCAGTCGTCAAGAAGAACCCATTGGGCAGTTATAACTCTAGGAGACAATTTATTCCTTTGTTTTGCCCACTTTTGAAGGCTGTCCTCATTCCCTCCTACTGGCCATCAGATGCCATTTTCCCCCTTTCTTTCCTTCTGTCATTCATTGTCTTCTGTCTCTGTCTCTTTCTCTTCTCTCTCTGCCTCTATCTCCTTATAAGGCCACCGTGATTACATGGAACCACCTGGATAATCTGACTTATCTCTCTTTCTCAAGATCCTTAACTTAATGATGTCTGCAAAGTCTCTTTGCCTTATAAAATGACATATTTGCAGACTCTGGATTTAGAATTGCAATACTATGGGAGTGAAGGAGCATTATTCAGTCCACCATATTATATTTCAAGTGTTATATATTCCTTAAGAGAAATAATTGCATAAGTTATGAGCCATGGAGCATGGCTCTTTGACTACATTGATTAGTTCCACTGTAGAACTAAGAACTGACACTTCTCTTTAAAAAAATACTTCTTAGGGTTGCCACGGCAATGAAATGGTAGAAAATTCTAGGACCCAAGTATTCACAATATTAAATTAATGCTAAAAATTTTAGGTGAACTTGAAACAAATGAACATGATTAACATAGATCATTTGACATTATTGATATGTAAAATAGCATCACACCTTTGCTTTTGTGAAAATAAAAAGTTTAATCAAATGTTGTAGCTCATCTTTTAAGAGTCCCCAGTGTCATTGCTGAAGAAGAGTGGGGGATTCATTTTCACTGAAGAATTTTGAGAGCACTAATATTCAGTATAGAGAATCCCTTTTTCCTACACTTTCTATTTGTGTTCTTTTTATTGTTTGGCTATTTTGAAACAATAAAAATTTAATATAAAAAATGCACTCATTTCTGGTGGGAAACTATTTAGAACTCTAATACAGGATTTTTTTTTTTTTATGAAGTCTCACTCTGTGGCCCAGGTTGGAGCGCAGAGGAGCCATCTCGGCTCACTGCAACCCCTGTTTCCCAGGTTCAAATGATTCTCCTACCTCAGCCTCCCAAGTAGCTGGGATTACAGATATACACCGCCATGCCCAGCTAATTTTTTGGTATTTTAAGTAGAGATTGGGTTTTACCATGTTGACCAGGCTGGTCTGGAACTCCTGACTTCTGATGATACGCCTGCCTCAGCCTTCCAAAATACTGGGATTGCAAGTGTGAGTCATCATGCCTGTCCTAATTAATACAGCCTTTGATATGAGTACACTAAATATCCCCCATCAACTGCTAACAAATTAATGAAAACCAGGCATGACCAATGAAAGGATTCCAAGCAATATGCCAGAAGAATGCTGGAGGAATTTTAGCATTTTACATTAGCTGTAACTCCAAACTTTCAGTTTAAAGTCAATGGTTTTCCTTTATACTTAGAAAGAAATTAAAACCTTTTCGTCATGGTTACCTTAAGGTGTCAGTTTGACTGGGTCAAGGGATAATCATATATATGCATGATAAAACATTATTTCTGTGTTTTTAATATTTAATGCAGAAATATTTAAGGTGAACTGAAAGTCCCTTAAAAGATTAAAATGTGATAATAACCTGAAAAATTTTGAACAAAATTATTATAATTAAATAATTAAACTATTAGAACTTTTTCTGGCTATTTAAATAAATGCTTAAATAATTTATTTTATTTTATTACTATTTGATTTATTTATTTTTCCTGATTTGTAGTATAATGTTTAAGGAAATCTTTCCTCACTTTGGCCATAAATCATTGAATACCAATATTCGTATTGGTCTAAAAATTCTATACTTGTGAACTTCATCTTATTTAAAAGTATTACCATTCAATTTGAAAATATTATTAAAATGCCAAGACAATGATATATTTTATATGATAAAATATATGATAAGCTATGTGGTAACAATTTCACTAAATTAAATGAGAAATCTTTTCCTTCTGCTCTTTTTGTCCTTTCCAGGAAAAAAAAATAGACTACATACATTTTATAAAATTGCCTCCATAATTTAGGAAAAAAGAAGATTCTGTCTACAAAATCATTATAGTCAGACCCAGAATTCACTCTTAAATCCATACAGAGTATCAATCTTAAATCTTGTTCATGTCGTCTCCAAATTAGAACTCTGAGGGAATCCCTACTTTTCAATTTTGACAATTTTAGAAAAGTCACAATCATTCTTATTTAGGTGAATACATTAGCTAGTCTTCCTGCTTTCTTCTCCAGCCTCTCCACTGAGCAGATAGATTTAAAAGTGAAATTAGGCTATTTTTTTTCAGTTTAAAGTCAATGGTTTTCCTTTATACTTAGAAAGAAATTAAAACCTTTTCGTCATGGTTACCTTTAGGTGTCAGTTTGACTGGGCCAAGGGATAATCATATGCATGATAAAACATTATTTCCGTGTGTGTCTGTGAGGGTGTTTCTGGAAGAGATTAGCATTTGAATTGGTGGACTCAACAAAGAGGATTATTCCCGCCAATGTGGACGGGCACTATCCAATCCACTGAGGGTCCAAATAGGACAAAAAGTGAAGGAGGAGCAAATTCACCCTCTGCTTAAGGTGAAACATGCCTCTTCTCTCAGGCCTTTGGGTTCCAACTGAATGACACCACTGACTTTTCTGGTTTTCCAGGTTGCAGAAGGCAGATTATGATTGTGGAATTCTCAGCCTCTTAATAGAGTGCGCCAATCCCTATAATAAGCTTTGTCTTATATATATCTGCAGATACCATTTTTGTTCTGTTTCTCTGAAGAACCCTAATACATTTTTATCATGACCTATAAATAATTTCCGGATCTAACCCAATTCAGTGATTTCATTGCTTAGATCATCCACACTCATTCACTCTTGTAATCACAATGACTTTTGGCAGTTCCTAGAACAAAGATGCCACATTCTTCTTATTTCAAAGCCTTTGCATTTATCATTCCCACTCTGCCAAACATTTTTCCACTGCCACCTGGCATGGCTGGCCCCTAGCATCCTGATAGTTTCAGCTGAAACCTCATCCCTTCCGAAAGACCATTCTTTTTGTTGTTCTGTATCACAGAGCCACAGCATTTCCCTCGCAGCAGTTAAATACACCATATTTATTTAGAGTCTTTTTTTAACCATGTTTCCTGCACAAGAGTGTAACTCAACTCTGTGAAGTATCTTGAGTATCCTGCTCATTGTGTTACTCAAAATGTGGAAGTGAGTCTAGTGATTACATTATGCTGGATAAATAACTAAAGAGGAGAGGAATGTTAAATATTTTCTTTGCACTTTACACCATACTTTAAACTAGAAAATACAACTCTCTTTATGTAAAAAAAAAAAAAAAAGATGAGCTATTAGGAAAGAAACAATTTAAAAATATTTGGAATCTAGGACAGAGCTCTAGAGGCAGAGAAACAAAAGTATACAAAAATGAAAAGCAAATAAACACATTTCTCCTTTCCTATTTGGATGCAATAAATCTATTCTTTTGCAAATATGACCTAGCATTGATTGAAAATAATAATGCATTTCTTGCAATGTCAAAAGCTTTAATAAAACTTGTTTAGCAAATTTATGCAGATGTTAGATATGAATTAAATCACAAAGATTCCCAAAAGATTTACAACCATTATATCAGCATTTATCATATTCTTTTTTGTGCTTTTTTCTTTGCTTGAATATACACTTTCATAATGTTTTGAATATTGTTTGTCAGTCAACAAATATTAGTTATAAAGGGATAATTAATTACATGCCATAGTTAAACATAAACCTGATTTCATTATTCCACTATTGAATACTTTTTAATAAGTTGCCATTGAATAATAAACTCCTAGGAGTCTATTTATCATCTTATAATATTTGGCCTCTTATTAGCTCTCAAAATACCTGGTGCTGACTTATTTTTGTTTGTTCCTTTGCCTTGTAAATATATCTTTTATCTTAGCCACTTTCCTTTACTGTAACCATTTGCAAACTTTCACCTCATGATTCAACATTTAGCACATTTAACCTGCTTTGAACAAGCTCATAACTCCCCAGGTGTTTCCTCTCTGAACTCTCAATTGTGTTTTGAATTCTACTCTATTCCTATCTTCCCAATGCTTTCTTATTTTTATATTTATCTTCCTTACAATTCCTTAAGCTATCTGAAAGCAAACGCTTTTTTCTTATCCTAGCATTATACTTGGAAAACTGTGTGTTGCAGAAAGGTTTCAGAGTCTTGAAATACCAAATTGGCTTCAACTGAAAACCAGCTTCAGTCCTAACAGAGAAGCTAGGAGAGCTAGGAAGTTGCAGTCTGCAGGGTGAAAATTCCCTTAACGCTTAATTGCACTTCCTTAATTTCAAATCCAAATCGGCTTTAGAAACCCTTTGTTGTTTTGATGTTTCCCTTCTCATAATTTTTAATGTATCTGTAATTCCATGAATAATATGGCAGACCAGTTCTTGAGGGGGCCTCCTCACATACTGACAGCCTTGTGCCCTCCAGAGGGGTCCCCAAACCCTGGCCACCCTGGGCTTAAAAACCCTCAGGGATTACATAAACAGATTACGTATGGAGTAAAAAAACCTCCATGGTTTCTGTCTCACTCAATATCCTTTCAAATCTACTACTAATTGATTTTTATTTGGAGCCAGCAGTTATTCAGTTGAAAATGCACTATTTCTGATATAAGTTTTGCATCCTTTTTCTGTATTGACAATTTATTCAATGGATGCCTTATCTTTTGATATAAATACTTAATCAACATGGATTTTAGATATGCCAATTAAAAAATATGTCTTTATCACAGGAGTTTTTTGTTGTAAATTTAATAAGTCAATAAATGAGAAGAATGCTGATGCAGCCATGGAAACTTATGGGCAATAAATGCAAATTAGTCAAATGTAACATTATAAGATTGCTTACATGGCATAAGCATATGGAAAGTATATCTCAAATTTTTAAGACTAAATGTTATATCTATAAAATTATAAATAATAATTACATGAATTTTTAAATCATAAATACTTTGAATATGACATAAATACTTTGAAGTCATTTTGTTTTCAAATTATATAAAATCAGCAAAAAAATTGTAGTTAAGTATAAATGCCTTAGAAATATATATTATGCTTTTATGACTAAATATATCACGGATTACTTATTTCTGATTAAAAAACATTCTTATGAAAAATATGCTTAATGAAACAATATAACAAAAAAGATCCTTTCCTTATGAAGTATTCTTGTAGGTATTTTCTCATAATCTAATAATTTAAGAACTATTCTAAGTTATTTCTTGATTTTTAATATGATTAGTATTACATTCTCTTTCAGATAATTACAATGTCCTAAATTTTATGATAAATATTTTTTTAATTAATGTCAAACAGAGGTTTAATTTTTTGTTTTAATATAAATAATCTTAAGGCACTATGTTAGAGTTTTAATTTAGCTTTTTCATTACAGATGCAGCATAATTATTGGATTACTTGCAAAATAGACTATTTGTCAGGAAAAGATCTCTATGTTTTTCACTTAAGAGGAAAAATAATTTTCTCCTTGTAAAAATATACAAGACATTTAGAATGTTGCTGTTTATAGCATGTAATATGAAAGATACCTAAAGTAATCCTGATATGGTTTGGCTGGATCCCCACCCAAATCTCATTTTGAATTCCCACATGTTGTGGGAGGGGCCCAGTGGGAGGTAATTGAATCATGGGGGTGGGTCTTTCCCCTGCTGTTCTTGTGATAGTGAATAAGTCTCAGGAGATGTGATGGTTTAAAAATAGGAGTTTCCCTGCACAAGCTCTCTTTGCCTGCTGCTATCCATGTGAGACTTGACTTGCTCCTCCTTGCCTTCTGCCATGATTGTGAGGCCTCCATAGCCATATGGAACTGTTAAGTCTATTAAACCTCTTTCTTCTTGGATATGCCTTCGTGCAATGACAACAAATGGTATCTTCAGTATGTCTTTATCAGCAGTGTAAAAATGGACTAATAAAAATCCTCGTTTCTTTCTATCTTTCCCCAATTTCTCCATCAAATTTAGTGATCTGGTTTGGCTCTGTGTCCTCACTGAAATCTCATCTTGTAGCTGCCATAATTCCTACCTGTGGCGGGAAGGACCCAATGGGAGATGATTGAATAATGGAGTTGGTTTTTTTCCCACACTCTTCTCTTAATAGTAAATGGGTCTCAGGAGAGCTGATGGTTTTAAAAACAGGAGTTTCTCTGCACAAGTTCTATCTTTTGTGCCTGCTGCCATCCACGTTAGATGTGACTTACTCTTTCCACCATGATTGTGAGGCCTCCCCAGCCATGTGGAACTATGAGTCCAATCGACCTCTTTATTTTGCAAATTGTCCAGTCTCAGATATGTCTTTATCAGCAAAGTGAAAACAGACTAACATATTTACTATGACCTGATTTACTTGCTTGAAACAATTTATTGTTCTGTTCAGTTTAAACTCATTTCATCACAAATGATCATGATGGCAAGTGGTCTCCACACTGACCCACAGAAATATCTTTATCATTATTTTACATTCTCACCTGATCTTCTTCAAAGTCTGTATATATTGACTTTTCCATAAACAGAGTATTCACCTTTAGCATTGATTTAAAACCCTGACATCAAACTATTTTTAGAGTGTAAAAAATATAAAACAAGTAGTTATTTATACGTTAAATCCTATTTCCTTCTAGCTTATCCTTTACTATTTGATAGAGTTCATTGTGTTAAAAAAGCCAATTTTAAAAAGTGAAAATAAAGCAGTTTAGAAAATTTAAGTTTGCTAGAACCTGAGACTTGTTAAAATATATTAATATTTTTTAAAGAATAGATTTTTCTTCTGATTACATTAAAAGAACTATTTCAAAAAGATATTGAAAGAACATTTTGCAAATCTTCATAATACAATAAAATGAATACTATTAGAAATTAAATTGATTAGAAAGTGGATAATTTAAAAAAGGCAAGTTGCACTTTGAGATTTTATTTTTCATCTCAATGTTTGCCATAAGGTATGCAAGCTAAATCTTTATAGATAACAAGTGAATAGAAAAATAGGATATAATATAAAAAGACCCAGAAATGGTATTTATTTAGGTAACCAACAGACCTCTAATATTCCACTCATGTCTGATGGCTTCACATTTATTATTAAGGAAGTAGAAATTATTATGTCAAGCATCTCTGACTCAGCCTTCATGAAAATGAAGAGAAGCAAAAGATCACAATAATATTTATTTAGCCTTTGTAGGAAAGAACTTGTTATGAAAATTATGTTGTATTTTCAAAGCACTACACTGGTATGTTTTGTTCTCTGATAAAGGCAGCAAAGCACTAGCTCTCTGTCTGATCCCCAGACCCAGGTGTGTCAACAGCCCCTTCTGCAGAGACCAGGGGTGGGGGAAGAGCTTCTTCAGACCCTGGAAGATGTGGAACACTGGCTTAGATATATAGGGCCCTCAGGTATGGTTTAGAGTCTTAAGATACCAGTTTACTTTGAATAAGAGCAATAGGCTTCTAGGGTGTCCTTTGTTGTCCAGTGGGACAGAGGACATTGGAGAGAGTGCTGAGTGTCCTGAGAGAGGCCACTGAGCAGGACCCTGAAGCCTGGCTCAGTGAAGAGTCAGGGTGTCTGCTTGAGAAAGAAGGCAGAGGGTTTAGCTGAGGGGCAGAAGTCATCAGATCTGCCCAGATTGTTTGAAAACTGAGTACTGGTTGACTAACCAAGTTTACATGACTTGACTGTTGAACCCAATTAACGTCTGTATGTCACGTTTCCTAGTTCTAACCTTGAGCCGCTGGTGTTGGAAGAAAGGTGAGGGAAAACTGGGGGCAGAATTTAAAAATTATTTTTTTTTCTATGACGTACAGGAGCAGGGTTTGCAAAGGTTACATTTAAAAGCATATTAACAGATATAAAATGTATTCATGGAATTTTATTGTGTGCAGGCTCATTCTCCTAAATTGTGCATTTAGAAGATAATAAAAATATTTGAGCTTACAAATTAGTACAAAACTAACTACAATCTTTTCCTTTCTTTACATCTACTTGGAATAATAAGGCTTTAACCAGAAACATTAAAATTTTGTATTATTCATTGAATCTATAAAATTTCTTGTTTCTATTGTTTAGAAAACATCATGTGTATACCAAATTTTTAAAGGTACTCACCAGCTCCTTTAAATGGTGCCACAATTACTCAAGATAAAAATCTTAGAGTTATTCATAAAGTATATCTTCCTTACATCTCTTACTCAATTGATCAGCATATTATCTTTACTTTCACATACATCTCAAATCTTCCCAGGTATCATAAGTTAACATGAGACCATTTGTAGCGTAATTTACTTAAGATTATTTATATTCAAACCCAAAAATTAAATCTTTGTTTTAATTGATTTAAAAAATAAATATGCCTCATTAAAATAAGGACATTGTAATTGTCTAGAAGACAATGCAATATGAGTCATATTGGAAATCTAGAAATAATCCATCTTATTGTCAAAATTACCATAATTTCTTCCACAGACTATAACAGTAACATTATAGCTATTCTCACTGCTACAAATTTTACCTACCTCCTCTCTCTTGCTCCGAAGTATTCTCTAGAGGAGAGAGCTCCAATGATATAGAAAATAATAATGATCTCTATGCATTTGTTAAAACCCACAGAACTGTATGTAACAAAGAGTGAACTTTACTATATGCAGATTTTACAAAATGAACCAGGATATTGGAGGATCCCAAGAGGAAATGCAGGCTGTGAAAAATAAATCTAACTGTATACTAATGCACAGCATAATCTCACCAAAAGGGCTGGGAAAGGGGAGCTAATTTAAATAACCTTGGAAAGGAGAATTTTGACTGAGGTTAAAAACAAAAGAATGGTAGATAAAGACCATCTTTCAGTAGTTAATTTGTTCCTTACATGGTTAGAGGTTAATTCTGAAGCCATATAAATACTGAAATTGAACAAATAAATAAATTGGATCTAACGTAGTGGGAGCTAAGTGTGGCACTGGCAGAGAACGTTACACGTATTACAGAAAGCTAGCACACACCCTGTGCCACTGGGTCAGGGTCAGAAATACTAGTTTGAATTGATGTTTATTCTGATATAGAAATAAATCAAAATATAAATAACTATAGATAAGGGTGCATACATGAGATAATACAAACACACACACACACACACACATTCATATATCCTAGCTCAGTCTACAGAGATGACAGAAACAGCGACAGTCTAGTAGCAGTGAGAAAACCCAGCACACATTTATCTTAATTTCTATATGCAATTTTCTAAAGGATTCTGAGATTCCATGGAGAAATGAATTCCAGGGATGTTGCCTGGAAAATATATGAGGAATTTGTGGCATGTTGTTGTAATAGAAAATAAGAAAGTATGCAAAAAGTAAAAGGATGAAGCCATGTCAAAGGGACACAGGAGCCAACTTGAAAGCTCCCAATAGCTAAATCTGGAACAATTTAAGAATGTAAATAACAGTAATATCAAATACAAATGAAATAATAAAGTACATATTTATGTGTATATGGATATAAATAATTTATTTATTAGATAAATCAGTAGAGATGAGAGGAATCTTCCTTAGAGAAGAATTCTAAATAATTAATTTAGAAGAAATGTGGAAATAGAAAATCATGATTAGAAGAGTATGGTCATAATTGCTACAGGCAACACCCACAGGTGAATGCTAATATTAGTGAGAAAAACTTTTAAGGAATACAGGATATTTACATTGCCTCAAACTATAACCCCACAAATAATTATTAAATACTGTGGTGGCTTTAAAATATTTAGAAATCTTTTTATACTCTTCCTCCACGAGGTAGAGCTGAATTGTATTCCTTTGCATGGGTTGTACTTAGTGACTGGCTTTTAACAACTAGTATATGGAAAGTGGAGAGGGATATTTCTTTTACATTCTTTCCCAAAATAAATAACTCCAGCGTAATCATGATATATTAGTTTGACCATGTAATTTGTGAAGCAAAGAAATTTAATTGGCTTACAGTTCTCCTGGCTGTACAGGAAACACAGCAGCTTCTGCTTTGGGGGAGACCTCAGGAAGCTTCCGATCATGCTGGAAGGCAAAAGAGGAGCAGTCATCTTACTACTCGTCTACAGTCATCTTACTTACACACCTTTACAAGGCCAGATCTCAGGAAACCTCATTATCACAAGTACAGCACCAAGGGGATAGTGCTAAACCATTCATGAGAAACCACCCCCATAATGAAATCACCTCTCACTAGACCTCATGTACAACATTGGGGATTACAATGCAACATGAGATTTTGGGCAGGGACAAATATTCAAACTATACCATGCAAGAAAACATCAGATAACCCCAACTCAGGAACATTTTACAAGGTATCTGAACAGTCATTAACAGCAGGGAAGAAAAAGAAACTGTCACCGATTAGAAAAGACTTGGAGACATGGTGACGTGGTATCTTGAATTGAAAACTTAAATAGAAAAGGAGATAAGTAGAAAAAACCAGTGAATTCTGAAAAATCAATTAACAGTATTGGAGCAGTGTTTCTTAGTTTTCATTTGAAATAACATGGTAAAGTAAAATATTATTAGGGGAGACCAGGGGAAGAATAAATGCAAACTTTCTGAATCACTTTCATCACTTTAAAGTATATCAAATATTATAAATAAAAAGTTAATATAGGCCGGGCGCGGTGGCTCAAGCCTGTAATCCCAGCACTTTGGGAGGCCGAGGCGGGTGGATCACGAGGTCAGGATATCGAGACCATCCTGGTCAACCTGGTGAAACCCCGTCTCTACTAAAAAATATACAAAAAATCAGCTGGGCATGGTGGCGCGTGCCTGTAATCCCAGCTACTCGGGAGGCTGAGGCAGGAGAATTGCCTGAACCCAGGAGGCGGAGGTTGCCGTGAGCCGAGATCGCGCCATTGCACTCCAGCCTGGGTAACAAGCGCGAAACTCCGTCTCTAAAAAAAAAAAAAAAAAAAAAAGTTAATATAATAATGATGTTAACAGTAATAGTTACTATCATTAAAATGTTTCCTGCAGAAACCCTTCCGTAGTGTCCCACCACAATCACAGTGGCTTCCAAACTTTTCATATAGGCCTTTGGTTGGCAGAAGTGATCTCTTCTCTTGTTACCTGACTTGCTCGCTCTACCTGGGTTTCAAGGATTTTCTTGCTGTTTTTCCCAGGCTTAAAGCTTTTAAAATTCCTACTCTTGAATAAAAATTATCTTGTGAGTACCTTGGCTTATGATTATATATTTATTTCCTTTCCTATTCCTTCAGCCTAGTTTCAATTCTAAGTGACAAAATTATAAAACCAATAAACTGAAATTTAACATTTAATTAGATACCTTGTTATATTGATACTACATTATCTTTCCTAACTTCTCATTTGCATGCAAACCTAGGACATAATAAATTTAATGAAAATATATTGTTTTCAATTATAAAGTTAAGACATAAGTAGTAATGGCTTACAAAACAAATTAGTTCAAAATATAATTATATATTCATTTTCTTACAGCTTTTTCAATAAATTGTACTCACCTGGATGATTTAAAATAGATGCTTTATGGATGAAAGCTAGCTCAGTCTACAAGGGGCTTTTATTTTATTGATAAAGCGGAAGATGCCAAAATAGTTTGCGGCAAGGATGGATAATATAGCACAGGTGACTTACGGGAGTCTCAGAACTTATCTTTAGCTTCCGGGATTGTCATGCTAGTTTACTATTCACAGTTCCTGAAGCTTTAAAAAATAAAAATAAAAAAGGATCTTCCTTACAAGAGAAAACTATTTGTTCTGCAGATTGTGTATTTTGTGTCTCAGAAATTAGTGAAAAAATAAAAGTCACAGTAACACTTAAATTGATACTACTAATCTATGTCAGAAGCATTTTTATTGAGATAAATGGCTATAAAAATTTCTAAAGCAGAGACATTTCACTAAAATAAGTTGTCTCCCTCCATGAAGAACACTTTAGAGTATTCATGAAATTTAGAAATGGTAAAGCTGATAACTAAGTATTAAGGAAAAAATCTATGTAGTGCTTATTGATTGAACACAGAGGCAATGACTGCATCTTTCAGACATTAATAACTTCTTGAATTGCACATTAAAATCCCATCTCATGAATTTATTATTTAAAACTCCAGTAAATTTAATGTTATCTCTAAAGCAACTATTATAGACACTTAATGGATTTCTTAATTAGGATATAGTATAAATGGTTACAGAACACTAATTAAAATGGAGAGTTTGATAAGCAGCCAAAATATGAAGAAATTATTCAAGCAATGATTTTATTTAAAAAAATGAAAGAAAGCTTTATTCAAAACACTCAAAGGAAATGTACAAATCATATACTTCATTTAATCAATGCAATGTTTTCCATGAGTATTAATATGTATTGGTTCCTTCTAAATATATACTTCATTTTACTTTAATATCTTGGAAGTTACCTAATTCATCTTGTTTTATATTGGATTGTATTAATTATGCAGAGAAATGAAAATACATTTGTATGATACTGGGCAACTTTGTACCTCTGGAATTTATTTCATGGTGTTATTTATTTGAATACAGATTTTCATTATAAATGTATTAGTACATTAATATTTTATCTGGATAAGTTTATTTAGTAAATGTTCTTGTCCATAAACAGTTGATGTGATTGAAACTATTTGGATAACGATTTTGAAATTAAGTAACAGTATATTATTTGGCATTGAATAATTAATAATTCCAGTCAAAGACAAGTATCTATAGATACTTTTATATTGTTTATATGTATTCATTTATTTATACATATTCAATTTTCAAATTCCTTATTAGATAGCAATTTCATATTTTTTACTAGTCTTTGGTTGTATGAAGAAAATGCTTTGTTCTGTGTAATAGCAGATCATTTTCAAAGAGCTGAAGCAGAAAATGAAATTGATCACAGAACTTCAGAACTATCTTACAAAACTGAAGGCCAGAAAACGCCACTAGGGTTCATATGGGCTGGCATCTGTAGAAGGAGAACTTTTAGGGACATGAGAGACCTTTGTTTGACTTCCTGTGATTGTAACTTGCAGAAGCTGACACCTTTGCTTTTCTGTATGACTCTACTTCATTTCTCTCTTTCTGTAAACTGAATTTTACTTTGCTGGTATTCCTGTAGAAAACACATTCATTTCAGCATTCCAGATTTCTCAAGTCCTCAGTTTAAGTAAACCAAGTCCCCAATTCAAGTAAACCAAAATGATTAAAATGAATTATGCTTCCAATACAAAAATCTGACCAAAAGAATTTGACCTAATCTGGGTCAATGTTCCTTAGTACAGTCAACCACAGTCTGGGGTTTGGATCTTATAATATAAATGGGTAAGTCTTTGTCCATTCTTTGAGTAGCGTGGTATAAAACACACAGAGAATGCATTAACTATTTCTTGTAAATTTAATTTTTGAAATACTTATGTTTATAAGAACCAACTACTCAATGCTTAATTGGCATAATTGACTTTAAAGAGTACAAGGAAGAAAAGTTTTGTGATTTATATTAAACAAATATGTATTAGTATATTCTGTATTACATATAACTAATAGGAGTTGTTTTTAATTGAGGCTGGATTTATTTTAAATGCAGCCTAGTATTAACACTGTAAAATTGTCAAATGTTAAATTAATGTATTCTCAGAGTTGATAGAGAATATAAAAAATTCTTAAAGGGTTGCCAGTTTATCTCCTATTTCTAAACATATTTCAGTATCACCTTTTAACTTTTAATAAAAATGTTATCATTGAGGCCTTTGGCTGTTAAACAACGTATTTTAAAATGATCTATCAACGAAAGGGCCTTAGCTTTCAAGACATTTCTATGCCATATGCTTTAAAACAGAACAGTTTCAATGTTCTTAGATTTCAAATTAAAATAAAAACAATAGTATACTTCATTATTTTGGATTTTAGCTTTTGTGTTGATTTATTTGAACCCACATGAAACATACAATGTTTTCTTCATACAAAATATATTCACTAATAAAATATCTTCCTACACATTAAAAACCAAGACAATATAACCCTATAATGTTGCAACAAACATAAAAAAATTTGTTGACATCTTGATATTATGTATGGCCTGTGTCTTGTCTAGTGACTGAAATCTCCACAGTGATATATTGTAAGAAATTTCAAAATGAACAGCTTGCCTCTGAATATCTCTAGAGTAGCCTAGCCTTCTGTATTTTTAAAGCATAATGTCATTTCTGGCACACAAAAAATACTCAATAAATTTCATTGAATAAATGGATGGGGAGAAAAGGCTAAAGTTTAAATGGGAACAGGGATTAAATCAGTCATTAGGGAAGGCATTTAAACCTGTTTCATTAATGGGAATAATCACTTTTATAGAGTTAATCCATGAAGAAAATCAAATCACATTTCTGAACCCTACATTTCTTTTTTGGTACAAGTATTTTTAGTCTCACTTTTACTTTTATCTGTCTTGTTTCTAGAATCAACTCTCTCTCCAAAGAACACTAGTTTGTTACAGTGAAGAATGGGATTTAGAAGATAAAGTTGGCTTGCAAGGTTTATAATTTTTCAAATTGAAAGTTTTGGAAGAAAACCATATCAGGTTTATAAAGGATTTTTCATAGCAGATGACACTGAATAAATAGTAGATGGTAGAGATTTCTGTTAACTAATTTTTGTTAGTAATATATACCTCACATAGTGTGTAGAATATAGTAATTCAGTATTCACAGAAAAAAAATCTTAAAAACATAAATAGATATATAATGGATACTGTATTTTTATGTGATTAATATGGTTTGGCTGTGTGTCCCCACCCAAATCTCATGTTGAACTGCAATCTCCAGAGTTGGAAGAGGCGCCTGGTGGGAGGTGATTGAATCATGGGGGCAGACTTGCTGTTCTCAACGGAGTTCTCATGAAAGCTGGTTGTTTGAAAGTGTGTGGCACTTCCTCCTTAACTCTCGCTCTCCTGCCAGTCATGTTTCCTGCACAATCTGAGGAACTGTGAGTCAATTAAACTTCTTTTCTTTATAAATTGCCCATTCTCAGGTAGTTCTTTATAGCAAGGCAAGAACAGCTAATATTGTGACTTAGGCAGGGATTTGAAATATTAGTGGTAAAGAAATTGCTTATTAAATGATTTTAAAACTGTAGGCTAGGCTTGGTTACTCAGGCTTATAATTTCAAAATTTGAAAAGCTAAGGAGGGAGAATTGCTTGAAGACAGAAGTTCAGCCTGGGGACATATTGAGACCACATCTCTACCAAAAAAAAAAAATTGAAAATTACCCAAACATAGTAGTATATACCTTGATCCTCTGAGCTCAGGTGTTTGAGGTTGCAGTGAGCTATGATTGTGCCACTGCACTCCAACCTAGACAATAGAGCGAGACCTTTCTTTCAAAAAAAGAAAAGAAAGTCAGAGAGAAGCCGTAGATTTTTCTTACTAACATATCAGTTCATTTTTGCTTTAGAAAAAACTATATTCTAGAGATACTTATAAAATGTTAAAAAAAGGAAATGAAATGTTTAAAATATCATTAGGTTATATCAGAGAATATGTTTTTCACATTTGATAACTCAATTGCCTATATAATATAATGAAAAATTACTCAAAATATACCATAATCCACAATATTATATAAATATATACACATAAATAAACTAGTACTATATGAAATTATAAGTAAATAAGAATTTTAAAAATTTACATCTTATTCTGCTTTGGAGAATTTGGATGATCTTTTTTTGGTTTGTTTTCTCACACATAGGTAGCAGGTAATTTATAGGCTGTTAAATATTAATAGTTTGTAACTTAAATTTTATTATTTTCTAATTTTTACTTTAAATTTGTCTGATTAATTTGTATAATAAAAACTCTCCTGCTAAGAGCAAGTACATAGACAGAAAAACTAAACAAAATTATATGCATAGACAGAAAAACTAAACAAAACTATATGTATTATCAGAGGGCAATTAAGACAATTAAGGCTTTGTGTAGACGATCTTCCAGAGGGAAGAGAAAAAGAAGAGACACGTGTTGGGTAGTTCGTCTTTTGGCTTTTGTCTCCCTTAGATTATGTGCAAATCCTAAGCACTGGGCATGAAGGCCAAGTAAAAAGCCTTAGTTCTGGGCAGGATCCACAGTCATGTTTTTGTATTTCCAGCTATCCAGGACTTGAGAGATCAACACCCATGAGTAAAAGAAACCTCAGAGAGGAGAACCTGAAATTCATGTGCCAACTTCCCCTAAGGATTTTGTTAATGCCTGAACTGACTAGAAAAGTGAAAAATCAAAAGTAGCAGTTAGGATGGTAAAAAGCTTCTAAAAAATTTCAGGAAGCTCACACAGACACACACACACACTTACACACAGACACACACACATATACTACCCACCAAAAAGGAGGACTTCAGGAAACCATTCCAAACTTTGTGTTGAAAATACAGAGGGACTACACAGTTGGAATAAAGGTGCACTAGAAGGGATTAGCCTTCGCGAAGCTTGACTTCTAGTCATGAATATAAAGACACCTGACGGAATCAAAGATGCGTGGAAATTCTCTGACTGCTAGCCATAAAAAAAGTCAAATCCTAACTGGAGGAAAATAAACACCAATAATTTACATTTTTTCATAAACAATATATAGCATTTATTTAACAATTACCAGGTATACAAGAACCATAAAACCAAAAATAAAAACAATCAATACATATTCACACATGATAAAGATAATAAAGGAATCACATAAGGTAGAAGATTGGAAATATGACTAATATTACACAAATTATTTCAGAGAAGATCTTCTTTACTATTTTAATGATCTCAACCTAACTTTGATTAACAATACAAAACAAAACCTTATTTTGCAAATTCCTCAGAAGGAACAAAGTGTAAACCAATCTCATTTCTGAATTAAACAAAAATATTCTAAATAAAATATTAGCAACTCTAATTGTGGATATAAATTGGTAAAAGGGTTTTGGACTACTACTTGACATGAATTATATCTGAATGTATGCATAATTTATTACTCAACAACTAAGTAATAAGTAATGGCATTAAAAATAAAGGCAAAACCACAATTATGTTGGCACTAACCTAATACTTACATATTGAACAGAAAGACATTTACATTTTGTATCAAGAGATCTTCTCAAGAATGTTTACAGTAACATTATTCCTAATAACCAAAGGTTGGAAATAACCCAGTGATAGAGCATATTATTACTTCTAACTTTTTCCTTCCTTCCTATGAAATGAAATTACATAACCACTTCCTTTATGATCTATCATTCTAGTTCTTCCCAGGGTGTGTCTGTGAGGGTGGATGTTGCCAAAGGAGATTAACTTTCGAGTCAGTGGGTTGAGAAAGGCTGACCTACCCTTGATCTGGGTGGGCACAGTCTAATCAGCTGCCAGCACTGCCAGAATAAAAGGCAGTCTATCTATTCCCTCTCTGTTGACTTTCAACTTGCCTACATGACTTTACTAATGTCATAAAGGTATATTGCCAGTGTACCAAGTCGAAGCTGGGGTTATAAATTAAGTAACTTCCAGCCCACCTGAACTTTTACACTTTATGGTAAAAAGAATAATCCACAGGAATTATCTGCTCCTTCAGCTTTAGTCCCTGAATGACACAGGAAACAATCCTAAATGAAGTTTTTGTGCTCATTACAGTATTTCCCAAATTTCAGCCCCAAACTAGAGACACAAAAATGTGGCATAAAGATTTGTACTAAAAGCCACTGAGATTTTTCTGGTTTTAATGCAGCATTATGCAAAGTAAGGAAAGCCAACTTAATTAATGAAATCTCAATTATTCATCAAAAGCAGGATATATAAGTAAATTGTGTTATAATCGTGTAATGAAATAATATGCAGTACACTACGGATGAATCTTATAGCTATAATATAGAACATGTGCACAACAGAGTATGATATATGCACTTCACAAGATTCCAAGAAATCAAGAAACTTTTTTTCAAAAAAAGAAAATCACCACAAATTTCATCACCCACAAAGCATCAATGTTAACAATATCCTATATCTGTCTCTATGTACAAGTAAATGTAGAAGTTGTAATGATAATATGGAGTTCATAAACAGATTTTCCAAAGTGTATTCAATTTTTATTATATCAAAATAGAATTTATTACATTAAATTGAACTTAAATTTATCAGAGGAGAAAGATACACAAAGCAAAAGGTATCTGTGAATTTCTAATAAGTATTTCTTCATGACAAAAAATTATAATTGTAAAAATCCATTTAAATTTAATTAAAAAGTATGAAAAAATATTAAATGGTTAGAGTACTTTTGGATTTTAAATGTAATTCATAAGTATCTAGTGACTCCCTGCTCCAAAAACTTAGTACTATATCAGTCCTCTCATCTTCCATTAATTAATGCTAAAAATAATTCTATCTTTAAGATTCTAATGTAAACTTTTATGATATTTATATATAATTTTTTAACAAAAACCCTACAGTGAATTCATGCTATTTTAATGAATTTAATACTTGACAACTCCTGTTACCTTGTCTATTTCAGATTGTGGGTTCATATTTATATTGTTTTGTGAAAAGTTTATCTAATACCCATTGTTTTGCCTTATTTATTCTTTCTCTTGAAAGCCTGAAATAATATAGATGCTCTACTCCTGCAAAGTTCGTTAAGGTTTGTGTACAATACCTTGGAGAACGCTTAATTTTGGGTAGATAGAGAAGCTGTTCACAGAGGCCAAATTAGCAACAGAAGCCTGGGTTTGGAATTCTTAAAGTGCAAAAAGTTGGATCCTCAACTATGACTATGAATTTAACCATGCTACTCACAAGTTAGCATATCACTTCCTCTTTATGTTTAATGTCCATATCATAGATGACACCCATTTGCTGCATTAGTAAATTCATTGGGAATGTTTTTGTGATAATTGATTTGAAACAAGTTCTATTTGAATATCATTTTTCCTTCTCATCAGCAGTGATAGTCTTTACGTCTTAGATTTGCTTCTCCTGTCTTTGAGGATACTTTTCTATTTCAATTGTGCTCTTTGCTACTCCAAGCCATGAATTACTCATACTCGGGACAGCCTACATCTTTCTCTTATCTCCCATCTTTTCTATAATCAGCTTTACAATTTTGTTCTTCTTATGTTTCTCTTGATGATTTCTTTAAAACTATTTCCTTTACCTTTTGTGGTTTTTATATCATGTTTATTCTATTTTTGTTTGTTTTAATATAGTTTCTGTTTCTGTATTTTATTTTTACCTACATTGGATTCTAAACTCTGCTGGAGACAAAGTTTGTAATCTTTTAAGCAATGGAGATCTCTCTATTTGAATTCAGTTATTTTCTAGGACCACTTATTTAACATACTCCTATTCACTGTTTTATACTCTATATAAGTTAGACTGCTGATACTGATCTTTTATGTTGTTGTTGTTTTACTATTTATTTTACTACTATTTAACCTTGAAATATAGTCTAGGAGGAGATGATAATGGAAAAGCTTAATCAGCAATTATATTAGAATTTTGGTGTCTGAAATATTCCTCCACCAAAGCTGTTGTTTAACTTGGCTTGGGGTTGAAACTCTCCCTTATTTCTGTGAAAAATGCATTTTACCATATTTGCACACAGCATGCCACATTTTCATTTTGTGCTTTCATTGGTCAACTTTGCAGAAGACCAAACAATTCCTTTAATATTTTTAACCTGAAATCTTCTTTATCACCAATTTAACTTTATGTAGAATTTGACTTCAAATACTTCTTTCCATTACTGCATTTAATTTTTTCTAGGCTTAAACATGTTTTCTCTATATGGTATGTGATGCTTAATACTTGGTGTCAACTTGATTGGATTGAAGGATGCAAAGTATTGATCCTGAGTGTGTCTGTGAGGGTTTTGCCAAAGGAGATTAACATTTGAGTCAGTGGGCTGGGAAAGGCAGACCCATGCTTAATTTGGGTGAGCACAGTCTTATCAGCTACCAGTATTAACAAAATAAAAAGTAGGCAAAAAAACATGAAAAGACTAGACTGGCTTAACCTCTCAGCCTACATCTTTCTCCCATGCTGAATGCTTCCTGCCCTTGAACACTGGACTCCAAATTCTTCAGCTTTGGGATTCAGACTCGCTTCTTTGCTCAGCATGCAGACAATTGTGGGACCTCACCTTGTGATCATGTGTGTCAATATGCCTTAATAAACTCTCTTTTATATATACATCTATCCTATTAGTTCTGTCTCTCTAGAGAACCCTGACAAATACATGCTAATATATGTATATATATGTTATATATATACACCCACACACAGATAAGCCCATTTCTGATATTTTCTTGATTTTATATTTTTATACTCTTACTATTAGATGATTAATTTGAAATTTTTAATGACCTTTGTCATAGGCTTTTTAATATACATTTTATGTGTGCCTAATTGATAATGAATGGCTCAACGTTACTTTTGAGTAAGTTTTTACGGATTTATATATACTTGTACAGTATATGCCTCTTTGAGCAATGTGAAACCACAGATTTTTTTATTGAGAAATTGACATTGTCTAATTTAGGATATTATTTTATTTGTAAAAAACAGAGTTGAAATGTTCTGATTCTGAATGTATTTTGAAGGTTTAATAAACAGAATTTGCCAGTAGATTGGCTATGGGGTAGCAAAATGCAAAGAACGATGGATGACCTCCTAGTAACCTAAGCAAAATACACATGTAACAGAATATTTGACATCCTTTGAAATTATTTATAATAGGAATTTTCAATGACATTGTGGCTTAAAATGAATATAATTTTAAAAGAAATATAGGATATAAAACATAATATGGACTTCATCATGTATGTAATTTTGTAGTACAATAAAATCTAAAAAGTATTTTAAATATTTAGCAGGCGTTATTGCTATAGTAATGTGAATAAATTATTTTATTTTCATTTATCAACTGCTATTTTTAAAAGTAAGCAATAGGTATGAAAATTCCATATCTGAGTATGTTTATATATATCTGTATATACTACAAACTATAAACAATAACACTATGTCATTGTGTTACCATAAAGTATACACACAAGAATTTATAAATTACATGCAAAAATATATTGAGTATCTTATCTAATATATTACACAAGTGCCATTACATATGCACACTTTTATTGTAAAATGTATGTTTGTGTCATCACTATGTTTCAGTACCTATTCAGAGATATATTTTAATACTACCAAATAACAAGAATATAGAAACTGTGTCTCCATTTTTCCAAAGAAAATCTTCTGAATAGCAAAGACAGTAAATGTAATCTCTGGGAAAGAAGCAAAACACAACATAACTTTCTTTTCAAGGAAAATAACAAACGCAGCTTAATCTACCTTGTGGCATAAACCCTGAATTTAGGTAAGCTGAACTCGACAGAATCAGAACTTTCTTTTATACTTTGAAACGAAGTGCTGGGGTAGGAAAAACTACATTCAGATACAATGTATATAATAACAAAGTAAACATAATATTTCTAAATTAATCTTGTATCTATTCATCTCTACCAGTGACTTAACATATATCAAATACATCAATTTAGAATATAACCATTCTTTACATCATAGCACTGTTTACAGTATAAAATTATTTTGTAATAGCAGTTATTTTCTCACAAAATCAGAAGTCCAGACTTAAGGAAATGCTGAGAGTGAAAAAAAAAAAAAAGAATTTGCTGGGCTATCCAACACAAAAAGCAGACATTTCAGCTAGCAAGGAGTTCACTACCAGTAGCAGCAATGATAATACAAACTAACCGTTACCAAGTGCTTACTAGATGCCAACCATTACACTGATTTTCCACATGCAAGCTCTACTTAATACTGAAAACTAACTTAAGGAGTTGGTACTATCTGTACCATGTTTTTAAAAAATACTTTTTATTATTTATTTCTTCATTTTATTTACAATTTTGAAATATTTTTGTTAAGGTTACAATAGAACAGTGTAGGATGAAACAGTAAAGGAATATTATAGTAAACAATCACTGGGCTTGTGACCACTTTTTATGAATTATGTTATAAAAAAAGTTTGAAGGTCACTGCCATAAGCAATAAAAGTTATTAAAATTCTTGAGCAAGATAATAACTTATATTTTAGAAGATTTATTTATGTCAGAGTTCTTTCTTACGCTGCCAATGGACACTTCCTTTTTAGAAAGAGAGATCTGATACCCCAAATATGTTCTAGATTAATAGTAAAATTGAATTCAATCATTTTAATGTATAAACTTGTACTAATAATAAATACACATTTGCCTCTTGAAAATTATTGTTTCAGCAATTTAAAGGATTGTGAAAGTAAATTTGCTCGATATTTATTTCAGTGGTTTTCATAGATAAAATAGCTCACAAAAATGTGGTTCCATAGGCTTGAATGTAAATTACATTAAAACAAGATAAAAACAAGACAGAACACAATTTAATCTAGTATTTCTAATCTGTGATAAATCCCACACAATGAAAGCAAATGGTTATGGGAGGCAAACCTTGTCTCTTGGGATAGTTTATACACTATACCCTGATATAGGGGCCAAATGAAGGGTACCATGTCTACCTGTGCAATAGACACTCCTGTGAATCACCCTACCCAAGTAACCTGTAGTGTGCAGTTCATTCACATCCATTCATTCTCACATCAGTCCTTTGCCCTATTTATTCCCTGTACTGAAATAGTCTTTCCTTACCTACCTAGTGAACCTACTCCATTTTCAATATCAACTCAAATGTCACCTCTGACATTTGAGTCACAGATGAATGGCAATTATTGTGCTCAACCTGTTCTATAATTCCCTCCCTCCCTCCCTTCCTTTCTTTTGTTTTAGAGAGACAGGATTTCATCTTGTTGCCCAGACTGGAGGGTAGAGGCATGATCATAGGTCCCTGCAGCCTCACATTTCTGGGCTCAACTGATCCTCCTACCTCAGTCTCCTGAGTAGTAGGGACTACAGGCACACACCACCATGCCCAGCTAATTTTTGTTTTTTTATTTTTCCCAGAGACAGGGTTTCACTATGTTGCCCAAGATGGTTTCAAACTTCTGGCTTCAAGCATTCTTACCACCTAAGCCTCGCAAAGTACTGGGATTAAGACATGAGCCCCTACACCAAGCTTTTTCTGTAATTTCTATCGTTTCCTTTCTAGGCTGAGTTCTTTACATTCCCACATAAACACAAACAGCTTTTAATAGGATCTTGCTGTCATATTCACAAGACACACTTAAATGATCAAAAACTAAATTATGAAAATAATGTTTCAATGTAGAAAAGTAAACTAAGAACTAGAGATATTCAGACTCCCAAGTTATTCTTCCTAAAGGTGTTCTATATTAAAGATATTTTCTTTTTTTTGTTGTTGTGATTAAAGTGGACAGCTTACTTGGCAGCAGTGAGCCAATTCAACATTTGATCATATCTAGATAAGAGTAATGTCCTGTCGTTTCTTATCACCACCATTAGCAGTGCACAACTTCTTATTAGCTTTATCACCCATTGTTATGATAAACAAAACACAAAACCATTCACCCAAAGAAGCTGTCTTTAGAGGATAATAGCTTCTTTATCTAGCTGCAGCAACACTCTGACTTTGACTAAAGAATGAAATTTTATTCTATCCACTATCAGACAGGGCAACTACAAAGATATTCCTTGATTGTTTTTTTTCCCCCCCACAACTTCCAAATTCTGGAGAAAAACTTATTTTTAGAAGAAATACCAACATTACAAAGGCTTAATATTTCAGATGACTAAATTGAAACACTTTTCCAAAACACTTAAGGTATCTAAACGTAGTACTACTCTTGTTCATATTTAAATATTACAGTTTATGTGAAGTTTTAATTAACTTAATTTAAAAATAAAAAGTTTTTGTAGGAAGCTACTTTTTTTTTTTTTTTTTTTTTTGGAGATGGAGTTTCACTCTTGTTACCCAGGCTGGAGTGCAATGGCGCGATCTTAGCTCACCACAACCCCCGCCTCCTGGGTTCAGGCAATTCTCTGGCCTGAGCCTCCTGAGTAGCTGGGATTACAGGCACGCACCACCATGCCCAGCTAATTTTTTGTATTTTTAGTAGAGACGGGGTTTCACCATATTGACCAGGATGGTCTCAATCTGTTGACCTTGTGATCCTCCTGCCTCGGTCTCCCAAAGTGCTGGGATTACAGGCTTGAGCCACTGCACCTGGCCCTTGTAGGAAGCTATTAAACTGAAATTAAGTCTTTTATTTGATGTACATGTTGCTGAACAGACGTTCATATGTTCATTTTCATATCTTAATTATCTCATTTATAACCTAACTTCTTCCTAAATGATCTTTGAAGTGGTAATATACCCAATTTTTAGAAATCTCACAGCTTTGGACACACAAAAATCATTTTTAAGACCACAAAACAAAGATAGTTTATATTAAAATAATAAAGAAAGAAATCTTTATCTTTTTCTAACATATCAAAATATAGTGCTATAATTAAAGCACAACGTTAAGGTATAAACTATTTGAGTAAATATAATTTTACTCCTCTAATAGCCTATTTCATAATTTTCATTTGAATTAATAGGAATTTTGGCAAGCAGAAATAAATGTGTCATAAGCTGTATCCATTCAATCTGCTACTGCTCAAACAATTCAAAACTGCTTTTCTTGAGATGATTTTTGAACCTGTATTTATCTTTTCCTTTTTTATTTAATATTTGGTACATTGAAAATTGTATGTATATCATAAATCTATTATGCAAGAAAAAATAAAGTGAACGTTGAGAAACTCAGTAATTATTTTGAAAGTATTTTGTTATATATAAGTAAGAAACAATATTTAGAATTGTTCTTACTGCTGGAGTGTCTGTGTTTTTAAAAAAAAATGTGGCCAGGCACAGTGGCTCACGCCTGTAATCCCAGCACTTTGGGAGGCCAAGGTGGGTGGATCACGAGGTCAAGAGATGGAGACCATCCTGGTCAACATGGTGAAACCCCGTCTCTACTAAAAATACAAAAAATTAGCTGGGCATGGTGGCGCGTGCCTGTAATCCCAGCTACTCAGGAGGCTGAGGCCAGAGAATTACTTGAACCCAGGAGGCGGAGGTTGCGGTGAGCCGAGATCGCGCCATTGCACTCCAGCCTGGGTAATAAGAGCGAAACTCCGTCTCAAAAAAAAAAAAAAAGAAAAGAAAATGTAACTCTGATAACTTCCAATTTAACCAATATCAATGGGGAGAGAATGTATTATATTCCAAAACTTTAAAAAGTGCAGCTAAGATACTTCTATAACAATCTATAATGATATTGCATATACAATTATTTTATTTTTCAAAATCAGAAAAAAACATAAACAATATCTTACATTAGAAATAAAACACAGGATTTATTCTAAATTTTAGTTATTTTATGGCTGCATAGTATTCCATTGTGTATATGTGCCATATTTTCTTCATCCCATCTATCACTGATGGGCATTTGAGTTGGTTCCAAGTCTTTGCTATTGTGAACAGTATCACAATAAACATACATGTGCATGCGTCTTTATAACAGAATAATTTAAAATCCTTTCGGTATATACCCAGTAATGGGATTGCTGGGTCAAATGGTATTTCTATTTCTAGATCCTTGAAGAATTTCCACACTGTCTTCCACAATCATTGAATTAATTTACATTCCCACTAATAGTGTAAAAATGTTCGTATTTCTCCACATCCTCTCCAGCATCTGTTGTCTCCAGATTTTATAATGATCGACATTGTAAGTGGCCTGAGGTGGTATCTCAATGTGGTTTTGATTTGCATTTCTCTAATGACCGGTGATGATGAGCTTTTTTCATGTTATTTTGCTGCATAAATGCTTCTTTTGAAAAGTTTCTGTTCATTTACTTTGCCTACTTTTTAATGAGGTGGTTTGTTTTTTCTTGTAAATATATTTAAGTTCTTCATAGGTTCTAGATATTAGCGTGTTGTTAGATGGGTATATTGAAAATTTTTTTCTCATTCTTTTGGTTGCTGGTTCACTCTATTGATAGTTTCATTTGCTGTGCAGAAGCTCTTAAGTTTAATTAGATCCCATTTGTCTATTTTGACTTTTGTTGCCATTGCTTTTGGTGTTTCAGTCCTTTTCAGAGACATGGATGAAACTGGAAACCATCATTCTCAGCAAACTGACACAAGAACAGAAAACCAAACACCCCATGTCTCACTCATAATGGGTGTTGAACAATGAGAACACATGAACACAAGGAGGGGAACATCACACACTAGGGCTGGGGGGTTGGGGAGCTATGGGAGGAATAGCAGGGGTGGGGGATTGGGGAGGCATAGCATTAAGAGAAATACCTAATGTAGATGACGGGGCCATGGATGTAGCAAACCACTACCATGGTACATTTATATCTATGTAACAAACCTGCATGATCTGCACATGCATCTCAGAACTTAAAGCATAATAAATAAATAAATTAATAATAAATTTTAGATATTTAATCTATGCAATTTGTTAACAGCTTAATTTTCTTAATAAGTATGACAAAAGGTATGCATCTTAAATAAGACAGCTGGAATTAAAGACTGCTTGCTGATAGGAGATCACACCCACTTTATTCACTAGAGTATATAAATTCAACATATTCCTGGTTTATACCACACTCTGGGAACCATGTAATACAATACCACACCCTTGGAATCATGTATGTATTACATACATATATAAGCAGTACTATATACACACACACACACACGCACACACATATACTGATTTATTAAATTGAAAATATATTTATAATTCATTTTTAGCAGCAATTACAAAAGAGTAGTCACAGTAATACTAATGTCTATTATACAAATTTTTGATCTCTTATCATGTATTAATGACAACTAGGACCCCCCACAAGTCTAAAATAAGATTATGTAGGGTTTTTTTTAAAGTAATACACAAAGTAAAAACTATCAATTATCTATTCCAACTTTTATGACTTTCTAAAGTTTTGTACCACATAATGATAAAGAATATTTATAGTGACAGCATGGAATTATGGGGCCAGGAACTCACGGAAACATAAGGGAGAGTGTTCTGCTTTGAAGAGCTCTCTATATAGACCCTGGATATGAAACCAATTTACAGTCAAGTGATAGCTTATGATTACACAATTAGAATAAGTCACACATGCCTTGAACACTTAAATTATGGGAGCTAAACAAAATTTCCTTTGGCTTAAAACTCTTGGTGATTGCTATGGGCTAAAATATCTTTCCCTTCATCTTCCTGTCTTCTGAGATCTCCAAACTTTTCCAAACTTTGCCCAATGCCCAGTTCCAATGCAACACAAAATGGACTATTACAGAAAATTGTTACTGGGAGTAGAGTGATGCTATGAAGATACCTGAAGATTTAGAAGCAGCATTGGAACTGGGTAACAAGCAGAGGCTGGAACAGTTTGGAGGGCTCAGAAGAAGACAGGAAAATGTGGGAAAGTTTGGAACTTCCTGGAGATTGGATAAATGGCTTTAACAAAAATGCTGATAGTGATATAAACAATGAGGTCCATGCTGAGGTGGTCTTAGATTCAGAAGAGGAACTTGTTGGGAATTGGAGCAAAAGTGACTCTTGTTATGTTTTAGCAAAGAGACTGGTGGCATTTTGTCTCTGCTCTGGAGATTTGTGGAACTTTGAACTTGAGAGAGATGATTTAGGGTATCTGGCAAAGGAAATTGCTAAGCAGCAAAGCATTCAAGAGGAAACCTGGGTGCTGTTATAGGCATTCAGTTTTATAAGGAAAGCAGAGCATAAAAGTTTAGAAAATTTGCAATCTGTCAATGCAGTAAATAAGACAATCTCATTTTCTGAGGAGAAATTCAAGCCAACTGCCGAAATTTGCATAAGTAACAAGGAGCCAAATGTTAATCCCCAAGACAATAGGGAATATGTCTCCAGGGCATGTCAGTGGTCTTCATGGCAGCCCCTCCCACTACAGGCCCAGAGGCCTAGGAGGAAAAATAATTTCATAGGCCAGGTCCAGGGTCTCTTTGCTGTGTGCAGTCTAGGGACTTGGTGCCTTGCATCCCAGCTGCTCCAGCCATTACTAAAATGGGCCAAGGTACAGGTTGGGCCATGGGTTCAGAGGGTGCCAGCCTCAAGCCTTCACAGCTTCCAAGTGGTGTTAAGCCTGTGGTACATAGAAGTCAAGAACTGACGTTTGGAAACCTCCACCTAAATTTCACTGGATGTAAGGAAATGCCTGGATGTCCAGGCAGTTTGCTGCAGGGGTGGGGTTCTCATGGAGAACCTCTGCTAGGGCTGTGTTGAAAGAAAATGTCAGGTTGGAGTCCCCACACAGAGTCCTTACTGGGCACTGCATAATGGAGTTGTGAGAAGAGGATCACCATCTTCCAGACATCAGAATGGTAGACCCACCAACAGCTTGCACCATGTGCCTGGAAAAGATGTAGACACTCAACACCAACCTATGAAAAAAGCCGAGAGGGAAGTTGTACGCTGCAAATTCACAGGGAGCAGAACTGCTAAGACTATGGGAACCTACCTAGTGCATTAGTGTGACCCAGATGTGAGACATGGAGTCAAAAGTGATCGTTTTGGAGATTTAAGATTTTACTGCCCTGCTGGACTTTGGACTTGCATGGGGTGTGTAGCCCCTTTACTTTGGCCAATTTGTCCCATGTTGAATGGCTGTATTTACCCAATGCCTGTTCCTCATTTTATCTAGGAAGTAACTAATTTGCTTTTGATTTTACGGGCTCATAGGTGGAAGGGACTTGCCTTGTCTCAGATGAGACTTTGAATGGTGGATTTTTGATTTAATGCTAAAATGAATTGAGACTTTGAGGGAATGTTCGGAAGGCAGGATTGGTTTAAAAATGTGAGGACAAGAGATTTGGGAGGGGCCAGAGGCAGAGTGATATGGTTTGGCTGTGTCCCCACCCAAATCTCATCTCGAACTGCAACTCCCTCAATTCCCATGTGTTGTGGAAGGAACCCAATAAAAGGTGATTAAATTGTGGAGGTAGGTCTTTCCTGTGCTGTTCTCATGATAGTGAATGAGTCTCATGAGCTCTGATAGCTTTAAAAACAAGAGTCTCTTTGCACTAGCTCTCTCTCTTGCCTGCCACTATCCATTTAAGATATGACTTGCTCCTCCTTGCCTTCCACCATGATTCTGAAGCCTCTCCAGTCATGTGGAACTGTAAGTCCATTAAACCTCTTTTGCTTCCCAGGCTTGGGTATGTCTTAATCAGCAGCCAGAAAATGGACTGTTTCACATGGCATCAGCATCTGCTTTTGGTGAGGGCCTGAGGAAGCCTTTACTCATGGTAGAAGGCATGGCAGGTGTAGGGGGATCTGTTTAACATAATAAGAGAGGGAACAAGAAAGAGAAGGTCAATACTAGACTCATTTTAATAACCACATCTCAGTGAATTCACTACTGTGGGGAGATCACCAGGCCATTCATAAGGGATCTGCCCCCATGACCCAAACACCTCCTTTTAGGCATGTCTTTAACATTGAAGATCACATTTTAACATGTGATTTGGAGGGAACAAACATCCAAACTGCATCATGTTTCCTAAAATTCAAATATTAAAAACCTAATTACCAATGTGAAGTCATTAGGAGGTGGGTCCTGTGGGAAGTAATTAGGTCATGAGGCCTTTAAGATTAGTGCTCCTAAAAAACATGCTTCTGAAAGCTGTCTCTGAACATGAAAATACATTTCAGCACATGAAAACACAGTTATTTCCTCAGGAGAAGGTGGTGTTTACATGAACCAGAAAGCAGGATTTCATCAGACACAAAATATGCCTGAGTCTTTGTCTTAAGTATTCCCAGCCACCAGATCTCTCAGTAACACATTTCTGTTGTTTATAAGCTACTTGGTTTATGGTACTTTGTTATATTACCGTGGACAAATTAAGATAATATCCAATTAACTACTTGCTTATAATAGAAAAATTAATTACTACTGTGGTGTTCATGAAATATTAGTGAATAACAAATTCTAGAATTGTTTCTTTATTTTATTTTATTGAGACAGTCTCACTCTGTTGCCCCGGCTGGAGTATAATGGCACAATCTTGGCTCACTGCAGCCTTTGTCTCCTGGATTGGAGCGATTCTCCTGCCTTAGCCTCCTGAGTAGTTGGGATTAGCATTGCACACCAGCGCATGGACTAAGTTTTGTATGTTTAGTAGAGATGGGGTCTCATCATGTTTTCCAGTCTGGTCTTGAACTCCTGACCTCAAATGATCCATCTCCTTGACCTCCCAAAGTGCTGGGATTACAAATGTTAGCCACTGCAACTGAACCTGTTTCTTTTCCCTCATTGTTACCATCAACATACATAGTTGAATATGTTGATAAAAAGCAATGCAGTTTTGGAAATTGTACTCCATGGTATATATAAGTTGACTGGTAAGTATGGAAATATTTATTTTTATTTTTTATAATTATCTATGCATAAATATATATGTGTGTTTATAAATATTTATATATGTATATATAAATCATATATTTTAATTTATTTGATCTTTGTTTAAAATTTATCACAACTGTATTTTATTAAAAACATGTAATAATAACAAATCTTTTTGCTAAAACAAGTACTTTATTAAAATTACCTTTAATTACATAAAGTACAAAAAGGAACTATTTACATACTAGTGACCACAAGAAGTGTATGAATCAAGAGACCACTCAGGTAGAATAAAAGTGGTATTTATGATTAATTATTAAAGTATTCTAATTTTTAATTACAGTTGAGCTCTTTAATTTTTTCAAATTAACTGTAAACTATTGTTTAATCATTCAGTTATGTAAACTTTACCAGCAAGAATGCAACCATGGAATTGACAGAATATATTTGTTAGAGAATGTTATATTATATTAAGCCAAATGAAATTTCTAGTATCATTTTTTTTTTTACCAAATTGATAACTTTATATATTTCAGTAAAATGATTTAGTTCATTTAGCCCTAAAACATGTTTGTATAAGGAAGGTGAGGATTTTGATTTAAGATGTAAATAATTGCACTATCTTTGTAAAAACTAAACTCTCTCTGTGTGTGTACACATACTTAGCTGACTCTCTCTTACACTTATTATAAAAATAAATTTGCCACTAACATATCTAAATAAACAAAAAGTAATTACATGGTTAATAAATGCACACTGATGTGTTATATGAAATAGAGAATGAACTATAATATTTATAAAATTCAAGAAATTCTTAAACATTACTAAAATACTTTTTAAATGTGCTGAATGGATTCTTCAAAAATTAGTGTGAAATAGTTTTATATGCAACAGATGTCTCCCAATTATATTTCTACATATAATAAATATTAATAGACTAATGAATTGGCCATAAAAATGCACATTACAGAATATTAGTGTATCATTGCATAAGCTATCAAGGCAATGTATGATCCAAGAATATAAAATATGGGTTTAATAGCAAAAAAATGTTTTGCTGATTTGGCAGAGGCTTATTTTTATTAAAATAGACACTATACCTTTACAAATCAAGTTTCTCTGGCACATGGAACATTAGATGAAATAATATAAAACATAAAATATATGCTTATATTGAATAAATATAAAACACAATTTCATGACTTTATAGTTGTGTAAGTCCATTTCCATGCTGCTTGTAGAGACATACCCAAAACTGGGAAAAAAAAGAGGTTTAATTGGACTTACAACATGGCTGGAGAGGCCTCAGAATCATGACTGGAGATGAAAGGTACTTTTTACATGGTGGCAGCAAAAGAAAAATTAGGAAGAAGCAAAAATGGAAACCCCTGATAAATCAATCAGATATCCTGAGACTTATTCTCTATTATGATAACAGCACAGGAAAGACTGGCCCCTATGATTTAATTACCTCCATTTAGGTCCCTCCTAAATGTGAAGTTGGCTGAAAAATGTGTTTTCAGATATATTTGGCCTACTAGACATAAATATTTTGTATTGTTTACATTTTTAAAATAAGAATTTGTAATATTTACCATACATCACAATTTCTTTTTTAGAAAATAAATAAGTATGATTATTAAAGCATGTTCACACATAGATTAAGTTGATTGTTATTTTCTCCAGCAGATTCACTGAAAAGTAGCTATTTTATTGTCATTTGGCAAAGGATAGTTTCTTCCCATTTGAAGCACCTGAAACATCACTGTTCTTTGAGAATATCTTATGTTATTGGAGGATTAGCCTGCGGTGAGACTATGTGATATCTCTTGGTAGAACTTTATCATGGAGAGTACAAGAATGTCAGATAGAAAAAGACTACCATGGCTGCTTCATAGACATGTCATGCTCTTAACGCTGATGTGATCATTCTGTAATGTGGCTGGTTAGTGATCTTTAATAAAGTTAGTCATTTTAGCAGGATTTTTTTGGTGTGAATTAATTCTTTTGATATATTTCCTTTTTGTCTCTGTTTTGAAATAACATTTCAGGGTTTTAAATATTTGAGAATAATTTTAATATTCAAATCATCTTTTGTAAAAAATTAAGATAGGAGAAACTCCAGTATCAATCAATAAGTTGGACATTTAATATCCTTGTGTCATTAGTACTTGAAATCTAAAGTGAAATATTTAATGCTAATTAAAAGAAAGAGTAAAGCTGAGTACAGTGGCTCACATCTGTAATCTCAACACTTTAGGAGGCTTTTGGCAGTTGTAGAATTGAGATTCCTAATTTCTGTCTGTTTGCTGAGAACTGTTTACAGCTTTCAGAGACCACCCATATTCCCTGATTCACGGCCTCTGCCTACATTTTCAAAGCCAGCAACAGTGAGTGGAATTCGGGAGTCTCTCTCACACTTAGAATCTCTCCTTCTCTTCTGTCATCACATCTCTCTTACCTTTTTTCTGCCCTCCTCTTTCATTTCTAAGAGCCCGTATGATTTTCTTGGTCCCATCCAGTTAATTTCACTAATCTTCCTATTTTAAAGTCCATAATCAAATTCCATTGGGAAAAATTGTTTATTCATGTAATATAATTTATTTACAAAGGCCAGGGATGAGGCCATGGGCATCCTGAGGGGATATTTTACATATCACAATCTAATCAGTTGAAGTCTGCTTTGAGAATTTATTTCATAGTATTAACTCAATAAAGAGATTCTACAAGAACATTTACCATGGCCTTCAAAGTGTTAGGACCTCAGGGACTTCACACTTGCTCTTCCCTCTACCTCAAAGGTGTTTCCATGTTTGCTCGAATAATGTCCCCATCTCTGTATGGTGCAGGTCTTAATGTAAAAAGGATTTCCTAACCATATGTAAATTAACCACTGGCTGCATTTACTGATTATCAGATAATCCCAATTTATTGTCTTCATGACATTTATTACTTTCTAAAATTATCTGGTAAAATGAAAATTCATCTAGAAAATAACATGATTATAGCAAAAAACAAAAACTAGGATTTATACAAGTCTTGCTTGAATTGGGAAACAAAAGGCTAGTTGGTATTCTTACAGGAGATTAGAATAGAATAGCGTTTCATGGAAAAATCAATCTGTGTAAGAAAACAAAATCCAATATAAAATGTGTTACAGTGGCAGTGCATTTTAATAGAAGTTTAATAAAATAGCAATCTAAATGGAGTTATATTAGAAGAGACAGGTAACTAACTAGAAGTTTGTAAAGATGTAGTTTAAATTGTAGGTTCATATATTCCCAAACCTAATATTATCATATATGTAGAAACTTCACATTGAAACTTCTTTTTATTATCAATGGCTTGATATTATTATTTTAAATAAATGAATTAGGCATATACAATTCTAAGTTTATAGATTATTATTACTAACTAAAAAATATGCTTTCAAATTTGCCTCTCACCTGCAAAAGAGTCAGGTGTTTTGGGTGTAAAATGTTCTATTTTCCTGCGGCTAGCGGTAAACATTTCTTCAATCTTCGGCTCTTAGAAGTTCTTTGCTTCTTATAGTAAGTCATATTAAGCCCTGAACAATTTATGTTAAAATCACTGTTAAAAGCTGAGTGTAGTGGCTCACACCTGTAATCCAGGAGTTGGAAGGCTGAGGTGGGTGGATCACTTAAGTCTAGGAGTTCAAGACCAGACTGGACAACATGGTGATACCCCACCTTTGCAAAAAAAAAAAAAAAAAAAAAAAAAAGCCAGACTTTATGGTGCATGCCTGTAGCCCAAGCTACTAGGGAGGCTGAAGTGGGAGGGTTACTTGAGTCCTGAAGGTGGAGTCTGCAATGAGCCAAGATCATGCCACTGCACTCCAGCCTGGGTGACAGAGTAAAACCCTGCCTCAAAAAAAAAAAAGTAACTGTTAAGGCTTCTACACATTGATATTAGGAAATATGTCATCCAAATTCCATTAAAAATACTACCCAAATAATATATTATAAATTATATTAATGGATAGAGTTGTAAATAAGCTAAAAAATATGCTAGAAAATATAGTAAATGTTACTTAATAAACATTCATAAAATGCATTTCTCCAAGTCAGTCTCCCTTCACTAAAAATTAAAAACTAAAACATGTTTAATATTTTCACTTTTTACAGTGCATATGAATAATGTTACCTTATCATTTAAATTTTAATTCAAATCTTCATTAAATGATTTTGAATGCTTAATGAATATTATAAATGAACCAAGCTGCATCTATTAACCTTTATGAAAGAGAGTACGAATGTACTAGTTGAGTATTATTAACCATTATTTATCACAGCCTACATTTAGAAAAAAATAACACTCTGTCATTGTTTAAATGTATACTTAATCACCAATATTTAATTACCAATTCATATTTAATTACCAAAGGAGTTGGCCATTTTTAATATTTTGGTCAAATCAAATCACATTATAATTCATTTTACTTTTTTTCATTCTAATATATATACTCTGGATTTTACATTTAATTTTAATTAATAATATGAAAAAGAATATTGGAAATATATTTTTAATATTGAAATTTCAATAAACGTCGCTTTAAAATAACATTTTAACATTAAATTTTTAGTATTTAATTACTAGAGATTTACTTAAAAATAGAATCAAGTACATGTGCAAATACTCAAGAATAAAGAGGAAAAATATGTGGATCAGATAATTTCTGACAACAGATTGCCAAAAATATTATCATGTATGTATTAGATGTTCTGACCTAGAGTTTATAGAGCTGAAATGCTGCAAGCATTTAAAAGGGCTTATAGTCAAAATTGCAAGATACAGTCACTGAACTTCCAGAAAATTCTCAATGGACATAATTCTATATCTTAAAATATAGCTACAACTGAATCACTATCATTTTTGATAGTCAGGTGTTCAATTTTGCCTCTGAACTTTGAAACTGAGCACTGGAAAGCATAGAAGCTCCTGGCCACACATTTCTCGATGCATTTTCCTTAGACAGCTGTCTTGTTTAATTGACTGATCCAGTGTGACCTGCTTATATTACTGTCTTTCACACCCAGCCACTGCATTCTAACTTATTATATTATTGTTTCATTGGCTATATTTACTCATTCTGAATCCTCGTTTTTACTTAGCCTCCTGGCAACACAATCAGCTTCCTTGTTTTCATGCCCTTGGATTACACAGGGATCAAAGAAGAAACCCTACCTCATATACTCTAACCTCCACAGAGTCCCTCTTCCAACCTTCCTATCTCTTATATTTTTCCATCAATAAAGAGAAACCTGTGGACTCTTCTCATCAACAAAAGATAAAAAAATTATTAGTTCATATAATTCCTGATAGCAAAGGAGTCTCTATATTCTATTCCCTATTCAATTTCTCAAAGTGTAAATGATTAATTTTTTAACCACACACACACACAAAGAATTATTGCTGTTTTTGTCTTCATTCACTGAAATAGTTGTCAAGGTATGGTCCAAGAAGCTATGAAGGTTATCAAATATCTTTCAGGGTGTCCATAAAGTAAAAACGATTTTAAAACTATTACTAAGAAGTTATCTTTTCCACTGTCATTCATTTATGAATGTACAGTTAAGTTTTCTAGATGCTAATGTTGTGATGACATCATTCTGACAACTTAACAAAATGTGGGCTTGTGTATTCATGTCTTTAAATTTTCCAGTTTTAATTTATGTGTGTGTGTATATATATGCATAATATATCTCAAATAAAAGTCATTTGAGCTGTTACTGCTTTTCATTTGTCTAATGGGGTTAAAGATCAAACAATTAAGAACAGATTCTTCACTGCATATGTGTTGTCTGTGAGTTTTACAAAATTTGTGAGTTGTGTTTTATTCTCTACCTTAGTTTAGGTGTCAAAAATGATATACATAGTAATTTGTAGAGTACTAGACCAAACACTGATGAGTTGACAGGTGTAACATATGTGCTGCCTTTTGAAGGATACTGTATTGCATCTGATTAACTTCAAATTTCTGCCTTATCAGGTTATATGTCTTTAAGTATAAGAATAAAAAACATTGATATAATAAGAACCTTAAGTCTTTGTACCCTGAGGGTGCCACAGCAGATATAAAGATTAGTTTTTAAAAATAATTCAGAAAATATCCAATCCTGTAATTAGCAGTGCCAGAGTTGTAAAGTTTAAAGCTGGGTTATGTGAACCAAGACACAGCATATATTAGTTTTCATGCTTTCAATCAAAATCAGAGGTATATTATTTACTGCAAGAATTCCCTGTGAATATAGAGAAGTATGAGTGGTACTCAAAGTGAGTTGAATTTATTGGGGAACAATGTCCTCCCCTCATGCCTTTAGCAGGTTCCTCTTAGCATGGACTCTAAATCCCTAATGGCATGAGAGACAAACTGCTTGTTATAGTAAATTAAATGCTTCCCATCTCTGTATCTCACGTTTTTAAGAACTTCACTCTGATATCTGTACACTGCTTATTTTGCTGAGAACTCCTTTGAACTTAAGAGAGTGGAGTTGAAATCTTCCCATTAGTATTTCCCAGAATGATATATTCAATCTTGAAGCTTTTTTAGAATGATGTGGACATTGGCATACCAAATAGTCAGAACATTAATAATGTGAATTTGGATTATTAACTAGTATTAATCATGAGTAAGTAAAAAGAAATTAATGTGAAGCATAGTCTTACTTCATTGAGTTAGGTATAGACCCCTTGTGACTGATACCAATTTATATATTTATTTTCTATTTTATAAGTTACTAGTATTTACTAAACTATAAAGATTTAAGCTTTGTTTTATTATGAAATTATGTATTTTTATAAAATTTTACTTTAATATTTGGTGATAACCAAGTGAATAAACTATAGTTTAACTAGCGCATGTACATAGTTTGAAAAACTACATATTCTTTATTTCTTCATACACCATGAGTGAGTCAACTATGGCCTGTGAGTCAAATGTGAGCCCTGTGATCCGACTACCAATTTGCGTATATGCCATGAATGTTTCTTATATTTTTAAATGACTAAACAAAATTTAAAAAGAATAATATTTTGTCATGTTTTAAAACGATGCAAAATTCAAGTTTTAGTGCCCATAAAAAAGTTGTATAGGAACATAGTTTGCTCTTCTACTAGGTGTTATTTGTGACTGTTTTCAAGCTGCAACAGCTGAGTAGTTTCAACAGGAGTCGGGACATGTCTTGAAACCTTTCACCCCAAATTTTCTCATTCACAGGTCTTAATTTTCATCCGGACTGCCTTCAGCTCACTTCTATTGATCACGAGCTTTTGGATCCTGCCCTTGGTCTCTGAGCATAGCAGCATACAGAAGAGTCCCTTTCTGCTGGAGACATGATGAGCCTTATCTTCCCTCCCAAAGGGCAATCTCTGCTTCACTTCCCCTGCCAGCCACATCCTTGCTGCTGCCCTCTTACTACTTTCTATTTCAGCCAAACTGTATTAGTTTTTAATTTAGTTCACTCAGTTATTCTTATCACAGTTTAAATATAGACCATGCAAAATATGGATATTTACTTTATTTATTATTATACAAGCATATCCATGTTATCTTTGATATTGCTACTTGGTCCACACAGGTGGATAAGCTACTATATATTTATCATCTGACCCTTTATAGAAAAGGTTAGCTGACCCCTAAACAGTGAAGGTAGAAACATCTGCTTTGTTCTGTGTGTAACTTGCACAACAGGTGAAAATGTGTCCTTAAGGAACATCAAGTAAATAAATGATGGAAAATTTTATTTTTCTGTGTTGTCTAATAACCAGATAATTTCTTATTCTTTATCTGTCATCTATTTATCCTAGTTTCAACTAACTGACCTTTTCATGAATCACTTTCAATTAACTTCAATTGGTAATGATTTCATGAACAGACTTCAGTCATTTTATTTAACATTTCTTTGCTATTCAGTTAAATATTTTGTTTTTATTGATCAAGTATAATTTCATGAATAATAAATTCTTATACTACTCATTGCTTGTTAGCAGATGATTAGATGCCATACTCCTTGAGAACTAAGGTTCTCTGCAATGACTTTCACTTTCTACAGCATCTTATGATTTATGATTGATGTAAATATTTTTGGCATTCAGTGACTGAATGAATGAATAAGTGAAAAACTAAATTTCAGCTAAACAAAATACTCATTAAAATTCATCAAAACATGTGTTTTAAGTGACCTGGAGTTCAATGACACTCAGTAAAAGTAAGAATATGCTATATTAGTTCCATCAAAAATTAAATAAGTAACTAATTACTTATTACTTACATTACTAAAATCTAAATAAGTAATCAATTACTTATTACTTATTAATTACTTATTTAATTTTTTTCTTTTTGAGATGGAGTCTTGCCCTGTCACCCAGGCTGGAATGCAATGGCATGATCTCAGCTCACTGCAACCTCTGCCTCCTGTGTTCAAGCAATTTTCCTGCCTTAGCCTCTCTAGTAGCTGGGATTACAGGTGTGCATATCATGGCCATCTAATTTTTTGTATCTTTAGTAGAGGCAGAGTTTCACCATGTTGGCCAGGCCAGTCCCAAACTCCTGACCTCGTGATCCACCTGCCTCGGCCTCCCCATTCATTATTTAATTAATTATTAGTGTGTGTTACAATAAATATGCTTTAAAAATGAATGCATCAGTAAATGGAAGATGGCCAGCTAATGCAGCCAGGTGGAACAGCTCCCACTGAGGGACTAAAATGACTGGAGTGCTTCTAACAGATCTTCAGAGGAAAGATGCCAAGAGAAGATGGAGGGAAGGCACAGAAGCTGAGCTGAAAGGGATAAAGCTGGGAACCCTGACTGAGGCTATGGCACATGGGGACTCAGTTTTGGACCACAACAGTTCCAGAAGAATGGGTGAGTTAAACTGACAAGCAACAACCTTGTCTTGCCATGGGCCTCTGGAACCCCATAGGAAGAGACCCCTCAAACAACATGGACATCAGCTGGCAGAAAGAGCTACTTCCGAAAGTGGTAGCCAGCTGATGTAAGTCCAAAAGGTTTGATGCAGGAGCATCTGAAGTGGAACATGGACAGGGATGGCCATTTTTTTAGACTTGACTTGTTGCCATCGGAGACTTTAGCCCTATGGAAACTGTCACACTGATTTCTGAAGGGTGGTTGGCCAATCAGATGGAGCTGGTCTGACCTGAGGAATGCTTGGTCTGCTGGCCTTTCTTGGGGCCTCAGCCTGGACATGCCTGTTTGCAAAGAAGTCTGGGTGCCCTAGGGATGCACACTACGGATTTTGGACTTGCTGACTAACTGGAGATCTCCAGTGAGGTGGTTCTTATGGCCAAACACAAGCCCACCTACTCCTTCCCCATACTGCAGCTTCTTCCAGCCCCACCCAGAGTGATTGCTCCTGCTTGTGGGGCACAGAGGAGACACCCAGACCTGTGCTTGCCAGCATTGTGCCCACAAGCCGTGCCCACAAGCCAACCCCACCCCAAGCAGAACCATGCACACAGTCTCTAGGAGGGGCCTACTGCACCCCTCAGCTGTGTTGCTTGTGCCACTATGGTGCAAGTCTGCAGGAGACGGGCACTCCAGTATCCGTTAATAATCTGCCACACCTGACATACCTCAACTCCCCCTGTGCAGTAAATTCCAAGCTTGAGGAGTCAGAGAGCAAAGTTGGGGCACAATAAGTGACCTGCAGAGTTAGAACACAAAGTATAGAAATTGAGAGCTGAATTTGGGCCCCCTAAAGTCTTCCAGAAATGAAGCCACTCTGCTGAAACCATCTTATACCAAAACCAATCCTTCACAGTCATCAAATAGGATAAAAGAAATAAAAAACATCCAAAGGTCAGAAACGCAAAGATTGAAGGGAGATAAACTCACAAAGATGAGAATTGGCACAAAAACCTTAAAAATCTCTAAAAGTTAGAATATCTTTTATCCTTCAAATGACTGCATCACCACTCCAGCAATCATCTCTCCACCAAGGGTTCTGAACCAGGCTGAGGTGGCTGAAATGACAGAAGAAGAATTCAGGATATGGATAGGAACAAAGACCATTGAAACCCAATGCAAGGAAGCTAAATATCTTGATAAAACAATGCATGAGCTGACAGGCAAAACAGCCACTATAGAAAATAATGTAACCATCCCAATAGAGCTGAAAAAAAACACTGCAAGAGTTTCATAATGCAATCACAAGTATTAATAGCAGAGTAGACGAAGAGGAAGAAAGAATCTCAGAGCTTGCTTACTGCCTTTCTGAAATATGACAGTCTGTCAAGAACAAAGAAAAAAGAATAAAAATGAATAAAGAAAATATCTCAGAAATATAGGTTTATATGAAGAGACCAAATCTATGACTCATTTGTGTCCCTGAAAAGTATGGGGAGAATGGCAGCAACTTGGAAAATATATTTATGAACATTATCCATGAGAACTTTCTAACCTAGCTAGAGAGGCATACATTTAAATGCAGGAAATGCAGAAAACTCCAGTAACATACTTCACAAGAAGATCATCTCCAAGACACATAATCATATTTTTCAAGGTTGAAATGAAAAAAAATTTAGACAGCTAGAGGGAAACGTCAGGTTACTTACAAAAGAAAGCCCATTAGACTAACAGTGAATATCTCTGTAGAAACCCTTCAAACCAGAAGAGATTTGGGGCCAATATTCTACACTCTTAAATAAAAGAAATTTTAATCCAGAATTTATATCTGGCAAAACTAAGCTTCATAAGCAAAGGAGAAATAATATTCTTTTCAGACAAGCAAAGGCTGAGAGAATTATTTACCATCAGACCTTCTTAAAATGACTCCTGAAGGAAGCACTAAATATTGAATGGAAAACTTGTTACCAGCCAATACAAAAACACCCTGAAGTACACAGACAAGTGACACTATAAAGCAGCCATATAAACAAGTCTGCAAAATAATCAGCTAAAATCATGATGATAGGATCAAATCTATGCATAACAATATTGACTTTAAAAGTAAATGGGCCAAATCTCCCAATTAAAGACACAGAGTGACAAACTGGAAAAAGAACTAAGACCCTTTGGTATGCTGTCTTCAAGAGACTCATCTTACATACAATGACACATATAGGCTAAAAATAAAGAGATAAAAAAATTCTACCAAGCAAATGGAAAACAGAGAAAAAGCAGAGGTTGTAATCATAGTATCTGACAAAACAGAATTTAAACAAACAAAGATCAAAAAAGACAATGGTAAAAAACAACCTAACAGTAAAAGTTAAATTCAATAAGAAGATCTATCCTAAATATATATGCACCCAGGAGCAGCCAGATTCATAAGTTCTTAAAGACTGTCAAAGAGATTTAGATTCCCATATAATAATAGTGGGAGAATTTAACACACCACTGACAATATTAGACAGATTATTGAGACAGAAAATTAACAAAGACAGACAAATGACACTATAAAGTACCCATATAAACAAGTCTGCAAAATAATCAGCTAAAATCATGATGATAGGATCAAATCTACACATAACAATACTGATCTTTAAACTAAATGCACCAAATTCCCCAATTAAAAGACACAGAGTAAACCTGAACCTGATCAAATGGAAATCTTATGTATCGACAAAACTCTCCACCCAAAAACAACAGAATACATTTATCTCATTGCTATACAGCACATAATATAAAAATGATTATATAATCAGAAATAAAATACCCCTCAACAAAGGCAAAAGAGCTGAAAATCATAACAATCTCTGAGACCACAGCAAAATCAAATTAGAAATCACAGGCAACTTCAGCAAAATCTCAGGATACAAAATCAATGTGTAAAAATCACAAGCATTCCTATACACCAATAACAACCTTAAAGAGAGCTAAATGAAGAAAGAATTCCCATTCACAAATGCTGCAAAGAGAATAAAATACCTAGAAATACAACGAACAAAGGATGTGAAGGACCTATTCAAGGAGAACTACAAACCACTGCTCAAGGAAATAAGAGAGGATACAAACAGATGGAAAACATTCATGCTCATGGTTAGGAAGAATCAATATCGTGAAAATGGCCTTACTGCCTAAAGGAATTTACAGAATCAATGCTATCCCCATCAAGCTACCAATGACCTTCTTCACAGAACTGGAAAAAACCACCTTAAACTTCATATGAAACCAAAAGAGAGCCCACATAGCCAAGTCAATTCTAAGCAAAAAGAACACAGCAGGAGGCATCACACTACTGGACTTCAAACTATACTACAAGGCTACAGTAATCAAAACAGCATGGTACTGGTACCAAAACAAATATATAGACCAATGTAACAGAACAGAGGCCTCAGAGGCAATGCCACACATCTACAACTATCTGATCACTGACAAACCTAACAAAAACAAACAATGGGGAAAAGATTCCCTGTTTAATAAATGGTGAGGGGATAACTGACTAGCCATGTGCAGAAAGCAGAAAGTGTAAGTGACACCTTACACTAAAATTAACTCCAGATGGATTAAAGACTTAAACATAAGACCTAACACCATAAAAACCCTAGAAGAAAAGCTAGACAAAACCATTCAGGACATAGGCATAGGCAAGCACTTCATGAATAAAACACCAAAAGCAATGGCAACAAAAGCCAAAATGGGAGAAATTTTTTGCAATCTATCCATTTGACAAAGGTCTAATATCCAGAAACTACAAAGAACTAAAACAGATTTACAAGAAAAAATAAACAAACCCATTCAAAAGTGGGCAAAGGATATGAACAGACACTTTTCAAAAGAAGTCATACATGAGGCCAACAAACACATGAAAAATGCTCATCATCACTGGTCATTAGAGAAATGCAAATCAAAACCATTTGAGATATCATCTCACCCCAGTTAGAATGCCAATCATAAAAAAATCAGGAGGCAATAGACGCTGGAGAGGATGTGGAGAAATAGGAACACTTTTACACTGTTGGTGGGAGTGTAAATTCGACCATTGTGGAAGACAGTGAGGTGATTCCTCAAGGATTTAGAAATAGAAATTCCATTTGACCCAGCAATCTCATTACTGGGTATATATCCAAAGGATCATAAATCATTCTTTTATAAAGAAATATGCACACATATGTTCACTGCAGCACTGTTTACGATAGCAAAGACCTGGAAACAATGCCCACTGATGATAGACTGGACAAGGAAAATGTGGCACATATACACCATGGAATACTATGCAGCCATAAAAATGATGAATTTGAGTCCTTTGTAGGGACATGGATGAATCTGGAAACCATTATTCTCAGCAAACTGACACAAGAAGAGAAAATCAAACACTGCCTGTTCTCACTCATAGGCAGGTGCTGAACAATAAGAACACATGGAAACAGGGAGGGGAGCATCAAACACTGGGGTCTGTTGGGGGGAAACAGAAGAGGAACAGTAGGGAGGGATCATATTGGGGGAAATGCCACATGCAGGTGACAGGGGGATGGAGGCAGCAAACCACATTGCCATGTATGTACCTATGCAACAATCCTGCATGATCTGCACATGTACCCCTAAACCAAAAGTGCAATAAAATATATACTAAAAAAATAAATTTATTGAAAAACATACAATTACATAGAAATTGAACAAGCTGCTCCTGAATTAATTTCAAGTAAATAATGAAATTAACGCAACAATCAACAACTTATCTGAAACTAATGGGAAGAAAGATACAATGTACAAGAATCTCTGGGACACAGCTAACATGGTGTTAAGAGGGAACTTTATGGCACCAAATGCCACATCAAAATTTAGAAAGATCTCAAGTTAACAATCGGACATCACAATGAAAAGGGACTACAGAGGCGGCAGCAAGTAAATCCCAAAGCAGAAAACAAGAAACAACCAAAACCAGAGCTGAACTAAAGGAGATTAACACACAAAAAAATTCAAAAGCTCTACAAATCCAGGAGCTTGTTTTTTGAAAAAAAAAAAAAAATATTGAATAGACCATTAAATAGACTAATAAGAAAAGAGAGAAAATTCAAACAACACAACTAGAAACAACAAAGAGGATATTACCACTGAACTCACAGAAATAGAAACAACCATCAGAGAATATTATGAACAACTGTATGTATATAAACTAAAAAAACCTAGAATAAATGGATACATTCCTGGACATATACATCTTTCTAAGACTGAACCAGGAAGAAATTGATCCTTTAAAAGATCAATAGTAAGCTCTGAAATTGAGGTAGCAATAAATAACCTATCAACCAGCAAAAGCCTGGGACCATATGAATTTACAACTGAATTCTTCCAGATGTGCAAAGAACAGCTGGTACAATTTCTGCTGAAACTATTCTAAAAAGTTAAGGAAGAGGGATATCTCCCTAACTCATTCCGTGAAGCCTGCATTACACTGATACTAAAGCCTGGCAGTGAAAAAACAAAAATAGAAAACTTCAGGCCAATTTCTTTGATGAACATAGATGCACAAAATCCTCAATAAAATATGGGTGACTTGAATTCAGTAGCCCATCAAACAGCTTATTTTACACAATCTAGTAGGCTTTACCTGGGCTGCAATGTTGGTTCACCATATGTAAATCAATAAATGTGATTCATCACATAACAGAACTAAAGACAAAAACTACACAATTATCTCAACCGATGTAGAAAAAAAGGCTGTTGATAAAATTCATTACTATTTCATGTGAAATAAATCTCAATAAACTAGGTATTGAAGGAACATATCTCAAAATAATAAGAGCCCTATATAACAAACCCACAAACAACATCATACAGAATGTGCAAAAGCTGGCAATATTGCCGAAAACCAGCACAAGACAAGGACGCTTTCTCTCACCACCCTGATGAAACCATATTGGAATTCCTGGCCAGAACAATCGACAAGAGAAAAAAATAAAGGGAATCCAAATAGAGAGGAAGTCAAAATATCCCTGTTTGCAGACAATAATCCTGTATCTAGAAAACTACATAGTCAGGGGAAAAGCTTCTTAAGCTGATAAACAACTCCAGCAAAGTCTCAGAATACAAAAAAACATACAAACATCAAACATTCCTATATATCAGCAACAGTCAAGCTGAGAAACAAATCAGAAAGGCAATCTAATTCACAATTGTCACAAAAAGAATAGACTACTTAGAAGTCCAACTAGCCAGGGTGGTGAAAGATCTTTAAAGAAGAACTACAATCACAAGCATTCCTATACACCAATAACAGACTTATAGAGAGCCAAATCAAGAACAAACTGCCATTCAGAATTGCTACAAAGAGAATAAAATACCTAGGAATACAACTAACAAGGAATGTAAAGGACCTCTTCAAGGAGAACTACAAACCACTGCTCAATGAAATAAGAGAGGACACAAACAGATGGAGAAACATTCCATGTTCATAGTTAGGAAGAATCAATATTGTGAAAATGGCCATACTGCCCAAAGTAATTCACAGACTCAACACTATCCCCATCAAGCTACCATTGACTTTCTTCACAGAACTGGAAAAAACCACCATGAACTTCATATGGAACCAAAAGAGAGCCCGCATAGCCAAGTCAATTCTAAGCAAAAAGAACAGAGCAGGAGGCATCACACAACCGAACTTCAAACTATACTACAAGGCTACAGTAATCAAAACAGCATGGTACTGGTACCAAAACAGAGATATAGACCAATGGAACAGAACAGAGGCATCAGAGCCAACACAACATATCTACAACTATACAATCTTTGATAAACCTGACAAAAACCAGCAATGGGGAAAGGATTCCCTGTTGAATAAATGGTGTTGGAAAAACTGGCTAGCCATGTGCAGAAAGCAGAAACTGGACCGCTTCCTGACACCTTACACTAAAATTAACTCCACATCGATTAAAGACTTAAACATCAGACCAGGCACCATAAAAACCCTAGAAGGAAATCTAGGCAAAACCATTCAGGACATAGGACTAGGCAAGGACTTCATGAACAAAACACCAAAAGCATTGGCAACAAAAGCCAAAATAGACAAATAGGACCTAATGAAATTCCACAGCTTCTGCACGGCAAAAGAAACAGTCATTAGAGTGAATCAGCGACCAACAGAATGGGAAGAAATTTTTGCAGTTTACCCATCTGACAAAGGGCTGATATCCAGAATTTACAAAGAACTCAAACAGATTTACAAGAAAAAAACAAGCCCATTCAAAAATGGGAAAAGGATATGAACAGACATTTTACAAAAGAAGACATACATGAGGCCAACAAACATATAAAAAAATGCTCATCATCACTGGTTATTAGAAAAATGCAAATCAAAACAACACTGAGATACCATCTCACGCCAGTTAGAATGGCAATCATTAAAAAATCTGGAGACAACAGATGCTGGAGAGGATGTGGAGAAATAGGAACATTTTTACACTGCTGGTGGGAGTGTAAATTAGTTCAACCATTGTGGAAGACAGTGTGGCGATTCCTCAAGGAACTAGAAATAGAAATTCCATTTGACCCAGCAATCCCATTACTGGGTAAAGAGATCCAAAGGACTATAAATTGTTCTACTATAAGGACACATGCACACGAATGTTCATTGCGGCACTGTTTATAATAGCAAAGACTGGGAACCAACCCAAATGCCCATCGATGATAGACAGGACAGAGAAAATCTGGCACATATACACCATGGAATATTATGCAGCCATCAAAAATGATGAGTTCATGTCCTTTGTAGAGACGTGAATGAATCTGGAGAACGTCATTCTCAGCAAACTGATACAAGAACAGAAAATGAAATACCACATGTTCTCACTCATAGGTGGGTGATGAACAATGAGAACACATGGACACAGGGAGGGGAGCACTACACTCTGGGGTCTATTGGGGGGAATAGGGGAGGGACAGTGGGCGGGGGGGGAGTGGGGGAGAGATAGCATGGGGAGAAATGCCAGATATGGGTGAAGGGGAGGAAGGCAGCAAAACACACTGCCACGTGTGTACTATGCAACTATCTTGCATGTTCTGCACATGTACCCCCAAACCTAAAATGCAATTAAAAAAAAAAAAAAGAAGAACTACAAATCATTGCTCAAAGAAATTAGAGACAATACAAACAAATGGAGAAACGGTCCATGCTCATGGATAGGAGAAACCAATATCATATAAATGGCCACACTGCTCAAATAACTTTATAGCTTCATGCTATTCCTATTAAACTACCATTGAAATTCTTCACAGAAGTAGAAAATATTATTTCAAAATTCATATGAAACAAAAACAGTTCAGAGCTTGAATAGCCAAGGCAATCAATCCAAAGCAAAAAGAAAAAAGATGGAAGCATCATACTACCTGGCTTCAAACTACTACAGGTTTACAGTAACAAAAACAGCATGGTATTGGTACAAAAACAGACACATAGACCAATGAAACAGAAAAGAGAACCCAGAAATTAGGTAGCACACTTAGAACTATATGATCTTCAACAAACCTGACAAAGACAAGAAATGGAGAAAGAATTTTCTATTCAGTAATAGTGCTAGGATAACTGACTAGCCTTATGCAGAAGATGAAAATTGAACTGCTTTGTTACGCTACATAAAAAATTAACTTATGATGTATTAATGACTTCAGTGCAAAACCCCAAACTAGAAATACCCTGGAAGACAGCATAAGCATCCATTTAGAATATAGGAACTGGCAAAGATTTCATGGTGAAGTCACCAAAAGCAATTGCAGCAAAAGCGAAAATTGACAAATGGGTTCTTATTAAAGAGCTTTACACAGCAAAAACAAAAATGAAAATGAAAGCAAACAAACAAAAACTATCAAGAGAGTAAACAGACAACCTACAGAGGGGGAGAAAATATTTGAAAACTGCATTGACAAAGGTCTAATATCCAGCATCTGTAAGGAACTTAAAAATATTTAAAAGAAAAATCATGCAACTCCAGTAAAAGTGGACAAAGGACATGAACAAATGCTTTTTAAAATAAGACATACATGTGGCCAATTATCATAGTAAAAAGAGCTCAACATCACTAAACATCAGAGAAATGCAAATCAAAACCACCATGAGATACCATCTCATATCAGTTAGAATGACCATTAAATAGTCAAAAAATAACAGAAGCTGACATTGCATAGAAAAATGAATGCTTATACACTGTTGCGGGGGGAGTGTAAATTAGCTCAGTCATTGTGGAAGATAGAGTGGCAATTGCTCAAAGACCTAAAAAGAGAAATACTATTTGACCCAGCAATCACAATACTGGGTACATACCCAGAGGAATTTAAATCATGCTTCCACAAAGACACACCCATGGGTATATTAATTGCAGCACTATTCACAATAGCAAAGACATGCAATCAACCTAAATGTCCATTTGTAATAGACTGGATAGAGAGAATGTGGTACATATATACCATGGAATACTATTCAGCCATAGAAAAAAAAATGAGAGCATGTCTTTGCAGGAACATGGATGGAGCTGGAGGTCATTATCCTTATCAAACTAATGCAGGAAAAGAAAACCAAATACCTAATATTCTCACTTACAAGTAGAAGCTAAATGATGAGAACACTTAGAGGGTAACAACAGACAGACAGTGGAGCTTATCAGAAAGTGAAGGGTGGGAAGAGGGAGAAGATCAGGAAAAATAACTTAGGCATAATAACTGGGTGATGAAATAATCTGTACAACCAACCCCCGGGACACAAGTTTACCTATGTAACAAGCATTCATATGTACCCTTGAACTTAAAATAAAAGTTAAAACAATAAAAATAAACATATTACATTAAAAAATTTGAGGCACACTTTTTTATTATTATTCATGATTTAGAAGAGATAAGAATGTCATATTTCAACTTTATAAGTAAAAAAGAATAAGGATTTTTATGAATCCTTCTCAAAATAAGAAACACTGTGTTATTAATTATTTTACTTTATTTTTATACCATGTACTGACAGATTTAGTCATTTGTAAAAGCTTCAGTAGCTACTAGTAATGTATAAACATTTTTATAATAACTATATAAAATTATGAAGCTATTCCTGCAGTTTTCTAGATATCTAAAGTAAATCTGAAAATTCTGTGCATAAGAATAAATCATTCTTAATACAACAATGCAAACTACAAAATCTTCTTTTGTAAAATAACAGACATAATATGCACCGTCCCTTATATTTTATTTCTTCACAAAAGAAGAGATTATGAGGTATTTTTATTCAGTATCATGCTTTAATTACCTAAGATGATATTCACTTAGATAGACTTCAAATTTTAGCTGTTTGGAAGAATTGGGGTGAAATTACTGCTTTCAGATTTCCCCAAAATAGTAATGAACAGTATTGGATAAAAGTCCTCAGATAAAACTATAACTGTAAAATACTTATCATTACATATTCTTCAACTAGTATAAGCACATTTTAAAACTAATAAATATGTAGACACAAACAGGCTCTCCAGGGCCATATTGCTTAAATTATTTATTATTGGATATAGTGTTTGAAAACCAAAGTCTGTACTATTACAGATGCAGCTATAGGCAGAAAGACAATCTCAAACATATATTTGCATATCTCTATTTTTAGATTAAAATTTATACTCAGATAACTTTAATATTATTTAACTAAAGGCATTTGAAGATCTGTTATAGGCAAGTTAAATTTACTTTTATGATAACATAGTATGCTTATTCTAATAAATTATGTATACTTCTATTTAATTTTTATTTCTACTTAATATTTACTTCTATTCATGTTATATTTAAGGTTCCAGATAGAAAGAATATTAGAAGCCACACAGTTTTGAAAGAAACACATCATAATACTCTATAACGAAAATTCCAATACATTTTCCAAGGACAAAAACACATTTTAAGTGAATTTACCAGGTCATATAAGAAAAGTCTATATAAAAATAAAATGGATTTATATAAACTTTTAAGGAATATTTAGAAAATGAAATTGAGAAACTATTTTTGTTTCCAATAGTAGTGTAAAACATGGAATAAACATTTAGAAACTTAACAAAATAAGTGCAGTGTCTATGCAGTGAAAACTATGAAACATTACTAAGAGAAATTAAGGATTTAAATAAAGGAAGAGATATGTTCGTTAATTATCAGTTTTAACACTGTGAAAATTCTCACTATATTGATTTGTACCTTCAAGGCAACCCTTATCAAAAATATTAGTTTTATTTTTTTATGAAATTGATAAGACAAGATTAAGATATATGTTAAAGTGCAAAGGATATATGATAAACTAAACAGTTCTGAAAAATAAAACCTTTATAGAACTATACTACCTGGCTTTGACACTAGGCAGGAATCCACAGTTATAAAAATATTTGGAATGATAAAACAGAGTGAAGGATTCAAAATAGATCTACATATACGACAAATTAATGACAAAGTATTTCTATACAGAAAAGAAAACTTTTAAAATAAAGAATGCTTTAAAAAATTGGGGAAAAAAACTATCTCTAAACTTACTTCAAACCATTCCTGAAAGCTATTTAGAAAAGAATAGCATATGGATGGATAATGTATTTATACATAGCATTAAAATTATACAACTTCTTTTTAAAAACATAGTAGAACATCTTTGTAACCTTAGGGTAGATAAAGATTACTTAGCTATAACAGAGAAAAGACGAGTCATTAAAAGAAAAGATTGGAATTCATCAAACATACAAATTCCATGGAGGCCATCACTATGAAAATATAAAGGCAAACTACAGATGGAGAGAATATATTTCCAGTCCATATACTTGAAAAATTTCTATATAAAATATAAAAATTAAACTTGTAACTCAATAAGAAAAACAAAAGAATTTCAATCCAAAACTGGAAAAGAAATTTAAAGAGACACTTTACCAAAGAGAATGTACTAGGTTGGTGCAAAACTAATTGAGGTTTTTGCCATTAATAATAATGGTGAAATTATTATTAATGATGAACCCCACAATTACTTTTGCACCAACCTAATTGATGGCTAATAAACACAATTTAAAATGCTAATTAGTTATCAGGGATATGCAAATTAAATACAATAGGACATACTCCTTCATATCTATTAGAAAAGCAAAAATTAGACTGACTACAGCTAATATGTTGAGCAACTGGAATTTTCACACACTGCAGCTACAAATGTAAAATAGTACAATCATTTTGGAAAATTATTTGTTATTATCTAATGACATGAAAAATAAACCTGACAAATCACTCAGCAATACTACACTTTTGTAATTACTCAAGAAAAACAAAGACATATGCTCACATAAATACTTCTGCATGAATGCTCATAGTGATTTCTTCAAAAGCGGTCCAAATTAGAAGCAATTCAATCAACAGATGAAGAAGCAATTTGTGATATATCCAGTGGAATAATAGCAATAAGAAGAGTATAAATTACTGATATATAACATACTAAAATTAGTGATATTTAAAAAGAAACAATAAAAGACCACAAAAAAGAATGAATCTGTAAAAGATTATGCTAAGTGAGAAAAGTCAGACACAAAACACTGCATACTGTATAATTATATTTATATAATTGTGAGTTAAATGCATTTTTTATATAAATTACATCTTGGTAAAGTTTATTAAAAAAAAAACAAAAAAGGAAGTGACAGCCGGTTGGTTTGTAGCCGCCGGCAGCTACTAAAGGCAGAGTGGACCTCTCTTTTGAAACTGCTGCTCTCTCACTTCGTAGGCATCACCTAGAGCTCAGCACCCAGGCTCAACTCTGTACCATTTGGAAGAATGGAAGCTGATGCATCCGTTGATATGTTTTCCAAAGTCCTAGAGAATCAGCTGCTTCAGACTACCAAACTAGTGAAAGAACATTTGGATTCTGAAATTCAGAAACTGGATCAGATGGATGAGGATGAATTGGAATGGCTTAAAGAAAAGAGACTTGAGGCACTAAGGAAAGCTCAACAACAGAAACAAGAATGGCTTTCTAAAGGACATGGGGAATACAGAGAAATCCCTAGTGAAAGAGACTTTTTTGAAGAAGTCAAGGAAAGCAAAAAAGTGGTTTGCCATTTCTATAGAGACTCCACATTCAGGTGTAAAACACTAGACAGACATCTGGTGATATTGTCCTCGAGACCAAATTTTTGAAAGTGAATGTGGAAAAAGCACCTTTCCTCTGTGAGAGACTGCGTATCGAAATCATTCCCACACTAGCACTGGTAAAAGATGGGAAAACACGAGATTATGTTGTTGGGTTTACTGACCTAGGAAATACAGATTACTTCACCACAGAAATTTTAGAATGGAGGCTCGGTTGTTCTGACATTCTTAATTACAGTGGAAATTTAATGGAGCCACTATTTCAGAGCCAAAAGAAATTTCGAACAAACTTCACAAAGCTGGAAAAGAAAACTATCTGAGGAAAGAAATATGATTCAGACTCTGATGATGATTAGAGCTCATTAAATCTTTGTAAACTGTCTTTTTCCTTCTGCTTCAGATTTAAATGTGTTTTCTAAATTCTATTAATGTCTATACATTAGTCATCTAAATATTCATATTCTCGAGTTTTATACAGTTGTATCACATTGAAAGGTATCTTTACTATTTTCTGTGTGGCCAACATGTTTAAGTTGAGGAAAACGTCTTCATTCTTAAATTATCTGGAACGAGTCTGGATTCTCTATTTTTGAGATTGACTTTATCACAATAAGATTCACACATCTTTATACCATTCACAATTGTGTTTTTGATCTACAGAGTTAGAAATTCAGAAACTATTCCAGGACTAATTAATTGGCATTATTTATACAACAGGTCAAGTAACATTTACTGGTGCAATACTGCACTTGTAAATGAATTATAAACACTCTTCACTTCTGGAATATATTTAAATAGCTATTAAAGAACTGGTTATTTATTCTGGACACTACATGTTGATGTTGCATCAACTGGTGCCAGCAGAAAGTTATTTTGGGTTGTGAACATACTGCTTTATTTAAAGGGTCCTGGTTGCTTATATTTTAAACATTAATTAAAAAGAAATCAGGAAACACTTTTGAAATAACAGCATAAGAAACTTTACTGTCTCTGCTCAATAAAATACTTGTAACTGGAAATTTCCATTTATGTGGAAATTGTCATAAAAGCATACATCCAACAAACAAACAAACAAATAAAAAAAGCAGGCACTAGAGTATGATCTATAGGCGGGTGGATCACCTGAGGTTGGGTGTTTGAGACCAGCCTGACCAACACAGAGAAACATTGTCTCTACTAAAAATACAAAATACAGGCGTGGTGGCACATGCCTGTAATCCCAGCTACTTGGGAGGCTGAGGCAGAAGAATCACTTAAACCTGGGAGGCAGAGGTGTGATGAGCCAAGATTGTGCCCATTGTACTCTAGTCCAGAGAACTCGAGGGAAACTCTATTTCAAAAAAAAAAGGTTTAGCCTTTGATCTGCATTTCTATGTTTATGGATGCTAATTGTGATTAAACACAAGTCATAAACCAGAGCTCTGGAACTGGAATCACAAGGTAAATAAGGTTTTCATTTACTAATATATTCTGGTGTTTCTAATCTATACTTACTAAATATTATCCTAAATGTCAACAAAAGCGTTCTGGAAGAGAGCAAATTATGATTACTTACATACAGTAATCACCATGCCAGCATCCCTTTTTCCCAGTGCTAGCCCCTTAACCAATTTATGAGAACCAGATATTATTTTGTACATAATGGACTCTATCTACTGTAGGTGAGGAACTTACAAAAAACTAAAGATGGATGGTTATATAGGGAATAGCTATTCCTTTTTTTCCTCCTGAGAAAAGAGATCTTTTGCTCCCTAGTAAAAGCAAATTATCCTGGGGAACCTAAAGGGGAAGGGTCTAGATCCTTTACTCTTAGGAATGTAAATAAATTTTTCCTCCAGAAAGAGGAAAATAAATTATTCAGTTTTAAAAGTCTGGGGTGTCTTCATAGGCTCAGGTCTTAATCTTCCTTAAAAGGTAAACACATACCTTCAGGGAGATAAATCTCTCTGGATCCTGGGGCAGTCATAATACATCACCTAGGCTCAATATTTAGCCCAGGTCTCAAATGTCACTAAAATTTGCTCAGAAAGCCCCAGTTAGACAGAAAATTATATTTTGCTATGGTTCTACATCTATGATCATTGTCATATTAAATATTCTCTTGCCAACCTAAAATAATTACAAGGAACAGAATCTAGTTAAGAGAGTTTATTCAAGTGCAAAGTTGAAGATAAGCTGACTCAGGAAGCACAGATTCTGAAGAATGAAAGTGAGTCTTCCCAAGTACGAAAGTTTGAAATTATTTATATATATATGTGTGTGTCTGTGTTTCCTTTCACACATTTATATATTGTGAAAGGAAAATAAATCTTGGGGCCCCTAAATCACTAAGCTAACAGGAAAAATAAAGCTGGGACTGCTTAGGGCCAACTTGCCTCTCATTCTATTCAAAGTCACCCCTCTGCTCACTGAGATAAATGCGTATCTGATTACCACCTTTGGAGAGGCCAATTAGAAACTCAAAAGAATGCAACCATTTGTCTTTTATCTACTTATGATCTGGAAGCCCCCACCCCACTTCTAGTCTTCCTGCCTTTGCTTCTAGTTGTCCCACCTTTTCAGACTTACAAAGAGGAACCAACGTTTCCTCTTTGGTTGGAGGAAAGGCACATGTCAGAACCTTTCAAGGCTGTGTCACAGGCAGTCATCCTCAACTTTGGCAAAATAAACTTTCTAAATTAACTGAGACTTGTCTCAGATTTTCAGGGTTCACAATACACATGAAACTGGCCCAACTGTCCTATAGAACTGACATTTTCAGCTTTTTGAAAAAACATAGAAATTAATGCTTCTGGTCTTAAAACTTGAAACTTACATTCGTCTTATCTGAGTTTCTTTCTTAGGAGAACAACACTTAGACAAGGAACTGTAGTTTACCAGATCATTGTATCCAGACAATGAGACACCAAACCCCTCATTTGTAGTGGTTTTCTCACACTTTCTAATTCCTGCTTACCAACCCTTCTTTCTTAATCTCCCCAATTTCTGTTTTCCCCACATGTACCTAAATTTCTGCTCCTAATTTCAGTTGGTTGGGTGACAGATTTGAGACTCATTGTTCATCTCTGGGGCTGCAGCTCCCAAACGAAGTCTTCAAGTCTTCTTCCCTGGCAATAACCATTGTCTCAGTGATTGGCTTACTGTGTTATGAGTAGTAGAACCTGGACAAAATCCCTGGTGTTTTGGTTTATTGGGGTGGAGAGAGAGAGAGAGAGAGAGGGAGGGAGGGAGAGAGAGAGAGAGAGAGAAAAAAAAATCACAATGACTTTTGTACCAAACTATATAAAAAACACTGAAAATTCATGTCTCTGGAGGGATATTGTCTGGTCATAACAAGCAATGTGAGATTTCTTTTATACAGTAAGAGAGGCTTTAAAGTGAGTTATTAATTATCCATGCCTCACAGAGGAGTGTGGCTGTCAAAGAGCAGAGGAAGCAAAGAATGACTTTATCATTGCTCCTGTAAAATGTGAGATTGATATCTGTAATAGAAGTTGTCTTATACACTCCTGAGGGTTTAGGGAATATTCCGTCACATAAATATGGCATTACATTTAAATAAATGGAAATATTTTCATACAAAAGCTGAGAAGAACATGAACATGAGGGAGTAGAAAGATAGAAAAAAGACAAAAAAAGAGCATGCAGTCTTAAAGTGAATTGGATAAAAGTGAGTGAGACTGGATTTTATGGAATCACTCTTTACATATATATGTGTATCTATATATCAATATATACATATATATACAGATATGTCAAGCATTTTAAATGGCAAAGTGAATTCACATAAATGGATATATGCATTTCAACACATTATTTTTGGTAAAGGGAAAAGTAGCAAAAGTGGCCATGAGAAATAGACATCAGAATATGTGAGACTACAGAGAAAAGAAAAAATAAAGTCAAACTTAAAGAGACTATTATCTCTTTTTAATGATACTACTAACATGTATTAATTATAAATAATTTTAAATGTAATCTTTCACATATCATCGTGTTTGCTTTGTTCTCTCACTGTTTATATAAAATATATGTGTGCATGTATATATATACACATATATAAGTATGTGTACACACACACACACACACACACACCTATAAATGGGGGGAGAGGGAGAGAGAGAGAGAGACCGTGATAGTAGGCTTAATAACCGCTCTGATCATGGCTCACAGCGTCTTTTTTGGCAACACTACTTTTCCTCACTTACAGCATGGGGTTTTTGTTCATATTGAGTTGCTCCATCTCAGACACCAGCACGACTGCAAGGGCTGTTGAACAGTCTCAGTTCTCATCAATAGGGAGTTATGTTACAGCGCTTCCCACTGTGCTTTTCTGAGTCCTTAGTACTTTTCTTCAAGGAGAGACTCCTTGCTTGCATCAGTCTCACTTTCATCTTTCTGTGGTTTTGTACTATTACTCTTTCTTTTCCCACAGCCAACCCAGCTCGGCTGTTTCAAGGGCATCTTTGATGCCAGTGGAATAACTACAATAGAAAGCAACCTAGAGGCAATCCTTCACATTCATTCATTAATAAAGACATAATCATAACTCATACACACGTGCGCACACACACACACACACACACAGTTATAGGTATATATGTAAAACCTTGGATAACTCATACACACGTGCACACACACACACACACACACAGTTATAGGTATATATGTAAAACCTTGGATTTTGATATATGTTCTAAAGGGACTATAATGAAAGCAAGATACAAATCTTTGTCATTTTTTTCTCTAACAATTTTAAAATCCATTTTATGGTGTTTTTGTTTTGCCCATTGTTTCCTGCTAAAACATTTCCAAGAAGTTATAATAGAAGATTAGAATAAGAAAGAATAAGATTGTTATCTCACACCTTTTGGATGCAAGACTTGCATAAACTAGCTTCAACTTTTTATCCCACAGTCTTGCTGCTCAAATTGGTCATGATCTTTGACCTGTCTGCTCAATATGCATGCATTATGTATGTGAGTGATGAAAATGAATGTCTCTATCAGCATATGATACTCTTTCATCTCTCTCTCTCTATTGGATGCAGTTAAGATTTCAGGTGTTTGGTTGTCAAAGGGCCTATATTTATATTAATTTATTAGCTATGTAGTCTTTGAAAAGTTGTGTAATCTAATTCCTTATTTTGTCAAATTTATATTTCATTTTACAGATGAAATGTGATTATAATTGTAATATATAACAATAATAATCACATTTAATCTATAAATGAAGATTGAATTAATAATTTACATTAGTAATTGATATGGTTAGGCTTTGTCTCCTCACCCAAATCTCATTTTGAATTGTAATACCCATAAATCCCCACCTGGCAAGGGAGATTACCTCCATGATTCATTTGCCTTCACTTGGTAAGTGAATCACGGGGTTGGGGGGGTTTCCCCCATGCTGTCGTTATGATAGTGAGTGAGTCCTCACAAGATCTGATAGTTTTATAAGCAGTCTTCCTGCTTTGCTCTGCACTTCTCCTTCCCACCACCTTGTGAAGAAGGTTCCCCTGCTTCCTCTTGGCCTTCTTCCATGATTGTTAGTGTCATGAGACCTCCCCAGCTATGCTGAACTGTGAGGCAATTAAATAACTTTCCTTTATAAATTACCTAGTCTAACAGACTAAGATAGTAATTTAACATAAAATTCTGATATTTGGTCAATGCTTAATAACGGTTATTACTAGGTGTACTGCATCCTTTTCCTCTGCATATTATGAAATACCTTCTGTCATATAAAGTCCATATTTTAGCCATTCTTCCTTCTTACACTAACAACCTTGCTTTTTGCTTTTCTCAGTAAGCAAACCTCTTGAAATGGCACTGTATATTCTCTTTAGCTCTGAATATTCCTTATAAACAATTCAAGGTCGTTTCTGCACATATAACTTTCCTAAAAATTCACCTATGGATTGCAAAATTTGAAGGCAAATTTTACAAAATTTTTGAAGTATGTAATGACTTTTTTTAACCTAACACAGTTAGAAACACTATAATCTCTGATATAATCCTTAAGTCAAATAAAAGGACCTAAAGAGATGGCAAGTCAGGAGGCTTGAGTTCTTTCAGAGACTGGAGATGATAGTTTGGTTCTCCAACCTATGTGTTGCCTGGCTGGGAATGTGCTTATGTAAAAATAAAACTTTCCCTCCTTCCCCCAAACACACATACACATGTACACATAACAACAACAACAACACAACAATGAATGCTGCAGGGAGCAAAGAAAATCTTCTGGGTTGATAATTAGATCTATGCTATTCTCCTTTTCCATAGGACAGGAGCTGTGAGTTATAAATACAGTAATTTTGTTCAGTATTACAGACCATGGGAGCTGCATGGAGGCATGCATATTCAAAACTAACTAATCTGGAAAAATGAGGAAAGAGTCAAAGATGGCAGATGAATTCAACTCCAGATAAGTTTATTGATCAGAAAAAAAGTAAATCACAAAAGAAAAAAATAAGAAGCTTTTAAAAAGTAAAAAAAAGAAGTAATTAAATCCATCTTGATATGGATTTATTCTATTTAAAATTAAAATAGTTGAATAATTTACAGAATGAATATAAAATAATTGCATGTAGATATTTAAGAAGACAAAGAAAGATGTAGCTTTGCCCCCATATCAATGTTATTACTTTTTTTTTTTTAGAAAAAGGAAGTGTACCGTTTTCCTTCCTGACAGACTGCTGCTCTAACAGATTTCAAACTCCAGCCTCAGACACAGACAATATCCTTAAAAGTATTTTCAGCACCTCCCTTCCAGTGGTTATTCTGTTTGGATAGAAGACTAACTGAAAGAGATTTTGGTACTAAAAGTGGTTCCAGACAACAAAACTTAATGGATAATTTCAGTAAATCAGTTTTTAGTTATCTGGAGTTGTTTCTCTGGTTTACTAGATTTAAAGACATTATTGACCACATTCCTAAAGCAGTATACAGATAATAAGTATTTATGCAAATAATCACCTGTAGCTAGCTGTAGTAAAATACCTATGGAAGTCTACCAAGATTCTTTTTATATGGATAAAATATATATTTTATATATTTCAATGAAATAAAGAGAAATCGTGTGGGTCGAATGCTTCTAAGTGCACTGGAGTGCTGGGGACAATGAAAATCTGAGTTTGTGGCTTTAAATTCCAGCTTAAAGTCCACATAGGGGACCTGAAATAGTCTATTACTGCCTAAAATAAATTCTTATCTCTTACAGATGGAGTGCCCAGATTTCTGTAAATCAAACAGAAAATCAAATCTGTAGATAGCAGAATTATAGTACAAATTGAACTCTCATATTATTAGGATTTATAACAATATTAAAGTAGCAACATTTATTAGAAAGAAATGACACGCTAAAATTTAAGATGGGATCATATGGAAGATTCTAATGTAGCTGAAAATCCTGAAACTAACTTCTGCACATTCTTTCTTGACAGTAGAAGAAATTTTGCCACCCCTATTTGGGCTTTTATCCCCTTCACTTGAAGCAGTAATAATGTTCTCAACCACAGTGGTTTTAAGGAACTATTGATTCTTCTCAGGACCTATTTCCACTATTGCTTTGAGACCTGAGACCCATAAGGATGTGTAATGTACACCAAAATATTATAGAACTTTCATAAATTATATCTATAAAAACTTAGGAACATGCGAGGGATCAGGTGGCAAGAATGTGAATTTGCATCAGGCCAAATTTATTTACATGGACTCACTAAGCCAAAATGCTAAAATCAAAGTGTTAGTTTTTTTACTGGAAACGAACAATCTGGACTGGAAATGGTTCTAACATTTGCTAGCTGAAACTTAAATCCAAATATAGTCTAATTTAAATGAAATTGTTATGCTGAAACCTTGAATACTGTAAAGGAAGGTATCCAACAGCCTCGGGAGACTATATTAATAGATTTAATTGATCATGTAAGGCCTCTTCACTATGTCAAGATGAAAGGTCATTTCACCACTGTTGTGAGAAACATACTCAAGAAGGACGCCCAAATATCCTTGAAGAGTTTTACCGGTGCTCTGCCTGTAGGCCAGGCACGTTAGTGGGAATTGCTACCATGGGACTGCACTCTCAAATTCAGTATATCAGAGCCAAGTGATAACAAAAAGTGAGCATCATTGTAATGGACTTCACTTTCACAGCCATAATCAGAGTAATCTGACTCAGAGATCTTCGGTGTTGTCTAGTTGATAATACTATCCCTAGATGAGAAATAGATGGCTATTTCTGATAGTCTTACTTGATATTTATAAGCAAAAAACTTGTAGGTCCAGAGAACACACATATGTCTCAAATGACCTTATTAGAGAGTCAGGGTTCCTCAGTCAATTTCTCAACTTGAGCCAGTTCACAAATTATATGCCCTGTGAATGAAGAGGAGGCTTAGACTTCTTGCCGAAGGAGCCTGCTACAGTGTAAAAGGCTTGTATTGCTAATATTCCTCCCAGTCATTCACAAGGTGCCTGGGACCATTTGCTAAAGATGACAATGAATTAGAGAAGGGTAACTGGGCACTGACTCTGAATTCTTTTTTTTTACTTCTTCCTGCATGTGCAGTATGTGCAGCTTTGTTACATAGGTAAACGTGTTATAAGGATTTGTTACACAGATTATTTCATCACCCAGGTATTAAGCCCACTATCCATTAGTTATTTTTCCTGGTCCTCTTCCTCCTTCTACTTCCCAAACTTCAATAGATCCCAGTGTGTGTTGTTCCCCTCTATGTGTCCATGTGTTTTCATCATTTAGCTCCCACTTATAAGTGAGAACATGTGGTATTTGGTTTTCTCTTCCTGCATTAGTTTGCTAAGGATAATGGCCTCCAGCTCCATCCATGTTCTTCCAAAAGACATGATCTCACATGGTTCTATGCCTGCATAGTGTTCCATGGCATATATGTACCACATTTTCTTTATCCAGACTATCATTGATGGGCATTTAGGTTAATTCCAAGTCTTTGCTATTGCGAATAGTGTTTCAATGAACATACACATGCATGTGTCTTTATGATAGAACAATTTATATTCCTTTGGGTATATACCCAGTAATGGGGTTGATGGATTTCTGTATTTAGGTCTTTGAGCAAATGCCACAAGGTCTTCCACAGTAATTGAACAAATTTATGTCCCACTGACAGTGTATAAGTATTCTTTTTTCTTTATGACCTCACTAGCATCTGCTATTTTTAACTTTTTAATAGCCATTCCTACTGGTGTGAGATGGCATCTCATTGTGGTTTTGATTTGAATTTCTCTAATAATCAGTAATGTTGAACTTTTCTCATATGATTGTTGGCTGCATGAATGTCTTCTTCTGTGAAGTGTCCATTTATATCCTTTGTCCACTTTTAATGGGGTTGTTTTTTTCTTGTATATTTATTTGAGTTTCTTATAGGTGCTGGATATTAGACCTTTGTCAGATGCATAGTTTTCAAATATTTTCTGCCATTCTATAGGTTGTCTGTTTACTCTGTTGATAGTTTCTTTTTAACAGTAAAGAAGCTCTTTAGTTTAATTAGATGCTGTTTGTCAATTTTCACTCTTATTGCTAATTGCTTTTGGCATCTTGGTTATAAAATCTTTGCCCGTGCCTATGTCCTGAATGGTATTGCCTAGGTTGCCTTCCAGCAGTTTCCCAGTTCTGGGTTTTACCCGTAAGTCTTTAATCCATCTTGAGTTAGTTTTTTATGTGGTGTAAGGAAGGAAGGGTCCAGTTTCAATTTTCTGCATATGGCTAACCAGTTATCCCAGAACAATTTATTGAATATGGGAACCTTTCCCTATTGCTTCTTGTTTGTCAGGTTAGTCAAAGATCAGATAGTTGTATGTGTGCAGTCTTGTTTCTGGGTACTCTGCTCTGTTCTAGTGGTCTATGTGTCTGTACTTGTTCCAATACTGTGCTGTTTCGGCTACTGTACAAAAATAATAAAATACCTAGGAATACAGCTAACAAGGGAGGTGAAAGATAGAACTATAAACCACTGTTCTGAGAAATCAGACATGCCACAAATAAATGGAAAAACATTACATACTCATGGATAGGAAGAATCAATATTATTAAAACGGCCAAAAGTAATTTACAGATTCAATGCTATCCCCATTAAACTATCACTGAAATTCTTCACAGAACTAAAGAAAATTATTTTGAAATGTATATGGAAACAAAAAGGGAGCCTGAATAGCTAAGTCAGTCTTAAGCAAAAAGAACAAAGCAAGAGGTATCATGTTATCGAACTTCAAACTATATGACAGGGCTACAATAATTCTTGAAGCTCCAAATGTCTTTGTGGTCTACACATCAGAGAAGGATTAGAAACGATCACTGGGTTTTTTTTTGCCCTGGTTTGTATTATTATTGGCCCAGGAGTTTCCCAATTATCCCATGGTTTTTCACAGTTTTAGAGTGCATAATTAGATATATTCAGATAAATATATTCAGATAGAGATATTCAGATACATATATGCAGAAACTGGCAGCATTTCCATATTGCTTTTTTAAGCCATGGAGTGAGGGATGCATGGATTTTTATAATAGCAAAAGCCACATGGAAACAACCATAACTGCTGATACTTTTCAAACAGTAAACAGAAAACAATTATTCTTAGAGAGATTCTTAGAGGGATTCAAGGGATCAGTGCCTGCCTCAAGAACTTGGAAGATGTAGGAAAGATGACTCCTATTATATACCTGTTTAATCACCTATTTGACCTGTGCTGAATCAGATCTTGGAAACTTATGGATTAATTTAACTGTTAGATGGTGAATTATTGTATCTGATTTTTCAGAAGTGATAGGATGCATCACCATATCCAGTGGACCTCTTTTGCAACTATTGATCTGGAAAATACATTTGTAAAAATTTTACCTACTAGTAATGACTAGCAAAAGCAAATAATTTGCATCTTAAAGGGCCAGAAACATACCTTCACTGTTCTATGTCTAAAGCTATATCAAATATCTAGCCCTATGTTAAAGTCAAGTCCATAGGGCATGGGTTGCCTTTCTATACCATGGGTCAGCACAATTTTCTAATGATGCTGATTGGATCTGATGAACAGGAAGTAGCAACTACTCTAGACACATTTTTGAGTCATGTGAAATACACACTTTGGATATGAATGTTCCTCCTTTGCCTCCAACGCTTCTGTCAAAATGACTATTTCTGGACATACAGACTAACTTATTCCCTGTCAGCATTGCTTCTGACCATGGAGATCATTTCACAGCAAATGAGTTATGAAAATAGGCTCATACTCATGGAATTCACATGTCGGACCATGATCATCATCCTCAAGCAGCTTACCCAAAAGAATTATGAAATGGCACTTTGGAGACTTAGTAAAAGTGACAGCTTTGGATCTTGGGTTATTTTTGTGCAAGATGGAATATATGCTATAAATTAGTGACCAATGTAAGATTGTAATTCTCTCATAGCCACAATTCATGGTTCTGGAAGTCAAGAGATCAAAATTGGGTTCCTCTTCACCCTACTACCCTTAGTGTAGTCAACTGGAAAAATTTTTGTTTCCTATCCTTTGAGCTTCGGTTGTATGGAATTCTTATTTCCACCATGGTACACAACTGTCGTTCCATTTATACAAATGTTGACGCTGCCACTTTGGGTTTTCCATGTTAGTAAATCAATGGACAAAGAAAAGGTTACTGTACTGGTGACTGATTTTGAAATGTAAGGCAGAATTTGGGTTACTGACATGCCGGAAGGGTAAGGAGGAGTATGTCTGTAATGCAGGAAATCTCTTAGGATGCTACTTAGTACTCCTATTTTCTGTGACTGAAGTCAGTGAATGACTACAATTACTCAATGAACCACAGCTAATTGAGCTACTTCCTAAGGTAAAAGAGAGAATAGGTAGTGAAGGGAGGTAGTTATAAATATCATCTACAACTATGAGAAAAGCTACAGAAATAAAACTGCAATAGTTATGAACAGTTCTTTTCCTATTGTAATGTAAATATTTTTGCTTGTGTATGAATGTATATTTAAGAACTTCCCCTTTATTATTCTAGTGCCAACTAGAATAAAGCACATTAATAGCAGTTAACTTTGTATCTCAGGATTTAAATTATAAAGAGTGTAATATGACTCAGGTAGCAGAATAATGAACATCACGCAGAAACAGAAAATGTATTTATTATCTTTTTTTAGGGAAAGAGTAAGTTTGTTTTCAGTTGCATGTGCAGTAGCTGCCTCATGTCTGGTGGAAACATGACTACATCATTGTCTTTGTCTCTATTTAGAAGTTATATAGGGTTTTTCGAGTCCTGTTTGGGTGCAGAGTTTATGAGAATTTTATTGAGGTGGCTTTATTATACATACATATAGATACTTATTCTTGAAAACCATGAGTGTATATATACCATGATGTTTATGTGCACACACACACATATGTGTGTGTGTAATGTGTATATATATATATATGCATACACACATGGTGTGTATATATACATATATGTACTCATACACATATACCCATGTACATACACATGATATATACACACATGGTATCTATGTGCACACATATATATACATACACATATACATACATATGTATACATATATGTATGCATACATATAAATGTATGTGTGTGCACACATATATAAATAGCCAGCTGAATTTCCCCATAAAAATGCTATTTACTGGTTTGTGAATAAGTATAGAAACTGACCTTCCAAGTTTTAAAACTTGGAACTTACATTTCTTTCATGAATTCCTTCTTCAGGAAACAAGCTGTATTAGTCAGGGTTCTCTAAAGGGGCAGAACTATTAGGATACATGTATATACAAAGGGGAATTCATTAGGAGAATGGAGTCACACAGTCACAGCGATAAGTTCCACAACAGGCTGTCTGCAAGCTGAGGAGCAAGGAAATCAGTCCAAGTCCCAAAACCTCAAAAGTAGGAAAGCCGACTTTTAGTGCAGTCTTCAGTCTGTGGCTGAAGGCCTGAGAGTCCCTGGCAAACCACTGGTGTTAAGTCCAGGAGTCAAAAAGCTAAAGAACTTGGGGTCTGATGTTCAAGGGCGGGAATTTAGATGGAGGCCAGAAGACTGAGTCAGCTCATTCCATTTTCTTCTGCCTGCTTTATTTTAGGTGCACTGGCAGCTGATTAGATGGAGACCATCAAGATTGAGGGTAGGTCTGCTCCTCTCAGTCCACGGATTCAAATGTTAATCTCCTTTAGCAACACCATCACAGATGCACCCAGGAACTACACTTTGCTTCTTTCAGTCTAATCAAGTTACACTCAGTGTTAACCATCACAGTGTTAACCTGAATCAAGGGACTGAAACTCACCAGATCACCTCATCCAGTCAATGAGATGCCAGACCTCTCACTCATCATGACTGCTTCCTTATTCTTCTCTAATTCCTGTTTTCCTGTATGTAGCTACCTCCCTTCCCTACTATGTAAACTCCCTAATTTAGTCAGTTGGGGAGACAGATATGAGATTGATCGCCCATTCGCCTTGGCTGAAAATAAAACATTTTCTTCTCTGGAAATACTTGTTATCACTCTGATTGGCTTTCTCTGTTGTGAGCAACAGGGCCTAGACAGAACACCTAGCATTTTAGCAATGCACTACAGATATAATTTATTATATATGTAGTATATAGCAATGTACTACATATATAATAAATATATTGGGTCTTAAAGAGTACATGTGTCATTTAGCTCTAAATTATATTCAATTTAGCTCTATGTTTTCTAACATTCCCTGGTCCATACTTTCTGGCTAAAGTTGGCCATAAGAGATGTTTTGTGTGAAATTTGGAATGTGAGCATGAAGCAGCATCCACCTTGATTTTATAATCAGAAGGTTGGTGAAGAAGCACCAGGTGCTGTTTCAGCTCACACACGTTGATATTCATCTGCTGACTCACCTTGTTGGCGTGGTGCAGCAGCTTGCCAGAAGCTATTCCACCTTCTCCAACAATTTAACTAAATGCATGTTTAGGTTCATGGTGAAGTTTGCCAACTTACCTCAGGAGACAAAACCATGATCAAAGTTGGAAGTGGTGAGAAACTAACATGTCTTCCAATCTTTATGTGGTTTATCACAATCTGCCTTTGTTCTCTCCAATTTTATATCTACCTTTTCTTCTTCATTACCTGCCTTTCATACTTCAAGGTTTAGCATAAAAAATATGTTTAGGGTTTTTAAATTCATCTTTCATAGTTACATGAAGCCAAATCTTTGCGATATTACACATAAAAGTTCTGCTTCTCCAATTGAATCCTGTGTGATATGCAGGCCTATTGGATACTGAACTTTATGATGAAACTTGTATATTTTAAAAAGTAAATTATGAGAGTATGAATAGTCATTGAAACACAGTAGAAAATGTAGATGTGGGAACATTTCATTTGGAAATTTAATGTGGGATAAAAGTAGCATCTCAAATTAGTGGAGAAATAATGAACTAGAATACATGATGTTCAGATAACTGGAAAGTTCTTTGGGAGAAAAGATAAAATTGGATTCATATGTCATGCTGAATGCAAAGTTAAATCTGAAATGGATCAGGAATCTACATTTTTAAAATGGAATCATACAAATACTGAAAAAGGCAAATATACAAGCACTAGACAGGTGATTTCCATGATAATATAAGTGCAACTACTGATTTTAAATCACTTATTATCTGTGTGAATGTGGGCAGTTACAATTTCCCATATGTAAAATATGAATAATAAAAACATCTATCATACAACATATCATCAATATGAAATATAAAAGTACAGGTCAAATGTACATGGGCATATGTCATGGCCAGAGTAAGATTTGAAAATACTGTAAAAATTATTTTTTATTGTTGGTAATAGTAATAGCAGCAGTGGCATTGGTACGGATACAAGTAGGTTCAGGATAGTTTTAGACCAAAGGAAGTTGATGACTGATAACACGACCATGTGAGTAAAAAAATATGGCTTGAAAACTTTGACTATGTAGAATATATAAACATTTTTGGATTGAAAAGTGACTGCTGTCTGATTTGTCTGGAAGTCCTGCCAAACAAAATTCAAACGATTTAAAATAAACTGCAATAACATTTTGAAAGACACATTGAGGAGGTTTTATGAAAAGCAGTTAATTAAAATTACTTTTAATGTAAGATCCAAAAATCTTAAAAACATTATTAAAATTCTCTAGTAATATCACAGACACTAATTAAAAGACAAGAGTTATAAAAATTACTTTTGTATTTAACTCTCTTAACTGTTGAAAAGAGACCAAACATTATTTTCTTCTTTTAATTACAACAGTTTCATACACCCATCAACAAAACAAGATAATATGCCTTACCACTGCTGTTTTTCTAGCATAACAATATGTGTACAAATTTGAAAAAATACCTAATGTAGATGATAGGGCAATGGATGCAGCAAAGCACCACCATGGCACATGTATACCTATGCAACAAACCTGCATGATCTGCACACGTACCCCAGAACTTAAAGTAAAATAAATAAAAGAAGAACAATAATCTTTAATGAAGATCTACCGCTGCTAATCTCACATAAAGTTCTCTTCCATTGTATAAAAGTGTATTAAAGACCAGTACATGAGGCTCTCTGATTAATGACGCTGGTACAACTGCAGTTTGCTTCTCCTAGACAAACCTCTTATATAAACATGCTTTATATAATAGGATAATTCATGGAAAAGTACAATTTAGTGAAGAAGAGTAAAGGAATATGGAAAAGTGATACTTTAAGTAAAGATTAAAGTCTGGGTTCATGAAAATTCTGATGTATTCAAATAAAGCACAGAATATAGAATTGTATTTATGATCATTTTAATTTAGCTAAAATATTATAGTTCTGTTTTTGTTTTTTTTTTTTTTATTAGAGATAGACTAGGGTAAGAGGCACTTACCTTGTCTGCGTTACTTTGTCACCCATGCTGGAGTGCAGTAATGTAACCATATCTCATTGTAGCACTGAACTTCTGGGCTCAAATGATCCTTTCATCTCAACCTCCTGAGTAGCTAGGACTATAGCTGTTTGCCACTATGCCTGGTTAATTTTTAAAATTCTATTTTTTTGTTGTTGAAACAGGTTTGCTATGTTGCCCAGGCTTTTTTTTTTTTTTTTTTTTTTTCAAATATTTTGAACTGGAATTTCCTGTTTCAAATTACCCTGTTAGCAAGCCTAGAAACATTTTCTTCTAATTTTTCTAACTAACTACTTATGGAAACACTGACATAAATGAACACTTCCATTTACACAAACATCAATCAATTTTGCATCATTACCACTGTCTGAGGAACATACCACAGTTGTTCTCACTTATCCATGGGGGATATGTTCCAAGTACCCCAGCGAATGCCTGAATCTGTAGATAATACCAAACCCTATGTTTACTACAATTTTTCTTATGTATACATACCTATAATAAAGTTTAATTTATCAGTTAGGCACAATAAGATATTAAAAACATAACTTAATAAAGTAGAGTAATTGCAACAATGTACTATAATAAAAATTATGCAAATGTGGTCTCTATCTCAGAGCATTTCATGGTACTATATTCACCTATTTTTGCACCACAGTTGACCATGAATCCCTAGAAGTGAAACCATGTGTAAGAGGGATGTATTGCATCTGGATCTTCTGTATAATGAGAAAAAAGACACAGACGATATAAGTAACTTGCCCCACTAGTAAGTTGTAGAGGGACCAGTCAAATACAAGCAGTCAGATTCCAGTATTTACAATCGGCCTTGTTATACTTTAATACCTCTCCAACATACATGCCAGATGGAGTTGAGAAAACTATTGTAAACATTATTTTTCTTAGCACACACATATATACATACATATTCCCCTCTTGAAACAAAGTAGGGAGATACTGTAAACCTCTCAGTTGGGCAAGCTGTCAACTTGTTATACTATATGAGCCCCATATGGTTCTCCATTTGGCATATATACATCTGTTTGAATTCTAAAATTAATAGGTTAACAAATAGGGTTTATTGAAGAAGGAGAAACACAAACCAAAAGGCAACTAAAGAATAGAAGATATAAGTACTCCTAGTCCACCTATCATATACAGGAAAGCACTGAGGGAGAACAACCTTTAAGACAGCTCCTAAGATTCCCTTCTACTCACAACCCATATAATCCTCTCCACTTTCGGTGGAGCCAGGGGATTGTGAATGTAATGCTTTTGCTCTAGTGATTAGGTTGTGTTATAGGACAAAGGTGAGAGGATTTTCACATGTAATTAAGATCCCAAGTAAGTTGATTTTGGAGTTAATAAAAAGTAAGCTTGTGGTATACCTGACTTAATCAGGAGTAATGCCTTTAAAGAGGAAAGGGAAAAGCACTTTAATAGTGGCTTTCAAGAAGCAAACAGCATGTTGTAAACAATTATGAAGAGGAGTAGTCTCTAGGAGTAAAGCACAAAGGAAAATAATTATGCCAACAACTTCAGAGAGCTTGGAAGTGCCTCTTACCCTAGTGAAGCCTCCAAATGAGAAGGCAGCCTATTTGGACACCTTGGTGTCACCCTTGTGAGGCCTTAAGCAGAGAACACAGCTAAGCTATGACCAGCCTTTTGATCAATGGAAACTGTGAGATAATAAATGGGTTGCATTAAGCCAATCAATCTATAGCATAGAAAATGAATACAAGGATGTTGGGTTCAGGCTTTTGTTGGGCCAGTCTAGGTCTGAATCCAATCCCTGTAGGAGACCCCCTTCCTTTTATGACTTTTTTTAATAGTATAAGCTTTGTCTGTGGTGCATATACAGGTTGTCTAGAATTGGTGTGCCAGCATTTTCGGGTACTGGTCTGGGACCTTGAGAACTATGAGAAGGTACCATTTTCCCTGATGAAGGAGGGACTTCTCATTCTGTTGAATAATTGGGGTTAGATGAAGTCTTATCTATTGGAGATGCAGAAAGCAAACAGCAGATAGATCATTGACTAGAAAAACCTGGATGAGTGTCTCAGTGGTTTCCAGATAACCCTAGTCACTGCATTCCTTTCTTCCACTGTCCACCCCATAAATTGTGACCCACAGTTACAGGAGTTCCCTTCACAAAGTAGGAAAATTTGCTCTTACGCAGCGCTCTTTGTTGTATTGGCCAAGTACTATTTGTTGTTGACCAACAAAAGTAGTCAAGCTTTTAAAAAATTAAAGCTAGTTTTATTCAGAAGTCTTACGGAGGACAAAAGACCAAGGCCTAGACTGAAGAAAAGTTCTGTAAGACTATTCCAACAAAGTATTTGAATTCACACTTTACATACAGGTGGTGAAGATTCAGTATGTGCAAAATCACATAAAAGTTAGGGCATAAAAGTGCATCTACTTATAGATCACTAAAGCACATTTGGTTATGTAGATTGCAGAAGAATAATCACCAACTCTGTCAGGCATTGTCTTATGTGTAGGGAAAGAGTGAGCCAGTGTCATTTGTCTTTTAAGGAATATAGTAATCCAGGCAAGAGATGTGGGAGGGCATAGTTCTCTATCCTGTTTTGACTTCAAAGTATCTTTCCAGGGAGTTACACATCCTCAAAGTAAGGGCTTTATGAAATTATGCTGGCAAGCAGAAACGAGCAAACATAGATTCTTTTTTTTTTAATTGTACTTTAAGTTCTGTGGTACATGTGCAGATCATGCAGGACTGTTGCATAGGTACATACATGGCAAGATGGTTTGCTGCCTCCATCCCCCCCGTCACCTATATCTGGCATTTCTCCCTATATTACCTCTTCTCAACCTCCCCACACCCTGCTGTCCCTCCTCTAGCCCCGCCCAACAGACCCCAATATGTGATGCTCCCCTCCTTATGTCCATTTGTTCTCATTGTTCAACACCTGCCTATGAGTGAGAACATGCGGGTTTTATTTTTTGTTCTTGTGTCAGTTTGCAGAGAATTATGGTTTCCAGATTCATCCATGTCCCTACAAAGGACACAAACTCCTCATTTTTTATGGCTGCATAGTATTCCATGGTGTATTGTGCCACATTTTCCATGTCCAGTCTCGTCGACGGGCATTTGGGTTGGTTCCAGGTCTTAGCTATTGTAAACAGTGCCACAATGAACATATGTGTGCATGTGTCTTTGTAATAGAATGATTTATAATCCAAATGTGCATTCTTATGTTTCCTATTTTGTCTCACAGTTTGCTCCTGAGACTCCTGTATGCATTGAGAAGTAGCAATGCTCTCTAACAGCAGAGGGTAAAAATGGATATGGAGATGGAGTGCTATACTTAGCCTACAAGAAGAGAGTGTGCATAGTCCAACAAATAAGTGTCTGTCATCACTATGACTCTACACAATAGAAGGCCCATTATCACTTAATCCCATTCTTACCACAATGGATAGGATATTTTTGTCTTCTGATATTAATGTTTTTCACTTCAACAGAAAGATGTCATTAACTGTCTCCAAGGTGTTACGATCTTACGCTATGATAATTATCTCAGTCTTCACCCATGAGATATAAAAATATTCACATCTAAGTAAAATAGTAAGAAGTATGCATTAAAAGTAGCAATGTACCCTAACCAGCAGGGAGCAAGTACGGATGTGGACTGGTGTATTCAACAGCTTACAAGGAGAGCCTATGCATAAGCCCACTACTAAGGGTCTGTTTTCACTATGACTACTCAGCAGAAGATGGGTTATTATTGAATCCCAATCCTACCACAGTTGATGGGAGATTTTTGTCTTCTCTTAACATTGTTTTGCATCCTGGTAGAAAAGATATTAGCTTTTGTTTCCAAGGTATTACCATCTTATGGTGAATATCTCAGTCTTTACCCATGAGATACATGAATATTCACATCTAAGTAGAGTTTGAGATCAGCAACAGAAGAGGAATCAAGACACTTATAAATGTAATTGTACTGATTTTGAATAGAATATTTGAGAAAATAGTTAATGCATTTTACTACTTATTTTCAGACTTAAATATGTCTGTTGTGTTGTATTTCCATATGCCACCTGTATTTTTTCACATTTGATTTTTACATATATTTTCTAAGTAACAAGAAATGTTAAATTCAAAGAATGGGTATCTTTAATGCATCTTAAATGCTTTTAAAGAGGCCTGAAAATATTCTTACTTTACTATCTCTTTTTCAAAGGCACATCTCCTTTGAAAGGCACAAACTACTTATGTAGTTTGATTTCTTTCTGTCCCATAATAAGCTGAAGGTATATGAATTAAGATTTATATATAATCATCTAAAGTAGTAAACTGAAAGTTTTGCTAATTTGTGTCTTCAGATGCTTTTCGTCAGATAAAAACCGTCATATAATGCCTTGCTAAATATAGCATATCTATGTGATTACAATCACTTCTCCTGGAAAATATTTCCTCTAGTGTTAGAAATATAAACAGGCCAGACGCTGTGGCTCACGCCTATAATCCCACCACTTTGGGAGGCCAAGGCGGGTGGGTCACGAGGTCAAGAGATCGAGACCATCCTGGTCAACAAGGTGAAACCCCATCTCTACTAAAAATACAAAAATTAGCTGGGAATGGTGGTGTGCACCTGTAGTCCCCACTCCTCAGGAGGCTAAGGCAAGAGAATTGCTTGAACCCAGGAGGCGGAGGTAGTGGCGAGCCAAGATCGCACCATTGCACTCCAACCTGGGTCGCAAGAGGGAAATGCAGTCTCAAAAAAAAAAAAAAAAAAAAAAAAATATATATATATATATATATATATATATATAAACAACTAGAAAACTAAAACATCTATGTGTCATCATTTCAATTTATAAACCCTTGACTAAAAATAGAGAAAATTATTTCATTTATATAAATTAAAAACAAATATAATTTAATTATACATAGCAAGTATAGTTTATACATGTACTTTCAACCTAAATGATTTTATTATATTTCATATTTAAACCCAAGCAAATTCTTTATTTCAGATTTATGGGTTTTCATTTTTTCTATTTCCCAAACATTTAAAATCCTTTCAAATATTGTTATTATATCTAACACGTAACTGCAAATGAATGTCTTTTTGTTGGTTTCTGGACATGTAAACAATCTGTGTTATCTTGTCAGCAGAAAATGTAATTAGGGGACTAAGTTTAAAGTCTATGATTTTAAGGAAATGGCAATTACACAAGTATAAGTGTAGAAGATGAGGCTTAAATTGGTTAAAATATTTATTTCTTCTAGGACTTCTGAACATGGGTTGTTGATTACTTAATATGTGAAAAGTTGGTAGTTGTTAAGATCAGTCTTTCAGATTTGTTCTGACCTCAGGAAATCTGTTCTTACTAGTCTTTCCCCAGGTTCTCCCTGTTACATTAATCGGCCGACATTGTGCCTTGTGACATGAAGCTATCTGCTGGCCTCTTCTTAACTGCCTGCCACCAAAATCTCTATTATTTTGAGAGCAACATTAGGCTGGAATTTTCTTCCCTCTATTTCAAATAAAGTCAAGGGGCTGGGGACAGCTTTAGATCTCTGTCTGTTATGGCCTTCTCCCTAAGAAAAATCTCTAAGACACTACTCTAGATCTAGGTGTAGAAACAGGGTCCCACTTTTCTCAGAGTAACACTCCTATAATCAATGTTATGGTCAGCAGCAGTAGACTCTATTCTTCTGGGCTTGCTTCTCGGGGTGTGAACATTTCACCCCATAAGTGAGCTGAAATGAGGGTGAACGGGGTCCCAGTTTCTAATTTTTTTGGCCTGCTGTGCCTGATACGGAGCTTTCATCCTATGAATATAGATTGGATGGGGAAGGGAGACCATGACCTCAGGCACTCTTGCCTGTCATCTAGTTCCTGAAACATGGAGTTGATGGAATGAGAAATGCTGGAACCCTGTTTCCCCTGGTGCGGTACTACTGACTTTGCCTGGGATTTATGGGGAGAAGGAGATCCTTCTGGACTCATTGCAACCACCTGGAATGTGGCTTCCATCATAATGACCTGAGGTAGGGGGATCGTGGCTCAACTGCCATAGACATTCATTGTTCTTACTGAGATTTAGTAGAAATTTTCAATAAATTCCTCATTTGCTGTATTGTCTTAGGACCCTTTCCAAAAAAATTCGAATGGTTGTTAGTTGATTGATTTTTCTCATTTTTACTGGTTATTGTTGTTTTACTGAGGAGTGTCTCCCAGTAATACCAGAAGTCACAGCTATGAAAAACTTTCAGAAAAATAAATATAAATAAGTTCAGAGCTGGAGTAAACCGAAGCATGCAAAACACAGCATGAGCAGAGTAAAGAGCATAAGCAAAGTTTTAAGAGGGATTGTACCTCCAGGCATATTTAGAGAACAACAAATAGTCCAGTTCTGTATAGACATCTAGATATGTAGGAAAGTATTTTAAAAAGGGACTGCAAAGACTGCTGGGATAATAGTTTCTGCTGAGGAGTCTAGAGGGATGCATATTTAATTTTGTAGATAAGCTAATACATTCGTCAGGCAAGATATCAATAGCTTCCATAAAAGATAGATAGATAAATGTATATATAATTATAATCAAATGTAATTTATTATATATATATATCTATATATATATATATAATTCTGAATTCTTTTTTTAACATATATTTTATTGTACTTTCTGTTCTGGGGTACATGTAAAGAACATGCAGGATTGTTGCATAGGTACATACATAGCAATTGCAATTCTGAATTCTAAGAATAACCATGGATCCAAAAATTCACCTTCTTGAAATCAGTTTGAAAATTTCAGTAAAATTTAAAGCTTGAAATGAAGAGGGTTTTAAATTTACATCTCTCTTTTTTTTAAACCGAGTTTTGCTCTGTCACTCAGGCTAGAGTGCAGTGGCACCATCTCCAGCTCACTGAAACCTCCTCCTCCTCCTGGTTTCAAGCGATTCTCCTGCCTCAGCCTCCCAAGTAGCTAGGACTGCAGGCATGTGCCACCACACCTTGCTAATTTTTTGTATTTTTAGTAGAGATGGGGTTTCACCATGTTAGCCAGGATAGTCTGGATCTTCTGACCTCATGATCCTCTTGCCTCTGCCTCCCAAAGTTCTGGGATTACAGGTGTGAACCACCACACCTGGCCTTAAACTTACATCTCAAAGAGATCGCATCTTCATAATGAGAAATAAATTTCTTAATGAACAATATTCTTCATTTAATTTTTTTTGATTCTCATCAACATTATATGTGCAGTGTGTGCTTGTACAGTGTGGAGGGAGGGGTTACTTTGGTGAAAGCGCCATTCTGGGTTCAACTTAAGCAAGGAATAGACAAGTCTTTCTTTACTCATCAATCTATTCGACTCAGTCTCTTTCAGTTCTCATTAGGGAAGCTTAGAAAAGAAATCAATGTTCAAACTGGACAAAGAATAACAGCCTGCCTTACATCACAGGCTCAAAATCTGTGAACTGATACTAAATGAGGAACTGCAGAAGATACATGGCTACTGCTCAGAATATCATACAGGAATAAGTATTCCCGTGAATGATTTCTTCCCACAGGAAAACACGATTAACCATCAGGTACACCTCAGTATATGTAGCACAGAGTGAGTTAAATGTTTACACCATCATGAAGAGCGAGGCAGAAGTTTTCACAGTAGTTATTTGATCTGTTCACACCCATTTTTGACATGGCCTTTTTTGGTTAGGAGTGATGACATTCCGACTAACGCAAATTTAACAACTTCCATATGGAAGCATATGAAAAACAAACAAATAAGTGCTGTTCTGTTTGCTGTACTGTCACTGTTTTCTTTCCTTAACATGGTTGCTGACAATCAAAATTGAAAACATGCTAGACTTCCTCAGCACCTGATGTTCAGGAGACAAGGCGTGTCAAAGGCAGAGATCCTGTGACAAGTTAGGAGATTGTGGCAAGGGAAATGGAAGGGTTCAAAATCATCTGAGGCCAAGGCCCCTTGTCTAATGCCAGAAAAATTGAGGAAGAGTGCTCAAGGTTTCACATCTCTCCTTTTACAAAACTGGTTGAGAATTATGCCAAATGACTGCTACATCATGTAGAAGGAAGGCACTTTCAAAGCACAATAGGATTTGTATTTCTAGTATGGTAAGAAAATGCTAAAAAATGATTGCATTGTAAATTGACTGCAAAAAAAATTAACCATAGAGATATCTTTATAGAAATGAGTGATTGTAGATATGTGATGATATGGACTAGATATATGATCTTTTCATTAATGTTTACTTAGACTGCAGAGCACATTAATTTTTGTATTTTCATTTATTTTAAAGCCGAAAATTTGTGAAGATTTCTGGTAAATTCCTTTTTGGTTTTTGATTAATGACTTAAAACAAGCTTAGTAAGAGTTATGGAGTCTGGTTGTGTATTTGTTCATTGGGGAAATGGAACATTTTGGTAGAAAAGGAACAGAATAACCTGTATGCTAACATACATCATCAGGCTTTGCCTGGTACAGATAAAAACATATGTTCAAACAAAGTGACAGAAATGAAAATAGAAAGGGGCAGAATCGGAAAGAATGCAATAGAAGCTAAAATGAATTTATACAACCAAACTCCTGTCCCTGAATTTATTTAAGACACAAGAGTTAATCTTTTTTTTTTTCCTTTTTTTTTTTTTTGGCCAGGGAAAGAACTACACCTACCTAAGATCAGTGACAGTTTATAATTAATGATATTTTTTAACAACCAATTTGCCCATCCAGATTATTTACTTTACTTACATAGTACATGTAAGTATATTTATATGTACATTATTCTTGTAATTTAAAAAAAATTGCTTTTTAACCATTTAGATACATAAAAAAGAGAACACATCTATTACCTAACTCTTGATTGTGTAGATAGTCAAATTCTCTAGAGGCTTTATTTTAATATGAATTCTTATTAATTTTGATCTGTTCTTCATATTTATTGTTCATGTGATAACTGCTAATGCATCTTTCGGTACAATAATTTATATATTAATAGTTAACAAAAATAATATATAATTCCTTACATATGAATCACACACATCAAATATCAACTCTAATTATTATATAAAGATAAATCAATATTTACAACAAATGTGAATCTTACTGTTTGAAAGTCACCTTTTGTGATCTGTCCTAATTTTACCCAAATTTTAAAGGCTGCTTTTTTTTTTTAAAAGAAGCATTTAAGATAGAGTTTACTATACCATAAAACGTGAGTACAATTACACTGGTGAATTAGAAATTTTGAGGCCTCCTGCTTCAGTAACTGAACTATCCTCACAAGTTCATGTTTTTAATCTCTTATTCTTCATTAATCCTTTTTGTTAAATTATCAAAGATTTGTAATCTTACTCCTTAGTAACTGTTCCAAACATTTATTTTGTACTCTGTATGTCTAGAATCTGGGGTAGGTATAATATAGTCCTCAGGCCAAATTTGGCCTACTAGCTTTTCTTATGGTTCTTACGAATTATTTTTTATTTTTAAAACAATTGAAGTAAAAAAACAAAATACTATCTGTGGCCCGCAGTAACTGAAATATTTATTGTCTGATCCTTGACCAAAAAAAGCTACATTCTGCCTTTGTCACTTGGTCATCTGTCTTTCAAAGAAAAATTAAGAATAACAGTTCTGAAATTTTCTCAATTAACTTCTTATATCTGCAGATTTCTTCAGATTTTATATTTAAATAATAAATATTTTCTCCTCCATCTTAGAATGATATTTCTGACATCCTTTAACTTGCATGCACTGCTGTCTAGATATGTCTCACCTTGAGCAGGGCTACATGACAAGCACGTTAAAACCACAGGGAGGTTTCCAATCTTTGTTGACCAATATTTTTAGTATATTCTAACTTAAATATGAACAAATATAAAACCATATATAAAAATGAGTTAAGAATGCTCATGCGAAGTAATATATCATTATTTTTTAAATAGTGATTAGCCAGACATGGTGGTGTGCACCTGTAGTCCCAGATACTTGGGAGGCTGAGGTGGGAGAATCATTTGAACCCAGGAGGCAAAGGTTGCAGTGAATTGAGATCATGCCACTGCACTCCAGCTAAGGCAACAGAGCGGGACTCCATCTCCAAAAAAAATTTGTATATACAATTTTCATATATAATTATATATATAGTAAACACTATATATAATTTTATATAGTATGCAATATATTATGCAGTACAAGCTGTCTGTATATATAGTTTGCAAAATAATTGCAATATGTTATCTATGGCAGAGATTATTGGAGTATGCCTCTACATTTCTGTATTCTTTTCTGAATCAATTCTTCAACTCCATTTCTCTATTGAAATTTCTCTAAGACTTTGGACAGCTTATTATGAAGTTACTTGGTATTTAATGGGATTGCATAAAACAGTATATATTGTTTATCTCTGTTTTATTTTCTCATTTGTAGGTGATGACTGAAATATTAATTACAACTAAAGCAAGAGAAAACAAATATGCAAAAGTTTTTCTGAAACATGTAGCAGAATCTTAAAAGGTATGATTATGAGAACTAAAATGTTTCCTATTACATGTACGTGAGTGTACCTAAATGGATGTGTACTGTAAAATATTAAACCTCATATATATAATAGTTTGCAAATAATTTTTTAAATTTATTTTGCAGAAGATAAGAAAACATTGTGATGTTGAAAATTCAAAGCTACTGAATACTTTGATATTCTAAGGAACTTATAATTCCTCCTCATTAAATATGCAAGATGATTTGGCAACATATACTTCTAACAACAATGGGCAGAAAGCGCAATAAAGAGATACAAAGTTAATTAAAATGGCCAATATCAAGCCCATAGCAAAGACAGCAAAATGTAACTTGCTGAAATTGTAACATAAATAGCTTTAACCTTTAATTTTTTTCTGGATATGGGTACTCAGCATGTTTAGTGAAGAGCAAGATTTGATGTGCCTGGACTACTTTAACTCAAAGCATCACAGGACTTTAGCTCTGACCTTCTTTCATCTGTAATGGGAGCATCACTGCTGACATTAATAAACACATTTTATAAGCTGAAAAAATGCACATAACCTCACTCTCTTGTAAATTGATTGCTGAAGAGTCAAGTACTAGGATTTTTATTTAATCAATGCTTTTGTATTCCTTTCATCAATGAATCCTGTTAGTTCCTACACCAATTTATGACAGTCTCAGAAAGTCTGTATTCATAAACTACACTTTGTTCATTTTATAAATATGAACAAAAAGTGATAAGTAATATGTCCATCAACAATGTGCATGGTGGTGAGAGGGAAATGAAATTTAACATACATTTGACTGTAGAAGGAAGAGAGCTACTTTAAACAAAAGCAGAAAACATCTATTTTTTCACACCCTTTTTCACTGTCTCCCTCTCTTAAACACACACACACACACACACACACACACACACACACACACACACACCACCTAGCCCTGAAAGAATCCATCATGAAGAAAGACTGTAAGAACACAGAGCGATGGAATAATAAAGCAGTTCAATTAAGATTGATACTTGAAAAACAATTATGCAATTTATAATAGCTATCAATTTTTATGTTGCTACTAGATTGTGAGTCTTGCTAGGGATGTTTTTGCATTGCTATTGTTACCATCTCTTATTAGGAAAGCTGAGATAATAAGATGAAGTACACTGAGAAAAATTGTAGAACTGGTACATTTTAACCCGTAATTCAAACAGGTAAGTTTGATCCAAAATAAACACACAATCTGGCTTATTGAACAGCATAAAAACATGAAGGTATTATTTAGAAGATATTGAGAGAAAGATGTTTTCAAGGCATTAAACCTATGCTTAATAACAAATAAAACTCAGTAAATTTAAAATTCAATACTGGAAATGTGGGTCATATGAATATATGACTGTGAATTTGTGCAGGGTAAAGGCACAACATATTTTCTTTCCTTGATACGTGTTCCTTTGTGTCACAGAAAAAAATATAGGCAAATCTGCCCATTCTAACGGATAGAGAGAAGGAATGGCAAAGAAAATGCAATAAAGTAGTATAAATATATATTCTTTTCATATATAATGGTCAATATTAATTTAGAGGTCATTATATTATACATCCTTATGCTAGGTTCTTTGTAAATGCTATTCATACAACAAAAAAAAAAATTGGCATTATTTATATTATTATATAAATTAGAATTAAAATTCACATAAGCAATCACCTTAATACCGAGATCTTTTGTCTCTGAAAGGCCCTATAATTGATCCTTGTGATCAGTATTTTTAGGAAGAAGTATTAAATTATAATCTCTGCTATCTCCTTCACTTTCTAAATATTCCTTTTCTTTCTCTTATCCTCCCTTTCATTTCCCTCCACTCTCCAATTGTCTCTTCAATAAGTATACACAAAGCATCTATTTCCATACACTCCAATACAGTACCTAGTGGCCACTTATGTCTACTGACCCCATCAAGTGTGGATTACTCAGATTGCAAGCTGTCATAAATCTAATATGCATACTGCATTTCAAAGATATATAAAAAATGGAATGAAATAGAATATTAATACTTTTAACTACTCATATTCTGGACATATTAGATTAAAAAACATGTATTGTTAAAATTATTTTCATCTGTCTTTATTCTACTTTTTGAAAAAATGTTAATTTTGGAAAATTTAAAGTAATATTTTATTTCTATAGAGCAACACTGATCTATTTTGTAACTAGATATCATTCTAGATATCAGATAAGAGAGCATAAAATCAATATGTGCCTGCATTCAAACAATTTGCACTCTAAAGGAAAAGCTAGATATATAGAAATATGTAAGAATATTTCTTTTCAAATGTAAAGAAAGACAGCAACGGCCTGCTATGAGGGTGTATAGATAGAAGAAAATGTAATAAAGTAAGTGGCTATGAAAGTATCTCTGGGAAATTGATTTGTGGGTCAAGTCCAAGTGCTCAACATCAACAAGCTTTTCAGAGAGGTGTAGTAAGTTTGCCTTTCTTTGCTTCTATTTCTTCCTTCTTTGTATTCTTCATTCCTTTGCTTTTTCTTTTAAAAATGGTTAAGGTACAGATATTTTTAAAAATAATTTAGTAGGGCAGTTGTTATATATAACACAGAGATCCTGTGGACCCTTTTTCCAGGTTCCCATAATGACAACATCTTAGTAAACTGTAGTACAATATCACAATCAAGACATGACATTGAAATAGTCAAGATAGAGAACATTTTCATCACCACAAAAATGTTTCCTTTTCCCTTTTATAGCCATATTCACTCATCTTTCTACATTCCTCCAACTTAATTTCTGACAACTACTAGTTTGTTCTGCATTTCGACCATTTATCATTTTAGGAGCATTTTCTGTCTACCTCGTCTATCTCCTCTCTCTCTCTCTCTCTCTCTCTTTCTCTCTCTCTCCCATATGTATGTATGTATGTACTTATGTATGTATGTATGTATCTATCCATCCATCCATCCATCTATCTGTCAGGGACTTTTAAAAATTTTGCTTAGTGTAGTTCCCTGGAAATTTTTCCAGGTTGATGCATTGCTTTTTACTGTTAAACAGTACTTACTGCTATAAATACAGCACTTTAACCATTAACCTGTTTAAGTACATTAGAGTCTTTTACAGATTTTGCTGTTATAAGCAAACAGCTATAAATATTTGTCTGAAGGTTTTTGTAGTAAGTCTTCACTGCTCTTTGATAAATGCCCAGTAATGCAATTGTTATACCCTCTGGTAAGTATATGTTTAATTTAAAAAGCAAATAATAAACAAACTTATCAAATTGTTTTTGGGGGAGTTGTACACTATTGCCTTCACAACAGCACTATAGAAGTGATCCGGTTTCTCTGTATCCTCAATAGCAATTGGTAGTGTAATTTTTTTTGACATACAAATAGGTTTATTATTTAATTGTGGTTTTAATTTGAATTATCCTAATGGTTAATGACATAGAACATCTTTACATAAGTTTACTTGCCATCTGTTTGTCTTCTGCAGTAAAATTTCTGTCTGTTGCCATTTTAAAATTGAATTATATTTTACTATTGAGTTTTGAGAATTCCTTACATGTTTTGGATACAAGTCTGATACTGGATGTGTGGTTGGAAAATATTTTCTCCCACTCTGTAGCTTGTCTATCTATTCTCTTAATAGATTTTTTTACATGACAAAATACTAAATTTTGATTAAGTCCAATTTATGAATTTTTCCTTCTCTGATAGTATTTTTGGTGTCATCTCTGAACTCTTTGCCTACCCCTAGAACTCTGTAGAGTTTCTCCTGTATTAGTTTTTAAGACATGTAGTTTTACATTTTGTATTTAATTCCATAATCCATTTTGTGATAACTTTTTTATTTAGTATAATATTTAGGTCTATTTTAAAAATATTTTTAATATGATTTTATATTTTTAATTTTTAGTTATAGATTTTTGGCACATATTGCTATGTTTTCTTGATGTATTGACCCTTTTATTATTGTAAAATTTCCCACTCTGCTTCTAGTATTTTTATGTGCACTGTGGTCTACTTCATCTGATACGATATAGCCACTTCTGTTTTTTTTTAATTAATATTTTGTGATATATCTTTTTTCATGGATTTATTTTCCAACTTCCTATATCATATTTGAAATGAGTTTCTTATATAAAGCATATAGCTGGGTCATAATTCTGAATTCCCTCTGCCAATTTGTCTTTTAATTTTTGCATTTAGCCATTTATATTTAATGTATTTAATAATCTGTTAGGGCTTATGTCTTTCATTTTATTTCCTATTATCTGTTTGTTCTTCTCATTTTTTGTACTCTGCTTTCATTTTTCTGCCTTCCAGTGAGTTACTTGAAATGTCTGGCATTTTGTTTTTTTTAATCTATAACTTTGTGCGTGTGTGTGTGTGTGTGTGTGTGTGTGTGTGTGTGTTCCCTGCAGATATTGTATATCACAGTTTACTGGTGGGGTCATTTTACTGGTGTGAGTAAGCTATACAAATGTTACAGTTCTTCACTATCCTCCTTTCAGAATATAATTAGCTTAATGGCATTGGACAGTGTTAAAATTGTTGCTTCAAATCAACCACCTATTGTAAGAAAAACCTATTTTATTTATTCAAACTTTTTCTTACCATGTTCTGTCTTTCATCTTGAGACTCCAATACACCTTTAAAAAAAAATCCTTATGTTTAGGGAGCTTTCTTAAGCCATTCTTTTAGGATAAGCCAAACTGGTAATTGGTGTTAAATACTTCATCTGCTGATATGTTGATTTCTTCTTTATTTCTGAAGTACTTTTTTTTTCTGAGTATCAGATTCTGAGTTAATAGTCTTGTCAGCCCTCCTTGAGAAACGTTGTTCCAATTCCTTCTGGTATCCTTGATTTTTGCAGATAAATTTGTTGTCTTTCAAAGTGTTGTCCCCTTATAGTCAAGTTGTCAAAGTCTGGGTACCTTTCAGATATTTTTATCATCAGATTTCAAAAACTAAACTAATATGCATCTTTATTACATAATTTCTTGTTTCTTTAAAAAGAAACATTTGGTATTCTCTCAGTTTCCTATATCTGTAGGTTTATAACAGTGTACAATTTTGAAAGCTTTTAGACATAGTTTTTCCAGCTTTCTGTTTTTTTCCTCCTTCTACTATTACTATGACAGAAATTTGAATCTATGGTTATATTGTCACAGGTACTCAAGGCTTTTTTCATTATTTCTATTTTATTTTCTCCATTTTGTCCAGATTAGGTCATTTCTCTTTTTTTATTTACCCTGTCATTTATTCTTTCCGATATCTTTTCTGATTTCCCATTCATTTTACTTATTGAGTTTTATGATTATTATTTTGATAATTGTATGTTTCACTTCAAAACCTCCTGTTTGCTTTTTCTTTATACTGTATATTTCTTTGCTGATACTTTTAAAGTTTTGTTGTTTCAATTTAGGTTAATAATTGTTCATTGAAACCTTTTTATCATGATTGTTTAATTCAAGGTGAATCTCTGTCACCTTGGATTTTCCATCTATTGTTTGTTGTTTTCCATTTGGTCAGAGTATGACATGTGATTTTGATTGACACTTGGACTTTTTATGGTATGAGATGCTGAATTTCATTTTCTGCTGTTTTAACTGGCTTTCCATGACATCATTCCTTCAGAGAAAAAATATAGCAAAAAAAATTGATGAAAAGCAATGATAGTTTTTGATGGCATGATCACGGAGATTCAGAGGCCAAATAGTGTGAGGAATTCATTGTGAAAAATAAGAAATAAAGGTTAACAATAAGAAGACAAATATATCCATTGCCTTTGGCAACATGGAGATCAATATTTCTGTTGGAAAGAACATTATTGTTTGATGGGCTTTTGACAACATACGAAGAGATCCTAGAAATAGGATCATAGCTTGAATGAAGGAAGATGAGTTTTTAAAGTGAGTTGACTTATTTTAAAAATGATAGCATATGTAATTGTAGAAATAATATAGTAGAGAGCATGAGAGAAAGTATTTACTGAAGGTGTTAAATATGTGGGAAGACAGAAAAGTCTAATCTATAGCACTGGAAGTATAAGCCTTTGGCATGAGAGAAACTTATCCTGTTTTATCAGAACGAAATTAGGAGAAAATAAATAGGAATGCATAGATATTTAATGATGGGTAGATACACAGTTTTCCAACTGCCATATTTTATTTTCTCAATGAACAATGAGATAATTCATTTTCTAAAAGGAAGAGCAAAGGAGAAAGCATATTAGTAGGTGTAATAAAAATAAAAAGGCAGGAGATAGTACATGCGGGTAAATGAACATGAGTTTATTAAGGAAACTCAATAAGACACCCGGACATGTTCAGGGCCCATTTATCTCAAAACATTTGGGAAAAGTTATTGACTATGATTTATCAACTGTACACTAAAAGCTTTTTAATTTTCTAAATCAAATTTTAATTTTATTTTTATTATATTGTTTTCTAGTATATCCTGACTCATACTTGCTTAGGAAATATGCCTAAGTCAAAGAAAACAGAAAACAATAAATGAATTTCTTAAATATTTAAGTATAGTAACATTTTCATATGTTTTGAACATACAAGTAAGTAGACAAATATGTAAATATAATTTTTAGATTAAAATTATGGTAGCATCTGATTTATAGTTCATAAAGAGTCATAATAGAAAAAACACAATATGCTACCTTAAATTATATTCTTAATGAACCTCTAAATATTATTTAACAAATCTTTGTGCACATAAAATCTTACTGTTTTTAAAAACACTCCTTTCCCAGAGTAGTAATATGCAGTAAAATAAGAAAAAAAAAAAAACCTTGCCTTCAATACAGAAAGTTTGTTGTTTTAAGATCTTGCTTGACCACCTGTAACATGTGTTTGTTAATCCCAGTATGCAGCTTTGTGTTTTTCATGATGTTTTCTATTCCAATAAGAACAGCTGGTGAAAATAAGGTTACTTTACTAAATTTCAATTAGAAACCATTGGTATAAAGTGATTTTCAGGGTCATTTACTTGCTTGTGAAATAAACTCCTTTTAGTTGTTAGAAATTCAATCTTATTTACTAATGTCCTAATCTTGGAAGGATATCATCACAGCCCTGAAAAGTGAATTTACATTGTGTGGATAAAATGTACATAGAAGACTTTTTCATTAATTTAGTCCATACAATTTTAGACAACAAAAATGCTGTCATTATTATCTATTAAAATGAAACCTGTTATTTTTATTATTTGTATTTATGTACTTAATATTTTTAGTGATGGGTTTGTTTTAAGAAAGAATTTCATTGATATTTATAAAGGATTTCAGAATTAAAAAGAAACCCTGTGGCTATCTGATCTGACCCTATCATTTTACAAATTAAGTTCTCGTGGAACATGCTAATAAAACATCATAAATTACATATGTCAAGTGTCAACATTATATAGTGACAGGTCCTACACTAAAATTCACGTGTTTACATCTCTCATATTTTCCAGTATAATACTACCCTGTTATTTGTTTTTCTAAACTGACTACACTTACTAGTTGTGCATTCTTAGACTAGAAGAGATTACAGGAAAATCAAAACAAAACAGAATTTCTGCTCTAAAATTACATGCTATGTGTTGCAATTTTGAGGGTTTTATAAATAATGCCCATCTACCTTTTCCTTGCCTAGATTTGAAACTGAATGACAAATACAAGGAAGAGTTAGCAATGAAAACAGCACTTTATGATAAGAACAATACTTTTAAACTGTGGCTTAGGTCTGTAGATACACCTAACTACAATTATATCCCCAGTCACTAGCCAATCCCATTTGTTGAGCATAGCCTGCAAAAGTTAAAGTGTAGAATTACAGAATTGTTTTTAGGAGACAGATCCCAAAGGGAATCAGGAGTGCTTGAACACTGATTCTCTATTAATCTTACCAAATTTATGTCAGATAGTTTGTTTCTTCCCCATTTGCAATGGCTTGAATATGACTTTTCCCTGCCAAAACTGACATTGGAGCTTGGTGTTGAGATGCTGAGAACTTTAAGGGACATTTGTGGGGTGGGGCTAGTAGCTCACACTTGTAATCCTAGCACTTTGGGAGGCCGAGGCCGGCAGATCACCTGAGGTAGGGAGTTTGAGGTCAGCCTGACCAACATGGAGAAACCTGTCTCTACTAAAAAATACAAAATTAACATAGTGTAGGGATGTATGCCTCTAGTCCCAGCTACTGGGGAGGCTGAGGCAGGAGAATCTCTTCAACCTGGAGGCGGAAGTTGCAGTGAGCCAAGACAGTGCCATTGTATTCCAGCCTGGGCAACAAGAGAGAAATTACATCTCAAAAAACAAACAAACAAACAAAAAAGAGGCAATTGGGTCACGAGAGATCCTCCATCATGAAGGGGTTAGTGACATCTCCGAGGAATATGAGTTCTAGAGCTTATGGAACCGGCTTAGCGATCACAAGATTAGGTTAGAAAGCAATGTTGCCCTTTGTGTTTTGTCTTTTGTGCATGCACTCCTTCCATGTGATGCCATCCACCATGGTAGGATGCAGCATGAGGTCCTCACCAGGTGCAGCTGCCTGATCTTGAACTTACTAGCCTCGGGAACCCTGTGCCAAATAAACGTTTCTTTTATAAATTAGCCAGTCTCAGGTATTTTGTTGTAACCGAAACAGTCTAAGATACCTAATAAAGGTCAGTGAGAAGGTAGGACAATCATGAGGATAATATTCTAATGGAAGCTTCTCTCCATGCAAAAGTGAAGATTAGAGAAGAAATATTCTAAACACACCAGATATTCTATGTGGGATGGTGCGGTGATGGTACGGGAGGTCTTGTTACTTGAGCCTCCTTAAATTGCAACATTATACTAGGTATGGTGTGGCTGTGGTATTTTGGAAGTGTAATTCCTATACATGTAGACTCTGAAAAACTATTAGACTAGGAAATTAAGGAAATAATCTCATCGCATACATAAACCCACACATACACACATGCACAAAATCCCATTCATTTTCTATCTTCACCAAACATGGGATTTATTTTAGAACTCATAAAAATTAGGCCATAGTTAATAATCTGCCAATATCAACTAATAATTTGTTAAGTAATATACAATCATCACTATTTTAAATTTCACAACCAAATAACATTATTATTTTATGTTGAAAAATGTTTTGAAGAACTATAATATAGACTATATTAAAATACATTATAAAAATAAAATTTGAAATAAAATTATACTTTACTTCTTGAATATAGATTCTAAAAGATTCTCTTAATCATTGATAATTTCATTAATCAATAGATGATTAGTGAACTCTCAAAATATTCCTTTATCTTTATAAAAATAAAGAATCTGTTGCCAGAATTTAGTCTGTTCCTTGAACTTCCAGATGTTTATTTTCCATGACCTGTCACCTAGAGTAACCATGATGCAATTCATACATTTCATAAGTCTTTGGACTATTTGTTAAATGTAATGTTATGAAGTGCATGGCTATCTAAATATGCTTTTGACAGTATGTTCATGAACAGTTTCCTCCTAAAAATAATGACTAAAGGGTCAAATAATGACATTTGATTAATATAGAATTTTATGATTTAATTTCACATATATCATTTAGAATTAAAAATATGTTATGACTATCTCTTTCATTTCTCATATTCAATTAATCACAATATTTTACAAATTACTATTATTATTTTTTTTTTTTTTTTGCCATTTCTCACAGCCACCATTTTGGTCCTGGTCTTCATTTTCTGTATTAATACGATATGACCTAACAGAACTTTCTGCCTGAGTTGTTTCCACTCTCCAATCTACCACACTTCTGCCAATGTACTCTTTTCTTTGAAGTCTAGTATGATTAAGTCATGTCCATAGTCAAAAATCTTCAAAGACTTCAAATAACTTTCATTATATCATTTGCCCTCAGCTGTACACATAAGTTCCTTTAAGATCTGATCTCATTTTAACTGTTTAGACAATCTTGTCATACTTCAACACAGTACTTAAAAATCTCTGTATTGAACTGTTTGCAGTTCTTCTTCCTGAATTAGTCTTTTGATTGGTTCATGCCCCATCTTTGATTCCTATTGAAATGCTTACTGTTCTTTAATAATTAATTTAAGCATACCACTGGGTGAAAAATACGGATGGTTCTTTCCAACACATTTCAGTTTAATTTAGATTTCTCTCTGTTTTTCTTTACAGTACTTACTTCACCACAGGCTAACTTACCACTTTTCATTCTGAAAGCTGAGTTAGTTCACTTTTTTGACTCCTTTCTCTGTATTTAAGCTTTCAAAGTACATGGCTAAGGAAAAGTTTATGTTTGTATTCTCAATATATAATTGTTGTGTCTGGCATATATGTAGATAACCATCTTCTTCCCTACTTGCTCTAATTAAGAAAATTCATCTATGTCAATTTTCAAAATCTATTTAATATTGGCTTTGTCATAGTACACAACTCACTCTATTACTCTTTCTCCTTCATAGAATTTTGAACATAAAAGTATTGCTTTTCTATTATTTAAATAAGAACTACTGTGTATATTCAATAATTTCAAGGTACTCATAAAAAAGTGACATAACACTGATGAATTTCATAAAGAAAAGCTTTTACATGGTTCTTAAACTTTTCTATTTTGTTTTGATTTAAACCTGGCATAATATATCTCCTTTTTAGTCTAGGTATATCCAAAGATATGAAGTAGGAAATTCAATATTTTTCTTATTAAATATTTACTCTGAAATTTGATTAATGAATTTTATCCATTTATACAAGAACTGGCTGAAGTTAAAAAGACAAAATGAAAATTATAAAAACATCTATCTAAAAATGCCATGTTCAAAGTATATGTTAAATGCAACAAATATAACAGCACTGGCAGTTAAATACAAAGATAGAGAAGCAGGTAAACTGACAAGCAATTTTCTTAAAATACCTCTCCTGAAATTGTGACTTTGTATTTAACTAATTATTATTATTTAAAAAAATAGTGTTAGCTGGTTTTTTTTTTTTTTGAAGCGGAGTTTCACTCTTGTTACCCAGGCTGGAGTGCAATGGTGCCATCTCGGCTCACCGCAACTTCCGCCTCCTGGGTTCAGGCAATTCTCCTCCCTCAGCCTCCTGAGTAGCTGGGATTACAGGCACGCGCCACCATGCCCAGCTAATTTTTTGTATTTTTAGTAGAGACAGGGTTTCACCTTGTTGACCAGGATGGTCTCGATCTCTTGACCTCGTGATCCACCCGCCTCGGCCTTCCAAAGTGCTGGGATTACAGGCATGAGCCACCGTGCCCGGCCGTGTTAGCTGGTTTTATGGAAGACTTAGTAAAGGCAGAATCAGTCCCAAGCATTTTTTAAAATTTAACAAAAATTTCATTTGGTAAATATGTTATATACAATTTGCTGACAGAAAACCTGAGGCTGGGGGAATTAAATAATGAGAACATATTATATGTCTTATAAATAGAAGATTCAAAAGTTGAGCTAAGGTATGTCTGATTCCATATCCTGGCTCTACACAAAGCTCTAGATCAGAAGCCATTTAATACCATTGCCTGCTATATTTTTGTTGTCTAAGACATAGTTGCCCCCTAACCATAGGCCACTTGAAAGGTGGCTAATCTGAGTGAAGAACTGAATTTCATCTTATTTAATTAAAAAAAAATTTAACCCTAAATTTGAATATCTCTCTGTTAGTGACCTCCATCCTAGATATCATTGTCAGCTTCACTCAAGTGATCCACTACAGCTGACACAGGAGCTTTCCTAACATAAAGTCACAGATCAGCTTTCTATGTTCTTTGTGGTCAGTGCTATCAACATGCTCAAGCGGATAGAATTATCTATCGGATAACTGATGAATATGAAGTTATTTGGCACATGGTGCTAATCCTAATCTTCCTATTGACGTTTTGGTCCTTGCTTCTCAGAGAACACACAGTATTGGGATTCCTTACTGATCCCAAGTAAGGATGACTTTTGGTGTTAAGAGTATGTTAAGTAAAGTGAGGTTTCTGATATTTTGGCTTTCTATTGATGGAAATCAAGCTAATCAAAAGTGGACTAACATTTGGGCCAGGCATGGTGGCTCATGCCCGTAGTCACAGCACTTTGGGAGGCCGAAGTAGGTGGATCATCAGAAGTAGGTGGATCAGGAGTTGGAGGTCAGCCTGGCTAGCATGGTGAAACCTCGTCTCTAATGAAAATGCAAAAATTAGCTGGGGTTGGTGGCAGGTGCCTGTAATCCCAGCTACTCGGGAGGCTGAGGCAGGAGAATCGCTTGAACCCTTGAGGCAGAGGTTGCAGTGAGCCAGGATCATGCCATTGCACTCCAGCCTGGGTGACAAGAGCAAAACTCCATTTAAAAAAAAAAAAAAAAGGACTAAATCCAACATTTATACTTCAGCAACAAACATAAAAATCAAATAGTAGGCCAAGTGTGATGGCTCACATCTATAATCCTAGCACTTTGGGAGGCCAACGTGGGCAGATCACTTGAGGCTAGGAATTACAGACAAGCCTGGCCAACATAGTGAAACCCAATCTTTACTAAAAATACAAAAAACAGCTGGGAATTGTGTCACCTTCCTGGAATGCCTGCCTGGAGTGCCTATACAGGAAGCTGAGTCAGGAGAATCGTTTGAACCTGGGAGGCAAAGGTTGCAGTGATCCAAAATTATGCCACTGCACTCCAGCCTGAATGACAGAGTGAGACTCCATTAAAAAGAAAAAGATTGTGCCTTTCCTCCGAGGTGCTTCTGACTGCACTTCTATCACTTTTCTTGAATGTTTTCAGATCTCCAGTTGGTGGTAGTGGAAATGTAACAGGTCTAAAATGTCCTTTCTTTCAGGCTTGAAAGATTAAAGCAGGTCTTCTCAACCTCCAACAGAACACATTTTATCTCTAAAGAGTTAAATTTAAAATTTATAAATATAAGTAAACAAAGTGATTGTCACCTATGTGAAAATGGTTGGGATTATAAATTGTGGACAACTCATTCAGAATGAAATCAATATAGAAACTTTAATCATATTCTACTATCTCCTAAAAATACTGAAGATGGAAGGAGAAACACACACAGGAAAACAAAGAATAGATTGTAAACTAAAATATGAAATGGGAAAAAGCCCAAATAACCTCAATGTATATTCAACAGGATTTATAAAGGAGAAAACAGTACAAAATAGAGAAAATAATTACCAAATTTTGTCTAATGCTATCATAATGTCAAAACTCAAAAATACAGAGCAGGGAAAATTCAGAAAAATATCTCATATCTTTCCAAATAAATCTGTGTACTGGAAGACTGGTTTTATACTAGAAAATTGAACCACTTCCTCTCAAAATATCACCCAACATTAAAAATAAAAAAGTAAAGGAAATAGGGAGATCTTCATGTTAGCTGCGACTTCTATCCAGGAAGATGTAATCGCTATGAAAAATAGAGGCAGTAATGAGCAAAGAAAGAAAAAGTCTCTCAGCAGAACATGCTGTAGATTGTTTTGTTTATGTTTGTCTTCAGGTCAAACTACTGGATAAAAAATAGTGAGAGTCTAAGAAGCCATTACCTTTTTTTTTTTGAGGACTGTACGCTGGGTAATATCCTCTGGAAAGTGGGAGTTTAAATGAAGTATTAAACATCAATCTGATCTCTGCCTCAACTGGGACCCTAAAATACAAACCATATGGAGCAGCAGGGCACAGTAATTCATTCCAACTAGTCATTAGACAAATCTAGAAGTCTGACTGATATTAAACATGATAAATGTTGGTTAGGAAGAAAAATAAAACATAAGACATAATGCTTGTTCAATCTAACATATTTCAAAGGAAAGGTAAATAAAGGAAGGACAGAAACATAAAGATAAACAAAAGTAAAACATACATCTAAAAAAGATTCATTCACCAATATGTCAATAAATTCCGCAAATTTTTAGCTTCAACTATAGTTTGAGAAACAATTGATCCCTATGAAACCGGATAATATAGCCATAAGAACAAAGTTTAGATAATAAAATAGGAAAATAAGACAGTGAAATTTAAAATAATATTAAAAGTAAGTAGAAATAGATGAGGCATAGCAGCTTTCTAATGAAATTAAATTTGTATTGTATAACATTGATTCAGTGAAAGAGACAACATATTTAATTATTTAAAGAAAAATACAAAAGGATAAAGAATCTTAGATTGAAGATATTAATAAAGATAATAGATAATAAAAAAAAATAAAGGACCCAAAACTTGTTTTCTTGAAAAGTTGCAGAAGTCGAGCAGGAGCAAAAATTTCATTAAAGAGAAAATTTCTATTTGGAAGGAAAACCGATGTGTATGTAGATGGAAAGCAACTGCCACATCCTTGGCAAAATATAATTTTTCTAAATTGAGCTTATGTGGTTTTAAGAAAGCATATTAAAAACTAACAATAATATTTATATTTGTTAATAAGTTTTACTTAGAGATTTATTGATGTTTCTTATATTGGAGTATATACATTTCCCACAGCAAAAAAAAAATCTGGTAGAGGGTATTCAAATATTCACACTTAAGTACTCTCTGGATATACAGGGTGGGAGGGTCCCAGATGGCTGATCAGAAGCAGCTGCTGCCTGTGGCACTAACAGAGAGAAATGAGAGCAACGAGTGAATTCACCATCTTAAACTGAAATATCCAGGTTCTCACATTGGGACTGACTAAGCAGACAACACATGGAGAACAAGAACAAGCAGGATGGGGTGACAGCCCCTCTGGGAGTGGCAGGGAGCCAAAGGAACTCCCACCCCTAGCCAAAGGAAGTGGTGAGTGATTGTGCTACTCTGCCCAGGAAACCACACTTCTCCCATGGATCTTTGCAACCCATGGACCAGGAGATCCCCTTGTGAGTCCATGCTACCAGGGCCTTGGGTATGACATTCATAGCTGTGTGGAGTCTCAGCAAAGCAGCCACTTAAGCACACACAGAGACCCAGGAGATTTACACATTCTGGCCCTAGGATCCCCGTCAGGGCCAGAGGTCAGTCTGTACATCTTCCTAGGAAGGGGGCTGAATTCAGGGAGCCAAGCAGCATTGTCCTGTGGGCCCCACTTTCATAATACCTCAAAAGTTAAGAACTACTAGCAAGGAATTCCAGCCAGCCAATAGAACCTGGCTGAGTCTGCCTGAGATAGGAGGGCATTCCTGGGGGGAAGGGTTGGCTGCCATTTCTGTGGTTGGGTCAACTCAGCATTCCAGGCTGCTGGCTCTGGAGAGTCCAGGTAGTTTGGATGAGGTAAGGTGCCCCCCATCCCCAATGTAACACACCTGCTTTATCAGATTCTGCCCAGACTGCTTCTTTTTAAGAAGGACCTTGATCCATTCCTCCTCACTGGGTAGGACCTCCCAGTGGTGGGGTCGGTGGGGGAGGTTCAGGCTTATATGGAAGAAAGTCCAATCTCTCCCCTAGAACAGAGATTCTAGTGGGGAGTGGTGGTCACCATCTCCGTGGTTTGACAACTTAGGTGTTCCAGCCTGCCAGCTCTGGAGAGTCTGGGCTGCCCAAATGAGAAGGGTCCCCACCATTGCAGCACACCTGCCCTACCAAAAAGTAGCCAGACTGCTTCTGTAAGTGGGTCTCTAATCCCACTTCTCCTGGCTGGGCCACAACTCCCAACAGGGATCCAAAGACACTTTCTACAGAAGTATTTGGGCCAGCACCATGTCAGTGACTCCCTGGAATGGAGCTTCTAGACGAAGGAACAGGCTACCATCTTTGCTGTTTCACAGCCTTCATTGGTGGTACTTTCAGGTATGGGAAAAAAAAAAAAAACAAGGCAACTAGAATCTGGAGCAGACCCTTAGCAAATCACAGAAGTCCTATGGTTGCTAACGGTCAGTGGCCTAAATGTTAAAAGAAAAACAAACGAACATAAAACAATAGCATCAACCAAAAAGACCCCACAAAACACAATTCAAATGTCAGCAACACCAAAGTTGAAAGTCCACAAAGATGAGGAAAAAAAAAAACAACACAAAAATGCTGAAAACTCAGAAAGCCAGAAAGTCGTTTCTTCTCCAAATGATGGCAACACCTCTCCAGCAACAACACAGAAATGGGCTGAGGCTGAGATGGCTAAACTAACAGAAGTAGGCTTCTGTAGGGGAGTAATAAGGAACTTCGCTGAGCTAAGGAAGCATGCTGCAACCCAATGGAATGAAGTCAAGAATTATGATAAAACAATACAGGAGATGGTAAGCAGAATAGCCAGTTTAGAGAGGAACATAACTGACCTGATAGAGCTGAAAAACCCACAAGAACTTCATGATGTAATCACAAGTTCTAACAGCAGAATAGACCAAGTGGAGGAAATAATATCAGAGCTTGAAGACTATCTTTCTGAAAGAAAATAGGCAGGCAAGAATAGAAAAAAAAATGAGTGAAAAGGAATTCACAAAACCTCCAAGAAATATAGAATTATGTAAAAAGATTGAAGCTTTGACTGATTGGAGTACTTGAAAGAGTTGTGAGATTAGAAACAAGTTGGAAAACATACTTCAGGATATCATCCAGGAGAACTTCCTCACCCCAGCAAGACTGGCTAGCACTCAAATTCAGGAAATGCAGAACAGGTATTTCCTAGTAAGTATCTTACTGAAGACATTCCCCAATAAGTTACTCTACAAGAAAATCAACCCAAGATACATAATCATCAGATCCTTCAAAGTTTAAATGAAAGGAAAAATGTTAAGGGCAGCCAGAGAGAAAGGCCAGGTCACCCACAAAGAAGCCTGTCAGACTAATAGTGAACCTCTCAGTGGAAACCCTATAAGCCTGAAGAGATTGGGAGCCAACATTCAACATTCTAAAAGAAAATGATTTCCAACCCAGAATTTCATATCTGGCCGAACTAAGCATCATAAGAGAAAGAAATAAGGTCCTTTTCAGATAAGCAAATAGTGAGGGAATTCATCACCACTAGGCCTGTCTTGCAAGAGATTCTGAAGGCAGCACTAAATATTGAAAGGAGAAGCTGTTACCAGCCACTACAAAAACACACTGAAGTACACAGACAAGTAACACTACGATGCAACCACATAAACAAGTTTGCAGAATAACCTGTTAGCATCATGATGGCAGGATCAAATTCACAGATATCAATACTAACCTTAAATGTTAATTGCTATAACAGCCAGGAACTTGTTTTATATGATTAGCTACAAGATATTTTCTAGATGTGCCATTATGACACAAGGTTTAAAAAAAAACCTTGCTTAAAAATTATTAGCTACTTCATTAAATGAGAGCATTATATCTGGCAATCTTAATATTTTCATTTCGATTTGTTCATTTCAATAATGAAGTTTTTAAGGTTATAAGTGCCATTACATTTTACATCTACACAATTTCCAAGTTGTGTAAATATTTATTCAAGTGAGTCTTCACAATAACTTAATCTCCTGAGAAGATTGTTATATTTACCTTGATCTTAAAAAAAAACCCACAAAGCAATATAATTGCCATCCAGATGGAATAATAAAAATAATTTAAAGATTCATCACAGTTTCCCAGCACATTTTCTGCTTTATCTGTAGTTAGTCTTGATTTTACTGTGCACTAGGAGTCAAAACGACTAATGCAAACAGCTGTAACAAATGGCAGCTTAATGCACAGGCATGAGGAATTAAGAGTTGCAGTTCCTGGTCTAATCCTTTAGCTTGAGGATTAACTTCCAAATAAAAATGGGCTTGTTGCTATATATTAATGGATTATTTTAAAAGTATTTTATTTTCTCATTGTAAATTTTCACTAGCTATTTTGAACAGTAATTTATTTTTATCACATCATTTTCCAGAATAAAAGAACATGAGAAAAATAATTTTTTTTAAAAAAACCTTGGTTTAACTCTTTCCTGTATTAACTATGCATGAGATGAATCTCCTTATAATATTAATTATGTAACTTAAATACTAATAATTATTAATAAAATATCACTGACTCTGATCGCTCCTGTGCTAAGTTATACCTGGTTGTCATTACTGAGACAGTTGACTTTCAGCCTTTGTATAATACAATTTCTGTGCTGATCCTGAGACAGGTTTTTACTTTAGAAACTTCATCACTGAAAATTCAAAAAGCCTACAGTTTAGCCCTGCTGTTACTCTGTGCTCCACCTTTGGAATAAGCATTAGTTCCCATATGCCTAATGATTAGCAGCCTGGAGTGGATGCTTATTTAACAAAATCCATATGCTCCTCTTTTATCTTGGCACATAGTCCTACTGACAGTTATGCTTGGATATGCTATGAAATAACATGTATTATATTAAATTTCCAGGCCAACACCTAAGAAGTTGTACCTCCTCCACATTTTCTCTTATTTTACATGTTTATTGCACAGATGAATACCAGTACAAGGTCAAAGTCATTGGCAGAGACATTGGATGAAAAGACCCCCAGTACCTGAACCACCCATGGAAAAGACCAACCACCTACCTTGTAACAGGATTATCAATAGAGTAGAAATATACTTTACTATGCTTAGTGTTTATACTATCTCCTTCTGTTTTTACTGCAACCTAATCTATTCTCCCTAGTACAAAGCCAAATTTATTCTCTTTAAGATTAAGCTCTCATTTCTGCATTCTTTCTGAATACTCCAAATGATTTTGGTTCATTCCACATGGACCAAAGTGTGTTTTTCTGAGAACAGAGATAACATGATTAAAATAAATTAAAAATAAATACGTCTGCTGTAAAAACATACAAATATAGAATTAGCTAATGAATATTTATCTTCTAACTACTTGTATTAAAATATAAAAATAACATGTTTATGGTTTGAAAGGTTTCCTACACATTTAAGGGCATTAAAAATACTAACGAATTTGAGGGGAGGACTCAAGATGGCGCTGTGAGAACAACCCAGGATTGAAGCTCTCACTGAACGCACAGAGAGGGTGAGTCGGGGAAGCATTTCCAGACGGATCTTAGGTGCCCACAGAATGGGGAAATTCCCAGGTATAAAAGAGACACGGGACGCCAGGCAGAGGTCTCTGCTGTCATAGCCGGCAGCCGGTGCAGCTCCGGCCCGTGGCGGAGCGCAGAGGCGCTCCACAGTGCTCCATACAAAAGCGCATTGTTACGGGTGCCCTGTTGAACCGGCAAACTAAGACCCGAGAGGGCTGAACTTGAGACTGAACAGGTCTTGAACTGTGACCCAGCCCAGGAAATCCCAGGGACTCAGCGTTTGGGGGAGCGCAGTGCGACAAACAAAACGGCGATTCCAAAGGCTCCCAGTGAATAGGTTTTTTTTAAAGCGCAGCTCCACAGGGGAGGGGCATCAGCCATTACCCAGGCAATCAGCCCCTACTGAGGTACACGCCCATTGCTGATGCAGCCTGCCATTGCCGAGGCAACCTGGTACAACAGAGAGACTCCGCAGCAGGGCGTAGCCCATGGCAACAGGGCAGAGACCACAGCAGAAGGGCAGAGCCTGCAGCAAAAGGGCAAACCTCACACCAGCAGGGCGGAGCCTTGGCAGGCAAAAAGTGACTAGACTGCCTCCTAGCTGGGCAGGACAGTGAGGTGGACACTCACAAGGAAAGCCCCAACACCCCCAGACAGAGCATCTGAGGAAAAAAAGGGGTTTTCTTACCAGTTAGGTTGCAGTAGAACTAAACATAGCAGCCTAGCAGCCCTGAATGAACAACAGAGCTCACAGCTCAGCACTTGAGCTCCTACAAAGTACAGACTGTCTCCTCAAGCAACTCCCTGACCCCTCTATATCCATAAGACTAACATTTGGCAGACATCATCCTGGGACAAAGATAGCAGAAAAAGAAACTGGTAGCATCCCTCGCTGTTCCGCAGCCGCTACAGGTGCACCCCAGACAAGCAGGGCCTGGAGTGGACCTCAGCAGTCATACAGCGAAGGGGCTAGACTGGTAGAAGGAAAACCAAGTAACAGAAATACTCCATCATCAACAATCTGGGTGTCCACTCAGAGATCCAATCAAAAAGTCAGCAACTACACAGACGACAGGTGGATCAATCCACAAAGATGGGAAGAAACCAGCACAAAAAGGAGGAAAACACCCAAAACAAGAACACCTCGCCACCTAGAAAGGACCAAAACTCCTCATAAGCAAGGGAACAAAGCTGGATGAAGAATGACTGTGACGAAATGACGGAATTAGACTTCAGAAGGTGGATAATGAGAAACTTTTGTGAGCTAAAAGAACATGTTTTAACTCAATGCAAAGAAACTAAGAACCTTGAAAAAAGATTTGAGGAAATGATAACAAGAATGGATACCTTAGAGAGGAATATGAATGAATTAAAGGAGCTGAAAAACACAATATGAGAACTTCGCGAAACATGCACAAGTTTCAATAGCCGAATTGACCAAGCAGAAGAAAGAATATCAGAAGTCGAGGATCAACTCAATGAAATAAGATGAGAAACCAAGATCAGAGAAAAAAGCACAAAAAGGAATGAACAAAGTCTCCAAGAAATGTGGGACTATGTGAAGAGACCTAACCTACGTTTGATAGGCATACCAGAATGTGATGAAGAGAATGAATCCGAGCTGGAAAATACTCTTCAGGACATTATCCAGGAAAATTTCCCCCACCTAGCAAGACAGGCCAACACTCTATTGCAGGAAATACAGAGAACACCACAGAGATATTCCGCAAGAAGAGCAACCCCAAGGCACATAATCGTCAGATTCAACAAGGTTGAAATAAAGGAGAAAATACTAAGGGCAGCCAGAGAGAAAGGTTGGGTCACTCACAAAGGGAAGCCCATCAGACTCACAGCAGATCTCTCAGCAGAAACACTACAAGCCAGAAGAGAGTGGGGGCCAATATTCAACATTCTTAAAGAAAAGAACTTTCAACCCAGAATTTCATATCCAGCCAAACTGAGCTTCAGAAATGAAGGAAAAATAAAATCCTTTGCGAACAAGCAAGTACTCAGAGATTTTGTCACCACCAGCCCTGCTTTACAAGAGCTCCTAAAAGAGGCACTACACATAGAAAGGAACAACCAGTACCAGCCATTCCAAAATCACACTAAATGCTAAGGAGCATCAACATAATGAAGAATCTACAAAAACTAACAGGCAAAACAGCCAGCTAGCATCAAAATGGCAGTGTCAAATTCACACATAACAATATTAACCCTAAATGTAAATGGACTAAATGCACCAATCAAAAGACACAGACTGACAAATTGGATAAAAATACAAAACCCATCAGTGTGCTGTATCCAGGAAACCCATCTCACATGCAAGGATACACAAAGGCTCAAAATAAAGGGATGGAGGAAGATTTACCAAGCAAATGGAGAGCAAAAGAAAGCAGGAGTTGCAATCCTCATCTCTGATAAAATAGACTTTAAAGCAACAAAGATCAAAAGAGACAAAGAAGGCCATTACATAATGGTAAAAGGATCGATACAACAAGAAGAGCTAACGATCCTAAACATATATGGACCCAATACAGGAGCACCCAGATACATAAGGCAAGTTCTTAACGACTTACAAGAGACTTAGACTCCCACACAATAATAGTGGGAGACTTTAACACTCCACTGTCAATATTAGACAGATCAACCAGACAGAAAATCAACAAGGATATCCAGGGCTTGAACTCAGACCTGGAGCAAGCAAACCTGATAGACATTTACAGAACTCTCCACCCCAAATCCACAGAATCTACATTCTTCTCAGCACCACATCATACCTACTCTAAAATTGACCACATAATTGGAAGTAAAGCACTGCTCAGCAAATGCAAAACAACTGAAATCATAACAAACAACCTCTCAGACCATAGTGCAATCAAGTTAGAACTCAGAATTCAGAAACCGACCCAGAACCGCACAGCTTCATGGAAACTGAACAACTGGCTCCTGAATGTTGACTGGATAAACAACGAAATGAAGGCAGAAATAAAGAAGTTCTTCGAAACCAATGAGAACGAAGACACAACATGCCAGAATCTCTGGGACACATTTAAAGCAGTCTCTAGAGGAAAGTATATAGCAATAAGTGCCCATATGAGAAGAATGGAGAGATCCAAAATTGACACCCTATCATCAAAATTGAAAGAGCTAGAGGAGCAAGATCAAAAAAACTCAAAACCCAGCAGAAGACAAGAAATAACTAAGATCAGAGCTGAATTGAAGGAGATTGAGAGACGAAAAACCCTCCAAAAAATTAATAAATCCAAGAGCTGGTTTTTTGAAAAGATCAACAAAATAGACAGACCACTAGCCAGATTGATTAAAAAGAAAAGAGAGAACAACCAAATAGATGCAATAAAAAATGATAAAGGGGAAATCACCACAGATTCCACAGAAATTCAAACCATCATCAGAGAATATTACAAACAACTCTATGCGCATAAACTAGTAAACCTGGAAGAAATGGATAAATTCCTGAACTCCTGTGTCCTCCCAAGCCTAAACCAGGAGAAAGCTGAAACTATGAATAGACCAATAACAAGTCGAGGCAGGTATTAAGAGCCTACCACACAAAAAAAGCCCAGGTCCAGACGGGTTCACAGCCGAATTCTACCAGACACACAAAGAGGAGCTGGTACCATTTCTTCTGAAACTATTTCAAATATTCAAAAAAGAAGGAATCCTTCCCAAATCATTCTATGAGACCAATATCATCCTGATACCAAAACGCGGCAGAGACCCAACAAGAAAAGAAAACTTCAGGCCAATATCCCTGATGAACATAGATGCAAAAATCTTCAATAAAATATTGGCAAGCCGATTGCAACAGCAAATCAAAAAACTTATTCATCATGATCAAGTAGGATTCATCCCAGTGATGCAAGGCTGGTTCAACATACGCAAGTCTATCAACGTAATTCACCACATAAACAGAACCAAAAACAAAAACCACATGATTATCTCAATTGACGCAGAGAAGGCATTTGACAAAATTCAACAGCCCTTTATGCTAAAAACCCTCAATAAACTCGGTATCGATGGAATGTATCTCAAAGTAATAAAAGCTATTTATGACAAACCAACAGCCAATATCATACTGAATGGGCAAAAACTGGAAGCATTCCCTTTGAAATCCGGCACTAGACAAGGATGCCCTCTGTCACCACTCCTATTCAATATAGTACTGGAAGTTCTAGCCAGAGCAATCAGGCAAGAAAAAGAAATAAAGGGTATTCAAATAGGAAAGGTGGAAGCCAAATTGTCTCTATTTGCAGACGACATGATAGTATACCTAGAAGACCCCATCGCCTCAGCCCAAAAACTCCTGAAACTGATAAGCAACTTCAGCAAAGTCTCAGGATATAAAATCAATGTGCAAAAATCACAAGCCTTCCTCTACACCAATAACAGACTTAAAGAGAGCCAAATCAAGAACGAACTGCCATTCACAATTGCTACAAAAAGAATAAAATACCTTGGAATACAACTCACAAGGAATGTAAGGGACCTCTTCAGGGAAAACTACAAACCACTGCTCAACGAAATCAGAGAGGACACAAACAGATGGAGAAACATTCCATGTTCATGATTAGGAAGAATTAATATCGTGAAAATGGCTATACTGCCCAAAGTAATTTACAGAATCAACGCTATCCCCATCAAGCTACCATTGACTTTCTTCACAGAACTGGAAAAAACCACCATGAACTTCAAATGGAACCAAAAGAGAGCCCACATAGCCAAGTCAATTCTAAGCAAAAAGAACACAGCGGGGGGCATCACACTACCAGATTTCAAACTATACTATAAGGCTACAGTAATCTAAACAGCATGGTACTGGTACCAAAACAGAGATATAGATCAATGGAACAGAACAGAGGCATCAGAGGCAACACAACATAGCTACAACCATACAATCTTTGATAAACCTGACAAAAACAAGCAATGGGGAAAGGATTCCCTGTTCAACAAATGGTGCTGGGAAAACTGGCTAGCCATGTGTAGAAAGCAGAAACTGGACCCCTTCCTGACACCTTACACCAAAATTAACTCCAGATGGATTAAAGACTTAAACATAAGACCCGGCACCATAAAAACCCTAGAAGGAAATCTAGGCAAAACCATCCAGGACATAGGAGTAGGCAAGGACTTCATGAACAAAACATCAAAAGCATTGGCAACAAAAGCCAAAATAGACAAATGGGACTTAATCAAACTCCACAGCTTCTGCACAGCAAAAGAAACAGTCTCTAGTGTGAATCGGCAACCAACAGAATGGGAAAAAATTTTGCAGTTTACCCATCTGACAAAGGGCTGATATCCAGAAATTACAAAGAACTCAAACAGATTTACAAGAAAAAAACAAACAAGCCCATTCAAAAGTGGGCAAAGGATATGAACAGACACTTTAAGAAAGAAGACATATATGAAGCCAACAATCATATGAAAAAATGCTCATTGTTACTGGTCATCAGAGAGATGCAAACCAAAACCACATTGAGATACCATCTCACGCCAGTTAGAGTGGCGATCATTAAAAAATCTGGAGACAAGAGATGCTGGAGAGGATGTGGAGAAAAAGGAACACTTTTACACTGTTGGTGGGAGTGTAAATTAGTCCAACCATTGTGGAAGACGGTGTGGCGATTCCGCAAGGCCTTAGAAATAGAAATCCCATTTGACCCAGCAATCCCATTACTGGGTATATATCTAAAGGACTATAAATCGTTCTACTACAAGGACGCATGCACACGAATGTTCATTGCAGCACTGTTTACAATAGCAACGACCTGGAATCAACCCAAATGCCCATCGATGATAGACTGGATTGGGAAAATGTGGCACATATACACCATGGAATATTATGCAGCAATCAGAAATGATGAGTTCGTGTCGTTTATAGGGACATGGATGAATCTGGAGAACATCATTCTCAGCAAACTGACACAAGAACAGAAAATGAAACACTGCATATTCTCACTCATAGGCGGGTGATGAAAAATGAGAACACATGGACACAGAGAGGGGAGTACTAAACACTGGGGTCTGTAGGGGCTAAAGGGGAGGGCCAGTGGGAGGGGGAGGTGGGGAGGGATTGCCAGGGGAGAAATACCAAATGTGGGTGAAGGGGAGAAAGCAAACAAAACACACTGCCATGTGTGTACCTATGCAACTGTATTGCATGCTCTGCACATGTACCCCAAAACCTAAAATGCAATAAAAAAAAATTACTAACGAATTTTTTAACAAAAGAATTAAAATATGTGCAGCACCATAGCAAGTATTTAGAAATTTTTATCTTGCTAAATTTTAAATTATCACTAAATTAAGTAAAATATTTATTAAAATGCAATTATTTTTAATAGAGATTAAGAAAATCTTTTTTAGAATTTGTTTTCAATATAATATTCAAAAAACTAAAACTCTGCATACAGAATAAGGGGCGCTGCTTTCTCATCATTTATAGACTGACATTTTATTTAGAAAATCATTTTTGTAATAATAGTTGTCTCATAGGTAACATTGTATTTGGTTCCAACTTTTTCTAAAAATTATTCAGAAGTTGGCAAGCAATTAAGATCAGAAAATTAGAAATAGGTTATTTCATGAGTGATTTCTTTTTATCAGATATATATTGAAATGGTGGCAATCAAAAAGGCAAAGAAACCTAAAACAAACTGGGTACAGATTGCATTTGTTTTTCTCAGTAAAATATTTCAAATTGTGAGGTATATATTAAAGTAGTAACTGTACTTCTTTGTGTAGTAAACTGTACTTAGAAATCTATTCAATCATGTAATCTATTTACATTTGACTATTTAATCCATAAAATTAATCTGTAACTAAGAACCTTTTATACTTTGCAAGTGAAAGTTTTTCTATTTTATATATACTGCTTCCTTTAATGTACAGGGAGTGAGGGAAAAGTCTGAGTCCATTTTTCATGTCTGCTGACAGCTTTACAGCTTCTCTCCCTGTTCCCCCTCTCTCAAATTTGGAATAGTCACTAAGCCTGGTGCTCTCTCCTTTGACACCCGCAGGTAGTTCAACCTGCAGAAATCTGGCCGGTGGAGAAACATTCATCCTTCCCTATTCCCTAACTGCAAAAAACGGCACAGCCAATTGTCCTCCCTGGGTCCCTCCAAACAGTTTTAGACCTTGTGGGACGTTGCCCTGTTCTTTCCAGGACATTTCATGATAGGAGTCATACCAAATTTTCTTATTTTCTTAGAGTGGTTATGTTGCCATTGGGCTCAAATTCAACCTACTAAGTGGGAGGGGCTCCATCTCATATCCACTGGGTGACCACCAAACAACTAATTTTTATTTTACCTGTGAAGACGAGTATCCAATACCTAAAGTAGTCACCACATTGATTGTACCCACTGCTTACCAGCATATATGGCATTCCTAAATCACCCTATTCTCATTTTTCTTGCTATCTTAATAACATCAAACTTTATCAACCACATAAGTAAATGATAACTTCAGAAAAATCATAACTTAGCAGGACTAACCATATTTAACTCTTACCATGATGTCTAATAAATATCAAATTTGTAAGTATGGTAAAAATGACTGCTACCCACATATACTGCTACTCCTTTCACCAAAGTTAGATTATACTTTATGTATCACAGAAAAAAAATTTTCTAACTCAGTCTGCCAACAGGTCCTAGAGGCAATGCTATTCCATTAGCAATGAGAATTTCCTATGCCCGGATGTTGGTTGCAAATACTATCCTTTTGTTAAAGGAATTCAACCTTCTTGGAGAAATAATTGATTTTAAAGCTGGAAAAGGAAAACTACAAGATGAGCCTGGAACATTTTCTAGAGCCAGAAATCAAGGAAGTAGTCAAAAAACAAAAGAACAGAGAATGCCAAAGGGGCAAAAGTGCCAACGGAAATAGCTTCAAATAGTCAACCGGGGAATAATTTGAGCCATGATCTCTTCTAGAAAGCTAGTCAAATTCACCACACATGTGATGCCTCTGCTCCGTCCTTTCTTCCAGCATGAGCAATGGACATAACATCTAGGATGGCCATTTGAGGATTCGATTTTAGGAAGAAGCAAAATTATAGTATTCTAAGGAGCCACAACTCTACTGGTTAGAAAGAGATTTTATTATATGGACTGTAGAGACAAAGGTCACAGGTAGGTGGAAATTGATTTTATAACCTAGTGGTGAGCTCATTCTTGCTGAGCAACTTCAAAACTACTTGTAATTTTTGCATCTAATAATTTGCACTTAATTTTTCCCATCTGAGAATAACATTGATCACCTGGTGAACTAGATGAAGCTCTAACATAACCTCATCTGTTAATATTTTCAAACCATAGCTGAGTGGATCCTCCATCTTTTCTGCTTCTACAGGATCTATAATAGTTAAGTGTTAATTATTCATGTTTTCAAGTAATGTCTGGAATCTTTGAGAGAATGATTTGTGACATATTCACCTTTATAAGCCAACTCAATATGTGGAACACAGAACCCTATTGATGAATGCTGAAAAAAATCAAATCTCAGTTTTTTCTTAATGAACATATGTCTGCCACAGATCCAGATCAAACATTTTATGTACATTTCAATCAGTAGATCATAGTAAAATCAGCTAGTTAGCATCAGAATAGGATCAGAACTGAGCTTCAGAATTACTGATAGTTTGCTGTAGGAAATTCTCCTTAAGTAAACCGCCAGTTGTCTGTCAGTGCTTGTATCAGTTTGCAACTTACTGTTTTGTTGCTCTAGATAATATTCCACATTAAGTAAATTGTTTAAGTACTGCTGAAAAGAGATCCACAATGCTCAAATAAGACAATCAACAAAGTGTATTCTATGAAAGAAGAATGCATGGTTTCTTTGTATGTACATCTTTAGAGTTTCAGAAAATCATCCCGCTTATCTTCATAATAACCTCAGAAATAGGGCATATTCTAAATTTCAATTATCTTTTTAAATGTTGAAAGTGATTTTAAACAATATCTCTTACTTTTGAGTGTAGAAAATGAGGTCAAGAACAATTGAAATCTGCCCCAAACCACATATTAAATAGATTTAGCTGAGAGTAAGAACAAAGGTGACTGGCTTTAATTTGGTAGAGTTTTCATCTCAAATATGTAGCATTACTTCTGTTCCTTTAATATAATGAGCATAACTATGTATACATACATAGTTATGTAGTTGTTAAACTGTCCGACTAAAATAATGATTAGTTGCCGCTGATGCCAAGGACAGTGTACATACATTCATATATATATGCAATTTAAACAATAGCGACCATCAGCTGCTCTTTTCTTTGTTACTGATTTTTTTTAATTGATGAAAATTAGAATCTCAATAGAACTTAGACATTGTATTTAGCACAGTGTCTAATTTTCAATTTTATGATATTATTTATTGAGAATGAAGAGCATAAGTTAAGGCTTATTTGATTGCTGGTTGGTGTTAGGGATAAGCCCATGTGCGATTTGGAAGTTAGGTATCACGTTTATTTTTGGTCTTTCAGCCAGAATGACATCTGAGCATAAGAAGCACATGGCTATGGGTAGGGATCATCATTAGAAGGTAATTAAGTCATATGGAGCCAAATAGAAGTCTAGAGATCTTGCTAACGTTTTCCTGGGTAAGTACATGCCCTATGACTAATTATCATAGTATTCTAGCCTTACAGTGCAATAATTCAACCTTTTTCTATAGGAGAGGATCATTATAGCATCTTCTTTGTCTACAAGTTTTACTTATGAGCAAATCTGTGCTGTTTCAGCTTGAGGTTGCTCAAATAGGAGAAAAGGAAAGCTCCCAGGAGCTGGAGTGTTATACTCCTGCTAGTAAGGCAAGAAGTTTCTTGACTCTAGATCAGCTGGGATTTTTGGTCTTCATAGCATAGGTTAAGTAACCGAGTGTAGAAAATGTCCACAGAATTTGCTTTGCTTAACATATACATTTGTTGACAAGTGAACTTAAATGTGTATAAAATAAACCTAATAGCATGTAAAATGGGCATCATCATTAACATTAGGTTTTTAAATAAGAAAGCAAAAACATTTAAAGTTATATACTCTAGAAATATCCACTCATATTTTGGTAAATATTAATTTTTCTTCCACAAAGTACTTGGTATTCATCTTGATATTCATGTGTTGTGATGCTAAAATGTGTATTTATGTAATTTTCATAATATAATTTTAGAACCAGCTTACTAAACACCCAAGAAAAATGTCAGCACCTTTTCCTCACTATCAATTACTATAAATTACATATAAATCATTCAAATATTCTCTTACCCCAACTTCTTAGATTTTATGCCTTCCTGTGAGAAGCTCTGAAGCTAAAATAGCAGCATTTCCAGGTTGTTCAAAATTGAGCCAAGGTAGTTAGACTTTGTATCACAGATTAGATAATCATTGGATACAGGACACCTGAGAGCAAGTTCAACCTTGACTGAGACAATTGCCCACAGACAAAAGCAAGGCTCTAAGATAGACACAGCTGTGAACTACTGGCAGTTAATACTGCCAGCTATTAAAACAGGCACACACCTTCACATCAGAGGACGAGATCTGGGCAGAACCAAACATATACTATATTCTCCACCCACTCACACCCATTTTCTTGGTCTTATCTTTGAATAGGATTCTAGTTGGTCTTGTTACTGTGAAACTTACAGGGAAACAGTTTATGGGAAAAACCACAGCTCAATATTGCAATTGATTTCAATGCAATAATTACAATTTATCATCCCCCGATTCCATCATCTATTCTAGATTTCTCTCCCTCTTGGCTAGCACTTATATGGTCTAGATAGAGTGCTTTGTGATGGAATTCAGGCACACATCCTTGAGGACCCAGCCTCTGGCTACCTTCATTTCCTCATGCTATGGTGATTGCATTTCTGTGTGAATTCACAGTTAAAACTGGGCATATAGGCTTAAAATATGAGCACCCAAAACATTCCTCCCCTCCCCTGTTGTGTGGCAGCAGCCCTGCTTTCCTTGGTGAGGAGAAACACTTACCTTCCTGTTACTGTGACTCTAACGTTCCAGTAGGTAGCTGGGCAGACTTGAGCAGGGCAGGAGAGCCGCCGACCAAAGAAGGTCAGGCAACCCATCAGGTGATGGTCAGGTAGTTGTTAAACTGTCCTGCTAAAATCACGATTAGTTGCAGCTGATGCCAAGGAAAGACAGTGTCCCAAAAGATAGAAAACACCTGAAGCTGGTGATGAGCAGCTTCTCGATCAGATCGCAAGAGCTGGGTGAGTGGGCTCAAGCATGTGCACTAAGAGACAAATGGCAGAGTTTAACTGATGTATGATCTTCCTCTAGGAATACTCGACCAGTAAGAGAAAATCATCTAAAATAAACATGCGCGCAACTTCTGTAAACACATTGCACAAGCAGCCCTGCCTACATCTGGAAGGCCACTGCGCATGCGCACAGTCTGCCTCGAGGAAAAAAATCAAAGGAGAAGAAATGCAAACTTCAGAACAATGCCAATGCATAAAACCCCAAATCGAAGGTCAGAGCACTTGGACCTTTCAATCTGCCTGGTTGACCCTCTTCCAAATGTACTTTATTTCCCTTTGTTCCTGCTCTAAAACTTTTAAATAAACTTTCACTCCCGCTTTAAATCTTGCCTGTCTCTCACTCTGTCTAATGTACCTCGCCGAATTCACTCCTTCTAGGGAGGCAAGAATCAAGTTGCTACAGACCCATACAGACTTGCCGCTGGTAATGTTACCATGCTTCTCAGTAAAAGCATTTCCCCTTCGGGAAGTAGCACATCTACAAGTATATTGCTTTAAGCCAGGGAATGGAAAATACAATCCTCTAATGGGTCACCAGAAGAATGGTGCATGATTCATCCTATTTTTGCTTCCACATTGGTTCCCAGACCCATGGAGAGGCAAATGAAGAGTTGAATTCTATCCTGCCCATAGCACAAGAGTTTAATTGACAAGAGGCTGGCCACACCATGAAAGAGAGGAATTTAAGACTCAAATCAATCAAATGGAAGGCTCAAAGGTTAGAGGTTTTTCAAAGATAGTTTTCTGGGCAGGGTGATAGGGTATGAGTGCTGATGATTAGTTGCTGATGCAATCTTAGGGGTGTGGAAAAGGTTTCTTCCGCACCGAGTCTGTTCTTGGGTGGGATTGACAGGACCGGTGAAATCACAGGTCTCAGTTGGGCCACCAAATTGTCAGAACTGAAAAAGCCTGAAAAGACATCTCGAAAACAAAATTTTTGTTTTTACAATAGTGATATTAATTATAGGAGTAATTGGGGAAGTTGCAAATCTTGTGACCTCCAGACTAACGGCTGGTAATCATTTATGCTTACATCTTTAGAACTCAGGAACTTCACATTCTCATACTTTGGTGGCAATTTAGTTTTGGTACACAAGGCTGATACAGTATTGGGGAAGGGCCATTATTATTTAAAGTATAAACTAAATTTCACTCAAAGTTAGCTTGGCCTGTACCCAGGAATGACTAAGGGCATTTTGGAGGTTAAAAGCAAGATGGGCTGGTTAGATCAGATCTCTCACATTGTCATAATTTTCTCCGTGTTATAATTTCTGCAAAGGTGGTTTCATCCTCATTAGTGTCAGAAATCTAATAAAGATGAATGGGATCTTAAGACTCAGAGCTTAAGATAATTCTGCAAAGATGCAAAGAAATAGCCTCTTTTATCAATTGAGGAAATTTGACCCAAATTGAAAAAAGGGCTATTCCTTTGAATCTGTGCATGAAAAAGTTATTGTCACCACCGTCTCCAAAAGCTGATAGGTGGGTATTTAAGATCTAAGGATATTTGAGTAGAGTGTCACAACAACCCTAAAGTAGTAATATTTAATTGTGATTTTAGTTTACATTTCCTTATTGGCATAAATTTCAGCATCTTATCAAAAATTTCATTGTATTTTTAAGATTCTCTAAATGTTTACTTATGGCTTGAATTTTTTATGAGCTATTTTATTGATATATGAATGATTAAACTATGATTATGAATTTGTATTTTATTCCTTAATTCTGTTAAATTTTGCTTTGTATAATTTTAAGCTATGTTTTGAGAGCAAACAGCCTCAGAATTTATGCTTTTAAAATATATTAATGTCATATAACTATAATTATCTACGTATTTTTGAACTTTGTTTTATAATATAGAGCTGTAGTGTATATGCAGAGGGAAATGAAGCTAGACAGATTTTTATATTAATTTGAACAGAGAGCCATAATTTTGGAATTGTAAATGTAAATTTTATATCTAGGTCACCCAATTCAAATGCTAAGTAGAACAGTAAAGAAAAAAAAAAGGTAGCAGGGTAAAATGCAATTTCAACAGTTAAATTTCAGTGATATAAAAAATACGCCCCCCACACCCTCCCAAAATAGAACTACTCTGTTTTGCCTCCTGCCAGCAGTTCAGCTTCTTAAATTGACACCAGGTTTTTTTTTTTTTTTCTGAAAATGCAGAAAGAAGAATAAAAATGTGCCTGAAGAATAAGTAAATAGAAAACAATTCTACACCTTAATTTAGAAATTATTTAAACCACTTTATCTGTGTTTTTGCAATGTGTACATACTGGTTCAAAGTATAATTGTGAATTCTGTGAGTAATCAGTGAGCGAAAATATAGAATAGAAATGTTTGTTCAGTGCTCAAATTAAAATGAAGGAGATGGAAGTATGGTTTTCATCAGTGTTCATTTGAATTACTATCTCCTTCAAAAATTATTACCACAGTACAAACTTCAAATGTTCATCTTTCTCCTATTAGAGACATTATAAACATTTTCTCTATCTTCAATATTTTTGTGTGATTATATTCCATGTATAAAAACCTGATTTAACAAAGAGAAAGAAATTTCTGGTGTTAATTAGGTTAGAATTCCAATACTTGGTTATATATAATTTGTTTCATAAACACTAATATCAAATTAACTTAATATCTCCACATTTTTTATTCTGCTACAATTGATATATCTAGATTACTGTTTGCTGTTTTGTTCTTAAAAGAGTAATGGAAGACAATTAGAAAATATGAAAGAATTAGCTCTGCCTGAAAGTTATGTCAATGGTCTGTAACATTTGAAGGATTTCTGGAATGCCTTGTGGCAGAGACCTGGAAGTACACTGCTCAGATCTCTCTTGCAGAAAAGAAGCTGTTGTGTGGAGTGGAATCAGCTGACAGCTCAGCTCCTGTGCCTTCATATGTAAAATTTATATCAAATAGGTAAGCTGAGGAACAATAAAAATTTTAAAAGACTTTTTTTGAACAAATAGCAACTTATGAATTGAGCAGTGTTGAACTGGAAGTGGTTCAAAGCCTCTGCTGAGGGAAGGGTTTTATATGACAGACACAGAAACAATGCAAAAAATAAAACTAAAAAATCAACAAAAAAAGTGTTTATACAGTTCCTTTATTTGGTCTATTCTGCTAGAAAGTTGCTAGTTATGTAAGTTGGTGTCTCATAAACTATTTTTTTAGTTTGTTTTCTCTTGTTTATAAAGAATACCTGAGGCTGAGTAATTTATTAAAAAAGTAAATTTGTTTCTTACAGTTATGGAGACGGAGAAGTCCAAGGTCAACATTCCACATCTGGCCAGAGCCTTTTGCTCTGGTGGGATGGGGACTCTCTGCAGAGTCCCAAGGCAGCTCAGGACATTACACGGTGAGAAGGCTGACTATGATAGCTCAGATCTCTCTTCCTGACTTCTTATAAAGCCACTAGTCTCCCTCCTATGATAACCCATTAACTCATTAACCCATTAATATATTAATCCATGAAAGAATTAATCAACACATCAGGGCAGAGTTCTAACGACCCAATCACCTCTTGAAGACCCAACTCTCAATACTGCCACAATGGAGATTAAGTTTCAACATGAGTTCCAGAGGGGACAAATATCTAAACCATAGCACCATTTAAATAGACAAGAGGTCTGTAAAGACAGTAGTGGTGCACCTCATGTATGTCCACTAATTCATAAACATAAAGTTTCTAATAATTCCATAAGGGAATGAACTTCAATAAGACAGGAAACTCAGAATGTTTAATAAATTTGTATTAGTGGGAACAAAATTACGTAGACTAAAAAGGAAGAGACGGTACAAAATAAAAAATACTTTGGACTTCTAGACTACTACTTGCAGGAATTAAGAGAAAATTATTTGGCTGCAAACATGGGCTACCTTTTTTATTAAAGGAAGTTTAGTTTAAAGGCTAGAACCCAAAGCCCAGAGAGTAAAGTCAAGATTAATGTAAGAATGGGAACTAATTAAGATTGCCAACAGGTGCTCAGCTAGATTTCAGAATTGCAACTGGACAATGACTGCTTTGTGCCTCTTTTTCCCTTTTAGAATTCTAGAATCCAAGGTGGTTTCTTTATATTGATGGCATTACTGGATATTGAGGTCACCAGCAGTAGATAACCTTGACAGTACTTCCAATGAAGAGAAATGACATTTGAGGAACAATATCCCAAATATAATACCCAAGAAGCCTCATCTTTCCCTAAATCTGAAATACATGACAGGATCCTGAAGCTCAAATATAAGATTAATGATATAATAGATAATACATTATTGTCTATAACATTATACTAACGATGTAATAGATAATACTTTGGAGGATCTTGGGAGGGTCTAAGTCTATTAAGCATGTGGATAAAGGTAAATAATTTGTGATCAGAGAGCAAACTGTGATTGTTTAAAAATATTTGGTAAATACACTGATGTTCTTTCTCTGAAGATGGGGCGTAACTCCACTGAATTGCTGGCTTAGTGCCTCACTTTATCCAATGGTAGGTGGCAGAACTGACATGTGACTTGCAAGACTATGTTGGGAAGGGTGAAACAGCTTCCATCTGGATATTTCTATAGAGAGATTTTTCCTTATCTTTTACTTCTCAAGTGGCCATATTTTATTCATCTAATTATCCTTATTTTATACCACTATAAAAATTTCAATAAATTCTAACAGTTCAAAATAGCAGGTATCACATTCTATAAGGTTCAATGAATTAAAACCAAAAATGCATATTTTTAAAACATACATAGATTGCTTATAATTTATTGATATAATATGAATGTGATAAAGGTGATGTTAGATATGAATCCTCTTCTAAGTGTGGGGACTAATGTGCCTGCTACTTTGTAGGCAAATAGTCAATAAATATTTGCTGAATAGATCAATGCATGCATGCTTGATAGAGACATGAGGGCATTTGAGATGGTATAAGCATAAATAAATGAGAAATGATCTGGGAACACCTATGCCATTACCATGCAGAAATATAAAGAAGTTCATATTGTGAAATGCAACATTTTTAAAGAGTTTTCTTCTTTTTTTAACCATATTAATTAACAAATCAAGGCATAGCTCTAGAATCAGAATGTGCTACTGATTGACCTAATATTAATATTTATTTGGCTGACCAATTTTTACTTAATGAAATTTGTAAGAGTGTGGATAATTTGGGGTCTAATACAACAAAGTATAAATAAATAAATGTTATTTAGTCCAAAGCCCTAAACAAGTACAAAATATAAAAAAAAAAAAAAAATACTGGCTGGGCGCAGTGGCTCAAGCCTTTAATCCCAGCACTTTGGGAGGCCGAGGCGGGTGAATCACAAGGTCAAGAGATCAAGACTATCCTGGTCAACATGGTGAAACACCGTCTCTACTAAAAATACAAAAAATTAGCTGGGCATGGTGGCGCGTGCCTGTAATCCCAGCTACTCAGGAGGCTGAGGCAGGAGAATTGCCTGAACCCAGGAGGCGGAGGTTGCGGTGAGCCGAGATCACACCATTGCACTCCAGCCTGGGTAACAAGAGCGCAACTCCATCTCAAAAAAAAAATACTTTGGACCTCCAAACTGCTATGGTCAGAAAGTAAAGTGCCACAACTCTACCTTTTTACATATTCTTCCCATCCCATTTTCTCACCAAGGGGATAATACATCCTAATTCAGAAGAAAACGCTTAGTATCTTTCTTAAGTCTTCATATTCATATCTGGAGAAACTTCAAACCACGTATTTTAAATAAAGTGTCTGTAACATCTCCACACACACACAAATAAATAATCTAATTGTTTTGCTCACAAGCTTCCCATTTAGAGATTCTATTTAAACAAAACAAGAACCTCTTTCCCATTTTTGGATTACATTAAAATAAAATAGGCAAAACTGTATTCATGTTCATTTTATCTGTTAATGTTCTCAAATAGAAACCGATTTTTCCAGTTTTGATTGTTTCCCCTTCTGTGGAGACATAATACTTCAAAGAAATGAAAAGATTTCTAGCACAAAACACACATCATGAGTCCATTCAACTGACCACGGGATACTGCTACCTCTCTGCTGGAATGAAACTTCAAACCCATTAAACGGAGTGGAAGCATTATAACTTCTGAAGTCAAAAGTTCAGCAGGGAGTGTTTCAGGATGCTTTCTACCTCTAATTTCCTCTAATAACATAGAGGCAGTTGTCATCTCACAGGGCACATTGGTCAGTAACTGCCGAGATGCTCTGCCTGTAGTCAGTCAGATAAGAACCTATTTGCCCCATTAATTGGTGAAACAGCAGTGACTCTTAGGGGGGACGGAAAAAGAAAGAAATATTGCTTTGAAATATAAAGTTATGTGTTTTTATTTTGAAGTAAGAAAAGATTATGTTAGGAAGTTTTGTATGATAGTGTTACCCTTCATCAACCCTTGCTTTTCCCTGCTGATTGTAGATCACTGTAAGGTGGGACAAAATAAATTAGTCATATTTTGTGAGACTGACCATTTCTTCTCTTACCACATAGGATAACTGAAGTAACAAGGGAATGCTTTCTTTCCAGTTTTCCAGCAGTGTCTCTAGCAAGCAACTTTCCAAATGCAATCATATTTGAAGGCATTAGAATGATCACCTTTTCTGAATACTCATTACAGAGACAATGGTTTAAAAAAATGTTTTTTATCTCTATTCCTAATTTCAATGTCAATATGTTATTAATTTATGTACATGTATATATGTTTCTGTGTGTATATTGTGTATATAAATGTGTATGTGTTCTATCTGCCCAATGAAAACGCTCAGTTTTAATTGCTGGTAAGGCCACTGCCTAGTCCCTAAGTATCTGATAGTTGAATTACTTAAGCAGATTAATAATGGTGCTTTTAGTTGGCACGAGATTTAGAGATAGTGTATAGAAATATATGCTTTTGGTGAATATTCAATCCAATGTAAAAAAAAATACATCCTTGTTCTGATTTGGATAAATATGTAAAATAAAAATATTCACCTGTGAAAATAAGTTCAAAGGGAATATATTTTCTAATTAGATGATTGCTTGCTTTTTATCATGACAAAATAAATATAATAGGAAATATATCATCTTCAGGTGTGGTGGCTCACACCTGGTAATCCCAGCACTTTGGGAGGCTGAAACAGGTGGATCATGAAGTCAGGAGTTTGAGACCAGACTGGCCAAGATAGTAAAAGCCCTTCTCTACTAAAAATACAAAAAATTAGCCAGGCATGGTGGTGGAAACCTGTAATCCCCGTTACTCGGGAGGCTAAGGCAGGACAATCATTTGAACCTGGGAGGTGGTGGTAGCAGTGAGCAGAGAAAGTACCATTTCACTCCAGCCCAGGTGACAGTATGAGACTCCATATCAAAAAAAAGAAAAAAAGAGAGAAAAAAAAACCCATCTTATTTATTTCTAACTATATCCTAATTGTTACAGTAAGACCCTCAGAAACAAAAGGTGTGATCTTTGGAAAGGCATCTTTTCTTTGCACAGTGAAAGTATTTACTAATAAAACCTGTCGGAATTTACTTGGGGTGGTAGTCAAAATATAAGCAAAATGTTAGAGAAAGTTATAGATTAGTTTCAAACCTTTTGAAAGGCTGAAAGGTGTTACTGGGGCAGGCCAAAGACAGCTGGTCCATTACATTAGCAAAGGAAAGAGAGAGATACAGTAAGAGGCTTCTCCTGTTAAGTCTGTTTACCTGACGTCCCTTTGTGTCTACTCTATTTATTCATGTAAACTTTGTGCTGGATGGTCCTCTCAGGGGGAGGTCGAAGGAGAATTACCCATTAATATTGTTTACTCTTGGCCTGAAACCTAAAGCTTTTATCATTAGTAAAACCACTCTTTTAACCATATCAATTATCCATACGTGTGTAAATTTTAAATCTGTTGTAAAATCTTTGCTAAATAAATGTGTGAATGGACAGGGGGTCTGGGTCAATTGGCTGCTTCTTGCCCCCTGAAGGCAGCTGACAACCATCCCTAGCCCACTTAAATCACTAAACCAGGTGTAAAAGTGTATTTATTCATCGGTCATTAAGTCAGGGTCTGCAGAACAAACCTCTGCAGGTGGTGGTTAATGTCTCAAAACCAAATTAATCTTATGAAGTGGTATCAAAATTTTAAAAGCAAACTGTTGGATGGTAGTAAAATAATATATGTTCTTGAATTTTAAACTTAGGTTCAAAATTAAGTTTTTCTCAATTTACATATATAGATAAAATACCAAATATAATGAAGGCATTAATTAAAATTTGATTCCCTTCTACTTCTCCCTTATATCATTCAAACGTTTGCCAGAGACAAATTAAACTTTTCTTTATTTATAAATATATAAACTTGTAAAACCATTTATTGCTTTATAAATTTTAGATTATTTTCTAAGGAACATCTCCAGTGAAAGTTAACAATTTGCCTCTGAAATTTCTATTCTCTACATACTCCCAATATGCCCCCCAAAAATATTTTGTTATATAAACAGACTTTACATTATTTAGGTTGATTAGTGAACTATGATCTTAGAGCCTTCATGAGTAATGTTTTTCCTGAAGTTAGTAATTATTAGTTTTACACTTTTTCTAGTTTTCTATGCCATTATTACTCATTTTCCCAAATGCACCAACATTTAATCATAATACAATAAAAATATTTTCATATTCACCCACTTTAGTTGTATGATTCTCCAATGAGAATACACTATGAAGCCTTTCAGTTACCCAGTGCTGCAGATTGTTTTTTCTCTTATCCTTTTATGCAATAGTTGTCCTGAGATTTCATTTTCCTGCTTTTCATTGACATATTCTCTGTTGTATTGATCACTCATTTCTCTTTCTTGAATATAGATGAATATAATATCTGTAATAGCTTTCTAACTAAGGGTGTTTGCAAGCTACAGTTTTTTGTGTGCTGATTTAATAATATTTTCATTCTCCACTTACACTTATTATACAGTAGTCTCTGCTGTATTTGAAATAATATGTTCCAAAACCTCTCAGTGGATGCCTGAAATCACACATATATTTTCATCAATGGGAACATGCTTCTTTCTGTTCATGACTTTCATCCACAAATGTAATGTCTTTCTCATCTTAACTAAGCACTTATCATATACCTTGACCATTATTTTTGCAGTTTTAGGTAAGATAGAAAAACTGGCATGAATTTCTTTTTCCCTTCATCACAAATTCATGGATAGAAGTTTCATTCTTACTGTAGATCTTGGCAAACTCAGCATATTTTTTTTTCCTTCTTAAGTAGAGAACTTTCCCCTTTTCAGTTAAAGTAAGCACTTCATGGCTTCTCCTTGGGATATCTGAATTGCCAGCATCACTACTCTTGGTCCTCTCAGCCATTTTTAAGTAAAATAAGGGTCACCTGAATACCAGCACTGGACAGTGTGACAATCTGAGAACCAATGTGGTCACTCAATGACTAACAGTATTAACATGCTGGACAAAGGGATGATTCACATCCTGAGTGAAATGAAGCAAAATGATGTGGCATTTATCATGCTATTCAAAACAACAGGCAATTTAAAAACCTATGAATTATTTCTGGAATTTTTCATTTAATATTTTCAGATCACAATTGACCAAGGGTAACTGAAGCTGCAGAAAGGGAAACTGTGGATAAAGGGTAATATTATGTATACTTAGCAGAGATTACTAGCATAAAAATCATTTTTGCCCAAGAATTTTAGAGAAACATTTGAGTTGTCTTCTTGCTTGTGATGTTAAGAAATGCTACCACATTTTGATTTTTGGTATTCTGTATGTGACTCAGAAAATATCAAGATACATACGTTCCTTCTCTCCATATTTCTGGCACCTCTGGCTTCTTTGATTGCCCCCATTTCTAATTGTTTGTCTGCTCAATCTCAAGACATTTACTAAAGCTTTATTGACTTCTTTAACTCTTGAAAACAGCTTGCTACTTTTCTTTACACCAAGAAAAACTAAGTGTCCTGAGTGAAAACCCAACTCAGATGCTCTCTCCTGTGTCGCTTCTGTACATAATATTGGCCTTCAATGTTCTGACTATCTTAACATATCTCTAAACCTTCAAATAGATATACATATTTTTTTAATTTATTTATACTTTCTAGATCTTTTTGTCAGAAATTTAGTTTGGTAAAAACTGCACCAGCAAACCTTTAGGCACTAATTACTGTTGGAATGGGGTAAGAAGACCAAGTTTATGCACTCTGATTCAGGTTAAGATTATTTCTCTTCTTCTTTAACAATTTTATCTTCTAGAATTCATTATTTAATAATTTTGTTTTTAAAAAAATACCCCAAGTAGCATTAGGGAGTTTCAGTTATATTGTACAAACTTTTCCTTTCATCTCATTATTTACTTAGTTTTTCAAAATATTTACAGTACAAAAAATATGCACATTATTTTTTTTTTACCTGTGTTAAGATGACTTTTTGTATCTATAAAACCAGACAATAAAATATTTGGATTATGTATGGTGATTAGTCATTCAGACTTTTTGGCTTAATTTACCTAAGTTGTGACAGAAGACACATGACAAAAAATTGAAATGCTTTTTTTCCTGGTCACATTAATCAGGGTATAAAGGACAATATCATTTTAAAGACACAAAATGACTGATAATTCAGTCATCCTGTCATTTAGAAACAATTAATAATTTGCCTCTAAAATATTCCAACTGAACCAAAGAGCCTCCCACCTCAGTTTACAGCCTAGCAGAGAAAGTAGGTGAACTGCATATTGCTTCATGGAAATTCTCCATCTCATTCTCTGTTCCACTGTAATATGGAATTCTGCCACTTGAGTTTAAACACATATTTGTGCATGTACATTCATTTGGGAATAAATAAATTGGCATTCCCCTCACTCACCTCCCTCAAAGAATCTGAACTGCCCATGAAAAACAGACCTATAACGATTGTCATTTGGGAATATCTTTAATGAAAGTAATTTTCTTCCCAGACATTTTGCAGAGTCATACCACTCTATAATTCTCAATATTACACAATATAGTCCAGTTTCTTTTTAATAAATTTTTTTGAATGTCTGCTGGTAGCAAAGAAACACCAAATGTTACAGTAAAGATTAACACATGAAAAAGGGAACAAAATAAATGAATCAGAAATTTGGCATAAACATAGACAATTCAGGAAGCGAACAAAACAATCCAAAAACAACTTTAACAATTTTATCAGTATATCAGAGATATGAGAGAAGATGCATATCTAAAACAAGAGCATAAACCTATTTTTCTTATTTTTTTTAAAGGCAATGCTATAAAGCCATTTGGAAAATAAAAAAAATTATTAAAATGATGGTCAAAAGGAAGTCTAGAAAATTTCTTTCTCCTAGAAAGTAGACCAAAATGTCAAAAAAGGGAAAAGAGTATGCCGAGAGAGAGAGAGAGAGAGAACATTTATTCAGAGAGTTTAAAAAAAAAAAGAACAGAAAATTCAGCATAACATAACATTCAGATAAATCAGTTAAAAACATTTTCCTCAGGTTAAGACATGAGTTTCAAACCTAAACTGATACACCAAGTTTCTAGCATATTGAAAGAAAATAGACATAATATAAAGTATGTAATGGGGCACTGCCCAGTTCAGCAATTTCTTCAAGACTGAATTGGACATTTCTCCCAGTGGCTATGTGCCTTGACAGCTCACAGCTTGCAGAATTCCAATATCTGGCAATTATCTTTGGCCAAATGGGGTCACCTTACTGAAATGGCCCCTACCTCTACCCCACCCTGCTTCCCAGAGATAGCGCTCACTTAATTCTGGTCAATATAAAAGTTATATATAACTTTTTCTTTGGTCATAATTGAAAAATACCGTGCAAGTCTAATTGCCTCGAAGGTAATGTTTTTCCTCTTTCTTTTGCTCCTTACAATTTGTTATTTCAGAATGCATTCCTCAATATACTTTATGCAAACAAATTCTGCTGTTACAGTCTGCTTTCTAGAGCACTTGCCTTGTGACTAACATAGTCTAATTTTAGAAACAAATGGCAGAGATACAGATATTTTTATTGCCAAATGCTTGACTTCAATAATAAGAATAAGATCAAGAACACTAGGAACTAGAAAACAATTTAAAATGCCCCTAGAGTTCCTTGTGAACTTGACTTTCAAGCTCGAAATCTATATCTGGTTTATATATCAATTCAATGAGAGACTAAAATTATTCCAAATCAATATTCAACTCTTTACTGTCCACACATTGATATTAGAAAATTATTTGTATATGCACACACACAGATAAATAAAAAATAGAGTGGGAGATAGAGAATCAAGATAACACAAACCTACCACAGAATAATTGAAAATAGATTTCCATATTCAGTGCCTTATTTTTCCCTAAAGGCAACTGCTGAATTTTTAAGGACATGACATTCAGCTAGAGAAAAAACAAAAAAAAAGACTTCCCCCCAAAAAAATTAATAGATAAGTAGCTTTTATAGATTCTTGTTTATTAAGAAAATGAAAAGATAAGACTCAGAATAGGAGAAAAATATTTTCGATCAAGTTGTAACAAGAAATGAAATGCACACTGTATATGATGAATACTCCAGCATCTGCAGTAAGTGAACAAACAATAAAATGGAAAATGGGCAAAAGAAACAGATGCTTCACTAAAGAAAGTACATGTATAGTAAATAAGTACATAAAAGATTTTCAACATTAGTCATATGAAATATGCAAATTAAAATCATGAGATACTACTACATACGTATTAGCATGGCTACAATCAAAATAATGACCACGCTAAATTATGGCAATAATATGGTGCAACAGAATTTCTCATGTATTGCTGGCATGAATACAAAAATGTGCAACTACTGTAAAACAGTTTTCTTATGAATTAAATATATAATTAAAATTACCATCTAATCTAAGAATTCCACTCCTGATTGTTTACTCTAGAGAAACACAAATTTGTGTTAATCAAAAACCTGTACTCAAATATTTAAGAGAAAACATTTCTTCATAATCTCACCCAACTGGAAACAAATCAGAAACAAATGTGGCCATCGATTTTAATGCAATACTGTTCAGCAATAATAAGGAATGAATGATTGATACACACAACAACTTAAATGCATCATAAATATATTACAGTGTAAAATAAGTCAGTCTAAAAGGGTTATAATTTGTACAATTCCATATATATTACATTCTTAACCTTCTCCAGAAGATAAAATCAAGGTGATGGAGAACAGAGCAGTGGTTATTGCTGTGATTTAGGGATGAGGAAGAGTGTTACTATAAAAGAATGAGCATAAGAGGGCTTTGAAGAGTAATACAATTGTTCTGTATTCTAATTGTGGCAGTCGTTACACAAATCTATTGATATGTAAAATGTATAGAACTCTATACCAAAAAGTCAATCTTATTAGTATGATACAAAAAACTAAAATTGATGTCATCTAAAACAAAGAAAAAAAAAGGAACAAAAATAAAGAAAAGAAGGAGATAAAATAGATACCAAATAGCAAGGTGGAAGATTGAATCCAAACTACTACCATTATGTTGGAAAACAATGACATACTGTCATTTTTTTGAATAAGCTTGTTATATACACTTTGTAAAGGAGACCTTGGAATAGAAGGAAATCAAAATGTAATGCATATCATTAAACACTAATGAAAAGAAAGCTGAAATATCTTTTTAAATATCCCATGTGGCAAACTGACAAAGACTAGAAACAAAAAGGGATATGTCATAATGTTAAAAAAGGTAATTCAACTAGAAAATTGTACTGATAACTTCAATTATATGTAAAGCAAAATTAAGCAAAAATAAAAATACATGTATTTACAACCACATTGGCAAAATTTAAGCGTCTCTGTCAATCATTGATTGATCAAGCTAACAAAAAGATCAATAGAAGCATAGATCTGAATGATTAATAAATTGTCCTGATTGACACAAAGTCAACACTATAGCACTATGAAAAAGTACATATTGTTTCAAGTTTATCTAGATGATTTACAAATATGAATGTGAGGAAGTCCTAGCCAGACCAATCAGATAAGAGAAAGAAATAAAGAGCACCCCCGTTGAAAATGTAGAAGTCGGCAGCAAAACACGCTGCCATGTGTGTACCTATGCAACTATCTTGCATGTGCTGCACATGTACCCCAAAACCTAAAATACAATTAAAAAAAAAGTACCATTACTTTAAATAGCAGTATAAAAGAATTAAAATGCTGCCAAATATTATAACATTTCATATGCAATTTAAGAAAAATCCCAATTTCAAATAAAATGTGAAAAAATGGGTAATAAAAAAAGAAAATGTAGAAGTCAAATTATCCTTGTATGTAGATGATAGAATCTTATATTTGAAAAAAAAAACCTAAATATTACACCAAAAAACTATTAGAACTGATAAACAAATTCAGTAAAATTGCAGAGTCCAAAATTAACATTCAAAAATTAGTAGAATTTCTTGATGCCAACAGCAAAGAATCTGAAAAATAAATCAATAAAGCAATTCCATTTACAATAGCTATGAATATAATTAAACACATAGGAATTAACAACAAAAGGCACAAAAGATCTCTACAATAAAATCTATATAATAGTGATGCAAGAAAATGAAGAAGATACCAAAAAATGAAAAGGTATTCCATATTCATTGATTGTAAGAATTGATATTGTTAAAATGCCCGTATGACCCAAAGCAATCTACAATATCAATGCAATTCCTATCAAAATAGCAAAGACATTCTTCACAGAAATAGAAAAAAAATCTAAATTTATATGCAAGCACAAAAAATCCAGAATAACCAAACCTATCCTAGACAAAAGAAAAAAACTGTAGGAATCACAATATCTGACCTCAAATTATACTACAGAGCTTTAGTAATCAAAACAGCATGGTTCTGGCGTGAAAACAGATACCTAGTTCAATAGAACAGAAGAGAGGCCCCAGAAATAATTACACTCATCAACAGGGAACTCATTTTCAACAAAAGTGATAAAAACATTCATTGGGGAAAGGACAATCTCTTCAACAAGTGGTTCTGGAAATACCAGATATACACATGAAGAACAGTGAAACTAAACCCCTATCTCTTGTTACATAAAACAATAAAAACAAATAGATCAAAAACTTTAAGACCTCAAGCTATACAACTACTAAAATAAAACACTGGGGAAACTCTAGCACATTGGTCTGGGCAGAGATTTCCCACAACAGAGGCAACCAAAGCAGAAATAGACAAATGGGATACATCAAGTAAAAAAACTTCTTCATAGCAAATGAAACAATCAATAATGTAAAGAGACAACCTACAGAATGGGAGAAAATATCTGTAAACTATTCATCTGACAAAAGATTAGTAACCAGAACATATAAGGATCACAAATCAACTCAATAGGAAAAAAAAATTCAATTACAAAAAGGCAAATAATACAATTTAAAAATAGGTAAAAGTTCTGAATAGACATTTCTCAAAAGAAGACATGCCAGTGGCATACAGGGATATGAAAAGGCACTCAACATCATTGATCATCAGGCAAATGCAAATCAAGACTACAATGAGGTATCATCTCATCCCAGTTAAAATGGTGTTCATTCAAAATACAGGCAATAACAAATGCTGGTGAAAATGTGGAGAAGAGGAAAACTTCATATACTATTGGTGAGAACGTCAGTACAACCACTATGGAGAACAACTTAGCCAACAGTTCTCTTCAAAAAAACTAAAAATAGAACAACTATATAATCCAACAATCCCACTGTTGCATACATACCCAAAAGAAGGAAAACTGGTATGTGGGAAAGAGATCTATACTCCCATGTGTTTTATAGCACTACTTACAACAGCGAAGGTTTGGAACCAACCTAAATGTCCATCAACAGACAAATGGATAAAGAAAATGTGGTACATACATATATTTTTTACTATTCAGCCATAAAAACATAATATCCTGTCTTTTGCAAAAACATGGATGAAACTGAAAGTCATTATGTTAAGTGAAATAAAACAGGCACAGAAAGACAAACTTCAATGTTCTCATTTATTTGTGAGGTGTAAAAATCAAAACAATTGAAGTCATGGGCATAGAGAATAAAAGGATGGTTACCAGATGCTAAGAAGGGTTGTTGGTGGGAGTGGGAGGGGTGGGTATGGTTTATAGGCACAAAAGTGTAGTTAGATAGAATGATTAATATCTAGTATTTCAGAACATAATAGGACAAATACAGTCAACAATATCTTATTGTGTATTTTAAAAGTAAAAAAGTATAATTGAATCATTTGTAGCACAAAGGATAAATGCTTGAGGGAATGGATTCCTCATTTACCCTGATGCTATTATTACATGCTGTATTTCTGTATTAAAATATCTCATGTATTGACCTATTATGTACCCACTAATTGCTTTTTTAAAAAATATGGGCGTGACATGGGATAGAAAGTAAATCTCAACAAATCACAAAACATGGTAATCAATTAGAAAATATTATAAATCCACAGTGGAATTAACCTATTCATCAATAACAGGCAAATAACATGAAAAAAATTCATAAATGATTAGAGTAAAACATACTTCAAAATAACCTAAGTGGCAAAGAAACCACAATGGGAGAGAGAATAATTTGAATTGAATAATAATAAAAATACAGTGTTTTAAAATTTGTTAATCCATTATTCAAGGAAAATTTTTGCCTTAAATGACTGTAACAAAAAAGAAGAAAGGCTGAAAATCATTACTGTAAATATGCAACTTAAGTTGCTACAAAAGTTAAATTAAATGGAAAAAAAGTATTAGAAAAATAAAGATATAGTATATGCTTCTCATAACTATTAGTAGAAATAACTGCATGAATATGTTGTGGTGTATTTTCTTTTTGAAACACAGTTTTGCTCTTGTCAGGAGATCTCAGCTCACTGAAACCACTGCCTTCAGAGTTCAAGCAATTCTCCTGCCTCAGCCTCCCAAGTAGCTGGGATTACAGGCCCAGCTAATTTTTGTGTTTTAAGTAGAGGGGTTTCACCATATTGGCCAGGCTGGTCTCAAATTCTTGACCTCAGATGATCCACCTGCCTCAGCCTCCCAAAGTGCTGGGATTACAGGTGTGAGCCACTGTGCCTGGCCTGTTGTGGTGTATTCTTTCAATGATTGTAGAAAGAATTGAGAATTAATATACTAATGCTATACAGAACAATTGGATGAATCATGCAAATGTTAATGGTGAATGAAACACAAAAGAATATTCAAATTGCTCCAATTCAGTTTAAATCATGTTAAATGTAGCCAAATTAATGTGTGGTAACAAATCAGTTTATTAACTAGCTCTAAAGTCTTAATAACTGAGGAGCTGAGTTTCTGTTATATTTTGAAACATAATTCTTGATCTTTCTGTTTACATAAAATACTTGTGAAATTGTCCAATTATAGTTTACCTGTGCATTATTTTGCATATATTTTATACTTCAATCAAATAAACATATATCTAGACTATAATTTAATAAAATGCTTCCTTAAAGCAAACACTAGTAATTTTCACTCTTCCCATGGATCTGTATCTCAAATGCTGTATTTTAAGGCAGATAATATCAAACAGAACTTGTAAATCTGGGAAAAAAGTCTCTGTAGCCTCGTGTTGGTTATATGATAGGGCATGAAAGGAAACTTATTTGTATTATATAGTCTACTCATGTAGTTGTATAATAAAAGAGGACTATATAATTTACTGAATTGCTTTGAAATCAAATTAATGATTATCCCAATGTGGTCTATTTACAATGAGGTCCCAAATTTCCAAATAAATTGAGTAGCTCTCACGATGTGAAAAAAAAAAAACATTGAAACTTTCAGACATTCAGATTCTTTCTCTATACTTTAACAATTAGCATTGTTTTCAGGGTGAGAAAGCACTTAACAATTCTCTAACCTTCTACACCAAAAACTATATACATAAAATAGTTTTCTATGTAGGAGTAAACACTGTTCCAAGTGACACACAACAGGCTATTTTGGTAGCTCCTCTGCCTTCACAGCCCTTGCGGCTCAAGTAAGTGGATCACGCTGTTTGCATTGGTTTATTCACTACAGGGAGGGGTGGTTTCCAGTTGATGTGTGTGATTGCTTTTCTGTATACAATTTAAACCCTGGAATTTTGTAGCTTTTAAACGGCAACCTAAGGTAGATTATGTTTTCCCCAGTAAGCCTGTCAATTTCAGTCTTTTTGAGAGGATAAGAGATAAGACAAGAGGGGTGAGAACCAGGGGAAATCATCAAAGAAGTGTAAAGAGAGCCAGGGCAGAGAAAAGAGAAATGAAAAATAGAGATCACAGGGAAAATATTCTTGTTATGCATCAGCTCCTTAAGTGGGTAAGTATGTTTTCAACTTCAAATTCTATGTTGAATCAAATACTCTTCCCGGAGCTGTTTCCTGCTGATGATATTCTTGTTCTACACTCCTGTTCCTTCTGAGTGAGTTTTGCATTTTTTTAACAGCTGATTATAAAATGAGTGACCTTAAATCCGTTGCTACCAAGGGATGCCTGCTAATGGGTTTAGTCTGAATTATAGTAATAGTAGGATAAATAGGTCCACTCAACCATGTGTGTATTCCTTTCTTCATTTCATTTTATATCTTATTGATAAAATGTTGCCAGATTGTCAAGATTCACAGCAAATTATTGGGTATTCAGGATTTTCTAGTCCTACATGTTAATACCCAAAATTTCAGGTGCATGCTATTTTTCTGACCAAGTGAAATATGTCTAAAAACAAGGCATTTCAGAAAATGTGGAATTACTTTTTTCCCTTAAAGCACTCAGCTGAAATGATTTAATCTTCTTTGTGGTTGATGTGCTCTTTAAGTCTGCCTTTTATTTCTATGGAATGTGTCACATAGCTAGGTGATAAATACAGTTACTGAGATATTAACTATATAGTAATTCACAAATTAAAGAAGATAGTTAAAATAGTAAAGATATACTGTGGACTAGGTAGGCTTTAAGCTGGGTAATGAGTACAATTTGGATTGATTTTTAAATTGGTCACATATGCCAATCTGTCCGACAATGCACAGTGGTGATGAGAGAAGCCCTTTTTGTTTGTTTTTTCAGCAGAATATTATTTGTTACAGATGCTGCTTTCAATTGGAACATGTAGAAACATTGAAGTCCTGCTAGGTTAGTACCAAAGCAAATGTGAAAAATGGGCAGAAGATTCTTGTGCCCTTCCTCTCTTCTTGTATCAGCAGGTAAATTTTCACATAGCACATTGCAGAATTAATGACCTTACTGACATTTTAAAATTAAAATCTTAATGTGAGAAAAATCACTTTCTTAAAATGTGTTGGTATTTCTTACTCTATGATATCGTGTGTATCCCTTACTATATTGAGACATTCATGGTTTCTCTCTCTATATTTTATCTCATCTCATCACCTGCTGCAAAGCCAGAATATTCCACAGGTTCCAACTTCTTCGTGCTCTTGAAAATGTCGTAATTTCCACTTTTCCCCTATTTTGACTACCCCTAAACACTTCTAAAAACTTGACTTAACTCTATTCTCCCATATAAACAAAGCCAAAATATTGCTATTTAATATTTCTATTGACTCTAAAGATTGAATTTATTTCACTAGTTTTCACTCTATTGTTAATTTTTTCAATGTCCTATTCCATGATTTCGTCATAAATCAGTTGTTCATATATGTAAGACACTACATCTCAAATATCTTTGTTGTTCCATTGGTATATTTCCTTGGACTTTTATTAACACTCTAACTTTTATTAGAAAAAAAGCTTTTATTCAAAAATTTAGAACAAAATTTCCAAATGTTGTTCTTCATGACTTTCATGACTCGTCTTGGCTGATATATACTTTGTATTCTATATGTTTCAAAAAAGTGTGTTTAGTTTTCAATGTATTCAAATTTTTTTGAGATTATGTTGACACTGTAGGTGAATTTGAGGAAGACTGATGTCTTTAGAGTATTGTGTCTTTCAAATAATTAATGTAGAAAATCTAACTATGCATTCTTCTTAAAGGAATTAGATTATGTGTTTTGTATAATTTACTACAGATATGTTGCACATTAGGTGTATTTTATTAATTTGATTTTTTCTAGCAATATTCCTTGCTTTAAAGTATTTTCATATATTGTGATAGCAGCTACATCAACTTTAGTCAGTGTGGGTGTGTCATACTTTTCAATTATCAATAAAATTTTCAACATTCTTGCATGTAAAATGTTTCTTGTAAATGAAAATTTTTAATGTAAGATGAACGGCTTTGTCCTTGAATACTTAATACTTATGCATGATTTGTATTTCAGACATCTTTATATTCAAATTTACTATTTCAGTATATTATTTTTGTTATTTATGTCCTATGTACTTTTCTTTTATTTCTTACCTTTTTTATTTCATAATTTTTATTCCATATATCCCTCATAATTTTTGTTTAGTGACTATTTGATTGATACCATTTACTTGTTTTTTATATTAAAATATAATATATATTAGTACTTTAATATATATATAAATATATATATATTTAATATATAATATAAATTAGAACTGTCTCTATTTACTTAGAATCCTTCAACTTAAGTGCTTCTTCTAACACATATTTTCTATATTTTATATTCCAAAACATATTATTGTTTTAATTATTACGTTTTTGTTGTCACTGGTACAATCAATATTTATTTAAATATACCCACACGTTTATGCTTCCTCTTGCTCTTTTTTTGTTGTTGTTGTTATTTAAGTGAGGATTTTATTATTAAGCAGTACCTATAATTGGTACTGTAAACTCCACAGGTAGAAATCTTGAGATGGCTCATAGTGTATGTACTGGTTTTGAATTGCCTTGATTTTAAGACCCTGTGGTAGGAATCATTTGCTTTCTACTTAGGAAGACTGCTTTCTGTTTTCCATTTGTAAGAGGTTTTAAGAAAAGCATCTCACAGCTAAGATTCTATCTGGATTATTTACCTTCTGATTAAAAACTAAAAACTCTTTGAAATTTCCTCCAGCACAGATCTATTGAAGAAAAAGTTATTGTTCTTATCTGTGTGAAAATGTCTTTTATTTATTTCATCTCCTTGTCTATTAAAGCATATTTTCTAAATATATTGCATTCTGTTAGTGGTTATTTTCATTCAGAGTTGAAAAATTTTTATTATACGTTCTTCCAGTTTCCATTGTTTCTACCAAGAGATCAGATCAGACATTGTTTTTATTACAGGTAGGTAGACCATTGCTAATGTGGAAGCAATATATGTTTTACATTTGGCTAATCGTAACACTTTATTTTCTCTTTGTTTTTCTGTGCTTATAATTTGATATGCAAGGTGTGGGGTATCCACCAGTTTTAAACATGCAGGCTTCATTGTGGATATTAATTCCAGCCTATCTTCCTGGTCGCTAATCATCTCTTCCATTATGTTTAATATCTTGTTCCAGATTTTATTTTTCCTTCATTTGCTTGTTATATTTTTGAGTTCCAAAATTTATCTGATTGTTCACTCTAATTATCATCTCTCCAAAACACTCCCCTAATACTTAATTTTTTGACCCCATCAATTAGAAATATAATTATTTTAACATATATATTAATACCTGTATTATCTGTTTTTATATGTATATCTTCTATTGTTTGGCATGTGTTCTTATTTATTTTTCAATTATACCTTGTCATTACACAATTCTATTTATTTATTTAGGAAACAGAGTCTTGGTATGTTGCCCAGGCTAGAGTGCAGTGGCACCATCTTGGCTTCCTGCAAATTTAGGTTCAAGTGATTCTCCTGCCTTAGCCTCCAGAGTAGTTGACTGCCACACCCACCTAATTTTATATATATATATATAGACACACACACATATATATTAGTAGAGACGGGGTTTCACCTCATTTCCCAGGCTGGTCTCGAACTCCTGAGCTCAGGCAATCTGCCCACCTTGGTTTTCCAAAGTGGTAGGATTATAGGTGGGAGCCCAGCCAATTATACTTAGTTTTAAAGCAGTAGCAGATATAAAATCTGGCACATTATAGAGAGATTTTTAGACTCTAGATTATGCTATTTCCCTTCCAAAAGGATTTGTTTTTGTTTTGGGCAGGAAACTGGGCTCCAATTTGTTCACTTCAGGGATGTTCAGTCTTTTGGCTTTTGGTGGCCATATTGGAAGAAGAATTGTCTTGGACTACAGATAAAATACACTAACACTAATGACAGTTTGTGAACTTAAAATAAAAAGTTGCAAAAAAAAATCTCATAAGTGCTTTAAGAAAGTTTACAAATTTGTGTTGGGCCACTATTTTAAGCTATATTATTTACAGTTCATCTTATTAGTAGATTTCACTCCTTTAAGGTTCTAACTAAAATTATGGATTCTCACCAATTCCTTCCTTTTCTTAAATCCTGTGAACTTCAGGTTTTATTAATTTTTAATTTTCTTAGTTCTTTGAAATTAATCAAAGCCAACTAAATTTCTATAAAACAATTTTTGAAATCCATAGTACTGTGAAGTTACCCCTTCACATCTAAATCTGAGTCCTGCCAATTCTTTCTGCCTTGGTACCTTTCCAATACCTTTTAAAAAGTGCACACACACAAACAGACACATTTTATTCATTTAAGCCTACTGTCCTCAGTTGAGTGGGGTTTTCAAAAATAACATAGTCCAACATTACCAAGAATGTAATCTTATCAAAAGGGATCAGTGTGTTACTTCACAGTTTTGCTATTGAATGCCATTGAATTCTAGTGTTTTTTTAATTCATTGGTTTCTTTACTTATCTTTTTGTTAGCTGATCTTCAGAGAAGACTTTTAAAATATTATTTTATTTTTAGAAAGTGTTACATGTGGTGGAATGATTTTAGAAGCTTTATTCCTAAGCTTAATAATTTTTAATAATGAATTATTAATAATTATGCAAGTGATGTATTTTTCTTCAGTCATGCTTCCCAACTGTACAATCAATCTCAAAGGAATACTTACATTCATTCATGTCAGGTGGATTCTGATCTACTATGAATGGGTCTAATCCAACTGTTAACAGTTAAAAGAGACTTTGGAATGGTATTTTGTTATCTCTCAGAAGACATTAACCCATCAAAACAGAGACTTTGGAATGGTATTTTGGTATCTCTCAGAAGACATTAACCCATCAAAACAGAGACTTTACTTCCTTGTTCTTTCTCTGAATGGTGATACAGTTGTAAGTCTGTTACACTGAGAAATGACATCTCTGATTTTCTCCGTTTTCTCAAGCATTTAAGTTTTCCCTGCCAATAGGAAGCTAATGGTTTAATAGAGCTGTGTTCAAGTTCCTAAGACCTGAACTGAGTTAGGCTTAACAGTTTTGGCTTTGATAGGCTCTTTTCTGAAACATGGCAACTGTCTAAACTCTACAATCTGTGAAATTAAAATTTAACCAAGAAAACTCTTCTATCATGAGATGGAAGTTCTCTAAAAATGAACTGTTATTAATTTAGTAACAAAATATTTTAAGAAAAATTTTTAAAGTTCAATTTTTACACAAAGATATAGTATCTTGACACAATAAGCTATTATGTAAACTTTTTATCTTTTTGAATGTGGCATTTAAGTCTTCTGTTTCCTGCATATTTTGAACTTTTTAGTCTTGTCACTTCTAAATATTAGACATTTCTGAATGGACACTCTCTTCTCCAGTGCACGTTTTCTATACTTGAAACTTCTTGTTCTTTTTCCATTCATCTTCTTTTCTTAGTAATACAATCCTAAATTGAATATGTGCTTAACCAGTATAGCACCCGATGTTTCTTCCAAACAGAACTCTAGAAGATTAAAACAATAACAACAAGAATAACAACAACAAAACATTGAGATGAACAATTTTTATGCGTCTGTACTGCCATTCTTTCATCTCTGTAGTTTTTTTTATTGCAACAAAATCTCAAGATTACTTAGCTCCAAGGAACTGGCTAGTGACAGTGATATCCAAGTTTCTTTTTTAGAATCCTAATGAAAAAGAATATAGTAGCTCTCCTCTGCACATCCAAGTATCCTCTACTTTTCTGAGTTTTTGAATAGTGCAAACACAAGTATCCCTTTCTGCCACGAGCTTTTCTGCTCCATGTAGTAATGATTCTTTCTAACTACCTAGCTACTTATTTCTGGATTTATATGCTCACTCAGCCCCAGATGAGAAACATGATAATTTGGAAGTGTCCATGGAAGAACAAATTTGATATTATTCACGAGTTCAAGAGCCTTCATGTTACTGCTCTAACTAGTTTAAGGTGAGCTTGATCTTATTCCAAAAATGTCCCCCCTCAAAAAAACAACTCCTACTTGCTTATTTCTGCCCAACAGGCCTATAAATTCATTTGTGATCTGTGGTCTTAAACAAGACAAATTATGATTGTCCTGCATGAACTTGCTTCACATATGGCATGTCCTTTTAAAAAGGCTTCGTTTTCTGCAAAATAAAATGAAGTGCTAGATATATAACTGATTTAAACTAATTTAAAGCATTATTCTGAATCCTTAAAGTTAACGTTGCTAATTAGCTAACCACATAGCACCAGAAAAAAACAGGAGCAAAGGATAACAATTTCCAGGAATTAATGCAGTTTAAAATAATACATAGAGTTCAAAATTTAGAGCTCTGTGTATCTATAGTTTTCAAATATATAACTTAGAAAACTCAATGTTTAGAAACGAAACTGCTTTTCTATTAATAATTATGTGATTTCTTGATGTTGAGTACAAGATAATAATTATATATAGTGAAAGTAACTGATTTTCTGTTTATTTTTAATTTCTCAATTTTCTTTTACTGGTAACTGGGACATGTTAGATGCATTCACACAGAAGATAAAATCCATGTGGAAATAAATGAACAGTCATTTTAAAACAATATACTCTAGGTCTGATTTATGGCAGTTTAAGATGCTTATCATTCTTTCTTAGTTCTCATTCTCTTTTCATGTTTATATTGTGATAATACAAACCACACAGCTTCTAGGAAGGCATGTCAAAATGCTGGAAGTTCAGATAATATTAGTAATTTATCCTTGATAATCAGTTTCACACATTCTGCTGAATTCAGTTCACTATAGACTGGCTGGTACACAGTGTACCTTGTTACTTGCATGTGCAAGTTGAAAAATTGCTTAGCAGAAATAGGCTTTCACTTGCTGAAAATGTTGGTTTAATTTGCACTATAAGGCATAGTCTATCTGATTGAAGATGCATTATTTAATTTTCCTGTAAGTAGAATTTATGAAAACCTAAATTTACTGGCATACTATATGTAAATTATCCAAGTGATGTATAGATTGTGTCCTGGACAGCTGTCTGGCTGGCTGCCCTGAACCCAACATGGCTACCCTAACACTACCTTTCCTGCTGGACTTCAGGAAAAAACACCCAATATTAATAGCGCAACAATTCTAAAAATCTGTATTTGATTTCCTGCTTTATGAGTCCAACTGGTTATTAAAAGTTGAGATAAATCATTTTCCCTAAATTAATATCATTCTTGACAATCTGTTTTATGATATTTACCCTTGAATCCCACTATGCCTTATAAATTGGAAAGGGCTGATTTACTCTGACAGAGGAAGAGAGAAGGAAGTGGTAAGAAGATAACTCACTAGCTCCAAGTAAAGGAGCATGACTAATCAAAGCCCAAAGCCGATGCTACTGGGCATGTTTTCAGAAACCCTTGATTTACCTAACTACTTATTTCAGGATTTCTTATATCTTGTATGTTTCATCATATGTACTCAAGATAAAATAAATATCTTGAAGTAGACATACACCTGTGTGGAAGGAGATAAAATGAAGAAAGGAACTTAAAAAAAAGGAGCCAGAGCCAGAACTTAATGGTTTTGAGACTTCTATCCTCCTCAGAGAATGAATTATGCTAAAATTAAGAAATGGATTAGAACAGAGATTAAATCTAGAATACTGCCTGGAGAGTGTGATTTAAAAAGAGATTTATATCCAGGTGTGGTGCTTTATGTCTGTAATCTCAGCACTTTGGGAGGCTGAGGCAGGAGGATCGCTTGAAGCCAGGAATATCAGACCAGCCTGGGCAAGAAAACAAGACACTAGCTCTACAAAGTCTTTTTTCTTTTAGATTACCCAGACATTGTGATGCATACCTGTAGCCCCATTACTGCGGAGGCTAAGATGAGGATCTCTTGAGCCAAGAAGTTGAGAATGATTGTACACAGCTCTGTAGCCTGAAACAGACCCTGTCTCAAGAAGAAAAGAAAAGAAAAGAAAAGAAAAGAAAAGAAAAGAAAAGAAAAGAAAAGAAAAGAAAAGAAAAGAAAAGAAGGAATGAAGGAAAGAAGGAAGGAAGGAAGGAAGGAAGGAGGAGGGAGGGAGAAAGGGGAGGGGAGGGGCAGGGAGAGGAGGAGTGTAAATGCAACTGTACTTTTTTTCAAATACCTCAAAATGATTACAGGTGGAGTCTTGTGCCTCAGAATCTTCTCAAAATATGAAATTTGAGAAAGGTTTGCCTTGAAGAGAGTTGGAGGGTGGGGAGGCAGTATTTTGTATAATGGGTGGAATCCCAAGATGATGTTCAAGAAACTTTGCGCTTAAGAGTGCTATATATTCAGGAACATTCCCAGTTTGGGCTGAGGAATAAGGAGAGGTCTTTGGACCCCATAATGCTACATGCAGGAAGCCAGCCTCTCTCACTATTATATTTTTAATGTCTAGAAGCCGGTAACGTGCTCCTTAGTTTTACACATACAGATTAAAAGGATCTGTACTTACTGTGTTATAAATCAGGAACTAGAACAGAGGCAGCTTATTCACACTGGGATCTGATGTATGGCAAGATTATGAGCTTTGATTTAATGGTGTAATGAGAAGAGCCTTTGAGGGAACCGAAGTAGAGGAGTGTATAGTTTCTTTGTGAAAGAAATTTGCAATTAGGAGTTAGAGGAATGATGATGGTAGGTAGCTTCTAACACAGCCCTATGATCATTGCCTCCTCATATTCATGCCCTTAGGGCCCTGGATTCGATACCTCTATCTAACAAATAAAATAAGGAATAAAGGATGAATGTCACTCTTAAGATTAAATTAGCAGAGTGTTCCAAATCCAATACTCTGTGGACCAAATCTTTTTGAGATGCTGCAGTGCTAGTTGTTTTTCCTTTTTTAAATATTAATTGCACATTAGTCTGCTAAACGTGTCATAACAAAATACCACAGACAAGGAGGCCTATACAACAGATATTTATTTTATCACAATTCTGGAGGCTGAGTATCCAAGATCACAAGTGTCATCAGGTTAAGTTTCTCTTAGGACCTCTTTCCTTGGCTAGCATATGGCTGCCTGCTTGCTGTGTTCTTCCGTGGCCTTTCCTCTGTGTGAGAGCATCCCTGGTGTTTCTTGATCATCTTATACTGATAACAGTTACATTAATTTAGAATTTCACCCTTATGACTTCACTCAAACCTATTACGTTAGTGCAAAATAACTGTGGTTTTGGCCATTAAAAGTAATGACAGAACACAGTTATGTGTGCACCAACTTAATAATTATCTGTTTCACAGTCCTGTCTCCAAATACAGTTGTATTGGGGGTTAGGTCTTCAACATATAAATTTTGAGGGGACACAATTTGATCCATATCCAAATGTATTTAAAATGTCTTACAAATAACGAATGAAACCAAAAACGCACACAAACAAAATCTGACTCTCTCTTCTAATTATTCCATCTATACAGTGCTTATCATTTACTAAATTTTACACTAGATAAGTTGTCAGTAAGGTAAGACACATTCATTTTTCTACTTACCTGTCATAACTATACTTACTGAATTTTCAATTAATAATGCCTAGTCTCAGGCTATAAAATGCATAGTCAAATGAACTAGTCCTACAACGAGCTAATACCTGAGGTTTCTGATCTTTAAATTAACATATTTTCTTTTCTTTTTCTTAAGTGGAGTGAAATAATACTGATAAATGCCTTCAAAATATTGCTTCACCTGGAAAGAATTATTGCTAAAATAAATAGATCAAAAATGTTCAGAATACAATTTTGTCATAAGTGTATTGCCGTGCATTTACTCTTAGAATTGTGTATGCACTGCCTTGAGAAATACTTAAAGCAGAGTAATTTATACAAAAAGAAAGGTACAGTTGCATCACGGTTCTGAAGGCTATACAGGTAGCACAGCCCAGCATCTTCTCAGTTTCCGGCAAGGCCTTGGGCTGCTTATAATCATGGCAAAAGATGAAGGGGGAGCTGGCATCTCACATATCAAGAGTGGAATCAAGGGAGGGGAAAGTGTAACACACTTTTAAACAACCAGATCTTAAAAGAAGTCACTATCAGAGGGACAGCACCAAGCCAATGAAAATCTGCCCTCATGACCCAAACACCTCCCACGAGGCCCCACCTCCAACAGTAGTGATTACAATTCAACATGAGATTTGGCAGGGCCACATATTCAAATTATAACACATTGTATTGCTGTGTGTGTGTGTGTGTGTGTGTGTGTGTGCATGCATGTGCCTATGATTGCTTGTGAAATGAAGTGTCTGAGGTTGAGTTCTCCACAAGCATGTCCCAAATAGGAATTTGCCTTTAAAGGACTTCTTGAGAAACTGCTGGAAGCAAAACTGGTAAAGCAAAGGAAATGGGACAGAGAATGAGAAATAGCTGAGCAAATGTGTGGCTTGGCAAAGTCCCAACCTCAGGTACTTCCTGCTCATTGCACTTGCAGGCACAGCAGTTCAGTAGCTCATGAGTAATCCAGAGACAAGAGTAGAGACAATTAGTAGCAAAATACTTAGAAACCAGAGGATGACTGCGCAAAAAGAAAAAGAGGGATTAATGGGGATCTGGATGGAGGACTGAGGGTGGTTTCACTTTGTAGCTGACAGTGGATAATATCTTTCTTCACTTGAAATGGCACCTAACTAATCATGCCCTCCCACTTAGCAATGTAGCATTGTTCTTTACTCAAATACAGATGAAAAGGTTTAAATACAAATATCCTCCAAGAAAGATGAGAGGTTGGCTAGAATATTCACTCAAATTTTCCTTCTACAAGATTCTTTTAGATTATTTCTTCACATACATAAAAGATGAAGACAGAAAAAGGAACATTAAAGGAGTAAGACTTTTACAAGCATCAGCATCTTCATAACTTGCCTGGAATTTTATTGGTCTCATGTGGCATTAATTATGGATATGAAAGTACTTTATTTCTGTTGTTGGTTGTCTTTGCTGTTTCACCCAATGCTTGGCATTTAGTGTGCCTTTTGCACTAAAATTCTTTGCTAAGAAGAAATTCAGAGGAAGTTTAAAATGCAAACAAAAATTAAGGCATATTATTCTTAATAGAATCAATAATTAAAGGAATTGCAAGGTATAGTCTTAGATTTCTTTAAAATCTAAATGCTAAATTCAATAAAATGTCTTCATTTTGATGTGATGTTTTCCACAAAGTATCCACAGTCTGCCAAGCCTAGAACGTCAGTGTTGAGGCTTTTTCATTTCCGTAGTTCAGCAATTGGGAGGGACTGGTGCCCAGCAGCTTCTACGCTCCTGTAGCTTAGTGAGTGGGAGAGAGTGTTACAGCTCTTTTACTCACCCGCCTGCAGCTCAGCAAGTGAGAGTATTACAGCTCTTTTGCTCCTGCAGATTGGCAAGTTCCAGGTTCTTGTTCTGAGACCAAGAGGAATAAGGTACATTGACACCAGAGAGTGAGTAAGGCAGCATAGAATTTTATTGAGAGACAGAAGGAAAGTTCTCATCAGTGAAAGGAGGCCCAAAAGTGGGTTGGTGTCTGTGAAGCTGAGTCCAGGGTTTTGATGGGCTTCAGATGAGGGAATGTGTGCTGATTGGTCCATGGGTGGGCTTGGATAAAGCACCATTTGACTGTTTAAAAGGCATCGTTCAGAAGGAACCAACTGAGACTGAGTAAGACAGGGATGAAAGTTCTCACTCTAGTCATGGTCTGTATCTGAAACTGGAAGCTTGGTTTTCAGGCTGCTGTCTTTGTGAAGGTCAAGTTTCACAGGGGACTTGTCCCTGTCTGCCTTGGAATTTGTCTGTCTCCTATCACTATCATTAGTCACCTGATAAATGAACAAAATGGCTGAGTTTTTGTAAAGTCAAGAATACATATTCAATGGACTAAGTAGGTTTCTCCCAAATTCATTGGTTGAAATTCTAACCCCTGCTGTGATGGTATTAGGGAGTGAGGCATTTGGGAGGTAATTTGATCATGAGTGTGGAGCCCTCAAAACAGGGCCCAGAGTTCTCTTTCTCTAGCTTTTTTTTTTTTTTTTTTTTTGCCTTGTGAGGACACAACAGGAATTCACCATCTGGAAACTTGGAAGAGGGTCCTTACTAGAATATGACCATGCTGGTACCCTGGACTCCAACTTCCAGCCTCCAGAATGTAAGAAATAAATTTCTGTTGTTCACAAGCCACCCAGTCTATGCTTTATAATAGCAGCAAGAGCTATGTAAGAGAACATGATAAACTTATATACTCAATATATTTATTTTAACATCCAGACGTTTTTCAGTGGGATAACTTTTAAAATATAAAACAATGGGCTCAATTGTTAATCTGAAAAAAACTACAATATTTTATTGTGTGTCCAGAATTTGTGTAATTTTCATTTAGTTGAAATGATAGTGATTTATTAACCTAAATCATTTAATTTATAAAATTAGAAAAATATATTAAAGAATATTCTAGTTGAGTATGTTGGTTGATATAAATGGAAACATACTCAACACTTTTTTTAAAAAAAAAAGATTTGATGTATAAGAAAATTTATCTCATGAACTTCAAAGTACAGGTCTCAGAGATTAGAACTGGAACGTAGGAACTGAGTGATACCAACTTTCTGTGTCTGTGTGGTTTCTCTCATTCTTTTTTATCTTCATTAGTTTTATATATTGCTCAATATTGTCCCTTATCCTGACTTTACATAATCATTATTTACTTTGAATCATCATTATCTACCAGCAGTCATTGCTGTGTCCCAGTATAAATACTAAACAATGAGGAATTTTACAACTTGACTCTGATTCAAATGTCCATTATTGGTTCTATCAGGTGAGTTGGAAGAATAGATTTGGCCACATATCCCTAATTCTACTTGAATAATTTATTTTTTATTTCTGATTGATATTAAAAATATGAAATATTACCATGGATCAACAGTCACACAAAGCTATAGATTCATTTCTGATCTAGAGAGATCTGAAAGACACATCTAACTAAAGGAAGGTTACAGGGCCAATCATTTCTTAAGTAAAACCCCAATTGCAGTTCTCCTTAATTAGTACCTTTTTATATTTCACTTTTTAAATAATTTGGAAAATATATAAAATAAGTAAAACAAAGGTATTTAAATACTTATAATGCTTTCATTTTATTCAAAAGTTGTGTTGTTGAAATTCCAACTTCCTTCTCCATCTACACATATCTCTACAATTTCATCCGACTGGCAGTAATCATGTTAACAGATGAATATCTTTCCAGATTTTTGATATGGCTATTTATTCACATATACACAATTTAATATCAGATCATTTTCAACATATTATTATGAAACATACATTGAATGAGGGTGTTCCTTAGAGTAAATATAAACTGAAGTTTGCCTTTAAAAGCACGCATCTGAAAGCTTGCACTTTGTGGGTTATAAAAAAGCAGTGAAAGAAGGATTATCTGAAGTTGGACAGAATATTGAAACAGCACATGTGGATGAATCTGACTCAAAATACATCTAGTGAACTGATGTCACTAGTAGATGTCTCCGGTGTGTGCTGGAGTGTGCATTTTGTGTATTCTAATGCCTCAGTTCATCCAGGTGCAGTTGAATTAATCTGTTATTTTTCATGGATTAAATTGTACATAAACAAACACATTGAATTATTCTCAAAGCATTCACTATTAATTGCCTTAATAATTACGTTTCAAAGAAGTGTATTAATAGAACTGATAGTATTTTCTTTCTGCAGTGGGTATATAAGATGCATAAAGGGATATTTGTACTATCATTGATCAGATTATTATCAGACGTGATAAAAGTAAGCAAAAGGAATATTTGCAGATATGAATATGTAGTAGAGATGTTTACTATTCGGTAGCCTCAGTGGTGCTCACAAGGTCTGCCACTGGAAAACAATGAAATAAAATAGGCACGGCTCAAATCATTACAGGATTATTCATACTCAAGGCATGAATTCATAAAGAATCAACAAATGCACAACTAATATTTTGATAGAAGGTTTCTTGCAGATGAGTTTTTAGTTCATAGGTCATGAATACCAAACAGTTGGCCAGGATGTTATCAAATCTATAATATCTGCTCCATTTCAGTTTGATAGAATGTAATAAAGATACATCCTGAATTTTTATAGCATAAGGCTTAATTAATTATAAATATCAATAAAATATAACTGAAATATAAAGGATTTTTATGTTCTATTTTCTTTAATAATGTCAAAAGACACATGAATTGATATATTTCTGACAATAACAAAACAATCTGTTTCATTATCTCCCAGAAACATGATAATATCTTTGTTGTTTCAAATCTAAAGAAAGAAGTTTAACTTTGGTGAACAGATTTCCTTATAGAGTGCTTTAAATCATACAGTGTCAACTAAATTTATATTTGCTACTTTCATTTAAAGAGCTCCATAGCAGTAGTAAAGAGTAGTTGGATTTTTATACTATTTTTTTTTAATGGGACTCAAAACTTTCTTGAGAAGATGGTGAGCTATTCAGGACTTTTTAAAGAAAATGTGTATAATTTATTTTCCTACTTTTGATTATATTGACTAATACAATACATGCCTGTAAAATAAGACTATTTAGGCTTCTTAGCAAAATGGAATAGAATTGTATTACTTTTCTATAGTACAGCATGAAATTTAATTGTGTTCAGTTCATAAAGGTTTGCAAATGGAAGATTAAATCAAGGGCAAAGACATACTAAGTTTCAGAGAATACATTTTATTTAATTCATTGAGCTATACAGTCATATATTCTCTGATAATCTTAACCAAATTTAAACTGCCTCTTCTCTAATAACCTAAAAAATATTTCAAGAACAATATTTCAAAAACGGATATTTGGATAAATGCCTAATTTAAACAGTCAACACTTGTGTTTGAAATGATAACTTATATGACTGACGGCTTACTTCTTCCTTGTAAATTTATACTCAGCTGTTACTTTATTGATTTAAGGAATGCTTAAATATTAATCCCTTTATGTTCCATTCTGATAGAATTTGCAATGCTCTTCTTTCTATTTCAAATTAACAAGGAACTTTTTTTCCCAAAATACACACAAAGAGCCTCAGTGACTACTTTCTATTTTTTTCTGAAAGAATAACTACTAATTAAATGGCGGGGGGGAGGGGATCCACCCAACCTACCCCAGTTAAAACCATTTCTTTTTAAATTTAACTATTTACTTACTAGGCAGGTTTTTGAAGATTGTGAAGCTTTATGAAGCCATATGCCTGGGAGAACGTACAGTTAGGTACTTCTCAGATTGGCTTTATACTGGGAAATAAACATGGACTATATTGGATTCTCTGAAAGTCATGATGCAGCTTAGATGAACATTACTTAGTACTACTATTCTTTTTCCCCTGAGTCAGCCTCTATTAAAATTTCAACAGGCTGTTCTATTGGCCTCTATGCAGAACTTGGCAGGGGTTACAGCTAGTAGTCTACAGCAGCTGAAGTCATTTCTCTTTGACAGAATCCATAAAGCCAAACAGTGTAATAACTTCTCAATGGAATTTTAGTGGGGAGCTCTTTGTTTTGTTACCATTGCCATTTGCACTCAAGCTGGACCTTCACTTGTGGTCAATGATCATGATGCTCTGTGGTCTCTAACTGTGACCCCTGATCAACTGCAGAGTGGTAATTTTTCCTTAAAATGAATTTGATACTGTGCAAAAGGCTGTCAGAGAAAGTTCTCATTCTCTAAGGACCTCTCTGAGTTGTAGCAGTGGCCCTCTAAAGTAACAAAAGGCAAGCTCTTAAGTTATTGGACACTTTTTGTTCCACCTCTAACCTTTAAGGAAGGCCATTGGAAAGTGTGTACGATCTACATTGGCCATCTACAACTTCAGAATAACGTGCTAGAACAGAAAAGAATATAACATTGGAATAATTTGGATCTTCTCTTTCTCTCCTAGGTTTGATGATAGTTTTATATATGTTCTTCTTGTAATTGAACCAAAGGTAATGTTCAGCAGTGAATTGGGAAGTTTTATTCTGAAAATTTGAAATTGTTTCCTGGGAAATCTCTGTAACTATTTTAAATTCAGAAGCATTTAAAAATGTATATGAGCTTAAACTACATTCTCTTTGAATAACTTTATTACCCCAAATGTAAAATAAATCAAAAGTATTTAAAAATGTGAAACTTCAAGGCATGTATTTCCATGTTCACAAGGTTGTTTTGAGGTTTTTAAATCACATCTGATATTGCAATGATGCCTAGGTCCAAGATGCTCTCTGAACTGGGCCATGCCAAATCACCTTACAAAAAAACAAACAAAAAAACAAGAATTGGTTTAAGTGGAACATGATTTATTTTGTAAAAGATTAGCTTATAATTACATATATAATATTTAAATGTATATAATAAATTATGTGTGTGTTTGCATACTTTTTTTCGAAAAAAAGAATGTTTGGTTGTTTGCAGTAGCTCACGCCTATAATCACAACACTTTGGGAGGCTGAGGCAGGTGGATTACCTGAGGTCAGGAGTTCCATACCTGCCTAGCCAACATGGTGAAACTCCTTTCATACTAAAAATACAAAAATTAGCCAGGCGTGGTGGTGGGAGCCTGTACTCTCAGCTATTTGGGAGGCTGAGGCAGGAAAACTGCTGGAACTGGGAGGTGGACGTTGCAGTGAGCCGAGATCATGCCATTGCACTGCAGCCCTGGTGACAACAGCAAGACTCCCACCCATCACCCCAAAAATCAACATTTGTTCCTGGTCACCATAAAAATCAGTTTTAATGTTACTACATTTCACTTCATATTTTATTGGGGCAAATCCAATGAGCAAAGTTTAGATCTGGCAATGCTGTTTGACATTATGACTATTTGCTTGACTTAATTAAAAGTTATATATGCATATCTGAATAAGAAGAATTCAACCCAGCTTTATTACATTGGCAATCAAATAAAATAGCATAAAATCTAAGTTTTGTGCGGGTGGTGAGTTGGTTATGCAAGGAATTCAAACAAGTGGTAAAATGCAATAAAGTTTATTAATATGATAACTGACCATTGGACCAGCTACTCTATTTATAAAGTTAAATGAAGAAATATTGATAATATATTACAGAAGTCCAGGAAAATTTATTACACTTACATAAATTTAGAAGAAACAAAGTTGAAGTTTCATGTTATATCTAAATAACTGAAAATTGATTAAATTATTCAAATCAAAGACAACTGATGATAAAACTGAGATATCAGCACTTCTCATATTAATAACTTTTTTATTTTAGTAAGCTGAAATGAGAGATGTCTATTTTATGTTTTAAACAAAAAGCCCAAAATTAAAAATTTCAAATATGGATCTAAATATTTTATAAATATTAAATTACTTTTCATAAATATTAAAGTTATTAAATTATTATAATTATGAAAATGGAATACATTAAACTTATGCCTGAGCATTATATTGGAGGTTTACCAAAAAAACGTTCTCCCACTACTTGGAACAAATATAGAACTATAACAATGATGCTGTATTTGTTGTGAAATGGCAACTAATAGGAAAACAGCAAATACTTTAAAAACATGTAAAATTTTTGTTCAAGGCTTAACCCAACTTTACTCTACTTTAAAGTGCCTGTCACTAGGGGAGAGTGATAATGAGACGGAAGTATTATTAAAATAATTATAATAATATTAGTGAATGTAATAACAATAAAAGTCTGTCTCCCGACATGACTATTTTTATATCCTTTTTTCATGACCTCCAATCACCCCTCTTTTATCTAACAGAAAATGATAGTAGTGCAAAAGCTTAAAATTCTTCTTTTGAGTTACTTAGAGCTGTATTCTCAACGTTTCAAGCTTTCCAAATCCCAAAGACATATTTCTACCTTCATATGCATTTCAATAACTACTTCCTAAAGTCCCGACTTTCATAATTTAGGAATCTATGCCAGGAATTATATTGAATACAGAAAATACCCTCATCTCTCCCTTCTTCAATATTTAGAGTTTTAAAGAACGGGAAAAACTAGAATTTGCTCCTTAATCCACAGAAATAGCATATAATAATATTATTCCATTCAATTTTGATCTTCTCAATCCTTTCTTGAGTAAAAGCAGATAAATATGGTAGTTTCATAGCATTTGTAAAGTAATTCTTATTAAATTTCATTTACTTTGAACATTAACTATTGAGAAAAAATTTTATATTGCTCTCTTGAGGAAGGCATGAGAAGTGTCCAGAGAAACCACATTATTTATTTTTATCTTGTTTCTTTCAAGATTATCTCTTTGGTCTGGAGCCTGTGGGCTATAATACATCTGACCATGTATATGTTTGAATTTACCCTGTTTCGGATTCCCTAAGATTCTTGAATCCATAAATTTAAGTCTCTCGCTACATATGGAAAATTTTCAGCTATTATTTCTTAAGTGTGTGTTTTATTTTTCTGCCCCATTCTCTTTCTTCCTTCTGAAACTCAAATTCCATGTATTTTACATATTTTAAAAGTATTTTATCCATCTTTGAGGTTCTGTTAATCACTTTTTTTCAATCATGTTTCTCCATTTTCTTTATATTGGATGTTTTCTGTTGACTTATCTGGAAATTCACTTTACTTTGTTCAGTCATATCCATTCTAATACTAAGCATGTCCAGCGATGTGTGTGTGTGTGTGTGTGTGTGTGTGAGAGAGAGATGGGGTGTTGCTCTTTTGCCAGGCTGGAGTGCGGTGGTGCAAAATTCATTCATGGCAACCTCCGCCTCCTGGGTTCAAGTGATTCTCCTGCTTCAGCCTCCTGAGTAGCTGGGACTACAGACACTTGCCATTACGCCCAGATAACTTATTTTTTTATTTTTTTAATTTTTGGTAGAGACAGGGTTTCACTGGGTTGGCCAGGCTGGTCTCAAACTCCTGACCTCAGGTGATCCACCTGCCTCAGCCTCCCAAAGTGCTGTACAGGCGTGAGCCACCACACCTGGCTCGATGTTTTTTTGTTTTTTTTGTAATTTCAAGTGTTTTATTTTTTAGTGTATATTTTCACTTTTTAACTGTTTTGCTTTTGGTTTTCTTTCATTTTATAAATGTCTGTTTGTTAATTCGTTCTCTTTATTTAGTGTGAAAGTGTATTTCTTCACCTCATTGAGTATAGAAATAGCTGCTTTAAAATTCCTAATAGTTCCATGTAATGGGTATAATGGGTAATTTTGTGGTTGTCCTCTACTGATTTTTTCCCTTGATCATAAGTCACATTTTCTGATTTTTTTTTTTTTGAGCAATTTTGGCTTTTATCTCGAAACTAAATATTATTTTGTGTAAACTTCGTATTCTTTAGGAACTTTCTAAAACACTGTTGACATTTTTGTTTCAGCAGCCATTTAATTTGATTAAATTCAATTTTCAGCCTGCCACACCTGAGGTAGGTACTGGTTCAGATTATTAAACTATTCTTTATTCTTAGCTCTTGGGTGCTTTCAGTTTCCTACACCCATGCAGATCAGGGTCAATGAGCTCCAGTGAGTTTTAAACAAGCTTAGTTGCTGTTTCTTGTTTTCATTTGGCATTTCTGGTCACCTTGGTTCCCTAGATTCCTCTCTCCATCTCCCCCAGGAGAAAGAGTTTTCTTTTCATAGTGTTAGATAGTTTATTGTTGTCTGTCTTTATGTTTTTTTTGTTTTTGTTTTTTGTTTTTTTTGAGAAGGAGTCTCGCTCTTGTTACCCAGGCTGGAGTGCAATGGCGCGATCTTGGCTCACCACAACCTCCGCCTCCTGGATTCAGGCAATTCTCCTGCCTCAGCCTCCCGAGTAGCTGGGATTACAGGCACGCACCACCATGCCCAGCTAATTTTTTGTACTTTTTTTTTTTTTTTTTTTTTTTTTTTTTTTTTTTTTAGTAGAGACGGGGTTTCACCATATTGACCAAGATGGTCTTGATCTCTTGACCTTGTGATTCACCCGCTTCAGCCTCCCAAAGTGCTGGGATTACAGGCTTGAGCCATGTCTTTATGTTTTTAAGCATCTTTAAATTATTTTGTTTGAAGTGTGCCTCTTGTATATTGTATACATTTGAGTCATACTTTGTAAACCAAATAGAAATTCATTTTTTAAGAGATGAACTAAAATATAACTTCTAATGTCTCAACTCTCAACTCTGTCCTATTACTTTTTTGTACTTTATGTAATATTACCTCTGTTTCTTTTTCTGTGGAAGTGATTTATTGTTTTCTTATTTTATTGGCTATTTTCTAAAGTTTTGCATTTTTTTCATATAGTTAACTTTGATCTTAGGATATTTTGTAGTGTTCTCATTTTTCCACATTTCACTTAGGATTTTGTATCTGTTCTTTCAGGTTTTGCTGGAATCTACATACTGTCTATACAAAAGTGATAATGAACTCATTGCCCTTTCCTCTTTTCCTCTTCACTCTCCTCCCATTTTTAGTGTTATCATTTCTATTTATTTCTGACCATAAAATATTTACATATGATTCTTTCACTCCATCCCTTCCTTTATTTTATATTTTTATTGGTTCAGAGATTTTTTTCTTTGAAATTGTTGAAAATGCAATTACATGGCTCTTTTCATTTGTATGCTTTTCAGAACTGTGGTGTTCAAGTATCTTTTCTTTTTAAGTTACTTGATTTTTTTCTTGGGGGACCTGAGGATTTTTGTTTTTGTTTTCTTTTTCGTAGCTTAACAGTTCTTTGTTTTTGTTGCTTTGTGTTTCTAGTAGTTGGACTTGTTGTGAGACAATTTCCTCAGGTACCCATAGGACCCAATTAATTTGTTAACTCAGGTCTTGTTGCTCCTCCTCCTCTTTCCCCTCTTCTTCTTTATCTGCGTTCTTGTCTTAATTTTCTTCTTCACTTTTTAATCAATGTGACATATTCTTGGATTAGGGTGTTAACTAATATTTATGTCGTGTATTTTATCTTTTTTCAGGAAGTTATACTACATATTTTCTATGTTATTTGCATGGTTCCTTCCCTGCTTTTCTTCATTGTCCTTAAAATTTAGGGTTTTTTGTTTTGTTCTAATGCTGTGTACTCTCCTAGGTTACCTTGTAATTGATTATTTAATTCTTATACCAAATCTTTTTTCAAAATTAATCTTTAAAATTTTTTTAAAATTTTATTTCTTTCTCTACTTCTCTTTCTATTAATTTCTTCATGTTTGAATGGTTGATCTGCATTTTTTTCATATCACAAAATACTTGTTTGAGCATATTTTAACTCATCAGAGTTTTTTAATAATGTTTTTCTATAATTTTTTTGAGAAATTTATATGTATATATCTGACATTAAATTGACTAGCTACTTTTTGCTTAATTGGAGTATGATAGTTATGAATTTGCATAATTATATAAAGTTTTTGAGAATGTTTTCAGTAACCATGGTATCTCAGCAGTAAATGACATTTAAAAGAGACACAAATAGTCACCAAACTGTGGGAGGGGACAAAATAAAGAAATTGGAACAAAATTAAGAGGTCAGTAAATTCATAGGTGTGTTAATATCTGCTTATCTCAATATTAGACGTATTAGTTGGCATAATGTTTTCTAAATATGCATAGCCATCATAGCAGAGATGTTTACCAAAGTATCCTAAAATATCTAAGTAAAATGGACCACTTTTTATTAGCTGAGACTATTTAATGCTGTTACTTCGATCTGATAGGACACATTGTGTACTAGGAATGGGTCTTTACAGTAATAGAGATTTTGGCCTGATTCCTATATTTCACCTCTAATTTTGCAGGCTGACCATGTGCCTCTCTTTAGGCATCAAAATGTAAATTGTATTTGTACTTTTCTCAGACTTCTTCCCTATTTTACAGCTGTTTCTGAGAAATATGCCTAGGGTTTAAATCACTTGCTTCAGAATGGATGGAACGACATGTGCTCTGAAAGTTGTAGGCATTTAAAATACAGCTTATGCTGGGCTGTGTGTGTCATATTTTAACTCTTATGCTTTCATGAGACAACAACTTTCTTCTAATCTCTCGCAAAATACAATTGGATGCTCTTGATTTTTATTCTCCCTGGTCAATTTCACATTATGTTCCTAGTCCCTAACATAACAAAATACAGGAAATGATTCTTGAATACTAAATAAATACTTGTTTGTGGTTTGATATATGACAGACTAGAACACTGTGGAAAATAAGCTTTATACATAGCATGACTTGAGCATCATTCTTTCTTCCTAAATGTGCTAACCTTGACAGTCATCAAGATTCTTGCAACCAAAGTGTCGTCAAAATATCATGTAAAAATTGCAGTATTCATTGATCACTTAAGAAACACAAGCTTATATATGAAATGTTTAGCTATACATTTGATGTACAAACTTCTTTCTGTTATACATTTTATTTTGTAGAGATTTTTCTGAAAAATTTCAATAGACTTATATAAAATCAAATATGATAATTAAATTGGAAGACATATACAATGGAACTCTTTTTCATAAGTGTTAAAAAAGCAACTCATATCCACATGTTAGAAGTTATAGTTCTAAGAATGCATTGATGAAGCAATGTATATTCCAATTATTCGTCATCTCTATTGGAGAATAATTTTATTTTGGCATTGGACAGGGAATATATTTTTGTTCCAGGAAATATGGACATGTTCAAAGAATGATGGTAGCATATCAAATAAATCAAGAGGACTTCAGAGGAAACGTCTACTAGGAAATTTTGGAACAATTTGAGCATCAATCTTAAGAAAGGTATTGATAGATTGTTACCAACCAATAGATACAACCCGTAATCCAAAATGTTGAAATAAGTAAATGAATAAATAAATGAGGAATAATGGAAAACTCTTTTTAACAGTATAATGACATATAGTAAGAATAAAATAAATAATTGGAGTTAAAATTAATGACTGCTAAAACTAGTGGATGAAAATTTGAAGAGAAATGTGAATTTTACATAGCTTCAAATTATTATTTTATAAATTGCTTATAAATTATAAACAGAAGAGTAATAATTTTACAAAAGAGAAAAATTAGAGACACTGCTTAAGCAAGAAGTTAAAGTTGCTATGACTAAATATTATGGAAAATGAATATTGTATGATACAATGTACTTAAAAAGATACAGAATTGCTTTTGTGGCATTTATTGCAAAAGGCCATAACATGAATATAATAAATCCAATTTGAAAAACGTTTTAAACAATATCAATTTGTATTTTCCAGCCATGAAAATGTCAACAATAGACAAAATAAGATTAAACAAAAAAGGTCAGATAATTGTTTCAGATGAAAGACTAAAGCGACATGAAAACTACATGCTTTGTGTGACCTTCCTTTGTATGCTCCTACATAAATAAAACAGTAATTTGGATCATTATATAGATAATAGATGAAATGTCATTTTTTTCTTTGGATTAGAAGAAATTATTATATCAATGTTAATTTTCTTATTATATTGTTTTGTGTGGTCATATCCTAATGTACTTAGGAATAAAGGAACATGATGTTTTCTATTCACTCTTAAATGGTGGAGAAAAAGGGATATATTTGTATACCCAAATATGTACATAATACATAGATATTATCTCAAAAAGATGGGGAGGAATCAAGAGAATTATAAAGCAAATGGGACAAAATGTTATCAATTGGGAAATCTGAGTAAATAGTATTCGAGAGCTCTGAGTGTCATTTTTGCAATAGTTTAATAAGGTTTAACATACATAAAAAATAATATATGCATCAAGTTTTTATCAATTAATATTTTATATTATTTTTGTTAATGACAACAGTATCTATAGACATTTGACAAATAATATGTAGATATGATAATTCCTTATGTAAATGGTATGGTTTGGCCATGTCTCCACTCAAATACCATCTTGAATTATAACTCCCACAGTTTCCACATATTGTGGGAGGAACCCAGCAGAAGGTGACTGAGTCATGAGGGCAGGTCTTTCCTGTGCTCTTCAAATTATAGTGAATAAGACTCGCAAGACTGGTTATAAAAACAGAAGTTTTCCTGCCCCATCTTTGTCTTTGCCTGCTACCATCCTTTGTAAGATGTGACTTGCTCCTCTTGGCCTTCTGTCATGATCGTGAGGCTTCCCCAGCCATGTGGAGCTGTAGGTCCAGTTAAATCTCTTTCATTTGTAAATTGTTCAGTCTCAGGTATGTCTTTATCAGGAGCATGAGAATGGAGTAATACAATAGAATATTATTTTATACATATGTCTATTCTACCTTGTTTTATAAATTATAAATTTAACTAGTTTATATGCAAAACTGTTTATTGAAAACAATTCATGATGACTACTTGTGCTTAACTGGCATATGGACACTTGGAGGGCTTATAGATAAATTTAATGGAAATTGTGGTCTCCCAAAATTCATTTGCAAAGTTTATTGTGTATATGCATTTGTCTGTGGAGATATTTTTTACATTTACATTACATTGTTAAAAGGTTCCGTTTTTCAAAATGTATTCAAACAATTGTTAGCTCAACTTTCTTTTAGCACTACCCCAAGTTACTTTTCTTCCTGGTACAATGGAAAAACCTTATTTTTGTCATTCTACTTTGTGCACTCTCTTAAATACAATGAATTTACTATGCATCACAACAGATGTATGTGTTTGTATGTCTATGTTGGTTTGGTTATTTTCATCCTTAAGATCATATCTCTTTGGTGTTGTTATTTCTTTCTGACTCACTGTGTTAGGCTGTTCTTGCATTGTTATAAAGAAATATCTGAGGCTGGATACTTTATAAACAAAGAGTTTTAACTGGCTCACAGTGCTGCAGGCTGTACAGGAAGCATGACACTAACATCTGCTTGGTTTCAGGGGAGGCCTCAGGAAGGTTTTACTCGTGGAAGAAGGCAGAGTGGGAGCTTGCACATCACGTGGTGAAAGCAGGAGCAAGATGGAGTTGCAGGGGAGGTGCCACACACTTTTAAACAACTGGATCTCAGGTGAACTCACTCATCACCAAGGGAATAGAGGTTAGCCATTCATGAGGGGTACACCTACATAATTCAAACACTTCCCATCAAGCCCCACCTCCAACACTGCAGATTACATTTCAACATAAAATTTGGCAAGGACATAGATCCAAACCACATCACTCACCACTATCTATTTTCTGACAATAAACTTGAATAATCTAAACTCACAAGTCTGTGCCATCAGTTGAAATTTCAGCTATTACCTTTGAAAATTATGCATTGTAAGGAAGGAGAAATTGAGATGAATGCTCATGTAGTAGCACATACAATATTGTATTTTGGCTCAGCTCTGTGCTGGTGGAATATACAGATACATTAAAACAAAAGATGTAATAAAACTACAAAAACACTTTTTTACTTTAATATCCCTAATTTGGACCAATTATTATATTGTAAAACAAAATCCATTTGCATTTTATCTTGTTTACTGTTAATACAAAATATTCTTTTTTATGTCCATTTTTAAATTTAAAATAGTGCACATAGGCATGGCACAGTGTGGCTTATGCCTGTAATCCTAGCATTTGGGAGGCCAAAGTGAGCAGAAGGTTTGAGCTCAGGATTTAGAGATCAGCCTGGGCAACATGGCGATACCCCATATCTTCAAAGAAAAAAAAATTAGCCAGGAGTGGTGGTGTGCCCCTGTAGTCCAACTCCTTGGGAGGTTGATCTGGCAGGATCATTTGAGCGTGGGAGTTTGAGGTGCAGTGAGCCATGATCGCACCACTATGCTCCAGCCTGGGCAAGAGTGAGACCCTGTCTCACAGAAATAAATGAATAAGTAAAAATAAAGTAGTGCACATAGCAGCTGATTCTCCACACAAACTCTGAAAAATAGGTTTTGTGAAATATTCGTGGAAAGATAAATCATCTACTAGATAAAAATTACATTGCAAACATTCAAACAAAATGTATATTCTGACAAATTTAGAACTTTCTTTTATGTAAAGTTAATCTTTACATTTAAAGAAATGTAAAATGTAATTCTAAGCATATTGTAAGGATGCAGAAACATCTATTCATTGACTACTCACTTGTGGTTTGGTGGAGGTCTATGTGAACATAGAATACATTCTTTTCAACATGTATTTTCACCTAATCATTTAAAAATATTTCCATTGCATATTAAGGATAGTATCAATTCAGAAAATATCATTTTAATCTCATTAAAGAATAATGGCATTAATATATAAAATAAATGATCATTTTAATCACTTAAAAGTATTTCAAAATGCTAATCTATTATCTGAATAAAAGCAGTGGACAGACATTAATTTCTTAAGTTTATATTAATATATGAAATTCAAAATTTGGCTAGTTTTTAATTAAATATATTGACTATCTCCATGTGTTTGTGTCTTTGTATGTGTGTAAGCTTTTCCTTAATTCTTATTTCTAAGTGTTCAACCTACAAGTTTAAATGTTTAATATAATTAATGTTATATATTAATGTTAATTAACTCTCACTTTAATAAATAGCTTTCTTTGTTATTCCTCTAATTTTCCATTAAAATCTAGATTTTTATTAAAAAATGATACATAGTTTTAAGGCAACTAACAAGTTGGGATAGCTTAAGTTCATGATAATCTGCCTTGTTGTTTTCATTTACTGAAGTTCTGTAAGAATGTGGCCTAATCAATCATCAACAATCTCTAGTAGCAGGCAAATAGCATAGCTTATTGGAAGAATGCATAAAATATGTTTGAATCATAGCAAGTATTGTTTGCCAAACAAAATATTAAGCAGCATTTATCTTACTACCTTGAAACATGCAGATAAATATTTCTTTTAACTACTTTATCATCTTTCTCTTTTCCTCCATTCCTCCTTGTCCTCTACTTGTTATTATTTATGGAAACAAATTACTAACATTTTCAAGATACACATGGTTCTGATTAATAATTTGATTAATATCAGATAGAATGATAAATGCAAGAGAAATAAATTTTGATTTAATCTCTGCCTTTTTTTTTTTTTTTGGTACAGCAGTTTAGCCTTTAGCCTAACATATGAGTATCCAAATTTTATAAGTTGGAAAATGACAGCCATATAAAATAAGTTTGCCAGCATTTTCCAGCAACTACTAGGTGGTAGTAGATAGTGCTTTGAACACATCTGTCAATGAAAATCCGTGTCATGAAGTATTGCCTCTCATGTGATATCTATGAAAACAATTGCAAAGGTAAGTTCACCCCTCGTCTAACTCTCGGACTGACAGTTATCCTATTTTTGTGATAGGGCAGTAATGTATGAAAAGAAAAACTGAGCTTTGTACGAGTAGTTCTCTTATGCTATTCCAAGGTATGAAGTTGCAAATAAATCTTATCCTTCACTCCTCACTCCTCTCTGCTTATTATTCCGAACCAAGTCTGTTTCAAAAAGAAATGGAGAGTGACCACTATTCTTTGGTAGCACTTTTAATATTTTTGTTTATTCCTAGAATTCCATAGTAAGATCTCAAACCCACAATGGCTTGCAAGAGTTTCTGTGCGCCAGGCAATGTTGAGAGCCTTGCCTAACCCTGAGAAGAAAATTCACATGTAAAAGCCTGAATGTCAGTTAGCTGAGAGGCAAGTTATATCTTTTTATCCATTTTCATATGAATCATTTAACCACCAACTCATACTCAATTTTAGCTTAATAGAAATGGTTGTGAGCCACATGTGAAAAAAATGTTATACTTATTAAGATATGATAATCTTTACCACTCTCCAAATAAAAACAACTAAAAACAACAATTTCCTCAAAGAAGATGCTATAGTTAAATTATATATATATAATTTCTCAATGAAAATCACACATAATATATTTCAGAAAAGATTATCTTCTTGGATTTGTCAACAAATTTAATTTATAGTTCCTGTATAAAAGAATCACAAATTTAATTTATAGTTCCTATCTTATTTCACTCTAAAAAACGACCTTCACAGTGTAATTAATAATGGATTACTTTTTAAGAAATTGTTTATTACTTATTTTCCTCTTATAGGCCATTATACATTGACTGATTTATTTTGACAATAACTTAAAATATATATATTAAAACTAAATATATATACATTCTTCCTCCAATACTAACAGCATTAGTAATTTTAATTTTTGAGAAAATTAGTTATCATTTGTCTTACTTTAAAAATGATACAATGTTCTATTTTATAAATATCCCCAAATGTTTACTATTATTTCACGATTAATCATTTACATAATTTTCTTTCTCTTTCCCATATTGGTTTCTTAAATTAATTGAAAACATAACAGAGGTCCCCTCCCGGGGGTGGATAGCCACGCCCACCTGCCCCCAGACCAGGGAACCTGGGTGTCTGCGAGAGCTGGGACACCAGGCAGGGCTGGCAGCAAGAGGAGGAGGACAGTGAAAATCCGTGACAGATTCAGTCAACAGATGGTCAGCAGGTTCACATTGGTTTCACAGGCTCCTCAGATAATGGAGTATAAATCAAGAGAGTAGTCAAATTCAGATCACTCCTGGCTCTAATCAAACCTTCCTTGCCTCTAGAATACCTCCAGCTAACACCCAGAATCTCATACTTCAGACAGGTCAAGCCCAGGTTCAGGGAGTTGCAATTGGTGGTTCATCTTTCCTGGTCAAACCCAAGTAGTTGCTAATGGGCCTCTTGGTGTTCTGGGAAATATTATGTTTGTACCAATCAACAGTGTCCATCTAGATTCTTTGGGACTCTCAGGCAGTTCTCAATGACTGCAGGCATTAATGCCAATGGACATTTGATAAAGACAGGACAAGCTAGGGATAGTTCAGACAATTCAGAAAGGACTGGTGAGAGAGTTTTTCCTCATACTAATGAAACGAATACTGATAACCATTTATTTGTGCCAACATCTTCATCACAGTTGACTGTTATGATAGTACAGTTATATTACAACAAAACACAAATAGCTTGACTACTTCTAGTGGGCAAGTTCATTCTTCAGGATATGTATCCAGTCACCTGTTTCTGAAGAGACACAGGCACAGAATATTCCGGTTTCTATAGCACAGCCTGTTGTACCACATTTACAACTTCAAGAGTCTCAGCTGCCAAACAGTCAAGCCCATATTGTGCAAGACTACACAATCAAGCCCAAATTGGGCAAGACAATACAGCCATTCCATAGTGTGCAAGCCAGTCGTCAGAACATATCACAAAAGGCTTTGCAAAATCTTCAGTTACAGCTGAAACCTAAAACCTTTTTTAATTCAGGCACAGACTGTGACCCCTTCTGGACAGATAACTTAGCAAATGTGTCAAGTATAAGGGGCCCAGAACTTGCATAACTTGTATTACAGAATACTGCTGCCCAACAAATAACTTCGATGCCTGTTCAAACACTCACACTTGGTCAATTTGCAGCAGGTAGAACCTTCACTTCAACTCCAGTTAGTGTAAGTACTGGTCAGTTGTCAAATCTAGACAGAGTAAACTCTATAGATTCTACTGGTATACAAGTACACCCAGGAGAGAATGCTGACAGTCCTGCAGATATTAGGATCAAGGAAGAAGAACCTGAGCCTGATGACTGGCAGCTCAGTGGTGATTCTACCTTGAATACCAATGACCAAACACACTTAAGAGTACAGGTGGTAGATGAAGAAGGGGACCAACAACATGGAGAAGGAAATGGACTTCTGAGGGCAGCTTGCATATATCCCAACTGTAAAGAAGGTGGTGGGAGAGGCACCGATCTTGGGAAAAAGAAGCAACACATTTGTCATATACTAGGATGTGGTACAGTCTATAGGAAGACCTCACATCTGAGAGCTCATCTGCATGGGCATTATGGGGAACAACATTTTGTTTGTAACTGGATGTACTGTGGTAAAAGATTTACTCAAAGTGATGAATGAGAGACACAGAAGGACACATGCAGGTGAAAATAAATTTGTTTTTCCAGTGATTCCCCTGCCTCAGTGACCATCTTGCCAAACATAATAAAACACACCAGAATAAAAAAGGCATCCACTCTAGCAGTACAGTGCCAGCATCGGTGGAAGCTGTGTGAGATGATACTTTGATTACTGTAGGAGGAACAACATTTATCCTTGCAAATATCCAACAAGATTCTGTTCAAGGGATAGGAACGGTTAATACTCCCACCACCAGCAATCAAGATATCCTTACCAACACTGAAATACCTTTACAGCTTGTCACTTTTTCTGGAAATGAGACAATGGAGTAAATATTATACAAATACAAATGCATTGTGGTCATTTTTATACAGTACTGAGATTAATATTATTCCTAAGTTCTCAGATATCTTTGTATTGATGTGCAGAATTTTTGGATTGACAGTAACTTGGTTATACATGACACTGAAATGCTTTACTTTGTATGATATTTCATAGTATATTAAAATGGTAAAATCGCATGGGTTTTGTAGATACTTTTGGAATCCAGAAGAAATGAAGTTTTACCACATTATATAAAGAAAAAATTGAATTTAACAATGCGAATGGTAGTCTAACCTACTGCATCCATCCTGTGTAGTTTACTGTAAAAACGAGAACATTTTGGTGTTTATCTATTGTAAAATAAGCTGGTGAGTGAAAGAAATCATGTTATGATAAAAAAATTATGTAATTTTCTTAATAACCGGAATTTTTGTTAGGCGTAACTGACAAATAAGTGTCCAAGCAAATGTTACATAGTGTAAGCTTCTCTTAGCTTATCAATTTGTCATTTTGAAGCTCATCATTTTAATTAGGTAAACTATGTATAATATTTTAAGCATTATTCTTGTAAAATTTTGAAAACTCCATTTTAACATGGAACTCCAGGTATAGTTACCTTTTAAATTCTGTTGAAATGCCATGTTTAGGATTTAATTTGCCAAAATATTGTCTTGTTAATATTCTTTCAATAACAAAGTGGGGCAGTATAATCAATGTTTAAAAAGTTTAAAATGTATAGCTTGAGACATTTGGATAGTAAGAAAATGTTATAGTGAATTATCCTTTTTCTTGGATATTGGAGGACCACCAAAAAATAAAATATATTGCCTCTTAGCAGTGATTTTTATCCAATCTCGTTTCCAAAATCAATAAGTCTGCCAGCACCTTAAAAGCAATCATGTAAATTACCAGTAAAATAAAACATATACAAACATAACAAAATCCATTCCATAGTGACAATATGCCAACCATATGGATGTTAGTCATAGAAAAGCCAGAGGTTTCCTATTTTTTTAAGTCTTCTTTTGTTTTGTCCAGGTAGTCAGTCTGCAGTTAAATATCATTTTCCGTTTTTGTTTCTTCCCTTAAAATTTATATGTATGCAGTACATTTAATTGAGAAATGTATTTTTATCATGCTTTTTTTAATTTTTAAATTATTGTTTATATTTTCAATTAAAAATTGTACAAAATAAAGTTGAATTGCTGGTCTTGGAAGAGCTATACAACTTTCCTAAATATATACCTATAACCGTGGCAGTTCCCCTACTTCAAAAAATTTGAAATTCTGTTCATTATTCTTAAGACCACCTCAAATGTAAAGACTATCTTGTTGTACATTTAAAGTGTTTTATAACAATGTGGTAGTTAGTAAAACACTATACTTCTTTATTTTGAAAAAAAAACATAATAGGGATATGGAGTCCAATATTTATTTTAATTCTGTACTTTTCTCGTATTCAGGAATAAATATGTTTCCTACAGGCCAACGCAACTGGCAAAAACTAGACCAGACATTCACCATATTAGAAAAAGACAGAGCAATTTTATATTGTTGTAGAAGTATACTTTATGGAATACCCTATTGAATCTAAGTATTAGTGGCTGCTGCTGTTTCTTAAATTTTCATGCCACATGTTCAAAAATACCTGATAAATTTCCTTTTTTAGTGTTCCAGTCGTTGATGAAAGATCCAATGAAATGAAAGTAGGTTGGATATCAAAACTTTAAAAGTTTTATTGACAGCATAGTATTATTCTACAATATATAATTTCCCCATTGAAACTGGTAGTGATTTTCAAAATTTTATTTGAAGTATTGCAGTGTACAAATAAACTCTGGTGATTTTTAGTCAGAGTAAAATCATGCTATTTGATAAATACTTTTATTTTTTTTTGAGATGGAGTCTCACTCTGTCACCAGGCTGGAGTGCAGTGGTACAAACTCAGCTCACTGCAACCTCTGCCTCCTGGGTTCAAGTGATTCCCCTGACTCAGACTCCCAAGTAGCTGGGACTACAGGTGTGCACCACTGGCCCTGGCTAATTTTTGGTATTTTACTAGAGACAGGGTTTCACCATGTTGTCCAGGATGGTCTTAATCTCCTGATCTCATGATCTTCCCACCAGTTTTTATTATTCTATAAGCGAATAAATTAAATCCAAGGATTTGAAATAATTTGGAGATGCTCATATACACTTAGTTATATATACATTTCTGTACATCAGTTCTATATGTTACACCCATCATTTGAGTACCACATATAATCATTATATGCTTCATTCTTTTAGATGTTTGAAATATGAAGGAGCATAGATAACACTGTTAAATGATTAAATTAGCCATAACTACTGAGAGATTTGTGTATATCCTGAGTGTAATTTGTAACTCATATTTGTAATTTGCCAAAATTCCTTGGTAAAATATATTTAAACTAGGATCAGAATAGAAGAATCAGGAGCTTGAATAAGATGAGATCATTAAGGTGCAAAGTTTAAGACACAAGATTAATCAGAATACAAAAGTGTCTATCATCAAAATAATCGCTTTTCAGAGGATGAGTCGATCGGAGGTCTCCAATTGAATTGGCCTCTTAGCTTGTTGTGTAAGTGTGAGTTGATTACACTATATGGGATTGGGCAATAGCAGATGAAGCTTAATATTTAGTAAAGAGACTGAACATTAGAACTGATCTGAATATAGGCTTTGGAGGTGATGTGTCTATGCAAGGTGGGAGAGTTAGTCAGGACCATGAGGGGAGGCAGAAACAGAATGCCTGTACAATGTTTCTTATTGATACTGTTCTAAATAAAGAAAAAGAAGCTAACCTTACTGTCACATCCTCCAGAAAGAAGTATACTCTTTAGATGAGTCCTTTTCTACTAACAGACAGTGTAAACATAAGTAAGTGTTCAAACCATATGAAGTTCCTCTTGTCAAATTTTATGATTCATTAGATCTGAAAAGAGACTCTTTAGCTAGCAAAGAGAAAAAGAAACTAATTTTTAAAAGAAGACAGTAATATTGCAAGGGTTTGGGATGTCTAAAGGGGTCTGCAGAAATACTTATATTTGAATCTCAAGGTTAGAAAGCCCTGAACCCCATATTTAGATCATCTGGGGACTTGTTCAATGAGGAGAGGCCATCTCACTCTGTGTGTCATTGAGGCAAAGATGGCAGTTGCACTGGGCTCCATGCTCAGCAGTGCCTCATTATTGATTAAAAGCTCTGCTGTCACTGTCTTGACATTGTTATTGGATCTGAACAAGGAGTTCCATGCTTTTCTTTTGCACTGTGCACTACACATTACATAACTGGTCCTGCAAAGGGATGGGATGTGGTACCTGTGCAAGAAGGGGAAATAGGAAGGATAATTTTCTATGTATGCAGCAAACATCAAATAATATTAAGTGATACCTCATGCTATTGAAATAAATAATGTAAGAAAAATACAACAAAAAATTAGCTGGGCATGGTGGCGCATGCCTGTAATCCCAGCTACTCAGGAGGCTGAGGCAGGAGAATTGCCTGAACCCAGGAGCAGAGGTTGCGGTGAGCCGAGATCGCGCCATTGCACTCCAGCCTGGGTAACGAGAGCGAAACACTTTCTCAAAAAAATAAATAAATAAGAAAAATACATTCAAACTTTTGAAGCTGATTTCTATTGTTTGAGAGCAACAACTTCTGAGATGTTGTAGTCAAGTGGACGTAAATTCTGCATTTTTACCTGGAGATCAGACCTTTAGATATGAGGCCATGCAACATAGTTAAAAGGGAATCTGTAATTAGATGGTATTTCTTTAAACTACTAGTTCAGGCACTCATAAATACTATGCTTCATGACCTTAGGCAAGTTCTATGTTTCCTCTTGCTCCACTGAAAACTTGAGTACTAATGCCCATTTGTGAGGCAGCAAACAGGTAGCCAACAAAAATGTGTCCTATGATGTTGGCCTCGTAAGTGTCTTAAATTATTTAATTTTTTTCTAACATTAAGCAGAAGTAGATTTTTAAGCCCAAATACAGATGATTAGCTTCATTGTAAAGAGAGAAATTTTGACAAAATTGGGCTAGCATGACAGAAATCCCCTGAAGCTAATGCCTGCTTGCTTTACAGAAGATTGTCTCCTCCACTTTGAAACTTTTCCAACATTCCGTATTTCTTCCTCTGCCCTCTTCATCCAGGTGCTGGGTTATTGTAGACATCTGTATTTTTTTGCCGACCCATTTTAGAGGGTTTAAGAGAGAATTAAGTAGATAGCAAAAGTGACATGCTCAGCACATATTTAATGCTAAACAAAGAAAAGCACAGAAAATGTGACGGCAATGCTGCTGCTGCTGCTGCTGCTGCTATTTGATAATGACATCCTAGTTGGCTAATATTATGTAATCTTCATAACAACTCTAAGAATTAAACACTAGTAAGTATCTCCTTTGCAACAATATGTAAAATGAATTTTAAAAGAGGTCATAAATATGAATTTTAAAAGAAGTCATGTAACTTTCCCAAAGCCACAGAGCTAGTAAGTGCCAGGGTTAAGATTAAAACTGAAGAAGTCTGTTTTGAGCGTTTTTCATTCGAGTTCTGCTGTTACTACTCCTACTCTAATTTAGCAGTTATGGACATATAATTTCAAATTCTGTACAATGGCAGAATATTCTAATTTTAAATGTGTGTTGAGTCTTAATAATTAAACAAGTAAGTGGAAATGCAAGGATATTTGTTAATGAATACTTTATTTTTATTCCACATAATTCATATGCAAATTGTAGACAAAAAGGTGTGTTACTGAATAGAGGTGAGAGAATATCCAGTTTATACCCCTGAAGTCTAAATATGTATATATCTCAGATAATCATAATAGCCACAGAGAGCTTTCACATATAACTGTGCATGAAAATGCAACAAGCAGCTTATTGCGGGAATGATTTGTGTTAAACTAATTTTTAATAATTGTTCTGTTCCTACTTTTAGTATATTTTTACTTCACCCCTTACTCTGCTGTCTTTCATTATGATTAAAGAAATAGTTTTAAGTATAATTTTAATCTGCTTTAATATAAGACTTCATGCCAACCTATTAAAAACTTGTTAAAAATACAGATAATAATGGCAAACATATTTGCAAAATTTAATGTAACAAGTTTAAGCAGTAAAAGCTTAGTAGCCTGAGGTAGAATGAAAACCATGGTATTTTTGCATGCAGCAAAATAGAATTAATTCTGAAAATCATAACAGGCTGATCTCTATGGTTTGGTCACTTCCTGCATGAGCCCATTGTTTTCATAAATGTCAATGGTGATATGGCTGAAATACCATAACAGTGGAAGTTTCTGTTTTCTCTGCACTGTCTTAATTTTTCTGTTTTTTTTTTTCCTTTGGTATTTGATCATCAGATAGCAGGAGTAATTCCTATAAAATAATCATTATTGGATTCTTCCCATATCCTGTGATGCAGGTCAAAGTCAATCAATACATTGTATCTTGAATACCTCAAAGGATTTCAGCCTTAATTAGCACATTTATAATTTATAAAGAATTGAAGCATTAGCAAGTTAATAGTAGTGGTCAAGAAATATAGGCAAATAACTTGACCTTGATGATACCACAGAAAATTAAAATAATAGCAAATTTTAATCAAGGCCAAAGGAGAAAATTTGGCTTTCAGAGTTCAGTATAGTCTTATTTACAACATATCTCACTAATGATTGCACATGTAGTAAACGGGTTTTGTTTTTCTTGCATAAGGAAAGGAAGATGTATTTTTTCATGAATACATTTTAATGCAGAAATCCTGTTGTACTCATTCTTGTAATTGATTAATTACTTGCTAAAATATTACTACATAATTCTGGATTAATGGTGAAATTCCGAACAAGTTTTATATGTATTGACACATTAATGTAGTGCTTCTGTTGTCTCTTCTTAACAACTAATGCATTTATCAACCCAAGCTATGAAAAACAAAAGACCCTATATGCAAATATAAGGGGTGTTACATTTGTGCAAAAACAATAATTGACAAATTCTTCAATGGAAAAACTTTTGATACAGAAAAACTATCAAAACCAACCAACCAAATAGTAAACATACAAACAACTGTGCTGTTTTTTTGCCTAAAATTTTTGTTATAGAAATAGTAATTTAGAGTTTTCAGCCAGAATGAACTGAAATCAGCTCCCTAACCTTTTTTCTTCATTTTGTCTGATTAAGTGCAATGAGGCCCATGACCCTTATTGTAGCTACTACTCTAGAATGAGAACACAAGAAACAGGAAGCAACCTTTAATGCGTTCTTGTGCCTAGGAATTGAAATATAATCATTCAGCTACTGATTCGCTTGCCTTTTTTTCTTCCAGGTTGGCAAGTTTGCTTTCATTTGGCCTTATCTCACATCAGAGACTCACATTTGAGCACTGGCAATGGAGAGAGGGAGGACAAAGGTTGGCAAAGAAGGCCCTAATGTCTGCTTTGGTTTCAGGCCAGCCAAACCCATTGAGATTAGACAGCCTTTTACATGATGCTGCCTGACTTACTAGAGTTCTGGGTTAGACTGAGAAACAATGCTATGTTAAATAGTAAAGTAATATTATTTATTTTACCATTTTTTGAGTCTGTTTTTTCCCTTATTTTACTCCTGTTCAAACCTAGAATTAGATGCTTTTGAATTCCATGGCTAAACATCACTTTAATATTTACTCTTCTTTTATTACCACTTTGTAATAAGTTAAATAAATTATAATATCTTGAAAATAACCAATTAAATGAGTACGTATTGCATACAATGGTGAAAATAAGATCCTTTGTTTTAGTACTAGAATAATACAAAATTACTTATCAGGATCACAAGAAATAGTATGATCAAATATTTTCCCTCACACACAGTCATAAGAATTTAGAAAACTGTTACAATCTAAAAGCACTCTCATATATTCTAGTGTTGAAGTATAGCTGAGTGATAGAAATGTTACTTCATCCACAATATACAGAAACATAAAAAACAAATAAATTTTGTAGTAGCCAGTTAAAATTTGCCTATTTTTCTGAAAGTAATTTTAATTAAATCAACAAATAAGAACTATTTTTATTTGTTTCAAGGTCACAATTTTGATTTTGTGGATGAAGGGACAAACTCTGTAAAATATTTGAAAAAATTTATTCTGAGTGAAATGTGACTGATCATGGCCTGTGACATAGAGCCCTCAGGTGATCTTGAGAATACATGCCCAAGGTGTCTGGGTGCAGCTTGGTTTTATACATTTTGGGAACACATGACACTTCAATCAAATACATTTAAAGAATACCATTGGTTTAGTCCAGAAAAGTGGGACAATTTGAAGTGGGCAAGTATAAACTTGTACTCCAGTTTATAAGTAGATCTAAAAATTTTCAGGCTGATAATTGGTTGAATTTATCTAATGACCTGGGATCAATAGAAAGGAATGTCTGGAGATAAGAGGTTGTAGAGACCGAAGTTTAATCATGCAGATGACACGTCTAGGTAGCAGGGTTCAGAGAGAATAAATTGTAAGTGTTTCTTAAATTTCCATACACCTTTGGCTTTTAAAAGTAATAAACCATGTGTCAAATAAATAAGAAAACATTGACTTAGAGGAGGGGTAACAACATAATTAGTTTCTGAATATCAGAATTAAAACATTAAAATTTAAAAACATTATATTACTGTGTTACCAGTGAGATAGATCAGAGTTACCCTGAGTTACCAGTGGCATAGCATGGGTCTGCAGCAACTTTAGTCCTTGCCTCCTCAGAAGAAAGAATTTGACTGAGGTGCATAAAGCAGATAAACATACCAAGGCAAGTTTCAGAGAAGGAGTGGAAGTTTATTTAAAAAGGCTTCAGAACAAGAAAGAAAGGAAAGACCACTTGGAAGAGATCCAAGAGGGCACCTGAAGGTCAAAGAGAGAAACAGAGGGTGTTTAACATTAGTTTATAGGGATGTATAGGCTTGTCTCTTTCCCATGATTCTTGCCTTAGGGTGGGCTTCCTACATGCGCAGTGCCTTGTTTACCCTTGGGAAATAAGCATGCACAGTATGGTTAGGATATGGTATGTATGTCCATCTGAGGCTTTCTACCTGTTTTTTGGTGGCGTGTACCTGGAAGATCATATTTCATCATTTTGTGTCTTAGTGAGCAACTTAGTAAGTTTCTTCTCCCTGGCATCTGCATTCAGGGAGATGCAGAAATCACAGAGATGAATTAATGTTAACAGCTGCTGATCATCAGGAGACAGCCTCTCCCTGGCACTCTGTGTGGGCTGCTGAATTATCAGTTTTAGAGAGGCAGTGTGATTGTCAAACCATCACCTGACATTCCTAATGAGTCGGGGGAGAGCCCACTCTTCGCTGACTTATGCCTGTCTAACTACCTGTAACAACGGGGCATTAAGTTCACTGTAATTAGGGCCTTATTTATTCACTTATTTCTTTAGATGTCTTTTGTTTTTGAGACAGAGTCTTACTCTGTTGTCTAGGCTGGAGTGCAATGGTGTGATCTTGCCTAATGCAACCTCCACATCACGGGTTCAAGTGATTCTTCTGCCTCAGCTTCCCCAGTAGAGTTGGGGCTGTAGGTGCACACCACCATGTTTGGCTCTATCTATCTATCTATCTATCTATCTATCTATCTATCTATCTCTCCTCTCTCTCTCTCTTTCTCTCTCTCTCCATATATATATATACACACACACACACTAGTATTTTGGTAGAGATAGGTTTTCACCATGTTGGCCAGGCTGGTCTTGAACTCCTGACCTCAAGTGATCTATCCACCTTGACTTCCCATGGTGATGGGATTACAGGCATGAACCACCACACCTGGCCAGATGTCACTTTCTAAATCATATTATATAAGAATTTTCAGTAAATTACATTATTAAATGACATAGAAACGAATAATCATTATTCCTATTTTAAAATAAAAACATAACATTTAAATTTCAGGAAAAATACTTAGTGAGCTTCTATATAAGAGAGATATCTATATCTATATAGATATCTAATGCCCTTTTCTTTTTTGTAAAACATAAAAAGCAGTAAGGGGAAGCCATACTGCAACCTAGTGAATTTCTAAACCCACTGTAAAAAAATAAACTAGTAAATGATGTTATGAAATATAAATAAATAAATATTGGGACCCCAAATCATGAAGCCAAAAAGAAAAGTCAAGCTGAGAATTGTCTTGGGCAAACCCCCCTCCTATTCCATTCCTAAATAAGATAGCTATAAAGATTAAAAAAAAAAAAAAAAAAAAAAGCTATGTACTTCCCTCACAATTTGCCCACAAGGAAATTTCTTGTGGACAAAGAACAGACAGAATTCAAAAGTTTTCCCTCTGCTCACGTGAGATAAATGCACATCTGATTGCTTCCTTTGCCCTATCGTGTGACTAAGCCATCACGTGAGATAAATGCACATCTGATTGCTTCCTTTGCCCTATCGTGTGACTAAGCCATCACGTGAGATAAATGCACATCTGATTGCTTCCTTTGCCCTATTGTGTGACTAAGCCAGATAAGGCGCAAGTGACTACTCACGTAAATCATGTATTTACTGGAAGGCCAATCAGAAACTCAAAAGAATGAAATTCTTTTTTGTCTCTTATCTATATATGACCTGGAAGCTCCTTTCCTGCTTCAAGTTGTCCCATCTTTTCAGACCAAACTAATGCACCTTCTACATATATTGATTGATGTCTCATGTTTCCCTAAAATATATAAAACCAAGCTGTGCCCCCATCACCTTGGGTGCTTGTCCTCAAGACCTCCTGAGGCTGTATGCTGAGTGCATCCTTAACCTTGACAAAATAAACTTTATAAATTGACTGAGGCCTGTCTCAGATAATTTGAGTTCATAATGTATCAGCATATACACATTATATAGTAAAAAGTAAGTTCTGTTAACACAAGGCTGATTGAAAGAATGCATAGAGCAGCATTCAGTTACTACTCTGGGAAAGTGTAATAATAGTGGAAGAGGCTTAAAATTGTTGAATACCATGAGCTCCAAGTTTCTCTTCAAAGAATCAGTATGCCAGTGTGTTCAGTTTCTGTGTTCTTTGTTCTCCATTCTAAAGTTTAACTTCCTATTTCTCTTTGTCTTTTCACCTCTAGTTTCAGTAAACAACCTCCCACCAGTTCTAATTGGTAGTTCATATCTTTTTACCCCAGTCACCAGCTCTGTCCTGAGTCAACCCTGGTCACCTGCTCCATCCTGAGTCACCTCTGATCACCTGCTTTGATCCGAATCACCTTTAGTCACCTGTCCTGTAATCATCTTTCCCACCAAAACTGCTCACCCCTCCATTCTGGCTTGTACCTGTTATCTTTACAATAGCCAATTGGAATCAGCTTAGAATGTGTGGTCCAACACTAGCCAATAGGGGATCAACACAGCAGTAGGAGCCACCTGCATCAGGGATAAGAACTCGTTCTGCTCCCTTGTTCAGGTATGCTCTTGTCATTGCCCCATCCATGAGATGCATCCTTCTATAGAAGTAATATTGCCTTGCTGAGAAAATTCACTTTTGAGTATTATTTATTTTGCAGCACTGAGAATTTGCTCCTAATAGAATAAAGGCCTAAAGAAAAAAAAGAATCAAATGATGGTTCCTCAGCTATAAATGGAATCTTCTAGAGTTTCTTAGAAGAAGAAGGGAGAAGGACACCTATGAAGGGAGTTAGTAAAAAAATTTATAACATGATTGATAGAAAACTGGTGAAGAAATAGCAATAGTACAGTTAGCTCCACAGTACAGCATAAATGATAGTGATGGCAACAGCAGACTATCTGGAGTGAACACTGCCATGATTCCAGCTGCAGTGGGGGAGGCATGGTTGGGGTTGTTCACTCCATGGAGCTGGTGAAAGCCTGGAATAGGCAATGTACCCACCCCTTCCAAATTGGAGAGGTGGGAGCCTCACCAGCCTGGGCACAGCTATAGCTCTCTCAACCCTGCCATTCACCATTAGGTGAGTACTGAGTTCTTGTCCTGCAGAATGTTGGGGTTGGGAGGTTGGTAACACTAACAGTACTGAAATGTGCTCCTTGCTCACCACGTTGTGGGTGACAAGAAGAGAGAAGCAGAGAAAAGCCGTGGCCCTTTGAGGAGCCCAGACCTAGTTCACCAAGCCAGTGATGTGACACCCTTTTTGGGGCTCCATGATTACTGGCATCTCCAAGTTTCCAAGCACCAACACGTTCCCTGAAGACAGCCTTGGAAGTTGCTTGAGACTGTGTGGTCCAGTCACAGCCTCTCAGGGAGCCAGAGCCCCCTGCCAGTGCCTGAAGATGCCCACCAGGCACAGCCAGCATGCTTGGACCCCATGCTGGCTCACTCACACATCCCTCACAGCTCCATGCCTGGCTCACCCTTGGCAGGCGTGGGATCCAGGCTGGTAATGTGAGCCCAATGCAACCTGCCAGGCTAAGTGGGTGGAATGAACCCAGCGGGTCCAAGCAAAACAGGCAAAGTGCCACAGGCCACACAGGTTTCTGGCTGGAAAAGTCACATCTCAATGTTCTTATGATAATAGCACTCAAATGTATAAAGCCATAGTGTTTCTTGAAAACGGAATATTGAGAAGAATATAATTGTAGTAAAAAGTAAATTAAAATAATTTAATAGTTGTTAGATACACTTATATATCCATCCTTTCTTAATGTAGCTTTGCAATAAATTTTTGAAATCAAATACTGAAAATCTTTCAAATATGTTATTTGCCTTTATTTCTTTAGCCACTTTTGGTCCTTTTATTTCCAAAATTTTCTTTCAGGAGATTTATTAGAATTACATTGAGTTATAGATTACATTTGTAAAACTAACTACTTAACAATATTGGATCTTTCAATATATATTCATTGTATATATCTTCATTTGTAGGAGTGTCTTTGTTTCTTGCATCAACATTTATATTTTTCAGTGTGTGATCCTGCTCATATTTTGTTAAATTAATGTCTAAGTGTTTAAAGTGATATTTGATGCCCCTTTTTTTCAGTTGTTTTCCAGTAGCAAACACATATGAAATTTAGGTCTGTATATTAACCTGATAGCCCATTACTTTGTCCAATTAACTTGTCAGTTCCAGTAACTGTTTTGCAAATTCTTTAAGATTTTGTGTGGACACAATCATGTCATTTGAAATTAGAGAGAGTTTTCCTTTCTCCTATTTGTTGTTTACATACTTTATTTATTTATTTATTCCTGACCAGAAACTGCAGAGCAAAACTGAACAGAACTGGTTAGAGCCAGCACCAATATGTTGTGATTGATCCGAGGGGTGAAGAAGTGAAGCATTTATAGAGCCAGCACCAATATGTTGTGATTGATCCGAGGGGTGAAGAAGTGAAGCATTTATAGAGCCAGCACCAATATGTTGTGATGGATCCGAGGGGTGAAGAAGTGAAGCATTTATAGAGCCAGCACCAATATGTTGTGATGGATCCGAGGGGTGAAGAAGTGAAGCATTTATAGAGCCAGCACCAATATGTTGTGATGGATCCGAGGGGTGAAGAAGTGAAGCATTTATAGAGCCAGCACCAATATGCTGCGATGGATCCGAGGGGTGAAGAAGTGAAGCATTTATAGTTGACTATGTGTTATAAATTGTTCATACATCTTGCTAGATAAAGAAAGTTATCTTCTATGCCTAGCTTGCTTATTTTAAAAACCATGAATAGATGTTAATTGTTTTCAAAGAGTTTTGATGCATATATTAAAATGATTGTATGAGTTATACTTTAATTTGGTATAATGGTGAAATGCTGTGATTACACTTTGTATATCAAGTTGATCGGAATTTCTACAAAAAAACCTTACTGCATTTTAACATAGGATTCTTTTTACATATATCTGGGTTGATTTGCTAATATCCTGTTCAGTATTTCTGAATTTATATTCACAAGTGACATTTCTGTGCATTTTTGTCTCTATCAGATTTTGTTGCTAGGGTTATGATGAACTAATAAAACAAGTTAGAAGGTTATTCTTCTATTTCCTGAAAATTTTTACATAAGATATGCTTTCTCTGTTTTATAAAAGAAATTTTATACAAACTATGACAATTCTTTCTTAATGGTCTGACAGAATTTAAGTAGAAAGTAAATTTTTTTAGAATAAAAATTTTGATAAATTTATTTTATGTGTGTATTTGTACGAATGGTGTATTTTTGTGTGTGTGCCCACGTATGCATACGAGTGGCTATATAGATACTCCTGACTTATAAGGGTTTGACTTACGATTTTTCAACTTTATGATGGTGAGAAAGCAATACACACTTAGTAGAAACCATACTTCAGCTCCCCTATGACCATCCTGCTTTTAGCTTTCAGTGTGGTATTCAATAAGTTACATAAGATATTCAACACTTTATCATAAGATAGACTTTGTGTTAGATAATTTTACCTATTTGTAGGCTAATGTAAGTGTTCTAACTATGTTGAGGAAGGCTAGGCTAAGCTATAATGTTTGATGGGTAACATAGTCTGTCTCTGTGTCCCTATCCAAATATCATCTTGAATTTGTAATCTGAATTGTAATTCCCATGTGTTAGGGGAGGGACCTTGTGCAAGGTGACTAGATCATGGAGGTTTTTCCCCCATGCTGTTCTAGTGATAGTGAGTGAGTTCTCGGGAGATAGGATAGTTTTACAAGGGGCCTTTCCCCTCTTGTCTCTGCAATTCTCTGCTGCTGCCAAGTGAGGAAGGACGTGCTTGCTTCCCCTTCCATCATGACTAAGTTTCCTGAGGCCTCCCCAGCCATACACAACTGTGAGTTAACTAAACTTCTTTGCTTTATAAATTATGCATCTTGGGTATTTATTCATAGCAAATCGAGAAGAGACTAATACAGTAAGTTAGGAATATTAAATGCATTTTCAACTTGAGATTTTTTTAATTTAGAATGTGTTTATCGGTAAGTAGCACCATCGTAAGTTAAGGACAAGTTGTATAGAGATATTTTTTTTTCTTCTTGCATCATTTTTGATGAATCATAGTTTAAAAAATGTGCATGTCATCTAATTTGCTGAATTGCTGTCATAACTTTATTGATAATATTCTATCACTTCCAACTTCTATAGACCCTGTAGTGATAACCCTCTTACATTTTCAATATTGATAATTATGTTGTTTTCTTTCTATATATTTTTAGTATATTCATCTTTAACTTACCTTGCAGTTTCTTTTCATACTTTTTAAAGTGAGAGGTAAGATCACTGAAATTGAGATATATCTTTATTCCTAAAATATGTATTTAAAGCTTGTACCTTGTCCTTTATACAATTCTGCTTTTGCATCCCACAATTTTTATATTTCAATTAGTGTTTATTTCAATATATTTCTATTTATCACTCAAGTCAGTTACCTCTTTACTTTTTTGCAGTTCTCTATCATTTGATAACTAAATAATTTTAAGTCAATTTTTGCTTAATATATTTTGAAACATTATTATTAGGAGCATACTCATTTATGGTTGTCTTTTTCTTAAATTTATTTGAGTATCATTGTGAAGTATCTTTCTTTATTTTGTCTTTTGAGATTAATATTCCACTCCACCTTTTTAGTATTTATTCTTTGCATGTTTTCTCTTTTTCTATCTAGTTATTTTTCAAATATTTGTCTCTTTATGATAAATAGCATCTGCTATTGACAGTGTATAGTTGGATCTCACTATTTAACACATTCATATAACATTGAACTTTTATTCCAGTGTATAATGTAGTAATGAGACAGGAGGCAGTTGGGGACTGGTTAGGCAGATAAAGAAGGAGGGTCTCAGGGAAAGGACACAAAAGGGCAATGTTCACCACAACAACAGTAAGACAATACCACCCTGCGTCTGTAGTTAACAGAAAGAAATGTGGTTAAGAACTTCCGTCTGTGCCAGGATGTTGCTAGAAGGGATTGTCCCTACTTAGGCACAGACACAATAAATCAATCTTATTATAATGTCATTAATGTGACAATACCACTGTGGTTTTAGCCCTCAACATGAGTTTTACTTAGGCAAAATAACCAAGATGGAGTCACTCTGGCCAACTCCAGGCATGCACAAAAACAAGAGCCCAGGAGGGGCTTTGCCACTTTCATTGGGGCAAAACTCACAGAAAACTTACTGACTTCTGCTGCATAAAAGACCCAGAAATGAGCCCCGTTTCTGGCAACATGCTTTCAGGCCCCCTTTATTTGCTGAAAACTTTCCTTTTGCTTAATAAATCCTACTCTACTCACTCTCCAGGGTCCATGTGCTCTAATCTTCTTGGTTGTTCGACAAGAACTTGGACCTAGTTAAAGTAGGGACTAAGTAGACTGCAGCAGTGATATTTACTATAATTATTCATATAATTGGATTCAGATACACTTAGAAAAATTTTGCCCCTTATGTTTTTGTTCTTATATACATCTTTTCCTGTGTCATCAGGAATTCCTTTAAAAATTTTTATTAGCTTTCAATCCATACCTCTTTTTATTGTTTTTAATGTTTGGTCTGAAATTTGTATCATGCACTCATTACTTTTCACATTTTATTTGGAGTTAATATTGTACAACTTTTAAAAATGGGAGCAAATGAAATAAATATATATATATATATATATATACCATCATTGTAACAAAATTTGATATACCATTGACTATTTTCTGACATTAGCACATTGATGAAATTTTTTAGTATACATTATTATACAATAAAAAGTCAAGTAAACTCCAAGTAGCTGAAGTTGGAAATCAAGTTTAAATTAATCAAATCTTTAATTAAAATATGTGATTTTTGACTAGCAGTAGTTTCCTTTGCTGAGTGCTAAAAAACAAAACCCTAATAGAGACTTATTTTTTCAAGATGGAATCTAGCTCTGTTGATCAGGCTGGAGTGCAGTGGTATTACATCTCACTGCAGCCTCAACCTGCCGGATTCATGAAATCTTCCTACAGCAGCCTCCTGTATAGTTGGAACCACAAGCGCATACCACCATGCCCAGATAATTTTTAGGAAACTGGGTTGTGCCATGTTGCCCAGACTGGTCTCAAATTTCTGGGATCAAGCAGTCTACTCCCCTTGGCTCCCCAAAGTGCTGGGATTACTGATGTAGGCAATCATGCCTTGCCTAATAAAGAACATTCTTTCCTGGATTATATAGGTTTCAATATAGTGGGAGCAATAGACAAGTATAAAATACTCAATTTAATATAGGGAAAATTAGGTTACACATTGAGAAGAATATGTAAATTAAACTGAAGGAGTAAATTTATTTTGCATTACGTTTAAAACTTTGTGTAAGTAGATATGAATAGTTGAATAAATTACTTATACAAGTATTAATATCATATCCTGAATAATGAACTCTCAACAGATGGAGGCATATTCCAAAGTGTCTCTGTCTTAATCTCAATAATTAGTGACATTCTAGACTTCCACAGGTCAGTTCTTTAGCCCATTATTTCTGCAGTTTTATTTTTAAATATAAATACATAAGACTTTTCTTTGTTGCATAGATTATGCAAGAAAACTAGAGGAAATTAATTCTTAAGATAAATAGAAACAACAAAATGCATTTTCATAATTATATTTAACTTAATGGTCATTTTAAAAATATTTTTGTTTTGATTTGTTTTAGTAATAAATTCAATGCATGAACTAAAATAGTACTTATTAATATAGTATTAATATTTAAAAACACTAACATAAAGATATTTTTCCTTAGGGATTATCTGTTATTATTCTAAGATCTAATTGTGATTTTTTTTTAGTGTTTAAGGTTTTTAATTGTACTTGTGTTGCTTCTTGCTTTTCCTTATTCGTTTCGTTTTATTGATATTTGTTAAGAAGCATATCAGATTGCCTACTTTAGCATGAAGTTTCTTCTTCCTACCCAGTAAATATATTAAAATAACTTATATTCTCATTACTCAAATCAATGTTAAAGTCATTTTATCAAATTTACATGCTATAGACCCTGTTTTACCCTGGTCATACTCATATAACATTTTTAAGTCCTTTCTGCAAAAACATGGCTATGCCTTTACCTTGCAAAGAAAGTGATATTTTTTAGTAGCTGAAAATAACAACCTTTGCCTTATGATTTGTTCTCACCTTTTGTTTCTTAAATAAAATTATACTAAGCGACTTTCATAATTTTTGATCTACCTCCCTAGAACAATTGGCATCAACTGACTAATCTCTTTTCCAGAAACTTCTTTGTTATATGCACAACAGAAACTATTTTATAGATAATTTCAGCTCTAATTAAAAAAAAAAAAAAAACCTCTGCTTCATACCTCCTATGCCAATGGATTTCAATCCTTCTGAAATAATGTATTCTTGTAATTATAAAAGCTGTGTAGTTCTATTTAGTGACATGTAATCCACATGTTATAACGAAAGGATGATGAAAGAAAACAGGCCCTCATTTAATGATACCACAAGGCTAGCACTCTTGCAATATGTATTATTGTAATATATATGGTATAGATTAGTTTATAATATATTAATAATATCAACGTTTCAGGTATCAGGTATCCTCATCTCCCACCTCATTCCTTGATCATCTTGAAACAGATTTCTGTTATGAGCAAATAGACTTCAGTTCTCTGAACATGACAGATAACTTTATTATTACTCATAGTTTTTGTCTATTCCCCACCTATTTTTTTGGGTAGTAAATATTCACTAGTGCTTAAATATCATGGTCATGGGCAGCCCTCTTTATGTTTTATTTAAATCCCAGATAGATTTTACTTATGCATTATTTTGTATTTCTCCTGGATTTTACACAGTGGGGTTCTGAATGGCCAATAGATATCATCCTTTAATTTCTTTCTGTCATTCACAAATATCTGAGAACAAACACATAAAAAAACAGATACAGAAGAGAGAAGAAAAGCTTTAATACTAATAGAGCAGATTAGAGACACAGCTTTGGATATAGAGCTGGCTAATATTTCCATCCTTTCTCTCAAAGGGTTGCTGATGCAGCTGTACATACATAATGCCCTTGTGAGGGAGAAATCACCAAGGTGAAATTGACAGAAAGGGTGAGATAATATATTCTATGCTATTTGAAGGCAGCTGCATCTAAAAGAGAAATCTCTGAGGGTCTAGGCCAAACCTGCACCTTTTTGTTTCCAAACCCAACAATCAAGTAAGTCAAAATAGAGAAAGAAATGCTGAGTCAGAAAGTCAGCAGTGAAAAACAAGAGGAATGAGGAATATATGTTCAGTCTGAAAATTTCATGTCATTGATAAGGTGGAGAGGGAATTTAGGTAAAGAGAGGGTTATGATCAACTTTCTCCAAGATCTATAGCTTAAAATGCAGCAGTCCTTCAGCCAGTAAGAGAAGAGGGTAGAGCTGACCTTGGCCAGCTGACTTGGGCAGAATGAGGCAGCTCCTTCCACAGAATATCATGGCCCCTTCCAGCCCACAAAGGGGCCATCAAGTGCTTTTAAGGAAAGCCATGACTATATCCTAATCCCAGCTCATAAAAGACGACAGAAGTGCCTTTTACTGCTATTCCTACTCCCATTTAATTGTGTCTTTTGACGTTAGGCTGGGAGCTTTGGCCTGGATCCCTGTGGAATTGGCCTGATTCATTCACTATGTTATCCAAAGCTAGACACACACACACCACAAACACAGAGACACACACACAGACACACATGTACACAGACAGACACACACAGAAACACACACAGTCTCTAAGCACATACTCTGTTTATTCCACAGGTGGTTGTGCCTGCCCTGTCTGGGTTTTTTCAAAATCTTATGGATATGAAACTGTACATGCTGCTGTAACCTCTGCTGTAGTGTCTTGGAAATTCACTGGCAGTGGGGACAGGTGAGGTTGTAGGAGAAAAAAAGAAGCTTAGAGACCAGAGCATCCTGAGTAAGCGTATTTGGACATCTGGAATTATTCCATCAAAACTATTTTTTTGTGAGGTCCATTTTACTGAAATCAAAAAAAAATTAAATAATAGCTGGCCCTAGTAAATTATTTGGTAGAGAAGTATTGTGTGTATATGACACTGACAAAGTGGACATTCTATATTCAGGCATTTTTGAGCACAAATATGAAATCCCAATGGCACATACATGTCTATGAATAATGTACTCCAATTCATTTGTGGTATAAATATTTGCACACCATTTATATTGTTGAAATATTAGATATATGTGACTAAATTGTAAAGATCTTTGCCAACCTTGAAGAATTTTAGGGTACAAAAGAGTGAAACATTGTTTCCTCAATAATATTTGAGTTTAGGCATGCTTGTTTTCGGAATATATTCTTCAAAAAGAAAGAAAACATTTGTTTAATTGTTTGTATGAATTATTTTCAGTAATTGTCTTTGAACACCCTTATCTCTGTGCTAGACATGGATACAATACAGAACATTTTTATGTTCTATACATTTACGTTTATGGGATTTAAAATCAAGTGAGGGAAATCAATATTAAAAGTAGTCTCTTTCTGTCTGTTTTACTCTTGCATGTCCACACTCTCTCACATTATGCATATAAATGCATAAAAAATATAAACAGATACAGAGAAAATATTGACATGGAAACACTATAGAACATTTTTATCTTCTATAGTTTACATTTATGCGATTTAGTCAAGTGAGGGAAATCAATATTTAAAATAGTCTCTCTCTGTCTCTGTCTCTTGAATGTCCACTCTCTCTCTCACTTTTATGCATGTGTCAAATGCATAAAAAATATAAAGTGATACAAAGAAAATATTGAAGGGGACAAATTCAGTTTGGAATTCAAAGAAGGCAACTCTGGAAACTTACTTTGCATGCTAATATATGAGACATGAATGGAGGTCAGTCAGTCTGTGATAGAGCTTCATCACTCAAGAACAACTCTCTTCTGGAGATGAAATATGTGGTTCAAGAACGCATATTCTCACTCATAGGCGGGTGATGAAAAATGAGAACACATGGACACAGAAGTGAGTACTAAACACTGGGGTCTATTGGGGGGAAAAGGGGAGGGCCAGTGGGAGGGGGAGGTGGGGAGGGATAGCCTGGGGAGAAATGCCAAATGTGGGTGAAGGGGAGAAGGAAAGAAAAGCACACTGCCATGTGTGTTCCTACGTAACTGTTTTGCATGCTCTGCTCATGTACCCCCAAACCTAAAATCCAATAAAAAATTAAAAAAAAAAAAAAGAATGTAGTTATGAATTGGACATAGGCAAGTGTCAGTTATCTTGGTAGATTTCTTTAAATAATTATTGGTCAAAAAACTCCAGTTCTACTTCACGGACTATAGACTGCTTCAACGGTCTGCGTAAGCAGAGATAGGGCAAAGAATTGAGAGTAGGACAGCCAAAGACAATGATGTGTCCCAGAACAGAACTGTAAAGAAATGAGATGCTTTGGTGTAATTTTGACTGTAAAATATAAAGGAAAAAGGCATTATCCAATAAGAATTTGAGGTACATGAATAAAAAGAGTTTAAAGTGTGTAATATAAAGTAAATTAATATTTTTAAAATGCTGCTGGATATAAGATACATTGAATATTGCTAAGGAATTAATAGATGCTAGGTCAAAACTTTCCAATCATTAATTTTATACTTAAGGCAAATTCTTTCTTCTGAAACGTTCTCCAAAATATACAAATGTGACATTTGGAGAATTATATTAAAGATATTATTTTAAAGAGATAAATTGAGATTTCGGTCAGCAAAACAAGGGCAAACGTAACAAAAATATGTCATCTGAAAAGGACAGTGTTTCTAAAATAATTGGTCTTCATACTGAATTTTCATAAAGTAGATATATTAATTGTTTGCATTAACTTTGACATAGTTTTTCAATTTAAATTTATAGAGAAATGAAACAAATCTCCATTAAATAAATAAGTAAATGATTTGAAATTATTTCATTGTTATGGTAGCATATTTTTTAAAAATTGACAACTAAAATATAACACATTTCTTAATTTCTTAGATTTACTTTGCAAACTTAACAGTATACAGAAACATGATTTATCATTAATAATTAAACTTGGGAAAATTTTTGAGAAAATAAATTTGTTTTTTTACTTTTTGAGACCATTGGCTTACAAAACAAATCAAATTTTGCTTAAATAGAAAATTCAAAAAGGGAACAAGCTCTCAATGTCACAGGTTTTAGTTTTTGAACTTTTTAAAATAGAGTTGACTGTGGACACAGGGAAAGGTAAAATGTCTGAGGCTGACTCCAGCACTTGTTATTGAAGGATTGTCATATTAAGATTTTAGAATTCAATGTGATTGGAATGACATTATCAGGTAGAAAACAGAAATTTACATCACGTCATGATAAGCAACAATGGCAAATAGAAACTGTAATACTATCTTGGATACTGTTTGAGGGAGAATATTTTGCTGTTTTTCTTAAGTTTTATAGTAAGAAAAATAAAATTTGTGGCCTGTAAATTGGCACAGTATTTAGAGCTACAGTAATCTTTGCTGGTTAAGATTGTTGAGCTATCCCAAATTCTTGCCTTCCTGTCTCAATGAGATGACAAAATAAATAAATATGCACTTCATTATCCGTTCGTAGGGATAAAATTGATGAGCAATAGGTGGAATCTGTTTCATTTCAGAAGTAAATGTATCAGTTAAACTTGTCCAGAAATGTCCATATTTGGGAAACAATTCCATATAAGCAATCTGAAAATATTAATTTGTATGTATAAAATATATACATATATGTATATTGTGTGTGTGTGTGTGTGTGTGTGTAGTGTAACCCCATTATTCATGAATTCCGTATTAGTGAATTTGCCCACATAGTGAAATTTATTTGTAATCCCAAAACCAAGACTTGCAATGCTTTCACGGTCATTTATGGACGTTTGCTGAACAGAAAAAAATGGTCTCAGAAGAGCACACAAGCCTTGTGACATTGCTGAGAAGAGGCTCAATTGGTACAACCACTGTGGCAAATTGATTGGCAATCTTTGCTAAAATGGTATATATGCATTTTCCTGGAACACTGTCCTTGAAGATGCCCAACAGTCATGCATATCTGTGTATAAGAAATTACATTTACAAGCATATTCATATACACATCACTTATAAAACTCAAATTACAAAAAAACTATCAATAGATACACATATAGTGAGGTATAATATATTAATAATATGGAATAAAATATAACAGTGAAAAATAAACTGCCACTGCACCAATTTTTGCTGCTTTATTTCATTCTATATTATTACTATACCAAGCTGTCACAGGTACACTCGGGAGTGTCTTTTGATGAATACCAAATGTTCTTAATTTTATTATAACCCACATTATCAATCTTTTTATTTAATGATAGGTTCATCTGTACCCCATTTAAATGTTTTCTGATGCCAATGTCCTGACAATATTCTGTTTTCCTATAGAACCTTTAATGTTTTATATTTTACATCTAGATAACATTGCATTTGAGGTTGATGGAAATAAGATTAATTTTCACTCATGTTCCTATTGACCTGGCTCTATTCACTGAAGGTTTGTTTATTCCCATGACTGTTCAATATCCATTGTTCTAAGCCAAGACTCTGTGTGCCTGGGCTTGTTATTGATCCTGTATTATATTGTGTTGGCCTATTTTTCTATACTTCTGCAAAAAGTGATTTGTTAATTAAAGCAGTTTTTCATGGGTCTTGCTATCTGGTACTTTAATTCCTCCTGCATAATTTCTTTGTGTTAAATTTTCTAGGCCTTTTAATTATCAAATACATTTTGGACTCACCTTCTCAGCTTTCACATACACAAACTATTGAGATTTTGATTGAGATTATATTCAACATATGGATCAAATCGTAGTGAATTAACATTTAATATCAAGTCTTATAACCCATAATTATTATATATCTCTCAATTGTTTAGCTCTTTTAATATTTTTAATAATAGAAGTTTTCCATGTAGAAGTCTTATACATTTTTACTGGACTCACTTTCATGCATTTTGTATTTTAGGTTATCATTTTGACTTTATTGAATTTAATTTTTGAATTGTTTATTGTATACAATGGATTTCTGTATATTGAACTTTAACCAAGTGATGTTGCTGATCTCATTTTTAATACATTTTATGTATGAAATTATGCTGTCAAATTATAGTAGTTTTATTTGTTACTTTTAACTTATTATACATTATATTTAATATATTATTCAAGTAGCTAAAACCTCTGAAAAAATATCAAAGTTGTATAGTCATTGCAGTCATTATTTTCTCCTTTTTTATTCCTAATATCAGTAATTTCCACTTTCTCATATTCTAAATATTCCTCAAAATTTGGGCTTAGTTAACTTTTATTTTATATTATAGTTTTTATGAAACTGTTTCATATTCATACTATTATGAAATGATTAATCTTTTGTTTCTTTGGAGGTATTATCTTTCAATTACATTTACTAGTGTTTTTCTGATTTATTTATTTTCTTATTTACTTGTTAGCAGTGTAAACTGACAAACAGAATTCTAAAGCAGTCTCTAAAACTCTCTGATTCCTGGTATACACATGCCTTTCTCAAACATTCAATGAAACACTAATTTTTTGCTGTTGTGAAGAGATTTTGCATGTTTAAGTAGAGTCCAAAGTCAGTCGATTTAAAGCAGAGAGATTATCCTCAATCTCTCTGATCTAATCAGGTGATCATTTGAAGAGTATCCTGTTTTTCCCACAAAAAAAAAAATATGAATCATGAGAGAGATTTGATGTGAGATTCTCCACTGCTGGCTTTGAAAATGGAAGAGGCTCATATGGCAAGGACCAGAAGCAGGCTCTGGGAGTTAAGACTGATCATTGTCCTGTGATCCCAAGAATATCAGTTCAGTCTGCAACCACAAGAAGCTGAACTCTGCCAGCAACCTCAATGACACTGGAAGAACACACGGAACTCCAGAGAACACAGGCCCGGCCAATAAATTGATTTTAGCCTTGTGAAACCTATCATAGATAACCGAGTTGTGTTGTGCATAGACTTTAGACTTCTTTTTGTTTCTTTGTTTGTTTTGGTTTTTTGAGACAAAGTCTCATTTTGTATCCCAGGCTGGAATGGAGTGGCATGATCTCTGCTCACTGCAACCTCCACCTCCCAGGTTCAAACCATTCTTCTGCCTCAGCCTCCCAAGTAGCTGAGATTACAGGGGCCTGCCACCAAGACCAGCTATTTTTTGTATTTTTAGTAGAGACGGGGTTTTGCCATGTTGGCCAGACTGGTCTCAAACTCCTGACCTCTACTGATGTGCCCACCTTGGCTTACCTAAGTGCTGGGATTACAGGTGTGAGCCACTGAGCCCAGCCTTCTGCTTAGACTTCTGACATAGAGAACTGTGAATAATAAATGGCTTTGACAACAGTAATTTTGCATTAATTTATTACAAAGCAATAGAAAGCTAATCAAGTGATAATGAATTGTTTGCTTCTAAGCAATTGATTTAGACAAATCCTACAGGTTTGTTCATGTAATTAAAAATATGTGTAATTTCCATTGTAAGTTCTTTATTCTTTTTTAGTGATTACTCAAGGAATTGTAGTAGGCATTTTTAAACTGTGATGTTGATAACACTTCACAATTTGCTTGATAATGGTAAGGTCTGCATTCAACATCCTTTTGTTCGTATGCCATTGTTGACATGCATTTTAATTCTGTATGTATTTTAAACACAATAACTATATTACTTTTATTTCACTAGTTAGCATTCATTTAGATGTATCCAAATTTTAAGCATTATCTTATTCTTCAGTTATTTCTGCTTTTCTATTATTTGTTCCAGCATCAGCTTTCTTAGGATAGGTTCTTTATTCTTTTTCTTTTTCTTTTTTTTTTTGAGATGGAGTCTTGCTCTGTCACCAGCCTAGAGTGGTACAGTGGGGCCATCTTGGCTCACTGCAAGCAACCTCCACCCACCAGGTTCAAGCGATTCTCCTGCCTCAGCCTCCGGAGCAGTTGGGACTACAGGCTCACACCACCACACCCAGCTAATTTTTATATTTTTAGTAGAGATGGGGTTTCACCATCTTGGCCAGGATGGTCTTGATCTCTTGACCTTGTGATTCACCTGCCTCAGCCTCCCAAAGTTTTAGGATTACAGGCCTGAGTCACTGCATCCAGCCAGGATAGGTTCTTATTTACTAGTACTTATTAGTTTTTTTGTTTTTTTCTTTTAACATATTCTCTCTAATATTGTTTGGATGAAATAAATTTGTTTTACTTTCACTTTGAAAATATATTTATTTTCTATATAATGAATTATCATTTGATATATTCTCTATCAACACTTTAAAAATGTTATTCCACTCTTATTTTCTCCAACATATCTGTTGTAGCTCCCAGTCTTCATGCTTCTCCTTTAAAGGTATCTATGTATTTTCTCTGGCTCCTTTTAAGATCCTACCCTCTCCTCCTTCTTGAAATTATTACTTTTTTTAAATAACAATGTTATAAACTTTTTATAATAATTTTTATAACAATGTATCCCTCCTTCTTGAAATTATAAGTTTTTAAATTGTTCTTTAATAATTCTAATGAATTTTGAAAATTTCCTTCCCCAAAATTCTTCTCAATATTGCCTCTGAGTCATTCTTTCTTTATTTTCTTCTACTGTAAGAATAATTACACCAATGCTATTTTTGCTTTGACCCTTTCCCCACTTATATTCATTTTTGCTTTTGACTTTCCATCTTTTGGTTTGAACTTATCTCCAAATTCACTAACTCTTCTGCATGTCTAGTCTACTGTTAAACCTATTTGTTGAGTTCTTTATTTCACTCATTTTACTTTTCATTTATTTATGTTTTAAAATAAATTCATAATAAATTAATGTTTTAAATAAAAATTCTCTATGCAATTCTATATCCTATAATATATTTTTTTTCTTTTACGAGCTAAACTTTATTTTTTTAAAGCTACAACCCTTGTCCTTATAGACAAATACAACCTCCCCTACTATCAACATCCCATTCCGCAGTGGTACACTTTTTGCAGTTGATGAGCCTACACTTCATTATTACCCAAAGTCTGCAGTTTACATTAGGACTCACTCTTGGAGATGTACCTTCTATGTGTTTTGACAAATGCATAATGACATATGTCACCATTACAGTATCATACAAAATAGTTTTATTGGTCTAAAAAACGCCATGCTCTTCTTATTTACCTAATTCAGCCCTTTACAAGCAACTGAAACTCAACATGTGCAACCATTGCTCTGTCGCTGTCTCCTTGGATGTCCTTTTCTAAGATGTGACATAGTGGGAATCACGCTATGTACTCTTTTCAGACTGCCTTCTTTCCCTTAGTAATACCCATTTAAGTTCCTTCCATGTCTTTTCATGGCTTTTAGCTCATTTTAGTTCATTTTTTTTTAGCACCAAATAATAGTCCACTGTCCATTTGTCCCAGAGTTTATCCATTCATATACTGAAAATAGAAAAACATTTTCTTCCAAGTTTTGGCAATGGTGGACAAAGGTGCTATAAACTTTTATGTGTAGATTTTTTTTTTTTTTTAAGATGGAGTCTCTCTCTGTGCCCAGGATGGAGTTCAGTGGTGCGATTTTGGCTCACTGCAACTTCCGCCTCCCGAATTCAAGAGATTCCCCTGCCTCAACCTTCTGAGTACCTGGGACTACAGGCGCATACCACCACGCCCGGATAATTTTTTGTATTTTTCGTATACACAGGGTTTCAGCATGTTAGCCAGGATGGTCTTGATCTCCTGACCAATTGATCCTCCCACCTTGGCCTCCCAAAATGCTGGGATTACAGGCATGAGCCACTGCACCCGGCCTATGTGCAGATTTTTAAGTGGACATGACTCCATTGGGTAAACACCAAAGAGCATGACTACTGCATTCTACAGTAAGTCTATGTTTAGTTTGATGAGAAAATAGGAAATTTCTTCCAAAGTGGCTGTACCATCTAGCGTTCCCACCAGCAATGAATGAGAATTTCTGTTTTTCTACACCCTTGTCAGCCTGAAGGGTCAGTGCTCTGGATTTTAGCCATTCTAATATGTGTGCTGTGGTATCTTGTTGTTGTTTAATTTATGGTCAAAGGCAATCTCCTAGTAGTGGTGTGACATTCTCTTATCATCCACATTGGTGTCATGCTCTTCTTTTTCTTTTTTAATTGCTATTTTAGGTTCAGGGATACATGTGCATGTTTGTTATATAGGTAAACTCATGTCAAGGGCGGTTTGTGTACAGATTATTTCATTATGTAATAAATTCAATATCTAGACCACCTGTCCATCTTTTTCTGTAGTCCATATGACTGCTTGCTTTCTATTCATTAATTTCTAATGCGTGTTGTGGGAGGTAACAATTGTTTAGACTAGATGGTGTGTTTGAAAAACTGATAATTTGAGGTTTTCTGGTATGTTATTTCTCCAGAGAAAATTTATTTTTACTCTCTGCAATATACTTAGGCCATTTTATTCAAACTTGGCAATGAGGTAGTTTGATTTTACCTATCATTTTTACTGGTATTCTGTTTCATTGAGAGCCTCAATGCTTCAGCCTGAGCTTTCTATACGATTCTTCCTCACTAATAGGTGCTGTATGCTCATTTGTGTCCTCCCACATCATAACGCCATTGAAATACCTTATAGGTTTTCTAACATATTATTTTCCCTATTTTCTCTTTACATTCTTACAGTTCAGTCTCCCATTACTGAAACAAACAAGCAAATGAACTGCAAACATTTCAAAGAATAAAGCACCAAAGATGACACCTACTCTCAAATAACTTTTTTTTTTCTTTTTCTGAAATCTTTGCCTGCCTTGTTTACTCACTGGTGGATTCAAATAGACCTTTTTTTCTGCTGGTATTTGGTTCATTTCTCACAGAAATATTGATGTAAAATAATCCTGTTTTTCTTTTTTAATGAATTGATTCTTTTCTCCCCCCATCACCCATCTCTGATTTCTGGGGAAGGGTGATACACAAGACCTACTTTAGTCGAAATACTTTTGGATAAAGCTGATCAGGGTTCACTCAGAAGCATCTGAGTTACAAATTTCTTGTGTTATATTTTGTATACTGGAAGGGAAAAGAAGAGAACAGTGATGGGAACAAAACTAAAACACAGGCTTCTTATCTATGTCAAAGAAAACAGTCTAATGATAGCATGAAAGCAAAAAAAAAAAAAAAAAAAAAAAAAAAAACCTTGTTAAAAAACATCCAAAAAGGGAAGGTTAATCAAACAATCAATATTAAAATGACATCCAAATTAGAAAGATCAATCTACCGCCAGCTAATTGTCCTTTTCTTTCATTTGAAAGCATTACTTTTAATGGTCTGATTCCACTTAAAATTCTTTGTTTCTGTTTAGAATCTGAGAATCTCATGCACAATATTTGTTTCCGTAAATAATATTTATTAAAGCAAACATTATTTCTACTTTGTATTTGTATTAAAAACACGCTGGAGTAGAAACTAAATCAACTGTTTACCAACTTTAACAATGGAGAATACCTATACTCTGAAAAAAGTGTCAATAGGATCCTGAATGAATAGACTGAAACATGCTAGAAAGGAATCTAAAAGCTCATTGTTTATAGTGACAGTGTTTATACCTGAGTATTTTTCATTTGGGCCAGTCACTTACTTTTTCTGGGCCATACATTTTCACATCTATTTTAAAATTAAAAAATAAACGCTGATCCAGATAATTGCTACAGTCTCATTCAGTTCTCACATTCCATTGCTTCCTGGATTGATGCCTAATTGAATAATATATTAATCACCACACCCCAAGCCATCGGGGAGTGCTCACTGACAGATGAGGGAGAAGCCGAAAAGCGTAGTTTCTGAATGCATAATTGTATGCAGTAAAGGATTCACTGTCTCCTTAGCTTTGGTCTAGAAAAGGAAAAGCCCACATTGAAGGGCTACCACAGCATTTTTACATTAAAAACAAAACCCAGACATTTTTGATTCTTTGATTCTTCACAGAATCTATTACAAGCTAATATAAAATATACTTATTTCTTGATATAAGCTATTAAAAAATCTATTTTAATCAGAATTCTTGGTTTTATGATAAATGCCATTGAACTTCATGGTACTGCACATATAAATTATATAAAATAAATTTGATCTTTTTTAATACTGTGACTTTTACTTTCTCATCATTTCTTTTAGCATCCTCTTTAAAATATTATCATTTATATTTTATGACTGATAATGTTCTGTTGGTGGAGTTGAGTTTTTATTAGGAGACTCATTCAACATTTTCATTACCCACCCAAATTAAATGATGTTTTTGTGTACTTACTATCAAAATACTGACATAAATTACAACAACATCAATGGCAATACCTAACGAAAGAATCATTTTGCACAGCTTTACATAATTTCTTCACATTAATTAAATATTATGGAACAAATAATGAAAATTATATAAAGTTTCATATATATGAAATGATAGTTACTTGTTCAACTAAACATTTGTCAATATCAAGTCTATAATCAAAATTAATATTTATTGCAAAAGGGTTGTATAATAGTTGCAATTTTTGCTCCTAATATTGACTAATAATTAAAGCATATCTGCATATTTTTGGTGACTCAGTCATTGGAGATGTATTTGTAATTTTTAAATAACAGCATTCTCCTTCTTTCCCTTGTTGATGAAAACATTCATGGTTTCCTCTGATTAAATCCACCTTTTTTATGCTTAAATATAGAAGGCATAGCTCTTTGGGGAAATAAATAAACAAGATTGATTAATATTGTCTTCATTTAGACTCTCAAGCACATTCCTTTTTTTTCTTATCAACTGACTCTTTAAAAACTCTAGGAGAAGATACAGGATGACTTTTTTTTTCTTTTTCATTTTGAAGAAGTATATTTATATAAACATGAGCATATATATGTAGAGCCTGATTGTTTCAAACTGAACACATCCAGTACCCTAGATAGAAAACAAGATGGCTGGGTACAGTGGCTCACATTGGTAATCCCATCACTTTGGGAGGCCGAGGCAGGTGGATTACCTGGTATCAGGGGTTCGAGACCAGCCTGAGCAACATGGTCAAACCCTGTCTCTACTAAAAATACAAAAATTAGCTGGGCATTGTGGTGGGCGCCTGCAATCTCAGATATTAGGGAGGCTGAGGAAGGATAATTGCTGGAAGCCAGGAGGCAGAATATGCAGTGAGCCAAGATGGCATCATCGCACTCTAGCAGGCAACAACAGTGAGACTGTGTCTCAAAAAATAATAATAATAATACAAGACATTATTAGCAGTGAAGGAACCTGCTATTACATCCAAGAGTTAACACTATATTGCTGACATGAAATAGACTTTTGTTTCTTTCCTTGTTTAGGCTTTACATAAACAGAGCCATATGCTATGTATACCTTTGAGTGTCCCTTCTGTGCTCAATATTATGCTTCTCATCATGTAGTTGTAATTTTCATTTTCATTGTTTCATTAAATCCCATTATGAAACGATATCACTATTTATCCATTATACTGCTGATGAGTATTTGGATCATTTTCATGTTTGGGTCACTATGAGTAGTACTACTCTGAGCATTTCAGAACACTTGTTTTGCTGAAAGCAAGCTACATTCCCAAAACAAGAGTTGATGTTAGAAATTATATACTGAGAGGCGTGATTCACTGAAAGCCACCAAAACATCAATCAGCAATATATTATGCTTTGGTTTTTCTTTTTTCTTTTTTGAGACAGGATCTCACTCTGTTACCCAGGCTGGAATGTAGTGACACAATCACAGCTCACTGTAACCCTGAACTCCCAAGTTCAGGGGATTCTCCCACTTTGACCTCCCAAAATGCTAGAATTACAGGTGTGAGCTATCACATTCAGACCTGCAGTGCTTTTGATTGACAAGAGTGGCAAAATAGCATTTCTGAAACTGGTCGTCTAAATATCTATATTTCAACATTTATCTATTGTAAAATATAATGAGAAAACACATAATAGCAACAAGAATATTTAAAAAACAGAATTACTCTGAAATGCAAATCAAAATACAATATACAATATAAATTTATAAACGGCAATTAATATGTAGGTTTGCATATACATGCATACATTATGTACACATATACCTATACAGTGTTTATGTGTCTCTATATGTATGTCTATATACACATATCACATATGTATTTATGTGATCTATATGATATATAATCAAATACCTATATAATATATATACAACATATCATATATATGTGTGTATACACCCAAATCTCATGTTCAATTTTAATCCTTAATGTTGGAGGTGAGGCCTGGTGGGAGATGATTTGATCGTGGGGACAGGGTTCTCGTGACTGTTTTAGCACCATCCCCTTGATGCTATCCTTGAGATAGTGAGTTTTCATGGGATCTGGTTTAAAAATGTGTAATACCTCCGACCTCCTTCTCTCTCTTGCTCTTGCTCCTGTTATGTAAGATGCCTGCTCCTGTTTTGCCTTACACCATTAGTAAAAGCTCCCTTAGGCCTCACTAGAAGCAGATGCTGCCATGCTTCCTGTACAGTGTGCAGAACCGTGAGAAAATTTAATGTTTTCTTATAAATTATCCAGACTCAGGTATTTATTTATAGCAATGAGAGAACAGACTAATGCAAAATCCAACCGTAAATCACAAGTTAAAGATAATTTCTACATTGAATATTGCATTGGTATCTAATACTGATAGTTTCTTTTCCAAATACACACACACACACACACACACACACACACACACACACGTATATGTATATATATGTCTTTTTGAATGGAATAGAATGTTAATTACAGATATGTGTGCACATACACAATTCTAAAGACTAATTTTAAAAATAATTGTATTTTGTTTTTTCATAAATACTAAGGTCATCATATTTTCTTTATATTTTCTATTTGTATGCTTGCTTCATTTTTTACACAAAGAATTATCTACCTAAACAAATGATGTGGAAAACATATCACTATTTGTTTTTAGTCAGAAACAAATAATTCCCAAACAATCATGGTTTGATAAATGTTCTCTTAGACTTCTCAGCCTGAGTCATTTTTATGTGATTATTTTTGACATTATATTTGAATTTTACCTTGACTACATCTATATTCAAGTTGCTCATTTTAAATTCTCTTTCAGTAATTGAATTCTCCATGGAAATTCTTAATTTCACTAGATTTCAAAGATTACAGATTGATACATCTATTCACAAATCATATCAGTCTTCCTTTCAGTCTTATGCATGTTTCCTACTCCTTAAAAATGTGATATTTGTGTTTTCTTTCATTTGTTTCTTGGTAATATTTGATTACATTAATAATCTTTAAAAATATGTATGCTATTGGTAAAAGATATTATTTGAGTTTTCTGTAGGGTGACTTCAGTAGAGGCAGTTTTAATAATCAAATGGATAGGATGACCTGTTCTGTGGATACTGGTCATACTTTCAATAGCCACCCCTCTCATTGCCCAATGAGCTCGTGAACATGGTAATCATTGTGGCAAAGTTAGTAGTTACTCCTGGGCTAAGCAACATGGACTTCCACGCGCTAAGGTTGATGTGGTGCAGCCACTGCTGAGTACCCAAGTTGCCAGCAGCAGAGACCAACACTGAGTCCCTGATACAGCACCATTCCATGGCAAGTTGATTACATTAGAATAATTAACTAAGGAAACAGTAACGTTTTGTTTTTATCAGAATAGACACTTACTCTCAATATGGACTTACCTTTCCTTCATGTAACGCTTCTGCCAAAACAGCCATCCATGGACTTACACCACGGTTGTAGAATTTATTCATTTTACTACGTTCCCCACAATCTTAATAGTATTTGATAGAACAGAGCATGGCCTTTGAATAATAAGTTACAATGTGAGCTACCTGGTAATATCTTGGAGGGCTAGGAAAAAGTTCTCAAGAAGGTTTATATGCTCTAAATCCACATCCTATATATAGTATTTTTCTTCCCCATAGTCAGCATCCACTGTTCCCTGAAACAAGGGCTAGAAATGAGTATGGCACTACTTACTATTTTACCCAGTGACCCACTATCAAAAGTTTTGCTTCTTGTTCCTACAATTTTATATTCTGCTGTTGTAGATGTGTTAGTTCCAGAGAGAGAAATGCTTTCACCAGGAAACATGAAAATAATTCCATTAAATTAAAAGCAAGAACTGTATATCAACACTTTGGGCTCTTCATGCCTCTGAATCAGCAGGCAAAAAAAGGGAGTTATGGTGCTGACTGAAGTGACTGATTCTCACTGCCAATGATAAATTAGACTTACTGAACAAAGGAGGCAAAGAAGTGTATGTCTGGAATACAGGAAAATTTGTACGGTCTCTACATTAGTGTTACCTTGGTTTATGATTAACATCAACGGAAAACTAGAGCAATATTATCTAGGCAGGACTACTAATGGCACAGACTCTCAAGAATGAAGCTTTGGGTCACCCCATTAGGTAAAGGTGTTGCTGAAGGAGGAAGGAATACAGAACGTTTAGCAGAAAAACGTAGTTAAAAATACCATGTATGACCATGTGACTAGTTAGAGAAACAAGGACTTTAATTCTCATGAGTACTTTTTGCTTATTTTGTTGTGAATGCATCTGTGTATGTATACAAGTATATGTGTGTGTATATATGTATTTTATTTCCTCTTAATCCTTTATCAGATGATTTAAGATGTCTTGACTTTATGCCACAGTAATTAAATATTGTTAATTTTACATCACAGAATTTAAGTTGTGGGCTATCAAAGAAAACCAAGAAATTTACCTCCTCTTCCGGGGAAGGGCTAGAACATTTTTGTTATATAAAGATTATTTTGATTATGTTAGGAAAAACTGTGATCTTGTTACTGGCTTTATTTGGAGGTTAGGCAGGATTTAAAGAAATATGTATAGGGGCCAAATTGACACAGCATGGACTTGTAATGGTAAATCTTATCTGCTAACTGGACTGTGCCATGGGAAACCAGATGTCTTCCTGTGTCTGTGTGTTTCCAAAGTAGATTAACATGTCAGTTGATGTACTAAATAAAGCAGATGCCCTCTTTGATATGCATGGACATCATTTAATCTGTGGAGGGCCTGAAAAGGCCAAAAATTTGGTGTAAATTTAAATAAACTCTGTATGATTATTTGAGGTGGGACATCAATCTTCTATCCTCAGGGATTCTGCTTCTTAGTTCTCAAGCCTGAGCTGGAATCTACACCACTGGCTCTCTGGCTCTCAGGCAGTCAAACTAAACCACCCCCTTTCCCAGGTCTACAAGTTGCAGATGACAGAATACATGACTTCTCAGTCTCCATAATTCCTTATGTATATACTTACACACAGATGCACACACACAATATATATATCTATATAATCCCTTACTGGTTCTGTTCTCTAGAGAACCCTGACTAATACAGCTACCCTAATGAACAGAAAAGAAAGAAAAAAAAAAGGTAGCCATCATAATTCCTTAACTCACAAGAGACAATAACTTAATTGGTAGCTATTTGTTTATGTTTCCATAGTACTGAAGTACATGAACATGCAAAATGAATGGCCAGGTCCAAAGAACCCCTAAGTTGAGGACTACAGTAGAATTTCAGATCCTCTTCCAATTTGAAACCAGAGACATTTCATGGGTCCAGATCTTTTTAAATAAAGAGAAGGCTGAGTTTTCTTAAGAAAGCACTCAGTGGAAATTATGCAAATAATCTTGCAGCTAGTCTTTCCCAAAGGTACTCTAGTTATTTTCAAGGCGGAAAAGCACTGGAAAAAGATAACATGCAAATGTTATCTTGGAGAGATGCTAATTCTTAGGGATCCAAAACACCACAGTAGTACACCAACCAAAATGGAGATTTTGCACTAGGATGATAATTGAAATATCTGCCTGAGTTTATCATATGATGGGCCAGTTGTTCTGTAACCTCATCCTGTTATTGAGTGATATGCTCCATTCGTGTCCTTGCTAACTTGTAGAAGCCCACATTCTTCCTCTATCTTTGGAGTGAAGGTCATTATAATAGGATCAATAAGGTGAACTTCCTTCTTTACTAAAGCCGTACAGCAAAAGTACTATCATATTCTTGGAAAAATTGTAGAAAGAAATGTCACAATCAGAGACATGAAAGGTATAAGGCTACTGATTTTTCTAAAATGCATATTTCACTGTTTTGGCTAATGCAATTGTTTGAAATTATTTTAAGTTTAATCAGGTGCGGTTGATAATTGAATCTGCAGCTCCAGATGTACTAGAGAAAACTGACATAGTCTCTGGAAACTTGTTGGAGGCTACCCATCTGTCAAATACAATTTTTTAAAAAAACTTCTTAAGCGTAAATATCACCAGGCACTCTTTTTGTTTGCCTAGCAAGAATAACAATAGACCTTTATTGTTTTAATTCAGAACAACAATACCTTTCAGGGTTTCCTTCAGAAATCATTTTTCAGGGACAGAAAATTTCACAAGATATTATATTGTTTCACTGTATTGATGAAATTAAGCTAGGTAGATTTTATAAGTGGGGGTTGCAGGCAACTTAGATGAACACTGACACACTTCATTTCCAGAGCATGCGAAAATTCCCAATAATATTTCAGGATGTGTCATCCCATTTAATTTTGTGAATGTCAGAAGTTTGCAACAGCTTAGCTATATCCTTTAAATAATAGGATAAATAGCTCTAACTTGGAGAAGTGCGATAAGTATTATAATACTTAATAAGGCTTGAGCCTCTTCAGATTTAGAAGTTATAATTATAATACTTATCACACTTCTCCGGCCCGGAACCTAGGCTGCCAACCTTGAGTAGAACCCAGAGCAAAAGACGGCTGGGCTATACTGAAAGAAATCTGACACGCCCAGATACAATATCTTTTGTGGATAAGATACATTAGGCATCTCATGGTAAGGTAAGGTAAGAAACTGAGGGACTATGTTAACTTCACTTCCCAGGTCCACAAGGGGCATGGTTTCAATGGCAAGAACCTCCCAGCAACATGCCCCCATCCACCTCCTGCTCTGGGAATCCAGAGTTCTTTGTCTAACTTTCCAGCTCGGAGTACAGAAAATTTCAAGCGTGCTCCTTTGTTTAAAAAAGCCAGCGAAAAACCCTGGGAGGAAGGGAGTCTGTTCTGGGCCGGGCAGCCAATCCTGCATCAGAGTCGAAGATCTATCACTCCAGAGGAAGTTTGAAAGGACTCTTCTCATTGGACATGAACATGAATAGGGTGGGAAAAACTTCAAAGTTAAAACTCCACTGCATGTTACCTGCAACAGATTTTCCTCTCTGGGATCCCCTCCCACAGTAACGTGGGAGCTGTTTTTCTCTCTCTACCTATGCGGAAATCCCCTCTGGATTCTCTTCCGATGGCAGCGTGGGAGTGACCTCTCTCTCTCTCCTCTCTCTCTCTCTCTCTCTCTCTCTCTCTCTCTCTCTCTCTGCCTAATAAATTGCTTTCTGCTAAACTCTTCAGGTCCAATATTTACTTGAACTGTAAGCTCACCACCGCTAGGCCCCTTCCCCATTTTTGAAGCAAACAGAGGCCAAGAACCTCGGGCACATTCAGTGTGGGGAGCTGAGCCCTGCCCGTCCGACCAGTTACAAAATCACAATGTAGACCCTAAAATCGTTGAATGACTTATACCCAATTTCAAACAGTAATTCTTCAGAGAACTGAATCTGGCTTGTGGCTAGATTCTCTTGGGTATTGAATGCCTGATTTTGGCATACTATGAGACCCAATAACCTTAGCTGTGCATAATACCGTCATTTTGGATGTTGTATGATCTAAATTGCCATTAAACTAGGTCTGGTCACCAGCTCCCCATCTTTAAGTGGCAGTGCTAAATATGAGGTACCTCATTCTGTCGTATTGTCAAATTTCCCTGTATTCATCCATACATTCTCCTGGGTAGTTCCTTATAACCAGAAAAGCTAACACTTGGTTTACAGATATTCTTACTAGATACTCTATTCCTTGTTGAAAATGCAGAAACTCAAGTCATTGTAGAAATAGTTTAAATGACGGTAGAGAAAGTACTTTCCCATTTTCCAGAAATTCAAGTCATTCATGGGGTTGTCCACTTTAAATAAAAAGAGAGCTAGCCAGAGACAGAAATCTACCCTTGTTATGGTTGAGGGTCTCCAAGGTTCTTGGCGTCTTGAGGAAAGAATTGAACAAAATGCACAAACAAAGCAAGAGAAGAATGAAGCAACAAAAGCAGAGATTTGTTGAAAATGAAAATACTCTCCACAGGGTGGAAGCATGCCTGAGCATAGGGGCCCAAGAGCCCTGGTTACAGAATTTCCTGTGGCTTCTCTACCCTCTAGGGGTTTCCCATTGTTAATTTGGTGTATGCCCTATGTAAATGAAGAGGATAAAGTCAAGTTTTAAAGTCATGTACTTAGCATGCACCCTATGTAAATGAGAGGATATTACTCAGTGTGTATGGTCTTTGTAAATGGAGAGGATAAGGTGAAGTTGCAAAGCTATTCACATTCCTGTCATTGCTGAAGTGTTTCCATTTGATTTCCTCCTAGGAAGTCATGGTAAACTGGCCTTATGTTTCCTGCCTCCAGACCCTATTCTCCTGCCCCATTCTCATTATCAGGCAAAAGTGATCTGACCAAGATGGCCTGACTACTTCCCTTAGCTTGACAAATTTGAGAGAGGTGTCCTTTTGCCTGTACAATCCTTACAATATCAGGATGACCTAGAGAGATCTCTCACCCTTTTTCTCAGAGCATTTAGTTTAGAAAACTTGTAATTGCAACTTTTTTCTGTCCTTTTGAAATGTAAGGTTTTTGTTTGTTTGTTTGTTTTTCAAAAAAGCCTTTTGCCAGTTTACAACCCAGTACTTTCTTTCCCAAGAATCTTGAAGCCATCTCTTTGAAATGTAACCATTAAGAAAGAAAGTGGGCTGGGCGCGGTGGCTCAAGCCTGTAATCCCAGCACTTTGGGAGGCCGAGGCGGGTGGATCACGAGAGATCGAGACCATCCTGGTCAACATTGTGAAACCCCATCTCTATTAAAAATACAAAAAGTTAGCTGGGCATGGTGGCGCGTGCCTGTAATCCCAGCTACTCAGGAGGCTGAGGCAGGAGAATTGCCTGAACCCAGGAGGCAGAGGTTGCGGTGAGCCGAGATCCTGCCATTGCACTCCAGCCTGGGTAACAAGGGAGAAACTCCGTCTCAAAAAAAAAAGAAAGAAAGAAAGTGTTCCTATGCTAGTCTCTGAAGGAAGGTAGGGGCCTAACTTCAGAGGGCCCCTTTTTCTGTAAAACTCCCTCCTATCATGAAGATAACATAAAGTTTACTTTACCTTTGGGTAAAATCAATTACCAAATATGAATTACTTGTAATCCCCCCACACCAGCTTTTTAAAATTCTCTCATTATTTGTGTCAATTGACTTCAGTTCAGACTGTTTTTAATTGTTCTCTCTTATTGCAATACCTTAAATAAAGTTTTCCTTAAATGCTTAACTTTGTCCAGTAACATTTTTACTTCCACAGGACAAAACCTGGGAAGCAAAAACATTATAAAGTTTAATAACAGAAAGTCTGAAAACTGGTCTGTGGAAGAAACTCTATGAATGGCCATATATTTTCAAAATATTGTGCCCATGTGAAATGTATACACACACACACACATACATCTTCACAAGATGCTTTTAATAATTAGTTGAAGAAGACTATATTATTTGAATGTCAGCCAGCTTTTTTTTTAATACCTAATACTGGGCTTGGCCAACTGGCTCATAAACAAAATGGCCATGTTGATGGTGATGGATCTTATTCAGGAGATTAACCACATGGATTATCTTTTACAAAAGCTTATCTAGTTATCAAGAGTGATTCATTCCTGACTATCCAAAGGCAAAGGCTAATATTGACCCTCAGCATAACACCATCCTCTAAAAAACATTTTGTCATCTCTTGGTAAGTTGAAGAATTTGGGGTCTTTCATTATGGAGGAGTGTGAGTTTTCCTTTTTTTAAAAATAAAAATACAATTTCCTCCTGGAAGAATTTTCCACTCAAAACCAATATTCAAATGCCTTATTTTCAGTTATTTTGTAATACAGGAAAATGCTTCAAATCATTTACAACAAAGGAAGTAAGGCAATGTACTGACACTGGTCATAAGTAATTGCAGAAAGGCGTATAAGAGATGCAATTTTGTCGTCAAGTGGAGGCTGGAGTGCTGTACTACAAGATAATACTCTGAATAACAGTATGGGTCTGAGAACAATGGGGTGGAAACACAAGCCATAGAACTCAAAAAGCTTTATAATGCAAATACAAGGGTATGCACATGCACATGAACTCAAAGAAAACAATCCTGGAAAACATAATCAAGTTATCTTCATGAGTGTATGTGTGTGTATAGAAAGTTTGGGACCTCTATATAAGTATGTAATTATAAATTTTTACTGGATATGTATTGATTTTAAATTAGAACCTGCATGTGACAAATGAAGGTGGGTTTGGTAGCTGTTAACACCAAATCCGCTACGTGCCAAGCTTCTTTTGTTCTAGCATATCACTACATACACATTAGATGCTCATTCAATATTTCTGGAAATAAGATTAAAGGTGGCATATAAGAGAATAAATTACAGCAAATCAGTAGTTATTTTACCACACTTTGTTTATAATTTATTTTATATTTTGTTTTGGTTAAAAAATCTATACTAATCACACTCAGCAGTGACTTAAAGGCAAGATAATCACATACAAAATTACTCACTGTGAACCATATGATTCTTTTACCCCCTGCATACATAACAGTCTTCCCCACTTTGCAAACCTAATCATTAATCAGCATGGATCTTTTCAAAATTACTTCTTTACACTAGTGGCTATTGAGCTACAGAGTGCACATTCTATTAAGGTGACCCAAAGCCCCCACAGCCAAAGCAGAAAAATCAGTGCAAAATTGCATGAGAGGGAACTGACAAATGCCTGTCTAGACACCCTGGGAACATTGGCATCATGATGTTACATATTAGTTAGACCCCATGACATCAATAATGACACCAGTAATAGCTCTGGCCTATATAGAACTATGTCTTTGCAATGGTGATATGAACACATCATACAAAGAATAACTAGCTTCATACTGAAGTAAAGTGACAGCTGTATCTTGAAGAATTAATCTATGATTTTTCTCCTCAGTTTTCCTGTGGCTCTCTGTTCTATCACTACAAGCCCTAGCCTGGGTTATTTTCTTCTCCTAATACACAACAAGATGTCAAATCTAAGATTCAAAGAAAAAACAGAGAACTGAACTACTAAGAGAGAAATATTTCCATAGTTGCAATATGTTTTTTTCCTTGATACTAGATATGATTTTGCTTGGAGAAAGAAGAGGACTCATTTGAGGAATAGGGTAAACTGAAGAGGAAAGATATGAGAGGGTCACAAAGCTGTAGGGAGCTGATACACAGTGGAGCTGTTTTCTATCAGTGAGCTCCATTTAGCCAGAGACAAGCCTTGCAGCCACCAGCTATCAGTAAGTTTCCTGTGGACAGTCTCCTTTCTGACAGTCATGCACATATCCCTTTCTCAAAGCAAATGATAGTCTTGGGAAACATGAGTATGGTTGCTACTCTAGGAAAAATCAAGAGAAAATGTTTCCTATGAGTTAAAAAAGAAAATACCTAAAGTAATAGTGAATAAAATCATAAACAGATTATTTGAAAAAATTCACAAGATTGATGAGCCCTGGTTAATGGCATGAAAGACAAATAGAACATAAATAGGCAAATTGTTTTTTAAAAAAAGGTGAAAAAAAGCGTGGACAAAAAAGAAATCCTTAAAAACCATAAGTAACAGTTATGCACAACTTAAAGCAATTTAAATAAAAAATATGAATTAAAAAGATTTTTTCAGAAAACTATATAATTCTAACCTCTAAATTGAAAACAGATAACTTCAAGCTCTATGAAAGTTAAAAATAAAAAAATATGTATTTGTAGGTATTCAAATGAAAAGATAAAGTAAGCAAAGTTGATTGGTTAGCTGAATAACATATTAGGTAGAATTAGTGACAAAAACATTGCATGAGGCAAAGACTGAACTTTATTCGGCTTAATATTACAAGTCACAATTAAAAAACATTATACCTAACTGCAACAAATATGAGGGCAACACTTAATTCCTATTAGAATGGATTAATCTAATCCATTAATTAAGGAATTAACTGGTCGACATCAACAACAACAACAAAAAAAACTGAAAGAAAGAAAAGCAGAAAATTTAAGAGATCTAACCAATAGGTAAGATTGACAAGATGTTATGTGTGTATATGTAATATGTATAGGTCCATGCAAACACCATAATTATTAACAAAAACAAGTAAAATAAATGTTATATAATAGTTGTAATATAGCAATATCTTTTTAACTCATAATAGAAATCAATAATGAATCAGAAATCAAATAGAAGCTTCTTTCTGAAATTTAACACAAATCTTTCTTTTTAAATAGCTGTATGTCAAAGAAGAAATACAAATCAATAAAGAATGATAATTGAAATACTAGTTATAGGACATTTGGGTTGAACACATAGAAATACAGAAAATTATCTACCTCATATGGTTCTTTCAATAAAAATAAATTATAAAATCTTACACATGGCGTGTGCAACTCAGACTATCAAAAAGAGAGCACACACGTATAGAAAGAAAAAAGGATGACAAAATTGTAAATATAAATGCAGAAATCAGAGTTAGAAAGGAGAAAAAAGACATAAGAATTAGTTGAGAACCAAAAATCCAGATTATATGAAAAATAAAATCAGATAAATTCTATCTAGCTTATTCACGTAAAGGGGAGAATGCATAAATGTAGAAAATATTCTGACTAAAAGGAAGAACTGAACTAACTTTAAAGATGACATTCTAGTTATGACACATGAATGAATCACATTCAGAATTTAACAAATGAAGTAGAAACAAACATCCTACCAATTTACATCACTAGGCATAGTCATCTTTGGCATTTGTTTGCCAGGGAAATCTAGCAGCACTATCATTTTCGTAGTGTTACATGAAATATGCTTCCCAACGATAAAGTGATTATAAAAATTCCCATGTGTTATTGCTCATGAGAGCAAATTGGAAGCCATCTCCGGTTGTGATACACCGATTATTGATGGCCTAAGAAATGTTCTGAGCCATATGACAGCTGGTTGCACTGAGACACTGGAAATTACTCCAGAATACGGTTATGTTCAGAATGGAACTATTTACAATTGGCAAAGGAGTAATTTCCATCACTCTACTGGCCAAATAGTAAATAATATATCCACAGTTCGATTTTCTCAATGTTCAATAATCATTTGTATCTTAGGGGGCTCTTTTAAAGCATGTGCCCTTATCATGTCATTCAATATATGGAATGGAGCCTTTTAAAAAGTTGATTTTTAGAAAAGGTAATGTGGGGTTAAAACATTGAAAAGGTTCAAAATAAAAAACAATATAAAATAGTATAAACTGAAAACTTTCTTATATACATTTCTATTTATCCCATATTTGCTTCTTCAACCCTGGGGGGAAAAAATAAAGTTTCAGAAATTTTCTCCAAATATATCTTTATGCAAATAAAACACATTTTTTATTTTCTCCCCTCTATTCTACAAGAAGTATATACTATATGCTGTTCTCTACCCTCTCCATACCCTTTAATCAATGTATCTTGATAATTTCTATATAACTATAGTGATCTTCATTTTGGGGCCTGTCACTATTAAGAATTTATTTATTTTATTTTTTTGAGACAAAGTCTTGCTCTATCACCCAAGCTGGAGTGCAGTGGCACGATCTTGGCTCACTGCAACCTCAGCATCTCAGGTTCAAGCTATTCTTGTGCCTCAGCCTCCCTAATAGCTGAAATTACAGGCACCTGCCACCATGCCCAGCTAATTTTTGTGTTTTTAGTAAAGATGGGGTTTCACCATGTTGGCCAGGCTGGCCTCTAACTCCTGGCCTCAAGTGATCCACCTGCCTCAGCCTCCCAAAGTGCTGGCATTACTTGAATATTCTAATTCTAATAAGTGCTTTACAGCATAATATATTTTAAAATATCCTTAAAGAGAAGCACTTTAAATTTTTACATTTTGTTTTATTACTTCAAAGAATATAGCAATAAATATACAAATATAATTTTGTGTGTATATGGATCTAATCATAGAATATTTTTTAGAGAAAAAAGCACAGAATCAAAAGGAAAATTTAATTTTAATTATAACAGAAGTTGGCAAATTCACCTCATTGAGAGGTAGATTATTTTCCATTCTCAAAAGTCATGTGTGAGAGTGTCTGTTTCTATACACCTTCATGAATAGAATGTGTTGTCAATTTTTGGATATCTGCTAATCAGATGGATGAGAAATAATTTGTCTTTGTAGCTTTAATTTTTATACATTTTATTATGAGTGAGGTTGAGGACCTCTTCATATGTTTTACTATGATTCATATATTTTAGTAATCATCAGTTTATTTCTCTTGTAAACATTTTACTAATGAGATATTTGTTCCATTGTTATTGATGTCTAAGAGCCCTTTACAAAAATAAATTCTTTGTGGCATGGGTTTCAATTTTTGTTTTTTAGTTTGCTACTTAATGTTCCATATTTCATTTCTTTTTTAAAAGAAATCTATAACTTTAATTAGCCAAATATATCAATATTTTGTTGTTCCTGTTTTTCTTTTCTCTTTCTTTCTTTTTTTTTTTTTTTTATGAGACAGAGTCTCTGTCGCCCAGGCCCGGAATACAGTGGCGCAATCTTGGATCACTGCAATCTCTGCCTCCCAGGTTCAAGTGATTCTGCTGCCTCAGCATCCCTAGTAGCTGGCATTACAAGCATGTGCCACCACACCCACTTAATTCTGTATTTTAGAAGAGACAGGTTTCACCATGTTGGCCAGGCTTGTCTCAAACTCCTGACCTCAGGTATCTGCCCCCCTCCACCTCCCAAAGTGCTGAGACTACAGATGTGAGCCACCATACCCAGCCGTTGTTACTGTTTTGTAGCAGTGAATAGAAATACTTATTCAACTTTAAATATATATAAAAATGTATGGATTTTAGAAATTTTATTATTTTTCGATATTTGTTTTCCCATAACCATTGATTTATCTGTATTACCGCTGATTTGAGATTCTAATTTCCTCATATATAAAATTGCTGTAAGTACCTGAGTCTGTTTTTGAAATTTATATTTTGTTCCAATATTCTGTTTGTCCATGTATTTGATAGAACCATACAATATAGATTAGGCTGAGACCCCCTTTCCTCTTGCTTTATTCTTTCAGAAAGTTTTAAAAGCCCGGTTTGTGGTTTTTTTTTCTTATAAATTTAGAAATTGAATATTTTTAGAAAAAATAGTACACTTGTTGAATTGCATTTGAATATAATAATAAATAGACAAATGGCATGTTTGTCATGTTTATCCTTTCTATTGGAAATTATGGGCAATTTTCCATTTGTTAAAATGTAATTTTTGTTATTCAAAAGTATTATAAAGCTGATTTTTGTTTATATCTAGAACTTTCTTTATTACATTTATTTCTAGACATTTTGCTTTTTATTATGATTAGACAAATAATATTTTCTTCCATTACACTTTCAAATTTTTATATAGGCGAGTTAATAATGTATGTACAATAATTTTATATACCACTAACTGAATGAGTTTATTTATGGTAACAGTTTTTAATTAATTTCCTTGGAGAAAAATATTTTGAATATTCATAAATATTTATATATGTTGGTATTAAAATTGTCCCTATTTCTATGTATCACATTGTTTCATTAGCTTAAAGTCTATAGCCCATCTTAGACAATGTTATTTGTTCCTATTATTAGTGGAACTGCTACTAATAAATAATGTTTATTTACCAAATATGATGCTGGCTTAAGAACTATGTACACATACATAAAAGGGCACATCACAAATCTTTAAATTATATATGTGAAAAATGTATGCATATGTTTGTATTGTGCAGGTAAAAATATACACATTTATATGAAGTATAATTAATTAATTTGAACTTTTAAGTGCAGGGGTACAAGTGCAGGTTTGTTACACAGGTAAACTCACAGGAAATTGTTGTCCAGATTATTTCAGCACCCAGGTATTAGGCCTAGTACCCATCAGTTATTTTTCATGATCCTCTTCCTCCTCCTAACCTCCATCCTCCAGTAGGCCCCAATGTGTGTTGTTCTCTCTTTGTGTTCATGAGCTCTCATCACTTAGCTCCCACTTATAAGTAAAAATATGTAGTATTTGGCTTTCTGTTTCTGAGTTAGTTTGCTAAAAATAATGGACCCCATCTCCATCCGTGTTCCTGCAAAGGACATGATCCAGTTGTTTTTATGGCTGCATAATAGTCTATGTTATATGTGTACCACATTTTCTTCATCCAGTCTGGTATTGATTGGCATTTAGTTTGCTTCCATGTCTTTGCTATTGTGAATATGCTGCAATGATACCATATGTGTGCAAGTGTAATTTATTTTGTGTATATATATTACATATATATGTACAGACATACATATGTATATATACACAAGCACATACATACATGATACAAGAAAATACTAGTCTATTTAAGGGATTTATGTTTTAATTAAGAATTATTCTGGCTGGGCGCGGTGGCTCAAGCCTGTAATCCCAGCACTTTGGGAGGCCAAGGCAGTTGAATCATGAGGTCAAGAGATCGAGACTATTCTGGTCAACATGGTGAAACCCCGTCTCTACTAAAAATACAGAAAATTAGCCGGGCACGGTGGCGAATGCCTGTAATCCCAGCTACTCAGGAGGCTGAGGCAGGAGAATTGCCTGAACTCAGGAGGCAGAGGTTGTAATGAGCCGAGATCGTGCCATTGCACTCCAGCCTGGGTAACGAGAGCGAAACTCTTTCTCAAAAAAAAAAAAAAAAAAAAAAAAGAATTATTTTGTTTTGCCCAAGGATTGCAAAAAAAACTGCGTTTTCAATCTTTATATCCATGAATATTATAAATTATGTTTAAATATCTCTAATATTTATTGATTCTTAAAATACACAGTATCCATGTAAGTTTATGTTACACATATATGTATATATGTATTTACATGTCTATTTATAGCTAGTACTAGTATTGATTCATCATCTCTACCTCTCTAAAAACCTTTGCCAGGGTTTGGCATTATAGTAAGGCCTCTAATTTTTCCTTAAAGCCCTCATTCTCTTAATTCCTTTGAGCAATACACTAGTGTCTTCATCACTCCTTCATCTTGAGCCTACTAAGCATTTTTTTTTTATTTCTACGGTCTTGAGTGCTGTAATATAACTATGCTTTTTAAATAGACTTAAAAAAATCAATCTTTAATTAGTTGAGATACTATTAGAATGTTCAAAACATCTGTTGTAACTCTGTAATATAATTTTCAATTCTGTCTAGTTCTGTTTTAAAATGTGGATCTAAAAATTTTAAATTAAGGCAAATGATTCTGTTGACAGTTATTCTTTAAATAGTTACACACATTTTTCAAATGCTTAAGGTATAGGGGAAAAGGCTTGTAGCTTCTATGAGCAATCAAGAGCACAAAAAACGTATTTTCTTGTCTTCCAAGAAGTCTTTCCAAGACTTCTTCCTGTTTTAAGATACAAAGAAAATTCCTAGTTTAAGAATTCCCGTAAATCTATTTCAGTGCTTTCATTTAAAATACTGGTTGGTTAAGTTTGGTATAAGGTGATACTCATAATTTTGCTTCCCAGTGGTATTTATAAGTAAATATGATTGCCTACTTTTTGTTTATCTGTTTTAATATTTCATTATGTAAAAAATTTACATATCTAGAAAATTATAGAGAATAGTTTGTAAGGAAGGCAACCAGACTTGATCAGAGCAACACCACTTTGTTTCTGTATGCCATCTTACAACTGCCTGACCTCAGAATAAACTTGATGCTGCAGACAAAAATTGCTGACACTGATAAAAAAGAATTTATGCTGAGAACTGAACTTTTCTAAACCCCTGATTCAAGGACTTTTTTCTAGAAACAGATGAACGGTTATGATAACACTTTACCACCAATCAAGATAGTAGGTTTTGAATGAGCTACTGAGTACTAATTTATTTCATTTAAAAGTCTGACTCAAAAATAGCTGGCCAGGACACAATTTCAGATGCCTCTGGAATCTGTGTTTCCTCAGTTGCCATTCTAAGACCACCGATACATCCCTTTACTTGGATTTCAGTCTCTGTCACTATTTGCTTCACAGTAGTGTAATGTAGCACCATTTATAGACTCCCCAGTTCAAAAATCATTAGTCATGGCCAATCATTGGTATCTTTGCTCACGATCCTTCATTTTTTATGTTAGAGAAAATCCTAGATACACGTTTTAAACTATGAATAATACAATATTAATCTCTAAACTTAAGGACTATTAAAAATAATCAGAATACCACTATCAACCTTAAAATATTTAGTAATAATTAATATTTCTTAATACATTTCAAATAGTGTTCAATATTCAATTGCATTACTGCCATTAATATATTAAATATGTTCCTTTATCTTTTCAAAACTCAAATTCCTATAATCATTCCATAGAAGAATATAAAAATATTGCTCATTCTTCCTATGGCTGCAGAACGTATTGTTGTCTATAGGTATATTCAGCCAACTCCCTTTGAGATAAACATTTAAGTTGGTTCCATCCTCTTCTATGAAAAATATTCCTGTAATGAAGAGCTTTGTGCATGTGCCTTTCTATATATTTCCATTTTATATTTAGATAATTCCTTGAGCTGAGAAGGTTACAACCAATGGTAAATGATATGTAATATTACTACAATTTGAGGTTAATATTCAGCAATATAAAATTGTTACTCATTCCAGATTATAGAGGAAAAAAATGCAATTTATTCCAGGGTTTTGATGGTTGCCTTTTTTTTTTTTTTTTACATTCAACTCTGATTCATTTGAAAATTGGCCTTGCATAGAAATGGGTTTAATTTGTAACTTTTGTCTGTATGTGAACATTAATACCTTATTGAATTTGAAGTGTAAACTTTGTGGTGGTTGGAATACACAAAATTGGGAAATGTTCTGAATTTGGTATTCTGTTTTACTGATTACATTTATTCATCACCAATGTCATACCTCTTTAATTATATAGGTTTTCAAATATGTTTTAATATCTGAAAGCACTTACTTTCCTCCTCACTCTGCTTTCTCAGTATGTTTCTCTTCACTCTTTTGTGTTTGCTTGTCCAAAAGTTTTATAAAAAACTTCTTTAGATCCCAAAAAGCAACTGTTAGCATTTTAACAGCCAACACTCAATTACAGATTATTTAAGGGAGAACTACTATTTCTTAAGACTTTATAGTCAAGAAAATAAGCTGTTTTTCTATTTGTTTATGTCTCTTTTGTGTCAGATAGCTATGGATAACTTTATGATTTGCCTTGTTAAAATTTTGGATGTTGTATTAGTCTTTTTCTCACACTGTTAATAAAGACATACCCAAGACTGAGTAACTTATAAAGAAAACAGTTTAATTGACTCACAGTTCCACATGGCTAAGGAGACCTCACAATCATGGATGAAGGAGAATGAGGAGCAAAATGACATCTTGTATGGCAGTAGGGAAGAGGGCTTGTGGAGAGGCATTCCCCTTTATAAAAATATCAGATCATGAGACTTATTCACTATCACTACAGCAGCATGAAAATGATACGGCCCCATGATTCAATTACCTCCCACCTGAGTCCCTCCCACAACACTTGGGAATTCTAGGAACTACAATTAAGATGAGATTTGAGTGAGAACACAGCCAAACCATATCAGACATCATTCTATTCTGCTTTCTTTTTGAAATATGACTCCTTCTTAACCGTAATATAAAGTTCTGTGGCTGTAAGACTTTGAAAATTTTGTATGAAGATGAGGGTATAACATGATTATTGAAACTTATAAACATAAGCTAAAAGAAAAACTTGGGTTAATAAATATTATCTAAATCATCTCATACTTTAGGGCCTTCTGATATTCACAATGGTGTATATATATTTTGGACATTTAGTACAGTCAATAAAGATTCTGAAGATAACATATAGACACATAGCTATGTTTACCATTTTCTGGGTGAGAGAGTGAACAATATTTTACCAAACATAATATTTTCCGGAATTTTTCTAGCCTCAACTGTGTTTATGCTCATTAGTCTGTGCTCATATAGTGAAGAAGTTATTAGATAAAATGAGTGTCTTTACAATAATGGTTCAGAATATATATTCTGCTCTAGTAAGCTTGGATATAAACATTTTTATTCCACACCAGATGGTATAAGCTCAGCCCCATGAGAGTAATTATAGATGCATTTTTGCAACATTATGGGTAAGCAAACAAGTATTAAACAGCTTCAACAATACATTTGTAATAAAAAAAGAAGCCTTTCTGTCCTAATGTGTCAGCTATTACACACAGAGCTCATTGCCATTAACAGTAAAATTTTGGGTGGATAGGCCTCTGTAATGTGACAATGCACGTGGGAATTACATTACCCATTAATCATGTGTAATGCTAGAATACAGCAATTTCATGTTAAGAATTAGTTCTGAATAACATGGTTCCAAGTGCCTAATAGAGAAGACAGCTGTATTTTCCATTATTCCCATTAACCACATGTTTGATCTGAAATACCAATAACAAACTATCTGCAAGGATATCCTGATGAACAACAATAGCATTACCACAAAAATCTCACAGTATCAATCTCATATACATCAAGAATGTATGAGAAATCATGTGGAAATAATTTACAGTTCAGTTTAAGTTTTAAATAAACAATGGCTGCATTTGCTTTTTTCATGACTAATACATTGAAAAAGCCATTAGTTGAATAGAAATGCATCCATATATTTTGATAGGTTTGTTGAAATTTAGAAAGATAAATATATGATCTCTCTCTTACAGATTTCAGTCTAATAAGGTATATCTTTATATGTTTACATTTCATGGGTTAATGTAATATTTATAAAAGAATATTTTATAATAACATATATTATCTTTCCCTCCATTTCAATCTATTGGTTATCTACTACGTACTTTAAACAGTAGTTCTTATTAAACTAGAAAGTATTCTGAATTAGCGAACCAAAATTTACAAATGTTAGTAAGCAAACACAAGCATGCTGAAAGAAGAGAGAATTGAATGGAACAAAATATTTTGAGTTATAAATCCTATTACAAATTTCAAATATTCATGCATTCACAGACAAAAAAACTGATTAATTTTATTTGAATAGTGTAGCTTTTATACAATAAAACATACAAACAATTCTATTACCTCCTATGACACCTTTGTAGGTTAAATATTTGAACCTGCTAGAAACTGGAACACCCCTTCAGACACACACACACACACACACACACACACACACACAGAGTTTGTCAGTCTTCTCTCAAAATTATTTTAGTTCTAAAGCCAGACAAAATGGGACATAGAACTTGCCAATATAAAACAAATATATGATCAAAACTCAAAATACTAGTGTGTTTTCTTATTTTGATAAGAACTCACATTATATGTTTGTGCATGCTAGTACTTGGACAAAGGGATAATGAGATTTTGACCAAGTCATCTTCTGAATGCTATGATTTTCATAGTGAAATGGGAGATTATATCAGTTAAATAAGATGTACTGGGAGGTAAACTTAGAGGTTGAGAAGGATGTAGAAGGTATGAAATAAATACCCAGGAGAGACGTGAAGTAAAGACTGATGAAACAAATTAAGATTTTTGGGCAGTTGTAAGGAAATACTTGAATGCCAGATTGCATTCAGTATAAACTTTAACTTTTGTAGCTATAAATTATAGTGAACAATTAGCATGGCTATGAAGTACTTTTCAGTCAGGTGCTGGGGCTGAGATTTGGATGTTTATTTGGAAGAAATTTGTATGTAATCAGAATTCTGCTGTTCTTACATGAGTACTACAAAATAAACGAGAAATTGAGTTGAGGTACATGAAAGCAACTGATAAAAATGACTGACTATGGAATTTCACCTTTAGCCTCTAGTACATGAGGCTAGAGAAAGGAATAGGGCAAAGGTGATATAATTAATGAAGCTTAAATATTCATTAGTCAAAAGATTTTGGTATGAGGAAGCTGGAGAGAATACATTCAAAGTACAAAGACCAATGGGCAGAAAGTAGAATGTATGCTTTGTAATTATAGACAATGTGCTGCCATTGATAAAGACAAAGGGTCTGGTTAAGACCAAGGGAATAAATAGTCACAATAGGATGGAGGACAACATTATAGGGGAAGACAAATTCCAAGAGCTGAGAATCCAGACTATTGGAAGAAACTTCTACATCTATATAAAACTGACCACAATTCAAGATCAAATTAGATTTGGAGATATTGAAGGTAGTTAAAAAAAATCATTAAAAAATGAGAAGTTATTGGCTTCCATAAGAGGACATACGATTCAGGCCTGATGGTTTTAGGCAAGTTGGAGGCAAAATATTCTGGAGGTAACTCTCAGAAAAAGAGCATTTTTCAATCCAGTATTACTAGAGCTGTGGCAGGAAACTCACATACTGTCCTACATAAGACTTCATTAAATTAAACTTATAAAAACAGTCAGTGCCAGTTGTGGATTGAGTTGTGTTCCTCTAAATAATATGTGAAACCTAAACCCAAGTAGCTGTGAAAGTGAATTTATTTGGAAATAGGGTCTTTGCAGATATAATCATATTATGACAAGGTCATTAGAATGGGCCCTGATCAAATATAATAAAAGATACTTTATAATAGAAGAAACACAGACATATATACACACACAGAGAAGGCCATGAGATGACAGGGGCAGAGAATGGACTGATGAAGAGAATTCAAGGAATGACACAGTTACTGCCAACTACCAGAAGCTGGAAGAGACAAGCAAGAAGTCTTCTGTAGAGCTTACAGAGGGAAGCACCTGCGGACACCTTGATTTTAGGCTTCTCATCTCCAGTCTTCAAGAATAAATTTCTGCTGTTTTAATCCACTTGGTTTATGGCAATGGTTTACAAAACCCTTAGAAAACAATGCCTCAGACATTTGCAGGGAAATTGATGTTCTCAGGGAAAAAAACTTTTGTCAGAATAATTAGGGAAATATAAGGGACAGAGTTGTGGTTTTGGGGATTGTTGGACTAAATTCTAAATGGCAGAGTGAGAGCTTGTTATAAATATTTTCTCACAGTAAAGATATTGGCTTAATGCTTAAAAATAGATCTCTATCTTTATAAACATACATATTGTCTTATCTAAAAGTACAAAAGACAAAGTTCATAAATTAAATTTAATTATTGTTTATTGTAGTATTGTAAATAGAATTGATCTATTATTTCCAACACAATTAAAAGCTGAAAGGATATACTCATTTTTATTTCAATAGGTGTATAATAACCTCAATATATTGATTCTTTGTTAATCATTAACCAATTTCCAGGAAATATTCTTCACATGTAAAACAAATAAAAACATTATAATAAAAATGAAAAAAAATACATATGTTCTATTAAACATATATAATAGAAATAAAAGACTAATACCCTAATTTCTTTGTCATGGATAATGTTTCACTTTTTAAAATAAATTTGTTGATGAAAACAGGCATCACTTAATTTCATCATAAATCCCAAAGAGAAATGGTAATAAAAACATGTCCATCTTCCTCTGTTCATTATAATCTATATTTATCTATGGGAGATAAGGCTGTTGCTTCAATTCAATTAAACTTAAACATACATTAAGTATTAGTTTTCCAGAAAATATTGAAAAAATTAAAGCAAGTTTTAAAATGGTAAGATCCATGTCTTTGGCACATGCTGAAAAAAATTTTGCTGCTATAAGGAAGCAAAGGTTTTGGTTACATAGTAGCTGGTAGTCAGTTGTTTACAAGTCTACTCAAAGTTTTACTCAAAGTAAAATATGTCACACAGTAGTCATTCCACTATATATTGTTTGCTATGCTTGGGAGCAATCTTGGTAAATGCCAACATTGACATTCAATTAAAGGGTGGTAGATACTGAAAAACGATTCTCTTCTAGGCTTCAAGTATATTAATTTATCTAATTTATCTTTTTTACTCAATTTAAATTACAGATAAAGAGATATAGTTTTATAGAAATATATACAAATACATGGATATTCAAGAGATGGATGTGAACGCTATTAA